>NC_083888.1:49727500-52127500 GCF_032452875.1 Bos javanicus
CTGGGTTTCTCATCGTTACCATCACTTGCTCTGACAGTGCTCTCACTATTAATACAGAGAATGCATGAAACAAACATTCAAGAAAGTTTAAACTTTTACAACAGAAAGCCATATGGAAACGGGATGATTTTTTACAGTGGAGAAAACTGAGCTGACCAGCCAATTAACAGAGAATATTTATTAAACAATATTTTTTAACAGTTTCATAAAACCTCAAGCCAATAGGAACAGAGCTCTCTACCTGGGATTAGACTCAGACAGTTTTGACCATTTTATTTCTGCCTACATCAGAAATGTGATTGAATACTGTTGACATTTACTTTATTCAGTAGCTACATTGGGCTTTTTACCTGCATGGCTCTGAAGAATACAAATTGTTTGACTCAAGCTCAGCTGTAACATCAGGATTGGGAAACAAAATAGTTTATGGTGTAAAATAGATGTTCTCTTATCCTAGAGCAGGACCTAACAATACTTCAGTGATAATGGAATAAAACACATGAATAACTAGAAGGCCAACCCAGTAGAAACAGAGATGGAGGGATATCATATTATCATCAATATAATTAGGACAGAGAGCTACATAATGACTGTAATCATTTTCTAAGCATATTTTCATTCAGAAATCAGAAGAATGAGTAGTTATAGCATATAGTACAATACCACCAGCACTGAAAATACTAAGGAAATAAAACAATTTACTAATTTATGTGTGCTCACAACTCACTAAAGGAGACCAACAATAAACCAAGTTCATTAGTATTTACTTTGATAATGGAGAGGGCATGGTTTTCAAACCACTGCCATTCTGTAGGAATAGCAAGTAACTCAAATTGGTCTACAGGGGAAGATGCTAAGGAACTGTGCTGGGAGGTACTACTTGAGTTGAACATTAAAGGACAAGAATTAGATTTCCAGAGTAGTTGTAGAAAACATTTCAGTGGATGGTAGCAGAATAGACAACATTTGCAGAGGCATGAAAAGGCATAGTTTTGGGGGGTAAAACTTATTTGAGGGTAATTTGCCTGGTGATAAGACTGGACAGAGAATTGAAAGTGAGTTAATCAACTATTTACATATACTTCTGTTTCATCCATAACACATAGATAGCCTCCTGTATTAATCAGAATTCTCCAAGAAACAGAACCAATATGGGGTATGTATGTTCTGTGCTCTGTGTGTGTGTGTGTGTGTGTGTGTCTTCGAATGTGGGGAGAGAGTTACTTTTAGAAATTGTTTCACATAATTTTGGAGGATAGCAAGTCCAAAATCCATAGGGTAGGCTAACAGGCTGGAGACCAAGGGAATAGAGTGAATGTTGCAACTCAAGTGTATTTAAAGACAATTTGGATACACATTCTCCCTTTTTTTAAGGGGTACTTTGCCACCTAGATAGCATATTCAAAAGCAGATACATTACATTGCCAACAAATGTCCATCTAGTCAAGGCTATAGTTTTTCCAGTAGACATGTATGGATGTGAGAGTTGGACTGTGAAGAAAGCTGAGTGCTAAAGAATTGATGTTTTTGAACTGTGGTGTTGGAGAAGACTGTTGAGAGTCCCTTGGACTGCAAGGAGATCCAACCAATCCATTCTAAAGGAGATCAGTCCTGGGTGTTCTTTGGAAGGAATGATGTTAAAGCTGAAACTCCAATACTTTGGCCACCTCATGTGAAGAGTTGACACACTGGAAAAGACTCTGATGCTGGGAGGGATGGGGGCAGGAGGAGAAGAGGATGACAGAGGATGAGATGGCTGGATGGCATCACCGACTCGATGGACGTGAGTCTGAGTGAACTCCGGGAGTTGGTGATGGACAGGGAGGCCTGGCGTGCTGCGATTCATGGGGTCGCGAAGAGTCAGACATGACTGAGCAACTGAACTTAACTGAACTTGCCTCTTTTCTTTTAAGGGCTTCAGTCTGTTGGATGAAGTCTGCTCACATTAAGGCTAATAATCTACATAACTTAATGTCTACAGACCACAGCCTAGCTAAGTTGACATAAATTAGTCATGATGAATTCACCCTTTGTCAACTTGATACCCATAAGCATTTCTAGTTTTGATCTCTAAAGAAGATAACAGTATTATACTTCTGTTTTACATGATGCACCTGTTCAGTATACAACAGAAAACACACTAACCTTTGGACAGAAAAGGATAAAAAGTCCTTGGGTGATGTTTACTCTTCTCTGTGATATCCTATAATTTAAATACTGTGATATAAAGTCAGTGCATCTTATGTTATATGATAAGGGTGTAATAAGGGACAAAACAGATACTTCCTAGATAGGTAGGCAGATAGATATAAACATACACACAGATATAACCATATTCATAGAAAATAAGAAGGAAATACTCATAGTAATCACAGTCCTCATTTCTGTAACTGGTGATGTGGTCACGTGCAATATGCTAAGTCACTCAGTCGTGTCCAACTCTTGGCAACCCCATGGTTGCAAAGAAAGTTTAAGACTATAAAGTTTAAGTACTATAGCCTGCCAAGCTCCTCTGTCAAGGGGATTCTCCAGGCAAGAACGCTGGAGTGGGTTGCCATTTCCTACTCCAGGGGATCTTCTCCACCCAGGGATCAAACCTCTGTATCCTACATCTCCTACATTGGCAGGTGAGTTATTTACCACCAGCACCATCTGGGAAGCCCAATGTGGTCATAGCTCTTATTTATAACTGCCTTTTTCCATTACACATTCCATGTTCCCTTTAGAGTTAAAAAGCACTTCAAATGGTTGTGATTATTTACCTGAAATGTGGGTAAGGGTGATCCAAACCTTGATTTCTGAAGAGTCTGGACCTTTAGTAGTCCTATCTGAATTGGCTTGTTATAGTTTTCCATTGACTTTAACCATAAGTCATAGTAAAACTAATATTCTAAGTGATCTCTTGTATTCCAGACATGTTTTTTCCATATCTCTATTGTGGGATAGCTATCCAATTTCCCCTTCATAGTTAGGATCAGTCAACCCACCCAGAGTGGTAACTCTTTTCTTTGTCTGCTGATTCAAAGACATGAGAAACCCAAAGTGGCTGGGTGGCAATCTTAACTTCCTATTCAGTGGCATCATTATTGTGTCTCCTGGTGGAAGCATTCCTCCCTTTGGAACTACTACTTCTAAGCCAGAAATTCATAGTCATGGCAATAAGAAGCAACTGTTTTGCTAGTGGGTCACTGGGGTCAGTGAGTGATGCCGCTTATATTTCCACCCTTTGATCCCTGGACCTGTGAATCCTGGCTGTGGGAGAAACAGTGCCACATATTGCACACTGATTCAGAGCACATGCAGCCTCCTGGAGAACTTTGCCATAACCCTGCAAAATATTGTCACCTAACTGACATAGTAACTGAGTATTCAAAAGTCAATTCTACCATTATCTCAAGCCAGGTGCTTCAGAATGGTGGGAAACATGGTAAGTCCAGTGAATTACAAGAGTATGGGCCCATTGCTGCACTTATTTTTGCTGTGAAGTGAGTTCCTTGATCAGAAGCAATGCTGTGTGGAATACCATTACAGTAGATGTGGCATTCTGTAAGTCCACAGATAGTAAACGGTGGCAAATACACTGCATGCAGGAAAATCAGATCCACAGGTGGAGGAAATGGCTATGCCAACAAGGAAAAAAAAAATCACTTCCACAGCAGAAGCTGTACAGTGTAATTAACTTGCTATCAAGTAGCTGGCTGACCATCCGTGAGGAAAGGTGCCATGTTGAGGGGCTCAGCTGCTGTCATACTGGACACAGCATTGGCTATAGCCAGGTTGGCCTTGGCGAGTGGAAGTCTACATGCTGAACTCATGGATTACCTCTATCCCTGCCACCATTTTATTAATGGTAGAATATAGCAGCAGAAGTATCTTGTTTTAATTATATTACATATGTGAGAAAAATATTTTATCAACTTTAATGTTGAACTTTATCACCCTTTGCGATGTTAAGAAGTATGCCAATGCTCAACTTTTATTTTTTATGATACTTTCATGAAGTAATATTTAGAAATATTTATCTCGTTTGTGTAAAATCTCACTTTGGCTTCTGATGTAAGAGTTAGTGTTTTAATTCAAAGTGGTATATTCAAAATCAGTTAATAATAAGATGTAAAATGTCTAGAAAAGTCTCAGAAAAAAAGTAAATGCACCAACCAACATACACAAGCATATTTTGCTTTGTTTCAATAATGAAACATGTGTGGCATATTTATTACAGTTTAAGAGCGTAGCCATCAAGAGTACCGTATTTGTTCAGTGTCAAACAAACCTTGATGTGTAAATAACAGGGTTATTCCATCTATCAAGTCCTGATGTTCTTTCAGGCTTGTAATTATTAGTTTGGAAAGCATCAAAAAACTGGTAATTTTATTATGCATTTTTTATAGTTTGATTCATTTTCTGTCCATCATATCAAAAAGAACAAATAATAAATCTTGGTCCTCTTCAATAATTGCAATTTTCTTGCTTCACTACAGTTTTAAACCTAATAAATCAAAGATACCTTCAACAAGAAAAAGAGAAGGCACAGTATTTTTAAATTTTCTGAGTGAGAATTTTATTTAATTTGAGGATCTTAGAAGGAGTCATACATACTATACCTGCAGGTTCTACTATTTAACTTTTAAAATTCAAAGTAAAAATAAACAAAAGTGAAATGACCTAGGTATCTCATTTAGTAAATCTAGTGGTATTTTAAAGCATAGGCACCAGTTCGCATTAAACACTGTTACTTCTGTGGCTGTGTTGAAATGATTTAGGGTAATGCGTGGTTATGACTTGTTTTAATGACAGGGAAGTTTAGATTATGGCTTGATATAGGGTCAATACAGTTCTGTTTACTTATTTTACTGTAGAAAATCCCTTTAGCTATTTTATTCTTTAATTTGATTGACTTTCCCTAGTTTTATGCAGAAAAGCTTTTATATGGTTCTTAGATACATCAGGAAATGAAATACAGAAAACTCCCTGTCTTTGTGAAGAAACATAAGTAAAAATACATATTACAAGTATATATATTTTGTAGGATGTTAGAAAACAAAGTGTTTTGGGGAAAGTAGATCAGGATAAGGGCTAAGAAGAATTAGATGTGTATGGAGGAGGATGGTTTGAGTAGACCTAGTTGAGAAGGTAGCATTTGATTACACACCAGTATTTGTACTGAAAATTCCCTTTGCTGACTTAACACATGACCTCAGTCATAATCAATTTTATCACACGTCTATGAAATAAAAATGAATCTATAATATTAGAAATAATATTCTCAAGCAGGATGGGCTTCAGATGACTTTCTTTTTCGATTATTTTCTTTACTGGCAATTAATAAATGTTAAGATTTAGTTTCAAATGCCTAGTATAATTTGAGAATTATTTCTGTTTTCTAGCAGAAAAGTTGACTGCATTGATAGAGTGAGTATTATGGGAAAGCTGCAGTATTTTAATGAACTTGCAAGGTTCTGAAACTTCCTCAATGGTTGGTTGTCTGAGGCAAAGCCATTCCAGTATCAGATTCTTCTGTGTGTGTGTTTGTGTGTATGTATGTTTATTTTTTGTTTTGTTTTCTTAAGTGAAATTTCCTTTTAATGATACATGATGGAAGTGAGGCTCTTGTCCATGGATTTCTGCTAATTGCAGTTTTTTAGGTTTAACTTGAAATAAATGTTGAAATGTGCTTCAAAAAGAGTAATTTATTTTTAATGAGACTGGGAGAAGTACAAATGGCTTTTAATCCTTAAACAAAATTACAGTTCAGGCCAGCAAACTGAATAAAGTAAGCAAAATATTCACTTTCAGTTCTAAACTATTTATATTGAGTTATAACTTTTATTAAATGCATAAGATGTATTTCTATATTCCCATTTATTTTTTTTAATTAACTTATTTTTTACTGAAGGATAATTGCTTTATAGAATTTTGCTGTTTTCTGTCAAACCTCAACATGAATCAGCCATAGGTATACATATATCCTCTCCCTTTTGAACCTCCCTCCCATCTCCCTCGCCATCCCACCCCTCTAGGTTGATAACAGAACCCCTGTTTGAGTTTCCTGAGCCAAACAGCAAATTCCTGTTGGCTATCTATTTTACGTATGGTAATATAAGCTTCCATGTTACTCTTTCCCTACATCTCACCCTCTCCTCCCCTTTCCCATATATTCTCGATTATTTTATGCTATATTTATGTGGCATTAAAAGTAAGTTATATAGGGATTTTTATAGATAATCCAAATATCAGTAAGCACTGATACCAAAATGAACTGTAAAAAGTGAATTGGAAAATGGAATACAGAAAAATTCTCCTTTTTTTTTTTTTGTTTTTAATGGTTAGGCTTTGTTGGAATCAAGGATGAGCCAGATGAATGTGGGTGAGTGGAGGAGGAGAGTAGAGATGTTTGAGGTACATGTAACATCTCTGCAAAAATACTGGGAAAATAGCATATTACATTCAGGGCATATCAATAAGGGAGAGGATCAAAAGATGTTGGAAAGTTAAGTAGAAATCCAACTGTGGCTCAGCTGGTAAAGAATCTGCCTGCAATTCGGGAGACATGGGTTCGATCTCTGGGTTGGGAAGATCCCCTGGAGAAGGGAAAGGCTACCTACTCTAGTATTCTGAACCTGGAAAATTCCATGGACTGTATAATCCATGGGGTTGCAAAGAGTCAGATATGACTGAATGACTTTCACTTTCACTTTGGGGTTTACCTTGTAACTCAGTTGGTAAAGAATCTGCCTGCAGTGCAGGAGACCTGGGTTCAATCCCTGGGTTGGGAAGATCCCCTGGAGAAGGAAATGGTAACCCACTTCAGTATCATTGCCTGGAAAATCTCATGGCCAGAGGAGCCTGGTGAGCTGAAGTCCACGGGGTCGCAAAGAGTCGAGCACAACTGAGCGACTGACAAGATAACAAGAAGATATTTAAGACTATTTTAAACTATTTTTTTATTTTTTCAGTTTTGAGAAATAATTGACATAAAGCACTGTGTAAGTTTAAGGTGTACAGCATGGTAGTTTGATTCACATATATTGCGAAGTGATTGCCACAGTAGGTTTAGTTATCATTTCATCATCTCATCAGTTCAGTTCAGTTGCTCAGTTGTATCTGACTCTCCGTGACCCCATGAACCGCAGCACGAAAAAGAAAAATAAGTTCTTGTAATGAGAACTCTTAGAATCTGCCCTTTTAACAACTTTCCTGGATGTCATACAGCAGTGTTAACCACAGTCATTATGTTGTACATCTCTAGTACTTATTTATTTTATAACTGAAAGGTTTTACCTTTTTCTACCTTCTTCTCCAATTTCTCCCTTCCCTACTCCTACCTCTGGTAACCACAAATCTGATCTCTTTTCTATGAGTTGAATTTTTCTTTTTTAATTCCACTTGTAATATCACACAATATTTGTTTCTTTCTGTCTGATTTATTTCACTTAGCATAATCCCTTTAGGTCTATCTATGTTATCACAATGGAAGGATTATCTTTTTTTTTTCTTATGAATGACTAATATTCTGTTATGTATAAATGTCCTATATCTTCTTTATCCGTTCATCCACTGGTGGATACCTGAGGTTGTTTTCATGTCTTGGCTGTTGTAAATAATGCTACTCTGAACGTTAGGAGGCAGATAACTTTTTGGGTTTTTGTTTTTATTTCGTATTAGATATACACTCATAAGTGAAATTGCTGAATCATATGGTAGTTCTATATTTAGTTTTTTGAGGAGTGTCCATAATGCTTGACACAGTGACTATACTAATTTATAATCCCTTCAACAGTGCATAAAGTTTCCCTTTTCCCCACATCCTCATCCACATTAATTTTCACTTATTTTTGATGAGTTTTCCTGGTGGCTCAGTGGTAAAGAATCTGCCTGCCAATGCAAGAGATGCTGATTCGATCCCTGGGTTGGGAAGATCCCCTGGAAAAGGAAAATGGCAACCTACTTTAGGATTCTTGCCAAGACAATCACACAGACAGAGCAGCCTGGCAGGCTACAGTCCATGGGGTCATAAAAGAGTCAGACAGGACTTAGTGACTAAACAGCGACAAGTCTTTTTGATGGTGGCCATTCTAACAGGTGTGAGGCGACATCTCATTTTGGTTTTCATTGGCATTTTCATGATGACTAGTGATGGTGAGCATATTTTCATGTATAGACTTACGTCACTCTTCTGTGTTTCGCTTTGTTGTACTTCTCAGATTCTGTATTTTTTTTTTTTTTTACACATTGAATGTAGCAACACTGTATTGAGCAACACTACTGGTTCCAGTTTTTTCAACAGCAGGTTTTCAGTTTGTGTCTCTGTCGCATTTGGTCATTCTCGTGACTATTTCAAAATTTTTCACCATTATTGTATTTGTTGTGGTTATATGATCAGTAAATATTGACACTACTATTGCAAAACAGATTATGACTCATAGAAGACTCACCTTATGATTAGCATTTTTGAGCAATGACATATTGTTTAATGAAGTTATATATAATTTTTTCTTAGACATAATGCTACTACACACTTAATTATAGTATAGAGTAAAAATAGCTTTTATAGCTTTTATGTATGCCTTGAGAAGCCAAAAAATTTGTATGACATACCTTTGATATTTGCTTTTATTGATGTGGTCTGGAACCAAACTCCCAATATCTCCAAAGTATGTTTGTGTCTGTAGGCCATTTGTATATCTTCTTTGAAATAATGTCTAGACATTTTTCCTTTGCCCAGATTTTAATTGGATTATTTGGGGTGGATTTTTTTTTTTGCTATTATATATTTATTATTAACCCCTTACAGATTTGTTGTTGTTTAGTTGCTAAGTCATGTTCGAATCCTTTGCAACTCCATGGATTGTAGCCTACCAGAGTCCTCTGTTCATGGGATTTCCCAGGCAAGAATACTAGAGTGGGTTGCCATTTCCTTCTCCAGGTTATTTTCCTGACCCAGGGATTGAACTCACATCTCCTGCTTGGCAGGTGGATTCTTTACCACTGAGCCACCTGGGAATAGATATAGTTAATTTTTTTTTTCCCCCATACGTAGGTACTCTTCATTTGGGAGACAGTTTCTTTTTGCTGTGCAGAAGCCTTTTAGTCTGAAGTAGTCTCACTTACCTATCTTCTTGAATCTGTAGATAACTTTTGGTAGTATTGACATTTTAACAATTAATTCTTCCAGTTTATGAACACATACCTTTCCATTTGTTAGTACCTTCTTTGATTTCTTTTATCAGTGTCTTGTTTTTGGAGTAGAGATCTTTCACTTGGTTAAACTTACTCCTAAATATTTTATTGTTCTTGATGCTATTGCAAATGTGATCATTTCTTTCTTTTTTTTTTTTCAGAAAACTTTTTGTTGGTATATGGAAACATTGTTGATTTTCTATGTTAATTTCCTACCCTGCAACTTTACTGAAGTCATTAGTTTTAAGTTTTAATTTTTTTTTTTTTTTGGTTCAGTCTCAAGGATTTTTTAATACATCAAGTCCATGTAATCTGAATGTAGAGTTAATTTTACTCCTTCCTTTCTAATTCTTTTCTTTTCTTTCCTGGTTGCTCTAGATAGGACTTCCAGTACTGTGTTGATTGGATGTAGTGAGAGGTCTTGCCTTGTTCCTGATCTTAGAGGAAATTCTTTCAGCCTTTCACCATTGAGTATGATGTTAGCTATGGGCTTGTCATATATGTTCTTTGTTATACTGAGATATGTCTCTTTTATGCCTCATTTTAAGTGTTTCTATTATGAATGGATGTTGAATTTTGTCAAATGCTTTTTCTGCATCTATTAAGATCATAAAATCATTTTTTCTTTCATTCTATTAATGTAATATATCACATTGATTGATTTGTGTATGTTGAACCATCAGCATCTCAAGGATAATTCACAGTTGAAAGTGACGAATAATAGTTTTAATATGATGCTGAATTTGGTTTAGCAGGATTTTTTGAGAATTTTTACATCTGTATCCATCAAGGATATTGGCCTATAGTTTTATTTTCTAGTATTGTCTTTGTCTGACAGTGTTATCAGGATAATGCTGGCCTTGAATATAAGCATGGGTGTGTTCCCTTCTCTAGCTTTTTGGAAGGTTTTGAGAAGGATTGACATTAATTCTCTAATTGTTTGGAATAATTTACTAATGAAGCCATCTGATGCTGAGATTTTCTTCACCAAGGGATTTTTGGTCACTGGCTCAATCTCCTTACTAATCATTAGGCTACTCAGGTTTTCTCTTTGTTACTAACTCATTCTTCGTAGGTTGTGTCTAAGAATTTTTCTGTTTCTTCTAGGTTGTCCAGTTTGTTGATGTATAGTTTTCCATGGTAACCTCTTTTTTTCCTTGTGTTTTTGTGATACCAGTTGTAATGTTCCCTTTTTCAAAATTATAAATTTGTTGATCTTGGTCATTCCTACTCCTTTTTTTAGTGTAGTTAAGGATTCATCAATTTTGTTTATATTTTCAAAGGAGCAACTCTTAATTTGGTTAAAGTTTTCTATTGCTTTTGTATTCTTCATTTTATTTATTTCTGCCCTAATCTCTATTGTTTCCTTCCTTCTGCTAACTTTGAGCTCAATCTTTTCTCTTTTTTAATTATCTTTAAGGTGTAGTGTTACATTGTTCCTTGGAATTTTTCTTGCTTCTTAACATAGGCATTTATTGCTATGAACTTTTCTCTTAGAAGTGTTTTTGTTGAACCCCATAAATTCAGGTATATTGTGTTTCCATTTCTGTTTGTCTCAAGAAATTTTTTATTTCCCCTTTAATTTCTTTTCAATTTATTGGTTGTTTAAATAAATGTTTAATTCCCACTTATTTGTGAATTTTAAAATTTTCCTCTTTTTATTGATTTCTAGTGTTATGCTATTCTGATCAAAAGAGATACTTGGTATGATTTCTGTCTTCTTGACTTGCTAATTTGATTTTGTGGTCTGACAATTGGTCTGGCCTAGAAAGTGTTCCCTGTGTGTGCCTGAGTACAAAGTGTATTCTGTTGTTGCTGGATGGAACTTTCTATTTGTCTAGTAGGTACTTTATTGTTCAAGTCTGCTATTTCCTTATTGTCTTTGTCTGGATAACTTATCCACTGTTGAGAGTAGGATGTTAAAGTCTCCAGTTATTATTGTATTGCTGCTTATTTCTCCCTTGAGATTTTTTTTCTTTTTTTGCTTTAATATATCAGTTCAGTCGCTCAGTCACGTCCAACTCTTTGTGCCGCCATGAAACGCAGTACGCCAGGCCTCCCTGTCCATCACCAACTTCTGGAGTCCACCCAAACTCATGTCCATTGTGTCAGTGATGCCATCCAACCATCTCATCCTCTTTTTGCCCCCTTCTCCTCCTGCCCTCAATCTTTCCCAGCATCAGGGTCTTTTCAAATGAGTCAGCTCTCTGCATCAGGTGGCCAAAGTATTGGAGTTTCAACTTCAACATCAGTCATTCCAATGAACACCCACCACTGATCTCCTTTAGGATGGACTGGTAGGATCTCCTTGCAGTCCAAGGGACTCTCAAGAATCTTCTCCAACACCACAGTTCAAAAGCATCAATTCTTTGGTGCTCAGCTTTCTTTATAGTCCAACTCTCACATCCATACATGACTACTGGAAAAACCATAGCCTTGACTAGACGGACATTTGTTGGCAAAGTAATGTCTCTGCTTTTCAATATGCTGTCTAGGTTGGTCATAACTTTCCTTCCAAGGAGCGAATGTCTTTTAATTTCATGGCTTTACTATATAAAGCTGCACTGATGTTTGGTGCATAGATACTTACAATTGGTGGCTCGTCTGCTTACAATGTGGGAGATCTGGGTTCAATCCCTGGCTCAGGAAGATCCCCTGGAGAAGGAAATGGCAGCCCACGCCAGTATTTTTGCCTGGAAAATCCCATGGACAGAGGAGCATGGTAGGCTACAGTCAGTCTGTGGGGTTGCAAAGAGTCAGACGTGACTGAGCAACTTCACTTTCACTTTTTTTTCACTTTTACTTTCTGTATTCATGTCCTTCTTTGTTTCCTTCTCACATTTTGGGTTTTGTTTAAATTCAGATATAAGTATAGCTACTTCTGCTTGTTTATTTGTTTTTAAATATTTTATTTTTTAACTTTATAATATTGTATTGGTTTTGCCCTATATCCACATGAATCCACCACAGGTATACACGTGTTCCCCATCCTGAACCCTCCTCCCTCCTCCCTCCCCGTACCATCCCCCTGGGTTGTTCCAGTGCACCAGCCCCAAGCATCCAGTATCCTGGATTGAACCTGGACTGGCAACTCATTTCATATATGTTATTATACATGTTTCAAGGCCATTCTCCCAAATCATCCCACCCTCTCCCACAGAGTCCAAAAGACTATTTACTTTTTTTGGTTACCATTTTCCTAAAATGTCTTTTTCCATCCCTTCATTGTAGGTATGTGTATCTTTAAATCTAAAGTCAGTCTCTGGTAGGCATATTGTTGGCTCCTGGAATTTTTTTTTTTAAACATTCAACCATTTTTGTCTTGTGATTGGAGAATTTAATCCATTTACATTTGAAGTAATTATTAATAGATAAGGATTTATAGTTGTCATTTTGTTCATTGTTTTCTAGTTGATTTATGGACCCATTATTCCTTTTTTCTTACACTGCTATCTTTTTCTGTGTTTGTTTTGATGATTTTTGATATCAGTATGCTTTGACTTCTTTAGCATGTTCTTTTGTGTAATGGCCATAAGGTAGTCCCATTTGGTTACCATGAGGCTTACATGAAATACCTTAAAATTATGACACCTAATTTTAAGCTGATAACAACCTAATTTCAACAGCATTCCTAAACTTTACACTTTTACTTTTCCTCTCACATTTATGTTATTGTTGCTACAGTTTATTATTTTACTATTCTGTGACTACTAACAGATTATTGTAGTTACAGTTATTTTTACCACATTTATTTTTTAATGTTTAAACTGGAGTCTTAAATGTCTTCTCCACTATTAGCTTATTACAGAATCTGACTTTAACTGTATATTTACCATTACCTGTGAATTTTGTGCTTCATTATTTATTATGTTTTTATGTTGTTAATTAGTGTCTTTTTACCTCCGTTTAAATAGGTCACTTTAGAATTTCTTGTAAGTCAATTATAGTGTTAATATATTCTCTCCAATTTTTGTTTGTTCATGAAATTCTTTGTCCTTTCTTTATCTCTGGTTATTGCATTTTTAGTTAACAAGGTGCTTTGGTTTTTTTGTTTTGTTTTGTTTTATTTGGTATTTTTTGACTGTGCCACACAGCATACAAGATCTTAGTTCCCTGACTAGGGATTGAACCTGTGTCCCCTGCAGTGGAAGCACAGAGTCTTAATCACTGGATTACCAGGGATCCCCACCTTCTCACATTTGTTGTTGTTATTGTGTTTTTTTTTTCTCCTAGTATTTGAATATGTCATTCCATTTTCTTCTGGTCTGGAAAGTTTATGTTGGAAAATCTGCTGTTGTCTTATGGGGATCCCCTTGTGTGTAACATCTCTTTCTCTCCTTTTTTTCTGCTCTTGCTGATTTTTAAATCTCTGTCGTTGTCTTTTACTTTCAACAGTTTAATTATACTGTGTCCTGGTATAGCCCTACTCAGGTTCAACATATTTGGGGTCCTTCAGTGCTCATGGATCTGGATTTTTAACTTAAAGTCTATTTTGTCTGATATTAGTGTAGCTACCCCTGCTTTTCTTGGTTACTATTGTCTTAAAATCTCTCTCTATTTTTTTCAGTTTAAATTTTATGTATACTAACTGCATAAAAGAAGAAATTTCTATTTCCTTTCCCAGATTTTGGAAGTTTGTAGCCATTATTGCTTTAAATATATTTTCTGTACCTTTTTATTTCTCTTCTCCTTCTGGAATTTGCAACATGTGAATATTGCTTATTTTCGTTGTGTGCTATGAGTCCTGAAGCCTTTGTTTACTTTTTTTTTTCATTTGTTTTTTTTCTCTTCCCCTGACTGGAAAATTTAAATACCTTATGCTTCAGTTTACCAAGTCTTTCTTCTGCATGTTTGAGTCTTCTTTTAAAAGTCTCTATTGAATTATTCAATGATTGTATTTTTCAACTCTAGGGTTTCTGTTTGGTTTTATTTTATGGCTTCCATTTCTTTGTTGAACTTCTCACTTTATTCATGCATTATTTTCCTAATTTTGCTTAGTTGTTGGTATGTTTTTGGAGTCCACCAAACTTCCTTGAGAAGATTATTTTGAATTCTTTGTCTGACAGTTCACAGATCTTTATGTTTTTTAGGGTCAGTGACCGCAGCTTTATTAATTTCCTTTGGTGGTATCATTTTTATCTGATTTTTTCATTGTTTTGATTCCTTACATTGGTATCTACATGTTTGGGTAATTAGGCTCCTCTTCAACTTTACAGAATTGTTTTGACATAGATCTTTACTGTTAGCTCAGTTGGGGTTTCTTTGTGTGTCTGCTGATAATGTCCTTGGGTAGGTGGGGCTTGATATTATGATCTATTTTTGATAGGCAACTGTTTTAGCTCTGAGTATCATAGAGATCTCCTATAACCCACTCTTCAGGTTCAATTATTTGCTAGGGCAGCTTGCAGAATTTAGGAAAACATTTTACTTACTAGATTGCCAGTTTATCATAAAGGATATTACTCAGGAATAGTCAGACACAAGAGATACATAGGCCAAACTCTGGGGAATGGATGCAGAGTTTCCATGTCCTTTCTCAGGAGCATTACCCTCCAGCACCTACTTTTGTTCACCAATCAGGATGTTCTGTGAATCCCTTTGGTAACTGTCTTTAATGGCAGCTTTAAAATATGGGTATGATTGGTTAAGTCGTTGGTCAGCTCAGTTCAGTTTCTCAGTCATGTCTGCCTCTATGCGACCCCATGAATTACAGCATGCCAGGCTTTCCTGTCCATCACCAATTCCTGGAGCTTGCTCAGACTCATGTCCATTGAGTCGGTGATGCCATCCAACCATCTCATCCTTTGTCATCCCTTTGTCCTCCCGCCTTCAATCTTTTCCAGCATCAGGGTCTTTTCCAATGAGTCATTTCTTTGCATCAGGTGGCCAAAGTATTGGAGCTTCAGCATCAGTCTTCCAATGAATACTAAGTTCTGATTTCTTTTAGGATTGACTAGTTGGATCTCCTTGCCAATCCAAGGGACTCTTAAGAGTCTTCTCCAACACCATATTTCAAAAGTCATTGGTCACTGATGATTAACTCAACCTCCAGCCGGTTTCCCTTATCTGGAAGTTGGAGGGTGGGGTTGAAAATTCCATCCCTATAATCATCTGATGGATTCCTCTTACAGCCAGTTCTCCATCCTTGCAGGCTTACCAGAAGTCACCTTATTAACAAACTCAGGTGTTGTTGAAAGGGACTTGATATGAATAACCAAAGATTCTCCTCTCATCTTTATTGCTGTTAAGATATATTAGGAGCTATGACAAAACCCAAATATTATAACAAAAGATGCTATCATTCTTATCTTCTAGGCAATTACAGTGGTTTTGGAAGCCCTTGCCAGGAGCTGGGGGAAGAGACCATATATATATTTCTTATTGTCACAACCTGGTTCTCTTTCTCTTAGAAAATAACACTCTGATAACCTAAAATCTCATTCCTTTGTTTATGACATGGTTTACATGTGGGTCACTGGGGTATTTTTCTCTTTACCCCTATGTTCTGGGTCATTGTGCAGCCTTAATCATGGCTCTAATTCTTCCCTTTAGAGAGAGAGTTCCATTTCCCTATTCAAACTAATATTTGTTCCAATCTTTTTTAGCTTGTATAAATATACTGTATTTAAACCTGGGGTCAGGGGCAATAAGATTTCCAGACCCATTTAAGGTATTAGTATTTCAACTTCATTTGCTACTAAATGCAGTCTTTCCCTTTTCTCTTTCACTCTCAGGATTCTTGCTCATTCTTCCAGGTAGTTTTGGTTGATCTGCAATCTTGTTTCTGCCACTCTCTCTCATTTGTCCCCACATCTACCCAACTTTTCATTCCTGTGGCCCTGATTTTGTTTTAGTAAGAGCAGTTACCTCACACACCACACACATACAGAAAAATGCAAAAAACAGACCTCCCTCAAACATCATAATCACCATGATTTGGGGAAGAGTAAATAGCAGGAACAAAGGCCCAGGGTTTATAGCTCCAGCTGAAATCCCAGCCAACTGTGGGCATCAGTTTGCCAGCCATGGAAATAGACCATGTTAAAAACTGAGAGTCCTCAAGCATATCAAATTGCCTCAGCTGATGTCACATAGAGCAAAAATAAACTGCCATAAGCCTTGAACAAATTGCAGATTTGTGAGCAGAATAAATAAAACTTCAAGCCATTAAATTTGATGGTGGAATGTTACACAACAATAGCTAAGTGTTGTAATTGACATAATGTAGGACAGAGAGCTTAAAGTTCTACTTTGTTCAGACATTTGTCCTCAAGTATAGTAAATTATGCATTATTAGTGTTAGGAAAGGAAAACTGATGGCAAGTTTAGGCCAAATGATGTAACCTTTACAAAATACTTTTTATAATTTTTTAAAAGGAAAAAAAATCCCTTCAGATATTGTTATATGTAGACACTTTGTCAAGAGCATCTAAACTAAACACTTAAGTCAAGGTTCTGGGTCGCAAGGTGAACAAAATAGTTAGGAATCACTTTTATTGAGTTCTAGGGATCTGTATTTAGTGGAAATCGATATTTATAACTGTATTTTTTAAATTGAACACATGGGTAGGTGTATCAAATTTAGGAGCCATTTTAAGAATGATTTGGAAGGAATGATGCTGAAGCTGAAAGTCCAGTAGTTTGGCCACCTCATGCCAAGAGTTGATTCATTGGAAAAGACTCTGATGCTGGGAAGGATTGGGGGCAAGAGGAGAAGGGGACGACAGAGGATGAGATGGCTGGATGGCATCACTGACTCGATGGACATGAGTCTGAGTGAACTCCGGGAGTTGGTGATGGACAGGGAGGCCTGGCGTGCTGCGATTCATGGGGTTGCAAAGAGTCGGACTGAGCGACTGATCTGATCTGATTAAGAATGATTTAATCTTAATACATTTGATTAAATTTTCTTCATATCACCCCTTTCATGTTTAAAAGTATTTTATCTACATTCTGTGTATTTGAAAACTCAAAATAATATGTTTTCCAGTGTTACATAGTAAATTTAAAGTGAGAATTCACTTTCTAGAGAGATATAATGTTCTATGTTCTAGTTTTAGTTAGGTTTGGTTTCAGTGCATGAAAACAAGAAAAATATTCTAAACATGAGAATCATTTCTGCCTATTTAAATACTGATCCAGAGTGGTTTCAAGTTGGAAAATTTTTTGTTATTTCCCACTAGTCTTAAGTATCAAATACGTATTTAGTATAATTACCAGAATTCTTTAAATAATATAGTGCACATATTTTTTACTTTCCTTTATCCTCTGCTTGTGACAGTCCCTGTGAAAGAAGCATAAATTCCTGATGAATCTACTATATTCTATAATTATGTAATTTCTAAACAGAGATGTCAATGAATAATAAAACCTTTAACAACTGAGGATATACATACCCATACTTCCTGATTTTGTGACAACATGAAAAGTTGCATGTTTTTATCTCTCTTTAAAATTCAGTGGAATGTGTCCACAAGACTTCAAATGTGTCTCATTTTCTATGAATGATTTGTTTTGGTTCATTTCCTTTTTCAATTATGTTAACATTTGATAAAGTACAAATTATAAAGAAGTACTCAAAATGGTAATTTTCAAAAAGATTGTATCTATGGGGCAGAATACACACTAAATGTAAGAAAAAGGATTCTAATGAATATTTCAACAAGTGAAATAAGTGAAATTCATTCAGTAGTGTCCAACTCTTTGCGACTCCATGGACTGTATAGTCTGTGGAATTCTCCAGGCCAGAATACTGGAGTGGGTAGCTTTTCCCTTCTCCAGGGATCTTCCAAGTCATATGGTAAATTATGCCATTTATTGAGTACTTTTTATATAAATTAAATTGTATTTCTATTGAATATCTTCTTTGAAGTTTTCTGCTAATATTTACTAGTTAATTTACATGTCTATAAGTTTTGTTTAGTGGAACAAAAGGTTTTCTTAGAGATGACATACCTCTACAAAGGAAATATGCTCACTACAGTAATTAATGGAAAAGCTGAGACCATCAATTTCCAATAAAAAGATAATGGTTAATGGTAATTATTTGATTCATAGTAGTTAAGTAGACCGGAGAAGGCAATGGCAACCCACTCCAGTACTCTTGTCTGGAAAATCCCATGGATGGAGGAGTCTGGTAGACTGCAGTCCATGGGGTCGCTAAGAGTCGGACACGACTGAGCAACTTCACTTTCACTTTTCACTTTCATGCATTGGAGAAGGAAATGGCAACCCACTCCAGTGTTCTTGCCTGGAGAATCCAAGGGACCGGGGAGCCTGGTGGGCTGCTGTCTACGGGGTCGCACAGAGTCGGACATGACTGAAGCGACTTAGCAGCAGCAGCAGCAGTAGCAGTTAAGTAGAGCTCTTTTTCTGAGAAGTCCAAAGCATTCTTTACATGCTATTATAATTCAGCTTTCTGAGTTCAAATAATAATTGTACAAAATTTATTTAGGTTTTTTATCCAAGACATATGAACCTTTTTACAAATGTTTTTGAGCTCTTAATTGATGACTACCGAGCAATTCTGAAATACTTTAGATATTTTAATGATAAAACATTTATGAATATTAAGGTATTAGAGACAGTTGTCTCTTTACCAGTTGAGGGGTGTCTGTCCTCTTGAATTCTTATAAATCATGAAAGACTTCTGTAATTCCTATACACTTGTAATATTAATATACTCCTCTAAACTTATCTTATTCTAGAAAATAAGTTGAATCATTAAGTAATCTAGTAGTCAAATTTTAATCTCTTTCTTGAAAATTGAACAAACTATTTCAAATGTACCCATTTTATAGAATTTTCTTAAGGTTTTTTAATTAAAATATTGTGATCTATTTCATATCACCTTGAAAGATGGGATATCATCAAAAAAAAGGTGAAGAAATAGATAAATTATAACCAAGTCCTAGGCTGTTCTATTTATTTTCTTAGTCATTATTGTTTAATGTTTCTTTGAGTAGGAGAGACAGATGGTTTTAAAGGTAGAAATTACTGCTTCCAGAATATGCATAAGATCTAATAAGAATATTGTAAAAGAATTCCCATCTTTCCACTTCCCATGTGTGCTTCATCAGTGTCACTTTTTTCTTATAAAATATATATCTCTTTTCTACCCTATATAGCTATAGCATGAGCCCAATTTTATATGTACCAATATGTTATTCTCAATTCAAATTTCTGAGACTAGAATATAATAATTAGCCTGTTTTCTTTTTTTTTCTTTAAGTTTTAGGTAAGGTAGATTATTATGCTTATTCCAGGAATGTCTGGAATTCTGGTACTGACTCCTGGTCATTTTATGGACAGATTAAGTTTGCTAGTAATAAAAGGTAGAAGAAATTATAAAAATTAAAGTTGACATTAATTATGTAAATGAAAGTAATACCAAAAAAGAATTATAATGTTGTTTTTCCAAAAAGATGTACACTTACCTGATCAAGGAAAATTGAGAAAAGATAATGGATAAAAATCCTTAAAGGGATAATAGAGGGACATCAGTACAAATTAAAATGACCATAAAAGGATATCATAAGTATATTTATATCAATAAATTTGAAAATTTAGGTGAAATGTCCTTTTCTATATAAATAATGTAGAAGGAGAAATAGAATATTTAAATACAAGAAAGTGAAAGTTGGAGAGATTACAGAAATTGAATATATTATTAAAATTTTCCCACAAAACTTCAGGCACATATAATGTTACTAAGGAGTCATTTCAAATATTTAAGGACTAAATGATGCTAAACACAGAGACACATAGAATATGAATTGAGAAAACATGCATAATTTAATTTATAAGTTCAATATTATTCTGATAACAAAAATCTTAAAGGGATTTTAAAAATGAGGAAAAATTAAAGGCTAATCTCAGACCTAAATATAAATGCAAAAATTCTAAACAAAATATTGTTCAGTCAAATCTGACAGTGTATACAAAGAATAATCATACATACACATAAACACACATACACAGATATCACAAACTACATTAGATTTTTTCAGGAAAATAAGTTTGCTTCAAAATTAGAAAATATATCTAAGCAAAGTAGTAAAGTTAAGATTAAGATACAGATAAAATACAAGCATACCTCAGAGATATTATATGTTGAATTTCACACCACTGCTATAATGTGAATATCATTATGAAGTGAGTCACCAATTCTTTGATTTCCCAGTGCTTAAAATTTATGTTTACTATATATTGTTATTTATTAAGTGTGAAATAGCATTATGTCTAAAAAAAACAATGAACATACCATAATTAAAAATACTTTATTGCTAAAAATGCTGTTATTAGAGCCTCCAGTGAGCTATGATCTTTTTGCATGTGGAGGGTCTTGCCTCCATGGTGAGAGCTGCCAACCAATTAGAGTTAGATTTGCTGAAAGCCGGGATGGCTACAGCAATTTCTTAAAATAAGACAACAAAGATGTTTGCCATATTGATTGACTTTTCCTTTTCAAACAATTTCTCTATAGCCTGCAATGATGTTTGGTAGTATTTTACTCACAGAAGGACATTTGAAATTGGAGTCCATCTTCTCCAATCCTTTCACTGTTTTGCTAACTAAGTTTCCTTCTCCAATGCATGAAACTGAAAAGTGAAAGTGAAGTCGCTCAGTCGTGTCCTACTCTTAGCAACCCCATGGACTGTAGCCTACCAGGCTCCTCCGTCCATGGGATTTTCCAGGCAAGAGTACTGGAGTGGGTTGCCACTGCCTTCTCTGTAACTAAGTTTATCTAACCCTAAATCCTAAATCCTTTGTTGTCATTTCAACAATTTTCATTGGATCTTGACTAGAAGTAGATTCTATCTTTAAAAAACTATTTTCATTTTTCATCCAAAAGAATCAGCCCCTCATCTAGTAACATTCTATAATGAGATTGCAGCAATTCAGTCACATCAGTCACATCTCCATGGTCTAGTTCTCTTGCTCTTTCTACCACATCTGCAGTTATTTCCTCCACTGAAGTCTTGAATCCTTCCTTTTTATCTGTGAGGATTAGAGCCAACTTTTTCCAAACTCTTGTTAATATTGACACAGTTACTTCATCCCATTAATCACAACTGTTATTAATGATATCTAGAATGGTAAATCCTTTCCAGAAGGCTTTCAATTTACTTTGCATAGACCCATCAGAAGAATCACCATCTGTGACAGCTATAGCTTTATGAAATGTATCTCTTAATAAGATTTGAAATAACTCCATGATCCATGGTCTGCAGCATGGATGTTATGTTAGGCAGGAAAACAACATGGATCTCGTTGTGCATCTCCATCAGAGCTCTTGGATGACCAGGTGTGTTGTCAATGAGTAGTAACATTAAAAAATCTAAGTACTGGATTCAACAACAGGCTTAAAATATTCAGTAAGTTCAGTTCAGTCACTCAGTCATGTCCGACTCTTTGTGACCCCATGAATCACAGCACGCCAGGCCTCCCTGTCCATCACCAACTCCCGGAGTTTACCCAAACCCATGTCCATAGAGTCGGTGATGCCATCCAGCCATCTCATCCTCTGTCGTCCCCTTCTCCTCCTGCCCCCAATCCCTCCCAGCATCAGAGTCTTTTCCAATGAATCAACTCTTTGCATGAGGTGGCCAAAGTCCTGGAGTTTCAGCTTCAGCATCATTCCTTCCAAAGAAATCCCAGGACTGATCTCCTTTAGAATGGACTGGTTGGATCTCCTTGCAGTCCATGGGATGCTCAAGAGTCTTCTCCAACACCACAGTTCAAAAGCATCAATTCTTTGGTGCTCAGCTTTCTTCACAGTCCAACTCTCACATCCATACATGACTACTGGTAAAACCATAGCCTTGACTAGACGGACCTTTGTTGGCAAAGTAATGTCTCTGCTTTTGAATATGCTATCTAGGTTGGTCATAACTTTCCTTCCAAGGAGTAAGCATCTTTTAATTTCATGGCTGCAGTCACCATCTGCAGTGATTTTGGAGCCCCCAAAAATAAAGTCTGACACTGTTTCCACTGTTTCCCCATCTATTTCCCATGAAGTGATAGGACCAGATGCCATGATCTTAGTTTTCTGAATGTTGAGCTTTAAGCCAACTCTTCACTCTCCTCTTTCACTTTCATCAAGAGGCTTTTGAGTTCCTCTTCACTTTCTATCATAAGGGTGGTGTCATCTGCATATCTGAGGTTATTGATATTTCTCCCAGCAATCTTGATTCCAGCTTGTGCTTCTTCCAGCCCAGCGTTTCTCATGATGTACTCTGCATAGAAGTTAAATAAGCAGGGTGACAATATACAGCCTTGACATACTCCTTTTCCTATTTGGAACCGGTCTATTGTTCCATGTCCATTCTAACTTTTGCTTCCTGACCTGCATATGGGTTTCTCAAGAGGCAGGTCAAGTGGTCTGGTATTCCCATCTCTTTCAGAATTCTCCACAGTTTATTGTGATCCACACAGTCAAAGGCTTTGGCATAGTCAATAAAACAGAAATAGATGTTTTTTCTGGAACTCTCTCGCTTTTTCCGTGATCCAGCGGATGTTGGTAATTTGATGTCTGGTCCCTCTCCCTTTTCTAAAACCAGCTTGAACATCTTGAAGTTCACAGTTCACATATTGCTGAAGCCTGGCTTGGAGAATTTTGAGCATTACTTTACTAGAGTGTGAGATGAGTGCAATTGTGCGGTAGTTTGAGCATTCTTTGGCATTTCCTTTCTTTGGGATTGGAATGAAAACTGACCTTTTCCAGTCCTGTGGCCACTGCTGAGTTTTCCAAATTTGCTGGCATATAGAGTGCAGCATTTTCACAGCATCATCTTTCAGGATTTGAAATAGCTTAACTGGAATTCCATCACCTCTACTAGCTTTGTTTGTAGTAATGCTTTATAAGGCCCACTTGACTTCACATTCCAGGATGTTGGCTCTAGGTGAATGATCACACCATCGTGATTATCTGGATCATGAAAATATTCAGTAAACCATGCTGTAAATAAATGTTCTTCAGGCTTTGTTGTTTCATTTATAGAGCACAGGCTGTAGATTTAGCATAATTTTCAGATTTGGGGAATGATAAATGCACATTGCAAGAGTCAGCCTATCTTTTGAAGCTTACAAACCAGTCATTGTTTTATCTTCTCTAGCTTTGAAAGTCCTCTATGGCATCTTCTTCCAATAGAAGACTGTTTTGTTTACTTTGAGAATTTATTGTGTAGTGTAGCTCCTTCATTCAGAGAAGGCAATGGCACCGGACTCCAGTACTCTTGCCTGGAAAATCCCATGGACGGGGGAGCCTGTTGGGCTGCCATCTATGGGGTCGCACAGAGTCAGACATGACTGAGTGCCTTCTCATGCATTGGAGAGGGAAATGGCAACCCACTCTAGTGTTCTTGCCTGGAGAATCCAGGGACAGGGGAGCCTGGTAGGCTGCCGTCTATGGGGTTGTACAGAGTCGAACATGACTGAGGCGACTTAGCAGCAGCCCCTTCATTAATAATCTTAAGTAAATCTTCTGGATAACTTGCTGCAGGTTCTACGTCAGGGCTTGTTGCTTCATGTGGCACTTTTCATTTGGAGGTGACTTCTTTCCTTAAACCTCGTGAACCAACCTCTACTAGCTTCAAACTTGTCCTCTCCAGCTTCCTTACCTCTGTTGGCCTTCCCAGTGCGGATAAGAGTTAGGGCCTTTTGAGGATTAGGCTTTGGCTTAAGGGAATTCCATGACTATCTGATCATCTGTTCAGATCCCTGAAACTTTCTCCATATCAGCAATAAGGCTGTTTCACTTTTTTATCATTCCTGTTTTCACAGCAATAGCAGTTTTAATTTCCCTCAATAATGTTTTCCTCATTGCATTCACAACTTGGCCAACTTTTTGGCTCAAGAGACATAGCTGTGACCTATCTAGGCTTTCAACATGCTTCTTCACGGAGCTTAATCATTTCTGGCTATTGATTTAAAGTGGGTGATATGAAACTCTTTTGTTTTTTCCACTTGAACACTTAGAGGTCATTGTAAGGTTATTAACTGGTTTAATGTTAATGTTGTCTTGTAGCAGGGAATAGAGGGGCCCAAGGAAAAGGAGAGGGATGGGGGAATGGCCAGTTGGTGGAACAACCAGAACACACCAAGGCTTTCTGGTTAAGTTTGTTCTCTTTTATGAGCACAATTTATGTCATTGCAAACTAATTACAATAGTAACATTAAAGATCATTGGTGACAGGTCACCATAAAAAATACAATAATAAAAAGTTAAATATTGCAAGAATTACCAAAATGTACAGAATGATACTGAGCAAATGTTGCTGGGAAAATGACGCTGATAGACGTGCTTGATGCAGAGTTGTCACAAATCTTCAATTTTTTAAAAAACATAATATCTTTGAAGTGTAATAAAGTATAATAAAGTAAAAAGATATGCCTGTATTCCAAATAAATATGGGAATAGATACAGGACAAAATTAAATAATTTTACATCTAATCATGATTAAAAGTATTATTAACTACATAGAAGTTAGAAAATTCTTCCTCTGATTAAGGATATCTGTAAAATGTAAATAGCAAATATCTTACTTAAGGAGAAATATTCAAAGACAATAACTTCTAACAACGCTACTGTTCATCACATTGCATATCCCAATTAGTGTGGAGGCAAACAAAAATTAAAGAATTAAAGCTTTCAATTTTTTTCACAGTTAGCAGATGACAGCATTTTTATGTAAAAATATTTGAAGAATAAGGCAATTAAATTATTAGAATTATTTAGCATGTTTTCTGGATACAGGTTAAAATATTTTGTATTTGTGAGTATAGGTAAATACTTATAATGAAAGAAAAAAGTATATTTACCATTTATGACATTATTAAGTGTACAGAATTCCAATTAACAAGTCACAAAAATATGCATTATATGTAAACACAGGAACTATGAAGTAAGTTTCATAAAAAAATTAAAACTTTTAACTAAATTAGTTTAATTCTTAATTCATGAACACGGACCTTGTTCATGAATTAGGAAATTCAAAATTGTACAGTTATCAGTTCTTAAGAAAGTGATCTATGGATTTATTTTGGTAGGAAATAAAATTTCATTAGGTTGTGTGTATATGCAGTGTTTGTGCACATGTGTGTATTTCTAATTTGTCAAGATGGGTTCTGAAACCTTATGGAGATTCAAAAAGTCAAATATAGAATAGCTATGGCACTTTTGAAGAAGGTGGAAACATTTTTTGAGAACTTGAATATTAAGATTTACTTTAAAGATGTTACAAAGCTATAGTACGTAGGTAAATTTTTAGAGTACAAGAATACACACATAGAAGAAAGAAAGAAAAAAGAAAGTGAAGTCACGGTCATGTCCGACTCTTTGCAACCCCATGGACTGTAGCCTACCAGGCTCCTCTGTCCAGGAGATTTTCCAGGCAAAAGTACTGGAGTGGGTTGCCATTTCCTTCTCCAGGGGATCTTCTTGACCCAGGGTTTGAACCCGGGTCTTCCCACATTGTAGGCAGACACTTTACCGTCTGAGCCACCAGCCAAGTCCATACATGCAGAGAAAACTGGAGCTAATTAGTCAAGAGATAGAGCCAGGCACATGTGAATATTTGATCTAAAACAAAAAATTTTGTGTTAAATCATGCTAGGCAAATTAGATATCCATACGCAAACAGATAAAATCTGACCACTGCTATATATCATACAAGAAAGAAAAAGCTAGATGTAAAATACAAATTAGTATTCTATAAGTTATAAAAACAGACTATTTGTTAGGATTTGGGAGTCTTAAAAGTTTTGTCTTCTTTATTTGCTTAAACTGATTGGACTTCATTAAAATTAAAAACTTTCATTTATGAAAAGAACTATTAAGAGATTGAAAATGCAGGAGACAGAGAAGGAGATGGTGTTTGTAAGATATATAACAGGCAATGGGCTCATTTCTTAACTCTACAAAGAATTCTCATAAGACGATATGAAGCAATACAAAAGAAAAATAGTATTTCACTATAATATGAATAGTATTTCACAAAAGAGTATATAAATGTCCAATGAAAATATGAAAAGTATTCAACTATTCAACCTTATCAGTAACTATGGAAATGTTTATTAAAGTCATGGTGATACACTGTAAAATATCCATCAAAATATCTAAGACTAAATACACTGTAATACCTTGTCATACTGAAGACAGAAAGAAATAAAATTATTTTTACACATCATGTAGTAAATTGACACAGACACTTTGAAAACTGGCTTTATCTGCTGAGGTTGAGCACATAAATTCCCTATCACATACCACTTGCACTCATATTTCTATACCCGATATAAATCAGTATTTATGCATATAATAAGATGGATACAAGAATGTTTGCAGTTACATTATTTATAGTGGTCATGTATTAGTTTGCTAGAGCTGCTGTGACAAGTGCCACAAACTGGATGGTTTCAACAACAGAGATAATCGTCTTATATGTCTGAAGATTAAACATCCAAGATCAAGATATTGGCAGTATTGCATCCTTCTGAGGGCTCCAAGAGAAAAAATCTCTGCCTCTTGCCAAGCTTTTGATGGTTTGTTGGCAATCTTTGTCTTGTATGGTATTCTTGCATGGAATACCTTATTCCACAGAAAGAGGAGCCTGGCAGTCCCAGTCCATGGGGTTGCAAAGAGTCGGACATGACTGAGTGACTAACACGATCAATCTTTGTCTTGTGTAAGTATCATCCAAATTGCTGCCTTCCTCTTCATACGGCCTTTATTCTGTGGGTGTATGTCTCCAATTTTCCAATTTTTATAAAGACACCAGTCAGATTAGGAACCCTCTTAATGATTTTATTTTAGCTTGAGTTCCTCTGTGAAGACTTTATTTCTAATAAAAACCACATTCTAATGTATTGGAGTTCGGCCTTCAACATATGAATTTTGAGGGAACGCAGTTCACCCCATAAGTCCAAAACCACAAACATACCAAATGTCCAACAATATTAGAGTGATAATTAAACTGTGGCATATCATACAGGAGAATAATGAGCAATAATTAAAGCTGATAAAATATCACTCTGTAACAACTGTATTTCACAAACATAATTTAGCAAAAGAAGGCAGGCACAAAAATATGCGTACTTAAATATTGCTAGGTAAACTTCCAAAAAGACTGAAGAAAGTTAAAATATAGTCTTAGAAATTAGCATAGCAATTAACCTTGGAATGTGGTTAGAGATGGTAATTGATAAGAGCAGGAGAAAGCTTTTAGGGGCTAACAATGTTCTATTTTTTGCATGGGTAATAGTCATACAGATATTTCCTTGTGATAATTCAATTAGTTTATAATTTTTAACATCTTAGGCATGTGTGCTGTGCTTCATTAAACATTAAATAAGGATTCTTGATAGGTAGAAAGTTAAATATATAACACATATATATTTTATATGTTTGTAGGGTATATACATAACAAACTGTTAGATTAATTAAGAAAATAGCCTTGGAGAAGTGAGGTAAAGAGACATTGTTAACTTTTTATTTTATTCTTCTTTTCCCATTCACTTACTACAGATAACATTCCTACAAAGAAAATGTAAAATGCTACAGAAAGCAAGCAATAAGACAATAAGACTGAACAGAAATGTGGTCAATTGCTTTTCAGGTCACACTTAGACAGGAACATCATTTAGAATTTGCCTTTGTTCAATCAACCTTTTGCACCATACATTTGGAACTTGCAAATATTTTGTTAAATATGCATGCATTCTCTTGCTGTAGATAGCAAAAGTAGTAATGAAACAATAACAGAAGAGCTTCTAATATTTGAAATCTCATTATCATAAATATGAAATTGAAATACCTTGTAAAATAGTACATTCAAAGAGTGATACAAAATAACTTAAAAGCCTTTCAGAGTTTAAGAAAAGGGCTAAACTATTTCCTGTGATTGTAAAACCATGTTCACATTTCTTGTGTGTGTGCAAAGTCACTTCTCTTTGCAACCCTATGGATTATAACCCGTCAGGCTCCTCTGTCCATGGGATTCTCCAGTCAAGAATACTGGAGTGGGTTGCCATTTCCTACTCCAGGGAATCTTCCCAACCCAGGGACTGAGCCCACATCTCCTGTGTCTCCTGCATTGGCAGGAGGGCTCTTTACCACTAATGCCACCTGGGCATGTTCTGTCCATTTGAAAGCTCTCCAGTAATCCTAAAATATTTAAGAAGAACCTAAATTTGAGTTCTGAAATAACAAAACTGCTTCAAACCCCATTGTACTTTTCAATTAGATTATATTAATTTGCATATAAAATGTCAGATGATTTTGCTATATATTTATATATTATTTTACCTATCTTTCTACATCTCATCCAAGTTTGAGAAGACATTTTGTAAATATTAAAAAAAAAAAAAAAACTGAGACATCAGGACCCTTCTCCTTTTCTTGTCTGTTGTTTAGCCTGTAAGTCCTGTCCAACTCTTTGGCAATCACCATGAACTGTAACCTCCAAGGCTCCTGTCCATGGAATTTCCCAGGCAAGAATACTGGAGTGGGTTGCCATTTCCTCCTCCAAAAGATCTTCCCAACCTAGAGATTGAACCCATGTCTCCTGAACTGGCAAATGGATTCTTTACCACTGAACCACTAGGGAAACCATTTTCTTGTCTACTAAATGCTTTAAGAATCTATATTTTTTAATTTGATGTGTCCTCATACGTTTGTTATGAAAATGAAGAAATGAGGTAGCTTTAATGATAAAATGATAGCACTTTTTAAAGTTACATTAGCCAGAGGGGTGAAGGCCAAGGTGTCCTGAACTGAATGAAGAACAAGAAACCTCAGGAAAAAAGATAGCACACTAAAATAGTTCTTAAAAAATAAAATATTTCTTACATCTATTTATTAACCCTAAATATCTAAACTGAGACTGGTACTCTTGCCCTCCTTTGTTTACTCCCCTGAAATATGCTTTATTCAACAATGGCATTGTTTGGATATAGCAAAATATTGTACATTTTAATATATTAATTACTAATTGTTTATTGGAATGTTCTCAGAAACTTTAAGGGAGGCTAAATAATTTAGGCAGTAGCTATGATTGTATTAGCTAAATGATCGCTCAGTCGTGTCCGACTCTTAGCGACCCCATGGACTGCAGCCTACCAGGCTCCTCCATCCATGGGGTTTTCCAGGCAAGAGGACTGGAGTGGGGTGTCATTGCCTTCTCCCAAATAATTTAGGCAGTAGCTATGATTGTATTAACTAAATGAGTGATACACTTTTCCACTACAAACAACATTTACATCTGTTGCTATTCTGAATGAAATATAAATAGTAGCTACCTTTAGATGTCAAGACTTTTCATGAAATTAATATTTTTAAAATATATTTTAATTCAAATAAATGTGTATTTTTGGTAAGCATTGTGCTAGTTGATAGACCATGAATATGAATAGCATAGAACCCCTGCTACCAGAAAAAAAAATGAAATTAACTCACTAATATTTTGTAACAAGTACTTTAAAGAGACTGTACACAAATACTATGAAAGCATCAGTTCAGTTCAGTCACTGTTGTGTCCGACTCTTTGTGACCCCATGAATTGCAGCATGCCACGCCTCCCTGTCCATAGGAAAAGGCAATTAATTACATAAAAAAAAGGAAAGGGCTTCACAAAGATAATGTATGACCTAAGATGTTGGGTAGAGTTATACTTTTAGATATAAAGTATTTTGTGTAGAAAATAAAATATAATCAACTGCATGGAAATATGAGATCAAAACATGGCAAGTATTCTGCTAGAGGTTCACTGGAAAGGACTGATGAGAAAATATCAGCATATGGAGCATGAGATTTGGGGCCTGAATATATCATAAAAACTATACAGAGTATGCTTCACTTCAGTTCAATCACCCAGTTGTGTCTGACTCTTGGGAACTCCATGGACTGTAGCACACCAGGCCTCCCTGTCCATCACCAGCTCCCAGAGTCCACCCAAACCCATGTCCATTGAGTCGGCGATGCCATGAAACCATCTCATCCTTTGTCATCCCCTTCTCCTCCTACTCTCAATCTTTCCCAGCATCAGGGTCTTTTCAAAAGAGTCAGCTCTTCACATCAACTGGCCAAAGTATTGTAATTTCAACTGCAACATCAGTCCTTCCAATGAACACTCAGGACTGATGTTCTTTAGGATGGACTGGTTGGATCTCCTTGCAATCCAAGGGACTCTCAAGAGACTTCTCCAACACCACAGTTCAAAAGCATCAGTTCTTCAGCACTCAGCTTTCTTTATAGTTCAACTCTCAAATCCATACATGACTACTGGAAGAACCATAGCCTTAACTAGACGTAACTTTGTTGGCAAAGTAATGTCTCTGCTTTTTAATATGCTATCTAGGTTGGTCATAGCTTTTCTTCCAAGGAGAAAATGTCTTTAAATTTCATGGCTGCAGTCACCATCTGCAGTGATTTTGGAGCCCCCCAAAATAAGGTCTGCCACTGTTTCCACTGTTTCCCCATCTATTTTCCATGAGGTGATGGGACCAGATGCCATGATCTCAGTTTTCTGAATGTTGAGTTTTAAGCCAAATTTTTCACTCTCCTCTTTCACTTTCATCAAGAGGCTCCTTAGTTCCTCTTCACTTTCTGCCATAATGGTGGTATCATCTGCATATCTGAGGTTATTGATATTTCTCCTGGCAATCTTGATTCCAGCTTGTGTTTCATCCAGCTCAGCATTTCTCATGATGTACTCTGCATATAAGTTAAGTAAGCAGGGTGATAATATACAGTCTTGACATACTTCTTTTCCTATTTGGAACCAGTCTGTTGTTCCATGTCCAGTTCTAACTGTTGCTTCCTGATCTGCATACAGATTTCTCAAGAGGCAGGTCAGGTGGTCTGGTATTCCCATCTCTTTCAGAATTTTCCACAGTTCATTGTGATCCACACAGTCAAAGGCTTTGGCATAGTCAATAAAGCAGAAATAATGCTTTTCTGGAACTGTTTTGCTTTTTTGATGATCCAGCAGATGTTGGCAATTTGATCACTGGTTCTTCTGCCTTTTCTGAAACCAGCTTGAACATCTGAAAGTCCACAGTTCATGTACTGTTGAAGCCTGGCTTGGAGAATTTTAAGCATTACTTTAGAAGCATGTGAGATGAGTGCAATTATGCATTAGTTTGAGCATACTTTCTCATTGCCTTTCTTTGAGATTGGAATGAAAACTGACATTTTCCAGTCCTATGGCTGCTGCTGAGTTTTCCAAATTTGCTGGCATATTGAATGCAGCACTTTCACAGCATCATCTTTCAGGATTTAAAATAGCTCAACTGGAATTCCGTCACTTCTATTAGCTTTGTTTGTAGTGATACTTCTTAAGGCCCACTTGACTTCATATTCCAGCATGTCTTTCTCTAGGTGAGTGATCACACCATCATGATTATCTGGGTCGTAAAGATCTTTTTTGTACAGTTCTTCTGTGTATTCTTGCCACCTCTTCTTAATAACTTCTGCTTCTGTTAGGTCCATACTATTACTGTCCTTTATTGCAACCATCTTTGCATGAAACGTTCCCTTGGTATCTCTAATTTTCTTGAAAAGATCTCTAGTCTTTTCCATTCTATTGTTTTCCTCTATTTCTTCACACTGATCACTGAGGAAGGCTGTCTTATCTCTCCTTGCTATTCTTTGCAACTCTGCATAAAATTGGTATATCTTTCCTTTTCTCTTTTGCTTTTCACATCTCTTCTTTCACAGCTATTTGTAAGGCCTTCTCAGACAGCCATTTTCCTTTTTTGCATTTCTTTTTCTTGGGGTTGGTGTTGATACCTGTCTCCTGTACAATGTCACTAACCTCCGTCCATAGTTCATCAGGTGCTCTGTCTGTCAGATCTAGTCCCTTGAATCTATTTGTCACTCCCACTGTATAATCATAAGGGATTTGATTTAGGTCATACCTTAATGGTCTAGTGGTTTCCCTACTTTCTTCAATTTAAGTCTGAATTGGCATTAAGGAGTTCATAATCTGAGCCACAGTCAGCTCCTGGTCTTGTTTTTGTTGACTGTATAGAGCTTCTCCATCTTTGGCTGCAAAGAATATAATCAATCTGATTTTGGTGTTGACCATCTGGTGATGTCCATGTGTAGAGTTGTCTCTTGTGTTGCTGGAAGAGTGTGTTTGCTATGTCCAGTGTGTTCTCTTGGCAAAACTATATTAACCTTTGCCCTGCGTCATTCTGTACTCCAAGGCAAAATTTGCCTGTTTCTCCAGATGGAGAAGGAAATGGCAACCCACTCCAGTATTCTTTCCTGGAGAATCCCAGGGACAGAGGAACCTGGTGGGCTGCCATCTATGGGGTCGCACAGAGTCGAACACGACTGAAGTGATTCAGCCTCTGCCACTGCCAGGTGTTTCCTGACTTCCTACTTTTGCATTCCAGTCCCCTCTAATGAAGAGGACATCTTTTTGGGGTGTTAATTCTAAAAGGTCTTCTAGGTCTTCCTAGAACCGTTCAACTTTAGCTTCTTCAGCATTACTGGTCAGGGCATAGACCTGGATTACCATGATATTGAATGGTTTGCCTCGGAAATGAACAGAGAAACGAACTCATTCTGTCGTTTCTGAGATTGCATCCAAGTACTGCATTTCGGACTCTTGTTGACTATGATGGCTACTCCATTTCTTCTAAGGGATTCTTGCCCACAGTAGTAGATATAATTGTCATCTAAGTTAAATTCACCCATTCCAGTCCATTTCAGTTCACTGATTCCTAAAATGTTGACATTCACTTTTGCCATCTCCTGTTTGACCACTTCCAATTTGCCTTGATTCATGGACCTAACATTCCAGATCCCTTGCAATATTGCTCTTTACAGCTTCAGACCTTGTTTCTATCACCAGTCACATCCACAACTGGGTGTTTTGTTTTGTTGTGTTTTGTTTTGTTTTGCTTTGGCTCCGTCTCTTCATTCTATCTGATTGATCTCCATTAGCATATTGGGCAACTACTGACCTGGGGAGTTCATCTTTCACTGTCCTATCTTTCTGCCTTTTAATACTGTTCATGGGGTTCTCAAGGCAAGAATACTGAAGTGGTTTGCCATTCCCTTCTTCAGTGGACCACATTTTATCAGAACTCTCCACCATGACTTGTCTATCTTGGGTGGCCCCACATGGCATGGCTTAGTTTCATTGAGTTAGACAAGGCTGTGGTCTGTGGATAATGCTTAAGATGTAGCAATATTTACTCTAGATTTTAAAGAGCTAATAGAATATTCTATTTTATAATTATCATGTAAAATTATAATCAGATCCATATTCTAGAAACATAATATTAGTAGTCTATAATAGATTAACTGGAGAGAGGGAAGAATTGGAAGCAGATAAAATTACTTGGTGGTTTTTATATATGATAAAGGGGCTTTCCCAGTGACTTGGTGGCAAAGAAGCCACCTACACTGTAGGACCCGCAGAAGATGCGGGTTTAATCCCTGAATTGGGAAGGTCCCCTGGAGGAAGGAATGGCAATGTACTGCAGTATTCGTGCCTGGAGAATCCCATTGATAGAAGAGCCTGGTGGGTCCATAGAGTCACAAAGAGTTAGACACGACTGAACGACTTAGCACACACCACACATTATTAAGATAGTGTCTTTAAAATAGTATATCCAAAAAAATTCTTGGTTCTTTATTTTTAAAAAAATCTATTAATGTAAAATGCTGCACATTTGTTTCTTATTATTAATCCTGAATTCAAAGATTTCCAGATTATGTAGTTCAATGAAATATAATTTGTACATAATCTTTGATTTAGAGAAAATTAAGAAGGAAGAGTAGGGCGATATAAAACAATTGGAAGTTGTTTGGAGTAGGAAGTCATTCACATCTCAGTTGTATATTATGATCAGAAGGATGGTGTGATCAAAAAGTTGTATCTTTATACAGAGGTGGATGTATTTAGTGTTATTTTAATATCAGCTTTGTCAAGAAAGATGTTTAATATAACAAAAGTTATTCGATTTAATGTTTTGGGGACAATTAACTTCAGTGACTGGATAACTGTATTTAAGTGAATGACTATTTATCATCTCCAAAATGTCTAAAAGTTGTCTTCTGAAGGCGGTAAAATCTGCTATTGAAAACCATATAGTCTAAAATATCAGCACTTCATTCTGGGATGAATATATGCTCCATAAAGCCTCATTCAAAGATAAACTTAAGTATTTGTTTAATCTCCCATAAAAATTCCTGAAAGAGAAATTCCTGACACTTATTCTTTCAATTCTTTTAATATATGGTATATTTCTAATAATATGAAGGGAAAAAGATTTCACTTTTAATAAAGGTAGATTTTCAGCAAAATTTCTCATGTGCCTTTGTGTGTTAATGTGTTGACATTTTTGTTTGTTATGCTTGTAGTAAAAGGTGAGTATGGGGGAATATAATTAAAAAACACAAGGTCTGTTGGATGTAGCTATCAAACAATGTAGGAGAAAATAACCTTAAATGAAAAACTTTGGTATAATCGTCACATTAATACTGGACATGACCATTTTCTTGCATTTCTCTTAAGTACAAAAATGTTAGGATTAATTACCAAAGCAAAATAATACTAATTTTATATGAAAGTTTGCAGGTTTCTTTCAAAATATTTTATAAAAGCGTAGAAGTAATTATCATAATTTCCAAATTCGTATACTTGATTAAATCAGTTAAACACACTTCTCCAAGAGAAGATAAAGACAGAAGTGTTTTTTTTAATAATAAATAATAAGCAGATGGAGAATTGAGTTGTTAAGCTTACTACATGTAATTTAAAGAAAAATTAATTGCATGAAAGAAAAAATGCCACCTTTCATGGTTCAACTTTTCTTCAAACCAGCAAACACTGGAGAAGGAGAGATGATTCACAGCAGTGTGTTTTATTCATCTTACAGAAACACATGGCCATAAAATGTTACTGACTCGGATAAATACGTAGTATGTGCATTTGTTTCTTGAGTGGTCTATTATAAGCATTAAACTTTGTATGAACTTGACTGTGTACATTTTCTGTAGCGTTCTCACTCTGATAATACCTTTTCAAAATGAAAACTACAATACCATTGCAAGTAACATCTGTTCACAAGGATTCAATGACCTCAGTTCAGATGACATAGCTTCTCAGGTCTTGTCTTCAATAAAACTGTAATTTGTAAACTTTCACATCTAAAACATAAAATAAAATATCTTAGTGTTTTAATGTTTAATTCATCAAATATTAAACTTATATTACTTAAAACCTAAAGAGGCAGAATAATAATCTGGTATGCGATAATGAAACCAGATTTTCCTAAAGTAAATACTACTGAGCTAGAAAGAAGCTAAATAAATTTTGGAAACCTTAACTTATTGCTATTATCATTGTGAAATCTCAGAGAAAGAAAATAAAGTGCTTCCGAAGTATTTTTAGGGCTTCCCAGGTGGCTCATGGAGAAGGCAATGGCACCCCACTCCAGTACTCTTGCCTGAAAAATCCCATGGATGGAGGAGCCTGGTGGGCTGCAGTCCATGGGATTGCAAAGAGTTGGACACGACTGAGCGACTTGACTTTCACTTTTCACTTTCATGCATTGGAGAAGGAAATGGCAACCCACTCCAGTGTTCTTGCCTGGAGAATCCCAGGGACTGGGGAGCCTGGTGGGCTGCCATCTCTGGGGTCGCACAGAGTTGGACACGACTGAAGCGACTTAGCAGCAGCAGCAGGTGGCTCAATGGTAAAGAATCAGCCTCTGGGATGGGAAGATCCCCTGGAAAAGGAAATGGGGAAGTCTTGCTTGGGAAATCCCATGGACAGAGGATCCTGGCAGGTGATAATCCATGGGGTCTCAAAAGAGTCGGACATGACTTATCCACTAAACAACAACAACAACAAGTATTTTTACCATATTGAATTCCTTTTCTAATCAGCAGAACAGTTTTTGAAAATGACCCAGAAAATTAGTTATTTTAAGGATAATACATAAATGTAAAATCAGTTATATATTTTTGATGTTTTTCATGTTTGAATTATTTACAAATTGTAATGCAGATCATGATAATGGTTTACCTGGTGGAATAAAGGGCATGTGTTTATCATAGTCTTTAAGGTTCTCTCTGGGCTTCCTCTTTTCTCTCTCACTGTTACATTTTCTGCCACCATGGCCATTACTCATTGCACTAATGATATTTTTGTCCCTTTGTCTATCCACACTCAGAAATTTTTTTTTTCAAACTTGCTTTTTTCCTACAGATACATAGATAATATTTTCTCTGAACAAAATTCTTTTTCCATATATCTTCACCTGAGGAGATCTCATTCGGTTTTCAGGGATTATTCTATTCATTGAGAATAAGAAACAATGCTGTATAAAATACATTTTAAAATATATCCTTTATGTTAGTGAAATCTAATAATAAGATTTAACTCAAAGGCTAATTTCTGCATTTAGTCTGTAGTCAAAAAAGTAAGGTAGTTTCTGAGCACTGAAGTTATTTATTGTCACATAGACATTTATACCAATATAGCAAAGACTGATCAGAACTACTTAGGGCAGGAAGTCTTGTTTGAAATATCTTTTAATGAGGGAGGTCAGCGGGGACCATGACTTTAGGATGGGGAGGCATTATAACTGGATGACCAAATCACTCCTTGCCTAAATGATATTACAAATAAGAGGAAGAAGCATTTCTGGAATGACAAAGTTAAAACCTTCAAAACTACACTCTGGTAAAGCAATAAGAAAAAGGCAAACATTTTTTAAATTAAACCATAAAATTAAAACTGTAAAGTTAGCCAGAAATTTGTAAAATCTACAAAATGTTTAATCAAGGACAATTCCTGAATTTTGGTAAGAATGGCAAGCTTTGTGGCCTCTTAACTTGTTCCAGTGTGTTCTCTTTCCTAAAGCCTGTAGCACACTGAAAGCCAACATTTTTGCAACAACCTAAATAAATAGAAAAATGTCCTATATTTATTTATTTATTGGGTAATTCCATTTGACTAAAATGGAAATACTCCCCAATTTGATGTACAAACAACACAATCTTTATACTCTTTATAATCCCCAGCTTCTTTTTTTCTCAGAAAATGATAAGCTGATAGTAACATTCATAGGGAAAGGCAGGAATCCAGGGTATTCAAAACAATATTGAAGAAAAGTTGAAGGACTCACATTTCCTGATTTTAAAGCTTACTCTGAAGTAAGTAATCAAGACAATGCGACTCGTGTGTGGGTAGATACTTTGATTTAGGGTTAGGGTCAGAAATAAACTCTTGCACTTGGAGCCAATTGATTTTCAGCAGGAGTACCAAGATAATATATTTGTGAAAGAGTAGACATTGTACCAAATAGTCATTGGACACATGGATGTGTATGTATGTGCTCAGTCACTCAGTTGTGTCCAACTCTTTGCAACGCTGTGAACTGTAGCCCCACCAGGCTCCTCTATCCACAGGATTTCCCAGGAAAAAATACTGGAGTGGGTTGCCATTTCCTCCCCTAGGGGATATTCCTGACCCAGGGATCGAACCTGAGCCTCTTGCACCTCCAGCATTGGCAGGCAGATTCTTCACCACTGTGCCACCTGGGAAGCCCCAGATACATAGATATTCACGTGCAAAAGATTGAAATTCTCTTTTCTCACATTTTTGTTATGTGAAATATACATCAATAAAGTTACAGAATCAAAGAAGAAAACAAAGACAGAAACAGTTCTGGGCATATGTCTGAGTACTGACACAGAAAGAAGGGCTATCAAGGGTTTAAACCTGATATGAGACAAGCATTACTTGCAGAGCTCCTAGTCTTTAAGGTAGATGCAAATCTTCTTCAAAGGATAATACATTCATCCATGTTTTTAAGTGTTGCTATAAATAAATTTCCAAGTATAGATCCAGCAGACAATCAGAAATTAACAGCACAGAATAATGTTTTAACAAGAACATACCCAATAGATACTACTGAACACACCTTCAAAGGACTCGAAATGGTGGAACTTTAAAAAATTAAGGTTAAATGAGGTATATTTAAAGTTTCAAAAGTTCATTAAGTTGAAAATATCTCTAGAAAACAGGAAAAAATATAAAAAATGACATAGTATAAATAAGGATCAAATAGAACTTTAATAAATAAAAATTTAACTGAATTTACTGTCTGTTGGATATATATTCGCAGATTCTGAGAGCAAGAATTCATAACTGGTGATTTGAAAAATATATCCATGAAATGAATATTTAAGCAGATAGGAAAAACATGGAATCTGTAAGAAACAAGATTGAAGGCCAGCAGAATTAGATAAGCATATATTTGATAGGAATTCCAGAAGGAAAGAAATGAGAGAAATAAGAAACTAGATTTGAATCAATATTTGTAGAGTTAATGACTAAAAGAAAAGATTATAACCCATACATTAAAGGAGTCTGACAAATTCCAGGCATAATACCTGAAAATACATCAAGACAAATCATAATAAAAGACACATAATTTTTCAAAGGGAAATATTAAAAATAATAGAGGAACTAGGAAAAACAACAATAATTGGTTGGCACACTCCTCAATAGCAGTGGTAGAAGTCAGTAAACAGCAAAACAGATTTTAAATGTTCTGAAATAAAATTAACCTGGAATTATATACTTAAAATGATTTCAAATTGAAATGAAAATCATGACTTTATCAAACACACAAAACCTGAGTTTGTCACCTGAACACTTTTCCTAAATGGAATTCTAAGCAATATTTAGATTGATCCCAGAGGGAAAGTCCAAAAATAAAAAAACAAACTAAATGAACAAAATAAGTGATAAATATTAAAATATGACTTGAACATTCTTTGTATTAAAAATTAATAATGGAATCAAGCAAGATTAAAATGAAACACAATAAAAAAATTCAAAACACAAGAAACATGCAGATAAAGGTGTTAGTGGAGGAAATAAATGGGTAAATGGAAGGTAAATGTTTAACAGCTTCTATATATTCAAGGTATTTTATGTATTCAACATCTACTTCTGCTTCATTGACTATTCCAAAGCCTTTTACTGTGTGCATCACAAGAAACTGTGGACAATTCTTCTTTTTTTTTTTTTTTTTAATTTTGTGGACAGTTCTTAAAGAGATGGGAATACCAGACCACCTGACCTGCCTCTTGAGAAACCTGTAAGCAGGTCAGAAAGCAACAGTTAGAATTGAACATGGAACAACAGACTGGTTCCAAATCAGAAAAGGAGTACTTCAGGCTGTACATTGTCACCATGCTTATTTAACTTATATGCAGAGTACATCATGAGAAATGCTGGGCTGGAAGAAGCACAAGCTGGAATCCAGATTGCCGGGAGAAATATCAATAACCTCAGATATGCAGATGACACCACCCTTATGGCAGAAAGTGAAGAAGAACTTAAGAGCCTGTTGATGAAAGTGAAAGAGGAGAGTGAAAAAGGTGGCTTAAAGCTCAACATTCAGAAAACTAAGATCATGGCATCTGGTCCCATCTCTTCACGGCAAATAGATGGGGAAACAATGAAAACAGTGAGAGAACTTTATTTTTTTTTTGGCTCCAAAATCACTGCAGATGGTGATTGCAGCCATGAAATTAAAAGACATTTGCTCCTTGGAAGAAAAGCTATGACCAACCTAGATAGCATATTAAAAAGCAGTGACATTACTTTGCCAACAAATGTCCATCTAGTCAAAGCTTTGGTTTCTCCAGTAATCATGTATGGATGTGAGAGTTGGACTATAAAGAAAACTGAGTGCCAAAGAACTGATGCTTTTGAACTGTGGTGTTGGAGAAGACTCCTGAGAGTCCCTTGAACTGCAAGGAGATCCAACCAGTCCATCCTAAAGGGAATCAGTCCTGAATATTCATTGGAAGGACTGATGTTGAAGCTGAAACTCCAACACTTCCGCCCCCTGATGGGAAGAGCTGACTCATTTGAAAAGACCCTGATGCTGAGAAAGATTGAAGGCAGGAGGAGAAGGGGATGACAGAGGATGAGATGGTTTGATAGCATCACTGACTCAATGGACATGAGTTTGAGCAAGCTCTGGGAGTTAGTGATGGACAGGGAAGCCCTGCATGCTGCAGTCCATGAGGTCACAAAGAGTCTAAAGTGACTGAGCGACTGAACTTATGTATTCAAGGAATATATCTATATATTTATTTAAAATATAGATTTTTTTACATGCACCTTAATGTTCATAGGAGACTGTTTACAAATGCTAAGACACAGAAGTGACCTAAATGTCCACTGACAGAAAAATGGATAAGAGGATGTGGTGCGTGTGTGTGTATATATGTATATGTGTGTGTGTGTATATATATATATATATATATATATATATGATGGAATATTACTCAGCCATAAAAAGAATGAAATATTGCTATTTGCAGCAAACTCGATGGACATAGACATTATCATACTAAGTGAAGTAAGTCAGAAAGAGAAAGACAAATACCACATAATATCACTTATGTGAAATCTAAAATATGGCAGAAATGAACTTATTTACAAAACAGAAATAGACATTAAAACAAATTTATAGTTACTAAAGGGGAAGGGAGGAGGGATAAATTAGGAGTTTGGGATTAACAGATACAAAGTACTATAAATAAAACAGATAAACAACAAGGTTCTACTGTATAGCACAGAGAACTGTATTCAGTATCTTACAATAAACTACATTAGGAAAGGAAACTGAATCACTTTGTGGTACACCAGAAACTAACACAACCTTGTTATTAACTAGACTTCAATAAAAGAAATACATTTTTAATTATAAGAAGGATTTAGAATTAGTGACCAGTAATTATTTATGAACTGCTGCTGCTGTTAAGTCGCTTCAGTCATGTCCGACTCTGTGCGACCCCATAGATAGCAGCCCACCAGGCTCCCCCCTCCCTGGGATTCTCCAGGCAAGAACACTGGAGTGGGTTGCCATTTCCTGCTCCAGTGCATGAAAGTGAAAAGTGAAAGTGAAGTCGCTCAGTCCTGTCCGACTCTTAGCGACCCCATGGACTTCAGCCTACCAGCCTCCTCCGTCCATGGGATTTTCCAGGCAAGAGTACTGGAGTGGGGTGCCATTGCCTTCTCCATATTTATGAACAGTTGTCAACAAATTTATAAGGAATGTAACCACATTTATTTTTGACCACATAGAATTAAACTAGAAATCTAATATAAAAACACAACTTAGAATGTGCATATGTTTAGGTATTAAAAATATATAATAACCCATAGGTCAAAGAAGAAATCATAATTGTATCGAGAAACTATTTTTAACTGAGTGATATAAAAATTACTGTTTATCAACATGGCTTCAGTGAAAGCAGTAATTAGACATTTATGACCTACAATAAATATATTGAAAAATAAGAAGGCTAAAAATCATTGTGTTCATTTTTCTCTTGAACTTCCCAACTCATTTCATGAAGATAGTCCAGCCATTCTCAGATTTTGGCATCTCAGGATCCCTTTCCACTCTAAAATTAGTCTTCTCTCCAATTACCAGTAATTGAAAAAGGATCCCTACCATCAGACAGATTTGACCGAATACTGTATACAGGGTGTTGTAGTGGGTTGAATGGTGGCCCCACAAAAGATGTGTTTGCTTCTTACACCCAAACCGATGATTGTGATCTTATTGAGGAAGGGGGTCTTTTCAAATATATTTAAGGGTCACCAGATGATAGCATTTTGAACTATTCTGGTGGACCCTAAATCCAATGGCAGAAGTCCTTATAGAAGATACAAACGAGAGACAGGGGAGCAGAGCAAAAGGGTATGTGAAGATGAAGACAGAGATTGGAGTTATGCATCCACAAGGCAAGGAATGACTAAGATCTGCCAGATGTTTCAAGAGGAAAGAAATAATTCTCCTTTCATTAGAATATTTGTAGGCAGGGAGGCCCTGCCAAACCTTGATTTTGGACTCCTTGCCTTGAGACTATGAGATACTCTATTTCTGTTGTTTTAAGTCACCAAGTTTGTGGGCATTTGTAACAGTCAGTAGCCCTGTGCTCTGCTAAGTTGCTTCTGCTGCTGCTAAGTCGCTTCAGTCATGTCCGACTCTGTGCGACCCCATAGACGGCAGCCTACAAGGCTTCCCCGTCCCTGGGACTCTCCAGGCAAGAACACTGGAGTGGGTTGCCATTTCATTCTCCAAAGCATGAAAGTGAAAAGTGAAAGTGAAGTCGCTCTATCGTGCCTGACTCTTAGCAACCCCATGGACTGCAGCCTTCCAGGCTCCTCCATCCATGGGATTTTCCAGGCAAGAGTACTGGAGTGGGGTGCCATTGCCTTCTCCGAAGTTGCTTCAGTCATGTCCAACTCTTTGCAACCCTATGGACTGTAGCCCACCAGGCTCCTCTTTCCATGGGATTCTCCAGGAAAGAATACTAGAGTGGATTGCCATGTTCTCCTCCAGGGGATCTTCCCAACCCAGGGATTGAACTCATGTCTCTTATGTCTCCTGCATTGACAGGTGGGTTCTTTACCACTGATGTCACCTGGGGAGCCCTCAGTAGCCCTAGGAAACTAATAACACGTGTTAAAGTCATTTTGAAGTAGCAACCCTAAGTCTTCTAGTAATAATATAATTGAGACATTTAGGTTAATTGGGTAACATCTAAAGAGTTGGGGACAAGAACCATATAATCGATTTTGGCTTCCTTTGCTGACTGCACTCTAGAGGTTGAATACCTAAAATAGGATGAATGAATTTAAAGATGTTTAAAGAGCTAAGAGTACATCAATGAGACTGCTTTACTTGTAGCTAACCATCTTCTAGATCTGTGTTGCTCTGCATTTGTAGTGAAAGGTGTAATCAATCTTGTTTAAATGACAAGGGTTTATATTTCTTGTCGTCGTTTTGAGAAATCCAAAGAGTGACTATGAACAAGAGAGTAATTCAGATATGAGAATTAGGACACAACCTAATATTGCCTTTATTTGTCAAGAGGAATTAATGGAAAAAAATCTATGTTGTTGGATAGAAAGTACTGATTCTGTTGCCGATACTCAGCCTCTGTTCACCAGTGCTGAATAGAAATGCAGACACAGAGTTCTGGGTGAAGCAGAAAATAATAGCTTATTGCTTTGCCAGGCAAAGAGGGCCACAGTGGGCTAATGCCCTGAGAACTGTATGTCCCACCCTGGAGGGGGTTAGTGAGGAGTCTTACAGTATTCAAGGAGGAGGGCTCGATTGGCTCCTGGACATTCTGATTGGTTGGTGATAAGGTAATGGGACTCATTAGCCTTCTGGTTCCAATCCATCTGGGGTCTATATGTTAGTGTGCAGTATAACAGTTAACTTCTTACAGGGGTTTCAGTATCTGTAAAGTAGATACTGTTTCAGACGACATGACTCAGAATATTATCTGTAGTCCTTGAGGAAGAACTAAACGTCAAGGGACTTTGCTTATTGTCTAAAGTATTATTATTTTGTCTTCCTTGACTGTTTTTCTTTCTTTTTGCATTTTTCACCTCTCTGATTAAATTTATTTTTGACTAAAGTTTTCCTGCAGACAAAAGGCAGAGGGAAGGCAAGGGTGGGGGTCTATTCTGGAAGGCCTCATAGGGTCTTGTTCAGTTACAACTCCAAATGAACAGAGAATCCTATCTTATATCCACGTTTATAGTTTTTAATCCTATGTCTCTGCCAGTCATTTTTGATGTTTTTATACAAACTGCTTCTCCTCTACTTATCTGTATTGTTTTTGTTCAGTTGCTAAGTCATGTCTGACTCTTTGTGAACCCATGGACTGCAACACAGCACCCTTCCCTATCCTTCACTATTTCCCCTTGTTTGTTCAAATTCATGTCCATTGAGTCAGTGATGCTATTTAACCATCTCATCCTCTGCTGCCCTCTTCTCCTTTTGCCTTCAGTCTTTCCCAGGATCAGGGTCTTTTCCAATGAGTTGGCCCTTCACATCAGGTGGCCAAAGTGTTGGAGCTTCAGCTTCAGCATCAGTCTTTCTAATGAATACTCAAGGTTGATTTCCTTTAGGATTGACTGGTTTGCTCTCGTTGCTGTCCAATGGACTCTCAAGAGTCTTCTCCAACACCACAGTTCAAAAGCATCAATTTTTCATCTTTCAGCCTTCTTTATGGTCCAACATTCATATCCTTACATGACTACTGGAAAAAACCATAGCTTTGACTATTCGGAACTTTGTCAGCCTCATAATGTCTCTGCTTTTTAATATGCTGTCTAGTTTTGTCATAGCTTTCCTCCCAAGGAGCAATCACCTTTTAATTTCCTGGCTGCAGTCACTGTCTGCAGTGATTTTGGAGCTTAAGAAAGTAAAATCTGGTAAAAATCTGTCACTACTTCCAAATTTTAACCATCTATTTGTCATAAAGTGATGGGACCAGATGCCATGGTCTTAGTTTTTTGAATGTTGAGTTTTAAGTCAGCTTTTTCACTCTCCTCTTTCACCACCATCAAGAAGCTATTTAGTTCCTTTTCACATTCACTCATTAAAGGGTTATTATCTACATATCTGAGGTTGTTGACATTTCTCCTGGTGGTTTTGATTCCAACTTGTTCTTCATCTAGACCAGCACTGCTCATGATGTATTCTACAAAAGAAGTAAGGTAGTTTCTGAGCATTGAAGTTATTTATTGTCACACAGACATTTATATCTATATAGCAAAGACTGTGACCAGAACCCCTTAGGGTAGAAAGTCTTGTTAGAGATATCTTTGAATGAGGTGGGTCAGAGGGGACTATGACCTAAGGATGGGGGTGGCATTATATCTGGATGACCAAATCACTCCTTGCCTAAATGATAGTAAAAATAAGAGAAAGAAGCATTTCTGGAATGGCAAAGTGAAAACCTTCAAAATGACACTCTTACATATTAGTTAAATAAATAGGCTGACAATATATAGCCCTGTTGTACTCCTTTCCCAATTTGGAGCCAATTAGTTGTTCAAAGTTCTAACTGTTGCCTCTTGAACCACATATAGGTTTCTCAGGACACAGATAAGGTGGTCTGGTATTCCCATCTCTTTAAGAATTTTCCACATATCTATGTTGGTGTTTCTTATTTCCTCCATTCATTTTTGCAGTTTTATTTACCATTTATATACCATTTACTCCCAAATGGACATTTCTGATGCAAACTTCAGACCGGGATGATCTATTCCCCGGGACAGCTCTACTTTCATTTTCTGCAGGCATGTAACTTCAAAGTTAAAAATCTGAAAGTTAAAAAAAAATCATCTTCAACCTTCTCTATTACCTTGCTTCCCTTTGAACATTGTGGATTTACCAAACCAGAGTTAGAATCTGGTCCTGAATTTCTGCCTCTCTCTTACTCTGACATACAAAGTCAATCACTGAATCTTGTTGAGCTTATCTATTTTATATTTTCTGAATCATTCCAATTTTTTTGGCTTGTCCTTATTTTTATTAAGATCCCAATCATCATCTATTGCCTACAAAACTTTAACAGCTTGTAACCTCTCTCCCCCCCATCTTGTTTCTTGGACCATTCTTCCATCTATTGTCAAGATGATCTTGCTAAAGCATGGACTCCTCCTACAGAATCTCCTTCAATATGCATTGTCATATCTTGTCTCCATTGCTGACTGTACCAATCATGACTGATTGACCTTCAGCTAAAGTCAGAATTCATTGAATGGCATGGCTTGTGGGCTCTTTGCTTAACATGTCTGTTCCATGAATTCTTTCTCTTCACACTTCATTGAATTGGATATATCTCTCCAAACTTGCCATAGCAGACTTTGTTACATTAGTTCAAAATAGTTCTTGTAATCTCTTATTTGGATATTTCAACCCTATCCAATGGGTCTTTTATTAGTATCTTAAAAATATACTTACTTGAATCTAGATAGCCTTGATTTTTGAATATGTAAGTAGAATTATATTTTCAACATAATACAAATGAAAAAAAGTTTTATGAAAATTTTCAAATAACATAACCATCCTATGCATTTTAATATAAATGTTATTTTAGAATATTGTTTTAAATCCTTTTTGTCATATAAAATAGAGAGTGATATGATATGGCAGTAATAAAATGTGTCAAATAATTATGTGCAAAGATACAATCTTGTGGGACATTGCACGTTTTGAGTAATAGTTTTCAATTTTTTTCAAAACCAGATCCATAGAAATAAAACTGATTTGTAAAAACATTTTTCTTCTTTGACAGACTTCTACAAATTACCCCTTACCTAATTGACAACATATAAATCATATTTCCCCATCTAATTGAGTAAATCATATTGTATTGTAGCAACACATTTTTGGTGTGGGGGTTGCAAATTTATGAATTAGATATTCACCTAAATGAGATGGCTTATTGGAAATAATTTTACACTGAAATTAATTTTATCATAGCTTTAAACCTCTGAAAGAATAAAAAGTAAAGTCTATGAAAGTAAAACTTTCTCTCCTAAAAAGTGGAAACAAGAATACTGTATATGCTATTCAGTTATTACCATATGCTGGTTTCAGATCCAACTCTGACCTTAATTTCATGCTGTCTGCTTCAGTTCTGCTTTGTGAACAGAAGTGATAAAACATCTTCAGTGAGTGAATATATCACGTTTACACAACAATTATTTGGAGTGATTTCATTTTTTAAGACTGCAACAATATGAAACTGTCATTCACTCTGAAGCACCCTTAGAAACTTGTCTGCTATTGTGATAGATTGTGCCTCTTGGATACAAACAGAAATTTTATCCCCTTTAGGATTCCCTTTCATGTTAGCTAATGAGGATGTGTGTTCAGAGCTATTTCAGATAGTGTGAACCTTTTTCCCTTTTTACCTGAATTTTACTTTGTTAATGTGAAAAATCAACATTTCCTTCCAAAGCCAATGTACTGAATATTGGAGGGATTCACATTGTTCATTATTATTAAAGTCAGTGGTCTTTGGAGACAAAATTATGACAAGTTTCAGGGTTGTTTTTGCCACTTCTAAGTTATTGAAGCATAGTTTATAAGAATGCCATTGTAGCAAAGTTGGTTTTTAAATTAAAATTTCCCAAGAATCTATTGAGAATAACTCAAAGTGTAGCTCTAAGAATACCTTATCAAATTATATTTTAGGAAGAATGTGTCAGTATTTAAAAATGATAGTTCAAATCAGCAGTTTTTCAGCTAAATAATATATATCTATGTCATTATGTTGCAAAATGTTCAGAAAGGAAGTGCCATATTAGGAAGAAAAGTCAGCTATTCTGATACTGTTAAATAATAGGGTTTTATGGTGTTACTGTTTTTTTAAACAATTTAGAATATTTAAATATTTGATGACTTTTACAGGTGGTTGAAAATAAAAGTATTGTTATGAGATTCCTACAACTATTAACAGCGATGTGAAAATAAAAATTATGGTTAGACTTGAGAAGAAATTAATGATATATGGTGAGAGAAATGTAAATTAGTTGGTGTGAAGAAAATAAATAAGAATTCTTTATAACAGGGCCAATGACAGCATATTAGTGCTGTCAGAACACAAAGAAAATCTACACTGTGCATTCACTGAATGATATAGACCATTTAACCAAGACACAGACAAGCAGGTGTCACAGAAGCATAGAAACGGTTATGCCTTATACTTTTTTGTTGGGTGGATTCCTCACATCCCTCTCTCCTATCATTTAAATAGTTTATTTTCTTTTCTGAAAAATATGCTCCACAGAAGAGTAAAATCACATTAAAATATCCATAATCACACTCATCAAGGGTTAATCCACTAATGCATGAACTTTAGATCCTTGTAGTGTGTGTCTGTGGATATTACACTAAAATTAATTTACATCTTATGTTTTACATATGATATCATAGCTTTAAACCTCTGAAAGAATAAAAAGTAAAGTCTATGAAAGTAAAACTTTCTCTCCTGAAGAGTGGAAACAAGAACACTGTATATGCTATTCAGTATTATATGTGTGTTATATGTGTACAGTAAAATACTCTCATACTCTTTGTAACCAGTTTTGTCATATAAAAAAAAATCCTGATTTTTGAGTACCTAACATTAGACTCTGAACTTGAAGCCTTAAGTGTTTCTACAAACACTGACGTTTTGTTCACTCTTTGAAGAAACATAAAAATATCCATAAAACTGCTATCAATGTAGTTTATTGTAGAAATAAAATTTTAGATTCTCTTCTATGAATTTATTCTAGAATATAACCCATCACTAGATAGAAGGTACAATTGAGACACATTTTTCATTGTAAGAGTTTTAAAAGAGCTATTTTTATGGGAATTCTGTTTATATAATGCTTTAGGTGTCTTAAAATTGTGCTTGATTGATTATAAATTCTTTTGACTTCTTTTATATTTATTCCACACACTTAATTTTGCAATGTTAACAAAACATAACATAAATAAGAAAAAAAAAAAACACAGAAGAGTGATTGCCCAGATTGGATCAGGATCTTGTCTATCTGTAGCACGTTTCTCAGTTCCAAGCTGACCTGGAGGCACTGTTTTGAAAGCCTTTTGGCTGTTACATAGACATCCTGATGCACCTCCATGTTTGATGTCCCAACACGCACTATCTTTGGTAGCCTAGAAGTGGGTGTGGCATTAAAAAAAAAGCTTCCACTGGAGAGTTCTTCTAGATCAGACCTCTGGCCTGTTTCATGTCTTCCCTGGGCTTGTGTGTAGACCAAGTCCACTTGATCATTTGTTTTCATATTGAACTTAATTTCTACTTAAAATCTACTTCATAGATTAGAATTTTGAATTCACTTTTCAACCGTCTACAATTATCAGTTACCAAGAAGTCCCTATGTATTTCCTCTTTTAACTCTGGCTCCCAGATTTCCAGATTGTGTAGGAGAAGACAAATTCTGCTCTCATAGTTCCTATTTATACTCTCATTTACTTCTGAAGTCATGCCTTTTAAGCATTTTCCCTAGAAGTGAAGAGCAATGTTGTTGATGTATTTAAACTGAATAAAGTGAAAGTGAAAGTTACTCAGTCATGTCCAACTCTTTGTGACCCCATGGACTATATAGTCCATGGAATTCTCTAGGCCACAATATTGGAGTGGGTAGCCTATCCCTTCTCCAGTGGATCCTCCCAACCCAGGAATGGAATTGGGGTCTCCTGCATTGCAAGTGGATTCTTGACCAACTGAGCTATTAGGGAAGCCAAAGCATGGAGAAACTACACTTACATATTTATATTCACCTATATATGCATACAGAGATACACAGTAAAACTGACTAATTATAGGCAATATTCTTTTTTTCCAAATTATTATTCAAAAGCATTTGACTCGAATAAAATTATGTTTTTGCAACTCCTCAACATCCCTTCCATTCCCCTCTATTTTTCCTCATTGTACTCACTGACATTTGGTATATGGTATTTATATATTTATAATGCTTAAAGCTCAACATTCAGAAAACTAAGATCATGGCATCTGGTACCATCACTTCATGGAAAATAGATGGGGAAACAGTGAAAATAGTGTCAGACTTTATTTTTGGGGGCTCCAAAATCACTGCAGATGCTGATTGGAGCCATGAAATTAAAAGACACTTACTCATTGAAAGAAAAGTTATGACCAACCGAGATAGCGTATTAAAAAACAGAGACATTACTTTGCCAACAAAAGTCCGTCTAGTCAAGGCTATGGTTTTTCCAGTGGTCATGTTTTTCCAGTTGGTCCTTCACCAACTCCCAGAGCTACTCAAATTTATGTCCAATGAGTCAGCGATGCCATCAAACCTTCTCATCCTCTGTCGTCCCCTTTCCTCCCACCCTCAATCTTTCCCAGCATAAGGGTCTTTTCAAATGAGTCAGAACTTTGCATCAGGTGGCCAAAGTATTAGGGTTTCAGCCTCAGCATCAGTCCTTCCAATGAATATTCAGGACTGATTCCCTTTAGGATGGACTGGTTTGATCTCTTTGCAGTCCAAGGGACTCTTAAGAGTCTTCTCCAACACCATAGTTCAAGAGCATCAATACTCCAGCACTCAGCTTTCTTTATAGTTCAACTCACATCTATACATGACTACTGGAAAAAACAAAGTTTTGACTAGATGGACTATTATTGGCAAAGTAATATCTCTGCCTTTTAATATACTGTCTAGGTTGGTCATAACTTTTCTTCCAAGGAACAAGTGTCTTTTAATTTCATGGCTGCAGTCACCATCTGCAGTGATTTTGGAGCCCCAAAACATAAAGTCTGCCACTGTTTCCATTATTTCCCCATCTATTTGTCATGAAGTGATGGGACCAAATGCCATGATCTTAGTTTTCTGAATGTTGTGTTTTAAGCCAACTTTTTCACTCTCTTCTTTCACTTTCATCAAGAGGCTCTTTAGTTCTTCTTTCTGCCATAGGTGGTGTGTCATTTGCATATCTGAGGTTATTGATATTTCTCCCGGCAATCTTGATTCCAACCTGAATTTTCCCGGCAATCTTGATTCCTAGGGTCAGTTCAGTTCAGTTCAGTCACTCAGTCGTGTCCGACTCTTTGCGACTCCATGAATCATAGCACGCCAGGCCTCCCTGTCCATCACCAACTCCTGGAGTTGACCCAGACTCACATCCCTCAAGTCAGTGATGCCATCCAGCCATCTCATCCTCTGTCGTCCCCTTCTCCTCCTGCCCCCAATCCCTCCCAGCATCAGAGTCTTTTCCAATGAGTCAACTCTTCGCATGAGGCGGCCAAAGTACTGGAGTTTCAGCTTTAGCATCATTCCTTCCAAAGAAATCCCAGGGCAGATCTCCTTCAGATTTCTCAAGACTCATATCAGGTGGTCTGGTATTCCCATCTTTTTCAGGATTTTCCACAGTTGATTGTAATACACAGTCAAAGGCTTTGGCATAGTCAATAAAGCAGAAATAGATGTTTTTCTGGAACTCTCTTGCTTTTTCCATGATCCAGCGGATGTTGGCAATTTGATCTCTGGTTCCTCTGCCTTTTCTAAAACCAGCTTGAACATAAGGAAGTTCACGGTTCACGTATTGCTGAAGCCTGGCTTGGAGAATTTTGAGCATTACTTTACTAGTGTGTGAGATGAGCGCAATTGTGTGGTAGTTTTGAGCATTCTTTGGCATTGCCTTTCTTTGGGATTGGAATGAAACTGACCTTTTCCAGTCCTGTGGCCACTGCTGAGTTTTCCAAATTTGCTGGCATATTGAGTGCAGCACTTTCACAGCATCATCTTTCAGGATTTGAAAAAGCTCCACTGGAATTCCATAACCTTCACTAGCTTTGTTCATAGTGATGCTTTCTAAGGCCCACTGGACTTCACATTCCAGGATGTCTGGCTCTAGGTCAGTGATCACACCATTGTGATTATCTGGGTCACGAAGAACTTTTTTTGTACAGTTCTTCTGTGTATTCTTGACACCTCTTCTTAATATCTTCTGCTTCTGTTAGGTCCATACCATTTCTGTCCTTTATCAAGCCCATCTTTGCATGAAATGTTCCCTTGGTATCTCTGATTTTCTTGAAGAGATCTCTAGTCTTTCCCATTCTGTTGTTTTCCTCTATTTCTTTGCATTGATCACTGAGGACGGCTTTGCTATCTCTTCTTGCCATTCTTTGGAACTCTGCATTCAGATGCTTATATTTTTCCTTTTCTGCTTTGCTTTTCGCTTCTCTTCTTTTCACAGCTATTTGTAAGGCCTCCCCAGAAAGCGGTTTTGCTCTTCTGCGTTTCTTTTCCATGGGGATGGTCTTGATCCCTGTCTCCTGTACAATGTCACGAACCTCATTCCATAGTTCATCAGGCACTCTATCTATCAGATCTAGGCCCTTAAATCTATTTCTCACTTCCACTGTATAATCATAAGGGATTTGATTTAGGTCATACCTGTATGGTCTAGTGATTTTCCCTACTTTCTTCAATTTAAGTCTGAATTTGGCAATAAGGAGTTCATGATCTGAGCCACAGTCAGCTCCTGGTCTTGTTTTTGCTGACTGTATAGAGCTTCTCCATCTTTGGCTGCAAAGAACATAATCAATCTGATTTCGATGTTGACCATCTGGCGATGTCCATGTATAGAGTCTTCTCTTGTGTTGTTGGAAGAGGGTGTTTGTTATGACCAGTGCATTTTCTTGGCAAAACTCTATTAGTCTTTGCCCTGCTTCATTCCGTATGCCAAGGACAAATTTGCCTGTTACTCCAGGTGTTTCTTGACTTCCTACTTTTGCATTCCAGTCCCCTATAATGAAAAGGACATCTTTCTTGGGTCTTAGTTCTAAAAGGTCTTGTAGGTCTTCATAGAACCATTCAACTTCAGCTTCTTCAGTGTTACTGGTTGGGCCATAGACTTGGATTACTGTGATACTGAATGGTTTGCCTTGGAAATGAACAGAGATCATTCTGTCATTTTTGAGATTGCATCCAAGTACTGCATTTCGGACTCTTTTGTTGACCATGATGGTTACTCCATTTCTTCTGAGGGATTCCTGCCTGCAGTAGTAGATATAAAGGTCATCTGAGTTAAATTCACCCATTCCAGTCCATTTCAGTTCGCTGATTCCTAGAATGTCGACATTCACTCTTGCCATCTCTTGTTTGACCACTTTCAATTTGCCTTGATTCATGGACCTGACATTCCAGGTTCCTATGCAATATTGCTCTTTACAGCATTGGACCTTGCTTCTATCACCAGTCACATCCACAGCTGGGTATTGATTATGCTTTGGCTCCATCTCTTCATTCTTTCTGGAGTTATTTCTCCACTGATCTCCAGTAGCATATTGGGCACCTACCGACCTGGGGAGTTCCTCTTTCAGTATCCTATCATTTTGCCTTTTCATACTGTTCATGGGGTTCTCAAGGCAAGAATACTGAAGTGGTTTGCCATTCCCTTCTCCAGTGGACCACATTCAGTCAGGAGATCAGCCCTGGGATTTCTTTGGAAGGAATGATGCTGAAGGTGAAACTCCAGTACTTTGGCCACCTCATGCGAAGAGCTGACTCATTGGAAAAGACTCTGATGCTGGGAGGGATTGAGGGCAGGAGGAGAAGGGGATACCAGAGGATGAGATGGCTGGATGGCATCACTGACTCTAGGGACTTGAGTCTGAGTGAACTCCGGGAGTTGGTGATGGACAGGGAGTCCTGGTGTGCTGCGATTCATGGGGTCGCAAAGAGCGACTGAACTGATCTCCTTCAGAATGGACTGGTTGGATCTCCTTGCAGTCCAAGGGACTCTCAAGAGTCTTCTGCAACACCACAGTTCAAAAGCATCAATTCTTTGGCGCTCAGCCTTCTTCACAGTCCAACTCTCACATCCATACATGACCACAGGAAAAACCATAGCCTTGACTAGACGGACCTTTGTTGGCAAAGTAATGTCTCTGCCTTTCAATATGCTATCTAGGTTGGTCATAACTTTCCTTCCAAGGAGCAAGCGTCTTCTAATTTCATGGCTGCAGTCACCATCTGCAGTGATTTTGGAGCCCAGAAAAACAAAGTCTGACACTGTTTCCACTCTTTCCCCATCTATTTCCCATGAAGTGATGGGACCTGAAGCCATGATATTCATTTTCTTAATGTTGAGCTTTAAGTCAACTTTTTCACTCTCCACTTTCACTTTCGTCAAGAGGCTTTGTGTTCCTCCTCACTTTCTGCCATAAGGGTGGTGTCATCTGCATATCTGAGGTTATTGAGATTTCTCCTGGCAATCTTGATTCCAGCTTGTGTTTCTTCCAGTCCAGCGTTTCTCATGATGTACTCTGCATAGAAGTTAAATAAACAGGGTGACAATATACAACCTTGACGTCCTCCTTTTCCTATTTGGAACCCATCTGTTGTTCCATGTCCAGTTCTAACTGTTGCTTCCTGACCTGCATACAGATTTCTCAAGAGGCAGATCAGGTGGTCTGGTATTCCCATCTCTGTCAGAATTTTCCACAGTTTATTGTGATCCACACAGTCAAATGCTTTGGCATAGTCAATAAAGCGAAATAGATGTTTTTCTGGAACTCTCTTGCTTTTTCCATGATCCAAACATAGGCACATCATATGTATTTGTTTAATTAATGAATGTACATATTATTTATTGATTGTTTCTTTGTTAAGGTTTTGTTTAGTTCTTTTAAGTATAGCATGTTAAAGGAGAAATAGCTATTCAATTATGAATGAATAAAAAGTAGAATCCTTGGTTTGCCTATCTTTTCACCAAGAAATTAGAGGGAAAGAAACTGTGGGACAGTCTATAATTTTATCAAAGTGTGTTCAATCCACAATATCTACAGAGAAGATAAAAAACAAGATGGAAGAATATTTCCATCCTTTCTCTAAAGTTAGAGCAGCACACTTCAGAGGTCAAATAGAAAAGGCAACCATGAAAATATCTAAATTCTTACGATCATTTTCTCTTACCTTTAAAACTACTATGCAGACAATTTTAAACTTCTCAGAGTAAGGACATAATAATGTGTCTGATATTAAAAAAAGGTGTTGGCATCAGTGCAAAGGCATTCATCCATTCACTTATATGTAGTATAACTCCAGCTAAGAAAAGGTAACAATGTTCACCTAACTCTTATTACTCAGCTTTGCAGTCTTATAAAGGGAACCACAGGTTATATTAATCATTACTAGGATAGCTTGGGGAATAGAGACAGATGGTTTGATGAGCTTCTTTATCTCCCTTTTATCTTAGCAGGTAAAAATAGACCACCATTAGCTATCAAATCCCACTGTTAATGATAACATTGGTTGACTGTGAAACCACATTTTAAAAGTTTTGACATACCTGATAATATGTATGTACCATATAAGAGTTTTATATGATTGCCCACTTTTCCTCCATGCAGCTCACCAAAAGAGTAAATCTTTCTACTTTATTCTCTTTTAGGCACCTCGTATAAGCAGCTGTACAAGTCAGATTTTAAACTGAACTTCAGCTTTTCAAAATATTGTCAATAATATTTCACATTGCACACTTTCAGCAGTTGTTTGTTGCATAATCAGCATGAAATCTAACAAAACTGTACACCAGAGAAACTCAAAGACATCTGCCTAACTGCTTTATTGAATGTGTGAGCAATTCTGTTGGAAGCTGTGCCTGTATCACCTGGGGTGGAGCAGATGCGGCTACTGTGTCAGGCATATATTAGGGTTATAGAATACCTGCTAGAAAGAAATTCCAAATGCAGAAGAATATATTTTAGCTTCTGAAAAGGGCCTCAAGGGATCCAAATCACCTTCTCTTATTATACAGTTATAGACCGAAAAGACCATATCATACAAGACAAATCTAGCTGAATAAGGATTTTATGTTAAGAGCTTGAATAAATTATAGTTTTAAAGTTTGTTGTTTTTCTTAAATATTAGAACTTTCTGTGCTTGAAAGTCACAATGATTAAATATTTGGTTGAAGTTGTTTAATTTTTATTTTGGTTCTTATTTAAATACATTTTTATCAAGAGAGATTTTGAGGGTATTACACAAAGTATGTTTTGTAATATTTTGAATAATTAGTGTTTATACCAGTTTTTAGTGCCTCTTTACAAAAGGATGAGATAGAGGAAAAAGTAAAAGTTATAAAAATATCTAAAATAAGAGTGAAAAATAAGGACTGTGTCACAGTAGGAGTCTTCTATTCCACTCTTGACATATCCACGGGGAGAGGCTTTTGATAAAACCACACTCTCCACTTCTGTGAGTGTGGGATGAAGAACACATTAAGTATATGCTAGTTATTTTGGTTTCCTTGGTAGCTCAGTAGTGAAGAAACTGCCTGCTAATGCAAGAGGCACAGGTTTGATCCCTGAGTTGGGAAGATACCTGGAGAAGGAAATGGCAATCCACTCCAGTATTCTTGCCTGGGAAATCCCATGGACAGAGGAACCTGGTGGGCTACATTCCGTGGGGGTCACAAAGAGCTGGACACAACTTAGCAAATAAACAAAAACAACAGAAAATTATCTTGAAAGAAAATACTCTAACATTTACGGGGTGGGGGGGGGACCTGAATACATACCATTGGGCTTAAAAGATTTTTTGATATCCAATTTTTCATTAGGTTAATTTACCTCCTTAAAGGTTATGAAAGAGATTAATTCTAATACAGTTGGATCTTCACGGGAAAAGGTAGGGCAGTGATCATGGAATTATAAATACATTTAAGAAACACATACAGATCAGACAGTCATTTGACCAAACTGTATTAATCGTATAATTCCTTAGAGGATTTTCACCTCTCAGAGGGATCAAATCTACATAGGTGACGCTCCACTCACCTTTCTTCTAGCCATCAATAGGTAGCAGTGGATGTAAATCAACTGTAAATATCAATCTTAAATGACAGTTTAAACATAGTAATTTAAAGATAATTCAATGGTTACATTATTTGGTTGAGATAAGCTCCAACATTGCTTAATCTTTTGAATTAAATATTCATATTGTTCATAGCTCTTATTTACTAGGCCTCTGAAATCTATGTAGTTTTCATTAAATTTATATTCCCTCTTTACCTAAAGAACTGACAAAAGAGTTTATTAGAAAAGATGTGACCAAGGTTTAGCTGTTTAGCAGTCTCCTGTCTTATGCTACTTTTAAATAAAAATTTCCTCTAATGGTCCACTTAACTTTCTTGCTGAAATAATTACTGCCTCTAAAGCAAGGAGATCCAACCATTCTGAAGGAGATCAGCCCTGGGATTTCTTTGGAAGGAATGATGCTAAAGCTGAAACTCCAGTACTTTGGCCACCTCATGCGAAGAGTTGACTCATTGGAAAAGACTCTGATGCTGGGAGGGATTGGGGGCAGGAGGAAAAGGGGACGACAGAGGATGAGATGGCTGGATGGCATCACCGACTCGATGGACGTGAGTCTGAGTGAACTCTGGGAGGTGGTGATGGACAGGGAGGCCTGGCGTGCTGCGATTCATGGGGTTGCAAAGAGTCGGACACGACTGAGCGACTGATCTAATCTGATCTGAAAGCCATTTTATTTTTCTGTTGAGTTTACTTCACGGAGCTTTCAGAGGCTCTAGGGGACAACAATCTTCTGTTTTATCTTCTTTTTCCCTCTCCTTTTTGTTCTTTGTCTTTAAAAACCCTTTCAGGTGTAAATGGTTATATACTTTAACTATAAGAAACTCAATCGTTTGAAAAGATAGACCTAGCAAAGTGGCAAATCTGCCAGCATAACAGTCTCTCAGATTACAGACCCTTCTTGCTTAACTCTAGAACATGAATCCCCTGAAAGAAGTAGTGAGGTCTTAATCTTTGTACCTGTGACTGATGTATGTTGTAGGTGCTTACCCAGATTTCATTTCATACGCTGTCTTAAGGGAGAGAAAGGACAAGTGGAGGTGAATAACATTTTTTAAAAAATCAACAGAAGTTTGGGATTGATAAAATAATACAGAGTGGAGAAACACAGTGGATTGCCATTTCCTTCTCCAGGGGATCTTCCCAACCCAGGAATTGAAGCCGGGTCTCCTGCATTGCAGGCAGACACTTTACCGTCTGAGCCACCAGGGAAGCCTTTTAATGACCTAGTTAATAGAAATAAGGGCTTCCCTGGTGGTCCAGATGGTAAAGAATCTGCCTGAAAAGTGGGAGATGGGTTCGATCCCTGGGTTGGGAAGATCCCCTGGAGAAGGGAATGACTACCCACTCCAGTAGTCTTGCCTGGACAATTCCATGGACAGAAGAGCCTGGTGGGCTACAGTCATAAAGTCTCAAAGAATTGAACACGACTGAGAAACTAACACACACACACACACACACACACACACACACACACGTGGTATAAGTAAGGTGGTTTAATAGACCACAATAAAGTATGTAAAGAGGAAGGATTATGAGTTAGGGACTCTCCTTTAGAATTACTGAAACTAAATTTATATGAAACATCTGGAAGGGTTTTCACAAGATGAAATCTGCTGTTCAGAGAGTAAAAACTGGGGTTGGGCGTAATTGAAACTGTGTTATATAATGTTTTAAATTCTGACTTTATTCATTTTTAAAATGTGCTGTCTTATGTACAACTATAAATACAGTTTCCTCACAGAACTCTGGAAATAGGCCTCTCTATTGATTTGCATGCGTGGGTCATTTGCAGAACAATGATCATGTTATTTCAAATCAAAAGGATCAGTAAATGATTTTTGAAGGGTATTCAGTTTTCTTCTATTGGAAATGGTAATGGGCGTTCTTAGTCTCTCACAATTATATTTTTTATTTTAGATTCTTTTTTTGAGTTCATGAAAGGTTATTAATGACAAAATTCAGTGAAAGAAAGAAAGCATAGAGAAGTCACAGCCTTCGTATTTCAAGTATATTAATCACATTCACATTTTTATTCTTTTATGGTATGAATAATTATGTGCATTGATATGCTTTGTTCTTAGTATTTTTTCTCTGATTCAGATGATCACCCACTCCATTCATCAAACAATAAATACTCTCATAATCCATCTCACTTTATTATTCATAGTAACCCATGCTTCTGAATATTAAAGAAATCAATATGCATAACTGTGGGAAAGAGTCATATTTTGTAAGGGTTTCTTAGATAGGGATGCTAAAAGCAGCTTTCAGACTCAGTGTGGGAACTTTAAAAAATTGTTCATGGGATTAATCAGAATCTTAATTCTATTTGATTAAATTCTATCTGTACCTTTAAGAAATTAGAAAAGTCAAATTTTGACTTACAGTTGGTTAAATTGTAGCTATCTGACTACCTTTTCTAGAAATTAATTTTCCTTTACATATATGTATAAAATATTTTGAGACTATTGACTAACACATCAATCATCCACATTTATATAAAATGTAAAAAGGTGGGGAATATTAAATAAACTTGTTCTGGATATATAGACTATATTTCTATATATATAAACTATATTTCTCATCTCTTTTTCAATCCCACCATCCACACCTGAGAGTTACCTCTTAAATATATACTAAATATTTACAATTCTTTCTTACCTGGATCTACCATCTTCTCTCATCTGATTAATCTGTCTGCCTACAAATACACTTAAACCATTCTGTGCTTCTTCTCTTTACACTGTGTTTTTTTTTTTTTCTTAAACATGGAAATTATGTTATAGTCAACTTCTTTCCCCCTTCTCTCTGCACTCAAACCTTAAAGACCTTTAGTGGATGTTCTTAGAATGAAAACCAAAATTCTTAACATGGAGTTTGATTCTCATCTCACCAGTCTGGTCCAGATTCTCTGCACTGTTTAGTTACAGCCTTCAGGACCTGGTCCTTGGTATGTAAAGCATCTATAGGAAAAAAAAGTGCATTGGACATACTAAAAACATCACAGAATGGTTTATTCGAGACTATTGAAATAGGAGAAAGAGATTGAACTCACCTCTGCTAGAACAAAAGGTGGGAGAATTTTTGAAACCCTGGTGTAAACTAATGGGAAAGTACTGGAGGATATTAGTTGGGAGGTGACCCCTGTGACAGGCTGTCTGTTTTTGCTGATTGTCCTCGTTGAAGTTACACTACTACCCTTCCACAGAGACTAGGAGATTGGATTCCTGATTTCTTAATGATTGCATTTCAAAGGAATGATTTCCAGGTCCTTAAGAAAGACATTCCTGGGTTGTAGAAGATTTACATAAGAAAGGGTCAGAAAAAAAGAATTTATAATTGCAAGTTTTCTAAGGGATATGCAGTATAAAAAGGGACATCAAGGGGCCAATAGTCCAGAAGAAACTTGTCTGATATTTGTGTGTGTGTGTGTGTTTGCTCAAGTCTGACTCTTTGAAACCCCTTTGGACTGTAGCCTGCCAGGCTCCTCTGTCCATGGGATTCTCCACTGGAGTGGGTTGCCATAGGCTCCTCCAGGGGATTTTCCTCCCCAGCAGATCCAACCCGTGTCTCCTGTGTCACTTACATCTCCTGCCTTGGCCGGTAGATTCTTTATTGGCTTACCTATTAGGGGCATTGAGTCAAGCTTGTCTTGGCCAAGGGCTTCCCTGGTGGCTCAGTGGTAAAGAATCTCCCTGCAATGCAGGAGATGCAAGTTTGATCCCTGGTCAGGAAGATCCCATGGAGGAGGATATGGCAACCCACTTCAGTATTTTTGCCTGGAGAATCCTATGGACAGAGGAGCCTGGTGGGCTACAGTCCATAGGGTTGCAAACATTCAGACATGACTGAAATGACTGAGCACACATGTCTTGGTCAAACAGAAGATTTAGAATTTGTAAATCTCCCTCTTCACAAAGCTTACCTTTTAAAATCATTCCCTGGTTATACACTTGCTAGGATCTTAAAGCTCATCAAAGATATCACTTTTCTTGATAATACTCGACTTCTCCTTCTCAAGTAGCTTCTGTAGAAGAGCACAATGATTTAAGGAAGTTATATCACTGTCATAATGAATAAACTCTTAAGACATTGCTTATTACAGAGCTTTAGAGCTCAGCTTCTGAAGTTGAACATTGTATGAATAGCATTTAGCTTTCTTTCTCTAATTATCTATTATTTTATCTGCAAGATGGAAGTTATAATAGCACTTCACTGACAAGTTTTCTGAGACAGTAAAAAGAGATGATACATGCAAATGCTTTAATAAGATTGACTTTTCAGCAGATATTCAATACATGCTAGTAATTACTATTAGTTAATATTGTAAAAACTTTGCTTGCATCTAGTAATGGGCTAGTGATGTTGACTTGTCTAACATTTTAACTAGGGTAAGTGATTTTCTCGTAGTGATATATCCCCCTTCCCACCCCACCCAGGTGATATCTTTTAAAGAATGAAAAATTGTGTGAAAACAGTGAGAGATTTAACATTTTTCCTCCCTATATGTGTCATGTCCTTCCCTCAATTAAAAAAAAAAAAAAAGTGGGAAATAGACTATTCCAACTAATTAGCTTTGGTTTCTAGGCAAGATGCATGTGTAACCTTCTAATCAGGGCCTATGAATCAGTTTTTGTCAAAACTCTTTAAATTTTTTTACAAAGTGCTTGTATCTCATTGCAGTTAGCTGGTATCCTGTCTTTTAAAGAATGACATTCCTCTATTTCTCAGAGCATTATGTAAAGCACAAGCTAAATTTAAATAAGGAATCATATGAAACAAATTTGTGTTTTCCTGGATTTACAATCTAATTCATACACCAATCCAGTTCTGTACATTTAAGCAAGAGAACATATATTTATAATTCCATGACATTTATATCCTATATAAAAGGAGAAGATAGTTCCCCTGTTTACCTAAATTCCACGCCATATCCTGTGATACCATCTATCCTAACCTATATGCCATATCCATCATAGTTTGGATGGGGTGCCATATCTGGGAATATGTGATTTTATACAAGTATAATCTAAATTAAGTCTTGCCTTAAAAACTTGAAATAGCTGACTTTGGAGATACTCAAATTAAAATTTTGGCTACTTCAAGTCATCTGATTATATTACTTTATACAAGTGAGATTAAGAAGGTGATGCATTAAAATGTCACATTGTAAATTACAGAATAGATCATGAATGACATTTATAGAATAAACATTCTTGACTCCTATTTATCTTTGATTCCCATATTTAAGTGACAGTAACTGAAAAGTCAACAATGTAAAAATAAACTATAATTGTGCACACAAAGAAATCTATGAAATCCTTTCTAAAATATCCAGTGATATAGGATAAAACTGCCTACTTTCTCTTTGGTTCCTTTTCAAAAGCATAATTACCTTTTCCGATTGTAATTTTTTGACTTGAATTTTCAAAACAAACAACAACTTGTGGAGGTTAGAGAGATATGCATGTATCTCTCTAGTAGTAAATCATAATAATATTTTGAATATTGATTTTAGCTTTGGCGTAACATTTGAAAATATCACAAATATATTGAGATATATATTTGTATTACAAAGCTAATGGCATAATCTATATTGATAACCCAGAGAAAAGAGTCTTTCGATAAGATTATGAGCTATGAAATCTTGGAAGTTATTTGAATTAAATTAAGCGTGCTAGTATGCAAACATGTGAAATAATGCCAAAATGACTAATGATAAGTAAGTAAAATAAATAAGTACTAAATAGTTGTCCTGCTATGCTGACTTGATATTGACAAGACAAAATCTAGAAAAGAGCTTCCCCTGCAAGCAGTTTGTCTTGATGAATGTTTTTATTTAAAAGACTTCTATTCTTCTTCAGTACATCCCTGGTTTTCTAGTGGTTAAGAATCTGTGCCTTCACTGCAGGGAGCATGGGTTTGATCCCTGGTTTGGAAACTGAGATCTCCAAATACCGTCTGGTGTCGCCAAAAAACTTCATTTGGGGGGCAGGAAGTTCTTCTTTGGGAAATGGGCACATAGGAAATTGAGGTTATACTAGAAATACTTTGAAATTGTTATAGTTTAGAAACTAAGATATTATTTCTTAAGATATAAACAGACATTAAAAGATACTGCTGAAGATATCCTACCCACTACAGTGGACTGTGATTTTTTGCCTTGATTCTTTCAAATGGGATTTGAAACAGATTTAAATGGAAATCATATACAAGTAAGTAGTCCTAGCAACATGATCCCTTGCCATTTTTCTAAGTTTGTGTTTCATTTTCTAAGATATTTAGATGAAGATCTCATTTCTTAGGGCAAAAATGATGGGGTGTAGTAAATAGAAAAACACATTTGTGTGTGTGTGTGTGTGTGTGTGTGTGTGTGTGTGTGTGATTTTTGCCAAGCTTTTTAATTAGTTTTATTTTCCTTTCTGGAAAATAAAATCTAGTGTTTAAAAAGTGATTATATTATATTGAATGCAGAAAGCACTAGATTTTTTCTTATAATTTTTATGAGGAAAAGAGAAAGCAAATAACTAAACAAAATTATTTCAGTATTATTTCTAGAAAGCACTCTACATAATTTTATTCATTATAATTCCTTTAGTGCAGAAGATAGCACTCTAGATTTCAATGAACCTTCTTTCTATTTAATAGAAATAATTAATAGCTTATAGGAGTGAAGGTCAGAAAAGCTGCTGATAGGATACAGGAAATGAGAAAGAAGGAATCCCAGGAAACTACTGACGATTTTGGCTGCCAACAATAAATGGTTCTTTCCAGCAGAACAGTAGACCTTTTTGGCTATAAGTTTCTGAGGCAATGATGACATCTTATTCTCCAGTGTCTTGCAGAATTTGTGCAAAGTCTCTCTACTATGAGAGAAACTTAAATTGGAACCCTGCTGGCAATGGAGCTTATAAAATGTACATTTTTTTAAGGTTTTGCATCCCTGCATAACAAGGAGAGTGTTGAAGAAAGAGAGATTCATGTAGCATCCTGGCTCAGTGACCTACCTGTGCTCAATGATTATGAAATCTGATGTCCTATATCTTCTATCCTACACACCCAATACCCTATTGTTTGGGTATTTAAATAATGTAAATGTTAATTCATCAAAGAAAAATGTAAGTTGTAGAGAACTATTTTATCTCTGCTTAAAATTACATTAATTTTTAAATGAGTTCATGCAGAGTTACAACCAAGTGGATTTTCTTTTTAGCCTTTCATGTAAGAAAGTGTAACTTAGTGATCAGTCATCCCAGTTCGCCCAGGACTGAGGGGTTTCCTGGTGCAATGAAGTGAATTTTGTCCTTTCAAAATGTTATGAGTTTCAGCCCTAAACCTCAAAGTGAGTGTTTCTGGAGACAGGGCTTTTAGGAAGAAATTAAGGTTGGAAGAAGGCATGGTAACCCACTCCAGAATTCTTGCCCGGAGAATCCCGTGGATGGAGGAGTCCGGCAGATTGGGACACGAATGAAGCGACTTTAGCACACATGATGGTGGCAGAATGCTTGAAAGGTCGCAAAGGGCCCCCAAGTGGCGCGAGTAGTAAAGAAAAGTGAAAGAATTAGTCACTCAGCTTTTTGTGACCTGATTCTTTGCAACTCCATGGATTGTAGCCTGCCAGACTCCTCTCTGTACCTAGCATTCTCCAGGCAAGAATACTGGAGTGGTTAGCCATTCCCTTCTCCAGGGGATCTTCCCAACCCAGGGATTGAACCCGGGTCTCCCACATTTCAAGCAGATTCTTTACTGTTTGAACCACCAGGGAAGCCCCATGCACCACCTGTATAGGAGATATAAAGACACAGGTTCAATCCCTGGGTTGGGAAGATCCCCTGGAGGAGGGCATGACAAAACACTCCAGTATATTTGCCTGGAGAATCCCATGGACAGAGGATAGGACTAAAGCAACTTAGCATGCACACACTCAAGGTCATAAAGCTGAGGCCATAACCTTGTGGGAAGAGAGATCTCTCGTTCTGGTGTCACTCATAGCAAGGGCCTTGTGACAATGCAGTGAGAAGGGGGCCATCTACAGCCAGAAAGAGAACTATCATCAGACACTGAACCCTGCCAGAACTTTGACCTTGGACTTCCCAGCCTCCAGAACTGTGAAAAAAAAATTTCTGTCATTTGAGGTTCATGGTCTGTGATATTTTGTTATGACAGTTTTAGCAGACTAATACATCTGGGGTGCAGGACTTTCAGTGTGAAAACAAAAAGTTGTGAGCAAATTGAGATGAAATGGCCACCTTAGGATATGCTTTTGAATGAACAATGTTGTGCCATAAGATTCTGCTGAGCTTAAAGTTGGTATTTATTCAGGAAATTTCAAATATCTGATCTATAATAATATCCAATTACATCTGAGCTCATTCAAGTGAGTAATATTTGCTGTATATTACTTAAATATGAATCTTCTATTCATAAGAACAAGGAGTAACATTCTTTCCTTTGAATTATCCAAAATGAGATTAGTTTTTTTTTATTTATTTTAACATTTCTGAAAGCAGCTTGTGTCTCACAATAAGTGACATGTGACAGTTACAACCAACAGCATTTTTTTTCTTAGAGGATATAAAATACTGGTGCATCTTACAATAGTTGTCAAGTGAAAGTGTGAAATGCTAGTTGCTCAGTTGTGTCTGACTCTTTGCGACCCCATGGACTGTAACCTACCAGACTCCTCTGTCCATGGGATTCTCCAAGCAAGAATAATGGAGTGGGTTGCCATTCACTTCTCCAGGGGATCTTTCTGACCCAGGGATAGAACTTGAGTCTCCTGCATTGCAGACATTCTTTACTGGCTGAGCCACCTGGGGGCTGGCATTACAATTACTAGTTGTCTTAACTGCAAGAGAATATGTAGTGATATTTATGAATTTAGGGGCAGACAAAAACTTAGCCATATAAATCTACACAGGTAGTCTCTATCATTTCAATTGCCTAGTAAGGTGTTTTCTGTTACAGTTTTTATTGGGCTTGTGATCAAATAAACAACCAAATTCTCATGGTAAAGAAGTACTGGGAAATTGTCTTGACAAAATGAGAAGAAATAGAAGGAAATATTATTCACTGAAATGTTGGGATAATACTTTGATCATTGCTTATAAAGTCAGATGGCACAAGAACCATTGAGCAGGTGTCTTTTCATAATGAAGGTTTGTTTACTTTTTTTTTTTTTTTTTAATACTGGCATCATTCCAGAAGTGGGATGAACCTAGCTGTGGATGGCTATGAAGAAATAACAGGAAGAGGGAAACATCAGCTAGACTTCAAACAGCTTGACAATCTAATAGGCAAGCCAGCATTATTTTGTAGTCTGTATCATTTAATATAAGAGTAGTCAATGTCTTGATTAAAGGGAAGGAAGTTGGAATTGCTGTCATTGTTTCCAGTAAATCTCATAGATGATGAATAACTTCATATGATCTAGAGGAGATGGAGTAGTCTAAACAAAATTTTGTATCAGATCATTGGCAGCATAACAGATAGAAGTAAATATTAATAAAGTATGTTCCTATATATTATGTACACATACATATGTATATGTCCACAACTATAAAGGCCAGTCAAAGAGAAAGAATTTCCCAATGAACTCAACTCTCTGCAAGAAATGTTTATGCAAATATTCTGCTTTAAAAGACCACTGGGGTTTTATGAAATCTTGGGTTATTAAAGGGAATAAAAGAAGGGCAAAGACTACAATCAGAATGCAAAACTTGATTGGTATAATAGAAAATTGATAAAAGGAAATGCTCTAAATGCACACTTTTTTAAAGGTATATATTATCTATGTAGGATGCCTGAAAGATTGTAGACAATGAGATGTTACAAATATTTTGCTGGTGATGCTTTAAAGCCTATGTAGGAGATTTGAATTTCTGTAAAGCAGTTTTGTTTTTTTTTTTTTTTGAGCCCAAAGACTTTATCCAAATGGAAGTAAGTATGCCTTTGAGAGACTGTTTAATCCTAGAATTGTAGATAGGTAAACCTGGAGAAGGCAATGGCACCCCACTCCAGTACTCTTGCCTGGAAAATCCCATGGACCGAGGAGCCTGGTAGGCTGCAGTCCATGGGGTCGCTAAGAGTCGGACATGACTGAGCAACTTCCCTTTCACTTTTCACTTTCATGCATTGGAGAAGGAAATGGCAACCCACTCCAGGGTTCTTGCCTGGAGAATCCCAGGGACGGGGGGAGCCTGGTGGGCTGCCGTCTATGGGGTTGCACAGAGTTGGACATGACTGAAGCGACTTAGCCCCAGCAAACCCTGAGAAGACCACACACTATAGCTTGTGTCAGGGCCATAAGGAGAAGAGTTTAAGAAGAGAAAGAGAAATGATAGGTGTAGAAAAGCAGCTTTCATTGCAACGGTAGAATACAGAACAAAATCAGGATGGGAGAAAAAAAAATAGAAAAGAAAAAACCAAACAGCAGCAGGACAGGGTATACTGCTAATAATAGCAATATTATTTGAAAAAGAGTTTGTATAAATACCTCAAAAGTACATAGTCTTCTGGATTCGTATTATAAATCTCATTATATGTGCTTCAAACTGGGAAAAGGCACTGATTCTTCATCTCATCAAACTATTATCAACTCCTTAGTAAGAGAAAACTCATGGGTAAAAAATCTCTCTAAAGAATGAAGTATATAATATTGTATGTTTCATTTTATATATTTTGTTTTATTCACTTTATATAATTTGTAGTTTTATACAACAGTGATTATTAGGCCCTTTTTGAAAAGTGAGGCCTCTAATTCTTTATTGTGTGTATTTTCTGTGAATGGATGGAGCCCATATTATAGGCCATTCAATTGCTGGGTAGAGAAGGGAGAATTGTGAAGTATTGCCTCAGTAGGGATTCTTGCACAGATAGCCTTATTATTAGGCCTTATTAACCTAGAGCTGATAAGTTTACAGAGCATTCCTTCATATTACATTCCTCAAATGTAATTCCTGTTTTAGCGGCTTTTGGTGTATCAGTGAACAAACTAAGAAAGACTTCTGCTTTTGTGGAGCTTATGGTCCAGAAGGAAAGACAGAAATAAAGTGAGTTTTTGGAAACATAAAGCAAACATTACAGCCGAGTGAGGGAATAGAGTGTAGGGGCTAGAGGGCAGCAGGGAGTGGGGGTACAAGAAATGAGTAACTGTGTGAGTTGAACTTTGAGCAGAGAGTTGAAGAATGTGAGGGAATTCATCACATAGGTATCTGGGAAAAATGGTATTTCATTTGAGAAAACTGCTAGATTGAAGACCCTAATTATTTGGATACCATACTGGTGTTTCCTAGGGACTAGATGAAGGCCATTGTGTCTGGAACAAGCCTGGGGTAGGTAGTACCAGATATGATCAGAAGTCACTGAAAGGGATGTTTCCATAATTCTGTTTACAGTTGTTCCCTACTGATTTGGTACAGAGGAGGAACCTGATGTGACAAATTTTAGCACCTCCTGAATGCTGTGTTAACATTGATGGAAGGGAGGCAAGTGAGAAGCATACTGATTGGTGGAGGCTGGGATGGATGAGGAGGCTGAGGTCATGATGGTTTCACTGGCATTGGTAAGAATGTATAAGATTCTGGGTATATTTTGAAGGTGGATCCAAGGGAATTTTCTAATCAATTGAAGAGTGTAGGTTTGTGAGGGAAAGAGAGGTGTCAAAGATAAATCTGATTTTTTCTGGCCTAACAAATGGAAGGACAAAGTCAGTATTAAGGTGTTGTGAAAGGCTGTGTATATGGCTGGCTTGGGCTACAAATGAGCAGAAGAAATTTGGAGTTCTCTGTGCTCAAGCGTTATAAGGATATAGAAAAATTGCTAATATTTAGCTTAATATGGCACCTAGCATAGTTAAGAGAATCATATTCACCACATTATCTCATGTAACCATTTTCTACCAGGATAAAAATCTACCTCTCCTCCCTTGTGAAGATGTCTGTGCTACGCGCTAGTTGCTTCCTTCATGTCTAACTCTTTGCGACACTATGGGCTGTAGCAGGTTAGGCTCCTCTGTCCAGGGGATTTTCCAGGCAAGAATACTGGAGTGGGTTCCCGGGCCCTCCTCCAGGGGATCTTCCCAACCCAGTGATTGAATCTATGACTCGTTAAGTATCCTGAATTGGCAGGTGGGTACTTTACCACTTGTGCCACCTAACACTCCTATGTAATCCTATTGCTGTAAAATGTCATCTAATGTGTGCAGCATTTTCAAGGAACAGGCCTATGATTCTAGTGTTCCCCATCTGAAGGCTGAAACAAATAGTTGCCTTTACTAGGGCTCTGCTACCGTGGAACTGATATTATCCACTTCTGCTATCCTTGCAATTTTCTTTGATTGATTTGCTAATAACTTAATTTCTCACTTTGTCATCTGCAGGCATTTCATACTAATTGTATTTAATGGACTGTGAGCTACTGAAATATTTAAAGTTATTGCTAGTAAATGCAAAATATGCTTACTGATAGAATATAAAAATAAGCAGTTGGTAAACCAATGAAGATGTGCATTATCTGGGATCATTGAGCTTATAAAAGTTTAATGGAGGCTAGAAGAAATATATCATTACCATTCTAAGGAACTAAAAAAAAAGTCGTAGGCAGATGGATGCAGCAAACTAATATTTGAATAGACTGAAAGTCATCTTGTTATTCACTGATAACTTTTAAATTTATTATAGCAAAGATTAATATCTTCCCCTGGTTGGTGATTTTTGCAACCGAAATTCATCATACTTGACTATATCAAGAGCTACTTTTCTCTTCATTTTCTTTTTCTGTCATTTAATGCTATCATTTTTGGCATATTTTTTAGCATTAATATGAATAAACTCTATCCAATATCAAAATTCTACATTTACCTTTGTTGTTAATGTACCTTAAATGTATAAAAAAAGATACTTTTGGCTTCATTATTCATTTTGTTTATTTACTTATGATAAAAATTGATAAGTAATAAAATTCTCAAAGCTGTTTCACCGGAGTTTTTTTGTTTGGTTGGTTTACACTTTTCTTTGCCTCCTCCTGTTCTGAGATGTTGATTGGATATAACAGAATGCAGGCAGGCAAATAAGACTGATATATGTGGCAAGAAAAATATTTCTATGTGATTCTTTAAGTTTATTAAGATGAAATAATTTGGCATCAAGGAATGGTAAAAAATAAGCTTTGGTAAATAATAATGAAAATCACACAATACTACATGAAGGAAAGTTACATGGCTCAAAATAGCCTGGAGTTAAAACTTCCCTCCGGGTCCTCCCCACCATTCTACGCAAAACAAGGAACTCTCTCACCTGAAGAAAAAAAATGGACATTGATTACACCCAGCTCCCAGCCACAGGTCCCAGCCTCTGGCTGATCTCCAGAATTCCTTGCTCCAGCCGTTTAAGAGATAACTTCTCTGAACAACCTTGGAGAAGACCAGGCCATCTTAAGACAGTAGATTTCCACATATATGCCTATATATACTCACTCTTTTCTTGGTTTAGTGCAGCAGCTCACTAATCTGACTGCTGCCCCTTCTCGCCTCATTAAAGGCGATCTGTTCCTGTGAAGTGCTGGTCTCGTTCTTTTTCTGAACCTCGACTTCTCTAACTCCCTTACCCTGCACTACAGCTAAGAACAACTAGCCTCATCTTACAGTTGAGTTAACTGAGGATACAAACATGCTACAGTTTCAATGGCTTCAAGATGTAGAAAGAGGATTTTTTCTGAGGTCATTATTTCTGAAGTTGATGGTCTTTTATTCAGTGTAGTATCCTGACTTGCCAAGGTGAAACAATTAGTGATACCAAGGATTCTAAGTGATACCAAGACTTATCCTGACATATTATCCTCTAGGCAATAATGAATTATTAAAGGATTTCAATAAGGAAATCATATGAAAATCATAATATTGTAGGGAGATTTAATTTAATACATAAGTAGTATTGGTATTGGGGGAGAGAGGGAGAAAACAGTTAACTTGTTATTACTTTACTCTAGCTATAAGTTGATAATGATATTAAATTCCAGATTGGTAATATAAATAAAGAATAAATATTAAAAGTATTTCAAAGAAATAGAGCAAGGTTTACTTGTTGGGCTGAATGTAAGTAAAATGAATGTAGATTACAGTAAGATATTGCATATTATGGGCTTCCCTGGTGGCTCAGTGGTAAAGAATCTGCCTCCCAGTCAGGATATGTGGATTCAGTCTGAGTTGGGAAGATCCCCTGGAGAAGAAAATGGCAACCCACTCCAGTATTCTTACCTGGGGAAACCCATGGGCAGAGAAGCCTGGTGGGCTACAGTCCATGGGGTCACAGAGTATCCAACGTGACTTAGCTACTAAACAATATTGCATATTACAGATGCTCTAAATTCTATTTTTGATGGCCACTCTCCACTTGACTGATCTTGTACTAAGCATTTATTCTGTCTTTTTTACTTCAGAGGATTCTTATAGAAATTCATAGAGCATAAGGTTCTCAAAAACGTTTTATAAACAGTAAAAGTCCCAACAAATATAATGTGACTTTTGTACTATGACTTTAAAAATTATCAAAATAGTGTTATTAAAAATAATTTCCATTTCTGTCACAAGTCTCAGGGATCAATATTATTCAAGTAGATGAAATTTTGGTGAATTTTCAAATTATGTTCATATTCTCTTAGCATTTTCTCTCTCTGCTCAGGGTGTATGTGAAAGATAGCAAGCTTCTACCCTCACCAGAGAGTTCAAAATAGAATGGGTATAAGAGAAAGCCACAAAAGTCAGAACACAATCTACTTTCCATATTAAATCTGCATCTTTTGGCTAAGAGACATAATCACTATTGTAGTACAGGGTTTTAACTAGGGCAGAAGTGCTACATGCTTTCAACATAACCTCCTACTGTCATAGAAGTCTTAGGGAGACTCTTCCCTGTTGAGAAGAGTCCTGGGACACTGCAGTAGTCACAACTATTGATTTTCTTGGGGGTAAAACAGTCCCTAACTTAATCCAGTTCAAAATTGTTGTGAAGATGTGTACACACCTCTGGGATGGTCAAGAACTTTAATATGTAGGCCAGACTTTAAGGACATAGAACTTATGAGAGAAACTCGAAGAGGTTTGGAGTAGGGGCCACACACAGCAGCAAGCTTCAAGCAATGGAGAGGGTGTGGATTTCACATGCCCTTTAAAAGCTGTTTATTACCATTTCCTGGTTTAGCCTGTCCCTGAAAGGTCTAAATCACATAGAGCAGAGACGAGGTGTGGAGTAAAGGAAAAAAGGAAATGGAGATGAGGCAACAATACTGCTAGAGAAAGACCCATAAAAAAGCTGTTAATCAGAAATGCAAAGGTTCAGTAATTCAAAAAAGGGTTTTTCAAGAGCAGTGATATGGAGAGCAAATCATGAGATGTAGAACAGAGGGCCAGTGGAACACAACAGTGGAGGACAGCAGGAGTGAGTTCAGAGAAATGTCCTGGTGGCTTAGAGGGTGAAGCGTCTGCCTGCAATGCAGGAGACCCGGAGAAGGAAATGGCAACCCACTCCAGTACTCTTGTCTGGAAAATCCCACGGACAGAGGAGCCTCGTAGGATACAGTCCGTGGGGTCACAAAGAGTCGGACACGACTGAGAGAGGACACATGCATATATAAGTATATTCCATGTTCTCCACTCCTCCTCTGCTCACCTTAAAATATCTCAGGATAGTAATGTGGAGGAGAGCAAGAATAAGACTGGAAATGGTAGATGAACGTTAAACTGAGAGTATCACTCTAAAGGTGACATACCAGGGCTCTATGGCAGGTGAAGGAAGAAAACATAGTTAAAAAAACTGAGATCCATGTATTTGTTATTTATAATTCCATTTCCCAATTTACAATATTTTAAATGGAAAACAAAACCAAACAGTTGTTATTGCACCTATTACAACTTTTGTTCATTTTAGGCAATGTCCAATTATATCATTAAGTTTGAGAGAAAGCAAAGTAGTCCACTGAATTATCTCATTATTTTCAAAATTTTTGCTATATGTATGGCTGGGTCCTACTTTTTTCTTTCTTTTTGAAATGCCATTTATTTTTATCTTAATTTTTTTTAAATTTTATATTGGATTAGAGTCAATTTATAATGCTATGTTAGTTTTAGGTTTATAGCAAAGTGATTCAGTTATACATACATTCAATCTTTTTCAGTTTATTTTCTCATATAGGTTATTACAGAGTATTGAGTAGAGTTCCCTGTGTTATACAGTAGGTGCTTGTTGATTATCTGTTTTATATATAGGTATACATGTTAATCCAAACCAACTAATTTATCCCTCCCCCCAACATTGCACCTTTGGTGATCATCTGTTTTCTAATTCTGTGAGTCTCTCTTTTGTAAATAATTTCATTTGCATTACTTTTAAGATTCCACATGTAAGTGATATCATATGATACTTGTCTTTCTCTCTGACTTACTTCACTTAATATGATAATCTCCAGGTTCATCCAAGTTGCTGCAAATGGCATTATTTAATTCTTTTTAATGGCTGAGTAATATTCCATTGTATATATGTACCATATCTTCCTTATTCATTCATCTGTTGATAGACATTTAGGTTTTATTCTAATGAAAGCCTAAGCCAAGATAATTTGCAGGATTTCACTAATTCTATGCCTCTATGAACCTCAGCAATCCAGAGAAGATGAACAGTATTTGGTGGTGATACCAGACTCACTCTAAGAATTGTTTGTGTGCTTCAAAAATGTTTACACTGTATTCTAACTGTTGGGACACCGTAGGAACACAATTGATTGATGGTGTGATGCCCTTATAATGTTATTTATGCATGGACCACTTTTAGCATGTCAGAACTGAAAATAGTACTATCTGAAGCTTATCAAATAATGCAGATCAAGGAAGAAATGCTACTGGTTTTTGACTATGCGAAAAGTCACTTAGGGAAGTGGTGGTGGCTAGAAAATCATTATGATACTGAACACAAATCTTAATATATTCCCAGTAATAACAGGGAAAAGAAAACACAAGGCATAAGGTATTTATGGTCACAAGAGAAAATACAGTATGAAATTTGATGTGTGGAAATTTGTCATCATCAAATGTTCTGAGTTATAATCATGTCATATAAGTAAGGGCTTCCCAGGTGGTACTAGTGGTAAAGAACCCCTCTGCCAATGCAGGAGATGTAAGAGATGCAGGTTCGATTATGGATGGGGAAACCCCCTTGGAAGAGGGCTTGGCAGTCCATTCCAGTATTCTTGCCTGGTGAGTCCCATGGACAGAAGAGCCTGGAGGGCTATGCTCCATAGAGTGAGAAGAATAGGACATGATTGAAATGACATAGCACACACATATACATATAAGTAAATGTCATTATATTTAAAGACATTAAAGACATTCAAGAAAAATACATTACTAGTGACTTTAAAATACTACTGTAGTCATTTAGGAAAACATAAGTTAAGAGAAGTGAAAACCCCTGATCAAGTTTTGAAACGATTGAGAATAGTGGGACTGCATCCCAGAGGTAATTCTCAACAGGAAAAGAAAAGGTGATGTTACTTTCAAAGGAGGAAAGTTTTGGAGAGACAACAAAAACAACAAAGAAATGATGAAATAAATAGAAGAGGAACCAATAGATCCAAGGCTCAGTGTGAAATTTATATATTGTAAATAATTTCAATCCAATGTATATAAGTGACGCAAGAAATTTTTAACTGTGAAATGATTCACTAACATTAAATCAAAATAAGTTAAGTAATTACTATGAACGTATTATTTCAATACAAATAATTTTTATCATTGAATTTTATATTCAATGTGCATATTTATGTGTTAAATTAGTTTGCTTTTCTTTAATACAGAAATAGAATTATTTTAACTTTCTATTTTAGTAGAGTTTCTATTCTTTATTTCTTTTTTTTATGTTCTTTTAATCAAAAAGCCTTCAGTACCAGCTATTGATTGTGTGACTGTAATTGATCTGGCAGTGGAATGTGGAATTTTTCCAGTTGATGCAGTGATTAGAATTGATTTAGCAGTAGAACTCATAAAAGAGTCAATAAAATACAGAGAATAAGGCAACAACCACTCTTAGAAAAGATTGTAATTCAATTACAGCAGTCAGTTCTGTCTACCTTAATTAATCTAGTCAGCATTCAGCGGGAGACTAAAGTTGCTTTTTTAGTTTGGTTCTTTAGAAGACACAGAGTTTTCAAATGAGTCATTCTCCATAGGATTTTAAAACTAGTCACATATTTATATAAATATTTTTCTTCACTTTCCAATTAAATGCAGGTTCCTAAGTTTAGTATGTTGTCTATTAGCTCCAATGAGTTAGTACTTATTAAATTGTGACAAGCTCTATATTGAGCTACTAGGTTGAGGTCCATTTCAAATCTGCGAAGTGACGTGAAAGCCGCTCAGTTGTGTATGGCTCTTTGCGATGCCATGCACTATACAGTCCATAGGATTCTCCAGGCCAGAATACTGGAGTGGGTAGCCTTTCTCTTCTCCAGGGTCTCTTCCCAAGCCAGGTATCAAACTCAGGTTTCCTGCATTTAGGGCAGATTCTTTACAAATGAGCCACAAGGGAAGCATCAGGTATGCTACTTTGGAAATTCTTAGTAGTTATTGACAGAGTACTGCCATATTTCTGAAATGTGTTCCTTTCTTGTTCCTAGTATACTTCTGTAATATTCAGGATTGTAAGACATGTTTCCTATATTATATTTATTTGTATTTATTATAAGCTATTGTGGCTCAGTGGTAAAGAATCAGCCTCCAATGCAGGAGATGCAAGAGACATAAGTTCAATCCCTGGGTTGGGAAGATCCCCTGGAGTAGGCAACCCACTCCAGTATTCTTGCCTGAAAAATTCCATGGACAGAGAAGCCTGTGAGCTAAAGTCCATGGGGTTACAAAGAGTTGGACACAACTGAGCATATGAGCCAGAGTCCTGTGGCATGCTGCTGGAAACTTTCTAGTGATTATTTATAATGATATCGCACTCCAGTACTCTTGCCAGGAAAATCCCACAAACGGAGGAGCCTGGTGGACTGCAGTCCATGGGGTCGCTGAGAGTCGGACACGACTGAGCGACTTCACTTTCACTTTTCACTTTCATGTATTGGAGAAGGAAATGGCAACCCACTCCAGTGTTCTTGCCTGGAGAATCCCAGGGATGGGGGAGCCTGGTGGGCTGCCATCTATGGGGTCACACAGAGTCGGACACGACTGAAGTGACTTAGCGGCGGCGGCTCCTTAATTTTAATAATTTTTGTACTTCTCCTCTGCAATGCTTCTTCTCGTTTCTTAGTGCTTTTTAAGTTATTTTCACTTTATATTTGAGTCATCTAACATTTTATTATTTTATTTTGTCAAAGTTCTTAAACATGATTCAACTATTGTACTCATAAAATATTCAGATCTTTGATATGCAAATCAAAATGTTCTCAATATATGTGAAATTATTTGATCATAAACTCTTAATAGTTTTTATAAACCTATTTAAAATCAATTAAAATTTTTATCAAAGTAATATATGTATATGGATAAGAGTATACCAGTGCTAAACGGCTTCAATGAAATATAGCAATTTTGTTATATAGCAAATTTTCATTATATAGCAAATATAGCAAAAATTTTGCTGTGCAGCCCTTGTTCACCTTCAGTATTGTTTGCAAAGACAAACAATGTTAGCATTAGCATTTAAAAACTTTCTTCAGTATATCTTAATATTTTTCTTACACTGCTGTCTTTGATTTATATATTTTAGATAATCATTAACTTTGTCCTGTGTAATTGGAAAATATAGCTCTTTCTGTATTAACTGTTTTTACTTCTTCTTCTGTCAATCTTCACAACACTTTTGTCAGAATTTTTGTTTAAACTCATAGCCAGAAAGCTATACTAACATAATAATACTCAAACTGCAGGGGTTGCAATAGAAAAAGGGGCCCTTGTAGGAAAGAAAATCAATATATTTCTTTCCTAGAGAAAATCTTGTATGAAAAAAATAAAATACCTGCGGGGGAAAACAATGTGCTCATTGATGTAGTTGATTTACTGAAGCTACTTATCGCCTCACTACATGGTAATGCACAGTTGAGGACTGGTAGCCAGTCAGAGACCACATTTTGAAGAACAATGTTAGTGTTTTATCATATAATTCCTTTGTTATACAGCTTTCTTATTTCCTTGAATTAAGCATTATTTCACTTTTTCCCATTTGCTTAGTTTGATGATTTTTTTTGCGTCCACAACCCCTGGTCAAATATTTTTCCAAATACCAACACTTTTAAACCCACAAACACCAATAAACTATCAGTTGAGATTATTTTTTAATAGTCTTTGTTCACACACTTCTCTGCTTTCTCGCTACAGTGTGGGTTGGGAGCTCTCTCCGCCTGCTGCAAGTCTTCATCCCATTCTCTCCTTTACTCTGTGACCTGCGGTTGAATTCTCAGCCTCTTCAGTCCTCTCTGCTTTTTTCATTAACTCTCTCATGTTGCCGAATAGCAAAATCAGTTTTTGCAACCTCACTAAATTGGGTATGTATAGAATTCTAGGATGAAGTGATCTTCCCTCAGAATGCTGAAGGTGAATTCCCAGTGTCTTCTAGGATACAGTATACTATTGAACTTTCTGATACCATTCTGAATACTGTTTGTGTTTGTATAATGTTTTTGGTTCAAGGAATTTAAAACTCAAGCTTTCTCACTGATGTGATCTACATTCAATCATTTACTCCACAATTAAGTGTGCCCATTCAATCAGTGAATGGCGCTAAATGGTAAAGAATCCACCTGCCAATGCAGGAGATTTAAGAGATGTGGGTTTGATCCCTGGATTGGGAAGATCCCCTGGAGGAGGGCATGGCAACCCACTCCAGTATTCTGGCCTAAAAAATCCCATGGGCAGAGGAGCCTGGAGAACTACGGTCCGTAGGGTCAGAAAGAGTCGGATACGACTAAAACGACTGAGCATGCTTCAGCAATTTTGGACTTCAAGACTCGGACATATTTTTGTAATTTTCCTTTGATAGATCATTTCTTTCTCTTTCTATCCTTTTCCCTTTTGGAAATTATATAATAAAAGTCCTTGTCTTTTTATTTTAATTTTATCTTTTCACTTAAAAAGTTAGGCATCCTGTTTTTAATATCTAGAAGTTGTTATTTCTGTTATTTTATTATCTTCTTACTTTGTGACCAAAACATTTTTATTTTTCTGAGGAAATCAGTTATAGATTTTACTGTTAAAAAGATATTTTCTACTTTCTACATTTTTATATTTCCTCTGGATTGCCTGCCTTTTTTATTGCATTTTAGTTTCTTCCCTTTTTTGATAAAGGCTTTTGATTAAACATTTATACTTAAAAGTAAGGCATAAAGCATAGATTAGAATTGATATTTGCCATGAGCTTAGTTCACTAAGTGAATGGTTTTGTTACAGTGTGATTAGGTGGCAAGCAAGCTTTTCCTGAGAGATGCTTTCAGCATTTTTCCCCCCATCATTTTTGTTTAGCTGTTTAGTTTCAGGAGACTAGTGTCTTGCATTAAAATAGACACTTTAATATGAGCATTTCACTGCAAGACAGGTGAAGTCTGTTGGTGATAGTTATCAGTTACATTCAAAGAGAGAGGATGACAGGTGGTCCTGTTCGAACACAAAACTTCCACGTTTCCTGATCTTTACCCCCTTTCCTGACCATTGGTTTTGTGTTATGTGGTGGAACCACCAATTGCTAGTCCTTCAGCAGGTGATAGGTAATATTGTCTCCCTTTTCACTTGTCTCTCCCATTCCAAACACTGCATTTGTCATTGCTTTCATAAGTTAGATTCTGGCAGTTATTTCCTTTTCCAAAATGGTTTGAAATCTCATGCCTACTATTTTTTCCTGTTTTCCTTATATGTGTAAGCAATGCTTTATTCTTTCTTACGGTCAGGTGAATTACTTTTTGAAAGGAAAGAGAAATGCATGCAGTTATTCTGCAATCTTTAATAGGCTACAAGTATGTTTATGTGGTGCATTTGTTCAAAATTCAATATGTATTTTAACTCTAGGTATGGTAGTATTTGTTTGATTAATTTCAAATCACTAAGTAAATAAAACCATAAACAAATATATGGTGTTACTTTTAATTCATCACCTGTCAGTATGAAAACACAAAAATTGCTGAGCATATTTAGAGTCACCAAAATCACTAGCTTCCTAAGTCCAGTGATTACTTGAAAATTTTGTTTGGTTGAAATGAATAAATATGTTGAAGAATTATATACATAAACTTATGAAATAGATGGGGAAACAATGGAAACAGTATCAGACTTTATTTTGGGGGGCTCCAAAATCACTGCAGATGGTGACTGCAGCCATGAAATTCAAGACGTTTACTCCTTGGAAGAAAAGTTATAACCAACCTAGATAGCATATTGAAAAGCAGAGACATTACTTTCCCAACAAAGGTCCGTCTAGTCAAGGCTGTGGTTTTTCCAGTGGTCATGTATGGATGTGAGAGTTGGACTGTGAAGAAGGCTGAGCGCCGAAGAATTGATGCTTTTGAACTGTGGTGTTGGAGAAGACTCTTGAGAGTCCCTTGGACTGCAAGGAGATCCAGCCAGTCCATTCTGAAGGAGATCAGCCCTGGGGTTTCTTTGGAGGGAATAATGCTGATGCTGAAACTTTAGTACTTTGGCCACCTCATGCGAAGAGTTGACTCATTGGAAAAGACTCTGATGTGGGGAGGGATTGGGGGCAAGAGGAAAAGGGGACGACAGAGGATGAGATGGCATCACCGACTCGATGGACATGAGTTTGAGTAAACTCCAGGAGTCGGTGATGGACAGGGAGGCCTGGTGTGCTGCAATTCATGGGGCTGCAAAGAGTCGGACATGACTGAGCAACTGAACTGAACTGAACTGATGCATGTATCTCTGTAAGTTATACACAAAGATACATAGATATAGATATATATATATGTTCTATTTTTTAACTGAACATTTATCTTTGACAGTTCCTTGCCTTTTCTCTGATAAAACACTTTTCACTAAAAAAGGCAGAGTTACTTTCTTTTCATATTGGTGAGAGAACTCTTGCAGAAACATTATTTTATAACATAATTTTAAGAAAATTCTGTGTCTGTTATTGAATACTTAAATAATTAGTCTTTCTTGGTTACAGATAGAACTGAAACTTAAACTGATTTCAAACTCAGGGAGAATAGGTACTCCCAATACTTGGCAGGGTAGGATGAATCAGTAGAGGAGATAATCCAAGAATTTTTATGTATTTATTTCTAATTCAGTAATGTTATTTTCACCCACCATAAAATGACATGACATGTCTTAAAAGCCCCAGTGTAATTCCCTGAAAACTTAGTATTACAAAAGAACAGTGATAGGTCTTTGGAGTGGAGTTTAGAAGAGGAAGATGGCTCAGACACAAATCCTACTTCTAAAGTGCTTACAGTCAAATATAAGGGATATACTAAAAGACATGCCACTGAGAATTTCAGTCTGAAACCTTTATACCTGAAGAGTTATTAAATGAAGCATGAATATTTGAGGTTAACCTCAAACAGAATATCTATATTTGTCTAATAAACTCATTTTTGGGTTGTTTTTTTATTAAATTTGAGACTATAATGGTGCTTAACTTGGTGTGATAATTCATATATTATGATGTTAATGGACCTAAGGAATCTATTCAGAAATTATTCTAGTTTTAACACATATCTGCTTTCAGTTCAGTTCAGTCGCTCAGTCGTGTCCGACTCTTTGCAACCCCATGAATCACAGCACGCCAGGCCTCCCTGTCCATCACCAAGTCCTGGAGTTCACTCAGACTCACATCCATCGAGTCAGTGATGCCATCCAGCCATCTCATCCTCTGTCATCCCCTTCTCCTCCTGCCCCCAATCCCTCCCAGCATCAGAGTCTTTTCCAATGAGTCAACTCTTCGCATGAGGTGGCCAAAGTACTGGAGTTTCAGCATCAGCATCATTCCCTCCAAAGAAACCCCAGGGCTGATCTCCTTCAGAATGGACTGGCTGGATCTCCTTGCAGTCCAAGGGACTCTCAAGAGTCTTCTCCAATACCACAGTTCAAAAGCATCAATTCTTTGGCACTCAGCCTTCTTCACAGTCCAACTCTCACATCCATACATGACCACTGGAAAAACCATAGCCTTGACTAGATGGACCTTTGTTGGGAAAGTAATGTCTCTGCTTTTCAATATGCTGTCTAGGTTGGTCATAACTTTTCTTCCAAGGAGTAAGCGTCTTGAATTTCATGGCTGCAGTCACCATCTGCAGTGATTTTGGAGCCCCCAAAATAAAGTCTGACACTGTTTCCACTGTTTCCCCATCTATTTCCCATGAAGTGATGGGACCAGATGCCATGATCTTCGTTTTCTGAATGTTGAGCTTTTAGCCAACTTTTTCTCTCTCCACTTTCACTTTCATCAAGAGACTTTTTAGTTCCTCTTCATTTTCTGCATATCTGTGTCATCTGCATATCTGAGGTTACTGATACTTCTCCCAGCAATCTTGATTCCAGCTTGTGCTTCTTCCAGTCCAATGTTTCTCATGATGTACTCTGCATAGAAGTTAAATATGCAGGGTGACAATATACAGCCTTGACGTACTCCTTTTCCTATTTGGAACCAGTCTGTTGTTCCATGTCCAGTTCTAACTGTTGCTTCCTGACCTGCATATAGGTTTCTCAAGAGGCAGGTCAGGTGGTCTGGTATTCCCATCTCTTTCAGAATTTCCCACAATTTCTTGTGATCCACACAGTCAAAGGCTTTGGCATAGTCAATAAAGCAGAAATAGATGTTTTTCTGGAACTCTCTTGCTTTTTCCATGATCCAGCGGATGTTGGCAAGTTGATCTCTGGTTCCTCTACCTTTTCTAAAAGCAGCTTAAACATATGGAAGTTCACGGTTCACGTATTGCTAAAGCCTGGCTTGGAGAATTTTGAGCATTACTTTACTAATGTGTGAGATGAGTACAGTTGTGCAGTAGTTTTGAGCATTCTTTGGCATTGCCTTTCTTTGGGATTGGAATGAAAACTGGTCTTTTCCAGTCCTGTGGCCACTGCTGAGTTTTCCAAATTTGCTGGCATATTGAGTGCAGCACTTTCACAGCATCATCTTTCAGGATTTGAAATAGCTCCACTGAATTCCATCACCCCCACTAGCTTTGTTCTTAGTGATGCTTTCTAAGGCCCCCTTGACTTCACATTCCAGGAGTCTGGCTCTAGGTGAGTGATCACATCATTATGATTATCTTGGTCATGAAGATCTTTTTTGTAATATCTGCTTTAGATATGCATAATGCTTTTATATTTTTGGCATAATTATATATTTACATACATATGTAGAAGTCTATAAATCTTTTCAGACTGAAGTCATGAGGCTTATTATCATGAAAGAATGGAATTAAAATGTGTTCTGTCACATTCAATGTATATGATCAGTCTCTTTCAACAATAGTTTTAGGAATGAGTATAGATGTTTACAGTCACAAATTAGGCATTGTTTAAGTTGATTAAATTCATCTACCTTTATGAATTCCCTGGGTCCCCTTTGCTCAACAGATTAGAAGAGATATATTTGGTATATTGGTGGGTCTGTTTCTGTGTTGTTCCATCTGTTCATTCCCCTTTGTAGGGGCACAAGGGCCATAGCTGGGTTAGAGGCAGGACTTTCCATCTGCTCAGTGGACATCACTGCCCTTTCTGAGTGGGGTCTGATCTCAAGCTGCTGGAGCAGAAACCATGAGGGTTGGGCTGGAGCTGTCCCTGTTACTTGGTGTTTTCCCCTGTCACCTCACTAAAGCCTTGCCCTAGACAGCATATTAAAAAGCAGAGACATTACTTTGCCAACAAAGGTCCATCTAGTCAAAGCTATGGTTTTCCCAGTAGTCATGTATGGACGTGAGAGTTGAACTATAAAGAAAGCTGAGCACCAAAGAATTGATGCTTTTGAAGTATGGTGTTGGAGAAGACTCTTGAGAGTCCCTTGGACTGCAAGGAGATCCAACCAGTCCTTCCTAAAGGAGATCAGTCCTGGGTATTCATTGGAAGGACTGATGTTGAAGCTGAAACTCCAATACTTTGGCCACCTGATGTGAAGAACTGTCTTATTTGAAAAGATCCTGATGCTGGGAAAGATTGAGGGCAGGAGGAGAAGGGGACAACAGAGGATGAGATGGTTGCATGGCATCATCGACTCGATGGACATGGGTTTGGGTGGACTCTGGGGGTTGGTGATGGACAGGGAGGCCTGGTGTGCTGCAGTTCATGGGGTCACAAAGAGGTGGACACGACTGAGCAACTGAACTAAGTGAAAGGGGAAAGTGCTGAAGCAAGCGGGGCCTGTGCGTGCTCTCAGCTTATACTGGCCACAGTTAGGGGTCCAAGCTGTCAATGATGTGCTGCCTGTGAAGGCACTGCTATGTATTTCCTTGTCTCTTCAGATGTCAACAGATGGCAAGATGAAGAGTGAAGTGTGAGATGTTTTTTAGGGATCAACACCATGAAAAGAAGAGGATGGATGCAGTGTTGCTTAGAAGGAGAAAGTGAACCACCCACCACACAGATCCTACAAATCCTAGGCCAACCTGGGTGGAGGGGGGAGCTATGGATCTACTGCTGACTCCTCAGAGTGTCCCACATTGAGTGAAGTGTGCAGGCCTTTACACACCTGTCTTGCTTAGTCACTGTATGCCAGCTGTTCAGGCCCAGATATGAACTCAAGGGAAAGACTCTGCAGCTGAAGAAGACCATGAATGAAATAGTGGTAGAAATATGGAAACTGACTGCTGAGCACTGCTCTTGTCTGAGGGCTGGAAAGGAAGTCTTTCCTTAATGCTAATTCTCCATGGCTCACATCTGTCTTTACCACATTCGCTTTAGGAAGAAAGTCAGTGTTGCCGTGACCAGAGTTAGTGAGGGGACAACTTTGTTAAGTCCAGGATTGAGGTACAAGAGGGATAAGCCTCCACACAGAAGGTAGTTAGGCCATGTTTCACCCATTCTAGAATTTCATGTGTTTGGAACGAGTAATCTTTTTTGTGTGTCTGCATTATACAAGGTATTTTTCAAGTTAAAAAATATTTTATTCATGTTTTTGCATGTATCAGATATTCTTTTTCCTTGCTTTATGGTAGTTCATTTTATTATGTAAATATCCATTTTCCTCGGATAGCCATCAGAGTCATTTCCATATTATGAAGAAACATAATATGAACGTTTTTTACAAGATTTTTTGAGGATAAAATTTTGCTCTTTCCTTGGAGAAATGCTTAGAATTGGAATTGCTAGATCATAGAGTAGATGTTTAATTTTCCATGAACAGTTTTCTGAGGTGGCTGTTATTCCCCTCCCCTATAAACTTTGAGAGTTAATCTTCAACATTTGATTTGCTGTTTTCAGTCATTTCCATTTAGCCATTTTAGTGGGTATATAGTATTTTGATTTTACTTAGCATTTTTCCTTTGGAAAGTTTATGATAGACATTTGTTCATGTGCTTATTGGCCATTTGTATATCTTTTAGGAATTGTCTGATCAAGTCCTTGGTGTGTTTTATTATTTAATGACTCATCCTTGAATGCAAGAATTATGTGTTATATTCTAAATACAAGTCCCTTTTCAGATAAACGTGTTGCAAATGTTTTCTGCTAATTTTTATGAAGACCACTATTTCATTTTCTCTGTTATGCTTTTTGCCATCGTATTTTCTCTAAAGAGATCTTCACTTATGCCACGATCTTAAGGCTATCCCTCTATATTTTTCTTCTAGGAGCTTTATTGTTCTGGATTTCATATTTTGGATTATGATTTAATACATTTGATTTTTGTGTATGATGTGAGGTAGGAGCTGGGTTTCTTTTCCTTTCACATAACTATCTAGTTGTTTCAGTACTTTTTGTTGAAGATTTTTTTTTTCGTCTTCATTCAATTGTTTTTAATCACTTTTGAGTGATGGCTTTTCTATTCTGTTTAATTGATTTATATGCTTATCATTTTACTGATATCAGACTATCTTGATTAGCATACCTTTTAGTAACACTTGAAGTCAAGTAGGATGAATTGTTTAAATTTGTGATATTTTTCTGGATTTTTGCCTTTCCAAATAAAATTTTAATTTATCCAATTCATTCCTAGGGGGAAATTTCTATTTGTATTCTTATTGAGATTGCAATAAATCTATACATGAATGTGAGGAGAAATGATATCTCAAAAAGATTGAATTTTCCAATCTATGATCATGGTATAGCAGTCCATTTCCTTTTCTTTTTTTAAATCTCTTGAAAATGTGTTATGGTTTTTAATGTAAAGGCCTTGAACATATTTTGTTTTATTTATCCATAAGTTTTATAGTTTTTTATGGTATTATAAATAGTATTTGTATTTCATTTCTAATTGTTACTGATATGTGTGTGCGTGTGTGCATGCTAAGTCGCTTCAGTTGTGTCTGACTCTTTATGACCCCATGGACTGTAACTTGCCAGGCTCTTCTGTCCATGGTATTCTCCAGATAAGAATACTGGAATGGGTTGCCCTGTCTTCCTCCAGGAATTACTGATAAAAATAAATAAAATTGATTTTTGTATATTGACTGTATTTATTAATTTTTTTTACCAGTTTTAGTAGATTTTTGTAGATTCCTTAGGATTTCTCTGCAAATTAAAAGAGCTTTACCTCTTCCTTTCTAGTCTCATTTGGCCTTTATTTCTTTTTCTTCTTTCTTATTTCTCCTTTTCTTATTTCTTTTTATTATTGTTCTCACTAAGATCTCCTTTAAATAATGCTGAATAGAAATACTGAGGTTGTACATTTTTTTATTGGTGTCTGTTCTAGAGGCAAAGCATGGGATATTTCAGCTATGCGTTTATTGTAGGTTTTTCATATATGTCTTTATTAGGTTGAGGAAATTCTTTCTGTTCCTACTTTGCTGAACATTAAAAAAAGTAATGTATTTTGCAAAATGCTTTATCTGCTTCTATTTAAATGTGTACTAATACCTCTTCCTTCATCTATTAATGTGGTGAATTACCTTGATTTTTGTATCTTGAAATAATTAGCATTCAAGCTTGACCATGTTGTATCATTGTTTTATATACTGCTGGATTTTAGTTGCTAATTATTTTTATTAAGAATTTTTGTATCTATATCCATGAATGGTATCGGTTTTTGCTTCCATTTTCTTGTATTATTCTTTTCTGGTCATAAAATTTTCATATCTTCTTCCCTTAGACCAGGTAGGTTGTTGTTTGGGGGACTTATGATCTTAACACCATGAATTGAATTTACCTGCATTTCTTATCAAAGCCTAACTCCAAGGTTGAAGTAGACAGAGGGTGGGCAGAGGAGGCTCCAAAGTGTATTTCTTTCTTTTTATTTTTTGGTCCTAATGACAAATTCTGGGGAAGAATAAAACTGTTACCCAGAATCTGTTACAGTAGTATGTTGCTGTTTAGTAAATATTTTCATTTATATTTTTCATAAAAGGTATACAACAGTATTGTATATTAAGAAATATTATCATTAATATAATTTGTGGTTTAAATGGGAAACCACATTTCCCATTTAATGGCAAAATCAATGATATAATTGTTGTTAATAATACATGCTTCTAACCATATAAGTGATTTTTTAAAATTTTAAGCCTTTCTCTATAAAAGGGCATATGTACTATAGAGAATTGAGGCTGCTTGGAGTTTTGCTATAAAGCACTAGTATACCATGTTTTATATTTCAATTGCTTCCCCAAGAGTCTTATAAATTTCATTCTCTGCTCTTTCAGTCATATGGTCAAAATCAATTTCCTCTCAGAGACCTGGAATTTTAGTGAAAAATAAAACGAGAACAAATACGCCCTCCTGATTCAGTGTTCACCTTGGAAGTGGGTTGTAAGAATGCCTGACATTCATTTCTATGCAGTTGCTATGGATGGTGGAATCCTTTCTTATGTAAACCATTAACACAGCTAATAATTGAAAAACGTCATTTCCAAGTGTTGTCAGAACTGAGGATAAGAATAGACTGAACTAAGTTGAAATCATAATATTGCATTAAAACTGAGAAATATGTAAATAACTACAGTAAAATTCTATGCTGATTTTATATGCATAATCTAATAATGAAGAAAGAGGTTCAGATCTTAAAGTGGGATATCATGAGTCTTTGATATGGACAGAATAAAATCTCTGTGAATGACCATAAAAATGTTTCTTTCTCTCCTTTCAGTGGCACATGGCAAAAGAATGTTATAAACAGTGATATTAATATAGTTCATAAACTTTATTTTTAGAAGAGTTTTAGGTTTTTGTAAAAAAATTGTGAAGATAGCACAAAGTGTTCATATACAGCCCATACCCGATTTGCCTTTTTGTTAGCATTTTACGTTACCAGTCAACCAATAATGATGCAGTGTTATAGTACATTTTATATTCAGATGTCTTGGTTTTATCATGATGGCCCTTTTCAGATCCAAAATACAACCCAGAGTGCAACATCACATTGATTCATCATTTCTTCCAAGACTTTCCTTGACTTTGCCAATTTCTAAAATTTTCTTCTTTTTTCCATGGTTTGGCAGTTTTGAGGAGTACTAGTCAGGTATTTCAGAGAAGGCAAAGGCACCCCACTCCAGTACTCTTGCCTGGAGAGTCCCATGGATGGAGGAGCCTGGTAGGCTGCAGTCCATGGGGTTGCTAAGAGTTGGACATGACTGAGCGACTTCACTTTCACTTTTCACTTTCATGCACTGGAGAAGGAAATGGCAACCCACTCCAGTGTTCTTGCCTGGAGAATCCCAGGGATGGAGAAGCCTGGTGGGCTGCCATCTATGGGGTCGCACAGAGTCAGAGACGACTGAAGTGACTTACCAGCAGCAGCAGCAGCAGCAGTCAGGTATTTTGCAGAATGTCTCTCAGTTGGGCCTGATCTGATATTTCCCCCATGACTTCACAGGGCTTGTAGATTTGGGGAAGAGGACAACACAGGTAAAGTACAAGAGCCATATTATTCACACCATATCTAGGGTATGTGTTAAAAGTATGTGACATCATTACTGATACTGTTAATGTTGACTTTGATCATGTGGCTGTATAGTGTTGTCAGATCTCTTTTTCGAACTTGCCATACTGTACTCTCTGGAAGGAATTTACAATAGACAGCCTCTACTTAAGGACTGGAGATTATGCTCCACCAATTTCAGGTGGAATATTTGCACAGATTGTTTAGAGCCTGTCTTATTATGTTCATATTGATATAAGTAAATTATTTAATACAAATAAATGGAGAAAAATAGACTAATCCTATGCAGAAGAACTCCAGAGGAGCCTGGGGGCTCCATGAGGCAGAAAAAGTCAGACATGACTGAATGACTAACACACACACACATATAAAATATTTTTTAAATGTTCACGTAACACCTAGAAAAACAGGAAAAGAGAACAAAAGAAAAAGAGAGAGAGGGAAGAAATAGGAAAAATAAAATAAAATGGCAGAATTAAGTCCTAATTTTTTCATAATTAAGTAGCCTAGATATAGCAATTAAATGACAGAGATTGGAAGAATTGGTGCAAAAACACAAGCCAACTGTATGCTGTCAACAAGCTCACTTAAAAATAACACATAGGATTTCCCTTGTGGCTTAGTGGTAAAGAATCTGCCTGTCAATGCAGGAGACATGGCCTATCCCTAATGCGGGAAGATCCCGCATGCCAGGAGCAACTAAGCCGAGGGGCCACAACTTTTAAGCCTGTGCTCTAGAGCCAGGAGCCACAACTACTGAATCCTATGAGCCCTGCAGCCCATGCTCTGCAACAAGAGAAGCCACAGTAATGAGAAGCCTGTGCAATGCAACTAGAGTGCAGAGAAAAGAAAACTACTGAAGACAAAGAGGGTCATTATATTTTGATAAATGTATCAATCTACCATAAGACATAACAGTTTTAAATGCACCAAAATTCAGAGCCTTGAAATAGGTGAAGCAAGTCGGATCTAACTGAAAGGAGAAATAGACAAGCCCATAGAGTTCGAAATTTTAACACCCACTCTCAGGACCTGATAGAACACCTTAGGAAAAAAAAAAAAAAAAACTTAGCATGAAATTAGAAAATCTGACCAGCACAACCAACCAATAGTTTATAATCGACATACATTGGACATATTTATAATTGTACATGTTTTTTCAAGAGCCTAAGGAATATTTACCAATATAGTCAAAACTCTAGACTATAAAATATGCTTCAACAAATTTAAAAGCACTGAAATTATACAACATATATGCTCTGGCCATTCTAGAACCAAACTGGAAAGTAATAGCAGATAACCATTTGGAGAAACCTAAATACAAAAAAATTAAACAGCACACTTCTAAATAATCTGAGCTAAAGAGGAAGTATCATCAAAAACAAAATAATAATATAGAACTGAATGAAAATTAGAACATATATAAAAGTATTTGAGATAAAAATAGTACCAAAGGGAAATTTATACCACTCAGTACTTACATTGGAAATAAGTGTCAAATCAATAACCTAATTTCCAATTCCCTGAAAAAAAACAAAACTATAAGAACAAAAGAAACCAAAAGTAAGCATAAGGAAGGAAATAGTGACTTTAAAAGCAGAAATCATCAAGTTGAAAATAAAAAGATGTAGAAAATCGCCAAACAAAATATCTTCAGAAATATCAACATAATTGATAAAACTCTAGCAAAACTGATGAAAATAAATGAGAGAAAAGTCAGCAAAAACACAATTAAAACCTGCACATTACTGCACATCCTACAGCCATTAAAAATAATAAGGGGATAATATAAGCAACTTTACATTTATAAATTTGGCTTTTTGAAAGAAGATAAGGAGGAGGCAATGGCACCCCACTCCAGTACTCTCACCTGGAAAATCCCATGGACGGAGGAGCCTGGTGGGCTGCAGTCCATGGGGTCACTAAGAGTTAGACATGACTGAGCGACTTCACTTTCACTTTTCCTTTCATGTATTGGAGAAGGAAATGGTAACCCACTCCAGTGTTCTTGGCTGGAGAATCCTGGAGACTGGGGAGCCTGGCGGGCTGCCGTCTATGGGGTCGCACAGAGTCGAACACGACTGAAGTGACTCAGCAGCAGCAGCAAGGACAAATTATCTTCTGTGCATCACTGACTCCATGGACGTGAGTTTGAGCAAGCCCTGGGAGTTGGTGATGGACAGGGAAGCCTGGCGTGCTGCAGTCCATGAAGTTGCAGAGTTGGACAACTGAGTGACTGAACTGACCTGAAGGAGAAATTCATCTAAAACCACAAAGTACCCGGGCACAATTCAGAAAAAAAGGGCTGCATTCTGGCCTGCAGAGTAAACCAATTGGTCAAAGTGACAGAATTTTCTCATTAGTAAAAACATATTGCCACCTACTTGATTAATCTTTCCTGGTTTACTTTTGTAGACTTAACCATTTTATACTCCCACACAGTACTGGACATCCTTCTCTCTTGATAACATTTTGGGGGTAATATATGTTTGTAGAATTTTGGCATATTATTAGAGCATATATTAGGTGTAGTAACAGTAAATTTTTGCACCTTACTCAATGCCTCACACTAAATGTGTCCATAATTAATGCACTTAAATGAAAAGATATATAAATACTTCATACTAAACAGTTTTAAATAGTCTTACAACTTAAACATGAGCATTAAATAATCATTTTTTGTATGCCATCCATGCTAAGTTATATTCTGAACATGGTTTTATTTCCATGTATCTTACATTTTTGCAGAGTGTATTAGCCAGAGTATGTGTGTGTACTTATTCCTATTAGCCTTTTATATTTAGTTCAGTTCAGTCACTCAGTTGTGTCCGACTCTTTGCGACCCCATGAACTGCAGCACACCAGGCCTCCCTGTCCATCACCAACTCTTGGAGTTTACTCAAATTCATGTCCATTGAGTCGGTGATGCCATCCAACCATCTCATCCTCTGTCGTCCCATTCTCCTCCTGCCCTCAATCTTTCCCAGCATCAGGGTCTTTTCAAATGAGTCAGTTCTTCACATCAGGTGGCCAAAGTATTGGAGTTTCAGCTTCAACATCAGTCCTTCCAATGAACACCCAGGACTTATCTCCTTTAGGATGGACTGGTTGAATCTCCTTGCAGTCCCACAGACTCTCAAGAGTCTTCTCCAACACTACAGTTCAAAGGCATCAATTCTTCAGCGCTCAGCTTTCTTTATAGTCCAACTCTCATATCCTTGTTGCAAAAGTAATTGCCGTTTTGCATTGTTGAACTTTGTCATTTGATACTGGGATACATTCTTAAATAAATGTGATTGTGCAACAGTAATGAACCATTTCTCAATCGGAATGTGATGTGTGATGAAAAGTAGATTTTATATGACAACTGGTGATGATCAGCTCAGTGTCAGCAGAGAAGTTCCAAAGCACTTCCCAAGGCCAAAATTGCACTGAGAAAAGGTCAGACCACCGTTTGGTAGTCTGCTACCTGTCTGATCCCCTCTGAATCCCAGTGAAAACATTACCTCTAAGAAGTATGCTCAGCAAATCAATGAGATGCAAAGAAAACTGCAACATCTGCAGCCAGCATTGGTTAGCAGAAAGGGCCCAATTCTTCTTCACGACAACCACAGCCTGACCACACATGATACAACCAATGGTTCAGAAGCTGAACAAATTGGGATACGGAGTTTCGCCTCATCTGCCATATTCACTTGACCTCTTGCCAACCAATTACTACTTCTTCAAACATCTTGACAACTTTTTGCAGGGAAAATGCTTTCACAGACAGCAGGAGGCAAAAAATGCTTTCCAAGAGTTTATCGAATCCTGAAGCATGGATTTTTACACTACAGGAATAAACAAATTTATTTCTCATTGGAAAACATATGTTGATTGTAATTGTTCCTATTTTGATTATTAAATATGTGTTTAAGCCTAATTATAATGATTTAAAACTCACAGTCTGAAACTGCAATTACATTTGCACCAACCTAAAGCTTCTCGTTAAATACTGATAAATCACTCTCTGTTTTAAATAGTATTCCCAAAAGATTGTTCTATACATCTGTGTCTCTTTTGCTGTTTCACATACAGGGTTGTTGTTACCATCTTTCTAAATTCCATATATATGCGTTAGTATACTGTATTGGTGTTTTTCTTTCTGGCTTACTTCACTCTGTATAATAGGCTCCAGTTTCATCCACCTCATTAGAACTGATTCAAATGTATTCTTTTTAATGGCTGAGTAATACTCCATTGTGTATATGTACCACCACTTTCTTATCCATTCATCTGCTGATGGACATCTAGGTTGCTTCCATGTCCTGGCTATTATAAACAGTGCTGTGATGAACACTGGGGAACACGTGTCTCTTTCAATTCTGGTTTCCTCGGTGTGTATGCCCAGCAGTGGGATTGCTGGGTCGTATGGCAGTTCTATTTCCAGTTTTTTAAGGAATCTCCACACTGTTCTCCATAGTGGCTGTACTAGTTTGCATTCCCACCAGCAGTGTAAGAGGGTTCCCTTTTTTCCACACCCTCTCCAGCAATTATTGCTTGTAGACTTTTGGATCACAGTCATTCTGACTGGCGTGAAATGGTACCTCATTGTGGTTTTGATTTGCATTTCTCTGATAATGAGTGATATTGAGCATCTTTTCATGTGTTTGTTAGCCATCTGTATGTCTTCTTTGGAGAAATGAGGAACACATGTACACCCATGGCGGATGCATGTTGATGTATGGCAAAACCAATACAATATTGTAAAGTAAAAATAAATAAATAAATAAAATAAAAAAGAAAAATAAAAAAGAAAAATTCTTTGACTTTTCTTTACCCTTCTTCCCCATATATTAAAAATAAATAAATAAATAGTATTCCCACACAAGGCTTTTGTAGAATGATTTAGCATTTCAGAATTTGATAATTCTGTGACACTGAAAAAATCAACTTTTTAAGCAAGTAAAACCTGAGCAGACCCTGAAATACAGTAATAGGAATGTAAAAATTAGTATGTGGGGCCTCTGAAGAGATAACTAGAACAATCTTAACTCTTTCCAATATCCTCATATGAATTTCATTTTACATTTATTTAATATATTTTACACTTTATATTTTAAAATCTCAAATAATTTCCATATTCAAATACATTCATAAGACTCATGCAATATTGCAGTTTTATACTACATTATGACTATGAATGAATAAAAAATGCTACTGTGGTGTGGGCTTCCCAAGTGGGCTAGTGGTAAAGAATCCCCCTGCTGATACAGGAGATGTAAGAGACGTGGGTTTGATCCTTGGGTCAGGAAGTTTCTCTGGAGGTGGAAATGGCAACCCACTCCAGTATTCTTGCCTGGAGAATCCCATGGACAGAAGAGGGGGTATAGTCTTGGCGGGTACAGTCTATAGGGTTGCCAAGAGTCAGACAAGACTGAAGTGACTTAGTACACATTGTGGTGTGGGTACAATATGGAAGGTAACATTAATGGCAAGATATGTAATGAAACAATTAACAAAATATAATTAAATGCAAGTTATCCTTGCTTTAGTAGACAAGGAAAAGAATAGCAACAAACTCCATGTATTTTAAACATCTTGTAAGCATTCAGTTCAGTTCAGTTCAGTTCAGTCGCTCAGTCGTGTCCGACTCTGCAACTCCATGGACTGCAGCATGCCAGGATTCCCTATCCATCACCAACTCCCAGAGCTTGCTCAAACTTGTGTCCATGGAGTCGGTGATGCCATCCAACCATCTCATCCTCTGTCATCCCCTTCTCCTCCTAGCATATAAATAAAAATGCATAGAGGAAGTACAGCTGTTAGTATACCACCTCAACAAGAGCCAGCAATGGCCATCCTCACCCTGTTCAGATTCAGTGCCAGGTCCACATCTGCTCCATCCTCTGCAACTGCTCACTCTCCTCAGCAACAACTGCCTTTGCCCTAGTGGAAAATGACACTCAAGGCAGAGAGTTGAGAGGGCGTGCTCAGCACAGACCAGGGTGTGCAATAGGGCAATCATATGAAACAGGCCAGGGCCCAGGGAAGTTTTCATCTGCTTCCACCACCCTGTTGCTGGGAGCAAGCGTGCATGTGCTTTTCACTAGCAGAGTCTAGGTTTCTTACAACATTTATGTTTTCAAACCAGATAGGGCTTCTCGTCTCAGTTTGAGACCATAAGGCTAGGGTGCATAATACATTGTTCAAATTACTTATTCCCCAGGGAAAATTTCTTAGCCTATGATATTCTCCTTTTCTGTGTCCCCTCTCTAAGGGTGCAGGTCCCAACCTGATCGTTTCTCCCCATTCCTTCCTGACTCCACGTGGATCTGTCTTTATAGATTTGGTTGCAGAAGAATCTTTTTGCCAATCTCCAGTTTGTTTTTGGTGAGAATTACTTCACTGACTCAGATTGTAAAGGATCTGTCTGCAATGTGGGAGACCTTGGTTCGATCTCTGGGTGAGGAAGATCCCCTGGAGAAGGGAATGGCTACTCACTCCAGTATTCTTGCCCGGAGAATCCCCATGGACAGAGGAGCCTGTCGAGTTACAGTCCATGGGGTTGCAAAGAGTCAGACATGACTGAGCGAGTAACACAAGCACTTAGATGTGTTTTTGATGGTCTCATGGCAGGAGGGAACATAGCATCCTCCTACTATGCCGTCTTGATCTCTTCTCCCCTAAATGAGTTTCTGAGAAATAATTTTTAAATACTAAAAGTAAGAGGATATGTTATATAGTAAAAAGACACGTTTCTGAGGGCAGATCAGTAAACTGGCATAAATCAAAGTGTCATTTCAGTTTATTCCTCCATTTTCTCCAGGGATATAGATTCATTCTCCCCAGTCAGAAGTCATTAGTGCTGCTGCTGCTAAGTCGCTTTAGTCATGTCCGACTCTGTGCGACCTCATAGACAGCACCCCATCAGGCTCGTCTGTCCCTGGGATTCTCCAGGCAAGAATACAGGAGTGGGCTGCCATTTCCTTCTCCAATGCATGCATTCATGCTAAGTCGCTTCAGTCGTGTCCATCTCTATGTGACCCTATGGACAGCAGCCCATTAGGCTCTTCTGGCCACAGGATTCTCTAGGCAGGAATACTGGAGTGGGTTTCCATTAAAAATACCATCCTGCACACTATCTAAAGAATTTTATAAGAAGTAAAATTGAACCAAACATCTTTGACCAATGGAAAGAAAGCCTCAATTATTTTATGAATTTAAATTTTATGTCAAAGTTTCTGCATTGCCAATACCAATCAGACACCATTCAGCTTCTGCTGAAACCTTGTCTCTTTGTGGTTCAAACTGAGCCACAAGATCTTCTTGGAGAGCTACAGAGTGCTAAAAAGCAGATGCCTTTCAACTTATAGATTTATTGGATTATAAACAGAGGCTGAATAGTGCCTGTAGGCTGTGGGTATTAAATTGTGTGTAACATGTGATGCCAGATTCTAAAGGTTTACTCTTGAACAGCACTAACCAGTAGAACTTTCTTCTTTGACTGAATGTTTCATGTCTGCTCTGTCCAATCTCATGTACATATTGAGTACATGAAATATTTCTAGTCAGCTGAGATATATATGTAAATGGGAAAAAAGACTTTAAGACAAAGAGATGAGCATTTATTAGGACATTTTTGTAATAAATTGTTATAAAATAAATCTTGTCATATTCTTTATGGTAAGCCACTGCAGCAATTGCTAGGAATAAAATATATTACCCAGAGTTTAGAATGAGAGAGAACTAAAGACTAAAGGTCATCAACCATTCATTCCTTCATCAAACATTTATGTTTTATTATAGTGAAGGTAATTTGTTAGAAGATGAACATTTAAAAACATAGGATTTTTGCCTTCAAAACTCACAAAGATTAATGAGAATGATTTATAAGTGAACTTTGCCAACTAATTCTAATGCATGTTAAAAGAGTAATATGTAAGACTATAACCTTGGCAAGAAGTAAGTAACTTTCCATAGGATTGATTGCGGGTTGAACAAGGGAAGAAAGGAGAGACTCTCAGTCTGTCTCGTGAACAATGAGTCAGTGTGGGGCATTTCAGGTAAGGAAATATTGATATGCAAAACTGTTAATTCATGGATGAACTTAGTACATTAAAGGGAATTCTTCAAGGTTTCAGTATGTTTATAGAAGATGCCACTGGTTGCAAGCAACAGCATGACAGTCAGTCTCAGGTTAATAGTAATAGTATAGAAACCCCATCAGGCTTTCAACAAAGAGATTATTTAGAGAGTTAGATACAGGCATTAGAGGGCTAGAAAAGCAAATTCAATATAAAATAAGATAATGGCAGTCAAAACAGCTATCAACTCTTGGGCTCTAGAAACAAATGCAAGCAATCAATGGTATGAGAACAGAGACCTTGAGAAGTGCGTACCTATGAAGCTGGGGCTTAGATCTCTCAGGGGAAATTACTGCTTACTTCATGCCGATACCTTTCAGGGTACGTAAGTTAGTTTTAGTGAGCGAAAAGAAGCTGGAGTAACACTGACAAGAATAGCAGTTGAAAGGAAAACATAGTCTAGTGACTCTTCCTAGTTACTGTTTTCAACTCTTCTTAGAGCCTAATATAAAATAAAATGAGAATTTTTTTTAAAAGGTATTTATAATGCCTCCAGGCTTAGCATCCCAATGAGGAGGTACAATTTGGAATGGGATAAAACAATTACTATCAAAGTAGATTTCATTGGTCAATCAGTATTTATACATGCCCTTCTATAAATTTAACTTTCACACCACGACAATTATATGGATAAAACACTTTCACTGTCTCTACAAAAATGTGAGTAACAAAATACCAAGAATTAGTATGATTTTGGGGCAACAGTCCCAGGATCCGAGTAATGTAAATTACTCTTCTTGTTCATTCTCAGTCTCTCCAAATAGTCTATAATTTGGGAGATCAACTTATAAAGCAAACTACCACCAGGAATTCTTATATAAACTGATGAGTAAAGGACAAAAGTGCAGTTAATATTAATAAGAATAGTTAGTATAAACCTGTGTACATGAGACAGTATGCATATGTGTGTGCACGCATAAAATACAAAAGGAAGAAAATGCATAAATGTATCAATTCTTGCTTCTATGATAGGTTAATTGTTGTATTTTCCTTCTTTGTCCATCTGTTTTTGTTGTTTTTGTTCATTATCACCCAGCTAGCACTTTAGGTTTCTTATCTGGTCAGGTAACACAAACATTGTCACCTGCCATGGGAACAAAAGCTTTCAAATTAACATTGGCCAAATTTGTAGGGATAAAAAGCCAAGTTTGTATAAATAAATTATTATGTGTAAACATGAGAGGAGCAGGAGCAAATCTTGATGTCAACTTTTGATTCCTTGACTCATTTATTTTAGTTTGGGCTGAACCACAACATATAACACGGTTATTCGGTGTATATACTCCATCCTGAAAGATAGAAACACACAGTTTCAGCATATTCTCTCTCAATTTGGGCTGTAATAGAGTCTTCACTAGACTATTAGACTATTGTGCCATTCTCTTATCCCAGAGCCTTCAAAGTAACCCTGTAATTCTATCAGAAGGAGTGAATTTTATAGGCAGGATCCAATTCTAACACTTTGATATGAAATAAGTTTCTTGACAAAAACAACTTTGGGAAGAATACTAGAACATAAAGTAAGTTGTTCCCTAAGTTCACAGAATGTTGGCCGTGGTGGAAGAGTTGTGAACATGAGATGCATGTCCGTTGAAGGTGCTACATGTTTATTTCAGCGAAGCAAAGTAGTTGACATCTCCGTATTGGAAGGGATCCAGGATAGTCAGTCTGCCACCAGCTGTGTGGCTGGTCCATCTAGAGAACTGTGACAGCTCTATATCATGACAACATTTACCTCTGCTGTTGGCAGATAAGACACTCAGCTAACCAGGGCAGACTCAGTGAAGAAACCTCATTTTTGTAGAGTCCATACCTAGACTCTTTTTTTTTTTTTTAAATCATGACCACAATATACTTAGGTACCAGAATGGCTGGGAAAGAGACTTAGTATTGTCCAGTATGTATATATACTCATTCTGCTGAGCTTCAAATAAAAGCAGATGTTTTAATATCCATTATCTTTTTCTCAAAACCTATGCTTTGTTCTCTTCTAATCTTTCCATTCTATTTTTTCCAGTTCTTGACAATAAGGCCAAAGCAGAGCTATCACCCATTAATCTGTCCAGATCCATATTTCTAACCATTTCTTAATATAAAATAGATGACTTAAATATCCTCCCCTGGGTCTTGCCTATTGGCAAAATTTCTCTGCACTATTGTCTTTCTGGGAAGTTGTTGATTGAGACTGTGGTATTCCGGCAGTCCAATTCTGATTGTTATGAGTATGGCCTGAAAATAATTTGTTAAACAAGCAAAAAGTTTATACCTCCAATCAGATGGTGGTGCCTGTGTACTTCCAGATTGTAGATGCAGATTGAGGAAAGGAAAGGATGAAACTCGAGTGGTTGCTCTGAGAGTCTCAGCCACCTATTGGAGCACCTCTCTCCTGCCTCTGGTTCTCTGGTGGCTCAGATGGTAAGGAAGCTGCCTGCAATGCAGGAGACCTGGGTTTGATCCCTGAGTCAGGAAGATCCCCTGGAGGATGGCTTGGCAGCCCACTCCAATATTCTGGCCTGGAGAATTCCATGGACCGGAGCCTGGCGGGCTACAGTCTATGGCATTGCAGTCAGGCACGGCTGAGCAACTGAGCACGCATGCATGATCTCTTGGGGCCGCAGATCCTGTTTGTCTGATGATACGCTCTGGTTATGAATGCCCAAACTTCTGACTTGCTGAGCTAGATAACATGCACTTCTTGGTAGACTGCTGAGATACCGTCATCACTTGATGTTTTATGTCAGGTATTCAGTCTCTGACAAGGGTTTAAAAAACAAGACAGGAGTAGGTTTTTAACAAAGATAATCATTATCTTCTGATTTCATAGTTTTGCAGACTCTCACTGCCAGAATACCAATGGATAGTGGTAGATTTGGAGCTGAGATACAACAATTTAAATATCACAGTTGGTCTGTGAGAGTGAAAGGTAGGTTGAGCTGGCATCATAAACATCTCTTACCTTTGATAAAAAAAAAACTTCATTTTCTATTAATATAGTTAGCAACTCAACTGGGTTGATTTAGGGAGTAACATGGCATGTATGTGTGTGTGTGCTAAGTCATTTCAGCTCTGTCTGATTCTTTGCGACCCCTGGTCTGTAGCCCACCAGACTCCTCTGTTCATGGGATTCTCCAGGCAAGAATACTGGAGTGGGTTGCCATGCGCTCCTCCAGGGGATCTTCCCAGCTCAGGGATCTAACCCTCATCTCTGAGGTCTCCTTAGTTGGCAGGCGAGTTGTTTACCACCAGAGCCACCTGTCAAGCCTGTAACATGGCATGCTGCTGCTGCTGCATCGCTTTAGTCTTGTCTGACTCTGTGTGACCCCATAGACAGCAGCCGACCAGGTTCCCCCGAGCCTGGAATTCTCCAGGCAAGAACACTGGAGTGGGTTGCCATTTCCTTCTCCAATGGTAACATGGCATATTTTCCCTTTAAAAAGAAAAATCTAGCAACATAATAAATAATAGATTTGAGAGGAAGGAAGATAGTATTAGTGATAGGAAATCTAATTAAGGTATTTTTACATTAGGTCAAGCCAGAGATGTTATGGGAATGAATAATGCATAAGCAGGGAGAGGAGGAGGTACAGGAAACCGAGATCACAGTTTCTATTATTTGATTATTAATTGGGTATGCACTGTGAGGGAGAAAGAATGAACATTCATTAACATGAACAAAACTGATTTCTTATGTGGATGATAATGGTCTTAACCAGGATAGTAATATATAAAGAACAGCATGTTTTAGGGACAAAAATTTTGTTTTAAGACCTCTGACAGTGGTTGAAAGATACGTGTGATAGGCAGAATAATGGCCCCCACAGAGATATCAATGTTCTACCAGAGCCAGTGACTGTGAATTTACTTAGTGAAAGGAGTTTTGCACATGTTAAGGACCTTGAAATGGGAAAGTTATCCGAAATTACAAAAGTTGCCCCAGTGTAATCAAAGGGTCCTTAAGACTAGAAGGTAGGAGTGTCAGAGAAGGATACACAAAGATGCTACACAGCTGCCTTTGAGGATGAAGGAAATGGCCACGCGCTAAGGAATGCAAGCAGCCCCAGGAACAGAAAAAGTCAAGGAGACAGGTTCTCTACTAGAACCTCAGAAGGAACACTGCCTTTTTGACACCTTGATTCCAGCTCTGTGAGACTGGTGAATTGTAAGATAACTCTCACAATTATGTATGTTATTTTAAGCCACTAAATTTGTGCTTCCAGGTGGTGATAATGGTAAAGAACCTGCCTGCCAATGCCCCGGAGAAGGGTATGGCAACCCACTCCAGTATTCGTGCCTGGAGAATCCCATGGACAGAGGAGCCAACTGGTCTACAGTCCATGGGGTGTCAAAGAGTCTGACAGGACTGATCACAGCAATAGTTTTCCAAAGTGGTATCAGATGACACTCCCATTAGCAGAGTATGAGAGCTAGTTTCTTTTGCATCCTCATTAGCAATGGTCAGTGTTGCTGTTTTAGTGTTTCTATTGGATGCCTGGTGGTATCCCTTCATGGCTTTACTTGAACCTTCTGTGATGAGATATTTTTTTCATTTTTCATGTTGGCCTTCGGGTACTGTTTTTTGTGAGCTACTTTTTAAGGGTTTTGACTGCTTTTTAAAATGTAGTTGCCTTAACTATAAACATTTTATTTTAGGAATTCAAAAAACATTATGGAGTCAGATACAACTGAACGACTTTCACTTTCTTTTTTTGATGTGGATTAAATAGCTGTATTCCTATGTGTCTATTTCTGGACTTAGATCTGTGCTGTTGGTCTATTTGCCTATTGTTTTGCCAAAACTACCCTATCTACATTATTCAGCCTTATAGGGATTATTAATTATCAGAGAGTAAAGGTACTAACTTCTCCATTTTCATAAAATAGTCTGGGATCATGTTGGCTCTTCTTGATCCATTGTGGTGCCATTTATATTTTACAATAAAATTTTCATTAATGCCCCCACACACAGATACATACACATACACACCTTCTACAATTTTTGATCTGACTGAATAGATAATACACTAAAAATAGAAGAACTAAATAAGAAATAGTTCTAAAAATAGTTCTTATTTATTTTTTGGATTAGTTTCTGATACTTTTACACCAAAAATGTTTTCAATGTAATTTCTAGTCATTCCTATGTGTTTTCTTAATGGGCTGAATCCATAGCATCACAAACAGAATGAGTTACAAATCCAGTATCAAAGAATTTCTACTCATGATATTATACAGAATTTTAAATTGAACCTAACAATCTATTAGCAGGGCATATTTAAATTACTAACTTAAAAAAGAAGTACAGTTATCTCACAGGCTAGTAAAATGATGCTTAAAATTCTCCAAGCCAGGCTTCAGCAATACGTGAACCGTGAAATTCCAGATGTTCAAGCTGGTTTTAGAAAAGGCAGAGGAACCAGAGATCAACTTGCCAACATCCGCTGGATCATGGAAAAAGCAAGAGAGTTCCAGAAAAACATCTATTTCTGTTTTATTGACTATGCCAAAGCCTTTGACTGTGTGGATCACAATAAACTGTGGAAAATTCTGAAAGAGATGGGAATACCAGACCACCTGACCTGCCTCTTGAGAAACCTATATGCAGGTCAGGAAGCAACAGTTAGAACTGGACATGGAACAACAGACTGGTTCCAAATAGGAAAAGGAGTACATCAGGATTGTATATTGTCACCCTGCTTATTTAACTTATAGGCAGAGTACATCATGAGAAATGCTGGGCTGGATTAAGCACAAGCTGGAATCAAGATTGCTGGGAGAAATATCAATAACCTCAGATATGCAAATGATACCACCCTTATGGCAGAAAGTAAAGAATCACTAAAAAGCCTCTGATGAAAGTGAAAAAGCAGAGTGAAAAAGTTCAATTAAACTCAATATTCAGAAAACTAAGATCATGGCATCTGGTCCCATCGCTTCATGGCAAATAGATGGGGAAACAGTATTAGACTTTATTTTTCTGGGCTCCAAAATCATTGCGGATGGTGACTGCAGCCATGAAATTAAAAGATGCTTACTCCTTGGAAGGAAAGTTATGACCAACCTAGACAGCATATTAAAAAGCAGAGTCATTACTTTGCCAACAAAGGTCTGTCTAGTCAAGGCTATGGTTTTTCCAGTGGTCATGTATGGATGTGAGAGTTGGACTGTAAAGAAAGCTGAGCGCAGAAGAATTGATGCTTTTGAACTGTGGTGTTGGAGAAGACACTTGAGAGGCCCTTGGACTGCAAGAAGATCCAACCAGTCATCCTAAAGGAGATCAGTCCTGGGTGTTCATTGGAAGGACTGATGTTGAAGCTGAAACTCCAATACTTTGACCACCTGATGCAAAGAGCTGACTCATTTGAAAAGACCCTGATGCTGGGAAAGATTGAGGGCAGGAGGAGAAGGGTACAACAGAGGATGAGATGGTTGGATGGCATCACTGACTCAATGGACATGGGTTTGGCTGGACTCCAGGAGTTTGTGATGGACAGGGAGGCCTGGCATGCTAGGGTTCATGGGGTTGCAAATAGTCAGACATGACTGAGCGACTGAACTGAACTGATGATATTAAAAACTTGCATAGTAATATTACACATTTCAAATTTTTTATGCTTTTGCTCCTTCCTTTCTTTCTTCCTTTTCTTCAGTCTGTTCTTCATCTTATACCTTCTTCACTATAGTTCCCATGTATTGAAAAGAATAATAATAATAAGATAAAAATAATAAACTTTAATTCCTCTGACTTACAGCAAGGCACTTACCATTCCCTGTAAAATTAGTGTAATTAAGAACATAGACCATAGATCTAAATTGCTGTTCAAATCCTAGTTCTGCCTTTATATACAAGGGAATTTCAGCAAGTTATGTAGCTTTTCTGTCCCTTAGTTATTTCAACTATAAAATAGAGATAGTTAAGATATCTAATTTTTTTGTGTGGGATTTAAGTGAGTTACTGCATATAAACTACTTTGAAGAGTGCCTACTGTTTAAGTATTTATTTTTCATTATTAAAGCTATATTTTTGTAATGTTTTTAAAGTGAATTATTATGTGAAAATATGTGAAAGGAATTTGAAAAAGCAAGAAGTGTTATACAAAAGTAAAACAGCCACTTTTTGTTTTCTAGGAGATATTGTTATCACTAGCCTAGATTATTTGTTTGTGTGTTCATCTCTATCCAGCATTAGAATAGCATTGAAAACTCTCATTATTTTCTTTAAATACATATAATATATATCATTCATATAACATTATCAAAAAACCTGAAAATCTCTTTATAAACTTTGCAACTTGTTATCAGATACAGATACTTTTTACATTATTTTCTGTCTCCCTAAAACTACACTCTTAGCAAAATTCAAATTTGGCACTTGGGTTATATAGGCTAATATTATTTGAGAAAGAGAGGAAATTGGATCAATTACTTAAATCACTAACTTTGTCATGTGGACTTATAATAAGTTCAGTGAAGGATAAGAAACAATTTCAGGCATCTGATCAAATTGAAGTCATACATTTTAAGTCAAATTGGAAGATATATTTGAATGACAGGGAATGAAATTTACATTTTAGAAGTCTGATATTGAAACTCTAGACATGAAATTAGACTTTGGGTATCTTTAATCCCATTTTTAATAAAACTTAGAAGAATAGCCATTTCTGAGCTGTCTAGTATAAAATGTCAAACATCTCAATTAACAAATGCTCTATAACCACAACAGATATACATACTATTCATGCTAACCTAGACTTTTCAAAAATATATAAATAATAATTTCTTCTCAATAGTAAATAAATCTCTTAAAGGAATTTCCTTTAAGCAGTACTAAAAACTTAGAACTTCAATATGGTGATTACTTAATGGAAAATTCACTAGAAATCATTCTATAGATAATAGACATATTTGATCTTCAATGTCCAGACTAATACTATTCAGTACAGATATAATGTAAATCAAATTCATAATTTAAATTTTTTCTCATAGAAACACTTAAAATCTAAAATGGAAACTTATGGAATTATTATTAATTATAAACTTTATTTAAACAGTTACATCTAAACTATCATTTTGACATATACTCAATATAAAAAATCAATAATGATATATTTCACTTTCTTTTTTTCTCTTTTTTTGGTCTTGATGTTTTCAATCAAATGCATATTTTATACTGAAAACACAGCTTGGCGTGGACTGGGCATATTTCACATACTCAATAGCTACAGGAGACTAGTGATTTCTGTGTTGGACAGAGTTTCTCTAGATGGAATAGAAAATGTAGGTGACCTCTATACAAATAATGATTGCTGTGTTCTCATCTCTGACCACGAAGAGTACCAGTGCAGTAATCTGATTCTTGGCAGAAGTAATTTCTAGCCCTCAAACATCCCTGCCAAGTAGAGAAAAGTTTCCAAAATCTCCCTATCTCAATTTTTGTGGAACATGCACGTGGTAGGTTTATGTTCACTACTCCTTAAACTTTCAGCCAGTCTTTAAATTGGGAAAGCAGAAGTGAAAGCAAAGGGAAAGTTTTGATAGTAAGAATTCAGGGCTTACCTTGTTACTATTGGAAATGCGGGATGTTGTAGTCAGAACACTGCCTTTGAGAAATCTGGAAGTTCACGTCAGTCATGAAGGTCACCACCAGTTATCCCAGCTACCAACATAAACTAATGGAACTCGTATTATCTGGAGCAATGATACTTTTCCTAACAGGGAAATTATGAACTAGATCTTAAATCCTCACCTGAAAAGTGATACTTGCCACTTTGGGCAGAGTATAATCACCATACATAGTAAGTCACACATCCAAGCTCAACTCAAGAGAGATGTAATGTGCAATTCTTACATGTACAGAAAAGAGGAGAAATATAAACAGTCCTAAAAACTACCTCAGGACATAGTAGAAGCCATGTTAAATGAGATAGTGACAGCCTATTTTAATAATTTGATGAAAGTCACATATATCTGGATTGAAAAGATACACTTAATTCCTAGAGGATTAATAAGAATTAGTCCCATACTTAACTACTCAGTGGTAAAATAGATCAATGAGAAATATTAGGAACACTAGACAAAAGATAAATTGATATAATTAGATTGAAAGAAAATTTCTATAAAAATTCCAGAAAAGACATGTTCCAACATCTCTTTTAGGATGCCCAGCTATTAAGTTTGAACATGGTAGAATGAACATAAATTTCCAGTCTTACCATGTATGTTCTAGCCTGCTCATGCTTGTTGAGTCCTAGATTATTCTCATGAGATTAAGCTTGTCTCTGTTCTCCCCTTTATATCTTGATTTTCTACCCTTTGGACTTCAGCCTTCAGCTTCAGACACAAAGGCACTAAAAAAGACTATTTAACTCGCTTCCGCAATTGCATGCTGTCAAATCTCTGTAATATAGCTTTCACTTCACGTACTGGAGTGCTTATGCTTCTTCTGTTGAACTCTAATACAAACTTTGGTATTGATACTGTTTCTGACAGAATAGAATCTAATGCAAGTGTCTACAAAAGGCAAAATTCCTAGTGACAGAGCATTTGTTGCCATAGAGAATGTCAGTAAATAGTGGGATTGTATTGATATATCATAACAGCACTGGAGAGCATCCAGAGAGAACATGCTAAGCTCAAGCCTTTAAGTTAGTTCTCACCTCAAGGTCTACATAAGGGACCTAGAAGCTTTTGTGATTACTCTAAAAGTAATACTTACCTTTTGTAGCCATAGGGCTGTGCTTTCTGAAAATAATATCCAAAATCTGATCCTGGAGGTGACTGAGTTACAATGCAAATTATACTCCCGAACATATACTGTATCTCAGGAAAGGATGGGATCTTAAAAATGGGAATGTGGCCAACTGCAGACCACAATCTGCTCATGTGGTCAATGAGCAGATTCCAGTGGAGCTAGAAACCATGAACTGTTAAGTCCTACTGAACTTTCTTTGCCAGCAGAGGTATCCTTTACCTATATGAAGGACCCTCTGCTTGCCTGAAGAAACTGTCCCTCCAATGGCGATTTCATTATAGTGGATTGCTAACCCTTTCCAGTATTTATCCCTACCACATTTCCCTGCTTCTAAATATTTAACTAGACTGAATTCCCCGCATGTCTTAAAGAATGAGATATAAGAAGTGACCCATAAGAAGATATCCTACGTAACAGGGGAATTGCATGACTTTGCCAATTTATAGAATTCTGTGGTTGCTATGAATGTGGGATCAGAGTATAAATAATAACAAGTCAAATCAGCACACATTTATTGATATACCATCATCAGCAGAAAGCCTGAATTCATGGCTAAACTTGAGAAGCTGGTAACGGCTCTAGTAGTTTGCTTGGTTGGGTGACTGACTTTTCAAACCAAAAATGACCTACAATAATTTAAAATGTCAGAAGGTGTATAGAAAGGTACACAAAGACTTAGGGGTGGTGGAATACTTGAGTAGATTTATTGTGCAAGACATTCGTTACTTATTTCTTTAGTATGTCCTCTGGGAAAGTCCACAGAGCATTTATTTCATTGAGGCTGCAAGAACTTCATGAGGGGAGCAGCAGCACCCTTGAGCGTCTCCGTGGTGGCTTTTCTCTGTAGGCCACAGTGAGATTTGTTTCCACCATACTGGGATCCCTACATTCAATAAAAATGCAAAGTTCACACTAGTCACCAAGGAAAATATGAGCTTACTTACCATGAAGGAGAGTGAACTGGGAGGCTGAATATACACATGGACAATGGTCAGATCATGTATAAAAACAGATCTCTGACCCACAACCTGAAGTTGTACAACAATCTACCCAGGAAACCAACCCCTTAACTACAATAAACAACCCAGGAGCCAACCTGATGTAAACCAGAATTGCAGATTACTATCTATAGTAATCCAAGATACTAAACAATAACATCTGTAACCATCGGCCCACAAATCGTGAGAACTTGAAAGACTGATAGCTTCTCTGATTTTTGTCCCGGCTTGCAAATTAGCACCAACCAGAGAAAGTCAAGTATGCACTTCTAACCAATCACACAGAATACTCTACTTCTAATGAGTCTACCTTCAGCTTCTCCATGCCAACCATCTTCCAGAATCAGTTACCCTAATTCTGTGCACTTTCTTTTGGGTGATAAGAATCATCTCTCAGGAACATAACATACAATACAATGCAAGGAGCAATTCATACTAACCTATGCCAGGAAGAAACTGTTACAGAGTTAATTAGAATGAAATCAATAGTTTCCTATTTGTCTTCCTTGAGTTTTCAATTTTCTTTAAATTTATCATGGACATGGACCAGTCACTGTTTCAAGGCAGAGCTGTACCGACAGAATAAATTAAATTTCTGAACCAAATTTACAATCCAGATATTTAAGAACTGAAGAGTTGAGAATGTAGTACTTCATAAAAGAAAATTTTAGCACTGCCTTTTTAATCTATTTTTCCAATGAAGAATAGGATGAACTTTTTTCACTAAAAGTTGTAACTTTAGATTACCAATGGATTGTATTTCTTGGTTGCTCCACTCAACCAACAGTGGTGGACTGTGCAATAATATTGATGGGCAAAATTAATAAAAATTTGCACATCACATAGTCAGTATTTCATTTTACACTATAACCATTAGTGAATGTATTGCTCTTCTTGGTGAAAGAAATCAGGGCATGCGGTGAGAGCTTGGCATATTGCATTTACAGCTCAAACCCTAAAGGTTAGATGCCATTGCCATTTTACAGAAGCATAAACTGAAGTTCAGAGAACTTAATTAACACGTTTGTTGTTGTTCAGTCGCTGAGTCATATCTGACTCTTTGCAACACCATGGACTACAGCACACCAGGCTTCCCTGTTCTTCACTATATCTGTGAGCTTACTCAAACTCATGCACATTGAGTCGGTGATGCCATCCAACCATCTCATTCTCTGTCATCCCCTTCTCCTCCTGCCTTCACTCTTTCTCAGCATCATGTCTTTTCTAGTGAGTCAGCTGTTCGCATCAGGTGGCCAAAGTACTGAAGCTTCAGCTTCAGCATCAGTCCTTCCAATGACTAGTCAGGGTTGATTTCCTTTAGGATTGACTGGTTTGATCTCTTTGCTTTCCAAGGAACTCTCAAGAGTCTTCTTCAACACCACAGTTTGAAAGCACCAATTCTTCAGCACTCAGCCTTCTTTATGGTCCAGCTCTCACATCATACATGAATACTGGAAACACCCTAGCTTTGACTAGATGGACCTTTGTCAGCAAAGTAATGTCTCTGCTTTTTAATTTGCTGTCTAGGTTTGTCATAGCTTTTCTTCCAAGGAGCAAGCATCTTTAATTTCATGGCTGCAGTCACCGTCTGCAGTGATTTTGGAGCCCAAGAAAATAAAGTCTGTCACTGTTTCCACTTTTACCCATTTCTTTCCTTGAAGTGATGGGACCAGATGCTGTGATCTCATGCTGCTGCGGCTGCTAAGTCACTTCTGTCGTGTCCGACTCTGTGTGACCCCAGAGACGGCAGCCCACCAGGCTCCCCAGTCCCTGGGATTCTCCAGGCAGGAACACTGGAGTGGGTTGCCATTTCCTTCTCCAATGCATGACATAGAAAGTTTTAAAATCAGGAATCAAATATATATCTAAAATATCTCAAACTGATAATTACTGTTAATGGTATTTGTGCTTTTTCAAGGTCTTTCTTTTTTTTTTTCTTACAACTTTGGTTTGATGTTATAGTCATTCAAGTTGAAATGTAAGAAGAGTCATCAATCCATCATCACTATCACTGCTTTATTTTCCACAGTTCAGTACATGTCCAATTGCATTCAATTCTATCCAAAGGCTTTTCTCTCTTTCTATGCCATTATTATTTAGATGGTCTCTCTCATTAGGCTGAGTAAGAGTGCAGAATTTTTATTTCTTGGAGAGATTCAAAACTGTCTATCCCTGTTACTTCTTTATTCTTTTTCAGAGTCTCATTTTTTGCCATCTGTTAAATTTCAAAGACCAAAACTGTTCTGATTCAGAGATAAAAAGCCAAACTTAGAAGCATACCATAAGAGAAAATAAATGGAATCTGGAAGCGTTAGGGAAGTTTCAATGTACTAATTCATTTGATTTAAGGATCAAGACTTTGTATTTCATTTTTGGTTTTCTTCATTAGTAGACCATCTATTTCACAAAGACAATTTTTACATACAGAGTTCTCATTTATTTTTTTGATTAGTTTCTAATGCTTTTCCATTCATTTATATGAATCAGATATCTCTTCTTTTAGGATTCTTTTCACAGTTATTTTTCTTGATGTTCAGAACTCCTCTCTTTCAGTCTTTTGGCTTTTTTCTTTCACTGAGCCCATCGTCCTCTCTTTTCACTGCAACTGTTAAAAAAAAAATCAGAAAGCTATTGATGTCACTATCTTTCTCCTGTCACTTTCATCAGAAAAAATGGGAGCTCCAATGTGCAGCATCCAGTTGCTTAGCAACAATGTTTTCAGCATCCTTGTCAGTATGAAGAGAGTGAAGCTGTGTCTGCTAATATGGCTGCATTACAAAAAAAGAGCATACTTTGAGTGGAAATGGGAAAAAATAAGCCCTGAAAATTCAACAATCTCAGGATATAATGAATGCAGAAAAGGATGAGCATTTTTCAGTGGGAGATTTCTTTTTACCACATGACACATCACTTGCAGAGAAGTTTCTTCTCTATAGCAGCATTTCAGCAGTAGTGCAATCAGAAATGCCAACACGACTATGTTCTGCATCGAGTTACTACTCCACTGGATTACCTTATTTTCATATACATGTATCTACAATTCTAAGAACAAATCACTTTACTGTGAATACTTTTGGCACAAGCTATATTATAATGTATATTGTTTTTAATTATATCTTTTCTAAGTTTGTTATCATTATTTGTTTTAATGAACAAGAACTGATGGCCTACAATGTAAGTGTGTGAATGCATTTCGAATGTTTTTTGTAACTTCATTTTAATCATGCACTATCTTTTTTTGTTTTTGTGCTAATAGAGCCATGTATCTTTCCAGGTTTGGTATCTTAAGAGATGTCTGATTTTTAAATCAAACATTTTGATTGCTTTATATTTATGTTGTTCAGTGTTATGTGTTCAAAATTGTTTAGATTATAGAAAGATTGAAAACTAAGATTCACATCAGTATCATTAAATGTAAAGATATCCTTTAAATTAGAAGATAAAATAGTATTTAAATGTGCCTTATGTATCACTAGCACCTCATTTTAAATATAAATTTTATTGTATACTACTAGGAGTTCCTTTTTTATTAATTTAGAAATCTAATTATAAACTTATTTAAATGTTCTTATTTGAATTTAATCCATTTTAATATAGTGGAGGACAGGGAGGCCTGGTGTGCTGCAGTCCATGGAGTCACAAAGAGTCAGATAAGACTTAGTGACTGAACAGCAACAACGTTTTAATATAATGTGGTGATATGAGCAGAAGTGGTATAAGCAGTTATCTTTTGTTTCAAATTTTGCTTTGACCTTTATCTGCTTTGTATCTTGGTACATATCTTTTAATCTAAGACCGAGATTGTGCATCTTTAAATAAGAATAATACTTACTAATTTCTGTTCTACTACAGAAATTAAAATGATATAATGATTGTAAAACACTAAGCATGTCTGATATTCAAAAAATATTCAGCAATTTAAACCTTTTGTTACTTAGAAATTCTCAGAAAATAGGTGACCTAAACCAGATGTATTTTTCCCAGAGACTTTTTATATACATACATTTTTTTTAACCATTAAGTTATGCTGAGACATATTCTTGACATTAAAAGTTTTAAGCATATAGCATCCTAAGAAGTTGATGAGATATGAATAATTGAATATGTTAGTACTAACCATGAATATTGAGTAGGTAGACATTAATATTTATTAATATTTTTGAATGAAAATATAAATAATAGACTGTAGAAAGTATCATAATTATAGGTATTTTTGTTTCATACAAGCAAAGTCTTCTGTTTAAAAAGTAAAAATTAACTTCATATTCAAAATGGTAGGAAATCTCTAAAGATCACAAATAATAAGGAAATATTTTAAATAATATAATCTCATCAAAGACTGCACGATCAGCAGACATTGCCATTTAAAAAGATTCATAAATGTGGAAAAAAGACTGAGTCTTTAATTGAGAGTGAAAAATAGGTGCTATATGTCAGAAAGAAGTCAATTGCATTTGTGCCCCATTGAAAGTACTCAGAGAAAATGAACTGGGCAATACAGAATGTAGAATTGAGATATGAGATTAAGAATGGAGACTCAATTGGAAGTTAATATGTAAAACAGCAGACACCTGTGTTCCTGATCCCTTAAGGAACACACTGTAGGCAGGAAAATAATAATAGCCTCTTACAAAACCCCTAGCGTTTTGACATTTAAGAATGACCAATATGATGGCCATTTTTTTGGCCAAAGTGAAGATCTCTATACCTGCCCTACAAAAACTCATAGACAACCATATTTATTGACTCTTTCTTAAGTAGTGTAAAATCATAAGAATTTGAGGAAAACTTGGAATACAAAATATATCATTCAGTTAAGTCACTCAGTCATGTCCGACTCTTTGCGACCCCATGGACTGCAGGATACCAGGCTTTCCTGTCCGTCACAACTCCTGGAGCTTACTTAAACCCATGTCCATTGATATATAATCCAAAATAAATTAAATAATATGTCCAGCGACACATAAAAGTCCTAAGATATGCTTAATTCTATTAATTAAAATATTATATCTGTAACAAGTATGGCATTTAAAAAATAAATAATAATACACAAGCACATCTTGTAAATCAAAATTCTGGTAAAATTTTTGCTTTAAATTGATGAAATATCTTCAAAGAGAACACAAATAAAGTTAAATAAATATGTATGCTACCAAGATAGGAAACAAGAAATGCAATCTAAAAAATTCAACTTTTGGCTGACATAATTTACATGTGGAAATAAATAAAAACATGGAGAGAATGAATTTTTTAAAGTAAAAGTGATTCCTAGAGTTTAAGGATAAAATAATGAGTTTATATAATAAACTCAGTAAATGCCTAGCCCCCAAAATTAAATAATATATGTATATTGAAAATTTGTATTATAAAATTGAAAATTTGTATTATAGTAATAAAAAATTCAGAACATCAATGATAAACATATTAAAAGCTCTAGAAAGTAAAAAATATAATCCAAAAAGGAATGACCTTCAGAAACTTGCATAGAATGGGACAATACATTTAATAGATGGAAGGACATTTATTTTAGGTGTAGGGTAATATACCCAGCTGCAAAGAATATAATCAGTCTAATTTCAGTGTTGACCATCTGGTGATGTCCATGTGTAGAGTTTTCTCTTGTGTTGTTGGAAGAGGGTGTTTACTATGAACAGTGCGTTCTCTTGGCAGAACTCTATTAGCCTTTGCCCTGCTTCATTCGGTACTCCAAGGCCAAATTTGCCTGTTATTCCCGGTATTTCATGACTTCCTACTTTTGCATTCCAGTCCCCTATAATGAAAAGGACATCTTTTGTGGGTGTTAGTTCTAAAAGGTCGTGTAGGTCTTCATAGAAACGTCCAACTTCAGCTTCTTCAGTGTTACTGGTTGGGGCATAGACTTGGATTACCGTGATACTGAATGGTTTGCCTTGAAAACGAACAGAGATCATTCTGTCGTTTTTGAGATTGCATCCAAATACTGCACTTTGGACTCTGTTGACCATGATGGCTACTCCATTTCTTCTAAGGGATTCCTGCCCACAGTAGTAGATATAATGGTCATCTGAGTTAAATTCACCCATTCCAGTCCATCTTAGTTCGCTGATTCCTAGAATGTCAATGTTCACTCTTGCCATCTCCTGTTTGACCACTTCCAATTTGCCTTGATTTAGGGACCTAACATTCCAGATTCCTATGCAATATTGCTCTTTACAACATTGGACCTTGCTTCTATCACCAGTTACATCCACAACTGGGTGTTGTTTTTGCTTTGGCTCCATCCTTCATTCTTTCTGGAGTTACTTCTCCACTGATCTCCAGTAGCATATTGGGCACCTACCGACCTGGGGAGTTCATCTTTCAGTGTCCTATCTTTTTGCCTTTTCATACTGTTCATGGGGTTCTTAAGGCAAGAATACTGAAGTGGTTTGCCATTCCCTTCTCTAGTGGACCACATTCTGTCAGACGTCTCCACAATGACCCATCCATCTTGGGTGGCCCCACATGGCATGGCTTAGTTTCATTGAGTTAGACAAGCTGTGGTCTGTGTAATCAGATTGGCTGGTTGTCTGTGATTGTGGTTTCAGTCTGTCTGCCCTCTGATGCCCTCTCTCAGTGCCAACCATCTTACTTGGGTTTTTCTTACCTTGGACGTGATGACTGCAGCCATGAAATTAAAAGATGCTTACTCCTTGGAAGGAAAGTTATGACCAACCTAGATAACATATTAAAAAGCAGAGACATTACTTTGCCAACAAAGGTCCGTCTAGTCCAGGCTATGGTTTTTCCAGTAGTCATGTAATGATGTAAGAGTTGGACTATAAAGAAAGCTGAGTGCTGAAGAATTGATGCTTTTGAACTGTAGTTTTGGAGAAGACTCTTGAGAGTCCCTTGGAGTACAAGGAGATCCAACCAGTCCATCCTAAAGGAAATCAGTCCTGAGTGTTCATTGGGAGGACTGATGTTGAAGCTGAAACTCCAATACTTTGGCCACCTGATGCAAAGAGCTGACTCATTTGAAAAGACCCTGATGTTGGGAAAGATTGAAGGCAGGAGGAGAAGGGGAAGACAGAAGATGAGATGGTTGGATGGCATCACCAATTCAATGGACATGAGGTTGAGTAAACTCTGGGATTTGGTGATGGACAGGGAGGCCTGGCCTGCTGCAGTTCATGGTGTCACAAAGAGTTGGACACGACTGAGTGGCTGAAATGAACTGAATATACCCAGCTAATATGTTAAGTCAAGTGTAAAGAAAAATGAGCAATATTTTTAGACATACATGATCTCAGAAATTTCACTCCCACACTTTTATCAGAGAATTTCTAAAAGGTTTTTTTTTTTTTTTTTTAATCTAAGTGCAAAGAAAGAAATAAAAAGGCACACTATATGGGGAAAAAATCCATTAGATGTGGTTAGCAGTCATGAAAATTAATTGCTTCAGATAGAAACAAATATATAGGGGCACACACCCATCACACAAAGGTAAAGAAACAGAGAGGAATTCAGAGATTTTTATACCATCTATAACAATATGAGATTACCTAAAATGTGATAAAAATGTCAGTTCTAATTTTTTTTAAAAAGAAAGGGAATCTAAAAGTGCAGGAAACACAAAATGCTACGTTAGGAAACATGCAGTCATATTTTACTTGTCTGTGCTGCAAATAACATTAAAAACTAATCATGACATAAAAGTTCACTTTGAGTTTACTGTGAGCACGTAATAGCAACCCATAGACAAACAATGCTATTAAGTATTGACTAACAATATACAGGTGAATGACAGAAAACTTGACAATGTGAAAGTAGAAGTAACTGAATTTGCAGTTAAGAAGATAAGCTGCAAATACAACAAAAGATAAATAGTAACTTCACTTAATAAAATAAGGAGTTTATATATGCTTTCAAGAAATGATGGAAAAATAAATAAATCTTTAACCTTCTGTAATTCCAGATAAAGCACAGAGAACAATTAAGAGTCATGTTATAACAATTGTGTGATGGTGGAAGAAAGGGATGGTTTGTGATAAATCCTCAGATATTTTATCAGGCAATAAATAGATTATGCCAAAAGGATCAGAGAAGGCAATGGCACCTCACTCCAGTACTCTTGCCTGGAAAATCCCATGGTGGAGGATCCTGGTAGGCTGCAGTCCATGGGGTTGCAAAGAGATGGACATAACTGAGCGACTTCACTTTCATTTTTCACTTTCATGCGTTGGAGAAGGACATGGCAACCCACTCCAGTGTTCTTGCCTGGAGAATCCCAGGGATGGAGGAGCCTGGAGGGCTGCCGTCTATGGGGTCGCACAGAGTCAGACACGACTGAAGTGACTTAGCAGCAGCAGCAGCATGCCAAAAGGATAAGCCAAAGACTAGTGATTTAAACATGTATTTTGGAACTATAGATAAAATAAAATACTCTTTAAAAAATAAAGCATTTTTTAAAATTTATAAACTAGATAGTCTAGGAGCAAAGGCATACGTCTTTTCATTATTAACCCATCAACAGTATTATTTTTTTTATCAAGTGTATACATTATTTAAATAAAAAATGTGTATTTATACATCAGTGTCTCTTTTGCTGTCTTGTACACAGGGTTATTGTTACCATCTTTCTAAATTCCATATATATGCATTAGTATACTGTATTGGTGTTTTTCTTTCTGGCTTACTTCACTCTGTATAATAGGCTCCAGTTTCATCCACCTCATTAGAACTGATTCAAATGTATTCTTTTTAATGGCTGAGTAATACTCCATTGTGTATATGCGAGGGAGAGGGTGGGAAGATTTGGGAGAATGGCATTGAAACATGTATAATATCATGTATGAAACGAGTTGCCAGTCTAGGTTCGATGCACGATACTGGATGCTTGGGGCTGGTGCACTGGGACGATCCAGAGGGAGGGTATGGGGAGGGAGGAGGGTTCAGGATGGGGAACACAGGTATACCTGTGGTGGATTCATTTAGATATTTGGCAAAACGAATACAATTTTGTAAAGTTTAAAAATAAAATAAAATTTTTAAAAATGTGTATTTTTGTGCGTTTTTATAGTCAATGATAAAATTAGCTGTGCTATGTGCTCAGATGCCCAGTTGTGTTCAACTCTTTGTGACCCCATGGACTGTAGCTCACCAGGTTCCTCTGTCCATGGGATACTCCAGTCAAGAATACTGGATTGGGTTACCATTTCCTCCTCCAGGGGATCTTCCCAACCCAGGGATGGAGCTTGTGTCTCTACATCTCCTGCACTGGCAAGCAGACTCTTTACTGCTAATGCCATGTGGGAAACCTGTTAGAATTAGAGGCCCTTCTTTACAAAAAAGAAGAACAAAGATTAAGTTTCTTTTTAGAATTGCTGAATAATTTTTAAAGGATATAGTCGTTATCTATAACTTCTAAGGTTATTTAAATGAGAAGTTTCAATATAAATGTATCAAAAACCTGGTAAAAGATATTAAAAAGAAAAACTACAGGGCTCAGATACTTAAATAGTAAAAGACTAAGCCCTTTCTCTCTTTGATCACAAAAAATCAAGGATATCTGTTCTTGCCATTTCTATTAAATAATTTAAATATAAATATGAATGCAATAGGTAATAAAAAGATATCAAAGACAAAATTTAAAAGGGAGATTATTTAAAATTATATTATGGTGATGATTGCACAATTGTGTAAATATTCTAAAAGCCTTTGAATTGTTCACGTTAAATGGATAAGCTTTATGGTATTAAATTATATCTCAATGGAACTGTTAAAGAAAAGAAGTAAAGCTGCCTTTATTCATATATTATATGCTTCTGTGAGTAGAAAGTCTTATTGATTGTACTGAACACACTAGATCTTACATATGCTTAGCAATATGACGGGATGCACAGTATTGAAGTAGAAAAAGTCACTGTATTTCTACATAATATCAGTTAACATTTGGAAAATAATTTTAATATACACTTATAATACCACAAGACAATAGCTAATGCCTAGAAATAAATCTAAACCAAATTATGCAGTATCACTTTAGAAAATGACAGTAAATTTAGAGAAAATATTTTACAAAAAATATTACTTAGAAATGTTAAACAATATATCATGTTCTCTTTTCATGAATTTAAATAAATTAAATTATTTTCAATTTTCTCTAAACTGAATTTTGCATTTCAGTACAATACAATCTTAATCCAATTGGCTTGTTAAATATAGGTATTGACAAGCAGATACTAAAATTGATATAGAAAAGCAAAGATTCTAGAATAATCAAAGTTTTTTTTGAGAAAAAGAAGAGCAAAGATGAAATACTTGTGCCACCTAATTTCAAACATAATTTCATCATTAAGACAGGGTGGAAAATATCTTTATGGTAAATAAAATATATATAATTGTATATAAATTATTTGATTTTGTAATATGGCAAATATTTTCTTCCCAATAAGAGCATGTAAAAACAATTTTTCATATTAATAGTTAAATAATTACAGAGGCTACCTTAAGGGAAAAAAAAATCTAAAAATAATTAAATTAAAAACAGTGTTCTTTCCCTAACTATAGTTTCTTTGTATGGCTCCTGAAAATAAAGACTCTCCTAGTTCTTGATGGAATTACATACATCTGTTTATAAATTCTGACATATTGATTATTAAGGAAATTCCACTCAATCTACTACTTTTCAATATTTTTTAATTAAGAAAACAACTTAGTCAAAATGAATGGTTTAGAGAATTTTTGTTTTATTTTTAGCATACTCAAGATAATGCTTAACATGTAGTGTCTGCATACTCAGCCTCTAAGCCATGTCCAACTCTTTGAGAACCCATGGACTGTATCCCACCAGGCTCCTCTGTCTGTGGGATTTGCCAGGCAAGAATCCTGAAGTGGGCTGCCATTTCCTTCTCCAGGAGATCTTCCTGACCCAGGGATTGAACTCACATTTCCTGCATTAGCAGGAGAATTCTTTACCACTGAGCCACAAGGGAAGCCCTAAACATGACAAACATAAATGTATGCTATATATCAAACATGTAATTCCAAAATCAAATAATCTTCAATAACATCTACTATGATCAACTGTTACTCATCACCGTGATTAACCTAAAAGAATTAGGAAATACCATTCAGCCAACCCAAATATATAATTTTAAAAGCTCTGTAATGTTTTAATCTCAAAAGAAAGCATGGTAGAAAGAGAAAGATGATTTCATTGGGAAGTCATCATTATAGGAAAAACATTGTATTGGAATTCTTTGGTGAGCAGGGAGAAATTTAGGCGCTAATGCTTTTTAAACAATGGTTTAGAAAATAAAAACACCTTGAAAAACATAGCTAAGAACTATGGGAATATGATATTTTTGGAACTGATCTATGACAGTAGAGAATTCTGTTTTATGAGTTTCTCAACATCTTTCCTGGACTGGAGCAGACAGAACCTATGCTATTCCTTCCTCTTCTCATATATATATATATTTTTTTCTTTTCATGCTCACTAAAGAGTTCCACTGTTTATCCATGGTACACAGATTACTTTGTTAATATTTGAGACATACCTCGGTCCTAAGTTGCCTGTCTCTCCAAATTCTATGTCTCTCTCTCACCATGCTTATCTCCTACTTGCCCTTTTTTTAGAGCCTGGAGTGCTGTGATTCATGGTGTCGCAAAGAGTTGGACACGACTGAGCGACTGAACTGAACTGATGAGCCTTGCACTATTTTCTGTTCCATTACAGATATTTGAGTGAATGAAAAACAGTTATAATGGGGAAGTATAAATATATTGTGTATGACCAGGAAAAGAGGGAAGTCAATATTTATTAGCCACTGTATTGACACTTGTTGATGACTGAGCAACTGAACTGAATTGTGTTGACAATCTTGAATACCAGGTATAAAACATAAAAACATATCTTCATTTCCTAAGCATATATATGATGTGAGGAAAGAATGTGCCAAGAATTAAGTATCATTTATAAGTTAGGTTGTTATTGTTGTTCAGTCTATCAGTCGTATCTGACCCTGCGACACCATGGACTGCAGCACGCCATGCTTCCCTGTCCTTCGTCATCTCCTGGAGCTTGCTAAAATTCATGTCCATTGAGTCATTGATGCAATCCAACTATCTCATCTTCTGTAACCCCCTTCTCCTCCTGCCTTCACTCTTTCCCAGCATCAGAGTCTTTTCAAATGAGTCAGCTCTTTTCATCAGGTGGCCAAAGTATTGAAGCTTCAGCTTTAGCATCAGTCCATCCAATGAATGTTCAGGACTGATTTCCTTTAGGATTGACTGGTTTGATCTCCTTGCAGTTCAAGGTAGTCTCAAGAGTCTTCTCCAACACCACAGTTCAAAAATATCAGTTCTTCTGTGCTCAGCCTTCTTTATGGTTCAACTCTCACATCCATACATGACTACAGGAAAAACCATAGGTTTGACTATATGGACTTTTGTTGGCAAAGTAATGTCTCTGCTTTTCAATATATTGTCTAGGTTGTCATAGCTTTTCTTCCAAGAAGCAAATGTCTTTTAATTTCATGGCTGCAGTCACCATCTGCAGTGATTTTGGAGCCCAAGAAAATAAAGTGTCACTGTTATTTATCTAATATTTTCTGTTTATGAATGATTAAAGGTAGCTCTCAGTTACTTCATTTTGTAAAGCTTACTTTATAATATTGTTGGGTGTTGATAGTTTTGAATAGAACAATACCAGAGTAACATAATTGTCATTCCAGAGTAGACTCTTTAACATGATCTGCGAGGGTTGTTTTCTATAAGTTATGCCATGGGAGGACAATCATTCATTCCTACTGACATTTTGGCAGCTAAAGGATTATAAAGTCCACCCCCCAACGCACACCATATTATCTTCTAGGTTCTGTGATGTTAGTATTATATTTGCTCTTTGCATTTACTCCTGTGAATGTGACCCATATCTCTAAGTACTATAGTTTGTGTTTCAGTTGAAAACCTAGAAGTACATGTTGAAGTATTGTAAAGGGCCTTTCTGATGAGAGGCATTCTGTGTCAAAATTGGAGAGCTACCTTCCAGGAACATCGATCAACCATTATTTGAAGGAAACCATTGCTTGCTATAAGAATGTTAAACAAAACAAACAAAACTCTGGAGAAGATAAGAGTAAGTAACCTCATCTTTGAAGTATAATGATTATGACTTTGTAGGTAGACAACCTAGGTTAGTATCCCAATCCATTACTTTAAACTTGGGCTTCTCTGGTGAGTTTACTTGTTTGGTGATTCAATTTCATTATTGATCAGATTACAAAAATATAAGTACCTTATAGGCTTATAGTGAGCACTAACTTAATGAAAAATGCTTTGAGTTATGACTACTGCTGCTGCTGCTGCTAAGTCACTTCAGTCGTGTCCGACTCTGTGAGACCCCATAGACGGCAGCCCGCCAGGCTCCCCTGTCCCTGGGGTTCTCAAGGCAAGAACATTGGAGTGGGTTGAGTTATGACTAGCATTAAGTAAATTCCATCAATATTATATATCATTACTATGATTAAAAAAAAAAAAACCTGCCACCATAAGGAAATACATATAAGGCATGAATATGAGACCTTTCCGTTTGCTTGTTGAGAGACAGTTCTCCATGTTTTTTATGAATTTTTATACCAGTTTTTGTTCTGGAATGTCTATTCAAGGGTATTTTTATAGCACACCATCCTTGGAAGGTATAGTACCTGCCTCAGAGAAAGAGAGGTTTATTTCCTGATTAGTATAGTACAGATAATGTCTCCCTCTCTCTGGAAAGCCTTGGGCAGGTTGGCTCATAGTTCCCTTAAATGATTGGGGGTTTCCTAAACTTAGAGATCATTAACTGTGACATAAGCCCACTGTGTGTGCCTGGGCTGCCCGTCTCATCTCCCCTGTATGACTTTGGGGGGCAGAGGAACATGTGAGAAAAATGAAGCTCATTCTGCTTGATGCACTGTGAGTAATAAAGCCCTTTGCCACTGAGCCAGGGGTCTTGCCTATTTTGCCAGCTTCTGTGAAACTGTGGTAGCCTAAGACTCCAGCTTACAACCAGAATAAATATATCAGATCCTTCGCAGTTCTTGACATTCACTACCTGAAGTTTGGCAGAAGTGAGGGTGAATCTTCAACCTTTAAAAGGTGTGACAGTCAGTAAATATACAGATTTTCTCTGACTCACAATGCAGTTATACCCCAATAAACACAGCATAAATCAAAAAATATCATTAGAAAATGCATTTAATACATCTAACCTACTGAACATATAGCTTAGTCTCACCTAACTTAAACGTGCTTAGAACACTTCCATTAGCCTATAGTTGGGCAAAACCATCTAACACAAAGATTATTTTATAATAAAGTGCTGAATGTCTTATGTAATTTATTGATTACTGTACTGAAAGTGTGCCTGCATGGGTACAGGATGGTTATAAGAGTATTGGTTGTTAATTCTTACGATTGAGGTGCTGACTCGGAGCTAGGCCTCACTGTCTACCACCAGGAGAGAGTTCCTACTACATATCACTAACTTGGAAATAAGATCAAAATTCCTGAAGTGTGTTTTCTTTCTTACCTTGTTAAGTTGTTAAATGCTCATCTGAACAATCATACATCAGGAACTGTCTGTAGTAGAATATCTTAATATTCAGCAAACTTTCATTTTCTCCTCCATCCTTCATGGAAGGAGTGTACTTTCCCACGGAAATTGTATCCCAGACATTTATCCATGTGACTGACGTTATGTGAACAAAGGCTTTGTACCTGCTCATGTGAGTTACTTTGACCTCTTGAAATCCTGTCTTCCACCATGAGAAGAACATCCCAAGCTAGCTATTGGTCCCAGAATGTGGCAAGGAATAAAATTGACTTAACCCAATATCTGGCTTAAATTGAGGTTCAGCTGCTGTCAGTCCCTATCAGCTGAATCCATTTAGACCATGTGAACAATAGCTGGAAAACAGGCCTGCAAGAGAAAAGCAGTGTTTGTTTGAAGCCACTGATACATGTGGTCATCTGAAAAGTATGCAGTAAGCCTTAAGCAATTGATATTGATCCCAGGAATTATAGGATCACTTTAATATTTCAAAAATGTTGTCACCTCAAAATACAATTATTTTTACCTGCAAAATCAAAATTTCTTCTAAGGGAAGAATATGTAATTGGAACATAATGTTTCTTTGCTTATGAAACTCATAATGAAGGCCTCAGCACTGTTGTAGTCTTTTCAGAAGTGGAGTCTCAGAATTGGACATGACTGAGTGACTGAGCACACACACCTGTTTTTACTGTGAGAGTGAGAAAATGAGAGGGTTCAGGGATGGATTTTATACGTTTTTTAGACCGCAAACTAGCTCTGAATTCTAGAAGCACTGATATTTCTGTGCCCTGAGATAATCAAGAAAAATGATCCTTAGACCATAAAATGAAAGTAATCATTTATGGGTCATAATAAGTTTCTATTCTCTTTTTTAAGAGATATAGATTCTCAGGTCCCACCCCAGACCTAGTGAATCAGAAGCTGGATTTAAACAAAATGTGCAAGTGATTTAATATACATTGAAGTTAGAAAAGCATTGGTCTACCAGAATTGCTTCCAGTGCTGAAATAATGCCCATGCTCTGGGACATTTCTGTAACAAATGCTGATAAACTAAGTTGTGAGGTACTGAACAGTGTTCATTAGAACTTTCTGCGATGACAGAGAAGTTCTTTACCTGTGTTTTCCAATATGTTAGCCACTGAAGATGTGTAGCTTATCAAAATCACTTGATATGTGGATAGCATGATGGAGGAAGAAATTTTTCTATCATTTTAATGAAAAAACATTTAAATGTAGATAGCCACATGTTGCTGGTGACTACCATGTCAATCTTGGAGTGTCTAGACAATGCTGTTCTGCCCAGCTGTTACTGTTAGACTGACCTTTCTGGTTTCAGGACATTGCAAACAAAGTTTTGTATTTAAGGGCATGGTCACAGGATTTGGACTGAGTTCAAATTCATCTCAACCATTTACTAGGTGTGCAACCTTGGGTAAATTCCTTATTATATGATGCCTTATTTTTCCCACCTACAAATGAGACAGTGGTAATTACTCATGATTATTATAGGATCAAATGAAATAGTAATTTAAACCTATTTTGCTAAATATGTGCTTATTAAATTAATAAATATCCCACCAGGCCTACTTGAGTTAGAACCTAAAACATTAAAGCAATGAGTTCTAATCATTTTTTTTCTAAATCCAAGTACCATATTTCCTTCAGAAAAGTTTGTTAAATACAGTTAATACAGAAATTAATTGATAAGGGAGTAATATTGTGAGAAAATCACATGAATCTGGATTTGAAAATAGCTTGAAAAACTTTTCCTAAAGGTATTCTGTCATCTGGGTTGAGAATGATTTCCATAGAAGCCTCTTTAAATTCTTTAGTGTCTAGATATTTTAGTTGCCCCAATGAAGCTATGTAAGATATGAGAAGCAACCTGTAATTATAGCATCCACAGACACCTAGGTCCTGTCAGTAATCAGCTTTCTGTATATCAAGGTTGTATTCGCTTAGGAAAATGTCTAGGAAAAGAAAACTTAACTATTGGCTGTGTATTAGGTCCAGAACTTTGAGGCAAGCCTTTAACTTTGACTAGCTAGGCTTCTGTAGCTTATCTAGCATGAGTCTCATGCTAACTCTGCTTGGTATGATAGAGTGTACAGAGCTGGGAATACATTTTATGCAAAGTAGGAGGAAGCTCTAGGACCATTTGCTTCACTGGAAAAAAAGAAGTAATGTGTGTGTGTGTCATGCATGTTACCTGTATGTGGTTAAAAAAGACATGACTGAGTGACTCAACACAGCACAGCAAACAAAGCATGGGGAGAAAAAGAAAAAATTGAGTAGATTTAGAGAAATGGCCACACTGCTTTTTACAAAAAAGTGAATTGCACTGAATGGTCCTGTCACTTCAGCTGCTAAGCCAAAAACAAGCCTGAATTGGGAATATGTCCAAGTAGACTTGACATTTAACTGGAAACCTGGCATTTAAAATGTCCTTGATTTTGACCTGTAAAGGCCTTCCTCCTCCTTAAGAATACAGTTAAATGAAAGTAATAACTCAGGTTTGTAGTTGCATCTACTTAAGTTTTAAATTACCTCTTCAGTAATTAAAAAAGGCATTTGCAAAATAAAATTTCTTAAAGAAAGTTAATTTATATGTCAAGGAGGAAAAGTAGATAAAAAATTGATATACTACCAAAAAAAAAAAAAATGCAGTCCAGGGTAAAAATAGACAACTTTTAAATTACTGTACAAGGATAACTACAGATAACAACAGCATGGTAGGAAAATCTTGATCCAGGTGGTTCATTTAGTTTAATTTATTTCATGATCATCCATATATAATTACCTATGGCTTTATTATTTACTCGTATTTTCTCTCTTATGTCTTACTAATAACTAAAATACAAATAAAAAGAAAGATACAGTTTGGAAAAAATAGTATTGCAGTTCTAGCTAATATCAGCCTTCTTTCAGAACTAAAATTCAACTAAAAGTCAAAGATATTTACATTTTTTTTCCTTTCTTTTTGCCTTTTGAGGTAATGATTTTGTTAAGCACATGCTTCATGGTAGACTACTAAATCCAGTGGAAATTATATCAAACTACATCTGTTTTGTAAACCTTTTTTTCTGTTCTAGATTCTTATGGATTAGCCTGAAATTTAAATTCTGACCACTCTTTTCATCTCCTTCCCACCCACTCACAGCACATTTTCACTGTGCCTACACCAAACAGGGGTTAAATAACTATATTACATTTGGAGTTGGTTATTTACATTCAGATAATATTCTGTTACACAGTTCCTTTTTAATATCCTAGAAGAACAAACACTTTAAAGTGATTATTAGGTTAGTTGTATTACTTTACATTTTGAAACAAAAACTTATTGACAGCACAATTCTCAAGTGATTAAATATAGTAAATTGTTTCAATGACTATAATATTTACTTCAATTTTTTGTTAGTCTGGTCATTAATACGCATGTCGTTTAATTATCCTTTTTTTAAAACAGTACCTATGAGAATGCCTTGTTTCATTTCCTCTGATGGCTTTTTAATTTGGGGCTGTTTTTGATTTATGCAGTTTCTTGATTTAGTGGTTTTACTTTTTCTAATTCACAAAGTTAAATTAACTTCCTACATGGTAACTGCTATGTTTGTATAGCTCTGGAATAACTCAACAGCTTTTTGATGCCTGCTTCATAGTAATGCCCTTTCTACCTTGATTTTACCACAGAGCTGCTCTAAAGTACCCGGACAGTATTACCTTCAACTGGAGATTGTTATATTGAAAAAATATTGTACTCTCACAGGCATTGTTAGGTTGAAATTGAAATTCTTGTTTTTTTTTTTTTTGAGAAGTACGGCCATCCTCAGAGAAGGAAATGGCAACCCACTCCAGTATTCTTGCCTGGAGAATCCTATTGGATGGAGGAGCCTGGTGGGCTGCCATCTATGGGGTCGCACAGAGTCGGACACGACTGAAGCGACTTAGCAGCAGCAGCCACATGGCCATCCTCAAAGTCTAATTTTACTACATAATTTGGATTCTTTATTTTTTTCTATCATACCAGTAACAAATATAATCATTTAAATATAAAGAAAATGTATTAATAAAATAGTCATGTCAAAAAAATGTCATTTTGTCCTATATTACACAAGTGTAAAAGACATAATGGTCTGTAACGCTGGGTTTCTCACTCAAGATCCCAAAATTTCTGAAGACTTTTTTTATGTATAAAAGGATGTTATCAACATGAACTATGCCTTTACCAATTTTAAAGGATAGTGGAAAGCAAAAGTGAAGGAGAAAACAAGAGAAGTTAAGAATCAGGGCAAGTGAAAATAACTGAACAAAAGAAATTAGAGGCCCTGATTTTGAAGAGTGAAGGTTAAGAAAGCCAAATGAGAGAAATAACTTAGATATATGAAATAATTTGAGAATGTCAAATATAATACAACCATATGTTAATATCACATGAAAGGTGGGGGAATTTTTTAATTTTAGATCTTATTCTCAAATGATTTGTGTTATTTTTATTTTCTTTCAACTTTGGGAGAATCTGTTACTTAATATTACTGGAATTTTTAAATGTATTATATTATGATTATTTCCTCAACTTCCCTTTCCCAATCTGCCCAAATTTCTGAACCATATAGTAGATATCCAATAAATTCTCACTGACTAAATAAGTGAATGACAACATATTATCATAACAACAGAACAACTAATAGTAAGTAAGGAATTTGGCATTCATTTGACAGTTCTTTATATTTTAAAATATTTCATAATGAATCTGATAAGTGCTATGCTATAGAATCTCTAAAATTTCAGGAAATCTCCAAATCTTGTAGATAGGCCCTATAGATTTTTTTTTTTAGTAGTAGTTATTAGGGCTTGTAACTGGAGAAGGCAATGGCAACCCACTCCAGTGTTCTTGCCTGGAGAATCCCAGGGACAGGGGGAGCCTGGTAGGCTGCCATTTATGGGGTTGCACAGAGTAAGACACGGCTAAAGCGACTTAGCAGTAGCAGTAGCAGTAACATACTGAATACTGAATTAAATCGAACTGTTGCAACTATTTTCTAGTTTGTGTTTGTTGCTAATTGTAAATATTGGGGGACATAAATAAGCTTGGAGTTTTATGTAATTAACAGCCTTTTTTTAATAAAAATTCCTTATCTTGCACATAAAAAGTTATGTGACCAAATCTTAATTAGAAAAATAATTATTTATATTTTATTATCTTTTTTTTAAAGTAATTATACCTTCAAATAATTTAGAGTTTATTTATTTATTTTTAGTGACTGAAGAAAGCATCTGTGGTAGAGGGCATTTGGTATCACTCAATTAAATTATAGCTTTTACTTTTTCAGTAACAGAATCCTGAATTTATTTGGGGATAACAAAGCTTTCAGCTAAACACGAAAGAAGGCTACCTTGCAGCTAAGTATAGTCATGTAAATAAATCTATGTATGAGATATGACTAAAGACATTGTGTTGGACTTCTGGGAGAGCTTCTTATATGGAGTTCAGTCAGGTAGAATGCACAAACTTATTACTGTTTTCAACTCTAATTTACTACCATACAGATCATTCTAGGCTTTTTCTGCATTACTCATCACTCCAGATGTATGAAACTTGGCTTCCAGAATCTGCTATCCACTTATTAATTGTTCAGTTTCAATACACCTGTGTGGTTTCATGTATAATGGTTTTAGAATTGTTAACTGACTTAGCATGCACACGGTGGGAAACAGCTTTATTAACTAGAACCCAGTGCTTATATCCCATTACCTTTCCTTCAGTGTACATTCTTCACTCACTTCCAACTTGGTTTAGCTTAGCGCCTTTTTCCATCACCTCCTTCAGTGAGGTTATTTCATTCTCTGAAAAATTATCAATAGCAACATTGTTTTGTTACAGACTTATTCCCTCCTGGGAACCCCTTATTTCTTGAATGCTTTTTATTTAATTTGTATACATTAAGCTTCACTTTCTGTGCTGAAAAGTTCTACTGATTTTGAAGAATGCATAATGCCATATATCCACCACTATATATCAAGGAAAATAGCTTCATTGCCTTAAAAATTCCCTTTGAGCTCTCATATTCAATTCTATTTATGTACCATAAAATTGTCTCTTATCTGTAGATTACTAACTAGAGTCAGAATTTCAATATATCACTGGGGGATAAGGAACAAGACAAAGTCAAAAGGAGAAAGTCATTTCAGTATTGACAGCTAGAATGATGACTGGTCTGGTAGCTGGTCCCCAACCATCCATGCCTTCCCATATCCATGCTCATGTGTGAAAACCATTCAAACCTACTGCACAATTGACTCAAAACCTGTCAACTCTTAATTATGCTTAGAAGAAATGTCTCTCCATCTAATGTAGACTGCAGGATAAGCTTATTATCTAGAGAATCAATGGTGCCTGGCATGTCTGTAACTAATGAGAAAGTATATAGACCCCAAAGTAATTCCTAGTAAAGCAAGTATATGTAGTCGTTTTAGGCCAGTAAATGTATCACTTTTGAGAAATAGTTTTGACATGATATATGGCTCTGAGAGTAAGTACCGTACAAGGACAACAAATAACTACCAAATATGAATCGAACCACTGTACTGCTGACCGCTTTAATAAGCAGCAAACACCCACACCTGCACTCTAATAGGAATTACCTTCTAGGAGGACTAGCTAACCCAACTGGTTACATGTTGGTTACATTGGACATTTCATTATGGAAAGATCATATATGTGTCCCCACTGAAATAGAAGCTTAGATTTACATTTTTTTTTTAATCTACAAACACGATCACATCATCAGCACTGCCATTCTCAGATTTTCTGAATATTTTATTCATCATTGTTGCTTCTCCTGTAATATTATTCTGTATAAAGAAATTATTTCCCAGTTAAATTGTAGATAATTTATTAAAACCCATAGCTTTTGCCTTCCCTCAGTCCACCAAAACACTGGCCATGTAGAAGGCCATAATAACCTGTTAAATCTCATTACAGCAGTGGTCCAGAAAAAAATATCTTGAAAGTATGAGCTGCCATTCTAATGACTGCAAAATATTCTATGAAATATTCAGTATATATTGGCTTTTCATACCATGGAAAACATAAAACCCAAGTTCCAATAAACAAAGGGAAAAAATAAATTTTGCTCATGCTCAACATTTCTGACAATCTTCTTTGTCACTCTGAGCTCTGCTTTTTGGTGATTTGAAAAATGGAATACTTCTATCAGGAGATAATCCAAACGGATTGGAAGTTGTGACCACTACTGCTTCCTTGCAGCACAGCCAAAACTAGGGAGAAATAGTGTTGGATTGAGGGATGGATTTTGTCAAAGAGAATGGCCACCATAAAAATTAGGTAAAGTTAAAACATAAAGATTTTATTTTGAAACCCTAAGAAAATGCTGGGAATATTTTAGAACTTCTCTGATTCTGTCCCCTTTCTCGTAATCCTGGAAGCACCCTTTTATAAAAATTTAAGGTGAATTAGGTAACCCAATTTTTTCCTCTTAATTTTGGAATTGATCAGTTCTACATCAGTTTGATGAAAGATTTGTTTTTTTTTTTTTTTTTTTGCTGTTCTATTCTTTATTGTTTTATGGGAAAGTTCTCAGTAATCACAGGACTGTGAGAATGTCTTTGTCTCTATAGTCTGGACAAAGTTAAATGTCATGAACTAAATATTCAGTTACAGATGCCTGCACAAATCCCATGTCTTAACATTATATGAAGGTAGGTCTGAATTCAGTTCAGTTCAGTTCATTTCAGTTCAGTCGCTCAGTCGTGCCCAACTCATTGCGACCCCATGAACCGCAGCACACCAGGCCTCCCTGTCTGCTGGGGACCAGCCCCGGCTGATCCAGGGTATTTAGGCGAAGATCAGAAACAACTGCTTAATTAAACTTTAATTAAGGATATAAAGAGTAATAGAATAAGGATAGCTCAGTGAGGAAATTCAGTGGAGAAAAGAGGCTGAAATAAGGATAGCTCAGTGAGGAAATTCAGTGGAAAAAAGAGGCTGAATAATTCAGCCAGAAGGTAAGAGAAAGAACGACATGGTGAGACCAAGTTTCGGTGAACAAGGCCCCGAAAGATTTGTTAAAGCAGGTACTAAATGCACAAAACATAAAGTAAAATATACATGAATTTAACTAGATTATAATTTAAAAACTCATTTCAGACCAAAAAATGCTCATAAACAATGAAAAGGCAATATTTGCCTTTTACAAAGCATGCATTAATTCATATTATGCCTTCAATAAACTATGAGCATCTTGATGTTAGGAATTATCTTGATGGTGCTAAGTAAATATTATTAACTTTTTAAAAAAAGAGCACTGAACTTGATTATTATTATCATGCATGTGTGTTAGTCACTCAGTCATGTCTGACTCTGCAACCCCATGGATTGTAGCCCACCAGGCTCTTCTGTGCATGGGATTCTCCAGGCAAGAATACTGGAGTGGGTTGCCATTTCCTTCTTCAGGGGATCTTCCCAACCCAAGGATCGTACCCAGGTCTCTTGCATTTCAGGAAGATGCTTTACCATTTGAACTACTAGGGATAGCATTCAACTCTACAGTCAATGTAACAGCCATACATAATGGGTTATGGTGTAATTTGTTTCAATTGTGTATGGCTGTTACACTGACTGTAGAACTGAATGTTATCACAGACAATAGTGTTGTTTATGTTTATGTACAAGTTTGCAAATAATATTTCAAAATTTTATAACACTCATCCTTCTTCATTTCCATATTTGTTTTTAATAAAGCCAAATACAAATCCTCAAAATCGTCATCAGCAAAATATGGAAGACATGTAGCAAACTCCATTAAAAAATAAAGACGCAAACAATAACAACGAAGCCCTGAACATGTAAAAACTAATACTCATTCCACATGCATCTGACTTAAATAGTCTCCAGATGGCAGTCTAACACTACCTCAGTCAAAAAACTCGAGCTAGAGACACTTGGTGTCTCTTACGTTCTTAATTCCTAGCAAAGACCAGCCTGTTTACCATTCTCCTTGTGCTACTACTTCACTAAGGAGTCGGTGAAAACAATTTATTCAGTTTGCTGTTGGTGGCTTTCATAAAAGAGACAAGAAATAATCCTATACTATTTATAGTTAGTTTTGAAAGCAATTATGCATTTTCACTTTTAATCAGTTTTATATTTTTAAAAAAGATAAGGGTGCATTTTAGAGCACTTAGTATTTTCCTGATACTATTACATTTCAATCTATATAATACCCCATCAAAGTCTAAGGACTAGCTCTTCTACTCAAAATGGTAATACTTCTACGAGATGCATATTCAGATAAGATCAATTACTTGTAATGATAAAAAAAAAGTTCTTTTCACATAAAATTTCAAAACAAAACAAAACAAAAAACTAGCCTTTAGTTCATTGTTAGCAATGTGTAAGAGAGAATCTTACCCTAATTCAACATTTCAGGTTTTAAATTTAAAATTGCAGGTTGTCACAAACAATTCATCTTGTCTATTTTTAAATTTCAAAATACATATAAATATACATTTTTTTCTGTAGTCTTTATCTATTGTATTAGCATAGGCTGGCATACAAATACTGTAGTTTGTGTAACTTAAACAACAGAAATGAATTTTTTCTCATAGTTCTAGAGGCTGAGAAGTTCAAGATCAAAGTACAAGTGGCTTTAATTCCTGGTGAAATCTTTCCTGGTTTGCAGTCACTGCCTTTCCTCGTTGTCCTCTCTTGGCAGAAGTCTCTCTTCCTATTCCTCTTAGGCTATCAGTCCTTAGGGTTACCCTTGTAACCTCACTTAACCTTAATAACCTCCTAAAGGTCTTAACTCTGGATACAGTTATGTTTTGACTTATGGCTTCAACATATGAATTTTGAGGGACACAATTCAGTCCATGGAATCTATTATACACAAGACTAAATGGCTTCAATATTACAGTAGAGCCAATTTCCTTTCTGTCCATATTTCACATAAATGAAAACTTAGTAATATATCTGCTATTTCTTATTTGGTGAATTCTCTGTTAAATTATCTGCCGATTTCCATTATAAAGTAGAGACATTATGATTCTCAGTATAACAAATCTAAAGTGAAGAGTGGAATGGAAAAAGGAGTGTATACTGTATTAGGGGAAAAACAACAGGTAGAAATTATAAAAAAATAGAAAAAAATTAAAAAGACCAGATGTCAGTGGTTATAGATATAACGGATAGTTTCTTTGGAGAATTTTTTTAAATTAAAAAGAGAATGTTCATAGTAATTGAATGGAAAAGAATCAGAGGAATAAAGAAACTTAATTGGGGAAAAGTGTTTCAAAAAATAAGGCTGTGAATGGGAATTCACTTTTAAAACCAAGTAAGATTAGAAGAATGGAAGTAAAAAAAATAAGTATATTAATCTGATACTAAATGCATTGTGTGAATTCAGAAAATGATTTTAAATCCAATCAAATGTTTTATAAATATTATAATGTAATACACTAAATTACATTATTGCACCCATTATTTCAAGGCATATAGTCACTATTTTCACACTGTACCAGGAACTACAAACATAGGAAATTATGCAAAATAAGTCATAGCAATAATTTTTTAAATGCCATATTTTATTATAAAGACTCTATCTACATTTTCCTCAAAGGAATTAGTGAAATACGAGTAAGAAGAATATATTATCAGAAAACAAAATTGACTGAAAGTTTAAAACATACAGTTTTTACCAATAGTGAGAAAAATAATCATTTAAATCTCAGCAATTAGTTGAAAGCCATAAATAGTAAGCCCGTATCAGAAAAGATTCAGTAACTTTGTAAGCTAGAGATTTTTATATGAATATAGAACAAAAAGTAAACTTCCAGAAAAAATAGGAAAATGAACCTGTTTTAATCATGAAATGAATGCAATGTTACATTTTATATCACTTTATAAATTTGATGGCATATACATGTATTTTTGGTATATTAAAGAGTAGTTGGAGGCTGAAAATATTAAATATTGAAATACATTTAATCCCTTTTGTATCACCATCTCAATCATTATTCCTTGGGAAACAATTTAATTATTCATTAAATTTGTGTTTTCATTTATGATCAGTATATGAAAGTCTGGTACAGTGTAAGGATTTCTTGACAATTGTTTTCCTGAAAACCAGATGAAATCATATAAAAATCCTTTGAAATTTTATATCATTATAAGTTTTAACTAGGAAATGGGTAGGAAATGGTCTTCTACTATCTAGGGCATGTTATTTTCTAAATTTCCTTTTATTAGAGAGATTACCAATGTAAAATATGGAGAAGACTGTTTCCTATTTCACTTAAGAAATGATGGCATCTGATCCAATCACTTCATGGCAAATAGATGAGGAAACAGTGGAAACAGTGGCTGACTTTATTTTTGGGGGCTCCAAAATCACTGCAGATGGTGACTGTAGCCATGAAATTAAAAGATGCTTACTCCTTGGAAGGAAAGTTATGACCAACTTAGCATTTTAAAAAGCAGAGACATTACTTTGCCAACAAAGGTCCATCTAGTCAAAGCTATGGTTTTTCCAGTAGTCACGCATATATGTGAGTGTTGGACTATGAAGAAAGCTGAGCGCCGAAGAATTGATGCTTTTGAACTGTGGTGTTGGAGAAGACTCTTGAGAGTCCCTTGGACTGCAAGAAGATCCAACCAGTCCATTCTGAAGGATATCAGTCTTGAATATTCATTGGAAGGACTGATGTTGAAGCTGAAACTCCAATAGTTTGGCCACCTGATGCAAAGAGCTGACTCATTTGAAAAGACCCTGATGCTGGAAAAGATTGAAGGCAGGAGGAGAAGGGACAACAGAGGATGAGATGGTTGGATGGCATCACTGACTCGATGGACATGAGTTTGAGTATATTCCAGGAGCTGGGGATGGACAGGGAGGCCTGGCATGCTGCAGTCCATGGGGTCGCAAAGAGCTGGACACGACTGAGTGACTGAACTGAATTGAACTGAAATGGCCCCATCATCCCATGTCTATAAAGTAATATAGAAAAAACAAAGAGAATGATCAAAGAGGGATTCTGTGACCCTGTTTGTCAATGGGGTCCCAGAAAGAATCAGAGGCACATTCAACAAAAGCAACTTGTGCTAAATTGCTCCAGTCATGTTGGACTCTTGGTGACCCTATGGATTTACCAGGCAAGAATACTGGAATGGGTTGCCGTGCTCTCCTCCAGGGAATCTTTCCAAATTAGAGAGAGATTTTAATGAAAGGACTATTGCATGCCTAAGTAGAGACCCACAGAGGGGATGTTACAGAGAATAGATTAGAAACATTGTGCTTTGGTGAAATTGTAGCCAACCTGGGGCTATAAAGAATGAGAGGTGGGGTGGTTTCTGGAAACCAAGAGAGTCATACACAGAGGGACTTTTGGAGATGAGTGTCCTTCAGTAAAGAGGCACAGGTATACAGTGCCACTCAGCAGGAAGAGAACCAAAGCAATATGTACCTAACCTCAGTCTCCTCCTTCCTTTTCATCTCCTGCCAAGTCCTCTAGTTAGCTGAGCTCTGTCAGAAGCCAGCGTGCAAAGGAGCCTTTTGATGAGGTTTATGAAGGTCAATCTCTTAGGATACAGAGTAGGGTATAGAAGTACATTTGTGTGTGAGTATGTGTATGTGTGTGTAGAAAGAGAGAGAGAGAGACTACTTATAGGAATTGGCTTATGAAATTATGAAGGCCAAGAAAACCCTAAGGTCTGTAGTTTGTAAACCAAAAAAGCCAGTGGTGTAATGCAATCTCAGTCCCAAAATCCAGGAACCAGAGGAGCCAATGGTGATAGTACCAATCTGAGTAGAAAGGCCTGAGAATTGAGGGTCATTGGTATTGAGGGTCATTGGTATTAAGGTCCTATCCAAAGACATAATACCCAGTGGTGTTGATGTTGGAGGGCAGGAGAAGACAGATGTCCCAGCTCAAAGCAGAGCAAATTTGCTTTTCCTCCATCTTTTCATTCAATTCAGTCCCTTAATGGATTGGATGATACCAGCCACATTCATGGGAGCAGATCTCCTTTACTCAGTCTGTTGATTCAAATCCTAATTTCTTCCAGAAATATTCACACAGACATACCCAGTAATAATATTTTACCAGATATCCGGGCATCCCTGAGTCCAAATAGGTTGACACAATAAACTAACCATCACCGAATGGATCCAGAGGGGCAAATGGTAACTATCTGGAAGATAGTCTTTCCAACAATCTTTGGAAAATATCTATGAAATAAGTATAGTAAAGTTAGGAGCCCCCATTTGGTTGATAAATAACCTAGTTCAGTTCCAGTAAACAGAGGTTTAAGATGAAACCCTTTTAAAGTTGTATGTTAAATGACAGGCTTCCCATTTTCTTGAGTTCTATATCCAAGAAAGTTCTGGAATTTTCTAGGTCATATGCTGGTTGGTTCAGTTTTTCATTCTCTTTTAAAGATACCTTTAATTTTCCATGTGTCCCCAGAGTATACAGAATAAACCACGGCCTACTTAATCTCACATTTAAGAATCTTCTCTTTCTAAAATCAATGTGTTATTTTCTACCATGATATCTGTGGGCAAATCATTAAAAGCAGCCATTTCCCATTCTTCCTGAGTATTTTAGCTCTTTTCCTCTAGAAACTTGATAAAAATGAGATGGTAACTTTTATTAGGACATTTAGTCATTGCAAAAATGATCCACATTTGGCAGACTGTATCTGGACTAGGAGAAATGAAAATATTAGTAGGACGTATCTTTGGATTTCTATTGAGTCGAACAAATCTTATCTGCATGTCCCGTGCAGGAACCTAGAAGCTGTGTCTGGAACTGTCACAAGTGATAATGGCTTTTGAGGGCCATGTGGTGTCATATTATTCCTACACCTGCCTTACAAATTTTATTTTATTGCTTCTGAAGTCATCATTTGGAGAGGCATAGATAATCACTCCTGGATAGCTCTGTGGACTGCTCTAAGAACTATCCTGGTTGAAGACATATAAGATCATGCCCTGGAGGCATGTTCTCTGTTGTCTTCCTTAATCATCCAAAGAATCTGCTGCCAAAGTTGACCTTTGCTAAGATATTAATATTTAGCAATTTCTCGATATAGAAGGAGAGTTAAAAATGAGAGTGGGAAATAAAAATGCAATATGTTTTTTTTCCCCACTGTCTATCTTGAATTGGAGAAGGCAATGGCACCCCACTCCAGTATTCTTGCCTGGAAAATCCCATGGACGGAGGAGCCTGGTGGGCTGCAGTCCATGGGGTCGCTAAAAATTGGACATGACTGAGCGACTTCACATTCACTTTTCACTTTCATGCATTGGAGAAGGAAATGGCAACCCACTCCAGTGTTCTTGCCTGGAGAATCCCAGGGATGGGGGAGTCTGGCAGGCTGCCGTCTATGGGGTCACACATAGTCGGACACGACTGAAGCGACTTGGCAGCAGCAGCAGTAGCTTGAATAATAGTGCTTGGTGAGCCAATTAGGAAGTACATTTCAATGGTAATCCTAGTGATCAGAAATAAAGATAGTTAAATATTTTAGAGGTTTATTTTTCTTCAAAGTTAAAAAAAAGATGAAATTAGATGTTCCAAGTCTAGTAGTATAGTTCATCTATAATATTGCTGACAAAAGGTAGCCTCCATCTACCATTCTGCTCTGCCAGTCTATGTAGTTTTCTCCTTAAATTTGTGTCATGATAACATGGAGCTTCAGTAGTCTTATGTATCCTATGCAAGGGGTAAAGAAAGGTCGCTGAAAGAGATGCAAGTCAGATGAACTAGCTACTTCTTCCTTTACTTTCAAGAAGTGCTCCTGGATACAGTGCTCAACAAAGGGTATTAAATTTTTACTGGGTTGCCAAAAAGGAAGAGAAAGAAGAGGAGGAGGAGGAGAATAATCAAAGGAAAGGTTTGTGTGTTCTTTCAGTTTTCTATATAGATGTTCATATATAGCCTGTAAATGTAGAACAATACAAAAATAAAACCAAGTGCTTACATTTTAAACTGGAATCTAACTTGGTCTGGACCAGTGGCAGTTCTTAGGTTACATTACTCTTCTTTTCTCTCCATCTAATGAGCAACAGTTATCTGCCATAGCATCTCCGATTCACTCAGCTCTTTTTACTTTTACTCTTGCTCCTAGCTGGCCACCATTCTTCTCATTATTTTTTAACCCAAATTTTGGAGTGAATTGACTGATAAGCTAATTTTCATTCCTACTGAGTACAAGCCTATGTTCAAGTCTCATCCATGAAAAAGCTCAGCCTACTTCTTTATATGTTGTTGTTTAGTCTCCCATTTGTGTCAGGCTCTTTGCGACCCCATGGACTGCAGCACGCCAGGCTTCCCTGTCCCTCACCATCTCCTGGAGTTTGCCCACGTTCATGTCCTTTGCATTGGTGATGCTGTCCAGGCATCTCATCCTCTGACACCCTCTTTCCCTTCTGCCCTTGATCTTTCCCAGCATGAGGGGCTCTTCCAATGAGTTGTCTGTGTGCATCAGACGACCAAAATACTGGAGCTTCAGCTTCAGCATCAGTCGTTCCAGGGAATATTCAGGGTTGATTTCCCTTAAGATTGACTGGGTTGATCTCCTTGCTGTCCCAGGGACTTTCAGGATTCTTCTCCAGCACCATAGTTCAAAGGCATCAATTCTTTGGCATTCTGCCTTTATCATTCTGCTCTCACAACCGTATGCGGCCACTGGGAAGACCGTCACCTATAGGGACCTTTGTCGGCAGAGTATTGTCTGCTTTTCAACCCACTGTCTAGGTTTGTCATTGCTTTCCTGCCAAGAAACAATCATTTTCTGTTTTCATGGCTGCAGTCACCATCCACAGTAATTTTGGATCCCAAGAAGAGGAAATCTGTCACTGTTTTCACCTTTTCCTCTTCTATTTGCCATTCAGTAACTTACATGTATATATAGATTCTTTATAACTTATATAACTTCTTTATAACTTACAGCCTGACTTTGCTTTTCTGAGTAGAAATCAGTTTCAGTAAAAGATGATCATGGACTTGAAAGAAATTGTGACTGAGCTGTTCAGAATAGGAGTTTACATATTTATTTTAACATATAAACCACCTTTGGGATGATATACTGTTTGGAGAAGGTGTTTGAGCTTCAGAATGGCACATTACTTTTTTCCATTCTGTGATTGCCATGTGGATTTTTAATAGATTATTTTTGATATCCTGAAGAGGTGGTTTTACCGTCAAAAAAGAAATGGGAAAGGAAAAGAACATACATAAATATGTGTTTTTTCCTATGTTTTATATGCAAATTTACCACCCTATATATTCAAACTATTCTTAACTGGCCATCCTAATGCTATTTAGATTTATGTAAATATGTACATGTTTAAATCCTGTTGAGGGTTATAGCTGAGATGCAGAGAATTCTCAGAGTATTCCTAATGCATATAAATTAAGGAAAATTAGGCTTTACTGATTTCTAGTTGTATTTGAGAACACTTTTTCTTTTTCTTCTAGAGACTGGAAAAGGACAGGTGATAATTATCACCTATTTTGTGGGGAGGGTAACATTCATTTATTTTTACAAAAGTATCTTTATTTATTTTTTATTAGGCAGCATTATATTTTATTTTCTATTTTAAAGAAACATTTGTGTTCTGTCTGCATATTTTGATTTGATTTTTGCTAGGGCCATCTAGCTGTTAACCAGGTATCCCTTGAAGCCACTTTGAATGTGAACAGATATTACTGACAGTTCATCACTGATAAATGCTTGCTTCTGAAGGAATTATTATAGAAATAAAATCTCTTTATAAAATTATTATCAATTAGTCCTTTTGTATAAGTACATGCCAATTATATAAATATTTTAGGTGAATATATATTTATTAATTTGTCCTTAGTTGGTAGTTTTCTCAGACTTGAAGCTTGGTTTTCCAGACATGGTTTTTAGAAGACGCTGTATTGCTACAGCTTCTTGTTCTGTCACTGTTACTAACTTACTTATAAATAGCATAAGCAAACCATCAAATGTTACTTATTGGTAACAAAATAATCACATTTTAATGAACCAGCAAGGCATTATGTGTGGTAATTTTTCCCTATGGAACAAGTTAAGGAAAGAAAATATAGGAATGCCTTTAAGTGGGCATATGTTCCATGAGATTACTTAAAATTGTTTTGAAATATGTTAAAGTGAAAGTGAAAGTGAAGTCGCTCAGCTGACACTTAGTGACCCCATGGACTGCAGCCTACCAGGCTCCTCCAACCATGGGATTTTCCAGGCAAGAGTACTGGAATGGGGTGCCATTGCCTTCTCCGGCTGATGGTTTAACAGCACACCAAAATGGACAAACAGCTGTTTAATCTCAGTATTCACATAAGTAAGGTGTGACTAGAAAATATAATATAGCTCAGATGATTACTCTAATACCACTTCTTATGCAAGTGTCTTTTACCAAAAAAGAAAAAAAAAATGAGCTAAAGCCTAAAATGGGTAGAGGAAGAGACCAATTTTCATATATTACTTTCTCAATTCTGCATTTGACTTTACTTTGTAAGCAGCAGAAAAAGTGTTTAATCATGCTGACCTTAAGATTTCTTCTCCATAAAATGATGTAGTATGCTTTACTTCTTAACGGCTATGAGACCATTCTTTAAATAATAAGAAATCCAGGGTCTATCAGAAGATATTTTAAAATTAAAGGTATTTTTCAGCTGCTACTTTCAATGAAAGGCCATTACATATTAAAAGAGAAATATGTATATTGTTTCTGTTGCTATAAGTAAATGCATTGTCATATCTTTATTTCTTTACAAATTAAATGAGGCAGATCAAGCCACTGAAAGGGTTTGATATTACTCATGAGGTATTTGTAATAAACATATGTTTGTTGTTTCAGATTTCTATCCAATAGTACAATAGACTGACCACAGCAGAAGCTTTTCATGACTATTAAAATTTTAGTTACCAAAAATGTGATTTGAAATGGAATGTGCAAGGAGTGTACACAAAAGTGGTTTAAATATGAATACATTTGACATCAAATAAAGATACAAAGAAAATACGTATCTGTGGAACACAGATTGCCAGTAAAATCCAGACACTAGAAAGAAACATGCTTTTCATCAGCATCCTTCAGAAAGCCGTGTGAGCCTGAACCTAGAGGAGCTGCCTGATGGTACTTAAGAAGCAATGACAGGAAGAAGCCCATATGCTGTGATGCATCCCTCAGGCTCAGACAGGCTTTTGGTTTTAGTTTAGTGCTTCTGGCTGCCACACGAGCCACAGGGTGGCCTTCCCCTTAATATTGCCTAAGGATTTCAAAATAGCTTCCTCACTATGAGTAAAAGACAAAATAAAATTAAAAAAAAAGTTGAAACTCATACTGCTGGCTGCCAAAAGAACAGCTAAAGCTTCTTCATCTGTGCTTATACACAGCACTTGGAGGGATCACCATTAGTGTGGGAGCAGGGTGGGGGGATGCTGCCTGCCGCGGTATTAGGAGCATCAGGCTGTGGTTCATCAGCCATCCCACAGGATCATAGCATGGACCAGACACCAGCCAGCCCTGGATCCATCTCAGCAGGCACCTGTATCTTCTTGGGAAAATTGTCATTGCTCTTATTTTCCTACAGATGGTATTAAGTTCATGACATGGAATATAATGATATACAAAATGAGCACATGTGTCCTCAGGGATATTATTAAAATTTCTTTCATAAGCTTGCTCCATAGCTTGCATATCTATTATCTAAATGCAGTGAATGAGGGACAAGTGGGGAGAGAGTTATGTCCGAATTACTTTATAGCATTCTCAGCCTTTGAAGTTTTGGGAACAAGTCAATTTTGTACTCTCATGCCTAAAATCTAAATACAGCCAATAAAATCAGCTTGATCAGTCCAGCTGTTTTATCTAGTCTTGAATCATAAATACACTTTGTGAGTTTTAAAAATCTCAATTTCCTTGAGATTATTTGATAAAATATTATCTCTGTTATAAAATTCTGGGAGTAACTTTCCATATATATATATATATATATATATATATATAGTTTTTTTTTTAATTTATTTATTTTGTGCCTTTTCCCAGTTTTGTATGGGAACTGTCAATATTATGTTTTCATTCAGGATATTCCAAAAGCCTAAAAGTTTTCAACATCCAAATTATCTCCACTCTGAAGTATAATACTTGAAATATATGTTAGTTTCCTAATTGAAAGAAAGAGGCTATATAGTTAGAGTTTGAATTTAATGTATCTAAGCATCAGATCAGGAACCAAGCTTTTATCAAAGCTACAGGAAACAGTGACCTGACAGGGAGATTCTTTTTCCTGGAAAAGGAAGTATTATATTTGATCACACAGACAGATCTAATTGAACATTCTTCAGCATCACTCTCAAGTGAGGCAGTTATTCATCAACTATAGAAGTTTAAGAGTTTTTGATATTGTCCTCATTGGCACATTATTTTATCATTTCCTTATTGGTTTAACTGGACATATTTGTAGTACATGCTAAGTTACAGTGTGATTAATAATTTTAGTGATGTAAGGCTTTGATTCCTCCTTCATTGCACAGCTAGTAAAATATGTAAAAGGATGGTTTCAGGCAGCTACACATCCCCATCTATGGAATCCTAATTCAGTCTATTTTTAATACAATCACCTAAAAGCAGGCAGAGTGATGCTTTAGAAACATAACCATGATTATATAGCTGACACCTGTACCCATGCCCTCTATACATGATTTAAATACCTCAATAAGTTTGCTATGCTCCCAGGACAAAAAGAAAAATCATTAACATGCTGGATGGCTTTGTATGGTCTGGCCACTTCCTGTATTTTCTACCTTGTTCCTAGTACATCTAATCACTGTAAGTGTCTTTACAGATGCGGTTTCCTTTGTCTAGAATATTTCCTTTTCCTTTATCTAGTGAATGTCTCCTCTTTCTTCTTATTTTTGCTCTATTATAACTTTCTCTTCTCCATGATTAGGTTAGTATTTCTCAGGTTATGCTTTTATATCAATATATCACCAAATAAAGTATGATTACAAATAGCAATTACAAATTTTACAACATTTTTGCATCCAATAAGAGAACCTAATTAAGAAGAGATTTTCCCCCCAGTTCCCTCATGTTCAAGTGGGTAACCATTCCCTTTTCCAGGGGATTGTCCCAACCCAGGGATCGAACCAAAGTCTCCTGCATTGCAAGTGGATTCCTGGTGGCTCAGATTGTGAAGAATCCGCCTGCAACGCAGGAGACATGAGTTCGATCCCTGGGTTGGGAATATCCCCTTGAGAAGGGAATGGCAGCCCACTCCAGTATTCTTGTCTGGAGAATTTCATGGACAGAGGAGCCTGGTGGGCTACAGTCCATGGGTTCACAAAGAGTTGGACAGGACTGAGTGACTAACACTCAGTTTTCACTTTTTTTTACCATCAGAGTCACCAGGGAATCCCCAACACTTTCCCATATTACTTCAAGTTCATGTGTTCTGCTCTATACACTTGTTTTTTAATGAATAAAGCTACATATATTTTTATGGTGATGAATGTAAATAATTTATCATGATGATCATTTAAAATATAAAGAAATCTTGAATCACTATGCTGTGTAATGGGAACCTAACATAGAGTTGTAGGTTGATTATTATTCATTTAGTATATAGGTGGATGTCACAGGTTATATTAACAATTTTAGCAAGTAACTGTTATAGAACTAGTCACAAAACTACATAGCTCTTCTACAAGTAAATACTGTACAAATGACACAATATTTTAATGTAAAATTTACACTGTTTAATTGCTAAGCCATATCAGACTCTTTTGCAACCCCATGGACTGTAGCCTGCCAGGCTCCTCTGTCAATGGGATTTCCCAGACAATAATACTGCAGTAGATTTCCATTTTTTCTCCAGGGGAAATATAATTTAAATTTCTATTAAGAATTTATAAATTAGGATACTACCAGAATATCCCATAAGTATAAAGAACTCCAAATATCCAGAATTCTTGTAAGCTAAAATATTGCTAGTTACAATTCCACACTTATCATTTTGATTCAAAATTAAAAAAGAAAATGATCAGTTGTAGCACATTGAGGAATATGCAGAGAAAGGAAAACTCTCTACTAGATTGAGGTCTATGAAACAAGAATATGAGAGTAATTTTCATTTCCTCAAATTCACATTCTAATTATTATGTGACCCACTGAATGAGGCAGTGTTAAAACATGTAAAAGAAGACAAAGCCAGAGCTCTGAAATAGAAATTTAGAGGGATGGGGCATTGCAATTAGTAAACTTCTTGAGAGAGACTAATGGACTTATAGATTCTTTTGTATGTTTTAAGAATCCATGCTTTATTGACTATGTCAAAGCCTTTGACTGTGTGGATCACAACAAACTGTGGAAAATTCTGAAAGAGATGGGAAATTCAGACCACCTGACTTGCCTCCTGAGAAATCTTTATGAAGGTCAGGAAGCAACAGTTAGAACTGGGCATGGAACAACAAACTGGTTCCAATTGGGAAAGGAGTACGTCAGGGCTGTATATTGTCACCCTGCCTATTTAACTTATATGCAGAGTACATCATGAGAAACGCTGGGCTGGAAGAAGCACAAGCTGGAATCAAGATTGCCAGGAGAAATATCAATAACCTCAGATATGCAGATGACACCACCCTTATGGCAGAAAGTAAAGAGGAACTGAAAAGCCTCTTGATGAAAGTGAAAGTGGAGAGTGAAAAAGTTGGCTTAAAGCTCAACATTCAGAAAACGAAGATCATGGCAACCAGTCCCATCACTTCATGGGAAATAGACGGGGAAGCAATGCTAACAGTGACAGACTTTATTTTGGGGGGCTCCAAAACCACTGCAGATAGTGACTACAGTCATAAAATTAAAAGACGCTTACTCCTTGGAAGGAAAGTTATGACCAACCTAGACAGCATATTAAAAAGCAGAGACATTGCTTTGCCAACAAAGGTCCATCTAGTCAAAGCTATGGTTTTTCCAGTAGTCATGTATGGATGTGACAGTTGGACTATAAAGAAAGCTGAGTGCTGAAGAATTGATGCTTTTGAACTGTGGTGTTGGAGAAGACTCTTGAGAGTCCCTTGGACAGCAAGGAGATTCAACCAGTCCATCCTAAAGAAATCAGTCCTGAATATTCATTGGAAGGACTGATGCTGAAGCTGAAACTCCAATACTTTGGCCACCTGATGTGAAAACCTGACTCATTTGAAAAGACCCTGTTGCTGGGAAATATTGAGGGCAGGAGGATAAGGGGCTGACAAAGGATGAGATGGTTTGATGGCATCACCGACTCAATGGGCATGAGTTTGAGTAAATTCCGGGAGTTGACGATGGACAGGTAGGCCTGACATGCTGCAGTTGGTGGGGTCACTAAGAGTCAGACATGACTGAGTGACTGAACTAAGAATTCATGACTATGAAAAGCAGTCAGATTACAATTAATACAAAAGTACATATAATTACTGTTCTTCACCTGATGTACAGTTCTACCAATATCACATTTTTGTGTAAATCATTTGCTATAGAAATGATTTATATATGAATCTAGTAACAAACAACTAGCTAGTACTGTAGATAGACCACATTTCAGCATCCCAGATAAGTAAGCTGCCTTCTCAAAATGCCTAGTAGTCAAATATCCAGTCATCTTTATGGAAATGCCTCTCTTCAATGTAGTATGATATGAAAATCAATACATCTGTTATAAAATGAATGCAAGTACATATAAATAGAATGAGTGAATGAAGAGGTTTTAGGGGAGAAGTCTAGAAGAAGCATCATCAATTAAGTGTGAAGAATAGGAATGAATCAAAAACTATAAACTTATTTGTAGACTTAGGCTGTTGAGTTTTTGTTTGTTTGCTTGACTGAATATTTTAGGAGTTCTGTTGCTGCAGGTCTCAACCATATACGGTTTAGAAAAAAATTTGGCTGGGCAAGATGATCCACTGGAGAAGGAATAGGCTACCCACTCCAGTATGATTGGGCTTCCCTTGTGGCTCAGATGGTAAAGAATCCACCTGCAATGTGAAAGACCTGGGTTCGATCAGTGGGTTGGGAAGATGCCCTGGAGAAGGGAAAGGCTACCCACTCCAGTATTCAGGCCTGGAGATTTCCATGGACTATATAGTCCATGGGGTCACAAAGAGTTGGATGTGATTGAGTGACTTTCACTTTCACTTTTCACTTGGGGTGCAGTGGAGTGCACCCCACCTTTTGCCCCACCATGCGTCAGGACCTGGGTCTAGTGCAGAGACTTAATCCTGAAACTCAGGTGTCTGGAAAGGTGGTCACCCACTTGCGCATTACCCACTGCACGTTTGTGTGGAATCAATGCTAAATCATTGGTGGAGGACCTGCCTCTGTGTGGGGGTTTCAATACAGTAGCAGAGCAGCTCCCTTCTTGTGATCTACTGAAAGTCAGCTTTCAACAAAGAGTTTGTAAAACAGAAAAAAAAATTGGCATCATCATTCAATTCAGTTCAGTTCAGTTCAGTTGCTCAGTCATGTCCAACTTTTTGCGACCCCATGAATCACAGCACACCAGGCCTCCCTGTCCATCACCAACTCCCAGAGTTCACTCAGACTCACGTCCATCGAGTCAGTGATGCCATCCAGCCATCCCATCCTCTGTCTTCCCCTTTTCCTCTTGCCCCCAATCCCTCCCCGCATCAGAGTCTTTTCCAATGAGTCAACTCTTCGCATGAGGTGGCCAAAGTACTGGAGTTTCAGCTTTAGCATCATTCCTTCCAAAGAAATCCCAGGGCTGATCTCCTTCAGAATGGACTGGTTGGATCTCCTTGCAGTCCAAGGGACTCTCAAGAGTCTTCTCCAACACCACAGTTCAAAAGCATCAATTCTTCAGCGCTCAGCCTTCTTCACAGTCCAACTCTCACATCCATACATGACCACTGGAAAAACCATAGCCTTGACTAGATGGACCTTTGTTGGCAAAGTAATGTCTCTGCTTTTGAATATGCTATCTAGGTTGGTCATAACTTTTCTTCCAAGGAGTAAGCATCTTTTAATTTCATGGCTCATCATTACGTACTTGTAACTGCTAGGACTCAGTACAGTGGAATGGCTTTGAACTTTCTAAGAAGCCAATTTTATTTCCAATGTTGAGGAACCATTGTGGAAACCTAGAAATAGGAAGCCATAACAACTTGGGAAGTTGCATATTTGTATCACCAAAATCATCTAATCACTCACAAAACAGTGTTTGTTAAACTGAATTAAAATAGAAATTGAAGATTTCAGAAGACAATCAGTCAAGTTATAGTTTATGAGCTCCAACACCACTCTGTCATGTCTCTCTGCAGTTATCAATTAGCATATGTGAGAAAGATGAATGCAGTTACATGAAAGGGATTATAATCTAATTTGGATTATAAGGATGCTATATTATTAATCCATTTATATACAAACTATTATTTTAAAAACTTTTAGTCATTACTTTCATCATGAATAGCTATAAGAAAGCTTAGTAAATTATTCCATAGTTTCATCATTACATTGTCATTTCTCAGGTAAATTAAAATTTCTGTTATGTAGAAGGTTAGATAATAGGGCAATTTAAAGAGAATACAGAGCCCCATTCTGTATAGAATCTGGGAACTATTAACACTCATAAAGAATAAGGAGTAGACTCAGTTTTGAGTATTCTGTCTCTCACTGGGTGAGTGACATATGCCTTGACAATAAAACAAATAGAATTTTGCTCTGAATAATCTCCCCATTAAATTCAAGAAAATGATGTATATCCAGTCTATGAGAAGATATTGTTTTGCCATATACTGGATGGAAATATTTTCTTTGAGAACATACCATGGCTGTGGATTTAGCTTTACTATTATAGTAACTTAAATATGAATAGTCCAATATATGTCAGCTCCTCATCTTTTCTGCCTAATGGGATTCTAATCAATTGCCAAACCAAGATTTTCATTCTTCCAAAAATGTAGGTCAAAGTGAACAGGGAAGACACTGTGTTTTAATTAATGTATTTTTAAGAAAGTAATTATATGATTGGCTGTAGCATCATTAGTACACAACTTAGTCCATCCCTCAGTTATTACCAGCCAGCCTGGTAAAATGAAGGAATCCATCCATTTCCATTCATTAAATAAAATTTATTTCTAAACACCATTTTAAATATAAAGGGATATAACTGGAATTAAATAGGCATTAGAATCTCATTTTAAAAAGTGAATTAAACCTCCTACAAATTAATTAAATTACACCCTCGATTTTTTGTTGTATCATTTTGCTTCATTAAAAAATGAACACATGAAGAAGTGTAATATATTCACAATGTCCCTTCATGCTGGATTTGCATTTGGAAGTGTAAGCCAAGATGTGAAAAATCACATGTAGGCAGAGAGCTCTCTGTAGACACAGACATTTAAAAAGGTGCCTATGTATCATCCATTTTGGCAAGTACATGAACTACCTTATGCTGAAGTGCAGCATAACTACCTTTAATTTTCAATGGGAGTAGTACATGCATAAATGACATGTATAACTGAAACCTCTCTTCTACTGAAAGAGAAACTATTTTCGATAATTCAACAGGTGCATTAGTCAGACACTGCACTCATTCCAGCCTTTCAGGGCACCAAAGTCACCAATTAAATACTCTCTTAATGCTGAAATGTAAATAGCTTCAGAAGTATTAGCCATCCTCTGCTTTTAAGTCCACTCTTCCAACATAGAGTTGTCCTACAACTTTGTAAAGTATCTAGCTTTTTCCAAAGAGTAAACCTAATTTTACAACTAAGGAAAATATAATATAGACAAAGTATAAGCCAACTTGTTCACTAAAAAATAAAATTAATAACTAGATATATTTCAGATACTATTTAGCCTTTAAGCAACTACTATATCTATATCAAGGAGCTAAAGAAAAACAAAAAACTAATTTACAATCTAGTTGGAGACAGAGTTGTCCTCAAGGGACATGTTACTTTTGTGAACCAAAAATATATTTAATCCTCAAAATTGAATCTAGTGACATATTTTGTACTGTCCAAAACAAGTTGAAAATACTTTTTTGATCCTCAGAAGTTTTCATTTTAAGACAGATTTTGACATGAATCACAGGTTGCCAAAAGAGTTGAACAAAAAATCACATAATAATTTATGTTTAGAATAACAAATCATAATTCTTCACAATATGGGAGTTTTCTACTTAGAATTATTAGGGAAATAAATGGTTATTTTTTTTACAATAAGATTGATTTGGGATGAGAAAATAAAGTTGAGAATTATTTCATGGTTTTTTAAAAAAGCTTTAGGCATAGGGTGAGGCATAATAGATATCTTGTAGGCAAAAATCACATGATCATATATATATATATATATTTGGAAAAAATAAAAATATTTCCTGCAAGTATGCACAATGGAAAAGAAAGTGAAATTTTCCAAAACCACAACTCTTAAGAAAGAAAATGTTCTTTCCTTTTTAAACTGCTCAAGAGAATAGTTACATGACTACATAATTTGACCCAAGACAGCCTCTGCTCTGCAGAGTGGGCCATTGGAATCGTAGCAGGGATATAACAGAATATCAGTTGTCTTTCAGTTTGAGTCCTGTTAAAGAATGGAATGATGATGTAACATACCTATAAGATGCAACAATAACAATACATTTAGTTCTATTCTCTTCTAGCTCTGAGGCAAAAATAATCATTTTCCCACCTAGAATTTGAAATCAAATTACAGAAAATCTTAATGTAGCCAATCATCTCAAGTAACTTTCAATTTTATAATGAACATTGACTTAGGTAAAGAGCTTTTGGACGGAATTTATTTTGGCTCTCTTCTCAAAAGCCACGACTGTGTGGCTCAGGGCTATAAGGTGCTATACTGAATGTTAAATGTCTGCCCCACATTTCTGCATTAAAGGAATAACCTGACTTACTCAAATCTGTGGCAGCCAGTTTGATTTTTCCAGTGAAATATTTAGCCTTCAAACTAGTAATTGTAAGGGACCAAATATAAATACACATGTAATGATACACAGTAAAAAACTGTGAAATGAAAATGAAATGAAAATTTACTACGCTAAAAATCACTGCTAAAATCTGCTAAACTAAAAACCTACTACACTAAAATTCCCTGATGCTGGGGAAGGTTGAGGGCAGAAGGAGAATGGGGGGACAGAGGATGAGATAGTTGAATGGTATCATTGACTCAATGAACTTGAACAAACTCCAGGAGATAGTGAAGGACAGGGAAGCCTGGCATGCTGCAGTCCATGGGGTTGCAAAGAGTTGGACAACGACTGAGCAACTGAATGACAACAAAAAATCACTACAGTGATGGAGTTCATTGAACTTTAGAAATATTTGAGAAAACCCTGATGCTGGGAAGGATTGAAGACAAGAGGAGAAGGGGATGACAGTGTATGAGATGGTTGGATGGCATTACTGATTCAACGTGTGAGCAAGCTCCAGGAGATGGTGAAGGACAGGGAAGCCTGGCGTGCTGCAGTCCATGGGGTCACAAAGAATCAGACACGACTGAGCAACTGAACAACAAAATCTTCCCTCCTAATTCCATATAAATTTGATTTGCATCAGAATTAAACTTCTGTTAAATATGATCTGTATTTCCTTTACTTGAATAAAATCTAAGTAGAAGATTAGCTTTAAAAGTCAAGAAATAATTGCCAACTATCTTTCAAAAGCCACACAAAAATGAGAATTTAAAACTTCATAAGACTGAATCAGTTAAAAAAAAACATCAACCCATATTATTTGTTTTAGTTTGAACACTCTTATCTATTTGTGAGAGTAGGAGGATCAGTTGTATAGATTAATCACTAGTAACATGTGTTACTTTAATAAACTTAAGTACATATACACCTTCCAAAACTTGAGGGACCATATGTCTTGATTTTCTTAGGACACTTATGAGATATTCTAAAGTAATTTTCATCATTCTCAAAAGTTTTCTAGTTTGAATGAAGAATTATATGGTCACCTTATTTATAGTTCTTAATGAAGATAATATGGTTTTCATTTGGCTCAGACGGTAAAGTGTCTGTCTACAATGCGGGAGACCTGGGTTTGATCCCTGGGTCAGGAAGAATCCCTGGAGAAGGAAATGGCAACCGACTCCAGTACTCTTGCCTAGAAAATCCCACGGATGGAGGAGCCTGGTGTCCATGGGGTCCCAAAGAGTCGGACACGACTGAGCAACTTCACTTTCACTTTCACTACACACATTAGGGCTTCCCTGATAGCTCAGTTGGTAAAGAATCCTCCTTCAATGCCGGAGACCCTAGTTCCATTCCTGGGTGGGGAAGATTCGCTGGAGAAGCAATAGGCTACCTACTTCAGCATTCTTGGGCTTCCCTTGGGGCTCAGATGGTAAAGAATCCCCCTGCAATGCGGGAGACCTGGGTTCGATCCCTGGGTTGGGAAGATTACCTGGAGAACAGAAAGGCTACCCACTCCAGTATTCTGGCCTGGAGAATTCCATGGAGTGTATAGTCCATGGGATCGAAAAGAGTCGGACATGACTGAGAGACTTTCACTTTCACACACATTAGAAATTGCTGGAAAATGTAACAAATAAAAATCAAGGACATTTCACTGAGGAAATCAAATCGATTTGTGTGCTTTTGTGTAGTAGGTTTTTGCCTAATTAATGATTTTCTGAGGAAACATTTTTCTATTATCAACAACTCATTCATTATTATTTTACTTTAAGTACTTTATTTAATTCACATAATTCTAATACACAGGATAAGGAGAGTTATTTTAGGGTTAAATTGGATAGAGACAGACAGGAGCCCCAGAAAATCTGGGTTAGAGATTTGAGAGTGCTGCTAAACATGTTTCATCCTGGGCTGTTTAAATGAACCCTGCAACTCTGAAGCCCTCATTTGAATTTCATTGTGCCCGTATATCCTAAGTTCAGAGTTATTTATTCGAGATTGCTTATGGCAGAAATCCAGAGTCAAATAGCTGTGGATTTTCCTCTTGTCAAATCTGAGGAGATGGCTGTAGCTAGTATTTGCATTTCTCCTGAAGTCTGCCGCGGTATCTCCACAGGAAATAGAGCTAATGACTAAGGAGTTGGCACATTTTCTAAAAAAACAGTAAGGAAATAAGAGTGCCCAAATTACTCATGGAGGATAATTCTGATGTGACTACCTTTCAGACTGCATCAGTAGATCTAAATATAGTTTAAGCCTTTCTATTTAAGTATAATAAATTGTTAAACTTTGATTTGCATTTAAAGTATAGCGTAAAGAACAAGCATGAGGTGGTACTTAAATTGGTCATAAACCATCATAAGATGCTGAGTCACACATCTTTCCTTTTAATATTTCTCAAAGATGTTCTCCATGATTTTGTACTCTAATCGTGAATTTTTCCTGCCTAGAGGTAGACAGTCAAGTTGCCAACTTCTCACATTATGGAGAAAGCTTGCTGGCTCAAGGAATGTTTGTTGAAATCTTAGAATGGAAGTGGTATTCAAAATAATAAAAAAATTAATGTTAATAGTAGATCAGATATGGGTCAAAACCAAAAAAAAAAAAAAAAAGCAGGAGTGAAATTAAGCAGACAAGTGAATCACAATAGAATCACAAAGATCAGAAAATTCTAAGAGAAAAAGACAATTTGCAAAATATGGCTTTAAAAGGTCAGTAATTAAGATTTTAGGCTTATTGGGCATATTTACAATCTTTAAGACGAGGGAGTACAGATAAGAATGAGTTCGTGTTAATATTCAAGAAGTTCATTGAATGCCAGTTTGGGTATTGTTCATAATTCTTCCATGGATTTAGATAAATTAAGTGCTTATATGTGCACAGTTAATGACATGTAGTCTTTGAACTTTTACTTTTTTTATTTCTCAATAATATTTAAAGAAACTCTTTGGAATGGATGAAATGAAAGATTCTAATAGAATAGATGTAGGTTATGATAGGTAAAGGAGAAATAACAGTTTTAGGGTTTGGATGAAGAAAATGTGAAATAAGAAGAACTTCTGCAGAAAAATGAACAACATGCTTTGGGCAAAGTTTTATTCTACATGTCATGAAGTTACCCAATTATAAATATCCAAAAACAACAACAACAAGAATTTCGGGTGCAAGAAACATTGAAAAGTACAGTATAGAGTATGCTGCCAAGATGCTATTATGTTACCTGTCATAAAGTTTTAGAGAAATTTGAGTAGCTAATGAGAATTTTAAAAGGCATAAACTGTCAGAAAGAATTCATGAGTCTCTCTGCATTTGTTTAAAAGTATACAACTTGTCACTTTCTCCATACGGCATTGACAAGCTGTGGAAAATAATTGGAAACATAAATAAATTTTATTCTGCCCTGAGATTGGTTTTCAACAGTTTATGGTGTTCCTCTGTATGTGGTGTATCCATGCACAGCCCTCTTTGATTTCACTTGCTTGGGCTTTGCTGGACATTTTAGATTTGTAGGTTGACATTGTACATCGATTTAGGGGAATTTGGGGCCATATTTCTTCACAGACTGTTGTGTCCTATTCTCTTTCTTCTCTTCTGCCAAGATTCTAATTATTGTGTTAATCACTCATGCGTGTGTGCATGCTTAGTCACTCAGTCATGTCAGACTCGTTGCAACCCTGTGCTCTGCAGCCTGCAAGGCTCCTCTGTCCTTGGGGACTCTCCAGGCAAGAATACTGGAGTGGTTTGTCATGCTGTCCTCCAGGGGATCTTCCCAGCCCAGGGATCAAACCCAGGTCTCCCACATTGCAGGCATTCAGTTGTGTCCAACTCTTTACAACCGCATGGACTGTAGCCTGCCAGCATCCTGTGTCCATGAAATTCTCCAGGCAAGAATACTGGAGTGGTGCTATTTCCTACTCCAAGGGATCTTCCTGACCCAGGAATTGAATTTGGGTCTTCTGCATTGCAAGAAGATTCTTTACCTTCTTACCAACATTAAATTATTTGACATTATCCAACAGATTATTGAGTTTTTATTCATTTTTTACACTTGTATGATGAAGTAATATTAGGCTTATAAACATGTTGTTGAAATAGTATAGGCAGTTCCAGCATGTTCTTTATTTGGCTTCTCATTATCATTACAGAACCCTAATGCAATGATCAAAATCAGGTAATTAAGACTAGTATAATAGCAATATTGGAAAAGACTCTGATGCTGGGAGGGATTGGGGGCAGGAGGAGAAGGGGATGACAGAGGATGAAATGGCTGGATGGCATCACTGACTCGATGCACATGAGTTTGGGTGAACTCCAGGAGTTGGTGATGGACAGTGAGGCCTGGTGTGCTGCAATTCATGGGGTCGCAAAGAGTCGGACATGACTGAGGACTGAACTGAACTGAATAGCAATAACTAAACTACAGATATCATTAGACTATTACCAGCTTTTTTTCTTCCTTAATGTCATTTTTTAAAATTTTAGAATCCAAGTGAGGATCCCACATTGCATTTAGTTTTTTGTCTGCTTAACCTTTAACAGTTTCCCATTCTTTTCCGTCTTTCATATCCTTCACAGTTTTGAAGAATTCTGGTCTATTATTTTATAGATTGTCTCTCAGTTTGGGTTTGTTGATGTTTTCTAATGATTAGCTTGGGTTGTATATTTGGGGTAAGAATATCATGTGTATTTATTATGTCCAATCAGTGTACTATATCAGGGGATACCTGATGTTGATATGTTTTTTACTAATGATGTTAATCTTAACTTGGTTAGGGGATAGCTGATGTGTTTCTCTATTATAAAGCATTCTTTTTTTCTTTTGTAATCAGGAAATATACTGAGGAAGATCCTTTGAGACTGTTAATATCCTGTTTCTCTCCAAGGTTTTGCCCACTGACTTTATTGTTGAATCATGATTTCATCAGTTATTTCTGTGGTGTTTGTATAATGATTATTTTGTGTTTATCTCATTTTTTTACATTTATTAATTGTAATTGTTGTGTACTTAAGAGCTCCCCACCTCTCTCTCTCTCATACATGTACACACACACATGTCAGTATGGATATATAGAGATTTGTAAATCATATGGACTCACTAATTTTTATTGTGTTATATGGATGTAATTCAAACCTGCTCTTTTGTTGTTGTTGTTGTTGATCCTAAATTGTTCCAACTTTGGTTGTTGAGACTTCTGTTTGATTGGCTGCTTAATATGCCCCATTCATTTTTTTGGAGAAATGTATCATTATAGAGCATCAGACAATGTTCCAGCCTCATTTCCCCCTGTCCCAGCCCTAGTTTCAAATTCTTCTTAGAAAAGCCTTTGTCCCTTTAATTGGAAAATGGTATCTAGACAGCTAGCTCTTGGCCCTAGATGTGCTTTTTACTAGTGAGATGTCATTGCATCTAGAAGCCTACTCTCAATGAGCAAAACCATGAAACATATGCATATATGCTAACCCACTTACATACATTTACATGTATTTATTTCTGCACCTGTATGTGGATACATACACTCATATGTGTATGTTATGTATAAATAAAACTGAGTTTATGCTGATGTCTCTGACTCCAGTCCAATACCACAATATTCATTCTTTCCCTTGTCTGTAACTTGTTTCTATAACACAAAAACATGACTCTCAATATCTACCATACCTTTACTCATTTGTTTAATCCTAGTATACATATAAAGTAGCTACAAAGTGGGTAACTGGATACCTATGAAAAGCAAGTTTATTAAATTCAGTGCAGCATTTAGGCTTCCCTGGTGGCTCAGTCAGTAAAAAATCCACCTACAATTCAGGAGACCTGGGTTCAATCCCTGGAGAACAAATGGCAACCTACTGCAGTATTCTTGCCTGGAAAATCCCATGGACAGAGGAACTGGTTGTCCACAGTCCAGGGAGTCGTAAGAGTTGGGCACGACTGAGTGACTAAACCAACACCACCACCATTTTTGGTTTTAGCTTTAGATCACTTTGTTATTTTTCCCACCTTGTTTGGTATGGTTATGTTCTTTATTTGCAATGTAAATAATCTCTTTGTTACTGCTGAATTATATCTTGAGTTCTAAGTCCTTGTTGCTTCTATAATTTTATATGTTTATGTATATTACTATGGTTTTAAAAGTCAAAGCTATACAAAAAGTCAGGACCAGGACTAGAATGGAATACATCAGGCACCTAGAAGGCAAAATATAAGGACCTCAGGCACTTTGCCCACGTACCTGTTTTATTTCAGCCCTACAAAATGGTGTAGTTCAAGAAATAGTGCTCCCTCTTCAACCTCTTTTTTCACCACTTTCACATCCACTCTCTGTAGGTAATTTATTAACTTTATGGTTTGTTCTTTCTGAATTCCTTTTGCACAAATGAGTAGGTATCCTTATTTCTTATATGAAGAGAAGTATATCATTAATACTTTGTACTTTGATTGTTTCATTCGATAGTATGCCCTAAAGATAACTGCAAATCAGCTCCGAGATATCTTGTTTTAATAGTTACATAGTAGGTGTGACATAATAGATTCAACCACTCTTCTAAACTGTGGACCTTTAGAATTTTTCCAACATTTCACTGTTACAAGCAATGTCAAAGTCCTTACACATATGTATTTTCATATTGTTAGATATGTATATTTAAGTCAATTCCATGATGATACTAGATCAGAAGTCTAATGTATGCATAGTTTTTTAGAGATTGTCAAGTTTTCCACATTTTTATACTAACCTGCATACCAAGCAACGATATTTGAGGGCGTTTTCCCACAACCTGACACAGAATGTGTTGTTATGTATTTTTTCAGTTCAGTTCAGTTCAGTCGCTCAGTCGTGTCCGACTCTATGCGACTCCATGAACCACAGCATGCCAGGCCTCCCCGTCCATCACCAACTCCTGGAGTTCACCCAAACCCATGTTCATCGAGTCAGTGATGCCATCCAACCATCTCATCCTCTGTCATCCCCTTTTCCTCCTGCCCTCAATCTTTGCCAGCATCAGGGTCTTTTCAAATGAGTCAGCTCTTCGCATCAGGTGCCCAAAGTATTGGAGTTTCAGCTTCAACATCAGTCCTTCCAATGAACACCCAGGACTGATCTCCTTTAGGATGGACTGGTTGGATCTCCTTGTAGTCCAAGGGACTCTCAAGAGTTTTTTCCAACACCACAGTTTAAAAGCATCAATTCTTCAGTGTTCAGCTTTCTTTATAGTCCAACTTACATCCATACATGACCACTGGAAAAACCATAGCTTTGACTAGACGGATCTTTGTCAGCAAAGGGATGTCTCTGCTTTCTAATACACTGTCTAGGATTGTCATAGATTTTCTTCCAAGGAGTAAGCATCTTTAATTTTGTGGCTGCGGTCACTGTCTGCAGTGATTTTGGAGGCCAAGAAGAATACTCTAAACATTAGGAAAATTAGCCCTTTGTAGAATAGTTTGTAAATATTTTCTCTCAGTTCATCAGCAGTTTTTAACACTTTTGTCATGTTTTCTTGTAATTTAGTAGTTTTTTTGTTTTTTTAAATCATGAAGGTTTGATTTTGTCAAAGATCTTTTCAGAATTTGTAGTGAAAATTGTATGATTTTCTTCACTTCTATGAATGTACTATATGATATTAATAGATTTTCTAATGTTGAACCCAATTTTCACTTGTGTAATAGATCCCACTTGTTAATTATGTATTATTTCCTCAAAGCATTGTATTTGGCATTTTACACTGATATTAATGTCATATTAATCTATAGGGTTTTTTGTTGTTGTTATATTGGTTCCTAATTTTGGTGTTAATGCTTTACTGATGTTTAAAAAAAAAAAAAAGGTACTAAGAAGTTTTCCTCCTTTAAATGCTCAGGAATGATTTGTAGAGTATTGAGGTTACCTAATCTTTGAAGATTTGCTGAAGTCTCATCTGAAACTGTCTGACCCCAGTGTTTTTGGTTAGGTAGTTTCTTAACTATCTTTATTTCTTCTATTATTACATATTTTCATCTTTCTAGTAATATAAGGCCAATAGTGGCAATCTGAGTTTAGATAGGAAGTGATCCACTTCATCTGGGTTTTCAAGTTTATTTGCAAATAGGTCTGGCAGTAGGCACTGATAACTGCTTATTTTTATTATTTTTTTTTCTGATTTAGTATTACTTCTCCTTATTTATTATTTTTTAATTTGTGCTTTCTACCTTTTAAAAATGAAGCTGAATAGTGGTTTGTCTATTTGTTATTTTTTTAAATAGAATTTTAATATGTTAAATTTATCTATTGTTCTTCATTTTTCTAACTCATAACTTTCTGTTTAATCATTATTTTTTGTGCTCACTAGCTTATGTTGTTGTTCTTTTTCTAGTTTTATGATCTAATAATTTTATTTACATTTTCCATCTCTTCATATTTATGGATAGAAAATTTTAGTGCAATGAGGTGTTTTGTACTCGCTGCTTTAAAGTGCATCCCATAGACTCTGCTTTAAGTAGTGTTTTTTTCTCATCTTTTAAAAAAGTAAAGCAATTTTAGGTAGTGTTTCTCCTTTAACCAAAGGGGTATTTAATAACATTGAAAACAGATTTTCAGCTGGTTGTGATTGGTTTTGTTAATAATTATTTGGGCATGTGCTGTATACATAAGGTGCTGCTGCCGCTGCTGCTACTAAGTCGCTTCAGTCGTGTCCGACTCTGTGGGACCCTATAGACGGAAGCCCACCAGGCTCCCCCATCCCTGGGATTCTCCAGGCAAGAACACTGGAGTGGGTTGCCATTTCCTTCTCCAATGCATGAAAGTGAAAAGTGAAAGTGAAGTCGCTCAGTCGTGTCCGACTCTTAGCGGCCCCATGGACTACAGCCCACCAGGCTCCTCCATCCATGGGACTCTCCAGGCAAGAGTACTGGAGTGGGGTGCCATTGCTTTCTCCCATACATATGGTGAGTACCTATTACATATCATCAGGTGTAGATTTCAATGTGTATTCCTAAAATATACAGTCTTATATATATTGTTTAGATCTTCTATATTCTTACCCTTTTTTGCATACTTGATCTGTCTTGTACTGATATAATGAAGAACACTTCCCTGCTGCTGCTGCTGCTAAGTCGCTTCAGTTGTGTCCGACTCTAGCGACCCCAGAGACCGCAGCCCACCAGGCTGCCCAGTCCCTGGGATTCTCCAGGCAAGAACACTGGAGTGGGTTGCCCTTTCCTTCTCCAATGCATGAAAGTGAAAAGTGAAAGTGAAGTCACTCAGTCGTGTCCGACTCTAGCGACCCCATGGACTGTAGCCCACCAGGCTCCTCCGTCCGCGGGATTTTCCAGGCAAAAGTACTGGAGTGGGGTGCCATTGCCCTCTCCGGAACACTCCCCTACAAGCTATCAAAACCAGGAAGGTATTTTATAGTTTGTTTTAGAACATATTAGGGCTTCCCCAATGGCTCAGATGGTTGGATGGCATCACCGACTCAATGAGTCTGAGTAAAATCCGGGAGTTAGTAATGGACAAGGAGGCCTGGTGAGCTACAGTCCATGGGGTCACAGAGAGTCGGACACACTGAGCGACTGAACTGAACTGAACTGAACCAATGGCTCAGATCGTAAAAAATCCACTTTAAGTAAATTTCCCTTCACACAATCCCGATAGAGTTTGATGATTCAAGGGTATGTCTACAATGTCAGGAGCATAATTTGAGTAAATACAAGAAAAAAAAAAAAAACATAGAATTTTGAAATAATACTGTGGTTCCACAGAGAATCCACAAGACTAGTAGAAGAATGTAAGGAAAATCTGTACTGAATTTAGAGCATAGGCATACTTCCAACAGTACCAGTTTGAAAATACTCAGTAAAGTAGAATGTCAATGCTTTACCAGCACAGTTACACTGCTATGAATATCCTTTGGAGTCTGTTAAAAATGTTCACAAAGATGTATGTGGTTATACATTGTAGCATTGTTGCAGCGAAGTCCAATGCAAGGGAAATAAGTAACTTGATTTATACATGTGTTCTAATAATAGTACTAAATCAATTGTTGAAATAAAGTTTCCAAACTATATGTATCAATATAGAAAAACTTCAAGAACATTAAGTAAATAATACTGTATAATTTTCATTCAGCATGACACCATTTATGTAAACTTGAAAATACAAAAATTCTATATCATAAAAAATTGAAGGATCTATATAAAGTGTAAACATATAGACAAGATATACACCAGTTCATGGAAATTACTGTGTCTAAGGTGAACTAGAGGAAAGGGAACTAAAGAGTGACACAAAATGGACTTCATAACACATCCATAAGATAGGAAACAAATATGATAATGTATCAGCTTTTGTTCAATTGTAGCAGTGGATAGATGTGTGTAGGCTATATTGCTGCCGCTAAGTTGCTTCAGTCGTGTCGGACTCTCTGCGACCCCAGAGTCGGCAGCCCACCAGGCTCCCCTGTCCCTGGGATTCTCCAGGCAAGAACAGTGGAGTGGGTTGCTATTTCCTTCTCCAATGCATGAAAGTGAAAAGTGAAAGTGAAGTCGCTCAGTCGTGTCCCACCCTCAGCGACCCCATGGACTGCAGCCTACCAGGCTCCTCCGTCCATGGGATTTCCCAGGCAGGAGTACTGGAGTGGGGTGCCATTGCCTTCTCTGTAGGCTATATTAGTCCATGGTAATTTCACTATGTAAAGTTTCAATACAGAAACTATTATAAATTAAGATCCATTCTTATCTAGGAGTATAAGCCCTTTCAGGGCAAATTATTCAATAAATTACAATGTATATGTTCATATTTATATAAACAAGGGTAATTCCTCACATTTTTAAACAAACAAAATGAACAACAGTTCTTGATTGGAAGAATAAATTTCAGGCTTGAAAAGTTCATGGGTTAAAATACATTAATTCATAAAATATTCTCTTTGGATTTCCTAATTTCTGATGCTAAAGATAACATTGATTTAAAAGATAATGCTGACCTTCCTATGAGTCCAACAACCTCTTTAAAATAGATCTGTTATATTAAATTATAAACAATGCTTATTACTTAATTTTAAAATGATCATGTGAAGTCCCTTAAACTATTACTCTAGAGATAAACTTTCAAATATTATACCAGTTCCTATTTGGCACATATATTTTTCTATGCTCTCCCTATTGATTTTCTTGATTATATTTTATAAATATTAGATTAATAAAATGCTATGGAGTTGGAGAGAATTTCATTATAATTAAATGTGTTTAAATTTAATATTTTTTTGTGTGTGATATAAAGCATGGATTCCAAATAAAGAACCTGTAAATCAAGATAAAAGTGTGAGGTCTTTACATTTCTTTAATCCATCCGGTCCCATCACTTCATGGCAAATAGTTGGGGAAACAGCGGAAACAGTGGCTGACTTTATTTTTGGGCTCCACAATCACTGCAGATGGTGACTGCAACCATGAAATTAGAAGACGCTTACTCCTTGGAAGGAAAGTTATGACCAACCTAGACATCATATTAAAAAGCAGAGACATTACATTGTCAACAAAGGTCCATCTAGTCAAGGCTATGGTTTTTCCAGTGGTCATGTATGGATGTGAGAGTTGGACTATAAAGAAAGCTGAGCACAGAAGAATTGATGCTTTTGAACTGTGGTGTTGGAGAAGACTCTTGAGAGTCCCTTGGAGACTGGCAAGGAGATCCAGCCAGTCCATTCTAAAGGAGTTCAGTCCTGGGTGTTCATTGGAAGGACTGATGTTGAACATGAAACTCCAATATTTTGGCCACCTGATGCAAAGAGCTGACTCATTTGAAAAGACTCATTTGAAATGCTGGGAAAGATTGAGGGCAGGAGGAGAAGGGGACGACAGAGGATGAGATGGTTGGATGGCATTACTGACTCGATGGACATGGGTTTGGGTGGACTCCGGGAGTTGGTGATGGACCGGGAGGCCTGGGGTGCTGCAGTTCATGGGGTCACAAAGAGTCGGACACACTGAGTACCCGTGCATACACTGCTGATTTAGATTAAAGTTAATTATCTTAAAGATGATTTTGAATTATTGTAGAACAACAATCAGTAGGAGATAGCTAGAAAGTTCAAAATATTATAATTTCTGAATGTGTCAGCATGCGTAAGTGCATGCATATCTCAATCATAGAAATTCATACTAGAGCACAATATTCAAGCAAATGATTATTTAGCTAGTGTAACTTAGATCTGCAAATAATACTATGTCTCTTGGGGAAAATTAAAATGGGAAAGGACTTACAGGAGTTTTGGATGTTTGAGAGATTCTAACATTTTCATTGATAAGTGAGGAGGTCTCAAGCTGAATATTTCAAATACAAAACAATATCAGAAGCTGACTGTGGCAAACATATAGAGCAAGACTGAAGAGTTTGTGAATCAAGAGTTTGAGACCTTGCCTTTAATATTTGCTTATCAAATGCCAACTACTTTCAGTGTAACTAAGACTAGATATCTCTTCTGAAAAAAACAGGTTAAGAAATCTTTTCATTGGTCAGGAATAGCAAGCTTCATTCAGGTGTTGCTATAATGGTAAGTGTCGGATCTCTGATGGAGGAAGATGTGCATTTCAGCAATCATTTATAAAAATAATTAAAGAACTGTTTGGCCATCTTATTTTCCAATTGTCCAGTATTACTTATGTTCTTGATTGAATGGTAGATTATCGCTTGTTGATTTAAATTTATACTGTGTGATGAAGAAATTTAGGATTTGTTGTGAGGGTAAATGGAATCGTTTTATAGCTATCAATGTATATGCTTATCTATGTCTACTTCTCTACCAAATGAATCCTCTTTTGAGTTAACTGCTTCTTAGTCAGCTGAAATAATTAGCATCGGCCACTCCTCATTATGTTAGTTCCACTTTGTATTTTAACCACTTTCTTTAACAAAAATTGTCTAAAATGGAGCTGGAAATACATAAAAATATGAATTGCTTAAACTCAGTAGTTTGTGTCTTCAACATATTATCTAATTTTTCTAATAAACATATTTGGTCATTAGCCATCTAATTACCAATTAGTGTTGCGACTGAAATAAATTAGCTAAATTGGATAAATACACAGAGAAAAACCAACATAAAAGCAAATAATATTTTATCTCAGACTTTAAATTAGTGAAAGGAAATGCTATTTTTCAAAAGATGAAAAGTACATAATTAAATAGACTATTTCAACTATCAACATATCACATGAGAAAAATATTCTAAAATGTGTTTATTGACTTTAACAAATAAGATAATGAAAAAAAATGGTAACAAGTATAACAATCTGTTAATTTAGAAGTACTCTTTCTATTTTACCTTTGTATCTATGTTCAACCTGGTGATAAAATTAGAACCTTAAGTGCATTTATATCATGTTTATAAACCTTATGGTGACTAGTGCTAAGTACAACTACTTAGTGTATTATATATATGTATATACAAACAGATAAAATAAGTAGAAAAGACGGAAACAGTCTTCTTACTTTAACACGTGGGTTTTATTTATTTTTTTTGAGGCATATTTGATAATTGTGAGTTTTCTATTTTTATATACAATTTGATGGTTTTATATGCATTTACTTTGTGAAAAAGATCACCACATTCAAGCTAATATACCTATTACTTTTCCCTGTGTGATGAGAAAGAACACTTAGAAAAATCTCAAGTATATAATAAAGTATTGTTAACTATATTCATGTTGTTTTATATTAGACTTCATGGACTTATTTATCTTTCAGAAATGAAACTTTGTGTCCCCTTAACAAATAGCTCCCAGTTTCTTTCTCCTCCAGCCCATTGTTACCATTCTATTTTATGCTTCTACAAGTTTGACTATTTTAGATTCCACATATAAAACATTGTGTTTTTTTTTAAATACCTGGTTTCACAGATTAAGAAATGCCCAAGCCTATTTATAGTAATATAGATACATGTTATTTGAAATGTTATTGCTTCATTAGTGTGCTAGTATGCAAGTATTCAATAATATTAATAAAATTTTAAATACTTCAATTCCAACAGTGATATAATTTAATGTAAAAATAACTTTTTAAAGTAATTATTAAGTGTATACATATTTGAACTAATTTAACAGAAGGTATTAAAAAGAAAACATAAAACATGAGAGGATGAAGTTGGAGAAGAAACTGAAAAGTAATTAAATGAAAGGAAATTGCATACATTTAATTTATTAACCTTTGAGATAAAAGTCTATGAATTATTCATTCCTACCTCAAGACTCCCAGATTGGTGAATTTTGTTTTGTCAGTATCATCACATCATATCAGGTATACCTGTTATTAATGTGACTTATTGGTTTTCAAAAATTGTGGTAAGATATGCATAACATAGAATGTACCTTTCTTAAACTTTCTATTTTGGAGAACAGTTGATTAACCATGTGTGTTAGTTTCAGGTGTTCAGCAAAGTGATTCCCTGACACATGTATCTGCTGTTGTTTTCAGTCTCCAGTCATCTCCAGCACTTTGCGATCCCATGGACGGCAGCACAGCCGGCTTCCCTATCCTTCACTATCTCCCAGAGTTTGCTCAAACTCATGCCCATCGAGTTGGTGATGGTATCCAACCATCTCATGCTCTCTCCTCTGCTTCACCTCCTGTCTTCAATCTTTCCAGGCATCAGGGCCTTTTTCAACAAGTCAGTTCTTTACACAAGGTGGCCGAAGTATTGGAGCTTCAGCTTCAACATCAGTCCTTTCAATAAATATTGACTGATTTCCTTTCGGATTGACTCCTTTGATCTCCTTGCTGTCCAAGTGACTCTCAAGAGTCTTTCCCAGCACCACAGTTCAAAAGCATCAGCTCTTGGGCTCTCTGCCTTCTTTATGGTCTAAATTTCTCATCCATAGATGACTACTGGAAAAGCCATAGCTTTGACTAGACAGACCTTTGTTGGCAAAGTAATGTCTCTGCTTTTTAATATGCTGTCTAGTTTCATCATAACTTTTCTTCTGAGGAGCAAGCATCTTTTAATTTCATGACTGCAGTTATCATCTGCAGTGATTTTTGAGCCCCCCAAAAATAAAGACTGTCACTGTTTCTATTTTTTCCCCATCTTTTTGCCATGAAGCAATGGGGCTGGATGCCATGATGTTATTTTTTTGAATCTTGAGTTTCAAGCCAGCTTTTTCACTCTCCTCTTTCACCTTCATCAAGAGACTCTTTAGTTCCTCTTTGCTTTCTGCCATAAGGCTGGTGTCATCTGCATAGTTGAGGTAATTGATATTTCTCCTGCAATCTTGATTCCAGCTTGGGCTTCGTCTAGCCCAGGATTTTGCATGATATACTCTGCATATAAGTTAAATAAACCAAGTAACAATATACAGCCTTGATGTACCCCTTTTCCAATTTTGAACCAACCCGTTGCACTATATCCGATTCTAACTGTTGCTTCTTGACCTGCATACGGATTTCTTATGAGGTGGGTAAGGTAATCTGATACTCCCATCTCTTTAAGAATTTTCCACAGTTGGTCGTGATGCACACAGTCAAAGCCTTTGGAGTAGTCAATGAAGCAGATGTTTTTCTGAAATTCTCTTGTGTTTTCTATGATCCAGTGCATGTTGGCAATGGGATCTCTGTTTCCTGTACCCTTTGTAAATCCAACTTTTATATTTCGAAGTTTCTTGGTTCACATACTGTTGAAGCCCAGCTTGAATGATTTTGAGTATTACTTTGTTAGCATGTGAAATGAGTGCAGTTGTGTGGTAGTTTGAACATTCTTTGCCATTGTCCTTCTTTGGGATTAGAATGAAAACTGACCTTTTACAGTATACATGTATCTATTTTTCAAATTCTTTTACTATTTAGTTTGTAACATAATATTGAACAGTGTTCTCTGTGGTGTGCCTGGATGTGTGCTAAGTTGCTTTAGTTGTGTCTGACCCACCTTTCTTATGTCTCTTGCATTGACATTTACCACTATGTGCTTTACCACTAGTGCTGCCTGAGAAGGCAATGGCACCCACTCCAGTACTCTTGCCTGGAAAATCACATGGACGGAGGAGCCTGGTAGGCTGCAGTCCATGGGGTCACTAAAAGTCAGACACGACTGAGCAACTTCACTTTCACTTTTCACTTTCATGCATTGGAGAAGGAAATGGCAACCCACTCTAGTGTTCTTGCTTGGAGAATCCCAGAGACCAGGGAGCCTGGTGGGCTGCCGTCTATGGGGTTACACAGAGTCGGACACAACTGAAGTGACTTAGCAGCAGCAGCAGCCGCTGCCTGAGAAGCCCAGTGTATACAGTAGGTCCATTTTAATCATTCTTACTGTATAGTTTTATGGCATTAATTACATTTGCATTCTTGTGCAAATATCACCACCATCCATTTCTGGAACCTTTTTTTTTTCTGTTTACCTGACTGAAACTGTGTACCAAATTAAACATTACCTCCTCATTCCCCTCTCCAACTATTTTTAAATGGATTTTTCTGAGAATCAAATTTTAGACATTTGCCTTAGAAGTGACTAGATTGCCCTATTCAATACAGGCACTTTAACTTACAATGTTGGCATGACCTGGGTGAAATTAAAAAAATAATATCTGTTTATAAAATGCATATAGTTCTCTTACTTATCATAATAGTAGTAAGGCATTTTAATTGTATATACACACAAACACATATATGTACTTATTTACATACACTAAAATGATCTGGCAGCTGCATTAATATTCCATATTTTTCACCAATAAGATAAGACTTTTTATCAAAAAACTCTTGAGTCAGAAATGATATTCAGATTTACTGAATATCAAAAATAACATCTTCCTAGATTTTTAAAGGTTTCACAAGTAATTTTCTAGGTGTTCATTTATTAATTGACTATTTTCATAAATAACAAAATTATCCTTAATGTATACTGGTTTAGGCTTTTCTTCTTTTCATATTGCATCTATTAAAAGGATGTTTATGATTTTGGCAGTTTATTAAAATTGCGTACTTGGCTGGAGTTCATAATAATGTGAAAATTTGCTTTTGCATTTTGTTTATTTCTGAGTACTTAATTAAAGAGTAAATATGAATTTTAACTGGTAGATATGATACTCTAGTTTTTAATTAATTGATAATTAATTCTGAACACTTTTACTGCTGCCTTTCTGCAATTTCCCCCCCAAATTACAGACTATTTAATCAGAGATAAATATTTTAGAGTGGACAGCTCTTTTATTATACTGTCTCAATATGTAATTGCAAACATTGCATATTTTTATATTTAATGATATTATTAATTTGGTGATAATCACCTGTGCATTTTCAAAATCTAGATATAGAAGTAAATATATTTTTTTCCCTAAACATTTTCCATTTCTATACTTTGTTCATAATAAAATCCATCTAAAGAAAAAAACATTTCTCCTTTCATACTTGTTAGCATTTGTCTTACATATTGCGGTGCTCCCGTGTTGGGTGCATATATATTTATAATTGTTATATCTTCTTCTTGGATTGATCCTTTGATCATTATGTAGTGACCTTCTTTGTCTCTTTTCACAGCCTTTGTTTTAAAGTCTATTTTATCTGATATGAGTATTGCTACTCCTGCTTTCTTTTGGTCCCTATTTGCATGGAAAATCTTTTTCCAGCCCTTCACTTTCAGTCTGTATGTGTCCCCTGTTTTGAGGTGGGTCTCTTGTAGACAACATATGTAGGGGTCTTGTTTTTGTATCCATTGAGCCCGTCTTTGTCTTTTGGTTGGGGCATTCAAGCCATTTACGTTTAAGGTAATTATTGATAAGTATGATCCCATTGCCATTTACTTTATTGGTTTGGGTTCGAATTTATACACCCTTTTTGTGTTTCCTGTCTAGAGAATATCCTTTAGTATTTGTTGGAGAGCTGGTTTGGTGGTGCTGAATTCTCTCAGCTTTTGCTTGTCTGAGAAGCTTTTGATTTCTCCTTCATATTTGAATGAGATCCTTGCTGGGTACAATAATCTGGGCTGTAGGTTATTTTCTTTCATCACTTTAAGTATGTCTTGCCATTCCCTCCTGGCTTGAAGAGTTTCTATTGAAAGATCAGCTGTTATCCTTATGGGAATTCCCTTGTGTGGTATTTGTTGTTTTTCCCTTGCTGCTTTTAATATTTGTTCTTTGTGTTTGATCTTTGTTAATTTGATTAATATGTGTCTTGGGGTGTTTCGCCTTGGGCTTATCCTGTTTGGGACTCTCTGGGGTATGGGGAGGGAGGAGGGAGGAGGGTTCAGGATGGGGAACACAGGTATACCTGTGGTGGATTCATTTCGATATTTGGCAAAACTAATACAATATTGTAAAGTTTAAAGATAAAATAAAATTTTAAAAAAAAATAAATAAAACTAAAAAAAAAAAGAAAAAAACAAGTGAGTTCAAAAGCTACAAAAAATAAAAGCCTACTGTTAAATTGTCTTCACATAGATCCCTCTCACAGCAAACAAATCAAAGCATTTTCTAATATTGTTAAACTCATGGTTACCTATATTGTATTACCTAAAAATATACTTTCTGTTATCAATTATGTATCATAATTCATAATACAGAAATAACTTATCAAACTAAGACTTTTTAAAATTAATCAAAATGCTAGGTACATAGTGAAGGATAATAGTGCATCTGACATTATAGTAGCTGGTTAGTATGTCGTTAAGTGAATTTCGTCCACAGGCTGGCAACTCAGCTTTCATGGAACTTGTGAGAACAGAAGCAACAATTAAGTAGAATAACCTCTTCGTAGCACAGTAATAACTAGTAGAAAATCTACTGCCAACCCAACCCCTCCTCCAACACAAATGAAAGATATTCAGTGTTCAATTCTCTCTTTTTTTTTTCAGATTTTATTTAAATCATTACTTTCTCCCCCACCCCCAATAGATGTATTTAGAAACAAGGAGATTGTTTCCCATTAACAAATACTTGGTTTCTATACTATTGATTTTGGACATTTCTTCATATATTCAAAATATAAGCCCTTTATCAGATTTGTGATTTCCAATTATTTTCTCTCAGTTTGTACCTTATCTTTCCATTTTCCATCAAATTATTTTGCAGACCAAAGGTTTTTAATTTGGATGATATCTGATGTATTATTTGCTCTTTTATGGCTTGTTCTTTCGGTGTTGAGTCTAAAAATGAAATTCCTGCCTGTAGATCTTGATGATTTTGTTATTTTTTTCAAAAGTTTAGTTTTAATTTTTATGTTTAAGTCATGACCCGTTTTGAGTCATTCGTGTAAGATGTGAGGTTTAAGTTAGTGCTCACTTTTGTTTCTGGATATTCAATTATACTAGAACAATTTGCTGAAAAGGCTATATATTCTTTTTATATTGAATTTCTTTTACACCTTTGCAAAAATAAGTTGGACATATTTGTTTTGAGGTCTATTTCTGGGTTTTATAATTCTGTTTTGTTGCTATCTACCTGTCTTTCCTTGGGCTAAAATTGTCTATATTGACTACTGTACTGAATAATAGGCTTTAATAGCAGATGGAATGATTGTCATTTTATTTACTTATCTTTATTATTGTTTTAGCTATTCTATGGCCAGTCCTTTACATATAAATTTTACTTTTTAATTTTGTGGGGGGAGGGGTACACGCCATACAGCATACAGATTCTTAGTGCCTTGACTAGAGCATGGAACCTGTGCCCCCTGCAGTGGAAATGTGGAGTCTTCAGTACTGGACTGCCAGCGAAGTCATCTGTATAAATTTTAGAATTAATTTGCCTATATTTACAGAGACTTTGTTAGAATTTCAATTACTTGCATTCACTCTGTAAATCAATTTGAAGAGAACTAATATTTTTAATGTATTGACTGCATGAATAATTTTCCCACTTAGTTGTCCTCTCTGATTTTTTCCAAAGAATTTTTAAATTTTCAACATAAAGATTCATAAATGTCCGGTTAAGTTTGTTTACAACTGTGGTTGTAAAAACTCCAATGAATTAAAATATGAGAAGTGCTGTACTTATATATTGATGGCATAGAAACCCTGAAATTTAAGAAAAGCACTGAGATCTCAGGAAAAGTAAATGATGGAACAATGAGTAAAATTATATATATATATTTTTGTTTATTTTATTTTTTAACTTTACAATATTGTATTGGTTTTGCCATATATAGAAATGAATATTTTAAAATTAAATTTTTACTGTGAGTTCTCATAATGCAGAGGTACTAGCTATTCCTTTTTTCTGGGAAATTATCTCCCAGGTCAATGCCCTCATGCCTTCAACATCTTTAAATTCTTGATTGAATGTCATCTCTCAGTGCAACCCTAAACTGACCACTCAAAGTTTAACTGAAGTTCTTCATCCTTTTTCCCTGTTTAATTCAAGTTTGTTCCATGACAATTGTAGCCTTCTAAAATACTACCCAATTTGAATATCATTATGTTTTTTTGTTTGTGATTTGTCTTTCTCCTCCAGAATATAAGGTGCACTAGGGCAGGTACATTTATCTGGTTCATTCCTCGATGTTTTCTAAGCACCTTAATTGTACCTGACTCATTATCTAATAAGTGCATAAATGCATGATATTTAACATTTTCAAATACATAAATCTACTTAACATTGTCTTGCTTGTGACACACTTGGAACGAAAACAGTAATGCCTGCCTCCTTTGGCCTTATTTCTTTCTACTTTTTCATATTTTTTAGTTAAAAATTTGTGTTTAAGAGTGAGACAATACTCAAAGAAAGTATCAATCATCTGGTCCCTCTCTATTTTTCCAATCCTATCCATCCTTAATTAAACAAGAATTACCAATCTGGTATATTAATTTTAGTATTTTCCTCATGCTTTAACATATTTATAGATATGCAGATATGTATTTTGTTATTATTTTATTTTCATAATAAGCATATTGTACATGCATTCACTTGCAACTTTTAGACATAATTTGACAAAATACTCTGAACGAAACTTTGATTGGGCAAAATCAATGATAGTTAATTATTTTACTTAGCTATTTTTTTTTTTTGAGAAGACAAATAGAATATTATTCAGCGACAACTTCTCTATGGTCAGTTATTTCTTTTTTTCCCACTTCCCAGTGCCATATTGCAATATTTCTGTTGGTATGAATTCCAAAATTGAGATTACATGGTCATAGTGTATATGCATTTTTAGTTTTCACTATTATTTCCACTTGTTTTACACATGTTTTAGCTTTTTACTTAATCCACAAGACACTTTTGCATAAGTCCATTTGCCATTTTTTTTTCCTTCAACAGAGTACACCAGGGTTCTAAAGCCAACGTAGAATTTGAGATTTGAATATAGTCATAAATTTGGACACACTGTTTTTGATGAAAATTGTTGACATGTCTCATGTTCAGATGTAGATTTCTGTATCTGTTATCAAGTGGTGTTATTTTCTCTTTAATTACTTTCTGTTATTCAAAAGCCTGCTGATGTCTTGCATGCAGCAGTTACTCCATAACTCCACTGAATGAGTGGAAGTTGACCAGTTGCCCATTGCAAGTAAGTTCTCATTAAAAGTTATCATTGTTTATTATGGCCAGTTGATTGGACTGCTTTGATTAAGTATATATTGGAATAAGTTTATAGGCTCTGAGTACCTTTTACATGCTGAACTGCTACCCTAATCTATCAGCTTTTTAAATAAGTTCATCTTGCTTGAGTCCTTCACAGAAAATTAAAAACATAATGTTTTGAGAAGGATATAATTTTATTTTCCTTTCACTACTAGCATATTTTCTTGAATTGAAAATATGATCTTGAAGCTTTGATTTGAGAAACCTCTATTTACCACAGGTGATCTGTGTCAGTCTCCTGTTTCTGTTGTGGATGTTATTTAGGCAATAGCAAATTTTCTAAATGCATTGGCAGGAAGAAGAAGTGATGATGGGCATCTTAGTAAGCAATTTGGAGTTTTGAGCCAGCAGAGTATTAGCACTTTAGAGCCTATCTCTTACAGAAATAAGTCAGTAATAACAGATCGTTTTGTCAAAAAGTCAGCATTTTTTTTAATACTTATTGGCTAAATGTGGGGAGTGGGTAGCATGAGAAGGAAAGACAAAGAGGGGAAAACCAGCCCTCTACCCAGATGTTATTTACTACTAAGAATAAAACCTTCTCGAATCATGAATTTCCAGCCAAAGAGAAGTGAACCAGAGTAGACTTGCAATATAGAACAAAAGTGGCTCTGGACAGAATCTACTGCCAGTAAGTGTGTGAATTAAGGCAAATTATCATGATAATTTTCCTCATTGTGACTCCAAGGTCCCTGCAGATCATTATAATTCTAAGTTACCACACATCAGTTATTACATTTAAAAAGTCATTTTCTAAAATAAACCTAGAGTAATTAAGCCTCTCTTAAAAGCAGGCATATTTATGATTTATACAGAAACATTATGAACTAAAACTTTTTCAGGAGGTAAAATGTTATAGTCTGCGAACCTATTGGAACCCAAAAGCTGCAGGTGCTGCTTTGAAAAATGACATTTCCATCATCTACCTGACAAGTACAGCTGAAATATCAAAGTTATAAACATTCTGGTTCTGTGTGCCAGCTGCTGTTTCCATGGAAACAGCCTGAGTTGCCAAAGGAAGCTAACTGTCCTTTACATATAATTGTGAGACTAAATGTTTAACTAAGTATGCATTTGGATATATCTTTTTTATTATAAAATTTCCATTTTGATCATTTTACTTATATATCAGTATATCTTCATATATAAGATCAAATACTATTAAAATAAATTACATTCACCTTTATTTTAACTTTAATATTGTATTATATAAATATAGGTATAAATTATAAAATGAATTACATCATAAATATTACTCACCATTTAAATATTATAAGTTGTTCAAAAATTGAAAACATAGGGGAAAAAAGGACATATTTAATATATTTTTATTTTTGATATAATCTACAAATAACTAAACAAAGGGGAAATTATTTGTTAGTCTAAAAATCAACTTACTTTAATTTGCACTGATTATCCAGATTACTCTGTCAAAAAAGAAACAAATTCATTATTGGATTTATGTTAGTGGATTCTAATATTTTTACATTCCCCTAACTTGCTTTGGACTCTTGAGAGTCCCTTGGACTACAAGGAGATCCAACCAGTCCATTCTGAAGGAGATCAGCCCTGGGATTTCTTTGGAAGGAATGATGCTAAAGCTGAAACTCCAGTACTTTGGCCACCTCATGTGAAGAGTGGACTCATTGGAAAAGACTCTGATGCTGGGAGGGATTGGGGGCAGGAGGAGAAGGGGACAACAGAGCGTGAGATGGCTAGATGGCATCACTGACTCGATGGACGTGAGTCTGAGTGAACTCCAGGAGTTGGTGATGGACAGGGAGGCCTGGTGTGCTCCGATTCATGGGGTCGCAAAGAGTTGGACATGACTGAGTGACTGAACTGAACTGAACTTGCTTTGATAATGCAACATATATTTTGGTATATGCAAAGAGCTGTGCAATTTTTTTTTATGCTGCAAAATAGTAGGAAAGATGGAGCAATTTTGATATTTAGCATTGTGATAAATGACATAGTCAATGAAAAACTTTCACCCTGTTCATTATATATTTGTACACTTGGAAATTGTAAACAATAGTAATTTTATACCTTCAGGAAAGATTAAAATGTAACTTTAAGATACTTTCAGTGTGTGAGCCAATGATATTTCAAATAAACACGTTCTAGGTACTAACATCATAGCACCATCATATTACTAGAAAATACACTTTGCTGTTTAATAATAGAGCATTCTTAAATGTTGCTTCTACTATATCAGTTACTTGGGATATTATTATTTAATAGAGATGACAGTCACTTCAAGGGTGTTAAAAAGACTAATAATTAACTTGCATTTCAAAGATATATAACCTTGACTGGCTGAGTCATTTGGAAGATCTGTATCATCCTCAAATCTTACTTAGCTAAACGATTTTTGTTATAATTCAAGACTTCTATGATTTAATAAGACAGTGCATGTATTCATCTCATAATTTTTTAGGGAATTGATTATCTTGCCTTTTTTCTTGGTAAATTAAATGGAATATATATTGATCTTTGATGAAAGCATTTCAGATTTCTTTTTAAATTGAAATTTATTTGATTTATAGTATTTTGTGATTTGCAGATGTGCAACAGAGATTCAGCATTTTTTCAGTTTATATTCTTTTATAGATTATTACAAAATATTGAATGTAACACCTTGTGCTCTACAGTAAACCTTGTTGCTTGTCTATTTTTCATAGTAGTTTGCATCTGTTAATCCCATACTCCTAATTTGTCTCTTTTCCTTCCCTCTCCCCTGTGGGAACAATATATTTGCATTCTGTTTGTGGGTCTGTATCAGTTTTACTATAGATTCATTTGTATTATTTTTAGATTCCACAAATAAGTGATATCATATAGTTTGTCTTTCACTATGTGATTTAATTCACTAAGTAGATATTCTCTTCAGTTCAGTTCAGTCGCTCAGTTGTTTCTGACTCTTTGCAATCCCATGAACCACAGCACACCAGGCCTCCCTGTCCGTCACCAACTCCCAGAGTCTATCCAAACCCATGTCCATCGAGTCGGTGATGCCATCCAATCATCTCATCCTCTGTCGTCCCCTTCTCCTTCTGCCCGCAATCTTTCCCAACATCAGGGTCTTTTCAAATGAGTCAGCTCTTCGCATCAGGTGGCCAAAGTATTGGAGTTTCAGCTTCAACATCAGTCTTTCCAATGAACACCCAGGACTGATCTCCTTTAGAATGGACTGGTTGGATCTCCTTGTAGTCCAAGGGACTCTCAAGAGTCTTCTCTAACACCACAGTTCCAAAACATCAATTCTTCAGCACTCAGCTTTCTTTATAGTCCAACTCTCACATCCATACATGACCACTGGAAAAACCATAGCCTTGACTAGACAGACCTTTACCATTACTGGGCAAAGTAAAATCTCTGCTTTTTAATATGCTGTCTAGGTGGGTCATAACTTTCCTTCTGAGGAGTAAGCATCTTTTAATTTCATGGCTGCCATCAGCATCTGCAGTGATTTTGGAGCCCAAAAAATAAAGTCAGCCATTGTTTCCACTGTTTCCCCATCTATTTGCTGTGAAGTGATAGGACCAGATGCCATGATCTTCATTTTCTGAATGTTGAGCTTTAAGCCAACTTTTTCACTCTCCTCTTTCACTTTCATCAAGAGGCTCCTTACTTCTTCTTCAGTTTCTCCCATAAGGGTGGTGTCATCTGCGTATCTGAGGTTATTGATATTTGTCTCAGCAATCTTGATTCCAGCTTGTGCTTCCTCCAGCCCAGTGTTTATCATGATTAACTCTGCACATAAGTTAAATAAGCAGGGTGACAATATACAGCCTTGACATACTCTTTTTCCTATTTGGAACCAGTCTGTTGTTCCATGTCCAGTTCTAACTGTTGCTTCCTGACCTGCATATAGGTTTCTCAAGAGGCAGGTCAGGTGGTCTGGTATTCCCATCTCTTTCAGAATTTTCCACAGTTTATTGTGATCCACACAGTCAAAGGCTTTGGCATAGTCAATAAAGCAGAAATAGATGTTTTTCTGGAACTCTCTTGCTTTTTTGAATCCAGCAGATGTTGCCAAGTTGATCTCTGGTTCCTTTGCCTTTTCTAAAACCAGCTTGAATATCTGGAAGTTCACGGTTCATGTATTGCTGAAGCCTGGCTTGGAGAATTTTGAGCATTTCTTTACTAGCGTGTGAGATGAGTGTGATTGTGCAGTAGTTTGAGCATTCTTTGGCATTGCCTTTCTTTGGGATTGGAGTGAAACCTGACCTTTTCCAGTCCTGTGACCACTGCTGAGTTTTCCAAACTTGCTGGCAAATTGAGTGCAGCACTTTCACAGCATCATCTTTCAGGATTTGAAATAGCTCAACTGGAATTCCATCACCTCCACTAGCTTTGTTCATAGTGATGCTTCCTAAGGCCCACTTGACTTCACATTCCAGGATGTCTTTCTCTAGGTGAGTGATGACACCATAGTGATTATCTGGGTTGTTTTTATGTACAGTTCTGTGTATTCTTGTCACCTCTTCTTAATATCTACTGCTTCTGTTAGGTCCCTACCATTTCTGTCCTTTATCGAGCCCATCTTTGCATGAAATGTTACCTTGGTATCTCTAATTTTCTTGAAGAGATCTCTAGTCTTTCCCATTCTGCTGTTTTCCTCTATTTCTTTGCATTGATCACTGAGGAAGGCTTTCATATCTCTCCTTGCAATTCTTTGGAACTCTGCATTAAAATGGGTTTATCTTTCCTTTTCTCCTTTGCTTTTTGCATCCCTCTTTTCACAGCTATTTGTAAGGCCTCTCCAGACAGCCATTTTGCTTTTTTGCATTTCTTTTTCTTGGGGATGATCTTGATTCCTGTCTCCTGTACAATATTGTCTAGGTCCATCCATATGCTACAAATTGAAATATTTTATTCCTTATGGCTCACTAATACTCCATATATAATGTGTGAGTATATGTCCAGAAGAGGAATTGTTGGATCATATAGAAATTAGTTTCTCTTTGATATTTCATTATAATTGTAAAAATTGGACAGATTTCTGTGTACTAATCTTGTGTCCTGCTAGTTTGCTGAACTCATCTATAAGTCTAATAGTTTGGGGTGGGAGAGTTCAGGGTTCTCTATATAGACTATCATGTCATCTGCAAACAGTGACAGCTTTATATTTGCCCTTTCAATTTAGATACCTTTTATATCCTTTTCTTATATGATTGCTGTAGGTAGGAGTTCTAATATGTCATATATAAGTGGTGAGACTGGACATCCTTGTCTTCTTCCTGAATTTAGTGGGAAAACTTTCAACTTTTTACCAGTGAGTATTACGTTGGCTATCGGTTTGTTGTAAATGTCTTTTACTATGTTGAGATATGTTCTATCTCTACCAACTTTGGTGAGAATTTTTGTCATGCAAAGATGTTAAATTTTGTCAATTTTTTCCCTGAATTTATTAAGATGAACACGTGGTTTTTGTCTTTCCTTTTATTGAGTATTACATTAAATGGTCTACATATGCTGAACCATCATTGCAACAGTAGAATGAATCCCACTTAAATATCATGTGTGACCTTTTTTCTGTATTCTTGGATCCAGTTTGTTAACATTTTATTGAGGGCTTTGTGGGTAAACTTTTGTTTTAAACTGTTGTGATCAGAAAAGATGGAATAGACATTGAAATCATTTGTATCTTCTTAAATTTTTTGAGAATTGTTTTGTGACCTACGAGGTGGTCTATCCTAGAGAACATTCCATGTGCACTTGAAAAGAATGTGTATACTGTTTTTATTTTTTGGATGGAGTGTACTGTAGATAACAATTAATTCGAAGTGGTCTGGTTTTTCATTTGGTACCTGTGTTGCCTTATTGATTTTCTTTGGATGCACTGTCCATCGATGCCAGTAGTGGTGTTACAGTCTCCTACAATTATTGTCATTCCCTCTCTTTATGTCTGTGTTTGTGTGTGAGCCCGTGATTGCAGACACTAACAGTGGCCTCTGGGGCTTCACTTAGATCACACTCCAGGTGCCCCAGTTTGTGCAGCTGGAGTGAATCTTTGCTCAGATATCATACCAGACTGTGATGTGGAATAAGCAGGGCTAGGATGTTTGCATCTTCAGATTGGGAAGTGCAATGAGGTGGCACCACCAGTTCAAGGCTCTGTCCTCCCTGATTGTCAGCAAGCCAGCAGAGACACAATCCTCCTGAGTAGAGTCTAGGCTTCTCTAGTCTGTCTTTCAGTCTCTGTGGATTTTCAACCAGTCAAGAGGGCTTTCTCTTCTTCTCAGAGCCTAAGGACTAGGATGCCCAGATTTTAGATTGAGCAGTTCACTCCGCAGGGTGAGAGTTCACCCTTACAGACCTTCTCCTCCTTATAGATCCCTCTTAGGGGCTCAGACTCAAACCTGATGCACCCTCCCCCTTTTTTTTCTGTCCTACTTGGTTACATGGAGATGTTTCTTGCAGTTTTGGTTGTATAGAAGTTCTTTTGCTAGTTTCCAGTTTGTTTTCCATTCGAATTATTCCACATGTAGGTGTATTTTTTCTTTTAAGCATTTGTCTTATTACTCTGTTACCTTGTCCCCCCTGTTAAACTCTCTACTTTTAATCTGCTACATTATGTTGAGTACATTTCTTGTTACTTAATCTCCTTATACTTAAATTCCAAGTCTACAATTCTTTTAGTATCCCCCACTACACCAGGAGTGACCCTGGCACCCCAAAACTGCCACATAGACCATGTACTTCTCTAGAGCAAAAGCCACAAGGACCTATGCACAGGCCCCTGGGACAGAATCAAAGCATTTCAAGTTCCTGAGGTAATGTATTAAAATACATTAATATTTTTAAAATAGCAAATGAAATTATAAAAACAATTAAAATGTAGATAATACACATATAAACATATTTGCTACATGGGGTGATTTTTAGTGACTGTATTTAATGTGGATTTTTAAAATTAGATATTTAGGTAAAGATTATGAACTTCAGTAGTATAGCAACGAGTTTTCTTATTCTTGGGTAATCAATCATTCCATCACATTGTGAAACTGCCAGAAGTTAAGTCATCTGTGTTAACCTTGATTCTATTCTTCAGTGCAGTAGCAGATGACAGGCAGGATCCCAGGCTGAGAAATGTGAATTTATTGCAGCTATAGGATATACCTGAGCATAGGACTGAGAAATTCAGTCAGGTTCTACCTGCGCTATTAGTTTTTAAACCAACGTTGGGCTTGCTAAGAAAAAATATCATACTATTTCTACCATTTTTTTTCCCCTTTTCCAGTCTTTGAATAGATAAGATGTATTCATTTTTCCCCTTCACTTTTATGTGTCTTTTATTCCCTTCAGTTTGCAAGCACAATTCTTTGATGCTACTCCTTGAAAAATTAAGAGTGTCACTCATCTCCTGTCTGATTGTATTTCATATTACTGATTAAAAAATAAATTATTTATAAACCATAGTGTTATTGGAAAATATAAATGGTGAGTTTTCATTATCATCCAATGTTAATGTATCAAATATAATGTAGTAAAATATCATGTGGCTCTATCAGTCACAAACCATTTTCCTGCTTTCCCCTCTACTTACTTGATATTACTCCATATCATAACACAGTAGAACTGGAAAGGTTAGAGTATGGGCCCTAGAGGTAAACCCCTTGACCGTGATTACCTAGATAATTAATGATAAAGCTAAATTAACTCAAACTAATTTTTATTTGTTGCCCTTTATTAATTACACATAATTTTGTATTGAAATCATTTCAAGGTCAAGGTATTCCAAACCACAGTGTCTATTCTTTCCTTAAGACAGTTTGTTACTTCCTTTTCCCTCTTACATTCCTGGTGAGGTAGGTTTGTCTACTATAGTAGAAAATGCACTAAATATTAGCCCAAATTAAATAAGTTATATTAATAAACATAAATTACAAAATATAATTCATTTATATATGATTTTATAAAGTTAATATATTTTAAAAATTCATGTACCATCTTATTTACTTAGCAAAATAACTTATTAAATTTATTTTATAGAACACACACTGAGGGTTCAACATTTTAATTATTTTCTTAAGGACACAAGTGGAAGGAGTCACTCCTGGAGTTTTTCATTGTTGAAAATGTAATTTGACTTGCTTTATTTTATGTTAAATGAAACATTAAAAAGATTAAACATTTAAAAAGATTAAACTGGCAATTATAAGTTAACCAACAGAAGTTCTATAGCCAATATTTTAGTAATTATCTAGATGCACAATGTAACTAATCTTTGTCTTAATTCTAACTTGATAATTCACTCCAACATGTACATTTTTTTTAAGAAATTGGAGTTGTATGTAGGATTTTCATTTTAATATTAACAAATAAAACCTGAAAAACTGCTCACAATCATATTTGAATGTGAATTTAGATTTTTTTATAATTATTTGTTTTTAATTATTATTAATAATTCTTTAACAAAGTAGAGACTCCATTCCTTACTGATGCAGTAAAAAACAGAACTTTCACTGTCTTGTATACAGGGTTATTGTTACCATCTTTCTAAATTCCATATATATATGCGTTAGTATACCGTATTGGTGTTTTTCTTTTTGGCTTACTTCACTGTGTATAATAGGCTCCGGTTTCATCTGATGTATAGAACAGTCTTTTGGACTCTGTGGGAGAGGGAGAAGGGGATGATTTGGGAGAATGGCATTGAAACATGTATACTATCATATATGAAACGAGTCGCCACTCCAGGTTCGATGCATGATACTGGATGCTTGGGGCTGGTGCACTGGGACGCCCCGGATGGATGGTACGGGGAGGGAGGAGGGAAGAGGGTTCAGGATGGGGAACACGTGTATACCTGTGGCAGATTCATGTTGATATATGGCAAAACCAATACAATATTGTAAAGTTAAAAAATAAAAAAAAAATTTAAAAAATTAAATAAAATGTAAAAAAAAAAAAAAAAACACACACAGAACCTTCTCTCTCTCTGGCTCTCAGTTGGACTGTTTCTGTAATAGTGGTGCCACTCAGAGGGATGCTTGCCATTGTTACCAGGCCTAACTTCAGAGTTCTGGCTTAGTGGTTCTTGGCTCTTAATTTTTACAGAATTACCCAGGTGGTAATACAAATCCACATTAATAAAAGCATTGTATAATTATATAAATCAGTAGGAATATATATATATTTCTCATTTTCTCTTCATTTACTTTAAAAGCCATTGTATAAAATAATGCATGCTGTCGATAATATAGAATACATATTTATAAATATTGTATATCAGTCTTTACATAATACATGTGTATATATTTTATGTATAATTTATTGTAGGGCCTATGATGTATAGAAATATATTTGCCAATAAAGAGCACAAGAGAGGCACATGAGAGCAAGGGCTAAGGACATGACTATTGATGCTAAGTAGTAATTATAACAACATATTGTTTACTTTGCACATTAATGAGATATGCATGTGATGGTACCACAATGAGAGGGAAATGGAATAGATATAAAGGTACACTTTTGTATATAGTACTAGAATTAAGCTAGTACAAGTTGGAAGCTGATTCAGTTGAGATATATATGGCAAATTTTATAGCAGCTAGTACAAAAAAATTAAAAATGTAGTTAAAATTATTAAAGAAATTAAAATGCTACATTAGAGAAAGACAAGTATCAAATGATGCATCTTATATGTGTATTCTAAAAAATGACTACAAATGAACTTATCTATAAAACAGAAATAGAATTACAGATGTAGAAAATAAACTTATGGTTACTTGAGGATAAGAGGGATGAGGGATAAATTGGAAGATTGGGATTGACACATGCACACTACTATGTATAAAATAGATAACTGATCAGGGCCTATTGTTCTTGGAGAAGGAAATGGCAACCCACTCCAGTATTCTTGCATGGGAAATCCCATGGACAGAGGAGCCTGGCAGGCTGCAGCCCATGGGATCACAAGAGTCAGCGATGATTTAGTGGCTAAGCCACCACCACCACCACAGGGGGCCTACTGTATAGCACAGGGGACTCTACTCACTACTCCATAATGGCCTATATCGGAAGAGAAGCTAAAAACATGTGGATATATGTATATGAATGAAAGATTCCCTTTACTGTACACTTGAGAGAACACAATATTGTAAATCTACTATAACCTAAAAAAATTAAAAAAAATATATAAGGATGTGATTACTATTATACAAAATAAGACGTTCATGGTAATGACTCTGCTTAAACTTCTAATGGCACATTGATAATAGCTTGTCTTTTAGGTAGCTCTGTTTTTGCTAGATGGACTGGGATACTCCTGGTACATATCTGGTTAGGACATCTTTCAGTTGTGGCCTACTTGGGGCAATGGGCATGTAAGAAATTGATACAGAGCAATGCCATGATAAACGAATGGAAAGTAATCAGATTTTCTTATTTAAACAAGAAAATGTAAAGACACTGTAGAAGTTGAAATATACGAGGGCCTATTAAATTTGTGAAGGAGAAGAAACTAGTAAAGGCTGTCAAACAGTATATAGAGAGGAATACATGGGAATTGAACAAGGAAAAAGCAAAGTCAAAATTCATGAAAGAGAAATCATATAACATATGATGAAATTGTAGCCAGATACCTCTTGATACTGTAAAGATTATCCATTTAATCTTGACAGTATTTGCACTTCAGAGGTGAGCAGTACTGTTCTTTATACAGAAATTTGACATTTACTTAGAAAAACAAATCTTTGAGAATCATATTAAGTCAACTTCTCAATAGAAGCATGTTAAAATTCTCTTTTAAGATTTTTTTGAGATAAAGGGATCCAGATGTTTATTTCTTTAATAGTCTTTCTTTCAAAAGTCCCTAAACATGGCCATGTAATTTAACTTATCCTTGACATCTTGACCTTTTTCCCTTTAACAACTGTCATCTATTACTAGCAGCAGTTTCACATCAGTGCTTTCCTAACCAGAATGCCAGAAATAAATGAATACAAACTTTGATGGGTTTGAGAGTAATGGTTACAGTTCTCTAAATGGTATAGATCTTGAGCTTTCATTCATGAAATAATGTTCTTTCTAAGGTAATATTTCCAGTTATGTATATTCAACAATGAAAGTCTATGAAGAGTGTCAGAGTGCTCATACACTTTGCTTTTGTCAGAATCTTTACATTTTCCCTCATAGATCAAAATAGTGCTTGTGAAGTGAATCAGCATTAAAAAAACTAAAATATTCTCATTAATGAGCCTTAATAATATTTAATAATGTTAGTGTAACTTGTTAACATTACAAGGCCTGACATATTTTCTCCTATTCTTAATAAAACACCTGTAAATATATTCATTAAATAATGAATACTAAAGCGTTGAATAATATGAGAAGATGGAAATGTGAGCTTTAAAAATTTGTATTAATCTCAATATATAGGCATTTGCACAAAGAATGTGCTAACCATCAGACACTGGCACTCATCTCCAGCACTAGTAAGGCCATGCTTAAAATCTTGCATGCTGGGCTTCAGCATTATGCAAACCAAGAACCTCCAGATGTCCAAGCTGGGTTTCGAGAAGGAAGAGGAACCAGAGATCAAATTGCCAACATTCACTGGATTATATAGAAAGCAACAGAATTTCAGAAAAAAAAAAAAACATCCATCTCTGTTTCACTGACTATGCTAAAGCCTTTGTGTGGATCATGACGAACTGTGGAAAGCTCTTAGATGGGAATACCAGAACATCTTACCTGTCTCTTGAGAAACCTGTTTGTGGATCAGGAAGCAACTGTTAGAACCCTGTATGGAATAACTGATTGGTTCAAGATTGAGAAAGGAATACAACAGGGCTGTCTGCTGTCACTCTGTTTGTTTAACCTATGCTGAGCATATTATGAGAAATGCTAGGCTGGATAAATTACAAGCTGGAATCAACATAGTCAGGAGAAACATCAACAACCTCATATATGTGAAAGATACCATTTTAATGGCAGAAAGAGAAGAAGAACTAAAGAGCCTCTTGATGAGGGTGAAGGAAGAGAGTGAAAGAGCCAGCTTAAGACTAAATATTAAAAAACCTAAGATCATAGCATCCAGCCCCATTACTACATGGCAAAAAGAATGGGAAAAGGTGTAAATAGTGACAGATTTCCTCTTCTTGGGCTCAAAAATCTTGGACAGTGACAGCAGCCATGAAATCAGAAGACAATTGTTTCTTGGCAGGAGAGCTATGACAAACCTAGGCAGTGTGTTGAAAAGCACAATCAAAGCTTTGGTCTTCCCAGTGGTCTTGTTCCATTGTGAGAGCTATACTATAAAGAAGGCAGAATGACAAAGAATTGACACCTTTGAACTGTGGTGCTGGAGAAGACTCCTGAAAGTCCTTTGGCCAGCAAGGAGATCAAACAAGTCAATCTTAAGGGAGATCAACCCTGAATATTCATTGGAAGGACTGATGCTGAAACTGAACCTCCAGTACTTTCATCATCTGATATGAACAGATGATTCATTGGAAAAGTCCCTGATGCTGGGAAAGATTGAGGGCAGAAGGAGAAGAGGACATCACAGGATGAGATGGCTGGATCGCATCACCGATGCAAAGAACATGAATTTGGACAAGTTCTGGAAGATAGTGAGGGACAAGGAAGCCTTTCATGCTGCAGTCCATGGGGTCACAAAGAGTCAGACATGACTGGGTGACTGAACAAAAACATAGGCATTTGCATATTATTATTGAGACTTCCCTGGTGGTTCTGTCATAAAGCATCCACCTGCAATGAAGGAGACACAGAAGATGTGGGTTCAATCTCTGGGTCAGGAAGATCCCTTGGAGGTGGGCATGGCAACTCACTCCAGTATTCTTGCCTGGAAAAATCTCATGGACAGAGGAACCTGAAGAGCTACAGTCCTTGGGATTGCAGAAGAGTCAGACACAACTCAGTGACTAAATAAAGACAATGTTATTTGAACTCACAGTTGTGAAATCTGCATACAGTGCACCTTAAACAGTAACTTGGGCATGGGCAACTGAGAATGGGGGTGGACGACAGGAGTAGTCCAGAGGCTTCCCTTCCCTTCCTTTCTCCAATTCAGGAACATTATGCCTACCTGTTTCAGAAACTAGAAAATCAATTATCCAACCAGAGTTAAACTAAGAAAAAATTCAGCTGAATATTTGCCCAGATCATCAATGTGTAAAGGACCTTAAAACATTATTGTATTAATAGTACTAGTTGTTGTTTAGTCACTCAGTTCTGTCTGACTCTTTATGACCCCATGGACTGCAGCATGCCAGGCTTCCCTCTCCTTCACCATCTCCTAGAGTTTGTTCAAACTCATGTCCATTGAGGCATTGATACCATTCAAGCATCCCATCCTCTACCCTCTTCTCCTACTGCCTTCAATCTTTCCCAGCATCAGGGTCTTTTCCAGTGAGTTGGCTCTTCGCATTAGGTAGCCAAAGTATGGGAGCTTCAGCTTCAGCAGCATTCCTTTCAATGAGTATTCAGGGTTGATTTCCTTTAGGATTGACTGGTTTGATTAGTAGAGAAGCATGCAAATAAGGGAAGTAATAATTTTTTCCTCCAAATCCCTTTCTATACTTTATGTGGATCTCCAGAAAGTAAAAGAGAATGGAAAACTAATAATGACCTGCAAAAATAATTTCCTAAAACAGAATAAAAATGAGGATTTTTCTAAAGATCTACCATATGTGTATTAATTTTTTTAAAGGCACCAATGTGGAGTATAATGTTAAACATATAGAAATTTAGGGTGAAGAAAAATCCCCCCACAATTTCCAGATCATTAAGAAGAAAATGTACTGCTACTCACAAATAAAATTCAATTTAACTGCAGATTTCTTATAATTAACAATTTAGACTATAAAAAGCAGCAGATTAATATTTGGGAGAAGATTTTTTTATAATCTAGAATTAATACCCATCCAAAATAGCATTCTAATGTAAAGGTAAAATTTTTGAAAATTGATTATGTAATGATACACAAAGGTTATAATTTAAAGTCAACATCTGAAACAACTATTCTAGAACAACTAGCAAAATAGTTAACCAACTTAATAAAGAAATCAAAGAAAGCAGAGGGATGATGTCAAATACTAACATAAAAAACCCTTTCACATTCATATTTACATGAAAAATTTTCATTTGATGAAAGTAATTTTTAAAGGAACTGGAACTAAAATAACAAAAAGCAGACAATGTGAGAAAAAATAGTATGCCAAAGTTTGTGTCTTGTTTTTGGCAAAATTAAATACTTGTTGATATCTTATTAATACAAATGATTATAAACATGTATATTTCATAATAAAGATAGCTGCATAAGAATAGAAATATACCCATTATTTTTCTAGCAGTGGAATAGTAATAAGGAAACAAAATTTTATAATCCAGTAATGATCATTATAAGCAATTATAAATTATAATAGCAAAAAAGGCATGCTGAGCCCCTTGACATGTATAAAGATTGGAAGTCATTACACCTATCCTTACCAGAAAAACTGAACAAATGAAAATCAGTGCCTTTTCATGGATCCTTCAGAAACTCTGGTTGTAAGGCAAACCAAATCCTTGAAATCTAGAGAGATGGCTGCCCCCTCTCCCCACTTCCCGCAGCAAGATACAACATTGTGTGTCTATCTGCTTACCTGGAGCAGAAGCCACCAGACACCACAGCTGATGGAAAAAAAATCCCTTTAAATGATAATTTTGAAAAATTACTTGGAGGCTGAATACAGAGAAACTTTGGAGGGTTGTTTCACCTGGACTCTGCTATTTTCATGGGTTTCTCTCCAGGAAACTTAACGATTCTCATGTTGAGAAGTTGAGAGAAATCTGAAAGAGTCCTGAAAGAGGGAGGGGTAGACTAACCATTATGAAATTCTCCTAGACTCAAAGAACCAACCTCCAGGAGGAAGGGATTCCCAGGGGACAATTCTGAACCCTTATCTGGTGTAAAGGAAGGGAACTCTGCCCAATTCCAGGCAGTTTCAGCCTTCATGTCTTCTGTGAAAGAAATAAAAATATCACAGCCACCAGGGGTCAAGGATTTAAGAAAGAAGTTGGAGTGACTCCAGACAGGGAAGAGAATAGCAATAGGGGCATGTCCTTGAAGAAGGGATAAATACTTGTGAAGGTCCAGTAAGTCTTCTGGACTTACTGTAGAAGAAGACTGTAGAATGTCCTCTGCCCCTTTCTCCATCCACACACCATAAACCTCCAGTGTAATAACAGTGTACTACATTGAAAGACCTACATCACACTGAGTCTCTCTCAGTAGCAATTCATGATGGAATTTGAAAGCCTAGAAGTGAAACTAAAACAAGGACCAGAAATGATTTTGAAACCTCTTGTACCTATCGCTATAATAAATGTTAAATATGGCCCAAATCCCAGGCAGATTATCATAAATCTTCACACTAAAAGAATATTTATGTTAGCACTTATTACCTTATATTACATATCCTGTTTTCAATTTTAAAAAATTACAATGGCATACCAAAAAGTAAGAAAAATACACTGAAGAGACAAAGCAAACCAAATAAGACTCAGATGTGACGTATTTGTTGGAATTACAAATTCAGGAATTTAAAACAAGAATTGATATATTATGGGCTCTAATGAAAAAAGTACACAACATTCAAGAAGAGATGGGTTATGGATGCCATCAAAGAGAAGGAACCATAAGAAAATATCAAAATGAGACACTAGAAATCAATAACACAGTGACAGAAATGAGTAGTGCCTTCAATGTCCTCATCAGCTAAGACAAGGAAGAGGAAACTTCAGAGTAATCAATATGAATCTCCCCAGCCGAAATGCAGAGCAAATACGATCGAAAACAAAAAGTCCCGGAACTTTGAGATAATATCCGAAAGTGAGAAATGTCCACACTTTTGATAGGATCCAAAATCATATCCAGAAAACTCTTAAAAAATAAAGAAGTATAAAAATAAAAACAAACCAAAACAAAATATCACACACACACGCATCCCCGGATATATCACAATGAAATTACACAGAGACTCAAAGACAAAAAGAAAATCTTACTGCGGGAAATCAGAAGATAAAGAAATACCTATGGGAGAATTAGGCTAAGAATTGCAATTGACTTCTAATAAAATACCGTAAAAGTAAGAAAAGAGATTAGGTTAGATACTACTGGTTATCTCATACCTAGCACAGATAACGAACCTTACTATATGTGAATAAGACAAAATTAAGGAATCTGGAGAATTCAGAGTGAAATTCAGATGGTGACAAAATAATTTATTAAAAAATGTATGATATAACGTCACTCAATATGTTGGAGGAAAAAAAAGTTCTTAGCTAAGTAACTCTGGAAATAAGTGGAGACCCTAAGAGCAAAAGGAGCTGATCATTAGCTCTGTACTATAGTTGGTGTAATTATTCCCCATAGGGGTGTGGGTTGATGTGCCACATATATACTGAGATTGAACAAATAAGTAAATGGATGGAACATGGTGGATCAGGTTTCTCACTGACATCAGTGGGAGTATATAGATTAAAAATATATTTATATGAAATTCCAGAAGACTAGATGAACTATGTGATATTGGATTAGGGCTGGATACGTCAGTATGGATTCACTTTAATCTAATACAGATTGATATAAATCTACAGAATAACATATAGTTAGAGATGAACAACAAGCACATTTAGTGCTCAGAGCTTGGTTTCTAATACCGGTATGGAAAGGGGGGAATATGCAAAACTTAGTAGAGGAACCTGAGCAACACAACCTCAGTCAGGTGACCAAGGTCATCATCAGTAACCCATACACCCAAAACAATGATGAAAGAAACATCAGACAAACTCACGTGGAAAAGTAGCTTAAAAATTTCCTTACCAATACTCCTCAAAATGCATGAAGTCATCAGAAACAATGACAGTCTTCAAAATTGTGACTGCCAAGAGACATGATGACAATATGTAAATGGTAGACCAGAACAGAAAAAAGATACTAAGCAGAAAAGAAGGAAATCTGAATAAATGAGGGTTTAGTTAATAATCATATATTGTTATTGTTCATTTGCATGACAAATGTACCCTACTAATGTAAGACATTAACAGTAGAGGAAACTGAACATGGTGTAAAAGAGAATTATTATCTTCGCAACTTTCTGTAAATGTACAAATACTGTAATAAAAGCTATTGTAAGTAATGTAAATGTAAAAACTATCCTGTAATTAAATGTTTGTTTAAAAAGTAAAGGAATGAATTAAGGGTAAAATTTTATGACCCTAACAAAATTCACTTCAATTTCTCTTTAAAAAATAACATTGTAAATAGTAGACAAAAACTTGGTCAGCAAATAAGTGTCCAAACGATCTAAGCACACATACCAATAGTAAACTTTAACTTTTTAAAAATGGATACTTTGCAGGTTGACTTGTAAAAAACAGAGTATATATTCCAGTGATGACTTTTATGCATCACTTATCACAATCGTATTCTATGGAAAGGGCTGTTATTTTTAATTTTCAAGTTTCAGAAAAATTAAGCACTAAAATTGACAATGAAATATACTGGCCATTGTTTGTATTTTAACTAAAGAAAATGAAGATTTATAAGGTGAAGTTATTTGCCTTCATTATTTTCTGTTATTGCTGATAGTGATAGTAGTAGCAGTGATATTGTTTCAATTATTTTTATTTTAATTTTATTTTGCCTATATTTCTATTTCTCCCTGAGTTCAATTATTTATTGGGCTAAAAAACAATTTCCTCACTTATCATTAAAGAAAAGAGGCCATCTTTCTATTTGATATATTTCCTTTTTTAGTTCATTACCTTGTTTCTCCATTTCTCAGTGGTAAACTAATATATAATCCTGAACTATAGTTAAGACTTGACCTTAATGTGGGTGTACTTGAGAAGAAATTGCTAAAGTCTAATGTATTGTATCATATTTTACTTGTTTTAAAAATGGTCGATTTATTCCAGTGAGGTTTCAACCTTATTTTAAAAAGCAGCAGCCCTTGCCAGTTTGTGCATCCAGTTAAATATTAGGACTCTGCAACAGAAGAGAAATTATTTAGTGTATAACCCAGTTTGTGAAGAACATCACCTTTTCCTCACTACTATAGAAAAGAAAAAAAAAACAAACAGTAGATTTCCAGTATAATTATGTAAGAGGGTAACATCTTTTTTACATGCAATAGACAAATAGAAGCTTTTGTTTTTTTAATTTAAATTTCAAATTTTTGGTAAATTTTATTTATTCATTTTTAAAATAATTAAGTTTTTGCTTTTCTGATTGGGAAAATTGCATTTGAGTTTAAGTGCTGGTTTCTTGTCCATAATTAAAATTATAGTCAACTCAGAATTACATATGTAATATTCATATATGTCATTGAAAATAGCCATAATGAGCCATAATAACCTAGTGAGAGATTAATTTTAGGAGATCTTAAAATCTCTTGAGGGAAGTGTGTCTTGCTTCATGGGTTTTTCATAGAGATCGCTATATAAAAGACAATCCACAACTCTTCAGACACCCAATGAAACATCTAAATTGCAATCAGTACAACCTTAATAGTAGTTACAGTCCTTTAGTATACAAACTAGTTACACTACATACACAGACAAGAAGCAAAACAACTTATTGAGTAGTATATATATACTGTATAGTACTGAGAAACTTTAGAGTGTATTTAGAACATTCTTGTTTTAGCCCTTTTCCTACACACTACTTAGTCCCTTTGGCTTCAGCAAGCATCTCAGCTGGTCAAAATTCTTTGCCTTGTCAGTATTCCAAAATTTTATTACCAAGGGGTTTGGGCAGTTATGAATCCTTTCTGTGTTGGGCTGCTGTAGATTTCCATTATTTTTTCCTATTGGATATGAAATTACTAAGATATAATTAGGAGACCTTCTAACTTACATATTTCTCACTACCCCTATTTTGTGATAACAGCTAAATGAATCTTCCCAGTCTGCACAGTAAGCTCCCGTGAGTGTTGGCTCAGTTGCCATGAGCCAAATGACCACCGTGGTCTCCAGTTTATCGTTCAATCCTGATAGTAGTTTGTCCCCTAAAAACTGAAACTTATGTATTAGCTTTCCATTGCTTGCAACATATTGCCACACACTTGGGAGCTTAAAAACACTCATTTTCTGTTTTTGTATGTGAGACGTTCAGAGCAGGGCTCAATTGGAGTTCTCTGCTTGGGGTCTTCTAAGGCCAAATCAAGGTGTCAGTTAAGCTGGACTTTTATTTAGATGGAAGATCTATGGAAGAATACACTTCCAAGCTCTTTTATGAAATTGGAAAAGATTATTAATATTTTCGTATAGTTTTAGGACTGAGTCTCCTGGCTGTTGGCCAGGGGAAGGCCCATCTTTCAGACACTGCTTGGATTCCTCATTGCATGGTCCTCTCCCTCTTTTAAAGTCAGAAGCATTTTCTTGAATACTTTCCTGGCTTGTTCTTTTACTTCTAGTTTTTAAAGGTACACCTTACTGAGTCAGATATAACCAGATACTCTTCACATCTTAAGGCTGATTGACTTGTGATTTTGATTATGTCACAAAATAATGTCATCATGTAAGTGCTTTAATGTTTGAATAACCAGGGAACAGGGATTCTGTGTATATGTGATAGGGGGAGAAGGGAGCAGATTGTTAGAATTTTGCCTGTCACAGCCTCCAATCCACCCAGCAGAACCCATATTTTCAAAAAGATGGTAGTAAAAAATGTGAAGTCTTTTATTAGGTATAACATGAGAGGAAGTGCTATAAATTTTATCCTTCTACTCACAGAACCATGAATCCAGGGTATGGGAGAAACAACACAATATATTGATTCTTAGCATATACACATCAAGGAGGATATTATCTCAGTCCTGTGGTGTTATCATCAAGCCAGCACCATGACTAAATTTGCAAAAGATTTAGTCTGTAAAAGGTCATTCAACTGTTTAACAGGGTGATGGGGAAAATGGTAAGACTAGCAACTTCCCTGACCAAGAACTCATTAGCACAGTTCATTTTATAGACAATGACTTCCCTGATAAGAATCAGTGATATTGGGAAAACATAAGCAATGTCATTGGCATAAACTTGATGAGATTTGTACATACATAAGCATATAAGTAAATTTTTTTTTTTTGTCAGAAGCATTCAAGGAATGCAAATCAGTATCTAAATTAGCTATCCCAGTGAGAACAAATCATTCCACCTTCCATTATAGAATTCACCCAGTGTGGACAGAGGGACTTCTCAATTAATGGTGGCATGTTGTGGGATAAGTATTTTAGTCTCTCTTTCTGGCAGGTTTGACACTCAGCAGTGGCTATCACCAAATGATTCTTGGTGAGTGGAAGTTCATACTGCTTAATCCATACATACCCTCCATTTTTCCCCTATGACCACATTAGCCAATGTCCACTGGGATGTCTTGGAGAGAATTTGACCGACATTCAAGGAATAATTTATCTTGTCTACTTGATTATTCTTATTTGCTTCTTTTTTTTTTCTAAACGTGGCCATGGGGCATAAGTATATTTATTAGAGATGTCCATCCTTGTAACTTTTCCTGTCCCCCTTATCAATGATTTTTCAACTATATTCCTTCCATGCCCCTAACTCTCAAGCCAAACTGTTCACCACAGGTCAATGTAGCACTAAAATTCTGGACATCTCTTCTTCTAGTCAAAGTTAACAACGAGGTAAACTGCTTGGTAGAAGGATTTTTCTCTGAAAATGTTGCTTCAGAGCTACTCCTGAGTAGCGTGCTAATGTTGCATATCTTCACTTTTGAAAGTGAAAGTGAAGTCACTCACTCGTGTCCGACTTTTTGCGACCCCATGGACTATAGCCTACCAGGCTCCTCCGTCCATGGGATTTTCCAGGCAATAAGACTGGAATGTATTGCCATTTCCTTCTCCAGGGGATCTTCCCAACCCAGGGATTGAACCTGGGTCTCCCGCATTATAGACAGATGCTTTAACGTCTGAGCCACCAGGGAAGTTGAAATCTTCACTTTTGGGTGGTACCAAAACATTTTAGAGAGTTATTTTTAAGCCAGACTTACTAAATACTGTGCATAAAGAATTTCTCATGAACCATAAATGCCAGTACAGAAGGCGAAGCTATATAGTGGTAGGAGAAGTCATGAAAACAGGAACTTTGTTTTTTTAGTAACTGAGTCTTATTTTAACTGGGAAGGGTTAATTTTGACTGCGTACTAGATCTGCTTCTGTGACTTCAACTCTTATTTTGACGCTTTTGTTATTATAGGTATACATAATGGTCTGCTTCAGGGAGACCTGCAGGCCTCCCTCTTCTTGACCCTTGGGCTATAGGGTGGCTTTGGCTCACAGAGAGTGAGCCTGACCCTGCCCACTTGTGAAGGACTGACATTCTTTAGTTCTTTGTGTGGGAAATAGCACCTCTTATCTACTGCTTGCCAGTGTGGCTCAGCAGTTCACATTTGGGGGCTGGAATCACAAATAGCTGTGGTATCTTTGTTTATTGATATGACAGGAGATATTCCATTTCATACCACCCATGAAATGACTGTAACGAACTGAAGCTAACACATCCACCTGCCTGAGGCTTGCCATTCTAAGAGATATTTGCAAGAATTAAAAGGTTTTTTTACGTTGATTCTTCACCCCACCCTCATCTCTGATCCATAAAAGAACCTGTCATCTAGGCTCTGACAAGATGGTTATTTTGAGATGTTAGTCTGCCATCTTCTCGGTCAGCCAGCTCTCTGAATAAAGTCATATTCTTTGCCTCACACCTTGTCTCTCAGATTTATTGTCCTATCGTGTATCAAGCAGAGTGAGCTTGGACGCAGTAACATTTTTTGTGTGTATGCTACCTACTTTTGAAGATTGAGTGCCACTTTGCACACTCAACTTTATGGCTTGATGAGTCTGACAACATCCAGTTAATGGTGGGCATATGGAATTTTATGGTAAATTGGTGTGTGTGTGCTTAGTCACTTCAGTCTTGTCTGACAATTTTCAACCCTATGCACTATAGCCCACCAGGGTCCTCTGTCCTTGGGATTTTCCAGAATACTGGACTGGGTTGCTATGCCCTCTTACAGGGGATCTTCCCAACCCAGGGGACAAACCAACACCTCCTGTGCCTCCTGCACTGCAGGCAGATTCTTTACTACTGAGCCACTGGGCATGCCTGGTAAACTGGGGGACAATTTTACATATTTAGTCACTTCTAGTACTCCTTGGAAGGAAAGTTATGACCAACCGAGATAGCATATTAAAAAGCAGAGATATTACTTTGCCAACAAAGGTCTGTCTAGTCAAGGCTATGGTTTTTCCAGTGGTCATGTATGGATGTGAGAGTTGGAGTGTGAAGAAAGCTGAATACCGAAGAATTGATGCTTTTGAACTGTGGTGCTGGAGAAGACTCTTGAGAGTCCCTTGGACTGCAAGGAGATCCAACCAGTCCATCCTGAAGGAGACCAGTCCTGGGTGTTCATTGGAAGGACTGATGCTGAGGCTGAAACTCCAATACTTTGGCCACCTCATGCGAAGAGTTGACTCATTGGAAAAAACCCTGATGCTGGATTGGGGGCAGGAGGAGAAGGGGATGACAGAGGAAGAGATGACTGGATGGCATCACCGACTCAATGCACAAGAGTTTTGGTGAACTCCAGGAGTTGGTGATGGACAGGAAGGCCTGGCGTGCTGCGATTCATGGGGTCGCAAAGAGTCAGACATGACTGAGGGACTGAACTGAATTGAGGACCCCAAAACAAGCATGAAGTATTTTCCTCCTCATGTGAACAGTTATCTGTAGAGATAAACATAGCTTTACTCCAAAATTATGGAAGTATATGCTGTGAATTGGGCTTCCCAGGTGGCTCAGTGGTAAAGAATTCGCCTGCCAGTGCAGGATACATGGGTTTGTTCCCTGGGTTGGGAAGATCCCCTGGAGGAGGAAATGGCAATACACTGCAGTATTCTTGCCTGGAGAATCCCACGGACAGAGGAGCCTTATTGGCTACAGTCTATAGGGTTGCAAAGAGTCAGAAACGACAGAACACACACACGCGTACTGTGAATCACTAACATTGTCCTGCCAAATATGACAAACTTTATACCTATCATCCTTCAGTCAGTTCAGTTCAGTCGCTTAGTCGTATCCAACTCTTTGTGACCCCATGAATCACAGCACTCCAGGCCTCCCTGTCCATCACCAACTCCCGGAGTTCACCCAGACTCACGTCCATCGAGTCAATGATGCCATCCAGCCATCTCATCCTCTGTTGTCCTCTTCTCCTCCTGCCCCCAATCCCTCCCAGCATCAGAGACTTTTCCAATGAGTCAACTCTTCTCATGAGGTGGCCAAAGTATTGGAGTTTCAGCCTCAGCATCAGTCCTTCCAATGAACACCCAGGGCTGACCTCCTTCAGAATGGACTGGTTAGATCTCCTTGCAGTCCAAGGGACTCTCAAGAGTCTTCTCCAACACCACAGTTCAAAAGCATCGATTCTTCGGTGCTCAGCTTTCTTTACAGTCCAACTCTCACACCCATACATGACCACTGGAAAAACCATAGCCTTGACTAGACGGACCTTTGCTGGCAAAGTAATGTCTCTGCTTTTCAATATGCTATCTAGGTTGGTCATAATTTCTCTTCCAAGGAGTAAGCATCTTTTAATTTCATGGCTGCAGTCACCATCTGCAGTGATTTTGGAGCCCCAAAAAACAAAGTCTGACACTGTTTCCACTGTTTCCCCATCTATTTCCCATGAAGTGATGGGACCAGATGCCACGATCTTCGTTTTCTGAATGTTGAGCTTTAAGCCAACTTTTTCACTCTACACTTTCACTTTCATCAAGAAGCTTTTTAGTTCCTCTTCATTTTCTGCCATAAGGGTGGTGTCATCATCCTGAGCACGGTTAAATCTGCTGGGTCTTAGGGACAATTGCCATAATAGCCTGCACAGCAGTCTGGACTTGTTGCACTACATGTTCTCTGCATCTTATTCAAAAGTAGCATCTTTTCATCTTATTGGGTAAATGGATTAGAACAGTAAGCTCAAATGAAATATATATTAGTCCCTAAATTCAAAGGCACTAAGCACTGCTTCTCTTTTATAAGAAGGAAATGTTATCCATCAGGTCTATAAGTTCAAGGGATAATTTTTTCCTCATATTTTCTGCAGACACTAGTGCTGCCAAAATTCCTAACACAGGGCACTTTTCTCACTAAACTAAAATTTCCCTTTCAGCCTTTACTAATATTCTCCTTAGGACCCTTCTAGCTTGCACCTGACAGCTGGTCCCAAAGCTGATCCACATATTTTAGCCTTTTATCACAGCTACAGCCTAATTTAGTTACCAATATCTGTTTAGGTATCTGTGCTGCATGGCAAATCTGTTCTAAAACCTGCTGGATTATTTGACAATTTTATTTTTTAATTTCTCATGATTTCATTTGTTGATAGTGGCTCGGCTGGATGGTTCTTCTGCTCCAGGTCATTGTCATCAGGTGCCACTAGAATCTGTAGTTTGTACTGGGCTGAAATGTTCAAGACGTTTAACCTATGTGGTTCCAGGTAATGCTGGTTCTTGGCTAGGAGTTTCTTCATCGATCTTAGTGCGAATGACAAAGATTCTGTCATTGTGATCTCTCCATGTGGCTTTGACTTCTAACAACAAGGTAACTGTTTCTTTTTGAGGGTTGGGTGCTGTGCTGGATCTTCATTGCTCTGCACAGACTTTCTCTAGCTGTGGTGAGAGGGGTCTACTCTATTTGCAGTGCGTGGACTTCTCATTGTGGTGGCTTCTCCTGTTGCAAAGCACAGACCCTAGGCACTTGGGCTTCAGTAGTAGGTGCACAGTCTTAGTGGCTCTGCAGCATATGGAATTATCCTGACCAGGGATTGAACCTGTGCCCCCTGCATTAGCAGACAGATTCTTATCCACTGCACCACCAGGGAAGCTGCAAGATCAAGTTTTTAAGGGCAAATGTTCTAAAAAGGTAAAAGGGGCACTTCGGATCTTCTAAGAACTATCTTTGGAAGTTACACAGAATTCCTTCAGCTGCATTTTATTGATCAAAGAGAGTAACAAGGCAAGCCCAAATTCGATGAGGGGGCATACACTGTGTGTGAGTACTTGAAGGTGTCATTCATTAGGGGCCATTTCTGTGGATTAGCTGTAGTAGAAAAGCTTTGGAATGTTTGTATCAAATATACACAGTGTTAGCACCTCAAATTCTGTTATCTTGAGCATTATAATATGTTCTGCTTATTCACTTCTCTTTAGTTGCCTATGCTCGGATCCTTATTACTGCTCCTAGAATGTTCTGTATGAACACAAATCATACATATTTTTCTACTGCTCAGTACTGTTTATTGACTCCCTCAGATTTTAGAATAAAGATTATGCTACACATCTTCTAGGTACAGCTCTTTGCACAGGAGTGAGAATGTAGTCAGTGCAAAGACAATTTTATAAATGGTTGAATGAATGACGAATGCAGCACCTTGTAGTGTAAGCTCCTCTAAGTGGCATTTTCAGTTTTCAAAACCAAGAAGTAATATTTAATTCCTTTACTTTTGTTTAGAATAGGACCTGATTGGTACCCTCAAGCAATTTAGAGCTTAGTAAGAAAGACAGATATAGAAAGTGATAAGGAAAGTACAGTATGGTAAATGTCATAAAGGTATATTTAAGAAAAGTAATTTACAAAAGGAGAGTAGTTTAAAAGATGTATAAAAAAAGACATGTACACAAGCACTGGATTTTTTTGAAATCTCAAGTTTATAACTGTTCCACTGATGACATCTTTTTATATTGTAACATTCCAGTTTATATAATATGTTATAGATAATTCCTTTGAAAAATGAAAGATGGATATATGTATGCAAAAGTGATTTATTTTTATATTATACAGTCAAAAAAGCACTCCTGTATAATATAAAAATCACTTAAATAAGTTTTCATTTTGTTTTGTGAAATGCGTAAGTAATAGAGTACACCTTGGGTATGCATTGGCTTCTGGTAGTAAAATAATAACAACAATAAATCTATTTGGCACTATAATGCACACATTTATTATCCTAATTATTTCTATAGTAATTCAAAAAAGTATGATGTTGATTTAATCTGATATTTAAGGTATTATGAGTACATGATAGGAAGCAGTTTCCAAAAATTGCTGACTTCAACAAGCTCACTCCTTGGAGGTTATATTTACAAGTATCTTTTCTTACTAGCTGTCAGTATGGCATTTTGAAATCTTCATTCCTGTTTAGCTTATCTCTTGAAAATGATATGGCTTTGGCCTAGGCATGCCCATATAGATATCACTTTGGAAGGTCTGAAAAGAATCAATCTGGTACATACCCACTTCTCTCTAAGACTAACAGCACGTATTTCAGATATACTGAAAGCTGGCATTAGAGTTAAGACAGTGCTTTCCATCTAGATTTCCCATGTTGTTATAAAGTATGTATGTCTGTACACTCTGGCAGATATAAGATTATAACATGATTAACTTTGTATACAACCACATGAAATAAGCTTAATGCAATATTTTTATTATAATCTATTTTAAATTTATATTTACCAGATAGTTGAATTTCTTCACATAGATTTGTATTTGATCATGTGCACACGTAATTTTGGTAGTTTTTCCCTTATCATTTAACCTGGAAGCACTTTCTTATATGACCCCCAAGGCCCACAGTACCTCCTTCTCCATCTAGCGATCTGTATCAATAACTGAACACATATTCTTCCATATTTTTTCCTTCAGACTCACAGGATCAGGAAAGGCAAGGCAGACAGTAAAGGCATGTAATCAGGCAAGTTAACAATGTAAGCCCCTGGAGTCTAACACCTATTGTAAACTTGAGGGGGTCATGGTAGCTCATGCATCTCAAATTATCCACCCAATAGGGACAGGAGAAATTGGGTGCTTATCCAGCAGGTCCAATCATAGGATCATAGGATCCTATCATTCTGGTTGAGCACTCTTACTGAAGATGTGCAATACCAGGCAGCACTGACTGCCTGCGGTGTTTGCAGGCAGAGAAGACCCAGATTTTCAAAGAAAGCTATCATTTGAGTGGTACCTGCTGGGGGTTGGAAGGTAGGCTAAAATGTAAGCTCCAAGAGGTTTTGAACAGGGTAATGCCAACATTTTCTGACAAAGAATGTTTAGAAATTACCTTTGGAATATGGAAGAGCTTTTATCAGTCTGTATTCTTGAGTGACTATGTTCAGTCAGCATCCCAATGCTGCAGACTGGACTTTAGCAAGTAATAAATCATACTTGTTAAAGAATAAAGATTTGGATGTTTATGTATTACAACAGCAGTTGTTAATAAATATCTGATATTTCTCTGACTCTAAAGGACTCTAAAAATGAAGTGTTAAATTTTCAATAGCCTAATCCTTTACTGGGTATCAAGATCCCATAGCATACATTTTAAATACTCTTTGTAATTCTTGTTCTGAATTTCCATGGAATAATACATAGGAAATTATCTTATGATTTGTTTTCAACATGACAATGTCTTGCTTGCTAATGTGTTACCAGAATAATCAGAGCTTTGGACCTGAATACAATTTTGCTGGTGGTTCAGCAGTAAAGAATCCGCCTGCCAGTGCAGGAGATGTGGGTTTGATCACTGGGTTGGGAAGATCCCCTGGAGAGGGAAATGGCAAACCACTCCAGTATTCTTGCATGGGAATTCCCATGGACAGAGAAGCCTGATGGGCTGTTAGTCCATGGGGTCGCAAAAGAGTCAGACACAACTTAGCAACTGAACAACGACATACCTTTGCTGCTGCTGCTAAGTCGCTTCAGTCATGTTCGACTCTGCGCGACCCCATAGACAGCAGCCCACCAGGCTCCCCCATCCCTGGGATTCTCCAGGCAAGAACCCTGGAGTGGGTTGCCATTTCCTTCTCCAATGCATGAAAGTGAGAAGTGAAAGTGAAGTCACTCAGTCCTGTCCAACTCTTTGCGACCCCATGGACTGCAGCCTAGCAGGCTCCTCCGTCCATGGGATTTTCCAGGCAAGAGTACTGGAGTGGGGTGCCATTGCCTTCTCCATATCTTTGCTAGTGACCAAGAACTCTATAGGCTTCCTTACTGATCAATTTTACAGAAACTCTTCAGTCTCTAATATCTCTTTACTCCTTTTTAAAAAATTCACTTTGTCAAGAGATTTTAGCACCTCCTAGACATTAAGGTCAGAGAAGGCAATGGCACCCCACTCCAGTACTTTTGCTTGGAAAATCCCATGGATGGAGGAGCCTGCTAGGCTGCAGTCCATGGGGTTGCAAAGAGTCTGACACAACTGAGTGACTTCGATTTCTCTTTTCACTTTCACGCATTGGAGAAGGAAATGGCAAACCACTCCAGTGTTCTTGCCTGGAGAATCCCAGGGATGGGGGAGCCTGGTGGGCTGTCGTCTATGGGGTCGCACAGAGTCGGACACGACTGAAGCGACTTAGCAGCAGCAGCAGCAGCAGACATTAAGGTAAGAATAAACAGAAAAATAAACAGAAAAAATAGGGATTTAAGGTCTTAAAATATTAAGGAAGACCCTCAGTGGTTTATTCTCTCTTGAAAGTGAAAGTGTTAGTCAGTCAGTCATGTCCAACTCTTTGGGACCCTATGGACTTGTAGCCAGCCAGCCTCCTCTCCATGGAATTCTCCAGGAAAGAATACTGGAGTGGGTTGCCATTCTCTTCTCCAGAGGATCTTCCTAACCCAGGAATTGAACCCCAGTCTCCAGCATTGCAGGCAGATTCTTTACCATCTGAGCCACCTTGAGTTTATAGCTCTAGGACTTCCCTGACTTGTTGCCTTCCCATTCAGCTTGTCTAATGTTTATCTTGGCTAGGTCATTTTCAAAATTACTCTCCTTCCTTGGGTCTCTAATATCCTATAAATGAATTCCAATCCAATATGCTTTTATTAGTCTGTTTTCAACTATCTTCATCATATTCATGGGAATTAATTGGCTATTTATTAAACACAGAAAACTCAGACCAACAGTTCATGTACATTGTACATTTTAATCATCATAAACATACTGTAGAACAGGCATTAATGTTTTGATTGACAGATGAAAATATCAAAGTTTATTGTCAAAGTTTTCAGGGATATTAAATTGGCAAGGCTAAGTGTAACTCAAATCTGGTTAAGCCAATATATTCACTGTCATGTACAACCTCCCTCACTGGATTTATTGTCCAATGTATTAATATCTGATGCTCAATGTTACAGTAACAGAAAACAGATTAAGACTCCACATCATAAAGCATAGTTAGAGATATTTATCATTGACTTCAAAGTTTAAGAACACTTCCTAATATTGAAAATATTCATTTGTGGAAATTCCCATTTGTAATGCTAATCTTAGGTTGCTTTGCAAAAATAAGAAACTGGACCACCCTCCAAAAAGTATCATAAAGCATATTGCTCCCAGCTTATAGAAATATCAATCAATTGCCATTAACAAGTTATTCTAGGTATATATTCTGGCTTAGAAAACTTGTGTACGTATATTTGGTAGATTCCTCTATTTGTTGTTATCTGAAGAAGCCTATTAATTTCAAATGCCTGGCATATTTGAGTAAAGTAGGAGAAAATAATTAATGTGGTGCAACAACATTGTGTGGGATTTACTCCTGTTACTGCCAAGATTGAGCAGAATGTAAGAAATTAGTGTTGATCATCAGTGTCTCACAATTTCTTTCATCAAGCTAAATTAAAGTCACATCTGGAGTCTTTAATTGTGCCTTACAATATGCTTAGCATACTGTAAGTGCTGATTTAAGAAAGAGTTGGAAAAAGCAACATGAGGGTAAGCAGTTTTGGGAAATAATATATTTCTCTTAAGCTGCTAGTAAATCATATAGTTAGTTATAGAATTACCCTTTCATTTCTACTGTCTTATACTTAGAAATTTGAATGTAATGAAGAACTCCAGTAAATAGACATATCTTTACACTTCCTTTTTGGTTTATTCTGTTTTGTTTGCTTTAAAATTCTTATTCTTTAAACTCATCTTTGTTCACACTGAAATGTTTTAATTTAAAAAGCTTTTTTCTTCTCATTCAGAGTAGAGGTTGCAACTTGATGGAAAGAGTGCATTTGATTTTTGAAAAAGGTTTTAGCTTCCTCTAGGAATTACTGTAGATAAACTCCCAAGGAAAGAATCCTACTGTGGGGAGTAGGGAGTAGAGCAAAATGCATTGGTTTCCATATGTTAGTGTGCATGTGTCAACCAGGGTATTTTGAAAAAATTACAGATTTTAGGACCCTACCTTAAGACATTTTAATTCTATATATAGGAGGAGAAGCAGGAAAATGAACTGCAATAAGCAAATTTGTGGATCTGATTCAGGTCGCCTGATACTGGAAAATCATTTGTGCAGACACCAAGAATAAATGATCTGATAAAAAAAAAATGATGGAGGGAGGGGATATACATATACCTTTGGCTGATTCATGTTGATATATGGCAGAAACCAACACAATATTGTAAAGCAATTATCCTCTAATTAAAAATAAATGAATTTAAATTAAAAAAAATTCAGGAAGTCTTTGATTGTCAGCCCAAATTGGTCTCCATGGAGCAGACATCTTAAATCTAATCCCAAATATTTTCTTGAGTTGCCATGGACCTAATACTAACAAGCAATCCCAATTTGGAAATCATTCCTGCTCCTGGAAACTCAGAACAGACATTTAGATCTATCCATCTTATGCCAGTAATCTCAGTAGTATTTTTACTGGCCTCTCCACCTATCTCATCTCCTCTGAAATCGAGTCCTGAAGGATAATGGTGGTGTCCAGTTGGCCTAACTGTTGCACCCTCCTCAGAGTGGGTGATAGAACAGTCAAGTTGAAGGTTCAAATGTTGTGAAGGTATAATATTAAATTAGTTTTCCTTTTCCTGCTCGTAATCTAATAGCGTTTCCTATATATGTTATTCGGAGAAGGCAATGGCACCCCACTCCAGTACTCTTGCCTGGAAAATCCCATGGACGGAGGAGCCTGGTGGGCTGCAGTCCATGGGGTCACTAAGAATTGGACACGACTGAGCGACTTCACTTTCACTTTTCACTTTCATGCATTGGAGACGGAAATGGCAACCCACTCCAGTGTTCTTGCCTGGAGAATCCCAGGGACAGGGGAGCCTGGTGGGCTGCCGTCTATGGGGTCACGCAGAGTCGGACACGACTGAAGTGACTTAGTAGTAGTAGTAGTATATATGTTATTATCCTCATTCTATATTTCAACAGTAATCCCAATTATCTGGGTCATTAAGACTTTTTTTTTTTTTTTTTTTTTACAGTTCTGTGTATTCTTGCCACCTCTTCTTAATCTCTTCTTCTGTTTGGTCCTTACCATTGTGTTATACTTGTGTTAGATATTATTTATCAATTCACTCACTTGAGGGTTAAATTTGCAAGCCTGCTATTATGAGTAAAGATGAACAACTTTACCTAGGGCCAGTTTTACAGTATTCTTTTTTTTTTTAAATGAATTGAGTGTTCATACCTTTTGCCCAAATTCATTTTCCTTAAGATTTTTACTTTATGCTTTTCCTCCATTTTAAATATATTTCTTGTATTAAAGATATTGGTTTGAATAGCCAAAGCAATCTTGAGAAAGAAGAATGGAACTGGAGGAATCAACCTGCCTGACTTCAGGCTCTACTGTAAAGCCACAGTCATCAAGACAGTATGGTACTGGCACAAAGACATAAATATTGATTAATGGAACAAAATAGAAAGCCCAGAGATAAATCCACGCACATATGGACACCTTATCTTTGACAAAGGAGGCAAGAATATACAATGGATTAAAGACAATCTCTTTAACAAGTGGTGCTGGGAAAACTGGTCAACCACTTGTAAAAGAATGAAACTGGAACACTTTCTAACACCATACACAAAAATAAACTCAAAATGGATTAAAGATCTAAATGTAAGACCAGAAACTATAAAACTCCTAGAGGAGAACATAGGCAAAACACTCTCCGACATACATCACAGCAGGATCCTCTATGACCCACCTCCCAGAATATTGGAAATAAAAGCAAAAATAAACAAATGGGATCTAATTAAACTTAAAAGCTTCTGCACAACAAAGGAAATTATAAGCAAGGTGAAAAGACAGCCTTCAGAATGGATGAAAATAATAGCAAATGAAGCAACTGACAAACAACTAATCTCAAAAATATACAAGCAACTCCTACAGCTCAAATCCAGAAAAATAAACGACCCAATCAAAAAATGAGCCAAAGAACTAAATAGACATTTCTCCAAAGAAGATATACAGATGGCTAACAAACTCATGAAAAGATGCTCAACATCACTCATTATCAGAGAAATGCAAATCAAAACCACTATGAGGTACCATTTCATGCCAGTCAGAATGGCTGGGATCCAAAAGTCTACAAGCAATAAATGCTGGAGAGGGTGTGGAGAAAAGGGAACCCTCCTACACTGTTGGTGGGAATGCAAACTAGTACAGCCACTATGGAGAACAGTGTGGAGATTCCTTAAAAAAACTGGAAATAGAACTGCCTTATGATCCAGCAATCCCACTGCTGGGCATACACACTGAGGAAACCAGAATTGAAAGAGACACGTGTACCCCAATTTTCATCGCAGCACTGTTTATAATAGCCAGGACATGGAAGCAACCTAGATGTCCATCAGCAGATGAATGGATAAGAAAGTGGTGGTACATATACACAATGGAGTATTACTCAGCCATTAAAAAGAATACATTTGAATCAGTTCTAATGAGGTGGATGAAACTAGAGCCTATTATACAGAGTGAAGTAAGCCAGAAGGAAAAACACCAATACAGTGTACTAACGCATATATACGGAATTTAGAAAGATGGTAACAATAACCGTGTATACGAGACAGCAAAAGAGACACTGATGTATAGAACAGTCTTTTGGACTCTGTGGGAGAGGGAGAGGGTGGGAAGATTTGGGAGAATGGCATTGAAACATGTATAATATCATATATGAAGCAAGTTGTCAGTCTAGGTTCAATGCACGATACTGGATGCTTGGGGCTGGTGCACTGGGACGACCCAGAGGGATGGTATGGGGAGGGAGGAGGGAGGAGGGTTCAGGATGGGGAACACATGTATACCTGTGGTGGATTCATTTTGATATTTGGCAAAACCAATACAATATTGTAAAGTTAAAAAATAAAATTAAATTAAAATAAAATAAAGATATTGTTTTTTTCTGTGATATATGTTATGGATATTTTCTCTTGGAAATATACAAATATTAATTTTTTTACCATGAAAATATTTTATTTTCATATTCCTTTAAATCGTGCTAAATAAGCCTCTCCTACACAGTTTATAGCTTCCCTGGTAGCTCAGATAGTAGAGAGTCTGCCTACAATGCGGGAGACCAGGGTTTGATCCCTACTTTGGAAAGATCCACTGGAGAAGGAAATGGCAACCCATTCCAGTATTCACGCCTGGAAAATCCCATGGACCAAGGAGCCTGGTGGGCTACAGTCCATCGGGTCGCAAAGAGTTGGACATGACTGAGTGACTTCACTTTCACTTTCATACAGTTTATACAGCAGTTAATCCTAATTTCCTTCCAGTATTTGTATAGCTTTATTATTGATCTTTAGATTTCTCATCCATATTGAATTTGTAGGTGTATCTAATACAATTATTTCTATTTTTCCCATCCAGCTTTCCATTTCCTGAGCCTAATTTTTGTTAATGTCAATTTATGCTTACTGATGTGAGATGCCAACTTGTGATAAACTTCCTTAGGGGACTTAAATAATTTTTGGATTTTCATTTCTATCCTATTGATATGTGCTAGTACTACATTATTTTAATTAGAAAATCTCTTTAGTATGATTTACTATTAATATTTGTATTTCTGTTACTACTAATAAATTATTGTTTCACTTTTGAGTATTCCATAGTTTATTTTCCATCCACCATTAGTTGTTTGGATTATTTCCATTTTCTGTCCATTGCTATTGCTGTTCCAGTAGGTATTCTTATATATGATAACTGGGGTATAAGAACATTAATTAATATGGGTATATATCTACAAATTTTTTCAATCATTGAGAGCCGACTCTTAATAAATTTAATATTTTCCTTAAATGATGTAATCTACGCTTATATGCAGAGTACATCATGAGAAATGCTGGACTGGAGGAAACACAAGCTGGAATCAAGATTGCCGGGAGATGCTTACTCCTTGGAAGGAAAGTTATGACCAACCTAGATAGCATATTCAAAAGCAGAGACATTACTTTGCCAACAAAGGTCCGTCTAGTCAAGGCTATGGTTTTTCCTATGGTCATGTATGGATGTGAGAGTTGGACTGTGAAGAAGGCTGAGTGCTGAAGAATTGATGCTTTTGAACTGTGGTGTTGGAGAAGACTCTTGAGAGTCCCTTGGACTGCAAGGAGATCCAACCAGTCCATTCTGAAGGAGATCAGCCCTGGGATTTCTGTGGAAGGAATGATGCTGAAGCTGAAACTCCAGTACTTTGGCCACCTCATGTGAAGAGTTGACTCATTGGAAAAGACTGTGATGCTGGGAGGGATTGAGGGCAGGAGGAGAAGGGGACGACAGAGGATGAGATGGCTGGATGGCATCACTGACTTGATGGATGTGAGTCTGGGTGAACTCTGGGAGTTGGTGATGGACAGGGAGGCCTGGCATGCTGCGATTCATGGGGTCGCAGAGTCAGACACGACTGAGCGACTGAACTGAACTGAACTGAACTGACGCTTGTGAAGATATATGCTGTGTACATAAGAATGATCTCTTTAGAATTATATATATATGTATATCAATCCGTTTGTTTCATTCAGGTTACAATTATCTCCCTTTGGTATCAGTTGATATTTTGTGCATCCTACAGTATTTATGGGGCTTCCCAGGTGACACTAGTGTTAAAGAACCTGCTGGTCAGTGCAGGAGACATAAGAGACTTGGGCTCAATCCCTGGGTTTGGAAGATCCCCTGGAGAAGAGCAAGGCAACCAACCCCAGTATTCTTGCCTGGAGAATCCCATGGATGGAGGAGCCTGCTGGGCCAGAAGTCCATAGGGTCACAAAGAGTCGGACACAACTGAAGCAGCTTAGCACACACACATGAACAATGTTTATATGGCTAGATTTTGTTACCCAGGTCATATTTTTTTCCTTTGATATTCACACATAAATATTATTTCTGACATTGGTTAGTAGGAGTGAAAAACAGATGGCTAAAACAAAACTTTAGTAAAACATCGTTTAACTTGTTTCCTTAATGCTTCTGAAGGGATTCTAGAGTAGTAAAGTAGAGAAAATGGTGATCAAAATATAATTTGAAATCGAGGTAAAAAAATGTGCTAATATCAAAGAATCTCATTAACCTGCTTCAAACCTCTAGGAGTAACCAAACTTTATTGCTCTTTCATTAGGAACCAGGTATCCAACATATGCTCTGAGTAATAAACAGCCTATATGAAAATCCTGGTTGTAATACTTCTGAAATTGTAAGCGAATACCAAAATTATCCAATTAGTTAGCATATATACCTATGTAAACCAGAAGAGTCCCCGGAGCTACCAGCTGCTACCAATTTCTGCAAACTTTGGGGCAAAATTTATAGGAATTAGATTGACTATTAATTAAAATTGAAACTGCATGAATATCACCATATATGCAGAGGCTTCTTTCACTAATACATTAGCAAAAAAGGGCCTTCAAGAATTATTGACAAAAATACATTTGAATATGTTGGTCATAAATCCTCACAATATATTATCTAATACTTATCAAAGCTCAAACTCAATTTCCTCAACAGTGTTACAAATTAAATATTTCACAAAGTCCATGCATTTTGATTGATAGTTATCTAAAAATTTCAGAAAGGAAAAACAAAACTAAAATTTATATAAAAAATTGACCCACAAAGTGCACTCAAGGATCATGTCTACTATCTTCAGTTTCCTATCCTCAGTCAAAGGTTAGTTATGCTGCAGGATTAAAATGCAAGAACATATTGCCAGGTAAATATACAATGTTATGAGAATCAGAATCAATCTTACTAATACTGCTATTTCCATTTCTGAATTGAAAATCAGAAGAAATCTTAAGGTCTTTCCCTATATTCAGTCATTCCCTATATTCAGTTCAGTTCAGTCACTCAGTCCTGTTTGACTCTTCGCAACCCCATGGATGCAGCACACCAGGCCTCCCTGTCCATCATGAACTGCTGGAGTTTACTCAAACTCACGTTCATTGAGTCAGTGATGCCATCCAACCATCTCATCCTCTGTCATCTCCTTCTCCTCCCGCATTCAATCTTTCCCAGCATCAGGGTCTTTTCTAATGAATCAGTTCTTCACATCAGGTGGCCAAAGTATTGGAGTTTCAGTTTCAGCATCAGTCCCTCCAGTGAATATTCAGGATTGATTTCATTAGGATGGACTGGTTGGATCTCCTTGCAGTCCAAAGTACTCTCAAGAGTCTTCTCCAACACCACAGTTCAAAAGCATCAATTCTTCAGCACTCAGCTTTCTTTATAGTCCAACTCTCACATCCATACATGACTACTGGAAAAACCATAGCTTTAGACAGACCTTTGTTGGCAAAGTAATGTCTCTGCTTTTTAATATGCTATCCAGGTTAGTCATAACTTTCCTTCCAAGGAGTAAGTGTTGTTTAATTTCATAGCTGCAGTCAACATCTGCAGTGATTTTGGAGGCCCCCAAAATAAATTCTGGCACTATTTCCATTGCTTCCCCGTCTATTTCCCATGAAGTGATGGGACCAGGTGCCATGATTTTAGTTTTCTGAGTGTTGAGCTTTAAGCCAACATCTTCACTCTCCTCTTTCACTTTCATCAAGAGGCTCTCTAGTTCTTCTTCACTTTCTGCCATAAGGGTCATGTCATCTGCATATCTGAGGTTATTGATATTTCTCCCAGCAATCTTGATTCCAGCTTGTGCTCCTTCCAGCCCAGCATTTCTCATGATGTACTCTGCATATTAGTTAAAAGAGCAGGGTGACAATATACAGCCTTGATGTGCTCCTTTTCCTATTTGGAATCAGTCTGTGGTTCCAAGTCCAGTTCTGTCTGTTGTTTCCTGACCTCCATACAGATTTTTCAGGAGGCAGGTGATCTGGTATTCCCATCTCTTTAAGAATTTCCCTATATTAAATAGCTGTAAATAAAAAACATGTAATCTATGTAGCCCATATGAATGATACATTCATTTTTTCTTAAGTTTTTATATTTTAAGTTTTTAAATATATCTTTCTAATTTTAGATTTAATTAATATCATTGTATAAACTTGTTTATAGCATAATGATTTGATGTATATATTCACTGTGAAATGATTAACGCAGTAGGTTTAGTTTACCATCATCTCACATAACTACAGTTTTTTGTTTTGTTTTTTCCTTGTGATGAGAACTTTTAAGATCTACTCTCCTAGTCAATTTCAAACACAGAGAACAGTGTTGTTAACTGTGGCAATCATGTTATAAGTTATGATCCCAGGATCAGAAAGATCATGGAGAATGGAATGGCTACCCATTCTAATATTCTTACCTGGAAAATCCCTTGGACAGAGGATCCTGCCAGACTATGGTCCATTGGGTCACAAAGAGTCATGCATGACTGAGGAACTAACATGATAATGTTATCTTTAATTTTTTGAGGAACTTCTGTACTGTTTTTCATAATGGCTGTTTGGCTTCTCTGGTGGCTCAGCTGATAAAGAATCTGCCTGCACTGTGGGACACCTGGGTTTGATCTCTGTGTTGGTAAGATGCCCTGGAGAAGGGAACGGCTACCTACTCCAGTATTCTGGCCTGGAGAATTCCATGGACTATTCCATGGGGTTCCAAAAAGTTGGACATGACTGAGCACCTTTCACTTTCAGAAAGTTTAAACTATACATTGTGAGTATATGTACTGGTCAAGGTTCTGTGCTCTTGGAGATTATATCTTACAAAGCAAGGAGAGCTTGGATTTACAATAATATCCTGATGAACTTTGAAGAAAAACCCTAGGATATGACTTTAGGCTTTACCCCTAGTCTTCCCCCTAGAAGAAAGAGAACATTATGTAAGTCTGCATTATTGTCCATCAGAAAACTGAAAGATATAATCCACAGCGCTATTGACGTAACATGGAAACACTTACCATTTTGTTGTATTTATGTCTATATATATACTTTTGTATGGAGTCACTTAACTTTATTACAAAATTATGACTGAATATAATAAACACATTACAATTTTGAATTTAGTTGTAGAATTTGTCATAAGAATAAAGCAATACAATTGTAATGTTTCATATACTTTGCAAAGTGTAGCACCATAATATATATTCTGACATCCATAATTATTTCTAAGTTTGAATTTGAACAAATTCACACCTTCTATTTGTAATACTAATATCCTAGAAAATAGCAAATATCAGAGAGTACTTAAAATAACATAAAAGTTGTATATATTATTTTTCAGTCTTCCTGTCTGGTAGTCACTATTTAGGTTTAAATATGGCTACTATACATTAAGATATTTATATCATTCCTTTTCTCCTTTGCTTTTTGATTCTCTTCTTTTCACAGCTCTTTGTAAAGCCTCCTCATTCAGCCATTTTGCTTTTTTACATTTCTTTTTCTTGGGGATGGTCTTAATCCCTGTCTCCTATACAATGTCACGAACCTCTGTCCATAGTTCATCAGGCATTCTATCAGATCGAGTCCCTTAAATCTATTTATCACTTCCACTGTATAACCATAACGAATTTGATTTAGGTCATACCTAAATGGTCTAGTGGTTTTCCCTACTTTCTTCAATTTCAGTGTGAATTTGGTAATAAGGAGTTCATGATCTGAGCCACAGTCAGCTCCTGGTCTTGTTTTTGCTGACTGTATAGAGCTTCTCCATCTTTGGCTGCAAAGAATATAATCAATCTGATTTTGGTGTTGACCATCTGGTGATACCCATGTGTAGAGTCTTCTCTTGTGTTGTTGGAAGAGGGTGTTTGCTATGACCAGTGCGTTCTCTTGGCAAAACTCTATTAGACTTTGCCCTGCTTCATTCCGTATGCCAAGGCCAAATTTACCTGTTCCTCCAGGTGTTTCTTGACTTCCTACTTTTGCATTCAGTCCCCTATAATGAGAAGGACATCTTTTTTGGGTGTTAGTTCTAAGAGCTCTTGTAGGTCTTCATAGAACCATTCAACTTCAGCCTCTTCAGCATTACTGGTCGGGGCATAGAATAGCAAGGAGAGATAAGAAAGCCTTCCTCAGCAATCAATGCAAAGAAATCGAGGAAAACAACAGAATGGGAAAGAATAGAGATCTCTTCAAAAAAATTAGAGATACCAAGGGGACATTTCATGCAAAGATAGGCTCGATAAAGGACAGAAATGCTATGGACCTAACAGAAGCAGAAGCTATTAAGAAGAGGTGGCAAGAATACACAGAAGAACTGTACAAAAAAGATCTTCATGACCCAGATAATCACGATGGTGTAATAACTCACCTGGAGCCAGACATCCTAGAATCCACATCTCACACTCAAGAAAAGTAATGCTCAAAATTCTCCAAGCCAGGCTTCAGCAATACGTGAACCATGAACTTCCAGATGGTCAAGCTGGTTTTAGAAAAGTCAGAGGAACCAGAGATTAACTTGTCAACATGTGATGGATCATGGAAAAAACAAAAGAGTTCCAGAAAAACATCTATTTCTGCTTTATTGACTATGCCAAAGCATTTGACTATGTGGATCACAATAAACTGTGGAAAATTCTGAAAGAGATGGGAATACCAGACCACCTGACCTGCCTCTTGAGAAACCTATATGCAGGTCAGGAAGCAACAGTTAGAACTGGACATGGAACAACAGACTGGTTCCAAATAGGAAAAGGAGTACATCAAGGCTGTATATTGTCACCCTGCTTATTTCACTTATATGAGAGTACATCATGAGAAATGCTGGGCTGGAAGAAGCACAAGCTGGAATCAAGATTGCTGGGAGAAATATCAATAACCTCAGATATGCAGATGACACCACCCTTACGGCAGAAAGTGAAAAGGAACTAAAGAGCCTTTTGATGAAAGTGAAAGAGGAGAGTGAAAAAGTTGGCCTAAAACTCAACATTCAGAAATCTAAGATCATGGCATCTGGTCCCATCACTTCATGGCGAATAGATGGGTAAACAGTGGAAACAGTGTCAGACTTTATTTTTCTGGGCTCCAAAATCACTGCAGATGGTGATTGCAGCCATGAAATTAAAACACGCTAACTCTTTGGAAGGAAAGTTATGACCAACCTGGATAGCATATTCAAAAGCAGAGACGTTACTTTGCCAACAAAGGTCCGTCTAGTCAAGGCTATGGTTTTTCCAGTGGTCATGTATGGATGTAAGAGTTGGACTGTGAAGAAAGTTGAGTGCCAAAGAATTGATGCTTTTGAACTGTGGTGTTGGAGAAGACTCTTGACAGTCCCTTGGACTGCAAGGAGATCCAACCAGTCTATTCTGAAGGAGATCAGCCCTGGGATTTCTGTGGAAGGAATGATGCTGAAGCTGAAAGTCCAGTACTTTGGCCACCTCATGCCAAGAGTTGACTCATTGGAAAAGACTCTGATGCTGGGAGGGATTGGGGGCAGGAGGAGAAGGGGACGACAGAGGATGAGATGGCTGGATGGCATCACTGACTCGATGGACATGAGTCTGAGTGAACTCTGGGAGTTGGTGATGGACAGGGAGTCCTGGTGTGCCATGATTCATGGGGTCGCAAAGAGTTAGACATGACTTAGTGACTGAACTGGACTGAACTATACATTAAAAAAAAAAAAATCACAAGTCAAAAAAAAAAAACAAAACCTGCTGGATTTGAACAAATCTATAGATGTTTTGCAGAGAAGGCAGTGGCACCTCACTCCAGTACTCTTGTCTGGAAAATCTCATGGGCGGAGGAGCCTGGTAGGCTGCAGTCCATGGGGTTGCAAAGAGTTGGACACGACTGAGTGACTTCATTTTCACTTTTCACTTTCATGCATTGAAGAAGGAAATGGCAACCCACTCCATAGGTCTTGCCTGGAGAATCCCAGGGACAGCGGAGCCTGGTGGGCTGCCGTCTATGGGGTCGCACAGAGTCGGACACGACTGAAGTGACTTAGCAGCAGCAGCAGCATAGATGTTTTGAAATTAGTCTGTATTTTGGTCAAAAAATCTACACTTCTTATACTAGGTTGTGTCTCAATGATTTTGAATGAAAGTGACACCAGATTACATGTCTTGTGAGCATTTTGTTGAACAAAATCAATTTCATAAATTATTTATTTTGTTGTTCAGCCGCTCAGTTGTATCCAACTCTTTGTGACCCCATGGACTGCAGCAGGCCAGGCTTCCCTGTCCTTCACCATCTTCAGAAGCTTGCTCAAACTCATGTTCATTTAGAGAGTGATGCCATCCAACCATCTCCTCTGTCATCCACTTCTCCCCGCCTTCAATCTTTCCCAGCATCACAGTCTTTTCCAATCATTTGGCTCCTCACATGAGGTGGCCAAAGTATTGGGTCTTAGTGGCCGAATGGCCACAAAATGGACCTGTGGCCAAAGTGATCCACAGCTTCAGCATCAGTTCTTCCAGTGAATATTCAGGGTTGATTTCTTTTAGGATTGACTGGTTTGATCTCTTTGCAGTCCAAGGGACTCTCAAGAGTCTTCTTCAACTCCACAGTTCAAAAGCATCAATTCTTCAGTGCTCAGCTTTCTTTATAGTCCAACTCTCACATCCATACATGACTACTGGGAAAGTCATAGCTTTGACTAGATGGACCTCTGTTGGCAAAGTGATGTCTCTGCTTTTTAATATACTGTCTAGTTTTGTCATAACTTTTCTTCCAAGGAGCAACCATTTTCATTTCATTGCTGCAGTCACCATCCACAGTGATTTTGGAGCCTAAGAAAATAAAGTCTCTATTTCCATTGTTTCTTCATCTGTTTGCCATGAAGTGATGGGACTGGATGCCATGATCTTAGTTTTTTAAATGTTGAGTTTTAAGCCAGCTTTTTTACTCTCCTCTTTCTCCTTCATAAGAAGCTCTTTAGTTCTTCATTGCTTTCTGCCTTAAGGGTTGTGTCATCTGCATATCTGAGCTTGTTGCTATTTCTCCTGGAAATCTGACAAAGTGATCCACTGGAGAAGGGAATGGTAAACCACTTCAGCATTCTTGCCTTCAGAACCCCATGAACAGTATGATAAGTCAAAACTTTATTTATAGACATTGGTAAACATTTCTATCTACGATTTAATTAGTTAATACTATTGTCATCAGATAAGCAGGAGATATTTAAAATTGATGTTTGAAATTTTGAAATTAAATATATACTTTGTAATCTGTCTAAACAGCACTAAACCCTATATAATTATTATGAATTATCCAGTCCACTTAAAATCCAATTTTTCCAGAGAAGTATTTCCTTTGTATTTTTCAGAAATCTTCTATTTACATGCATGAAATCTAGGTTTCTTCATAAATTATTTTACTGCAAACATTTATGCTTATGATAAAATTACTATTGTGTTAAAATATATACAAAAAGTGTACAATTTAAAAGGGCACAGAGGAATACATTTTCACAAAGGGAGCATATTTGGGTGACATCAAAAGAAGGTATTGCCAGCGCTTGGAATGCTACTGCTCTTTAGCCCCTAGTCTCTAAGTCGTGTCCAACTCTTTGCAACCCCAAGGACTCTAGCCCACCAAAGGTTTTTCTGTCCATGGGGTTTTCCAGGCAAGAACACTGAAATGAGTTTTCCTTTCTTTCTCCAGGGTATCTTCCTGAGCCAGGGATTGAACCTGCCTCTCCTGCTTGGCAGGCAGATTCTTTATCACGGGGCCACCTGGGAAGCCCAGCAGTTAAAATAGTATTATTCTAAAGCTCAGAGACCACAACCTATAAGTGGAAATATTATATTTAATTGAAATGGGATTGTTTGAACCCAATGCACAAATAGCCAAAGCAGTATACAACATGCCCTAGGGAGAGTGGTGTTAAACATAAAGGGAAAATGGGCTTGGTGTTGCACAGAGAGGGAAAAACAAGGATGGAACTCAGGAATTCCTAGGACATTCCTGTGAATTGTCTTATCTGGTGGAAGGTTATATTTACCCTGAAGAGGCTGGACTAGCAACTCTCAGGAACAATGATCATATCACCAGATAAATATCCGAAATATGGAGCGAGTGCTGAGAGAAAAGGGAACATGAGATACATGGAGCTGAGAAATCGGGAATACAAAGGAAAACATTTTGTTCAGCCTCAAAAATCTAATATCTACCTAAGTAGATTTTAGATATTTTAACAAATTTTCCTCTGCTTTAATCAACTTTTCCCTACTATTGAGATAATTGATATACAACTCTGTTAAGTTTAATGTGTACAGCATAAGATGATATTATTCTAAGGATATTTCATAGACCTATCTGCTTGATTAATAACACCTTTTGGGAATGAAAGTTTTCCTTCAATATAAACATGTTGTTAAGCTTAGATATTTCTCAGCACTTAATGTGTGTGTGTGTATGTGTGTGTGTGTGTGTGTGTGTGTGTGTGTGTGTGGATAGAAAAGCACTATGTCTTCAGTTTAGTTCAGTTGCTCAGTCCTGTCCGATTCTTTGTGACCCCATGGACTGCAGCACACCAGGCTTCCCTGTCCATCACCAACTCCCGGAGCTTGCTCAAACTCATGTCCATCGAGTTGGTGATGCCATCCAACCATCTCATCCTCTGTCATTCCCTTCTCCTCCTGCCTTCAATCTTTCCCAGCACCAGGATCTTTTCCAACGAGTCAGTTCTTCAAATCAGGTGGCCAAAGTATTGAAGCCTCAGCATCATTCTTTCCAATGAATATTCAGGGTTGATTTCCTTTAGGATTGACTGATTTGATCTCCTTGCAGTCCAAGGGACTGTCAAGTCTTCTCCAACACCACAGTTCAAAAGTATCAATTCTTCAGTGCTCAGCTTTCTTTATGGTCCAACCCTCACATCCATATGTGACTACATTGACCATACAGACCTTTTATAGTAAAATTTGAAAATTTTACTATAAAATTTTCCTGTAGTAAATAAGAACCTAAGTTGAAATTATTTATTTATAGTACTCACTTGTGAGGATCTTTTAAGAGACATACAGTCTTATATTCATTTTTAGGATATCTAATTGTATTCAGTTTTAGGCATGTATTTTAGTCAAGAACATGTATTTTAGGATATGTATCTAGGCATGTATTTTAGGATATGTAAATGTATTCACATTGTCATGCTGAAATGGACCACGAAACTGCTTTATTTCCTCAACTTCTCTTAGTTCATGTATGGTTTTTCAGAGATAGTAAGAAATATCAACTCCTATTGCATACAAAGAAAATGGAAATTCCCAATATCTGTAGCTATCAATTTATTTTTTCTCTCTGCTTATTTTAACTGGCATTTTTAAATGTCAAATTTCAAAACTACACAGGCAGTAAGATTTTTAAAGTTATTTTGCGTGCAATATGCAATTTCCTTATTTTTCTTCAAATTATACATTCTTCGCCTTGGTGAAATTATAACTTTTTGGCAGTCTTATAGTTCATATTTATGTCATGCTTACATTTACCTGTGACAGCCAATAGTCCAGTGACACTAATACAGATTTCCACAAAAGATTATGCATTTATATAATGCTACTCTTAGTGGTGAACAATATGATTTGGCAATTATTATAAGACTTTGTATCTTATAGCAATTGCCTCACTCAGTTTATCAACAGATTGTAACACAAGTAACTGTATAAAATTTTCATTTCTATGTGACTATCAGGAGAAAATACCAATACTTGGCAAAAATTAACTTTGCTTTATCTTCCTTGTATAACACACATGATGTTTCACCGAAACTTTTTATCTTTTGCAGTTTGTGAATACATGGTTTGATACTCATTATAAATATATCTTTTCTGAACATTTCAACACCTGGGGGTGAATTATGATAATTAAGTACTATATCGTTATGTTCTTACTTTTCCTTTTCAGCCCCTACTGTGAAAATTCAATTTCCAGATGCTTTTGATGTTTCCAGTTTAAAGGTGTGAAAAGATCTGCCTTTTCTAAGCTCTCAGGTTTGTCATATTGGAGATTCATTTTATAGTATTCTTTCAGTAGTTTCTTATTTCTCTAACCAAAATAGGACATGTATTTTTCAGGGGAAGTAATAGATTCTTTGGCAGGGTGGATTTCATTGAATGGATTTTAATATTTCAAGTTATTCTAAACAGTACTTTTAAGAAGACAAGAATATGAAGTATAGTTAAAATAACATTTAATTTGTTGTCTGAAGACGTATTAAATCTCAGCTGTGTAATCTGAGTGACTCATTAATAATGTTGTCACATTATTTGATCATATGGATACAACCCTTTCTTGGTAGAAATGTAGTGTACATTAAATGCGATAACTAATATAATGTATTATATAAACCCTACAATGCTGTACAAGGAATTAAGGTAGTGTTGCTGTTGTTGCATTGATCTTGATTTGCTTTACATATTTATTCCTAGGTTTGATCCTGGATGTAGAAAAATACTATATAGGGCATTTTATTGTTGCAAAATGGATAAAGGTAATTATTTGTAGAGGATCATAGAAAGACAAAGAACATGATTTTAAAATTAACTTAGAGGGGTTAGCTAATTTCCTTTATTCCTTCCTAACTGACAGGTCAAATTTGTTGGTAAAATATTTAATAATCATGTATGCTGCTGCTACTGCTAAGTCGCTTCAGTTGTGTCCGACTCTGTGCGACCCCATGGACTGCAGCCCACCAGGCTCCTCCGTCCATGGGATTTTCCAGGCAAGAGTACTGGAGTGGGGTGCCATCGCCTTCTCCGAATCATGTATATGTTTGTGTATATATATATGTGTGTGTGTGTGCGTGTGTGTGTGTAATTTTTTTCCTTGAGTGTTTATCTGAATCTTCTAAAAAGTCCTTTGCAAATTATTTTGATATAATTAGCTAAAATGTGTAATTTCCTAGAGAAATGTTAATGATAAACTAACAGGGTTAAACAGTAAACTAAATGGCATTGTAGTCATTAGACTTTTCATAAATAAGTAAATATCTTCTACTGACGAAAACCTGAGGTTCACATATACAGAGACACTAGTTCTACCAAATAATACAGAAATAGATAATTTAAATCTTATAGTAACTAATTCAGAAATAAGATAACACTCACAACTCAAATTATCTTGAGTTTGATTCTAGATATTAAAGCAAGATAAAGACAAAATTGAAAACTGAATAACTACCATTCTACTCACTGTTTTTATCAGTTCAGCTTCTTAAATTTTCATATACAAATGATATAAATCATTATTTGTCTTTCTCTGTTTGGCTTATGTCTTCAACTGATGAGTGTGTCAAGGGAAATATATATACCCAAATATAGGGGACTATTATTCAGTCATGAGAAAGAAGGAAATAAGGAAATCCTGCCATTTATTATAACATGGGTGAACCTTGAGGGTGTTATGTTAAATGACAACATACTGGTTTGATACATATGTATATTGCAAAAGAATTACTGCTCTTTCCCTAAAACTGCTTCAGTGTAATGAATACCAGAATAAATATATCTATTGTTACTTTAAAGCACATATTATAACACTGCTAATGATTCCCTGTTTGTGCATACACTTAGAACTTGAACCTGAGACCCATCTCTCAATGCTCCCAATCTGAGGATTAGCCTTTCATTGATAACATATACATAATATCTATATTTTCATGAATTTGAATTCATATAAAATGATCATTCATCTATTAGGTCATTCTATGTGTGTTTGTATAAAGCATTTTATTTACCAAACAGTCTCAATAAATTGGAAGTCATTCAGATGCACAGCATTACAATAAAATTAGTATGTCATCAAAGACACTTTTCCCCCCAAGCTGTGTGTACAAATATATTTTAGTCAGAGTGATTATGTGAATTTGTGTAGTGAGATTATTGCATTAAGTGATTTAGTCATCAGAACACTAATTTCTGTTATCACAATATAAATATAAAATTGATTACAAATCATCAAAGTAAAGCTATTTGCAATGTAAATGTAATTGAGATGATAAGAGGAGGAAATTAATGTTGAGGTAAATGAGGTTGTTTAAAGCACCTTAAGTTGTGATTGCATTATTTTGAAATTCACATTCATTTGAAGAATTTGAACAGGCAACAAAGTGATAAGATATGTGATTTTCATTTTTTCTAGTATTTCTAAAATTTTAAATAAATCTCATCTCTAATCAAATTTCTTTTCTAGAAATATATCAAAGTCTCGATTTGTGAAGAAAATTTGCATGTAGAGGATTTGTTGTTGAAGAGTTCCTCCTCTCTCCTGAGCTCCACACCAACTTCCCAGACAACTCAAAAAAAGGTAATCATTCCTATGATGACAATACAACACTATTTTACTGATGAATAAAACTAAAGTGTCTTATTATGGCCTACAAGTAACTTTAGAAGTTAACCTTTTCTTAAGTTTTTACCTGATTCAGTCTCCTTCTACTTTACATTAGTTTATGTACTGGTTTACCGTTATACAATTACTACCGGTCCACTCTTTGTTTAAAACTGTTTCGGTGCTATGGATACCAGAACAAGTATATCTATGTTGTTTTGAAGCACATACTGTACCACTGCAGAACTCTTAATTCCCTGGATAAACTATTCTGTTTCATGCCTTAATGCTTTGGTTCATGTTTGCTTCATTCTTGTAGCACTCTTAACTCTTCACCACCTTGTTCACTTGGCATACTTTTTATTAATATAAATTATTCAGAACTTTGACAAGACATAATTGCTGTGAGGCTTTCTCTGACAGAATTCACCATTAGAGGCATGTACTCTTTCTTTAATTTTACATATCTGTCCAGTACAAGTGGCTCCATTGGAAATCATAAAATCTACCTAAAGAAAAAAAAAAACAAACTTTCTAAGGCTGCATTTCTTCCACTCAGGGACATATACAATCTGTGGGAAGATTTGGGAGAATGGCATTGAAGCATGTATAATATCATGTATGAAACGAGTCGCCAGTCCAGGTTTGATGCACGATACTGGATGCTTGGGGCTGGTGCACTGGGACGACCCAGAGGGATGGTATGGGGAGGGAGGAGGGAGGAGGGCTCAGGATGGGGAACACATGTATACCTGTGGCGGATTCATTTCGATATTTGGCAAAACTAACACAATACTGTAAAGTTTAAGAATAAAATAAAATTAAAAACAAAAAAACAAATAAACAAAAAAAACCCACAATGTCTCAAACTTTTAGAGGAAAAAGAGAAAAGTCCTGCTGTCTATCATTCTGTTACAGTCGTGCTGCTCTTGGTCCTTGCTGCTGCAGCTGCTAAGTCGCTTCAGTCGTGTCTGACTCTGTGCGACCCCATAGACGGCAGCCCACCAGGCTCCCCCGTCCCTGGGATTCTCCAGGCAAGAACACTGGAGTGGGTTGCCATTTCCTTCTCCAATGCATGAAAGTGAAAAGTCAAAGTGAAGTCGCTCAGTCGTGTCTGACTCTTAGGGACCCCATGGACTGCAGCCCACCAGGCTCTTCCGTCCATGGGATTTTCCAGGCAAGAGTACTGGAGTGGGGTGCCATTGCCTTCTCCACTCTTGGTCCTTAATGATACACAATACCTCTGTTTTATGGGGCATTTCAACACTGGGTCAACAAATTAAAGCCAGACTGAAGCGACTTAGCAGCAGCAGCAGAGCTAAATCCTGCAGATCCAACTTCCAGCAGAGATCAATGTAGTTTAAAAGAGAAAAAAAATACTAAAATGCTCCTCTGTTGATATTACACTCAACATAGTGTGCTCTAACCTGTGCTTTTCAGTCCATAACTCTTACGGTCCATGTAATCTTTTAGGTAACTCTTGTAGATATTGTCCTTTGAGGCCCCAATACCAGAAGTACACTGTCTAAAGTAATTTAGATTTTCATTTTCTGTTAGAACCAACCCAATTGATCCCCTGATTCCAGATTCTAGATCCCACCAAGATTCTGACTAGTTGCCTTTTCAGCTCGTGAAACACAGTAGGAGCTCTACAACTTCTCTTCTTGACACAGTGCTTGATGACTCCAGTGGGGCAAAACTGAAATGCCAGTGTGCTGTTTTTGTATTATCTTGGAGTGCTCGTATTTACTTAACAGTGTTTATTTTGCACACTCAGTACAAATGGCTCATGTTAATAATTCCTGGCCTTTTATGTGGTCCATATCTACACCATCATCCTTTCATCCTCCAACTTACAATCTGTGGTTTGGGGAAAATATCTATAAATCATGACCTCTTACAAGTGACAAAGTTGACAGCTTTGATAGAGCAGAGAGCAATAAAAGACAAAACTCCATGGGTGTTTAATCTAGAAAGCTCCATTATGCTAAACATATTTCTGGTCTGTACTTAAACAATATTTTGTAATGATGTCTTTAGTACCTGGCAGTCATGTGAAGACTTTGAAGCCAGCTGCCATGTTTATTTATCATTGTACCTGATTCACAGTGATTTTGGTTACTGACACTTTATTTTTCTTCTATTAGTATTGTATTCGATTTTGGGTAGTCTATTATTATAGTTACACTGGAAATAAACTTTTGTAATTTGATAGGAGCTCCTATTTGAAATATATGCTTCAGAATCATAGTAAGACATATGTTAGTTGGATCTCTGACTGTTGATGAGATCACCATGGGGATATGTAATGCAAACAAAGCACCAACTAGAGACCCTGGACAGATAATGTCAGCTGAGTGGCAGAGGAAGAGCCTTCTGTGAAGCAATAGATGTGGAAGGAGATTAAGCACCAGGGAGAAACTACTGACAATAATTTTGTAAACCATCAAGTTTAACAATGTTTTTCAATAATGCAAAATAATCCAAATTGTTAAGAAGGAGCACAGATATTATTAGAATTAGCACTTAGGATGGCACTATAAATGTTCAGAAGTATATGAGGAAAGCATTGAAAAATATAGTAGACTGGAATAAGTGGGCCAAAGAACTAAACAGACATTTCTGCAAAGAAGACATACAGATGGCTAACAAACACATGAAAAGATGCTCAACATCACTCATTATCAGAGAAATGCAAATCAAAACCACAATGAGGTACCATTTCACGCCAGTTAGAATGGCTGCGATCCAGAAGTCTACAAGCAATAAATGCTGGAGAGGGTGTGCAGGAAAGGAAACCCTCTTACACTGTTGGTGGGAATGCAAACTATTACAGCCACTATGGAGAACAGTGTGGAGAATCCTTAAAAAACTGGAAATAGAACTGCCTTATGATCCAGCAATCCCACTGCTGGGCATACACACCGAGGAAACCAGAAGTGAAAGAGACAGGTGTACCCCAGTGTTCATAGCAGCACTGTTTATAATAGCCAGGACATGGAAGCAACCTAGACGTCCATCAGCAGATGAATGGATAAGAAAGCGGTGGTACATATGCACAATGGAGTATTACTCAGCCATTAAAAAGAATACATTTGAATCAGTTCTAATGAGGTGGATGAAACTGGAGCCTATTATACAGAGTGAAGTAAGCCAGAAGGAAAAACACCAATAGAGTATGCTGCTGCTGCTGCTACTGCTGCTAAGTCACGTCAGTCGTGTCCCACTCTGTGCGACCCCATAGACAGCAGCCCACCAGTCTCCTCCGTCCCTGGGATTCTCCAGGCAAGAACACTGGAGTGGGTTGCCATTTCCTTCTCCAATGCATGAAAGTGGAAAGTGAAAGGGAAGTCCCTCAGTCGTGTCTGACTCCTAGCGACTTCATGGACCACAGCCTACCAGATTCCTCCATCCATGGGATTTTCCAGGCAGGAGTACTGGAGCGGGGTGCCATTGCCTTCACCGCCAATACAGTATACTAACACATATATATGGAATTTAGAAAGATGGTAACAATAACCCTGTATGCGAGACAGCAAAAGAGACACTGATGTATAGAACAGTCTTTTGGACTCTGTGGGAGAGCGTGAGGGTGGGATGATATGGGAGAATGGCATTGAAACATGTAAATTATCACATGTGAAACGAATCACCGGTCCAGGTTCAATGCATGATACAGGTTGCTCTGGGCTGGTGCACTGAGATGACCCAGAGGGATGGTAGGGGGAGGGAGGTGGGAGGGGGGTTCAGGATGGGGAACACATGTACACTCAGGGCAGATTCAAGTCAACGTATGGCAAAACCAATACAATATTGTAAAGTAAAATTAATTAATTAAATTTTTTTAAAAAATTAAAATTAAAAAAAAGAAAGAAAAATATACTAGAATGGATTTTAAAAATTATTGGAAATAGTGAAATAGGACAAGTAAAGAATACCAACCAGAAAAATAATTTTAAGGAGATGTTTAAAAAAGTAAAGTTAGCAGCAAAACAGTGTTCTCACATTGCCTGTGGAACCAAGTTCCCCATCCATGGAAGTTTCCTAAATCAAAGTCCTTCCTAATGTAGAGTAACAGTTTATAGATACCTTTCTCATGGATGCATTTTATGTCCTCAATTCTAAGACTGGGAGAAAATAGGACCCAGAAATGTTATCAAAGGTCAGATGTAGGTAGAGAGGAGCAAGACATGGACCTAGTTTCTACAAAATGGGCTTTATGACAAAGACAGAGCAGAAATGACATAAACAGAACTAAGAAGGCAAGAGTAGGAACAAAACAAGGCTGTGATGAATTTTTGTGTCCATACTTACTTAATTAGGGCTTCATATTGTTTGGATTTGAAACTAGATTAATACCAGTTTGAGCCCTTAGCTGGAGAACTGGCAATTATTTTCAGTTTGAGAAATGACCTCGATTCATAGAATTGGAGAGATTGAATAGTGTGTCCACTGTTCATATCACTGAAAACATCTTTTCTATTTATTTATATTGGTTGATGCAAATGTGGTGCCCACAGAACAGAAACTGACTGTATGTCTTAAAGTCTTTTGAAATGAATGTATTAATGTTAATTATATTCATGCATTATTCAATTGGTTCTATTTTCCCTTTATGAATATATATATTATAAAACATGTATATTATTATATAAAATAGGACTTATTTCATGCAAAGAACTAGGCAAACATTCTAAAACTACTTGCAAATTGTGTCATACACCAGAATTTTAAAATATTCTCCCTAAAACCTAAAGTATTGCAAGATTGCTTGAATACTGGCATGTTCTCAACTGTAGGGTTTTAAATTTAATGTGTTAGCAATCAAATCACATCAAAATATTTTCTGATTACAAGCACAATGTGCTTATTTAATATGTTTTAGTTCATTTAAAAATACTGAAAAGATCCAAAGGATATTAATTTAGAATTCTATTATTAAAAAAGACTACGTTGAACTATACAGACTTTTTTCTGTTTTGAAAGAAGTACAACTGTATGGTTTTTGATAAAATGATAAAGCAGTCCTTTGATATATATACTATTTTTTGTGCATTTGGCTCAGCCTGATAATACAGATCTTTAGCTTAAAAATTCCTCTTCCAAGTTTTTTCTGGGATCACTTGATCTAAGGTAAGTAATTACACATTTTATTCACATATTGGCACCACTGGATATTACTAAGCAATAATAACAATGCTGTTTTTCACCATTGAATTGATAGTACCTCAACGCATACCCCTAGACAAAGTAGGAGGGTTTAGGAGAGAAAGAATGTGAAATTTTCATTTGCGGAAACAGAAAATCAGACATCATTGACAATTGTGATGTGATTCTTTTTCTTTGCCTTGATGCCATGAATTTCCAATAACACTAAGCAAGACATTTTTGTGTTGCTTTCTCACCAGCGTTCATTCTACTTAGCTGCAGTCAAAACAGGAACTGATAATTGAGTTTAACTTGGGTTCGTGTCACTGTCAGAGACAGTGCAATTCAGGGATCCTGTGAGGGACTAATAATGATTGCCAGGCATTGTAATATGAATAGGTTCAGAAATAAAAATGGTAGGATTAGTGTGTGGGAAAGCAATGAAACTGGATTTTTCATATTACAGTAGATGAGTTTTGATTGTTAGAGTTGAGAATGCTTGAAGTTTGCTTTCTAACATGCTGTCATTGATGATGAAAAAGCCAAACAGATAATAAGAAGACAGGCTAGAGAATGTGAGGAAAAATATATGTGTAGGTGAGGAAGTTGATTACAGTGGGGTTAGACTAGGACAATGCTGTTCACTAGAAAGATTGTGTAAGCCCCAAATGTGAGTGACATGTGTAATTTAAAAATCTTATTAACCACATGAAAGGAAAAAGAGACATATAAAATTTATTTTAATTTAATAATGTATTTTTAATCTAGTATATAGAAAATATGTTTTACATTGAATTATTATACTATTTTAATGAAATATTTACATTTTATAGATAATGTTTGCATAGTAAGTCTTTGAAATGTTATGATTTTATAGTTTTATATACTTTAATTCCAGTTTCAATTCATCCCAAGTTTTTATCAGCTACATGTGACTGGTAGTTGCTAATATATTGGACAACAAGTACCTAAAAGTTAGTAACATTAATGTACCTGGAAAAGCCTATATTTGGAAACAAAATACCACATTGCTCATAGACCATAGATGAAATCACAAGAGAAATTAGAAAATATTTTTAATTGAATGACATTAAAAATATAAATATCAAAATTTACAGAGTGTAGCTAAAGTAGCAGAGAAGGCAATGGCACCCCACTCCAGTACTCTTGCCTGGAAAATCCCACGGATGGAGGAGCCTGGTAGGCTGTAGTCCAGGGGGTCGCTAAGAGTCGGACACGACTGAGCAACTTCACTTTCACCTTTCACTTTCATACATTGGAGAAGGAAATGGCAACCCACTCCAGTGTTCTTGCCTGGAGAATCCCAGGGATGGCAAAGCCTGGCGGGCTCCGTCTATGGGGTCACACAGAGTCGGACATGACTGAAGCGACTTAGCAGCAGCAGCAGCAACAGCTAAAGTAGTGTTTAGAGGTAAATGTAATTTTAAATTATGTTACTAAATAAAACAAAAATAAAATACATTTCTATGTGTATTATATTCTTACTGTTGCTACAATATATTACCATAAATTTAGTGACTTAATGCACAGAACTATCAGTTCAGTTCAGTTCAGTCGCTCAGTCGTGTCCGACTCTTTGCGACCCCATGAATTTAGCACGCCAGGCCTCCCTGTCCATCACCAACTCCCGAGTTCACTCAGACTCAAGTCCATCGAGTCAGTGATGTCATCCAGCCATCTCATCCTCTGTCGTCCCCTTCTCCTCCTGCCCCCAATCCCTCCCAGCATCAGAGTCTTTTCCAGTGAGTCAACTCTTCGCATGAGGTGGCCAAAGTACTGGAGTTTCAGCTTTAGCATCATTCCTTCCAAAGAACACCCAGGACTGATCTCCTTTAGAATGGACTGGTTGGATCTCCTTGCAGTCCAAGGGACTCTCAGGAGTCTTCTCCAACACCACAGTTCAAAAGCATCAATTCTTCGGTGCTCAGCTTTCTTCACAGTCCAACTCTCACATCCATACATGACCACTGGAAAAACCATAGCCTTGACTAGATGGACCTTTGTTGGCAAAGTAATGTCTCTGCTTTTGAATATGCTATCTAGGTTGGACATAATTACCATTTGGAGGTCAGAAATATGAAAACAGATCTTATGAGGCAGGGCTGCATACCTCCTGGAGGTTCTACAGGAGAATAGCTTCCTTTCCTTTGCTAGATTTTAGAGGCTGCCTGTATTCCTCGGCTCATGACTCCTTCCAGCAATGTTGTTACTCGGACTTTTACTTTTATTTTTGTTCTTGTTTAGTCAGTAAGTCATGTTTGACTCTTTTTGTGGCCCCGTGGACTGTAGCCTGCCAGGTTCCTCGTCCATGGGATCTCCCAGGCAAGAATATTGGAGTGGGTTGACATTCTCTTCTCTAGGGGATTTTCCTGACCCAGACCCAAGGATCGAACCTATGTCTCCTGCATTGGCAAGTGGGTTCTTTACTACTGAGCCTCCAGGAAAGCCCATCTCTGCTTCTATGATCTTCTCTAATTTTGATTCTTTTGCCTTCCATTATAAGGAATTTAAAGATTACTTTCTGCCCACCAGTATAATCCAGAAATCTCCCCATTTCTATATCCTTAACTTAATTGTATCTTCAAAGTTCCTTTTGTCATGTAAGGTAGTTTACTCATAGGTTTGGAGGACTGAAATGTGGATATTTTGGGGGAGGTATTATTCTGCCTACCATGTTAAAGTCAAAAAATGAGAAACTGGAAAAAAAAAAGAGCAAAGTAAGTTGAAAAGAAATAGAAATAAGTAATGAAGATGATTGCAGAAATCCAATTTAAACAACAAACAAACAAATATTGTGATTGAAATGATCAAGAAAATTGGCAGACCTCCAAACTGGACTGGTCATTAAAATCAAGAAAGAATCAATGCATCAATATCAGGAATAAAAATAAAGATTTTCATAACAAATCCTGCTGACATTAAAATGATAAAAAGATTATGGAAAAAGAGTTGCAACAAATTGAACTGCTTAGATGAAGTGAAATTTTCCTAAAAATACAACTCACTAAGGGAAAAGAAAGGGAAAGTTTGAATAAATCTCTATTAAAGAAATTAAATTTTTTATTCAAAACTTACATAAAAGAAAACCCAGGCCTACATAATTCACAATTTCACTAAATTCTATTGAATATTTAACAATAAAACACCAATACTACATGTTATTTTTTTCAGAAAATAGAAAAAGTACTATTTTGCTGGCATAACACTCATATACCAACATCTGACAAAAACATAATATGCTAAAATATGGTTACATTAGTGCAAATGCAATTATACATGAAATATAGAAATAAATAAACTGAGCATTAAGAATGCATCTTGTTTTATGGCAGGGGTACACAATTACTTTATATGTTCCCACATACATGTTTACTTAATTTAATGAACACATTATTTAACAAACACATGCAATTTTAAGAGAAAGCAATACACTATAATTTGACATTTCATGCTTTGTAAAACATACTTGGTGCCTGAAACTGGCCTCATTCTGAGCAAGCTCTGTAAAACTTGAATTTGATGATGGTCTACAGGAGTAATTGTTACATTTTAGTGTAAGAATAACTTGGAGGTCTTAGTAAAACACAGATGACTGGGGCCTCCACCCAGGGGTATCTGATTTGATACACATGGAAATGTACATTTCCAGTAGGATCCCAGATGATATTGATGCTGCTGGTTCTGGCACCATATTTTGATAATTATATGCCTACAGTGAAAATCATATCAAAACTAGTATTTCCTTGGGAAAATTTGAGAAAAGTTTCTAGGAATTTAGGGACTGCTTGTGTATTACCCGAGAATCCATCCCATGAATATCATCACCAGAGAGCCTAGGAGACAACTTCTTTAAGGAAAAAGAAAAAGAACTGCACCAATGATGAGAGTATCAACATACTGAGAAGCTCAATAGTGACCGTCTTTACTCTTTAACAGTGACTAGGGTTGACATTAGGAATGTTTCCATGGAAAGTGAGTTCTCTAATATCTGATATGACACAATCCCAGAATTACAAAGACAGGGTAGCTACATTTAAGCAGCCAAAGGAAACATCATTTAAGCAATGAGAGTAGCAATCAGAATGCCATCTGATGATTAAGAACACCTCTGCAGTAGACACCCCTTTCTTGGGCATGCGCAATGTGCCCATTCTGAAATGTCCACCCATTTACATCATCCATAGTCCTTTTTGTCAATGACTTCTCAATCCTCTTTCTTTTGAATCCTTGACCATTCAGCCAAACTATTGCCAACATTTTCAGATTTATTCCTGAGTAGGCTTGAATGCTTGAACTTTCCCACTAATTCAGATTATGCCATTGAATAATGTAGAGTAAACTGTAATTCACACTTAGATTTCTTCCTCCTCAGTCATTTGGTCATAATGAACTTCTGAGGATACCATAGCATGGATTGAAGGACAAGAGGCAAAGCAATAGGAATAAGTATCGAAAGAGCCCAAGTCACCTTCTTATTCAACCTACATTAATTTCTGGGTCTACTTGAGCTCATTTTCTTATAAATCATTTTTATTTGATGATACTCAGATGCTGCACATGCCCCCCTCTCCCCCACCCCACTCCAACGCTCCTTGTGAAGAGTTAGATCAGACAGTGATAAGTTCATAATGGGAAGCTTAGATCTCATGATGACTGGATGTTCCTGGTTAGGCATTCGCTGTCTACCCAATTCCATTAACAAGTCATAGTTAATTGTCAAAAGGAGAATAGACACCTGCAGAAGAAGGGAGATATACCAGAGTTCTGGGCTATGAATTTCCCATTGATCTTTTCAGAGGTTTCTTACAACACTGGTTCTTCAAGCATCAATGATTCTGTTAGATCATTAGTTCAGGTTTCAAGTCTTAGGGCAGCTGGTACTACAGTTTGGATTTGCTGGAGAGCTTCTCTTGCTATGGCCTTTGAAGGAACTGTAAGTCTAAAAGGTGAATCTATGATGAGTTGATAGCTGGGCTTCTCTGATGGCTCAGGGTAAAGATGCAATTCAGTAAATCCTGGTTCAATTCTTGAGTCGGGAACATCCCCTGGAGAAGGGATAGGCTACTCACTCCAGCTCTTGGGCTTCCCTTGTGGCTCAGCTGGTAAAGAATTACCGACAATGCGGGAGACCTGGCTTTGATACCTAGGTTGGGAAGATCCCCTGGAGAAGGGAAAGGCTACCCACTCCAGTTTTCTGGCCTGGAGAATTCTATGGTCTGTATAGCCCATGTGGTTGCAAAGAGTCAGACACAACTAAGCGACTTTCACTTTTACTTTCAAAATGAGTTGATATAGTTCACACAACTATGGCATACTTAACTTCCAAAATCCCCAAATGCCTAAAATACTTATCATTCTTTTTTCAGAATAAGTGCTATGAGGCTTGACAGCTTAGTTTGCACTTTGATGGGAATATCTCAATATGCTGAAAATCACAGAACTCCTACAAACTTTACTGAGTGAAAAATACCTTTGACTTTTTTTAAGGTTGATATCCTACTGTCTACTTTATACATGTTTTACTGAGGCATCTAAAACATTTGCTTTCTGTTCACAAGTCAAATCAGTGTAAAAATCATTAATATAGTGGGTTAACCTGCTGTTTTGTTAAATTTCAAGATTAAAAATCTCTGGAGACAATTTCTACCTCTTGCCAAATGGAATAAGATTCATCTAATTTGCTCTCCTAAAATAAACAACTAAAAACCTGAACTATAGAAACAATTGTTTTCAGATATTGACTATCTGAAAAAAAAAAAGAAACAAATGACTAAGTTCTGATATTGCCATAAATTAAAGCCTAAAGAGAATTTTCTAGCTGTAGCAAAGGAAGGAGGAGCCTATCAGAGCACATAGATATCCTTGAATGGAGGATATAGAGTTAGAATCCTTGGGAGTTCCCTAACTTTGTTTTTGCAAAATGGAGTTCCAGAGAAGAGGTATGCATACTGAAGCAGAGCTCTAATGCCCTGTTACTCCATCATGGCTGGAAGAAATTTGATGATGGATAATTTTTTTTTTTATTATTCTTGCAAATATTATTGAGATTTGCTGTGGATTGTATTTAAACTTCTTGGAGACAGATTGATCCCTTCATAGTTTATTAGGTGAAACCTGAGCAGTCTTAATCTAGAGTTCATTGTCTGTCCTGCACAGCAACCGAAAACTGGGTAAAATGCATGACATAAGACATTGAATGTCATGTAGAGGTCAGAGACACTTGAGGGACAAGGAACAGATTCTGTAAGCACAAAATTGCCTAAATGAACTATTTGGAGGGATATAAGATTGAAAATCGGAGAAGGCAATGGCAACCCACTCCGGTACTCTTGCCTGGAAAATCCCATGGATGGAGGAACCTGGTAGGCTGCAGTCCATGGAGTCACTAAGAGTCGAACACGACTGAGCGACTTCTTTCGCTTTTCACTTTCATGCATTGGAGAAGGAAATGGCAACCCTCTCCAGTATTCTTGCCTGGAGAATCCCAGGGACGGGGGGAGCCTGGTGGGCTGCCGTCTATGGAGTCACACAGAGTCGGACACGACCAAAGCGACTTAGCAGCAGCAGAAGCAGCAGGATTGAGAATAACCCATGTCTCCACCAGCTAGCATGAAAAGTCTCATATTTCATGGAACACTGGCCAAAGTACTCAGAAAGCTTTTGCCTCAGTAGAGAAGACGGAGTAGGCAATGACACCCCACTCCAGTACTCTGGCCTGGAAAATCCCATGGACGGAGGAGCCTGGTGGGCTCCAGTCTATGGGGTCGCACAGAGTCAGACACGACTGAAGCCACTTAGCAGTAGCAGCGGCAGCAGCAGTAGAGAAGATAATTATTTCTAGACAACATACTGTATCAGTACCACCTAAAAGAGATTCATATTAGTTTATTTCAAATGCATGGGCAAAGAACCATTTATATAAATTTAATAGAATCATTAAACTTTTTTTTCTATTTCTACTGAATATGCAAATATGGTAACAGTTGATAAATGATTTTCTTCTTTCAACAAATTAAAACAGGAATACTTGCACAAACACTTTTACTTATTAAACAAACACTTATTTACTTATCATACAAACCCACAAAAAGTTTCAATTCAAATGTTATCTAAATTTTCATATATATTAGTTAAATAAGGTTGCTGTTTTAAGCCACAGTATAGCTAGTTATTGTAATTAGGTCATGCTGTTTTATTTTGATAATGAGCTCAAATATTTCACTGGTGATATATTAATATTGATAAAAACCTCTGTCAAAATTTGTTAAAACTCAATCCCACTAGTCTAGGGCATTTGAAATATACTGCCAAAGATTCCATGCAGACAGTCAAGTGAGAAATTACATGTTTAATTTACTGTTGAAAATATAAAAGCACCTTTTCTTTAATGATTTGTATATTTTATTAAAAGTTTAATGGTATAAAAATAATACCAGGAATATTGGTACTGGTATAAACACACACTTTTTAATGTACTCTTCAAGTGTGAATGCTTAGTCAGTCATGTCCGACTCTTTTAGACCCCATGGATTATAGCCTGCAGGCTCCTCCATCCATGGGGATTCTCCAGGCAAGAATACTGGAGTGGGTTGCCATGCACTCTTCCAGGGGATCTTCCCAACCCAGGGATCGAACCTAGGTCTCTCACATTGCAGGCGGATTCTTTACCAACTGAGCCACCAGGGAATTGCATATAAACAATATTCATGTAGATAGGTTGAAATAATTTAAAGTGATAATGTGTGCCAACTTATAAAGAACAGTGCCACCACCTATACCAGAAATTGTAGGTATAGATCAGGCTATTCTGCTGTTATAATGGTAGGATTACAACTAGATCAGGCATTTAATAAACACATGAGGAGATCTATAAAAACAAGTCATGTATATAAGTATTTTTTGTTCAATTAGAAAAAATAATTTTAAGATCCTTTGATATTTTCTTTCAAAATACATTCTTAAGTAGATATTAAATAGATATGAAATGTTAAACTATTCATTGTAATATGAATCTAGGAAATAGATCTTCTAGAATAAGTTCTCTGTTAGCTTGTAAAATGGTCCTGAATTATTTAATGTATTTCTAAGATCTTCAGTGAATCATGGCCCAATAATTTTTTCATGAGTTCAGTCATCACAATGGTAGAATTTTAAGGTTTCTAAAATTCATTTTGTTTTTCCTACTTTAAGGAGAGTAAAATCACTCTTCAGGTCGTATAGACCTTATTTCCCTAAATTGATAAGGATGCCTGATTTCACAGTTTTTTGTATAAATGTGAAGTTACAATATGTTCAATGTGAAATTCAGATATTTCTTATTTTCTGTTTCTGCTTAGGTATCAAAACTCAAAAAATTGAAAAGTAGAGGGCCTGAACTGCTATGAGATTTATGTAAAACTAGTCAAGAATTCATCTCAAACAGTCTGATGATTTGCAGGGCATTACAAACCTCAAGGAAATATAAAGGAAGGCTCTGGAAATGATCAGGGACTTGGTAATAAGGAATTCTTAGCACAGCACTGGCTTCTAATATTGTATTTTTTCTCTTATCCCTCCAGTTACATGAAATGATTTCCAATATTTGTATTTAGAAATCCTAGTATGCAGCCACTGGAACTTGGGGGAGGAGAAAAAAAAATATGGACCAATTCCTGAGTCCCTAGTAATTTAAACAAACTTCCTAAAGCTAAGAGTAGATCGGAAGATGTGTAGTGAAATAAAGTAGCTTACAAGTTATTGTAATCATGAAATAATATGTGTTTTCTGATGGGCCAAACGGACCTGTGGAATGAACCAGAGTTCAGTTATGATCAAAGGGACTTGATCCAAGAGGCTTAAAGTAGGAGGAGGCTGGGTGCAAACATACATGCTTGTATCTGAGGAGTTGTACCTGAAACTTTAGGAGAATAAATTTTAAAACATAGCTTTTGTGTTTCTGTGATGCCCAGACTGAATTATTATTCATCCGTTCAGACATAACAGCCTAGCCACATTTATCTGATTCCTCTCTTCATTGATACTGAGTTTGTATAATTTTTAATTCATACCTTGTTGTAGATGAAAGAACAGAAACCTGTGTTTCCTCCTGTGAGGACCTCAATTGAGTCTGGACAGAGAGAGAGCCAAGTTGCCAGGTGCCAGAGTAGCTGATTAAAGCAACAAACCCGACAGGTAAGAATTAGGTCTTTAATCACTTAATGAGAGGGTGTTAGGTCAGAGTCTAAAACTCAATACTCCAATTCCTCCTATTGTATTTTCACCCATGGAAGAGCCCCGAGCTGGAGGATCAGGTGGATCAGCATAGACATTGATGTGGTCATTCTATATTTTGAGGGGGTCCTGAGCAAATGGCAACCCACTCCAGTATTCTTGCCTGGAGAATCCCATGGACAGAGGAGCCTGGCGGTCCACAATCCATGGTGTCGCAAAGCATCGGACATGACTGAGCAACTATCCGCGTGCCTGAGCAAAGGGCTCTGGCAGTTTAATGGACCCTGGACCTGGGGGAGGCAAAGGGAAGGACCAAGAGTGAAAAGTGCTGGGTTCTGAGAAATATGCCTCCAAGGTTTCTCTCTCTTGCCCCACTTAAACGGCCTAACAATACCACGCTCAAGGCCTCAGATAAGAGACCTGGGAATGCAGGTGACTAGACTAGGAATGTCAATATGCAAAGACAGTGACTGGACAGAGCGCCAGCATCCCTGACTGCAACTCCTTTCAGAGACTGCAGCACACTGATCCTGCACGAAGTCTGCTGTGGGGACGGACGGCTGCTCTTCCCCAAGGAGCTTGCGGAATAAAGCTTTGTTAATACCTGTGATGGGGCCTGAAAAATCACACATGGGTGTTAAACTAGGAACCAGATTCCTCACCTCCCTTCCAAATAGAAGATTTCTACATCCAATATAGATATTAAAAGAGAAAGAGGAATAAGCCTTATTTGGATGAGACATTGGTATTTTGTCATTAAAGTAAACTGGAATTTTGTTCTTAAATATTTCTATAAAACCTTTGAAATAGATATGGGACTAAGGGTCTGGGAACTAAAGATATTGGTGAGGATATGTAAAACTTCTCTCTGATTGAATGCTGTCAGGTCAGCTTGATTGATAAATTACACACAGTTATGTTAAACTATTTCACATTTTAATTTTGCTTATTATTATGAAGGCAGTATATATTTGGTATAAGAAGCTAACTGCTTCAGTATTAAGTAAGGTATAAAAGAATTGTCAGGTGCCCTGTGTTCGATGAGTTTGTGTCCCTAGACAAGTTCCTCTTTGCTCATACAAACATATTGAGGCCTATAAAATATGTATTTCTTTTTGTCTGTATGTCTTTATTGTAATTTACCAAATAAAATCATACAACTTTTTCTATTACTCCACTTCCCTAGTGCCTGCTGTATTGTTGTTGTTCAATTGCTCAGTTGTGTCCGACTCTTTGTGACCCCATGGACTGCAGCTGGAGAAGGAAATGGCAACCCACTCCAGTGTTCTTGCCTGGAGAATCCCATGGACGGAGAAGCCTGGTAAGCTACAGTCCATGGGGTCGCACAGAGTCAGACACGACTGAAGCGACTTAGCAGCAGCAGCAGGACTGCAGCACGCCAGGCTTCTCAGTCCTTCACCATCTCCCGGAGATTGCTCAAACTCATGTCCATTGAGTCGGTGATGCCATCCAACCATCTCATCCTCTGTCATCCCCTTCTCCTCCTGCCTTCAATCTTTCCCAGCATCAGAGTCTTTTCTGAGTCAACTCTTTGCATCAGGTGGCCAAAATATTGGAACTTCAGGTTCAGCATCAGTCCTTCCAGTGAATATTCAGGGTTGATTTCCTTTAGAATTGATTGGTTTGATCTCCTTGCTGTCCAAGGGGCTCTCAAGGGTCTTCTCCAACACCACGGTTCTAAAGCATCAACTCTTCACCGCTCAGCCTTCTTTATGGTCCAGCTCTCACATCCATATATGACTGCTGGAAAAACCATAGCTTTGACTAGACAAACCTTTGTAAGTAATGTCTCTGCTTTTTAATACGCTATCTAGGTTTGTCATAGGTTTTCTTCCAAGGAGCAAACGTCTTTTGTCTTTTAATTTTATGGCTGCAGTTACCATCTGCAGTGATTTTGGAGTCCAAGAAAACAAACCCCTCACTGTTTCCATTGTTTCCTCATCTGTATATTTACATATGCTCTATATTTAAAGTTAACTTATGGTGAGACCTAGTCATGTGATTGCTTTGTCAGTTCTAAGCATAGGAACAACTGAGGTAGAATTAGTATCCACAAAGCACATAATGAACATTGATTCTATTATTATTAATTTCTTGATTTCGCATAAGTGCCTAGTTGGTTTAGCATGCGACCATGAAGAAACAAATCTCTAGTAATTTGAAGAAACTATAATTGAGTTTTCAAGTGCTGAGTCCTGTGAGGAAGAGGGGAGAACCACAGGTGTGATAGCACAAAGAGGGGGGTTTGTTGTAAGGCGCCACAGCAGGTGTCCTCGAACAAGGGTCAGCAAGAGACATCAGGAAAGTTCTGAAGGGTCACTGGGGTGACAGAAAAACAGAGACCAACTCAATTGCTACCATGAGATTATGGAAACTTTCTGCCACATTCAGTTACTAACTTGAACTGGAAAAAGCAGAGACGTCCCTTTTGAATCGGGGTGGAGGGAAGTTTGATGACAACTTTTAATTTTTAATTTAATGAAAATATTCAAAATGGGATGTATTAAGCTTAAAAACCGATTTAAATTTCAAAATGATTATCTACTTTTCATTGATAAGATTCAACAAAATATTTGTATCCTATCAAGAATGGACATGAACCTTCCTGAGAAATTTAAGCTTTGTTATAAATAATAAAGAAAGCTGTATGTCTTTCGCATATTTGAAGTGAAGAATAAAAACTTCACCTTGATTCTAGAAGTAGGATAAAAAATTCAAGAAATTATCACTGAATGAAAATGAAAGGTATATAAACTACATTGTATAAAATTAGGGGATGAATGGGATAGAATTTTGAAAGTTAAAAAGGAGTAACTATACACTCAGGTTCTTCCATGATAGGATATTAATCTCTATAATTTAATTTAAAATATTGTTTAGAATAAAGAAAACAACATGACTTCAAACTCCTGATCGTATTCTATTTTTTCCTCTTTGCCTTAGAGAAGGATTGAAGAAACCAATATCACTTGTGGGGAAGAAAAAGTCTTTGATTCGGCAATTCCTTCTGTTCTTTCACCACTAAACAAAAGTAAAATCTAGTATTTTATAATATATGAAATACACATATACACACATACAAATACCTATGTACCCACCGGTGTGATTTTTCTGTGTCTGTATGTGTGTTTGCTCAGTCATGTCCAACTCTTTGCAACCCCATGGACTTATAACCTGCCAGGCTCCTCTGTCCATGGGATTTTGCAGGCAAGAATGTTAGAGCCGGTTTCCATTTCTTACTCCAGGGTTTTCTCTATAATATAGTCATTTATACAGTCACACATAAGAACAATAGTTAACTTATCTAAACTTTTCTCTGTGGGACATAGTGCTAACTCAGGATTTTATAATTTGGTCCACTCAACTATCATCAAACTGCACAGGAATATTTTTAAATGACTACATATCCACAGTTGAATATAAGAATGTTTATTCTATGCAAGAAAAAGTTAAGACTTTCTGGTGGTGGTGGTTTAGTCACTAAGTCATGTCCAACTCTGTGACCCCATGGACAATAACCCACCAAACTCCATGGGATTTTCCAGGCAAGAATACTGGGATGGGTTGCCATTTGGCTAGTGCTCATAATCTTGTACGTACATTGGACACTATCTTAGCATTACATGTTAAATACAAAGCAGATCATTCAGCAGAAATGCCAAAAATGACAACTTTACTCTGGAGTGTGTAAGTTCTCAGCAATCATCACGTTGCCTTCAGTTTGTCAAATGGGTTTCCCTGGTGGCTCTGTGGTAAAGAATCTGCCTACCAATGTAGGAGATTCAGGTTCCATCCCTAGGTTAGAAAGATCTCCTGGATAAGAAAATGGCAACTCATTCCAGTATTCTTGCCTGGGAAATCCCATGGACAGAGGAGTGTGGCAGGCTATCGTCCATGGGGTCACAAAAAAGTCGGACATGACTTGGCAACTAAACAACAACAATTTGTCAAATATGGACTAACAGGAATAACAGGAAAGTTATCACCTCCAAGCAGATGAGAAATAAAACACATACATAGTATCATAGGTATAAGAAATGTATATTTCAGTTATAACTCTGTAAGTTAGTGCATAAAAATTCAGTTATGCACTTAAGCATGGCTGACTAGAGTGTCTATTTGTTTAATGCTAAATAAGTTGTTGGAATGAAAATTAGGACTTGTAGAAGCCCAATGTCTCTGAAGTGAAAAATTGAAGTAACATTAAGAATTTAGAGAATTTGTATTGCAAATAAATATTGAAATCCTTCATTAAAAAAAGTTATCCCATTTCCAGAATACCTCAGAGCATTCTAACATATTTCAATTCTTATAACTTTATATTATTTGTTGTTCAGTTTTCTTTTTAATTTAAAGAGATATGTTTATATGTGTATGGGAACTGATATCTGTTAGAACTGAAATGACAAAAATAGTTATCTTATCCAGAAAAAGCCTACGTGAAATAATAGAACCTAAAGCATGGTACCAAGCTCACTGATGTCATCTCCTGTTTTAATTCAGTATTTTAATAGCCTATATAGTATAGATACTGAGCTTCCCAGGTGGTGCTAGTGTAAAGAATCTGCCTACAAATGCAGGAGATGCAAGAGATGCAAGTTTGATCCCTAGGTTGGGAGACACTCCTGAATAGGAAATGGCAACCCACTCCAGGATTCTTCCCTGGAAAATTCCGTGGACAGAGGAGCCTGGTGGTTGGCCGTCTACGGAGCCACGAAGAGTCAGACACAACTGAATGACTGAGCACCTAGTATATATTAAAGTGGTTTTTTGCCTTTCACTTATATATATATTCTTGTTAAATGCTATAAAAATCTCTGTGAATATAGATTCTTTGGGGAAGTAAATAAAAGAAACAGTGCAGTTGGTTATTTTATCTATAAACCTGAAAATCGCTAAATTCTGAATGAATAAAGCATCACTAACTTTTATACATCTTGGCAAGAGTTATTTGACATTATATAAGTGATCTGTATCTTCCCAGGTGGTGCTACTGGTAAGACACCTGCCTGCCAATTCAGGAGCCACAGGAGACAAGCGACTTAGCATGCAGGCATGCAAGAGATTTGGTTGTTGTTTTCTGACTTTGTAAGATACATTTATTTCAGAGTCAACCAATAATTAGTTAATTTATACTATTTTTAATCATCAAGCTATTAAAATTATTCAGGAAACTATGTAAAATGGTTTATGAAATTATTTCCAAATTATCTGTGAGGAAGAGAAAAAAATGACTTTTCCAGTTCTTTCCTTTGGGTGAAGAATTTATCCTAATTCTCAGCTGCTCAATCTCATTTATGCACATATGGCAAATGGAATAATAGAATCATTTGCTTTTGCCCAACTTTTTATGTAATTTAAGCAAATATTTTTCAGAATGGAACTACTTCCAGAGGACTTTTTAAAAAGCAACTTATTTTTCCCTATTATATTTCAAATACTTGTTTTATTTTTAAACTGAAAGGAAAGATTTTGATTTCTTAATGAAAAGTGACTAAATATAGATCCCTGGGTGTGGAAGATCCTCCAGAAAAGGAAATGGAAACCCACTATAGCATTTTGCCTGGAGAATCCCATGGATAGGAGAGTCTGATGGTCTACAGTCTTATGGTCGCAAAGAGTCAGACATGACTGAGCCACTAACACATAATCAAAAGAAAAGGGAATCTATATTTTTAAAATTTATTTCTTACTTCAGGCAATGCAATTTTGTATTGTAAAATAGAAATTATAACATGTTTATAATCTGCTTTATATTAAGTACAATCTTTATTGACTCTCTAACTTCAATAGATAGAACTTTGTAGGTTTTAAAAGTCATTTTCAAAGGACAACTCATTTTCTGGTAGCCTTTACGTTTATTTAAAGTCTCAAAGTAATGGTTTATACTTAGTAAAATTGAGCCTTATGAAATTGCTAATGTCTGAACTTTCTGACCAACAATAAAAATTTTATATGATTCAGACCAGAGACTTTGAAAACACATTGCAAGTGCTAAATACTGAATGAAATGATCCCTCTCAGCCCTGTGATAGTGTTTCTTTCTAGGGAAAGAGATGTTAAAAAGGAAAGTTTGGAGTGTAGCTATGTATTGACATTTTTGTTTATTAAAAATAAAAGATGAAAAATTTTTAATTAACAAGAAATAACATGCTTTGATATATCATTTCAGTTCAGTTCAGTTGCTCAGTCATGTCCGACTCTTTGCGACCCCATGAATTGCAGCACACCAGGCCTCCCTGTCCATCACCAACTCCCAGAGTTCACTGAAACTCATGTCCATCGAGTCAGTGATGCCATCCAGCCATCTCATCCTCTGTCGTCCCCTTCTCCTCCTGCCCCCAATCCCTCCCAGCATCAGAGTCTTTTCCAATGAGTCAACTCTTCGCATGAGGTGGCCAAAGTACTGGAGTTTCAGCTTTAGCATCATTCCTTCCAAAGAACACCCAAGACTGATCTCCTTTAGAATGGACTGGTTGGATCTCCTTGCAGTCTAAGGGACTCTCAACAGTCTTCTCCAACACTACAGTTCAAAAGCATCAATTCTTCGGCGCTCAGCTTTTTTCACAGTCTAACTCTCACATCCATACATGACTACTGGAAAAACCATAGCCTTGACTAGATGACCCTTTGTTGGCAAAGTAATGTCTCTGCTTTTTAATATGTTGTCTAGGTGGGTTATAACTTTCCTTCCAAAGAGTAAGCATCTTTTAATTTCATGGCTGCAGTCACCATCTGCAGTGATGTGTCCACTGTTTCCCCATCTATTTCCCATGAAGTGCTGGGACCAGATGCCATGATCTTAGTTTTCTGAATGTTGAGCTTTAAGCCAACTTTTTCACTCTCCTCTTTCACTTTCATCAAGAGGCTTTTTAATTCCTCTTTACTTTTTGCCATAAGGGTGGTGTCATCTGCATATCTAAGGTTATCGATATTCCTCCTGGCAATCTGGACTCCAGCTTGTGCTTCTTCCAGCCCAGCATTTCTCATGAAGTACTCTGCATAGAAGTTAAATAAGCAGGGTGACAATATACAGCCTTGACGTGCTCCTTTTCCTATTTGGAACCAGTCTGTTCCATGTCCAGTTCTAACTGTTGCTTCCTGACCTGCATACAGGTTTCTCAAGAGGCAGGTCAGGTGGTCTGGTATTCCCATCTCTTTCAGAATTTTCCACAGTTTATTGTGATCCACACAGTCAAAGGCTTTGGCATAGTCCATAAAGCAGAAATAGATGTTTTTCTGGAACTCTCTTGCTTTTCCAATGATCCATAGCTTGATATATATTTAACTATAAATATAAGTAATGATGTGAAAAAACTATAATGCCTTCTATAGGGACTAACATTAACACCTTATTAAATGATGAGATAAAGCACAATCTAATATTAAAATTTAGGAGTGAAGTGAAGTGAAAGTCACTCAGTCGTGTCTGACTCTTTGCGACCCCATGGATTTTGCAGTCCATGCAACTCTCCAGGCCAGAACACTGAAGTGGGTAGCCTTTCTCTTCTCTAGGGGATCTTCCCAACCCAGGGATCAAAACCAGGTATCCCACATTTCAGGTGGATTCTTTACCAGCTGAGCCACAAGGGAAGCCCAAGAATACTGGAGTGGGTAGCCTATCCTTTCTCCAGCGGATATTTCCAACCCATGAATCGAACCGGGGTCCCTGCAATGCAGGTGGATTCTTTACCAAATGAGCTATCAGGGAAGCCCCAAATTTTGGAGGGTTACTTTAGTTTTTGTTTTAAGTAAGGAATAGTTAAGTTCTGATGAGGATGTTTTTCACTGGAAAATTGAAAATACTATATTTTATTTGTATTCATAAAGCAGTGAACATAAAAATCTGATGACTGAGCAAAAATATTTTCATGTATCTAGACCAGCTTGAGTCTGTAGCTTGCCAACTCATGCTGAAGTTCTTGGGACCAGCTAACCTCCGTAGTCATGTGAGCCAATTCAGTAATGTAATTCTCTTTATAATAATAGTTATTATTACTAGTAATACAATTATGATAATCAGTAATAAGTAATGATACTGGTGTAGGTATCCTTCTAAGAAAAGGAAACGGCAACCTACTCAGTATTCTTCCCTGGGAAATCCCACCAACAATGTAGCCTGGTGTGCTACAGTCTATGGGGTTGCAAAGGGTCAGACACGACATAGCATGTTATGTTATGTTATTAATGTAAAATACTATGTAGCCATTACAGTTTTTAAAATGAATTTAAGATATCCATAATATGTGAAATTTAAAACATATCTATAATGTGAAATTTAAAACATATCCATAATATGTGAAATTTAAAAACATAACCATAATATGTAAAATTTAAAACATGAAGAAAGTCCAAGATAATCTTGCTGTATGATGTACTTAACAAATAATACCAAAAAACAAAACAAAACAAAAAACTAAAACTAAGAAAATTTAGAGAAGAAAAAGTAAGGCACTAGATAGAGCAGTATGAGTTAAAGACAGGAAATTAGAGATTTAACAATACTACTTAGTTTGAGACATCACCCCCTCAAAATGCATAAAACAAACATTCGAAACGCATTACTGCTAAAGATGGGCTAAAACTGAGAGCAGATTGGAAGGCTAACCTTCCATGATGCTGAATATTTACTTCCATGTGCATATCTGAATTAAAAATATCTATATCTAGATTATATGTATGAGTGTGGTTGGGGTTGATAGTGAATTTCCGTGACATGGTGGAAAGTATACTTGAGTTAGAGAAAGATGGATTTTAGCTGTGTCTCTGTCTTTAGCTGTAAGATTCTGGATACATTTCTTCCTCTCTTTTTATGAAAATACAATAACTATAGAATAACTATGTATTTATTTTCCTATGTAATTTACAAAGTGATATTCAACATCTTACCAAACCAGAGATTGAACTCAGGTCTCCTGTATTGCAGATGGGTTCTTTACCAGCTGAGCTATCAGGGACACCCAAGAATACTGAAGTGGTTAGTCAATCCCTTCTCCTGCAGATCTTCCTGATCCAGGAATCAAACCAGGGTCTCCTGCATTGCAGGTGGATTATTTACCAACTGAGCTACCAGGGAAGCCCTCAACATCCATACATGTACTTTAAAAATCAGCAACATTATCTAGACAATCAGGGGGTGTTTTGCTCAAAATTTCAATCTATAATTTCTCTTTTCTCATTCTTACAGCTCTACTGTATCCATAAAATTTGTGGTACTGAGTAAGAGATTTACTGCTTAAATAAATTCCTGTTTCATATAAGAAAATGGGTTAGTGGTATTGTACTTAATACAAAATGGGAAACTAGTAATGTTTAGAACACTGATTAAGTTAAATGCACTATATACCAAAATTTAAATGTTTCCATAATTCATAAGGCAATATCTGAAATAGGGATGCATTTTGGGGAAGTGTGTGTGAAAGTTTCAGCAAAATTTATAGAGGAATAACTTAGATGCCATAATTGGGCATTACACTAGCAATGATTTCTACAATAGGCCAATGTTATGGACAAAGAAAAGATTCATGATATTAGCGGCTAATATTTGTCATCTTGTTTAGAATAATTAGATCTTCTGAAATGATATAAATGTGTGTATATATATATATTATATATATATATATATGCTGACCACATGTCAAGCATTATACCAGGATCTAGAAACAAGATTAATTGATATTCTATTGGGGGCTACAAAGAAGTGAAATAAGAGTGGTCACATCAGAGATAAGTGCAGGTGTCCTAGAATATAAGTCAACTTTTAATGATGAGTGGCATGTAGTTTAAGCTCATCATTCACAGTTTTAATGAGATTAAAAATTGTCATTCAATAAATATTAAGATCAGTAGAGTGGCAAAGTACATTCATCTCCTTAAGACAGTGCATACACAATTACTTAATAGTCATATTGAATATGTAGAACAAAATGCGTGGAATTAACATTCCTGTTAAAACTAATGAATCTGAGAAACACTTGGACCTCATAAAATATTTGCAAAATTACAATAGAAGAAAAGGTTTAGAGTCTAAACATAGACACTTCCCTGTTCTATTGATTCACTGAGACATTTAAGCTTGTTCTGCTATTCTGGGTAAGGCTGTGGAATACAAGGGCTTTAGAATTCATATGTCCTTTATTCCCTGATCTGTGCTTTTCCTGATTCTTGCTGCCAATAATTTAACTCTTCATTGCCACAGAAGTCCCTTTCATATGACCAACTTTTACGAAGGGAAAATATTCCTTAAAGCTTCACTTTTGTACAAATGCTTTTTCACTTTCCTCTAGTGTAATCTGTGTGTCATAATACTTTCTCAGCAGTATCTTCAAGGAAATCTGTTTTTGTTTTATTCTCTATTACAAATAATGTGTATCCTTTAGAATGTGTTGAGATTACCATCATGAATTGAAATTCAGTATTACCCCTGTGAAAACTTTCTCTATATGTGATATAGTTTTTCCAAATAATGATGCATTCCTTTATTTACATAATACTTTAGTTCTCAGTTCGTGGACTTCCTTGGTGGCTCAGACAGTAAAGCTCGGCCTACAATGAGGGAGACCTGGGTTCAATCCCTGGGTCGGGAAGATCTCCTGGAGAAGGAAATGGCAACCCACTCCAGTTCCCATGGATGGAGGAGCCTGGTAGGCTACAGTCCATGGGGTCGCAGAGTCGGACACGACTGAGTGACTTCATTTCACTGTGATAAGTACCAAAAACTTGAATTATAAACCGAAACTACTTGTTCTGAAGTGTTTGATATGTGTTTATATGAGTATGTAGATAAAGCATTTTTTTTTTCTACAGGAGAAATATGTAGTTTCAGTTCAGTATAGTCACTCAGTCATGTCCAGCTCTTTGCAACCCCATGAAGCACAGCACACCAGGCCTCCCTGTCCATCACCAACTGCCAGAGTCCACCCAAACCCATGTCCATTGAGTTGGTTATGCCATCTATCTCATCCTCTGTCATCCCCTTCTCCTCCTGCCATCAATCTTTCCCAGCATCAGGGTCTTTTCAAATGAGTCAGCTCTTCACATCAGGTGGCCGAAGTATTGGAGTTTCAGCTTCAACATCAGTCCTTCCAATGAACACCCAGGACTGATCTCCTTTAGGATGGACTGGTTGGATCTCCTTGTAGTCCAAGGGACTCTCAAGAGTCTTATCCAACACCGCAGTTCAAAAGCATCAATTCTTTGGCTCTCAGCTTTCTTTATAATCCAACTCTCATATCCATATGTGACTACTAGAAAAGCCATAGCCTTTACTAGACAGACCTTTGTTGACAAAGTAATGTCTCTGCTTTTTAATATACTATCTAGATTGGTCATAACTTTCCGTATATTTTCATATCCCAAGGCTATTTTTAAATCCTAGTGTTGTTGGTACTGATAGTATTAAATGGAGGGATGCCCATCACTTAAGTAGTCATGTAACTGGTTTTGTATAGAATCTTACCACCACTAGAATCTGAATAGTCCGTTTGATTTGATACAAAACCAAAAATCATTTTGTATTTTTTTTAGAATGTAAAAATCTTTAGCTTAAAAAAAAAAACATTTTTAAAATTTTTTCCTTAAATAAACCAGTCTTTTGCATGTATCATTTTGAATTATAATTTCTTCTGGGTGTATGCCCAGGAGTAGGATTGTTGGGTCATATGGTAATTCAATTTTTAGTTTTTTAACGAACCTCCATATTGTTATCCATAGCAGCCTTACCAATTTACATTCCCACCAACGATGTAGGCGAGTACCCCTTTTCTCTACACCTTCTCCTGCATTTGTTATTTGCAGATTTTTTGATGATGGCCATCTGACCAGTGTGAAGTGATACTTCATTGTATTTTTGATTTGCATTTCTCTAATAATTAGTGATGCTAAGCATGTTTTCATGTGCTCTTTGAATATCTGTATGTCTTTTTTGGAGAAATGGCTATTTAGATCTTCTACCCATATTTTTATTGACTTGTCTGTTTTTCTGATATTGAGCTACATGAACTCTTTGTATGTTTTAGAGCTCAATCCCTTGTCAGTTGCTTCATTTACAAATATTTTCACCCATTTTGAGGGTTGTCTTTCTGTTTTATTTATGGTTTCCTTTGCTATGCAAAAGTTTTTAAGTTTAATTGGAGAACAAAATGGCAACCCACTCCAGTATTCTTGCCTAGAGAATCCTGTGGAGAGAGGAGCCTGGTGGGCTGCGGTCCATAGGGTCGCACAGAGTTGGACACAACTGAAGCGACTTAGCATGCATGCATGTATTGGAGAAGGAAATGGCAACTCGCTCTAGTATTCTTGCCTGGAGAATAACAGGGACAGAGGACCCTGGTGGGCTGCCATCTATGGGGTGGCACAGAGTCGGACACGACTGAAGTGACTTAGCAGCAGCAGCAGCAGGTTCCCTTTGTTTATTTATTTATTTTATTTTCAGTAGGTGGTGGGTCAAAAAAGATCTTGATGTGATTGATGTCAGAGGTGTGTGCCTATGTTTTCCTCTAAGAGTTTTATAGTATCTGGCCTTACACTTAGGTCTTTAATCCATTTTCAGTTTATTTTTTTATTTGATGCTAGTGTACAAATTTCATTCTTTTACATGTAGCCGTCCAGTTTTCCCAGCACCACTTATTCAAGAGACTGTCTTTTCTCCATTGTATTTTCTTGCCTCCTTTGTCATATATGAGGTGTGGGTTTATCTCTAGACTTTCTATCCTGCTCCACAGATCTGCACTTCTGGTTTTGTGCCACTCCTTTACCTTTTAAAGCTTCTGTGAGCTGCGTGTATTTCTTTTTCTTGGGGATGTTCTTAATTCCTGTCTCCTGTACAATGTCATGAACCTCCACCCATAGTTCTTCAGGCACTCTGTCTATCAGATCTAATCTCTTGGATCTATTTGTCACTTCCACTGTATAATCATAAGGAATTTGATTTAGGTTATACCTGAATGATCCAGTGATTTTCCCTACTTTCTTCAACTTCAGTCTAAATTTGGCAATAAGGAGTTCATGATCTGAGCCAGTCAGCTCCCAGTCTTGTTTTTGCTGACTGTATAAAGCCTCTCCATCTTTAGCTGCAAAGAATATAATCAATCTGATTCTGGTATTGACCACCTGGTGATGTCCATGTGTAGAGCCTTCTCTTGTGTTGTTGGAAGTGGGTGTTTGCTATGCCCAGTGTGTTCTCTTGGGAAAACCCTAATAGCCTTGGACATGATTCATCCTGTACTCCAAGGCCAAATTTGCCTGTTACTTCAGGTATTTCTTGACTTCCTACTTTTGCATTCCAGTCCCCTATAATGAAAAGGACATCTTTATAGGGTGTTAGATCTAGAAGTTCTTGTAGGTATTCATAGAACCGTTCAACTTCAGATTCTTCAGCATTACTGGTTGGGGCATAGACATAATTACCATGATATTGAATGGTTTGCCTTGAAAAGGAACAGAGATCATTCTGTTATTTTTGAGATTGCATCCAAGTACTGCATTTTGGATTCTTTTGTTGACCATGATGGCTACTCCATTTCTTCTGAGGGATTTCTGCCCACAGTAGTAGATATAATGGTCATCTGAGTTAAATTCACCCATTCCAGTCCATTTTAGTTCTCTGATTCCTAAACTGTTTTCACTCTTGCCATCTCCTGTTTGACCACTTCCAATTTGTCTTGATTCATGGACCTAACATTCCAGGTTCCTATGCAATATTTCTCTTTACAGCATCAGATTTTGCTTCTATCACCAGTCACATCCACAACTGGGTATTGTTTTTGCTTCAGCTGCATCTCTTCATTCTTTCTGGAGTTATTTCTCCACTGATCTCCAGTAGCATATTGGGCACCTACTGACCTGGAGAGTTCATCTTTCAGAGTCATATCTTTTTGCCTTTTCATACTGTTCATGGGGTTCTCAAGGCAAGAATACTGAAGTAGTTTGCCATTCCCTTCTCCAGTGGACCACATTTTCTCAGAAATCTCCACCATGACCCGTCCATCTTGGGTGGCCCTATAAGGCATGGCTCATAGTTTCACTGAGTTAGACAAGGCTGTAGTCCATGTAATCAGATTGGTTAGTTTTCTGTCATTGTGGTTTTCAGTCTGTCTGCCCTCTGATGGAGAAGAATAAGAGGTTTATGGATGTTTCCTGATGAGAGAGACTGAAGAAGGGGGAAACAGGGTCTTGTTCTGATGGGCAGGGTCATGCTCAGTAAATCTTTAATCCAATTTTCTGTTGATGTGTGGAGCTGTGTTCCCTCCCTGTTATTCACCTGGGGCCAAACTATGGTGGAGGTAATGAAGATAATGGCGACCTCCTTCAACAGGTCCCACACATGCACTGCTACCCTCAGTGCCCCCAACCCTGTAGCAGGCCACCACTGACCCACGCCTCCACTAGAGACTCCTGGACATTCCCAGGCAAGTCTGGGTCAGTCTCTTGTGGGGTCACTGCTTCTTTCTCCTGGGTCCTGGTGTGCACAGTGTTCTGTTTGTGCCCTCCAAGAGTCTATTTCCCAGTCATATGTAAGTTCTGGCAGCTCTATGGTGGGGTTAATGGAGACCTCCTCCAAGAAGGCTTATGCCATACCCACGTCTGCTGCACCCAGAGCCCCTGCCCCTGCGGCAGTCCACTGCTGACCGTATAGGAGACACTCAAACACATTTCTGTCTCAGTCTCTGTGGTGTCTCTGGGTCCTTGTGTGAACAAGGTTTGTTTGAGCCCTCTGAGCGTCTCTGGCAGGAATGGGGTTTGTTTCTAAATGTGAATTTGTTTGCCCCTCCTATCATCTTGCTGGGGCTTCTCTTTTGCCCTTGGACATGAGGAATCTCCTCAAAGATGCTCCAGCGCTCTGCAGCTGCTACTCCGGTGTTTTTAACATTGTACAGGAGACAGGAATCAAGACCATCCCCCAGAAAAAGAAATTCAAAAAAGCAAAGTGGCTGTCTGAGGAGCCCTTACAAATAGCTGTGAAAAGAAGAGAAGTGAAAGGCAAAGGAGGGAAGGAAAGATATACCCATTTGAATGCAGCATTCCAAAGAATAGCAAGGAGAGATAAGAAAGCCTTCCTCAGTGATCAGTGCAAAGAAATAGAGGAAAACAATAGAATGGGAAGGTTTAGAGATCTCTTCAAGACAATTGGAGACACCAAGGGAACATTTCATGCAAAGATGGGCACAATCAAGGAAAGAAATGGTAAAGACCTAACAGAAGCAGAAGACATTAAAAAGAGGTGGCAGAAATACACAGAAATATACAAAAAAGATCTTCATGACCCAGATAATCACAATGGTGTGATCACTCACCTAGAACCAGACATCCTGGAATGTGAAGTCAAGTGGGCCTTAAGAAGCATCACTACAAACAAAGATAGTGGAGGTGAAGGAATTCCAGCTGAACTATTTCAAATTCTAAAAGATGATGCTGTGAAAGTCCTGCACTCAATATGCCAGCACATGTGGAAAACTCAGCAGTGACCACAGGACTGGAAAAGGTCAGTTTTCCTTCCAATCCCAAAGAAAGGAAATGCCAATGAATGCTCAAACTACCTCACAATTGCACTCATCTCACACACTAGCAAAGTGATGCTCAAAATTCTCCAAGTCAGACTTCAAGAGTATGTGAACTGTGAACTTCCAGATGTTCAAGCTGGATTTAGAAAAGGCAGAGAAACCAGAGATCCAATTGCCAACATCTGTTGGATCATCAAAAATGCAAGAGAATTCCAGAAAAACATCTATTTCTGCTTTACTGACTATGCCAAAGCTTTTGACTGTGTGGATCACAACAAATTGTTGAAAATTCTTAAAGAGATGGGAATACCAGACCACCTGATCTGCCTCTTTAAAAATCTGTGAACTGGACATGAAACAACAGACTGGTTCCAAATAGGGAAAGAGTACTTCAAGGCTGTATATTGTCATCCTGCTTATTTAACTTATATGCAGAGTACATCATGAGAAACGCTGGGCTGGATGAAGCACAAGCTAGAATCAAGATTGCTGGGAGAAATATCAATAACCTCAGATATGCAGATGATACCACCCTTATGGCAGAAAGTGAACAAGAACTAAAGAGCCTCTTGATGAAAGGCATTTTTTTAAAAAAGAAATACAATATCTTTATTTGGCATTGTGTATCCTGACATTTGTTTATGACAGTCCCTTAAAAAACAAACCAAAAAATCATAAAAATTAATCAAAAATAAAGATCCAATGGCCCTATGTACATATAGCAAAGACAGCCCAGGCTGATATGTCTTTGCACATGTCTCTCATGTGCAGGCACACGCACACACAGATGCACACACATACTCCCACACACACCCTGGGAGACAGGTAAGGGGTTAATAAGCTTTGGGGAGTGCAGGGAGGCAGGTTCCACATGTCAGAAATTTAAAGACACCCTTCCACATGAAGTAAGTGTGTCTCATACAGCCAGTGGGGTATCACAAGTGTGGCTGGCAGCTTTAGTTTCCTTTCCTGATGTCTCAGAAAATAATCCTGCATTCAGCAACTTACAGTGTCTTAAATTCCATGAGACTAGGCCACTTCAAGGACCTCCCTTCTCCATTTATCCCACACTCTCTTGATGAAAGTGAAAGAGGTGAGTGAAAACAATTGGCTTCAAACTCAACATTCAAAACAGTAGGATCATTGCATCCGGTCCCATCACTTCATAGCAAATAGAGGGGGAAACAGTGGAAACAGTGAGAAACTTTATTTTTGGGAGTTCCCAAATCACTACAGATGGTGACTGCAGCCATGAAATTAAAAGACTCTTGTTCCTTGGAAGAAAAGCTATGATCAACCTAGACAGCATATTCAAAAGCAGACACATTACTTTGCCAACAAAGGTCTATCTAGTCAAAGATATGGTTTTTCCAGTAGTCATGTATGGATGTGAGAGTTGGACTATAAAAAAAGCTGAGTGTTGGAGAATTGATGCTTTTGGACTGTGGTGTTGGAGAAGTGCCTTGAGAGTGCTTTGGACTGCAAGGAGATCCAACCAGTCCATCCTAAAGAAAATCAGTCATGAATATTCGTTGCAACCGAGAAGGCAATGGCACCCCACTCCAGTACGCTTGCCTAGAAAACCCCATGGACGGAGGAGCCTGGTAGGCTGCAGTCCATGGGGTCACTAAGGGTGGACACAACTGAGCGATTTCACTTTCACTTTTCACTTTCATGAATTGGAGAAGGAAATGGCAACCCATTCCAGTGTTCTTGCCTGGAGAACCCCAGGGATAGGGGACCCTGGTGGCCTGCCATCTATGGGGTCTCACAGAGTTGGACATGACTGAAGTGACTTAGCAGCAGCAGCAGCATTCATTGGAAGGACTGATGCTGAAGCTGAAACTCCAATACTTTGGCCGCCTCATGAGAACTGTCTCAGTTGAAAAGACCCTGATGCTAGGAAAGATTGAAAGTGGGAGGAGAAGGGAATGACAGAGGATGAGGTGGTTGGATGACATCACTGACTCAATGTACGTGAAGTCTGAGTAGATTCCGGGAGCTGATGATGGACAGGATGGCCTGGCGTGCTGCAGTCCATGAGGTCATAGTCACTGAGGGACTGAACTGACTGAGGCTGCCTGCACTCCTTGACTCATGTCCTTCTTCTCACATCATTCCAACTTCTTGCTTCTGTTGCTGCATCTTCTGCTTCTTCCTCTGCCTCCATTCTCTTTCTTTCTTAGAAGGACCTTTGTGATTACATGTAGGGCCAACTTAGATAATCTTCAGGTTAAATTATCCAAGAAAATCTCAAAAATAAAACTAGAATTACTCAAGATAATTATCTAGGACCATCTCCCTATCTCAAGATTCTTAATTTAGTCACATTCCCACGTGCATTGCCATATAAGGTAATTCACATATAGAGATTGTGATGTGGACATGTTTGAGAGCCATGCTACCAATGCTACAGTTTAAATCTGTAAACGTCAGTAATTTGAACTACTAAAATTTCTACCGTTTATCCCCCTTGCTTTGTAGAAGCAACACGTACAGATGTTCCATGAATCTCTTTATCTGTTTCACAACACAGTTTATGTTTTCTGTTTATGTTCATTCCATGCATATCTGGTAGCTACCCCATGGTGAGGAAAAAATAGAGTAATGTAAACACTGGAACAGAGTCATCAGTCTTTCTCACATAGTAATGAGATGCAAGTGACTTCTGGCTTTTTGGCTAATTACATAATTGGAATGGTTAAAAAAAATATTTGTTTTCTTGAACTCTGGCCAACTTAGATCTTGAGGCAGCTATTTATGTGACTCGTTTCTTCCCCTAACTCATTAATTTCCATCTATTCAACTCATGTTATGTGAAATTTATCATCAAATTAACATTAATTACTGATGTCTCCAAAGTACTCCCTTTATTATTCATCTAGGCATTTTCCTGTCAACTGTTCAATACTAGGGTGAATTAACATTTCTAGAGTAGCAGAGATTTCAGGAACACCTAATTATAAAGTAGTCTGAAGAAATGTCTGGAAGGTGTGCTTACATGTTTAATTAATTTTAATAAATGGTAAAAGTTTGAAGCCCTCCTCTCCTAAATTGAGTGTTGAACCTGTATCACTATGAATATAAGACACTAATGTGACTTTGTGGAGCTGTTGCGTGTGTACTAGTCACTTCAGTCGTGTCTGACTCTTTGTGATCCCATGGACTGTAGCCCTGCAGGCTCTTCTGTCCATGGACTTCTCTAGGCAAGAACACTGGAGTGGGTTTCCATCCCTTCTTCAGGGGATCTTCCTAACCCAGGGATTGAACCCACGTCTCTTATGTCTCCTACACTGGCAGGTGGGTTCTTTACCACTAGTGCTGCCAGGGAAGCCCTGTGGAACTGTTACCTATGGTTTCTCCAGTTTTAGGAATCATTGACACTAATATATTAATCTTAGTAATTAATTATGTAAGAAGACCCAGATGCAGTGGGAATGTCCTAGGTTTTGGAACCAGAGACACAGGGGATCCTCTGCACATTTATTACTCATTTGTTGGGTGATTTCGCCAAATTCCTATAGTCTTCATATTGCAGTTTTCTTTTCTGTAAAATGGTGTTAACAAATGCTATCAAATTTTCTGGAGTAATTTTGAAAGGTTAATGAAATAATATCTATAATTATCCTCTCACAACTTAAACACTCAAAACAAGTTCATTTCTTCCTGTTTCATTATTAGTCTTTTATCCATATTTATATACAAAATCCTAGGTACTTGATTTAAGTTCTTTCTAGTAGTTAACAATTTCTTTGTTTAATTATGATAAAAATCATAATTTTTATGGGGAAAGTTATGATGAGGAACATGATCATGTAAACCCTACTATTTTTCTGTTAAGTATGTCTATATTATAGCTACTCCCAAGAAAAATTTTAATTCTGTCACATGATTGCCCATTAGATCTCTAATCTCAGACACAATTTTTCCAGATTAGAAAGGAATGGGTCCTTTAGGCCTTCTTCAAAACTTGATTCATACCAATATATCAGTATGTCCTACTATAAAAGGAAAAGTTCTCAAGAGAACCAATCTCTTAGATTAGCAAATAAATACATATTCTTTCAAGAGGTGGGCTTAATGGTGAGACAGCATAATAATCGAAAGAAGCAACTGTGTGTGAAAAGCCAGAATGAATTTTGTTATCTGATTCACATTTTCGACACACCTTCAGCTTTTCCTTCTGCTCAACCTTATTTATTTTCTTTCTTTCACAAATATTGATCCCTGGTCGATGCTTCACCACATACTGCATCTTAGCATCTGCTTCCAGCAAACACAACCTGCAGAGTTGATATTAGGGGTAGTCCCAGGAGCAGGTTATAAAATGAGGTTTTAGAGCTGATTGTACATTACTCAGTCAGCACTGAGAACCCCATCAACATCTTCTGATACAATGTGGAAGTTTGTTGTTAAAACATTTTTTTTTTTTCACTTTTCAATTTTATTTTATTTTTAAACTTTACATAATTGTATTAGTTTTGCCAAATATCAAAATGAATCCGCCACAGGCATACATGTGTTCCCCATCCTTGATGGTATATTTGGACAGTAGCAATTGAATAGAAAATAAACAAGTGTATTATATTTCAAACTTATTGGGAAAAAATTAAACTGGAAGGATCATGGGATTGGATGCCTTTGCTAAACTGCACTAATTTAACATAAGATAATGAATTACTAAAGAAAACTAATAAGTAATTGAAAACTGAGAGTCATGGCCAGAGGGTTTCTTTGAAAAATAAATGAAGTCCTCCTCTCCTGCAGAAGGAAGGTAAAGAAATCTGAAGACTAAGGGGAAGGTGTAATAAGAGCCAAGTGACTTCACTTTACAGAAAACCAAATATCCAACAAAGCAGGTCTACCATTTCAAAGTCAGGGCTCTGTACCCTAGAAATTTGATGACTGGGATGGAGATATGGTGGTTGTCCCCAGAGATTTGACCAGCCAACTTCCTCTGAAACTTCTGAGCCTGCAGAAGTAACCTGCCCCTCCCTATAAGAACTGGAACTCTGCATTTACTGGGGGAAAAAGAAAAAGTAGAGGCCTTGTACAAGATGAGACTACCACACAATTGCAGTCATCTCTCCCTGCATCAGGGCCTTTTCTAATGAGTTGGTTGTATGTATCAGGTGGCCAAAGAACTGGAGCTTCAGCTTCAGCATCAGTCCTTCCAATGAATACTCAGGGTTGATTTGCTTTAGGATTGACTGGTTTGAACTCCTTGCTGTCCAAGGGACTCTCAAGAGTCTTCTCCAAAACCACAGTTCAAAAGTATCAGTTCTTTGGCACTCAGCCTTCTTTATGGTCCAACTCTCACATCTATACATGGCTCCTGGAAAAACCATTGCTTTGACTATACGGACCTATCTTGGCAAAGTAATATCTCTGGCATGTGATTCTTTTTCATTTAATATGATTTCTTAGAAAGGCCGTATCATTTTAAAATTTAGAATTGAAGGCACATTCCACTTCATTTATGCTTGCTCTTCATTGTTTAATTAGGAAAATGAAATCTCAGATAAAGTGGCTCATTTAAATTTGAAAGATTCACATCAAATTTTTAGCCCAGTCACCACATTTCTGTACTTTTTAAAGGTTCTCCAACATCACTGGGGAAATAAGTCTCTTTAAAAAATTATGTTGATCAAAAACATGTATTTTTTTTAGTTTTACACTATCTAGATGAAACTTAAATGGATTAAAGTATAGTTAATATACCTGAATAAATACAGCTGAATAGTTAATATATATGAGTTGTAGAATAATTATAAGATCTATTGTATCTATTTTATGTATCCATTTTATCTAATCTTTTCAATACCATACAAGGATCTAGGATGATTTTCACTTGACAGGCTTAGAAACTGAAATGCAGAGCACTCTATGATTTGATCACATCAAAAAAATTAGTAAGTGGCAGAGATTTCTTTTTCAAACTGTTTTTTTTTTAATTTTTAAAAATTTATATTTAAATTACACTAAACAAATATTTATTATTTAATAGTCACTAATCAAGTGCTCACCCTGGGAAAAGCATTGCCCTGGTTTTGAGAAATACAAAATAATACAGGATGGATGATCACACTTTGAATACACTGAGGTCAAACCGCTCTTTAAGCTTGGGCTCTGGGTCCCTTGTGTGATCAAAAGTGTCTTGTGAACTTTTAAACATGGAGGCTCTAACTCCAAAGAGTCAGGATATGAGAAAGCAAGTCATAAATTTGTGTTTGTACCTTAAATCTCATATGATTTGAATGCACATTAAAGTTTGAGAAGCACTGGCAACACTAGTAAACATATGAAGGTGAATGCTGTGTGGATGGAGCATTATTCTTTTACATTAGATTAAATGAACTAGCTTTGCAACATCTCTGAATCATGAATGTGAATATTTTTTCATGTTTCTACATGAGGAAATGATCTAGAAAATCCAAATTATAACCTCAGAAATATACCCTAAACAATAATATCCTAGAAAACAACTTCTGGGGCATCAGGATTTAGCCTTAACTTTTCAGGTGAATCTTGTTAAGCTTTTTCTAAAATAGCATTGTGATTTTTGAAAATTCTAACAAGTAATCTTTTGGCCTCTGTCAGTATTTTCAGAGGGATGTTCAATTGGGAGGGGACATGTGGCTGATTCCTATGAGGTTTGGTAGAAACCAACCTATGGCTGATTCCTGTTGAGGTTTGGTAGAAACCAACCCAATACTGTAAAGCTGAATACTTTACTGAAAAATATTTTCAAAAGAAAATGTTTAGGAGTAAAACAGTCATCTTTTTTTTTATTATAGTCAGTTGTTTTACAAACTTTTGAAGACATTGTCAACTGAAATTTCTAAAACTTTGGTCATGAAGAGCTTTTTCGGAAAAGCTGAGATGAGATATGAATTGGCATTTATTTTCATATAGGCTCTTTAGTTTTGAAGATTCTAAAGAAGCTGATAATTATTTTTAGTGATCCCTTTCCCTTTCATCTGTACCGTAGCTAGTCCACATTTCCTTAGTTTTCTTGTAACTTGGTGACATTGAAACTGAGTTATAACCAATGAACTAGGAAAAAAGATTCTGAAAACTGGCCTCCTTGCTCCTATGTGCTCTTTCTTCTTCTGTTTGGCCAAGATGGAAACCCAAAGAACTAATTTGTAAGGCATGTGTTGAGGATGACTTAGATTACCACCAAATTTTTTTCTGTTCTATAAATTTAAAAAAAACGCATTTCACCTTTTAGAATTCTAGAGATCAATCTGTCAAGGCAGCCTAGACTTAGTAATACAAAGAAGAAAACTAATTTAAATTAATATTTGGCTAGGACACCAAACTTTAACCATCAGTATTAAAAGCAGGAAAATGAATAAAGAATAATTGAAGTATATTTACACATTTTAAATAAAAACTATCCTATTTCACTGTGCTGAATCACAAGGTCTATTTATGCAGAAATGTCCAGTATATTAAATGTTAAAAAATCTCTTATAGATTCATATACTCTTTTGCTGTATTGTTTGCACAATTTCACAATGATGGGACATTGTATCATTTTGTGAAATCTGTCTTCTTGATTTTAACTGCTTCACGAAATCTCAAAGACACCTATGGCAATGGCCTGATAGTGTATTTGCTAAAGCTGAATTACTGAATAGTGCTCTCAGATGTCTGAACATCCTTTTCAAATACTCTTTGAGTCCCTTGACTAAGGGATATTTTGATTTTTGTGAGTCACCTTTTCAAAACAAATTCATCTCTTCCCTTGGCATCTATGGTACTTAATAATTCATCCTCGTCTCCGTTTGCAGGGATGATGGGCTAGGTGCCCTTCTTTAGTATTTCAGAAATAACCTTTCTAGAGAATCACATTACAGTTCTTCTTGTAATGAGGCTTAACTATTGAATAGATAAAACACGATCTTAAAGAGCGAAACCAGCTTTTAGTTTCCAAAGAATGAGATTCAATCTAATTTAAAAATACAGTTCTATCTTACTTTAACCAACATTCTTCCCTTTATGAAGTTTGTATATGTAAATCCCATGGACAGAGAAGCCTGATGGGCAACAGACCATGGGGTCACAGAGTCAGACATGCAGAAACATATAACGTCCTTCCTTTAAAAGTGATGATCTAATTACCTGCAATCTAATGACCACAGGCACCATGAGGGGAAATTACTGCATTTGATCAGAAACTACCAGAGTACTGGGAAAAAAGAGATCATGCATGTTTAGGGGGGAAAAATATGTGTTTTAAGATTATTTTTAAAAATATGTATTGGAATAAATACATTATAGTATATTTATATGCCAAAGTAGCATGCAGATACTAATAATTGTGTTTTAGAAGGTCTTTTACTGCTATTGAAAAGAATTAAGGGTATACCGGTAAAAAGTTAGCATTTAAAACAATGTAAATTTATATTTAAAAAAGAGAAAAAGAAAATACATATAGAAAAATGAGTGATGAGGAATACGGTAAATATTCATTATCTTCTTTTTGAAAATTATGGGCAAGCTTTGTTTCTTCCAGGTGATTTTTATTTTTTATATGTTATGAATTTATTATTTTTATAATCAGTAAAGTGTGTGAAATAGACACTTACTTTTTCAAAAGTTAAAGAACATTTCTTCAAAATATCCAGTGTGTCTTCCTTTTAACTTATAGGAATTTTTAATTGAAATTATTTTAGTAAAAATAGTATAATGTTTATTCAAAGTCTAAATTGATATCTTTCCCTGTGACCAGGCACAATTTTATAAAATTTAAACAAGCAGCTAAATTTTAGTTAACCAAATAGTTTATTCTAACTTACCTGATTTTTCAATCTTTCAAAGTTGCATAAACCTGATGTGGAAGTAGAGAGAAAATACTCCATGAATTATGTACTTGATTTTAATATTAGAGTGCAAAATATCAGTCTTTACAAAATCTTATAAAATACTAATTTAAATTTGGTATTATTTATCTTCCAAATTAATTTTTTTAATTTCAAATTGCAGACCCACACTATTTTCAGTATTAATAAAATAACCTAATTACTAGCATCTTTATAATCATGAATTCTTATAAAATTCATACTTTTAAAAGTTAGATTCTCTTTACTTCAATTAAAGCTGAAATTCATCTTCTACTGATTGGTGTTACAGTCATTTCAAGATGATAAGAATCTTGGCTGCTATTTAATTTTGAAAGTTCAGCTATTAACGGTGAGGAATATGAGTTGCTCAGGCTTCCCTGGTGTCTCAGTGGTGAAGAATTGACTTGTACTCCAGGAGAAGCGAGGGTCTTGAGTTCAGTCCCTGGGTTGGGAGGATCCCCTGGAGAAGGACGTGGCAACATACTCCAGTATTCTCCAGTATTCTAGGGAAATCCCATGGAAAGAGGAGCCTGGTGGGCTATAATCTTGGGGTCGCAAAAAATCGGACATGAATTAGCAACTAAACAGCCACCACCACCAAGAAATGCTCAGTTTGTGGCTTTCATCTTCATTTAAAGGAGCTATAATAGTATCTTTCCAAGTGTAGTGTAGAAAATAGGAAGACTGATATAAGGAGAATGCACACATTGGAATAGAATTGCCCAAAGTCTCCATATGATGGTTTTCAGATATGTTACCAGAAAGCTCTCTACCACAACATGTGTTGTTTAATGTAATCTTGATTTAAAATACATTTAAACATGTGTTAATATATTATGATTTTAAATGAAAAATCTATCATCATTAATTAATCTTTACAATTTTTTTTTCTTTAATAGAAAATTATTTAATTAGTATACATGTGTTCCCCATCCTGAACCCTCCTCCCTCCTCCCTCCCCACACCATCCCTCTGGGTCGTCCCAGTGCACCAGCCCCAAGCATCCAGCATCGTGCATTGAACCTTGACTGGCACCTCGTTTCATACATGACATTTCACATGTTTCAATGCCATTCTCCCAAATCTTCCCACCCTCTCGCTCTCCCACAGAGTCCATAAGACTGTTCTATACATCAGTGTCTCTTTTGCTGTCTCGTATACAGGGTTATCGTTACCATCTTTCTAAATTCTATATATATGCATTAGTATACTGTATTGGTGTTTTTCTTTCTGGCTTACTTCACTCTGTATAATAGGCTCCAGTTTCATCCACCTCATTAGAACTGATTCAAATGTATTCTTTTTAATGGCTGAGTAATACTCCATTGTGTATATGTACCACAGCTTTCTTTATCCATTCATCTGCTGATGGACATCTAGGTTGCTTCCATGTCCTGGCTATTATAAACAGTGCTGCGATGAACATTGGGGTACACGTGTCTCTTTCCCTTCTGGTTTCCTCAGTGTGTATGCCCAGCAGTGGGGTTGCTGGATCATAAGGCAGTTCTATTTCCAGTTTTTTAAGGAATCTCCACACTGTTCTCCATAGTGGCTGTACTAGTTTGCATTCCCACCAACAGTGTAAGAGGGTTCCCTTTTCTCCACACCCTCTCCAGCATTTATTATTTGTAGACTTTTGGATCGCAGCCATTCTGACTGGTGTGAAATGGTACCTCATAGTGGTTTTGATTTGCATTTCTCTGATAATGAGTGATGTTGAGCATCTTTTCATGTGTTTGTTAGCCATCTGTATGTCTTCAAACACCTCCCAGAATATTGGAAATAAAAGTAAAAATAAACAAATGGGACCTAATTAAACTTAAAAGCTTCTGCACATCAAAGGAAACTATTAGCAAGGTGAAAAGACAGCCTTCAGAATGGGAGAAAATAATAGCAAATGAAGCAACCGACAAACAACTAATCTCAAAAATATACAAGCAACTCCTACAGCTCAACTCCAGAAAAATAAATGACCCAATCAAAAAATCTTCACAATTTTATCAATAGGTACCATTTGCATAAATGAATAATTAAGAAAAGAAAATGTTCCTGTCATTTCAAACCCATAAGAAACATGTAAGTTTATATATTACTTTTGACTAATTTACTTGAAATTCATTCAGTGGGATCTAAATAAATATCATTTATGATATACAGATGGACTTCCTTGATGGCTGAGCGGTAAAGAATCTGTTTGCCAATGCAAGAGACTTGGGTTCCATCCCTGAGTCGGGAAGATCCATTTGAGAAGGAAATGGCAACTCGCTCCAGTATTCTTGCTTGGGAAAATCCCATGGAGAGAGAACCCTGGCAGGCTACAGTCCAAGGGGTCTCAAAAAGTTGGGCATGACTTAGGGACTAAACAACAAAAGCAACACAGCCAACACATGAGATGTAGATACCTCTTCTAGAAAGAACTCAGAACAAGGGAATAGCTTCTTTGAGTTGTTTCCTTTCAGTGATGGGCACTGTTAGGGAAAAAACAAAATCAAATATTTTTTTTCTCTGAGTGCAATTAGACTGAGACACATTTATTGTGAGCTGTAGGTGATAATTTGACAGATAATATAACTGATCAATGGGTTTTCAGTGCCCTTTACTGATCAGGATAAATGTCACTAGATTGGAATCTCATTTGCATCATGATTATGAACTCTTTTTCACACAGTGGTCATTTTTCAGGAACTCTGCAAAGGGTTTTGCCTCTGAGCCTCGCAGGACAGCGACTATACAATAATGAAGCATGTGTATCATGGACCTGTGCTGTGGCTCATATGGCACAACATGACCCTGTGTTGAGGAGGTTAAAAGACTGAGGAATAATATTTTGCTACAACATTACCTAGAATGGTAATGCTTACCATGTATCCCAGATTCTATTTCAGAAGGGGTAATTGTTGGGAGGAGGAGTGTTTTCCTGGGCAACACAGTTTTTATAGTTATATATTTAGTGTATCATTGAGATCAACCCACACTCATGTTTCCGGCACACAGTGTGAGCCTAGGAGGAGGACGGTAATTATGTATATGGAGCGTTTGTATCACTAAATTAATATGACAGTATTCCTGAGTACAATTTTGAGATAAATCATGCACTTCCCTCCAAAACTGATAATATACCCTGTTAATGACTATGTTGGTACCTTTGAACTTTGGGGCTGGAAAAGACTCCTGAGAGGCACTTGGACAGTAGGGAGAGAAAGCCAGTCAATCTTATGGGAAATCAACCCTGAATACTTGTTGGAAGGATTGATGCTGAAGCTGAAACTCCAGTATTTTGGTCATCTGATTCAAACAGCTGATTCATTGGAAAAGTCCCTGATGCTGGGAAAGATTGAGGGCAGAAGGGGAAGAGGGCATTAGAGGGTGAGATAGCTGGATGGCATCACCGATGCAATGGACATGAACTTAGGCAAACTTGGGAAGATGGTGAGGGACAGGGAGGCCTGGAGTGCTGCAGTCCATGGGGTTGCAAAGACTTGGACATCACTGGGCTACTGAACAACAACAACAATAATGGCTATAGAATAGGATGTGTTTTGAGGACAATGAGCAGGTGATGAGGAAGATGAGGCACAGTAGCCCTCTTCAGGGCACTATCAGAACTGCCCATGTTATTGTAAAACAGAATTAGAAAATGTGTTCATAACTATTCTTTCCTTACAGTCGGGCCATGGGCTTAACTACTCAATGGGACAGTGATGAGAGTACAGACATACATGTCTGTGCCATGTCACTCCAGAGCTCTCCAAGGATACTTAGAAACCAATATTGTTTGTCTTTTTCTTATTTTTGTTTGGATTTGTTTTATTTTCAAACTGAAGTATGGCTATAACCCCCAGAATTTCTGAATCCAATATTTAATTATCATTGGCTTTACATGACTACTCCTGTTTACACAAACATATGGTAAATGTGATAGGCATCCTTTTGCTGAGAAAGACAGATGTTTGGTATAGTAAATATTTAATGTTTGATTAATTACACATAATTAATTAATATAGTATTAATAGCCTATATACAAAACAAGGTGAGGATATTTGGTGTAGTAAACATTTATTTAATATTTTATCTAGTGCTATCTATGTAATAAAGGAATTATTGACAATTTCATGGACGTTAAGCTCAATGTTTGCTGATGAGCATACTGGAGATAGAAAGTTGCTTTGGGAAATTAATGGGGCTAATTGAAGGCATACTATCACTACCTTGATGTTCTAAATCGTGTTAACCATTGACATACATGCAGCATGTTAGTGTTATAAATCTCTCCATAAAGAGACTCCACCAGATAAGAGAACAATTTGCCTATCGGTATATTCATCCAGAGTCAGAGGGTGGACCAACAGATCTGAGCTCTTTTCTCAGACCCAGGGATGCCTAGGATATGTTTTAGAATTTACCTTTTATAAAAGTTGCCCACCCCCCTCAAATAAGGTAAATGTAGAGTGTTAACTGACTTAGTTGATCATGAGTATCAGATATGGTTAGTCGTTAATAATTGCAGTGACTACAGAAGTGGTGCACTTGACTACAGAAGTGGTGCGCTTGGCAGTCCTCCTAGAGGGGCTTTGTGACAGACATATTAGAAGACAAGGATGGAATGGAGTAGTTTCTCCAAGTTAACCTGTGAAATAAAGGCATCTGAAATGTCATGATAATTCTCCATGTGATCACTATTTGGCTGATAACTATATTGCTTGTTTCATATATTTAAAGCTAGGTTTGTATTATATGTCATTTGAACATGCCCTATAGTTTCATAATATTTGGACAGTAGTCATGTGGCATGCAATGATGAAAGCTGTTATCATGATAAATTTCTTTATTTTCTACAAAATCTTTTTTTTTTATTCGAAAAGAACCCATACTAATTGAATAAAAAGGAGAAAACTACTTTATAATACAAATAAAGCAAAAAGCAATATGCCTCTATAAAGTTTGGAGAAGTAAAGAGTTTAGTTTAAATATAAATGTATTGGGACTTCCCTGGTGGTCCAGTGGTCAGGAATCCACCTTCCAATGCAGGGGACACAGGTTCAGTCCCTGATCCGGGAAGATTCCACAGGCCACAAGGCAGCTGAGGTCATGGGCCACAACTGCTGAAGCCTACCCACCCTAAAGCCCATGCCCTACAGCAAAAGAAGCCACCGCAACGAGAAGCCCACACACCACAACTAGAGAAAGCTCACATGCATCGAAGAAGACCCAAGCAGCAGCCAAAAGTGAATAAATAAATTTAAATGTGTCAATGCCCTGATTGACTCCAAGTGAAGCTAAGCTGACTAGATGGGCTTCCAGAGCAGGTCTGTTGAAGCAAGGTTTGCTGACTCTGTGTAATTCAGCATAGGACCGCTGTCAACCAGTCTTGCGTGCCCTGTGGATATGCCTGAGGAAACGGTTAAGGTCCCTCAGGCAGCAGCGGAATTTTCCATTCTTCAATAAGATAGCCATTGCTATTACCTTGTGTCATATATAGAATATTTATAAATATGAATTTGATTAACATTGACAGGGATGAAGAAAGACTGAAATGTGGTCACTTGGCGTGTTAGAGAGTTTTCTTACACAGAACACTTATAATTTTATATTTCATTAGTAAAAAACATGAGGCCATACTGACTTGTTTAATATTCAGATAATATAAATGTTTTACTTTCAAATACATCAGGGATAATTATGCATTTATCATCCAAATCTTGTCAAAGAGAAATATTATTTTCACTTATATTAACATTAAACTAATCAAGCTTAACTCTGATTTAAATAAATGAACCAGTAGTAATTAAATTCTGAAGAAGATATATATCTCCGAAAAGTAAGGCTCCTAATATTTACAGCTTTGTGGTGATGAGATCTCTGGCAAGCTGGTTCTGCTCTAAAGAAAAGAGCAGGTTGGAGAATAGTACAAGGGGCCCAGTCTCTGTCAGTAGTTGAGGTTGCCATGGAGAATACACAGATTTAAATGAGAATCTGAGACTAAGCTAAACCCATGTCTTCTAGCCATTTAAAAAGGAGAGTCTCAATAAGGGGCCTTTCCACTGCCAATCACATCTATCCTGAAGAAAAATGTCACATATTGAGACTCCCTTTTTGAGACAGCGGATAGATGATTAGTGTATTGGCCAAGTAGTGACATTTGCAATTTGTATTACAATTAGACCAGTTGAATCAACACATCATTATCTAATACCTACCACATTTCTGGCAGCACAGGGAGTCCCAGGGATACGATGTTTGCAAAATCAGGCATTGTTCCAACTCTCAGAAACCTTACAGGAAAGGGCAAGAAAAATAATAAAAGAAGATCATGTAAATGAACGCAAAATTAAAACAGAAACAAGTGCTATGAATGCAGGTTCGCATTTTGTACAAATGACAGCAAAGATCCTGTAATTTAGGAGTTCAGTGTTTATTTATAAAAATGTGATTTCTGATGTGCCCGTAGAAGAATATGTAGGTACTGACTCCTGGAGGGAGATGGATGTGGGTAGAGCTCATTTAAACGTAGGGAACAGTTTCTTCAGATTCCCTAAAGAAGGCTCTTATGATAAGAAGGTGGAGCCTAAAATCATTGATGATAGTGGTGGAGGATGAAGCTAGAGAGGTAACCATGGGCAAGACTTCTAAGATTTTAAAGAACATTTTAAAGATTTTTTTTAATCATGAAAGGAATATGACTCTTTAGAGAGTTTTAAACCAAACTAATTTAATTGTGTTTAAATTTTGAAAAATTCATTTGATTTGCACTATTAATTTGGAACTGGAAATGGTGAAAAATCCAATAAGAAGATTTTTATAATAGTAGAGGTGAGAGATGAGGGCAGGTCTGACTGAAGGGATTGCATTTGAAAAACAAAAATTAAATTGATTCAACAGAAAATAATAAATAGAATATTTTTTGGTTGGTGCCTGATTATTAAAGAATGATGAATTTTATTGATATGTGTATGTATTCCAGGAAGAACATAAATTAGCTATATATAATTTAAGCCATTCATACCAGTGATTATTCCTCCAGACTTTTTTCAAAATTTATTTTTATTATGTACTTTCTCTAAACTATGGGATTTACCTACTATAGAATGACTTAAATTCCTGAAGAATATTTTCTAACTTAATCATCAAAAAACCTTTAGGGTAACTATAATTCTTTTTACTGTATAACTGAGTAAGTTAAGTAAGTAGTCAGATTGTTCATAAAATTTCAGAGCAAATAATTCAAATTTAGGTAGTGTAAAGCTCAAGTCAAGGATTAATCGCTGTTTTTAAATGTAGTAGGTGGATATTTACAAATACTATACTAAGAAGGTCAAAGAAAATGTAGCTTATTTCCTGTCATGACTTTATTTTGCTCATATACATTAATGTATTATCCGATGAGAGTCAGTTCAGTTCAGTTGCTCAGTTGTGTCCGACTCTTTGCAACCCCATGAATTGCAGCACGCCAGACCTCCTTGTCCATCACCAACTCCTGGAGTTCACTCACACTCACGTCCATCGAGTCAGTGATGCCATCCAGCCATCTCATCCTCTGTCATCCCCTTCTCCTCCTGCCCCCAATCCCTCCCAGCATCAGAGTCTTTTCCAATGAGTCAACTCTTCGCATGAGGTGGCCAAAGTACTGGAGTTTCAGCTTTAGCATCATTCCTTCCAAAGAACACCCAGGACTGATCTCCTTTAGAATGGACTGGTTGGATCTCCTTGCAGCCCAAGGAACTCTCAAGAGTCTTCTCCAACACCACAGTTCAAAAGCATCAATTCTTCAGGGCTCAGCTTTCTTCACAGTCCAACTCTCACACCCATACATGACCACTGGAAAAACCATAGCCTTGATTAAGACGGACCTTTGTTGGCAAAGTAATGTCTGACAGAATGTGGTCCACTGGAGAAGGGAATGGCAAACCACTTCAGTATTTTTGCCTTGAGAACCCCGTGAACACTATGAAAAGGCAAAATGATAGGACACTGAAAGAGGAACTCCCCAGGTTGGTAGGTGCCCAATATGCTACTGGAGATCAGTGGAGAAATAACTCCAGAAAGAATGAAGGGATGCAGCCAAAGCAAAAACAATACCCAGTTGTGGATGTGACTGGTGATATAAGCAAGGTCCATTGCTGTAAAGAGCAATATTGCATAAGAACCTGGAATGTTAGGTCCATGAATCAAGGCAAATTGGAAGTGGTCAAACAGGAGATGGCAAGAGTGAACATCAACATTTTAGGAATCAGTGAACTAAAATGGACTGAAATGGGTGAATTTAACTCAGATGACCATTACATCTACTACTACAGGCAGGAAGCCCTTAGAAGAAATGGAGTAGCCATCATGGTCAACAAAAGAGTCCGAAATGCAGTACTTGGATGCAATCTCAAAAACGACAGAATGATCTCTGTTCGTTTCCAAGGCAAACCATTCAATATCACAGGAATCCAAGTCTATGCCCCAACCAGTAATGCTGAAGAAGCTGAAGTTGAACGATTGTATGAAGATCTACAAGACCTTTAAGAACTAACACCCATAAAAGATGTCCTTTTCATTATAGGGGACTGGAATGCAAAAGTAGGAAGTCAAGAAACACCTGGAGGAACAGACAAATTTGGCCTTGGTGTACAGAATGAAGCAGGGCAAAGTCTAATAGAGTTTTGCCAAGAGAACACACTGGTCATAGCAAACACTGTCTTCCAACAACACAAGAGAAGACTCTACACATGGACATCACCACATGGTCAACACTGAAATCAGATTGATTATATTCTTTGCAGCCAAAGATGGAGAAGCTCTAAACAGTCAGCAAAAACAAGACCAGGAGCTCACTGTGGCTCTGATCATGAACTCCATATTGCCAAATTCAGACTTAAATTGAAGAAAGTAGGGAAAACCACCAAACCATTCAGGTAAGACCTAAATCAAATCCCTTATGATTTTACAGTGGAAGTGAGAAATAGATTTAAGGGACTAGATCTGATAGATAGAGTGCCTGATGAACTATGGACGTAGGTTCGTGACATTGTACAGGAGACAGGGATCAAGACCATCCCCATGGAAAAGAAATGCAGAAAAGCAAAATGGAGGCCTTACAAATAGCTGTGAAAAGAAGAGAAGTGAAAAGCAACAAAGAAAAGGAAAGATACAAGCATCCGATGAGAGTAGAGACTGTTAAATTGAAGTGGGTCTTGGGAGGTGATATCTTATCAGAAGCATCTTTCAGCCATTTCTTTCACTTTCATCATTCTTTCATACTCTATACTTGAGCAAGATGGCATTAACATTCCCCTAAATAGCCTAATATTTACAAAGATTTCTTAACTACAGGCCCTAGGCCTCTGTTTTCTTAGAATTTACTTAGCTTTTATTTTATTAAAAGATTTGCAATTATAAATTCTTCCTGGCCTTTTTCGAAGTATGTGTATATCTTTTCTCAGCCTCTTTCCAGTTTTACAATAAAAAGTATTTCTCAAAGACATAGAAACCAATCTTCCAGTATCTGTGGTTGGTAGGACCCCAACCTCAATGGACACAAATCAGGAAATGCAGATGGCTCAATTACAAAGAACTTGGCAATCTCAGGAATAACTTGTGAGCTAGACACATCTACTGATCAACTTTCTCCCTAAAGTCCTTCAGTACTTTTCCACAAGTTCAGCCCAGTATTCAAAAACCTCCAGCTTTTTGCTTCATCAGAGTTGAGTTCAGTTTATAATAAAATCTTGCTTATATGTTTAATTTTTTCTGGCACTTTTTTTTTTTTTTTTGCTTTGACATGCTAAATGCTTCTTAGGTACATATTTTTGTCCTCTGAGTTACTCTATTGTGACTCAAGATTCCTGGTGTCTCAGATGGTAAAGAATCTGCCTGCAATACAAAAGACCTGGGTTCAATCCCTGGGTCAGAAAGGTCCCCTGGAGAAGGGAATAGGAACCCACTCCAGTATTCTTGCCTGGAGAATCCTGTGGACAGAGGAACCTGGCATGCTACAGTCAATGGGGTTGCAAAGACTTGGATGTCCCCATTTGCCATCACTACAGATGATACTTGGTGCCGTTTTTCCAAATTTTGTAACAGTTTTCTCACCATCCACTGTCTGTTCCATAGTAATGCCGCATATTTCGATTTTTTCCCCTTTGGCAGTGTCCCATTTCTAGTACCAGTTTCTGTAACAACCAGCTATATCCATAATAATGTCGCATAGCAAACTGCGCCCAAATTTAGTGGGTGTATACATATAATCTTTTATTTTTCTCATCAGATTGGCAAGTAAGCTAGAGGGGCTCTAAAATTCAGCTGGTGTGACTCTGTTGCAGGATAGAGATTGGCTAGGCTTGGCTCCAGTTCCTGGATCTGCATAGTTGTAAGTGGGATTTAAGCCACTGTGTCCTGAATATTCATTGGAAGGACTGATGCTGAAGCTGAAACTCCAATATTTTGGCCACCTGATGCGAAGAACTGACTCATTGGAAAAGACCCTGATGCTGGGAGGGATTGAGAGCAGGAGAAGGGGACGACAAAAGATGAGATGCTTGGATGGCATCACTGACTCAATGGACACAAGTTTGTGTAAACTCCGGGAGTTGGTGATGGACAGGGAGGCCTAGCATGCTGCAGTCCATGGGGTCGCAAAGAGTCAGACACGACTGAGTGAACTGAACTGAACTGAACTGAGCAGGGTCAGAAGCCTTCTGCTCCTTAACATAGTTTGAAAAGATTCAGAAAGCTGGGAAGGTCTTGTGTTTGTATCCCACCAACAGAGTTGCTCTTTCAGACCTTCTACCCTGCCTCCATCCTCCTCTGTGAGCACCAGGTAGAGAGTTGGTAAGTGGGGACTCTTTTTGCGTCTGGGACTCCAGATAACTCTAAACTGTTATTCTGAGCCACATTAGGATCTTAAAAATCCATTAAAATTTTACTGCCTTTTTTCATGTACATTTTTATTGCTTCTACCTCTTCCTCCCATGTTGCTCTAGAGGTAAAATAGTTTTTCCTAGAAAGGGCTTGTTTAGCTCTCTGGAATTTAGTTTATATGGCTGCCTTGAAACCTCAGCTCCCTGATAACCTCAAGAATATTTATGATTTTGGAGACTGAATACCTTTTTTCTCATCAGGGGAGTGCATTCTCTTGTGACTTTCCACATCCTCAACCACTAATCTATAAGCTCTTATTTTCAGGAAAGTAAGTACTTAACATTCAATATATTACTTGCCCTAACCACAATCCATGAGATAGTTATCATTTTCTCTTTTTCAATGAGAGAGCCGAGTCTCAGGAAGATTAAGTCATTTGCCTCAGGTCAAGCCACTAACATTTGTTATGGCTAGATGTAAATTGCACTGTACCATGCCTGCCCCAAATGATCTTTCTATGCCCTGCTCGCTCCTTTCCTAAGTACCAGACTAATCTTTTGTGCCATAAATTACACCCCCCTCCTCATGTTTCTCTTCATATTGTTCTTTCTGCCCTATAATACTATTTTACATGCACTAAGCATGTGTTTATATTACATTTTTGCATTATTTTTCTTAAAGATATTCCCCCAAATCGGGTAAGCATCAGCCTTCGTAAAACCTGATCTACCTTTCTCTGTGAGTATTAATTGGGGATTAATCTGAATTTTAAATTGGTGGTACTCATGCAATCCCTATGATGTATCTATAGCAGAATTATATTCAATAGCATGTGCCTACATGAAATAAGAGACTAGTTATGCAGAGTAATGATAACAGATATTGTTGGCATTTATTTTAGAAGAAAAGATCTTTTCATTTTAAAGGGCATACTAATTTACACCCGGAAAGTGGAATCGCTGAAGCACAAAACTACTTTGACATCAAAATATGTCTTGAATTTTCTTTTAACTATGATTGAATTGTGTTTTAAGTGATGGATCTTTTAATATTGTTAGTCAGATTTACTCAATGGAGCAGTCACAGCCTACTTTAAAAAATGTCATGTGGCACTATAGATGTTATGAGAATATTTTGTAAAAGAGGAATTGAAGGAAAGCGATCCATCCTGGATCTCCCTTTCAGCTAGGTAATGCTATTATAGTCCTGTCTCTGTGTAATAGAGATGCTTTCTCTAAATGAGAAATAGCATCGCAGAGAAGTAAGATGTTTTGCAGATCCCTACCAATGACTCTGCCGCATTCTATGTGTTTAATGATGCCTGTAGGAAAGCTTACTTACTCTGACAAGATATTTCCATCAGTGTCCTTGAGTTTGAGCAGAATAAAAATGATCTGAAGATCATGTCTGCTTTTTATTTGAGTGAAAATCATGCCCTTAATTGGTTGCGTTTTTGGTGATATTTTAAAAATACATTTTTCCGTGATATAATTTTCATCAGATAGTGCATACATGTTTCAAGGTGGTAAAATTATTTCTTCACGGCCAAAAATTAAATTTAGTCTAGCAGCAGATCGTTTTATCTCAAATTTACATTTTTATGTTTTCTGTAGGTTGACATACCAATACATTAAATTGCCAAGTACTAAGAAATACCTAAAATGTCCTTATGAAATGGACCTTGCCCTCTTAATCTTTGAATCTATTGACTTAGTTTTGTACCAAAAATAAATAAAGAACTTAGTTATAAAAATATCAGCATTTACATTGTCAATAAAATTGTCCTTTCATCCAAAGTGTGTCATATTTATTATTATAGTGATAATAAAAGCAGTTGATTTGGGTTTATTCACAATGGAGTTAGACACTTCCGTGAATGTATTGTTTATTAACAAATTTACATGAAGGATCTAGAGAAAATTACCTTGGAAAAGTTACTAATTTTCCCCATTAATTAATAAATGTTATAAATATGGAGATACATAGTTTTTAAAGAAATTTTTATGTACTTACTATACCATTGATTGATGATTATTACTAGAATAAATATTGCCTGAATTAATTCTTTTTATTTTTTATTTTAGTTGACAGTGATTATCTAATTTTACCATTCTACATTTATGTAGTTTGCATTCTATTTTAGGAAATAACTTGCCTTATTTATTTATTTATATTGTTGTGGACACATGGATTCTTTTTTGTTTGTTTGTTTGTTTAATTCTTTACTACCATTATTTTGGGACATTTAAGTAAAGCACATAATCTTAGTGGTTGATACAAATTTGAGCAATAGGTGTTCCATTTCCTTTTCATATGCTCCTATTTTTCTTTGAACAATTTCTTCCCTTCTAGCAAAGCATATTGTTCCAAGCTTCTTAATATCTTCCCTGCCTGAGGCCTGGAATCAGCCATTTCTCTGAGGAATCTTGATTCCTTTAAGTGAGGAATAATATTTAGATGCTGATTCTAGACACTGGATATGCTAATTCCTAATTAGCAGCATTTTATGGACTTGGCCAGTGTCACAGTAAAGAATCTGTCTCCAATGCAGGAGACAGGAGTTCGATCCCTGGGTTGGGAAGATCCCTTGGAGGAAGGAATGGCAACCCACTCCAATATTCTTGTCTGGAGAATCCCATGGACAGAGGAGCCTGATGGGCTACAGTCCATGGGTTCACAAAGAGTTGAGCATGACTGAAGCAAATTAGCATGCATGCACAGCATTTTATAGCACACTTTAGGGAACATAACTAGGAAAGTGGTTTTACAAAATAATTGCAAGTTTATATTGATACCTCACATTGAACACAACATCACGTGTTTTTTTTTTTTTTCCCCTTTTCTTCCCATGTTTCACATTTACATCATCCTTCTTCCACAGTGAAAATACTGTGTCCCAAACACAGTATGTTTGCTTATTTGCCCTATGTAAGAGGAAGTTTCTGATGTAGGTCACTTCTAGCATCATATAAATTCACATTTGCTCTTCCATATCATTTAGCTCTCATAGCTATCATAGAGTAGGATACCTCTAAACTAATGGAAACATGATGCCCACTTCCTACTCAAGAGGGAGGTAACTGCTGCTGCTGCTACTGCTAGTCGCTTCAGTCGTGTCCAACTCTGTGCGACCCCATAAACTGCAGCCCACCAGGCTCAAGAACACGTAATTACCTTCAAAGTGTTCAGTTCATTTCAGTTCAGTCACTCAGTCGTGTCCGACTCTTTGTGACCCCATGAATCACAGCACACCAGGCCTCCCTGTCCATCACCAACTCCCGGAGTTCACCCAGACTCACATCCATCGAGTCAGTGATGCCATCCAGCCATCTCATCCTCTGTCGTCCCCTTCTCCTCCTGCCCCCAATCCCTCCCAGCATCAGAGTCTTTTCCAATGAGTCAACTCTTCGCATGAGGTGGCCAAAGTATGGGAGTTTCAGTGTTAGCATCATTCCTTCCAAAGAAATCCCAGGGCTGATCTCCTTTAGAATGAACTGGTTGGATCTCCTTGCAGTCCAAGGGACTCTCAAGAGTCCTCTCCAACACCACAGTTCAAAAGCATCAATTCTTCGGCGCTCAGCCTTCTTCACAGTCCAACTCTCACATCCATACATGATCACAGGAAAAACCATAGCCTTGACTAGACGGACGTTTGTTGGCAAAGTAATATCTCTGCCTTTGAATATGCTATCTAGGTTGGTCATAACTTTCCTTCCAAGGAGTAAGCGTCTTTTAATTTCATGGCTGCAGTCACCATCTGCAGTGATTTTGGAGCCCAAGAAAATAAAGTCTGACACTGTTTCCACTGTTTCCCCATCTATTTCCCATGAATTGACAGAACCAGATGCTATGATCTTCGTTTTCTGAATGTTGAACTTTAAGCCAACTTTTTCACTCTCCACTTTCACTTTCATCAAGAGGCTTTTTAGTTCCTCTTCACTATAGATTTGGTAGCTATAGCTCATTCCCCACTCCATATCTTCCTTGCTGTGAGTTAACATCATGTGGAATTCCATGCTGATAGATCAATCATTTTGTAAGTCATGAGAAAATAATGCTGTAGGAGGCCTCTGAGCAAGAAAGATAATACATATCCAGAGTATATATCTATTCTGGTGATGATGAATCAATGTCCCTCAAAGAGCTTCTTTATAATCTCCATGTCATCTAGTGGATGACGAGCCTCCTTAAGTAGGGTTGCCATATATAAGGCTCAGCAAGTTCTTTGCTACCAGCTGACTGGGCATTCATCCTGGCAGCAGTTAGATAATTATCAAAGATAACTAGCCCATATTTTTAGTTCCACACAGATTCTCATCATGAACTCATTGTGTTCATTAACACTGGGAGGCTAATGAGAAACACTTCTTAACATCCAAAGAATGAATGGCATATACCTAATCTTTGAGAATTTGTGTTAATTTTCTGTGGATGCTGTATAAATTATCACAAACATAGAAGCCTAAAACAATGTACATTCGTTCTCTCACAGTTCTGAAGGTCAGTATAGGCTAGAATCTTCCCTTCCTCTTCCAGTTTCTGGTGTCTGTTAGCACTCCTTGGCTTCCTTGGATTGTGGTCACATCACTAAAATGTTCACATTGACACTTCCTCTTCTCCTGTGTGTCTTCTGTAGTGACAATTGTCACCAGATTCAGGGCTGATCTGGATAATACAGAAATATCATTTCAAAAACCTTAATTTACTTCCATCTGCAACTATGTCTTTTCCAAATAAGGTTACATATACAGACCCCATTAATCTGACATGGACCTGTTTTGGAAGCTACCGTTTGAACCACTTTGCTGATAAAGATACATGTAGTCAAAGCTATAGTTTTCCCAGTAGTTATATATGGATGGATATAAGAGTTGGACCATAGAGAAGTGCCCCCCAAATTGATGCTTTCCAACTGTGGTGCTAGAGAAAACTCTCGAGAGTCCCTTGGACAACAAGGAGATCACGCCAGTCAATCTTAAATGAAATCAAAACTGAATATTCATTGGAATGACTGATACTAAAGCTGAAGCTCCAATACTTTGCCACCTGATGTGAAGAACCAACTTACTGGAAAAGACTCTGATGCTGGGAAAGATTGAAGACAGGAGGAGAAGGGAGTGACAGAGAATGAGATGGTTGGATGACATCACCAACTGTATGGTCATGAGTCTGAACAAACTCCGGGAGATAGTGAAGGACAAGGAAGCCTGATGTGCTGCAGTCCATGGGGTTGCAATGAGTTGGACATGACTTAGCGATTGAACCACAGCATTTAAACCACTGCATGTGACAAATGCAGAATATTCCTGAATGAAAGTATTAATTTCAGCCATGTCACCCATATTTTATCAAATTTAAATCAAGTGCATACTGATAACATGATTTCAGTGAGGGTATTTTTAAAAATTAACAACCAAAAAACCCAGGTAATGCTATAGTCTCCATTCTGCATCCTCCTTATTTACACATTCTAGGATGTTTTATTCTGAGACTTGCCATATTTGATTTATAGCACAAAATTAAAGTCTTAGAGTTGTTCGTGGTACTTCCTTTCCAGGTTCTAAATCAGAACTGCTGTGAGCAGAAATCCTGGAAATGTGAAGATGATCTAGTGGGTGGGGGTGGCCCCTATACACACAGGCCTAAAGGGCCTAGATTCATGACAAATGTATGGGAGCAAAGTGCATATTATGCTCCAGGCCAGAGCATCGAAGATTCATGGGATGGGTCCCAGTGTCTGTGCCTAGTAGGTCTAGGGCCCTGAGCTACAGAGAGGCTCTTCTTCGTAACACACCATGCTACCCAAGTCCAGCATGCCACAAAACACAGATGCCAAACTACATTTTGAACTCATTAAGACATTTTCCTCTTACTTGGAAATAGTACTATTTTACCAAAAAATTAGTAATTTATAATCCAATGATATAACCACTACAAGATTTATAAGGAAATATAGCAATGATGTCACAAACATTTAATCTTTTAACATAAATGTTTAAATATAATTTATTCATAAGGGTCATCTAATTTTCATCAAGCATATTTATGTTCTCAATTGTCATTATTATTAGGGGTAATTCACCAACCAACTTTAAATCATAATATAATTTTGTAACCTGCCATAGATTGGAATATATTATGTTCTGTCCATCCATTAACAGATATTTGTTCATGTTCCAAACATATTGATGGAAATTTTGCATTTTAAAATGGTTACCTGTGAAATAGGCATGGGGGTAAATATCAATGTTTCAACATTTCTGCTCAAGTTAAAATTCATCAATGATTGATTGGGTCCTCACAGTTCAGAAAAAAGGAAAAATGATTTTACCGTTTTAAAATTGAGCCATTCAGAATGTGTTGATAGATTTTTAGGGAAGAATAATTAGTCTCAATATACACCTTGGCCTCTTCCTCCAAACAATCACAGGGGAAGGAGCAAAGGGCATGACAACAAGAACTGCAGAGAAGGTAAATATTCAACGCCTTGCAGAAGTTGTTTGTTTTGTTTGTTTATTTGCTTGCTTTTATGAGGTACTATGGTGTCTCATAAAAAGAATAAAGCCAGAGAAATTTCAAGCAGAGCTGAGCAAACTTCTCAAATAGAGGATAGTGCACCCACTGGAAACACATAAAGACTGAACTTTTCCCAGAGTTTTCAACTTAGACTTTCATGTATGAGATGCTGAGGGAGTTTTATGATGTTTAAGTCTTACTCACTTATAGAAGTGCACTAGAGTTGTTGGGAGCATAGACCTCTAGTCAGTGAGTTTAGATTTAAATCCCAACTTCACAACAGACTAGCTGTGTGACCTAGGGCAAATTAACTTTTCTAGCCTAGTTTGTAAAAATGAGGTTTGTATAAAGATTAATTAAGGAGCTGCAGGTAACCTGTGTAGTACAACACCAGGGACATGGAAACCATTCAATAAACTGCTAAAGTGCAGGTACAGATATTATTACTATTATTAGTGTTATTATTGGCTACACATTTCACCTATTCCAGGTCTTTGCTCCATTATCACATCTGTGAGAATATTCTGATGTGTTTACTTGTATGTATAAGCCTGGCCCCTTTCCAACTTTTTCCCTGGTCTATTTTACCTCAGATCATTTATCACCATTAGAGGAACTCTATTTTATTATTTAATAATTCATTATGTAATAATTTAATTTTCTATATATACCTCCCCCCATCCCATTAAAATTTAAGTTCCTTGAAAGAGGAATTTTATCTGCTTTGTCCATGACACTTTCTCCAGTGACTAGATTCTAGCCCCCAGAACAGTATATATCTAATATTTTTAATTAATTAATAAGTATTATTAAACTTTTGTGAACTTCAGCATATAATACAAGTTTTAGAGCCCAAGAGAATACTCATTTCACAGATAAAAATTAAATCTAAAAATTGAATGCAGGAGACTTAAGAGACTCAGGTTCAACCCCTGGATCGGAAAGATCCCCTGGAGAAGGGCGTGGCAATCCAGTCCAGTATTCTTGCCAAGAGAATCCCATTTCAGTAAGTGTCTTATCCAAAATCAAAATGCAATTTAATAGTAGATTATATCCTGTTCCTCTGATGCCTAGAAATCTTTTGCTCACTTAATAATCATAATCTTTTACAGTTATGTTTTACTGAGGATTGATAATATGAGTACTATTGTAATTGATGTATGTGTGTAGATAATTTTAATTTTCCCCATAAAGTTAAAACACAGTATCATTTTCCTCATTTTTGAATATGATTTTGAAGGCTCACTTTCTGCCTCCTCTCATTTTTTTCCCCTCCAACTATCATATCAATAAAAATTCTTCAATTTTCTTGGATAGCAGCCTTCATTGTTTGAAGAGCTAGCACCATTTAATCTCAGAATCTGCTATCGTGTCTTCCTTCAGATTCCCATATTTTACGAATAACCTAATCTGATTGCCAAGCAAGACAGTGCTTCCTCTTGTAGGACAGCATCTTTTACCTTTGAAATACTCTCCAAAAATAAACTCCCTAGTAGAAGGAAATTTTAGCTTTTTATTACTGTTCTACAGGGTCATATGTAAGCATGTATTTACTGATTCTAGAGTGACAATGTCTCTTTGAGGACTTATTAAACAAAACTCCTCTATTAAACAAAACTCTGATTTAAATTGGACTGATGATTTTTAGGTTGACCAATGAAGCTGTTCAAATCGTGCCAAATATGCTGCTTTGGCTTTGCCTAATTCTTATGTCTTGTCAATTGCATTTCTACTGAAAGGATATTTAAGGAAGTTATTTTGATCTCAAAAACAAGTGAAAATAAAGAAATATTAATTTTTAAAGTGACTACTCTTTACTGAGCATGTATCAAGACTCTCTTAGTCACTTTACATGTGTTATTTCTGAAAAGTAGTAGCATTCCATTTCTCCACTGGAGAAAATGATGCTCACAATGTATAACTAACTTGGAAAATGTTTCAAATGGATGAACTTTCATATCTTCTTACATGTAAAATCAAGCCAGGGTTATTTCAATCATGCTATACTGTCACTTCACCAGGACAGAAATAAGACATAATAATATACAGAGCATTACTGCTATTAGAACTCTACCTTCCCTCCCACCCACCCCCGTTATTATAGAGAGAAAAAAATTAAAGGATTCTTGATGGATTATTTACTATACCTTTTGTGTTTGCTTGTATTGTGAGACTAGGACATACTATATCTCAAGCACAACTTAAATCAATAGATTTCTACAAAGATTTATAGAAGTTGCAACATACTGAACGGTATTCCCCTTATCTCTCTTCAGTGATCATAGAAGTCCACATTCCAAAGCATTATCAGAGAAGTTAAATGTAGCAAAATTCAAGGTAATTCAGAACCATTTTTCTTTGACAGTTGTTCAGTAATCCTAATTTGTCCTTATACATACTTGGTATCTTCTATTAAATTATACTCAATATTTTATATTCATTACACTCTAATGCACTGTATCTTAAATGAATATGTCAATAGGTAAATTCAGCATAAAATGTACCCTCAAGAACTGAAGGAAAAAAAAATAGTTATTCCCCAAATTTTGATCCACTAATATTGCTTAGAGCAATGCGTACCCATGCCAGCATCTTTGAATATGTGAAACACCAAAACTACATAAACATTTAAATATTAGAAATAGGAAAATGTCTCAGTCCTACTGTTTCTGGCATTCTGAGATATAAACAAAGACAGATGATCAATTATCAGATGTTTGGGTTCTTGGTCATGAAAATATGGGATACTACATGATTCTGGGAATAATTTATCCCTCAGTAATACAAGGATATAGGTCAAGGAGGACTGAATGAAGGTGTATGCTGTTTAACTGTGATAAAGTACTTCCATGTGTTTTATTTCTATCATTCAAGGAACTGTCTTATGTGATCATAGGCGTTGGATAAGCAAGTCTGAGATGCATAGGCTGGAACCTCTAAAGCAGGAGCTGATGCTGCATCCCACAGGGAAATTTTTTTCTTTTTTCTTCAGGAAAGCTTTAGTTCTTCTCATAAGAGCTTTCAGCTAATTTGATCAGATCCACACCAATTAATCTCCTTTACATAAAATCAATTAATCGTAGATGTAGCTCACATCTACAAAGTACTTTCACAGAAACTCCTAGATTAGTGTTTGATTGAGTAACTGGGGACTATAGCCTAGCCGTGCGGACATGAAAAATTGATGATCTCAGTTCACCTCTTGTCAGTTCAGCATCCATGCACAATCTCTTTAATCCACCCCTAATCTACAAAGAGACACACCAAAAAAGCCAGACTTCCACTGAACATGATACAACTGTTCTGTATCTAACCAAAACCATGCTAAACTCTCCCCCAGAAAGTAATTCAAAATGCGTGCTAAGTTGCTTCAGTCGTGCCCAGCTCTTTGCAAACCTATGAACTGTTGCCCGCCAGGCTCTTCTGTCCTTGGAATTCTCCAGGCAAGAAGACTGGAGTGGGTTGCCATTTCCTCCTCTAGGGGATCTTCTCAGGAATCAAATTCTCCTCTTGTATGTCTCCTGGGTTAGCAGGTGGGTTCTTTACCACTGGGAAGCCCCAATTCAAAATACTTATTCTTAAATAAATTTTCTTGTTATCACATACTTAAGTCCTGTGATATAAAGTAAACTGTTATTAATATTTTTATAGTATAGTATAGGGCTTCCCTGGTGGCTCAGATATAAAGAATCCACCTGCAATGCAGGAGACCCAGATTTGATTCTTGGGTTCAATCTCCAAGATCCCCTGGAGAAGGAAATGGCAACCCACTCCAGTATCCTTGTCCAGAGAATTCCATGGACGGAGGAGCTTGGTGGGCTACAGTTCATGGGGCCACAAAGAGTGGACATGACTGAGTGACTAACACTTTCACGGTACACTATAAAGGGATAAGGAAAGAAAGATATAAATATACATTTATAAATATATACACACTCATACAAATGTATTTATAACAATGATAAAGAATACTCATCACAATCACAGTCTTTGTTTTTGCAACTAGTCACACTGTTATAGTTGGTGTTTACAACTACCTTCCTCTTCTAATTCCATATCCTTTACCCTTGGCATCACTTCAGCTGGTTGTGGTTCATTGCCTGGTGGAGTGATGTGAACTTTCACTGCTAAAGGTTCTTGGCCATTAGCAGTACTCTGCGGGCTGAATCATTGTAGTTCTCCATTGACTTTAATCATAGGAGATGGAAGAAATGAGGGATGACCTAAGGGACCTGCTGTGTCCCACATAAACACTTTGTCAGAGCCACATAGTTACTCCTTGGTAAGCAGGTGAATCACCTCACTCAGGAATGTTCTGTTCCACACACACACTCTGTAGGAGCTTCATAGATACCCCTTTGTAAGCAGGTGAATCACCTCACTCAGATCTGCTGTGACCACACACACACTTGTGGAGCCTCACAGTTACCCTTGGTAAGCAGGTGAGTCACCTCACTCAGGACTGCCGTGTCCCCCACACACACTTTGTCGGAGACGCACTGTTACACCTTGGTTGAGTAGGTGAATCTCCTCACTCAGGACCGCTGTGTTCCACGCACACACTTCATCAGAGCTGCACAGTTACCCCTTGGTAAGCAGGCCAATCGCCTCACTCAGGACAGGAATTCCCTTCTTTGTCTTTTGATTCAGAAGCATGAGGAGTCCGAGTACCACAGTAGCATTTCAATGGAATTGTGTCTCTCTTTGGAAGATTTTTTTCCCTTTGGAATTAAGACCTCTGTACCAGTATAACTTAAGGTTGTAGGGGACAAGAAACAAATATTTACTCATGGATCAATCCCTAGAGATACTATTTAATAGTTCCACTTCTTGATTCCTGGGCTTGTGAGTCCTATTTATGTAGAGGTTAGTTTAGAGCATACGCAGCCTCCTGGAGGGCATTGTCCCTGGTCTCAAGGTGTGGAGACACAGCTGGCATTGTAAATGAGTCTTCAAAAGGCCATTTCACCTTTCTTTCAAACCACATGTTTAAGGATAATGGAGAACTTGGTTAAACAAGTGAATTCCAGGAGCATGAGCACACTGGCATATTTCATTTACTGTGAAGAGAGTTCCTTGATCCTAAACAATCCTGTGTGGAATACTGTGACAATGGCTAAGACTGTAAGTCCACAGATGGTAATTAGTCAAAGGATTATTGGCAGGAAAATAAATCTATATCCAGAGGGTCAATTCCAGTAACAAACAAATGCACTGTCCTTTTTTAAGATAGAAGCAGTAATAAGTAATCAACCTGCCACCACGTAACTGGCTAATCACCATAGGGAATGGTGTTTATCAGAGACTCAGTGTTTCAGCACTGCTGGTAGAGTGGCTACTCGGCAGGGGCTGTAACCAGGCAGGCCTTAGTGAGTGGAAGTCTCTATTGCTAAACCCAGGCATTATTTCCATCCTTAACACCATGGTCACTTTAATTATGAGCTCACTGAATGATGACAGGGCTGGCTGGGAAAAGAGACTGATTGGCATCCACGAATGGGTCATCTTATGCATTTGATTTTTAAAATCTCCTCTTTGATTAATATTCACTTGTGGCACAAATACATTTATGCTCACTGCTCATTCTAAGAGCAGTGAGCATAAATATCCATATCCCTTCCCCAGACTTCCTTGTTATCAACTTTTTAATAATGTTCTTTCCAGTTCTTTAATGATCTAGCTAAACCATTGGACATTGCACATAAAATAAATCAGTGTTGACATGTACCTTGGCCATTTCTCCTTTCAGTGCAAAATAACAGATTGAGTACAATACTCAGATTTCTACCCACAGGGAGGACTTCCCTTCACTACTTTCCCTCAGCGATGTCCCTAAAATAGACCGTGGTATTATAGCTATATACTTTTAGATGGTGTCAGCATATCACACAGAATTATTTATAAACCAGACCAAGTTTTCTCTTTACTAGTCAGCTGTCTATAGAGCACTTTCTATGAGGCCACAGCATTACTGGGAGAGAGAAGGTCGTATAGCAAGATAAGGGATCACAGACATTTAGGCCACTTCGTCATGTAACTTACCTATGCCTCTCATAAGTAAGTTACTTTGAAGAGCCTCTCAAACCTATTATCATCTGGTAGGACAGAGAAGTCTGGTGGGCTACAGTCTATGGGGTCACAAAGAGTTGGACACAACTGAGCAACCAAACACAGCACAGTAGAGTGCTACTATTCACAGCCAATATTATGACTGCATGGGATAGAAATGATGAGCAACTCAGATAGCACGATATCTTAGTAGTTCAATCTCCACTGAGGCCCAGTAGCTAGCCAAAAGTTATTTCTCAAAGAATTAGTAGTTATTCTCAAAAGTTGATAAAACTTTGATCCAAAACTCGAAGAGATTGAGCCCTATGGGAGGCCTGCCAAAGGCAACAGGCAGTCTTTCATTCTGCCACTGACACTTCAGACACCATTGGATTTGCTAGATTAGATGATGCAAGTGACAGAGCATTTTGCAAGACGGTCTAGATGTGTTGCAGAGCTTTCTCTTATTCAGACTGTCTTGGTCATACTCAAGACTAGCAGCTCTTTGGGTCATGGGGAAATAGGATAGGATAGCATACACAAGTGAACTATATGTTGCCTCCAAAATTCAAATGGGTCCACTCTGTGTTATGCCTCATTTTTATTGTAAGAGTGGTCAGATACTTCTCTTTCTTTACATGTGTTATACTACTGACCTCCCAGAAATTTTACTGAGTTCTCTGGAGTTTTGTTAAATTTATTATCCACCTTCTGATATGCAAATGTCTTACTGATACGTCTACAGTCATTTCTATTTCTTGCTCACCAGTTGCAGTATGCATAATTATCAACATAATAGACCTGCAATATGTCATATGAAATTGGAAGGTGAGCAAGATTCTTGCAGACTACATTAATAAATAAGGCTAGAGAGTTTATATGGCTAAGGTAGTAAGTGAAGGTCTATTATTGGTCTTACCAGTTGAAAGTAAACTTCTTCTGTTGACCTTTACTGTGTATTCAGAAAAAACATTTTCCAGATCCATAGCTGCTTACTATATACAAACATTTATAGTAATTTTTAAAGCAGATTAGGATCATTTTACATTTTGATTCAGCAGGAATTCTTTACTGTTAATTCAAATGAGGCACTTTGAAGAGAGATATATCTCTTTATCACAGTTTTGAGGTTTATGGGTCTTTTTCAAAAACTAATCAATTTCTAGTAGCCTAAGGTTGTATTTATGTGCTGGATTGAATGGATTGCTGTATTTAATTTTTAAAGAACTAGGTTATTAACAATTAGTTTAGTAACTGTCAGAATTGTTAGAACAATTTTTTTAACTTTAAGAATTAACATATTTTTTTAATATATAAAATACTTTGGAGTAGTGGGATTATGTACTTGGCTGAGAATACCAAGTTATGTAGCTCTGTTTAGTGGAAGACTCTGGAAATTAAAATATAAAACATGAGTCTTTTTATAGTGGGCATAGCTGTGGAAGATGACCCATGTGAATAAAAATGCTTCATAATTCTAGAGATATTGACTATATCTGGTATTTATGTGTATGTGTGTGTGTATATATATATATGGTTATTTCTGGTGTGTGTGTGTGTATATATATATATATATATATATATATATATATATATATGGCTATATCTGGTGTGTATATATTCTGAATCTAGATATCTAGATTGATACAAGATTCTTGGTGAATCAAAATGTAAAATAATCTTAACTTACAGACAGTTTTTCAAGGTACAACTTAGGAAATTTTAAATTAGCATAGAGCAATTTTTCAATGAATATTATTTCACTTTCTCTTAGGCTAAACTTAAAGCATATCAATAATTTTTTTAATGTAAAGAAGAAAACCTTATAAGCTGAAAAAGTGTTATTCAATGACAGATTCACAAAACACTGCGTGAAGAAACTGTTTGAAACAATTATTGTTGTCATTGTAATACAAATATCATTGTAAGACTTAAATTGGAATATTAGCCTAACTTCTAAAAAGTGTCAAGTTATACATGACTGAGTATAATAGGATTCCAGCAAAGTCTGAAATATTTATAATTATGCTTTTCCATTCCCTGATAAATTTTATAAGGTACCATATTAGTAACTTTAAATTAAAAATAGGAGACATTTCTCTTTCTTCATGTAATTGTTTTATGATAGCTGTCTTTGGCAATTTTTTAAGCTATTAAAAATATTTCTTAAAAAATCCATCAACTGGACACTTGGTTCTCTTGAACAAAGTGTCTGGTAAAGCATTTCATTGTATTGTTGATCTTAATACAATTATTATTTCTCCAGCAGTACTTCTCTGCCAGTTATTTCTCCAGCAAAAATGGGCTTAAAAGGGATCAGCCAAGAATAACAATTTGGAATCTGCAACCATGGAAAGCCATGTGCAAGTGACAAGGAGTGAACTCTTTTATAGAGTGGAAAAGGAAGATAGGAGGGCTAGTATTAACAAAGAATCTAATAATGAAGGAATCGTAAGTTCTAAGTACTGTGATTTTCATTGGCTGAGTTGTGATGTTCTTTCATTGGCTGAACTCTTGGCAGGCAAAAAAGAAGTCTTTTTTCTTCCAGTTAGGTTCTCCTATTGTTGTAGGGAATGAGAGCTCTCTCTTGTGGCTTCCTGACTTTAACTGAGATTTCTGTTTATTAACTTTTATGATATCCAGAGAGTCGACAGATATACCTCATTTATTTCCAGCATTATAATCTAGCATTGCCTATAGTAATGCAGTTTTTAAAAGTTAGAGTGATATTTTTAACTACAAAATTATTTCACTTTATTGACAAAATAATTTGGTGATGGTTAATGGAATATTGGAAACATCAAGGGAGCATTCTATCTAAAGATAGGGACAATAATGGATAAAAATGGTAGAGACCTAGTAGATGCTGAAGAGATCAAGAAGAGATGGAAAGAATACATGGAAGAACTGTATAAAATAGATCTTAACAAACTGGATTACTACGACAGTGTGGTTAGCCACGCAGAGCCAGACCACCTAGAGTGTGAAGTCAAGTGGGCCTTAAGCAGCACTGCTGTTAATAAAGCTAGTAGATGCGATGAAATTCCAACATAACTATTTAGATCCCTAAAGGATGATGCCATCAAGGTTTTGCATTCATTATGTCAGCAAATCTGGACCCAGCAGTCACCACAGGACTGAAAAAGGTCAATCCTCATCCCAGTTCCCAAGAAGTGTAGTACCAAAGAATGTGCCAACCATCAGGTAGCCAGACTCATCTCCCATGCTGGTAAAGTAATGCTTAACATCTTGCATGCTAGGCTTCAGCATGATGTGAATAAAAACTTCCAGATGTCCAAGATGGGCTTAGAAAAGGAAGACGAACTAGAGATCAAATTGCCAATATTCACTGGATTATAGAGAAATCAAGGGAATTTCAAAAAGAATCTCTCTCTGTTTCATCGATTATGTGATTATGCTAAAGCTTTCACTATGTAGATCATGACAAGCTGTGGAAAGCTCTTAGAGAGATGGGAATACCAGACCATCTTGCTTGTCTCCTGAGAAACCTGTATGCAGGTCAAGAAGCAACAGTTAGAACCCTGTATGGAACAACTGATTGGTTCAAGATCAAGAAAGGAATAGGACAGGGCTGTCTGCTGTCACCCTGTTTGTTTAATCTATGCATTGAGCACATCATGAGAAATGCCAGACTGGATGATTTACAAGCTGGAATCAAGATAGGTGGGAGAAACATCAACAATCTCAGATATGTGGATACCACTCTAATGGCAGAAAGCTAAAAGAAACTAAAAATGATGAGGGTAAAGGAGGACAGTTAAAGAGCTGGCTTAAGACTAAATTAAAAAAAAATCACTAAGATATAAAGAAAGCTGAGCACCAAAGAATTGATGCTTTTGAGCTGTGGTGTTGGAGAAGACTCTTGAGAGTCCCTTGGACTGCAAGGAGATCCAACCAGTCCATCCTAAAGGAAATCAGTCCTGAATATACATTGGAAGGATTGATACTGAAGCAGAAGCTCCAAGGCTTTGGTCACCTGATGCGAAGAACCAACTCATTGGAAAAGACGCTGCTGCTGGGAAAGATTGAAGGTGGGAGAAGTGGACTACAGAGGATGAGATGGTTGGATGGCACCACTGATGTGATGAACATGAGTTTGAGTAGTCTCCATGAGTTGGTGATGGACAGGGAATCTTAGTGTGCTACAGTCCATTGGGTAGCAAAAAGTCGGACATGACTGGTGACTGAAGAACAACAAATAGAATATCCAAGCAGTTGATTTTGTCCCTTAACTCCCATTATATCAATTAGAAGGTTGTATGTGGTTAAACTCAACTCAAATAGAGTGAGAATTTAATCTGAGCTCAAATTCTGACTTGAAACAGTTAGAAAAATAACCAAGTTGACTGTGAAATCCTATAGCACTTTAAAAGTGTATCTTAGAGGAAAGGTGAACGTAGCTTGATGAAAAGTGTTGAGACAGCTAACTACAGGAAATATGAAAATTGTCAAACCAGAAAAAAAAAAAGTGAAAAATACAGGTAATAAGCAATACTACAGAGAATATGCATGTACCAATACTCAGTTTTTTTGTAACTTTCTATACTCAACTGCATTAATGCATTTTGGGTTCAGCTGTCATTACCTGGTGGCATAACGTATCAGAGTGTTGGAAACAATACAACTTCTGCCATATTGCTGATGGCATTTACCTATATTTTTAGTCATCCATGAGCTAACTGATATTATAGAATCGCTCATTGCGGCAAACTAATATTTACTTTCCAAATTCGTGGTCACTTCCTTCCTAAAATACAGGGTAAGAATAGTTTTCATAATTGGGTGTGATGTTAGTTGTGGGTTTTCCATATATGTCCTTTATCAGGCTTAGAAAGTTCCATTTTATTTCTAGTTTGACAGTTATTTTTTTTCTTTTAAGCAAATTAGAATTGCGTTTTGTCAATTTTTTTCTGCATCTCAAGATGATACTATATTTTAATAACATAACTTTTAATATGTTCTAACATTGGATGGCTTTCAAGTGATAAATCATCATTTCATTCCTGTGATAAATCTTACTTGTTCAAAATTATCATTTTTCCATGTTGGAGTCTAGATACTAATATCTTGTGAATAATTCACATCTGTGTTTATGAGGAAATTTTTTTTCCTATTTCTTATTGTGGTTTGACAGTGCAATCCTGGCCTCATAAAATGAGTTTGGAAGCATTTCTACTACCTTCTTCTGAGATATATTTGCAGATTTGATAGTATTTCTTTTAAAGACGACTTTGCAAATCAAACTGCAATGATTATTCAAAGATTATTCAAAGAATAGGTACAACATATGATGATGTGGGCTCACAGCAATTTATCTTTTTAAAAAGACTTATTTAAGAAAGAAAAAGTTATCATATGCCTATGTAAAGGGAAGTCATCAAATTTTCACTTAGGTTAAAAACTGTTATAATGAATGTGCAGTTAAGTTATGACTTCTACTGTATTTTACACATTTTTCAACTTGTGAAATAAATGTTTAATAAAGATGTTAAATCATATTATTAAAATTTCATGATAACAAATACATACATGCATACACATATAAAATTTGTTGCTGTTTCTTGAATAAGAAAGTTATATTCAGTTAAATATACCAAGTGTACTATTTATGTTATTTTGTAATTATTATCTCATTTTTATGATAACATTATTTTACATTAATATAATTTTGGATTCTTTTGAAAATAATAATAATAATTTCTTATGTTACATCCACTCATGTTAAAGTCATATCCAAAAATCATCACAATTACTCTGGAAAAAGATTAAATTGACTTTCTGTAATAATTCCATTACATCTTAGAAAATAATCTGTGATTAAGATCAGCAATGCAATAAGTCAAAATTTAGTCCATCTGTTTACAATGAATTACATATCATTTTGACCTAGTTGGATTTATTATAAAATTCATGCTGGAAAATATTTATTTTCCTAATTCCTCTTTGCTACTGAAATATTTTTTCAATTACAGTTGGATCCATTTGAAACTATCTGGAACCAAATATATTTTTGTAATTTTATGTTTTTAATTACAAATACTTAGATAGAAACTTTTCATGATACAGCTTTTCATGTAAAAGTAGCAATCCAATTCAATGAAAAGCTTGACTTTATGTTATTTTTCATACCTCAAAAGTGTAAATGCACTCTATTTAGTGAGGGTGCTGGCATTCTTAGTCATTTGCTGAGGCAGACACTGAAGTAACAAATTTATTAAAGAAGGCAGAAACCAGAAATCAATATTTTTTAGTTAAAAGTTAATTCTAATAAATGTATGTATGGTTTAAAGCAAGTACACATACTTTTTAATCTCCATAAATAATTAAAACCACTTGTAAATATTTAAATTTCAAGCATACCCAGATTCTAAACGTGTAGTGATCAAAGACAAACTGATATCCTATTTGATCCTCTCATATGTCATATGTGGTCAATTATACACACACACATCATTCCTTATCCACTTTACCTCATCAACAACATGGAAAGAAAGAGAGAACAAATAAAGAAATCAGTATTTTTGTAGTTTCCAAAACTATAAATAGAGATATTTCCCAATATATCATGGTGTTATGTTCCTAAAATTGTATTTAACCATAGAATACAAATAATTTTTATTGCTCTATAAACAAATTTTATTTAATCTCATGGAATTTTGTTAGTTCATCAATAATCATGCTTCTTTAAGAATCACTGTTGTTCATTTTTATGGTGTTAAAAATCTGTTTGTTCTTCCAGTTTTTCTCTTAGACAGCTAAATCTTAGCTCTATTTTTAGAATCCCTTCTGATTCTTACCTTTACTCTAGAAGTTCTTATCAGGTCACATGACTTTGCAAAATATTTCTAAATGACAAAGTCCAAAGTGATATCTTCAATTCTAGAGTTCTTCCCTGGGCACAGAATAATATATTCAAATGTAACACTTTCCTGAGTGAGGACTTGGGAGTCATTTTTGAGTCAGCCACCCTTCTCTCTTACGATTTCTTGCAGAGTTTGACTTCTACATATTTTTCTAATCAAATCACTTCTATTCATCTTCACTGCTGCCATTCTGGTTGAACTCACCAGTACCTCTGAAACTTATTGTTACAATTTCTAGTTCCATTTTTAATGTCATCTGTCAGTGCATTCTCTAGACAATATACTCTTGTGTCTGTAAAAATATTAGGTTGTGTCACTCCCCTGCTTCAGTGTATGCTTTCACTTTCCTTTACTCTGACAAAATTCAAACTTCCATATCACTCTTTTATCTAGCTAACACTAGATAATTATCCTAGTAGTAGACTACAAATAGATAATCATGCTCATTAGTGATATATGTATATGTATATATATAATGAATAAATGGACAAAGCTGGATAATGGAAAAAGCAAGAGAGTTCCAGAAAAACATCTATTTCTGCTTTATTGACTATGCCAAAGCCTTTGACTATGTGGATCACAATAAACTGTGGAAAATTCTGAAAGAGTTGGGAATACCAGAACACCTGATCTGCCTCTTGAGAAATCTGTATGCAGGTCAGGAAGCAACAGTTAGAACTGGACATGGGACAACAGACTGGTTCCAAATAGGAAAAGGAGTACGTCAGGGCTGTATATTGTCACCCTGCTTATTTAACTTATATGCAGAGTACATCATGAGAAACGCTGGGCTGGAAGAAACACAAGCTGGAATCAAGATTGCTGGGAGAAATATCAATAACCTCAGACTTGCAGATGACACCACACTTATGGCAGAAAGTGAAGAGGAACTCAAAAGCCTCTTGATCAAAGTGAAAGAGGAGAGTGAAAAAGTTGGCTTAAAGCTCAACATTCAGAAAACGAAGATCATGGTATCTGTTCCTATCACTTGATGAGAAATAGACGGGGAAACAGTAGAAACAGTGTCAGACTTTTATTTTCTGGGCTCCAAAATAAAAATAAAGGAGATCAGTACTGGGTGTTCTTTGGAAGGAATGATGGTAAAGCTGAAAGTCCAGTACTTTGGCCACCTCATGCGAAGAGTTGACTCATTGGAAAAGACTCTGATGCTGGGAGGGATTGAGGGCAGGAGGAGAAGGGGACGACAGAGGATGAGATGGCTGGATGGCATCACTGACTCGATGGACGTGAGTCTGAGTGAACTCCGGGAGTTGGTGATGGACAGGGAGGCCTGGCGTGCTGCGATTCATGGGGTCGCAAGAGTCAGACAGGACTGAGCAACTGAACTGAACTGAAAGCTATTATATGATAATATTAGGAATATTAAGCAAAATATGGGACTAAAAACAGGGAATCATAAGAGGAAGAGTAAAAGAGGAAGAGGGAATTAGAGTTCTGTATAATTTTCTGCAACCAGAGACACTTCAAGCACAAGGATACATGTATATTTCAGAAAGGAACTGGAAAATCATTTACATTATCTCTCTATAGAGTTTCTTGAGTGTATGTATGTGTGTGTGTCCATGTCATTTGTGCCTTCTCTGGGAAAAAGTTGTTTGGTTTTTTTTCTTATTAGATTGAGGGATTGATAAACTTCATAAAATGATCTATGACGACATGTCCCCACAACCTTTTTCATTCTTCTCTTGAGACTTGCCACTGGGAAATTTGATTTACTTCTTCCATAATACATTAAAATGTGCTATGCTTCTTAATTACCTGCCTTCCAATTAAATACCCTATTCCCCCTAGAAATTTGTTTCAGCTAGTTTTTAAGGAGACAACTAATGTGCTAAATAATAAGATCTGAATAGAATGAAATGTTATCATGACATAGAAGTTGATGTTTATTAGGTAAATAGAGTGGACTAGAATTAAATATATGTTTTTACACTACAAAGAGAGGTTTTGATAATAAGGCAATGGCACCCCACTCCAGCACTCTTGCCTGGAAAATCCCACAGACGGAGGAGCCTGGTGGGCTGCCAGTCCATGGGGTTGCTAAGAGTTGGACACGACTGAGCAACTTCACTTTCACTTTTCACTTTCACACACTGGAGAAGGAAATGGCAACCCACTCCAGTGTTCTTGCTTGGAGAATCCCAGGGACGGGGGAGCCTGGTGGGCTGTCGTCTATGGGGTTGCACAGAGTCGGACACGACTGAAGCGACTTAGCAGCAGCAGCAGAATTAAATACATATTTTTACACTACAAAGAGAGGTTTTGATAATTTCAAGAGCAGTAAGTTTTTAGCTCCTCTGCTGCTGCTGCTGCTGCTAAGTCACTTCAGTCATGTCCGACGCTGTGCAATCCCATAGACGGCCTCCTACCAGGCTCCCCTGTCCCTGGGATTCTCCAGGCAAGAACACTGTTGGGTTGCCATTTCCTTCTCCAATGCATGAAAGTGAAAAGGGAAAGTGAAGTTGCTCAGTCGTGTCTGACTCTTAGCGATCTCATGGACTGCAGCCTCTAAGCTTCTAAAAAAGAGTTCAATATCTTACACTGTATCATTTGAAATATAGACTCCAAAACAATATTCCCAAAAATATTCTATTAATTTCTTATTAATGTACTTTAAGAAGAAATGATAAACTGCTATATGCCTAACAGCACAAATTTCATGATGAAAGGACTTGAAATCAGGTGATAAAATTATCACAGGCATTAAAAATATTTGAATTTGGCATGTTTGTTCTTTTAAGCCTAGAATGTTTAGAAGATTATTTTTATATATTTAAGGGTGCTGAGGAAAAATTATTTGAATCTTCACCTCTTGTTTTAGAGCCATATCTTTAGAGTCATCAAGTAGTTATTTGAGAAACACAGGTAAAACTGCAAATCATCATTATGCACTAAATTTTCTATGTAGGTAGAAATCCAAATATCACATATTTGGATTCTTAAGAATTCTAAAATCTGTTTGCTTTAAATATCAAGGAGTAAACTGAACTCACAGAGAACTGCAAATACCTCACTGACCTTCTTAGAAAGGGAATCAGATTACACATTTATTTAGCACTCATTAGAACCATTCCCATTTCTTCTTGTACTTTTTAGAGCAAACCTAATTGTTCCTGCTGCCTTGACATTTTTACTACTTTATATGCCTCATCAGTTTAAAACATTTACTTCTGTGACTGCTGAACCATTGAGCAAATTGGTTCTTCAGATCAATATTCTTGCTCCAGAAAGGAAAAAGTCATACACAGGTGTCTGGCAATGTTTATTTACTGAAAGCAGTTCATCTTCTACTGTTGATAGTTGGAAAAGTGACACTCCATTTTAGGTCTTTAATCATTGAAACCATTTCCTAAGAAAACTGCAACTTGAGAAAAAGAGTGAGAGCTCAATGCACTATTAAAGAAAAATGGCCAATCAGTCAACATAGGCACCCTCTCTTCCAGTAATCAGCAACAGCTGTATCCCTATTAAGGCTATGATTTTGCAGGTGCTCACAGAACTCTATGTCAAAATAAATCCACTTATTTAAAATGTTTTGAAGCATTATAAAGTCTTTATAGCTAAGTTCAGGCAAAAAAAATGTGTACGGATTTTCAGACAACTTATTTGTGAATGTCAAGATTCTTGGGTAAAAGAAGGAAATGATATCAAAACAAGGAAATGTCTTTGGAAAAAACATCATTCTCTTATTAGCTGTAAAGACAGAGAAGGAGACTCTGAATAACACTACATGCAATTGGTAGAAACAGATGCCGCCCTATTCAGTATACTTCTTAACCACTAATATGGAAATATTCATTTGTAACTATCGAGTTCAATCTATATATGTATGTCACAGTATATACAGCTAGGATTAAACTTCTTAATTCCCTTTATGTAGATTTTTAATAAATATCATTTACCTATAAACTCTAAAACTATGGTCTTAAAATTTCCTTTACATAAAAATGGCAGGATGATGTTATATAGTACATTGCATTTCCCTCACTCTACTTCTAGAGATTCTGATTTTGTAGGTGTATAGTTAGTTTTGTCCAAGGAACCTATTTTTTTTTATCAAATACATCTAGTAATTATGATATTGATGTCCCACTCAATATTTTGAGGAAAACTGCTCTAAATTTTTGCAAGTAAAAATGTCACAGTTTAAAATTTTTTTTCAAATGTTCATATTTTAATAACACTTACTTCCAAAGCAACACACGTTCATTTCCTTACATATACCAAGTGTTTTCTGAGAATATATTTTCTTTCTTTGGGTCCACTCACCACTATAATGATGTTTTACCTTAAAAAAAAATAAACATCATCATGAATCTTTATTTATCTACATCTTTAGGAAGTTGTAAAGCTTAATTATTTAATGTTTGCATGGTGCTCTGAAGAAGAGATATTTTGCTTAAGAGCTAAATATTATTGTCGCTATTAAACATCTGTTATATTCTAGTTAGAGCTGATGACATTTGACAGCAGCACATGAATTATTCCCATAGGAATTTGTAAGTTGTCTGAGTTGAACATACCACACAAGATGACAAGATATTATTGATTTAAGAGAAGAGTTTTAGTTGTCCTTAGTACTTTTTAAAAAATATTGAGAAAAATATCAGATAAATTCACATTAGGAATCAAAGTGAGCTTGACTTACAGCTCATTTCTCAACCAAAATGATGGAAGACAGAAGACAACAGAATTATTTCAATTAAAGTGCTGAGAAGAAATAACTGTCAATCTAGAATTGTTTATATAGAGAAAAATTCAAAAATTATTCTTTAAGTTGTTCCATAGTTTCAGGTAGAAAATTAAATTACTACAACAACTTATTTATCTTACATTTCAGCTGAAGTATAACATAATTTTTATTGAAGTGTAAAGGACATCTTTGGAAGGAATGATGCTAAGGCTGAAACTCCAGTACTTTGGCCACCTCATGCGAAGAGTTGACTCATTGGAAAAGACTCTGATGCTGGGAGGGATTGGGGGCAGGAGGAGAAGGGGACGACAGAGGATGAGATGGCTGGATGGCATCTCTGACTCGATGGACGTGAGTCTGAGTGAACTCCGGGAGTTGGTGATGGACAGGGAGGCCTGGCGTGCTGTGATTCATGGGGTCGCAAAGAGTCGGACACAACTGAGCGACTGAACTGAACTGAAAGGACACCAGTTATAAGTATAAAGCCTAATGACTTTTTATAGTGTTAACGTAACCATTAAGGAAAACCCAGATCAAGGTGTAAAATATGTTTAGTACTTTGGAAACCTCCATCCTGCCCTGTCCAAATCATTACCTTCCTTAAAGGTAATTGTTTTTATGACTTTAAACACTTTGATCTTAGACTAGTTTTCCTTGATCTTGAGATTTATGTGAATGGAATCATACTTTATACATTCTTTTCTGCCTGGCATCTTTCATTTAGCAATATATATGTGTGTGTGTGGTGTGTGTATTTATGTATATATATATACATATATGTATATGTATTTTAAGATTCATGCATGTTTTACATGTAGTGTACAATTTACTGTTTTTATTGTTTTTCACTATACCATGTTACCAACATCCTACAACTTATTGTACGATTCTATTACTGTTGATGAACCATTTTGGTTGCAGAGTAGTGTGTGACCAGATGCTGTGGTTACCTAGGCAGGTGGGGTAGATTCCCTACCCCAAGTTTGTTTCAGATGTTGAAATCACGATGATGTACACACGTGCCAACTAAATATGAATTTATTACTCACTAGTGCAGCTTGCTGGGGAGAGCAGGGTATCAGTCTGAAAATGGCTTGAGAGCGCAGGAAGGAGCAACTGGTTCGGTTTTATATTGGTTAAAGGACAAGGGCCGGGGCAAGAGTTTCTGTGAATGAAGGCAGGGCTTGCATAGTTTGAACCTCCTTCCTGTTCCCAGGAGAAGGCATGCCCACTTTCTTATCAGCTTGCACATACATGGAGCAACTGGGTAAGCAGGAGGGTAGACTGAAGTTTGTCAGCAAACATCAACAATGAGTTACACCAAACCCTGCTGGCTTTAACTCATAGTTAGAAGGGAAGCCATTTAAAGGTATTGAGCAAGTAGAGTAATGACATAATCTGAGATAATTCTACAGAGTGTTGTATTGAGAATGGAAAGAAGGTGAATAAAGGAAGATGCCTGGAAGCCAAACATAAGCATTTACTTTAATTTAGTGAAAGATGGCAGTGTCTCAGAACAAGAAATTAGCAGTGGGTCTGGTGGGAATTGACTGTGTTAATAAAAAGCAGGAATTGTTCATGAAAAGGTTATGCTATGAGCAAGAAAATGTGTGACCCTGAAAAACTGGGAAGAAGAGACTCATGACAACTGATAGAGGGAAATTCTGATACAAATGATTTTGAAGGAAAATTTTTAAAAAGAAGCTATATTTGCCACTGAAATTCAGGGCTTGAATGTATAAATGTGGGGGCTAGGGCAGATCTTAGCAGAGATAATATTCAAAGGCATAGAACTGGAAATGAGTGTACATAAAAAGACTGTATATAGGGGGAAAAAAACAGTACAAGGGCTTGTCTATACGACACTGTGAAGTTCAGAGATCAATTAGATGTTGATAAATTAGCCTGAGAGGCTGGCAGGGCTGGGAGTAAAGGAGGCATGTAGGATATACAAAGATAAAGTATGTCAGGTTTAGAATAATAAACTGTAGGTCCAGTTTCCAGGAGAGAGATGAGAATGAAACTTGCTTGGAGAAAGTTCAAGAGAGTGGGAAGAGGAAACATTTAGACAAGTACAACTTACTTTGTACAACTTACTTTGAGGAGGAACTTTGCTCTAAAGGAAGAAACACATGGATGATAACTTTTAAAGGGCTATACTTTAAAGTCAGTGGGAGAAGTAACAGCATGTTTGTCCGTCAATATGAAATAGTCAAGTCGGAAAGTTTCCAATGCATGAGCGAGCCAAATTACTTGGATGGGATTGAGACACAAATGACCATTTGTCCTTTACTAATAACACAAGAATTAACAGTGTCTTAACAAAATAAACTGAGGCATATTAGCACAAATTCAGGAGATGGAGTCATAGATTTTGTGGGAGCTTGTGAAGGTTTTCCCCTAAATTTTCTCTGTTCTCAGTGAAATAAGCATCAAAAGCACTAACTAAATGATAGGGAAGAATTGTTAAAAGTTTGAGAAGTGAGGGTATGATATAGTGCAGTCCTGAAATTCTAACCCTGTGCATCAAAGAGCACCCAGACACTGCAATGAACTCACATTGATAATAATTTTTTTGAAGAAATCACAATGATACTTGATAACTAACAGATTCTATGCTAACTACTCTGAGTTGAAGTGTTCACAATACCAATATTAGATTGTGCTGCATTCCTTTAGAAAACATCATTCATTTGCAAAACTGAGCTTTAGTTGTTGCTTTGTGATGTACAGCAGGTAGTACATGAAAAGCAGTGTGAAAGCTGGAAATGAAGGTGGTGGCATCCCGTATAATTCCTAGGATTGAGAAAGTGTGCCTCACCCAACAAGGTTCTCATGTCTTAGTAAGAGATTGCGGTCATTTAAAGTTGAAACTACCATGTTTTATTTCAATTTATGTGTATATATTTTGTCATTTTTATATAAATCCTTATACATTTCTGGGCTTCCCTGGTGGCTCAGTTAGTAAAGAATCTGCCTGCAACGTGGGAGACCTGAGTTCGATTGCTGGGTTGGGAAGATCCTCTGGAGAAGGGAACTGGCTACCCACTCCATATTCTGGCCTGGAGAATTCCATGGATTGGAGAGTCCATGGGGTGGCAAAGAGTCAGATAGGACTGAGCAACTTTCACTTTAACTTATACATTTCTTAATTTCTTCTTAATCTAATAACCTTATAATAATAACTGTTCAGTATTTCTTTTGACCTAAGGGTGCCATGTGAAAATTAGCAAGACACTAAGCGTTCTATGAAATGAGAAATTTGAGGTAATTGTGATGGTATCTCCAGCACAGCAAGCAGAAGGACCCGCAGACCAGGTGACTTCACAATCCAATGGCTAGGTGGCATTATAACTGCACTGCATGTTCCCAGCCAGAGTTCTGAAGTGAGATGAGATATTATGATATTGTGTTTTTCTTCAGCCTTTTCAGCTACACAAATGTAGTGTGTAATTTGAGGGTATTTGACTTCAGATTTGTGATGTTTTTCAACCGGTTAAGATAAGTCATGGAGAAATGACAGGAAGTCAAAAATATATTAAAGGGAGTGATGGCAATGCAAAGTATATTGCATTGCAAAAATATATTAGAGGGAATGAGTCCAGTAAATAATATGTTATAGGATCAGAATGGCTTTGGGTTCCACTGATCGTGTTATTTATTAGCAAAATGTGGCTCAGATGGTAAAGTGTCTGCCTGCAATGTGGGAGACCCGGGGTCGATCCCTGGGTTGGGAAGATCCCTGGAGATGGAAATAGCAACCCACTCCTGTATCCTTGCCTGGAGAATCCTATGGACTGAGGAGCCTGGTAGGCTACAGTCCACAGGGTCGGATCCTGTTATTTAAGATGGATTGAGTGAGTGAGTGAAAGGCATTCAGTCATGTCTGACTCTTTGGGACCTCATGGACTATAACAGTCCATAGAATTCTCCAGGCCAGAATACTGGAGCGGGTTGCTGTTCCCTTCTCCAGGGTATCTTCCCAACCCAGGGATCGAACCCAGGTCTCCTACATTGCAGGTGATTCTTTACCATCTGTGCCACCAGGGAAGCCGAGATGGATTGAGGTAAAATAAAAATGAGCAGTAGATTGTTGCTGTCATTGTTCAGTTACTAAGTCATGTCCTACTCTTTATGACAACATGGACTACAACACGCCAGCCTTCCCTGTCCAAATTTGCTGGCATATTAAGTGCAACATTTTAACAGCATCATCTTTGAGGATTTGAAATAGCTCAGCTGGAATTCCATCACCTCCGCTAGCTTTGTTTGTAGTAATGCTTCCTAAGGCCCACTTGACTTCACACTCCAGGATATGAAGTGACCACAGGTGAGTGCTCCAGGTGAGTGGCCACACCACTGTGGTTATCCAGGTCATAAAGACCTTCTTTGTATAGTTCTGTGTATTCTTGCCTCCTCCTCTTAATCGCTTCAGTTTCTGTTAGGTCCTTGCAGTTTCTGTCCTTTATTGTGCACATCTTTGCATGAAATTTTCCCTTGGTATCTCCAGTTTTCTTCAAGAGATATCTAGTCTCTTCCATTCTATCATTTTCCTTTATTTCTTTGCATTGTTCACTTAAAAAGCCTTCCTTATCTCTCCTTGCTATTCTCTGGAACTCTGCATTCAGTTGGGTATGTGTGTGTCTATGTGCTTAGTTGCTCAGTCATGTCCAACTCTTTGCAACCCCACACACTGTAGCCCACAAAGCTCCTCGGTTCATGGGATCTCCAGGCAAGAATACTGGAGTGGGTAGCCTTTCCCTTCTCCAGGGGATCTTCCCAACCCAGGGATTGAACCCTGGTCTCCTACATTGTAGGCAGATTCTTTATCATCTGAGCCACCATGGAAGCCCTCAGTTGGGTATATCTTTCCCTTTCTCCTTTGCCTTTCACTTCTCTTCTTTTCTCAGCTATTTGTAAAGCCTTCTCTGATAACTGTTTTGCCGCCTTGCATTTCTTTTCCTTTGGGATGATTTTGGTCACTGCCTCCTATACCAATGTTACAAACATCTGAAGGCCAGTAAATAAGAAGGGTTTAAGGTTCCACTGAAGTCAAGGAGTTGTAGTCTGTGCATGAGAATGAACGGAAATGAGAGTAAGAGCCTGACATTAGCAGTGATAAACAGTTATAAGGTCTGTGTATAAAAATAAATATCTTAGGAAGAGTGAAGAATGAAAGTAGATTTATTGGATGTCTAACTTGAAGTTTATTGAAGTTAGCTCAAGAGAAATTGGGAGTAGAAACTTGAAAATGGCAAGCATAAACAACTGTTTTGAAGAAATGATTCATTCTAATGAGAAAGAAAGACAAGATCATAAGAGATAGAAAGTTAAGAATATAAGAAATGACTTTCCAGTGTGACTTCTGCAAAATACTTGCATTTGAATGAGTACTTACCATAGTTATAGCAAATACACTTAATAAATTAAAAGATATATAAGTAGGGTTGTTTTGATAATCATATTTGTGGCTAGAAAGGATTATAAGTTAGTACATTTTGGTATGTTGTACTAAAATATTTTTATTGTGTGTATAATTTAATACTATTAAATAGCATATGCTTATACTTCTGATGATGGACAAATATGTCTGCTTCATTCATGTAGATGATTTTCTGTCTATACATATACCATGATTGGATGACATCACTGACTCAATGAACATGAGTTTGAGCAAACTCAGGGAGATAATGAAGGACAAATAAGCCTGGCTTGCCACAGTCCATGGGGTTGCAGAGTTGGACACTACTTAGCGACTGAATAGCAAAAATACTTTCGTTTACAAATAAGTGTATTCTTAATTCACTATTTTAAGGTTTTTCTTTTCCAAACTAATTTAATAGGTTTATTTTCATTGTTTTAGTGTTCTTTCCAGCTAAATAAATAGCTTCTGAAATATCAGAAATATTTGTACTTCTCATCAAAGAAAATAAGTAAAATAAATTTCATCCTCAAAGGGTAATTGCCCTACAAAAATTCTAATACACTAGTAACTGAATGCATAGCATGAACAGAAGGAAGAGTGAGGTAGAACATTGCAACATCATAATTTGGCTCATGATGTGTCTTAAGAGCTATAAAATAGAAACTTCTACAATGAATAAGGTGAATAAAATTAAATGAATTCATAATATAAACACAAAAAGGCAGTAGAATTCAAGTTATTGTAGAGAAGTGCAAAGTTAGCACAGGGAAAATTTCATTATAATAGTTTAGTTAGTGTATACAGTGAACACAAAATTATATATAGTAAATATTTTTAAAGCTCTTCTGCTCAAAACAGACTGCAGGGTCTATTATCTTACCACTTTATCTCATTCATTTCAGCATGATATTTAATATAAGAATCATCCTCAAATATATTCATCCACAAATATCTTCTCCACTAGGAGGATTTGTGAATTCTTTTTTAGATAATTAAAATCAGATATTTGTAAAGTTTGAGTGAGTAACACACAGAATTGAGAAATACATTGAATATGGTCTGAGAGATAATTTGAGCAGCTGGGAAAATCATCTAGGGTGGGTCAGAGTTTCTAGGGTTTAATATGTGATGAGAAAGAGTAATTTAAGATTATAATTATTTAAATTTGACAGATATAGCTTTTGAGGTAAAAACATATGGACCCTAGACCCAGAACAGTGTGGTAATTAAGAAGAATACAGAAAGAGAGGAAAGATCAAGTTAAAAATAAATTTCCCACTTCATAATTTTGCTGAAAGTGAAAGTGTTAGTCGCTCAATCCTGTCTGACTCTTTGAGACCCCATGGAATGTAACCCACCAGGCTATGGAATTCTCAATGGGAATTTGTTTTACAGAGGGAGGGTATGGGAAGGGAGGAGGGAGGAGGGTGCAGGATGGGGAACACGGGTATACCTGTGGCGGATTCATTTTGATGTTTGGCAAAACTAATACAATATTGTAAAGTTTAAAAATAAAATAAAATTAAAAAATAAAATAAAATAAAATACAGAAAAAAAAATTTTAGATGTCAGTCTTAGCATTAAAATTCTGTTCATGGAATTCTCCAGGCAGGAATACTGGAGTTGGTAGCCATTCCCTTCTCCAGGGGATCTTCCTGACCCAAAAATCAAACCCAGGTCTGTTGCATTGCAGTCATATTCTTTACCATCTGAGACACCATGGAAACCTCCTTTATTTTTTCTTTCTTTTTTTTTTTTTTTTTGCCTAAGACAGAATACTTAACCTCTTGAAAAATAACTTTTTAAAAAGAAATAAATCACTGATCAGGTGTGTCTATTTTATGAATTTTCTCATTTAATCAGGACTCTGGATCCAGAAATAATTTTAAATGGTCAAAATGATAATATTGTGTCACTTTAAAAAGAGAATCATAAGTTTCAAGATTTTGTTAGGGATTATATATAAGGATTAAGGATTCAAGATTTACAATGAGAAGTTATATAAATGACTGACTAAATGAAAACAAATTTTAGAAGATTTGTATATGGAGAAATATTGAAAATAAAATGTTCAGATTGGTAGTGAGTAGAAGTAACTGCTATCTTGCTGAAGACAAACTCAGGTAATTCATATTCTAGTACCCTATTTCATGGGCTTCCCAGGTAGCTCAGCTGGTAAAGAATCTGTCTGCAATGCAGGAGACCCCGGTTCAATTCCTAGGTCAGGAAGTTCCCTTAGAAAAAGGATAGGCTACTCACTCCAATATTCTTGGGCTTCCCTGGTGGCTCAGATGGTGTGGGAAACCTGGATTCAATCCCTGGGTTGGGAAGATAACCTGAAGAAGGGAAAGGCTAGCCACTCCAGTATTCTTGCCTGGGGAATCCCCATGGACAGAGGAGCCTGGCAGGCTACAGTCCATGGGGTCACAAAGAGTTGGACATGACTGAGCGACTAAGCACAGCACAACCCTATTTCACATACATTATAGAATTCAGTTTCAGGAAGAATCTAATTATTCTTTTGAGTTTCCAGGCCTTAGGAAAGGAAATGAAAACCAATCATATTTTCTTGTTTAAGGAAGCCAATATGAGTAGTATTTAAAATTTTGCAAAGTCTTTTAATATGTATATAATATTTCAGTTTCCCATAGATATATTTAAATAACCTATTTTAAACCATTTTTTAAGTTGTTAATTAGAAACATAAAATTTCATCTAATAGTAAGATATTAGGGTAGAAAAAGGTAGATAACTTTTATTATGCTATATTCTTACAGAATTTTAATGCTAAGACTGCCATCTAAAATTTATTAAAACAAATTCCCATTGAGAATAAAGGAAGGTTAAGGCGTCTGCCTGGAATGCGGGAGACCAGGGTTCTATCCCTGGGTTGGGAAGATCCCCTGGAGAAGGAAATGGCAACCCACTCCAGTACTCTTGCCTGGAGAATCCCATGGAAGGAGGAGCCTGGTAGGCTACAGTCCATGGCGTTGCAAAGAGTCAGACATGACTGAGCGACTTCACTTAATAGAAAAACTTCATTAAAATTTGTTTCATAATCTATTTAACATTTTACTGCATATGGCCCCTAAAATGGAAAGCAGCATAATTATTTTTTCTGAATGCATTTTACTGTGGAATTCACTTGTCTGATAGGTTTCTAGGGTATCTATGAATTCTTTTAATCCTCCCAAAATATGAATTTCTTTTATGCATGATTTTTTTTTGAATATTACTTTCTATGTATATTTATCACAGTCTTAAGATGTTCAATTCTTGCAATTGAGACTATGAAGAAAATATTTCCTCACTGTATGATTTGTGAAGAGAACAGATCTACTAGAGGGAAAAAAAAAGCCTAAAATGAAAACCTCAGTAGAACTAGAATTTTTGCAATGAAGCTCTGTAAAAGTAAAGGAAATTGGGGAAAATTAATATTGAATTTGAGGATTGCACTCATATCTTTTGATTTGGGTAGTTGTGATGTATGGATAAGAGGCTGTTACGGGGTACAGTCATATCCTGAGGTTTCCTAACAAAAATTATTAAATGTGCCATTGTCATAGAAAAAGTAACTTGTTAAAACATATATATTTGCAAATGTGAATTTCCCTCCAATGGATTAATAATTAAAGTAATTTACATTCTCATAGTACTTGTAGAATACAACTGTTTTTATAGTCCTGGGACCATGTGAAAAAATAAATACAATACTATCGTGGAAATGGAAACCTCAGTACTGTTCAGTGCAAGGTCTGCATAGACATGGTAGCTTTGAATCTACAACATTTCTGTGAAAGGAAAAGTCAATGGATTGATTAGTACAGAAGTAAAAAGTGTATTTACAACCTTATCTTTAAAATTACATTTGCTTACCATGAAGCAACATCAGGCAAACCAAAATGGACGGACATCCCATGTAGCCTACCAGGCTTCTTTGTCCATGGGATTTTCCAGGCAAGAGTACTGGAGTGGGGTGCCATTCCCTTCTCCAGGGGATCTTCCCAACCCAGAGATCGAACCCAGGTCTCCTGCATTGCAAGCAGATGCTTTACCGTCTGAGCCACCAGGGAAGTCTCAATTAATACTCTTTAAAAATATCAAAGTCCTGGTGATAAGGAAAGCCTAAGATCTATTAGAGATTAGAGAAGATCTGAGAGACCTGACTGAATGCAACACGATACCACAGATTGTATCCTGGAACAGAAGAAAAAACAAAACAAAAAACGTTTAGTTGAAAAATCCAATCCAAATCTGTAGTTTACTTCGGACTACATATTATATCAAATTAATGTCTGTTTTGATAAATATACCATGGTTATATAAGATTTTGAGATTAGGAGAAATTGATGGACGAGTATATGGAAATTCTTAGTATTATTGAGTTTCAGCAAATCTAAAATTATTTCCAACACCAACTATTCTTTAATTTATTTGTTTTTAATTGAAGAATAATTACTTTAAAATATTGTATTGGTTTTTGTCATATATCAACATGAATCAGCCATAGGTATGCATATTACTGTTTCTCCTAACATTTCTTTTTTCTCCTTTTTTAACATTAGAACCTTTAGCATGTTAGTTAGAATCATCTAAAATTTTGTCTGTTACTTCATACATCTATGATTCTGAAAACTGCTTGTCCTTTTGATCTGTTATTCTTACTTTTTAGTATGCCTCATAACTTTTGTTGAAATCCAGCAGAATTGCACGGCTGTGTGTTACTCAGCTCTTCTTAACCTGGTGGGGAGAGACTAGTCAGTGGTGAAGGTGGAATTCTTTCTGATCAAACCTTACTCTAAATCAGGCACCGTGATCCTGGGTTTGCTGCTGTGGTCCTCCTGATTCTCCTTTTGCTCTTCTAGCTATATCTCTGTCTTATATTTTTGCCCCTCCTCCTTTTCCATTGCAGCGATCAAAAGTGCTACTCAGACTTCTAGATAAATCACCCACCCTAGGGTAAATCTTCCACATCCACCCTAAGAAAGTTCCAAATGCCAACCACACCACTCTCAACTTCTGTTTCCCCATAGATATTACCCAGAGAAAGGCTTCTATGTGGTACATATAGAAAGTTCTTCAGTTAAAATTGTCCTTCGAGGTATTTATTTCCTTTTGTCTTCCATTACTGGAAGTGGATATCCTTGTAAATAGGTAGATGAACAGATTGATTAAAAGTGTATAGATGTAAATTTTGAGCTGTGTATTTAAGAACTAGATAAAAAAATGTTGCCAAAGAAGTATAGAAACTCAAGGCAATTGTGAGAGTAGTAGTGGGGTTTTTTTGTTTTTTTTTTTCCTTTTTTAAAAATTTAATTGTTTTAAAAAATTTACAGTGTTGTGTTGGTTTCTGCCATACAGCAGCACAAATCAGCCATAATTAGACATACATCTCCTCCCTCCCTAGCATCCCCCCATCCCATCCCTTCAGGTTATCACAGAGCACCAGACTGGGCTCCCTGTGCTACGCAGCAGCTTCTTCCCTTCTCACCAGCTACCCATCTCATACCCAATACTGTATACATGTTGTTGCTTCTCTCTCCATTTGCCCCACTTTCTCCCCTCCCCCCCAACTGTGTTCGCAAGCCCATTCTCTATATCTGCATCTCCTTTCCTTCCTACAAATGATGAATGGATAAATACGATGTAGTACATATGTATAATGAAACTGATGCAGCCATGAAAATGAATTTGAGTCAGTTCTACTGAGGTGGATGAACCTAGAGCCTGTCATACATATAGGAAGTCAGAAAGAGGAAAATGAATATAGTATTTAATGCATATGTATGGAATCTAGAAAAGGAGAAGGCATATTGAAAATAGTAGCTTTGAGGCACTAAATCACATGATCCACTTGTGAGGTGATAAGGGATTCAACAAGTTGGAGCTATGATAACTGGAGAGAGAGAGAGAAACCATATTTTTCAGAGACTTATATATTATGCTATGGAATTGGCTGTCTTCATGTATTTGGGTAATTTTTTTTTTTTCAGAAGATAGTCTTAGCAGTGTGAAGCATATTGTGATATAGGAAGATAAGCATGGTGCCCATATAACTGCCTCCAAAAGCAAAGTAGTTCTCCAGAGACAAATATCAGCTCCAGTTATTACAGCCACAGGGGGATATATCTGGAATTCAAGTATCACTGTCCACACAATTGGCTTAGAAATATAAATGTCTAGCTTCAGAGTACTCAGGTTCTAATGTTTCAACATCAACTCCTGTATGACACCGTACATGTATTTTCCCTTAGCCATCCTTGAATGACTTTATTTTCTGTAATCAAATGGTTTATACCTGAAATACCCCTTTCATTCCCATTATCCATAAGGAAATAAGACATTTAATTTATAGCAACAACATTATATAACATCAAAAACAAGTTTTAAATGTTCACTTGTTACATTGGTATTGATGGTAGAGTTAATTGTAATTTTTTTAAAAAAGCATTTGTACTTCTAACATAAGCTGGATGCTGTGTTATTTCAAATAAATGTTTGGTTTAAAAATAAAGCTTTTTTTTTTTAAGGAATTTAGAAAGGAACAGATGAGGTACATGGAAAAATAGGAAATAACAGTACTTTGAAAAATGCCTCATCAGAAATAAGAAGTCACATGTCCTTCTAATAATAATTTATGACACTTTCAAAATATCTTTTAAATTTTGATTTCTCTTTAAATAACTCTATGGTTTTTTATTATTTTTTTAAATATGTATGTATGTATGTATGGCTGTGCTGGGTCTTCATTTCTGCATGGGCTTTCTCTAGTTGTGGTGAGTGGGGGCTACTCTCTAGTCGCAATACTCAGGCTTCTCACTGTGGTGGTTTCTCTCGTTGCATAGCATAGGCTCTATCTAGAACATGCGGGCTTCGGTAGTTGCGGCTCACTGGCTCTAGAGTGCAGACTCAGTAGTGCTGGCACAAGGGCTTAGTTGCCTCCTGGCATGTGGGACCTTCCAGGACCAGGGATAAAATTCATGTACCCTTAATTAACAGGTGGATTCTTAACCACTGGATTATCAGGAAAGTCTTAAACCAGTCTATTATTAAAATCAGGTAAACAATTAAAAATGCTTTTATATTCCCTTAAAATATGGGCTCTGATCTATTAAAATGTGGCTTTCTTTAACATTCAAAATATGTTATTGATTTAGAAATAGTGAGAATAATGAACATTTACTTAATGAGATTAATAGTATGGAAAGAACGGGGCTTCCGAGGTGGTACAGTGGTAAAGAATCTGCCAACCAATGCCAGAGACACAGGAGACACAGGTTTGATCCCTGGATCAGGAAGATCCCCTGGAGTAGGAAATGGCAATCCACACCAGTATTCTTGCCTGGAAAATTCCATGGACTAAGGAGCCTGGGGGGCTACAGTCTCTGGAGTTGCGGAGAGTTGGACACATCTGAGCACTGAGCACATATGCACTATGGAAAGAATAGAGTTTATGAAAACATTAGGGCACAAGTAATTCTCAATGAACAAGGGTAGACATACACATAAAATGCTGCTTCTCTGAGGGAAATAATATAACGTTATAAAATATGTAAGATATTTATTGAACTATGACCACTGGGTACATTTAAACTCTTTTGAGTAAGATATGAAAGAGATGTACAGTAATGAATATTTCAGTGCCTGCTATTTTACTGAATTATAAGCCTCTTAAGTGATCTCTATTTAGGCAAGAAACTGTTAATAAAATCAAGTTCTGAAATAGTCTGCTACAAAAAAAAAAATCTTCAGAAATAATCTGCTGCAAAAAGATCTTCAGACGATAAATAATCAAGAGAATATCCTATTGAGAATATTGAAGCCTGATGCTGCTTTGTACAATGGCTATTAGTTTTGACCAACAATAAACAATTCTTGTGAAATGATTGCTTACATTTTAGTTTGCTAGCTAGTACTTTGTTTACAGTATGAGAAAAGGCAGGTTCCAAAGCCCCTTTTCAAAATGTGCCTAATGGTCTACGAGAACACAGATTTATCTATTGTAACAAGTGGTGCAGTTCTGTGCAATAGTTGGAGGCAAGAGTGATCTTGTGATAATCTACTATTTACTTACAGAACAAAATATGTTTTTGAGAAAAACTGCCATTATTTCCTTCACAGATGAAGTACAATATCCTTGAAGCAGAAGGATCTGAAGAAGCTATGTATGAACCCAATTCAAAGCAAATAGACAAATAAGATGTTAGACAGCAAATGCTGGCATTAGGAGACAATTACTTAGTTTTCTAACATTTTTCTTGTGGCTTTTGAAATTACGAATAGATTGGGGCAGTATGTGTGCATATGTCATCTAATTAAAAATAAAGATATGTGCCAGAGGTAATAACATGGCTCATTTCAGAAAAAAAGACTTTCAAACAGGGTTGAATAGAACTGAAGCAAAATACCTTATAGAGAAGAAAGAAGGAACATACACTCTGGCTAAAAACAAACAAACGACAACAACAACAAAATCAAATAAAAGCAAATAAAATCAAAATCAAAACAAACCAACCTGCCAAAGGAACCTAAGACAAAGAAAAGACAAAGCAATCCTAGGAATAGTAAGTCTACTAGAACATGACAGATTACTAAAATTAGATGATAGAGATTAAGCAGAAACTTAAATACACAAGATAACAGCTGAAGGAAGTATGGATATCATAGGGATCTTGAGAGTCCAGTCATTTCTGCACTTCTGAACCATAATGGTGCTGATGTGTGTGCTAGGATGTAGTAGGGAACTGAGATGTTATCATCACCATACTAAAAAGAGTAAATAATTTTCATGACCAAAGCATTGAACTAAGTACCAATATTATTGAAAAGGATAAAAATGAGGAAAAAACTGGCTTTTAATTATTTGCATGTATGAGTGGAACAAAGATAGGCTTAAACCCTAATTTAGTCTGCCTAAACTGGGAGTCCTGCCCACTGCTGGCCTTTCTGGGATTCCAGGTTCTGGCCAGGAGTGCAACTGAAGGAAAATATTTTCCTCAGCCTGGACAGCAGCCAGCCTCTTGGAGGTAAGGCTAGACACTTTCATCCTGACCTTCCAAATAGAATTTTTTCCTAAGGAAACAACTGGAAATACAGAATATAGTGTCAAACTTAAGAAATTGTCTTTACTTTGCTGTATTAATGTATTTCGTAAATTTTGAAAATGAGTAATATTTTATGCTAAACATATCTTTTCATTTAAATAATGCTGCTTTCTTAGTTGTTATTTATAAAAATACAAGAAACTGTATAATGTACTTGACATTAAAAAGTACAGTATAAATCACAATAAATGAGCTCCCTAAGGCTAAAACATTGTTTCAACACAAAAATATTCAGCACAGAAATATTACTTCTGCCAGACATGATGGAGCAAAACTATGTTTTAAACTCAATTTAATAATCTGCTTACTAAATTTGTTACATGGTACACACAGCTTTTTCCCATTTTGTTCAAAAACATGTGTATGTTGAATAAAAGCTTCTAATTTTATTCCCTGCTTTCAAAAATATTTCTTGTTTTGCTATTAAGATTTGTCACATTGACTGTGTTTTTCTTCTAGTATTTTTCTCAGTATTGTAGCTTTAGATACATTTACTGCAATGACTTGGTATATTTTATAATCTGGCATTTATTGAAAAAAATTGTGTTCACTATTCTTTTTCTTCAGTTGCATCATAAGACTGTTTGTAATACATGAAACTTGATAGTAAAAACTTTTCATTCACACTTCATCACCTCCTAATAGCTCAAGAGACTGTAATTGACAGTTTTTAATATATGTTTCAGCAGCGAATGGAGGTCTAGACATGAGGGGTGGAGAATCACCAAGCGTGATTGATGAGGGGGCAACTCAGAGTTTCTGAACAAAAAAAGCCTCTAATGAAGGTCAGATGGATAAAGAGTCTCACGGCTATGCTCAGTATTGCCTAGGAAGTTTGGAGCTCAACATCCGTTACCTTTGAGATGATTTTGGCTTGTGTTCACATGCCCTGTGCTGAGCTGTTCTTAGTCTTTCAGTCATATCTGACTCTTTGCGACACCACGGACTGTAGCCCACCAGGCACCTCTGTCCATGGGTATTCTCCAGGCGAGAATACTGGAGTGATTAAAATGCCTCCCTCCAGGGGATCTTCCCAAACCAAGGATTGAACCCAGGTCTCCCACATTGCAGGCAGATTCTTTACCGTCTGAGCCACCAGGGAAGCCCGGTCGCATGCCCTTCAGTTCAGTCAGTTCAGTTCAGTCGCTCAGTCATGTCCGACTCTTTGCGACCCCATGAATCCCAGCACGCCAGGCCTCCCTGTCCATCACCAAGTCCCAGAGTTCACCCAGACTCACGTCCCATCAAGTCAGTGATGCCATCCAGCCATCTCATCTTCTGTCGTCCCCTTCTCCTCCTACCCCCAATCCCTCCCAGCATCAGAGTCTTTTCCAATGAGTCAACTCTTCACATGAGGTGGCCAAAGTACTGGAGTTTCAGCTCTAGCATCATTCCTTCCAAAGAAATCCCAGGGCTGATCTCCTTCAGAATGGACTGGTTGGATCTCCTTGCAGTCCAAGGGACTCTCAAGAGTCTTCTCCAACACCACAGTTCAAAAGCATCAATTCTTCTGTGCTCAGCTTTCTTCACAGTCCAACTCTCATATCCATACATGACCACTGGAAAAACCATAGCCTTGACTAGATGGACCTTTGTTGGCAAAGTAATGTCTCTGCTTTTGAATATGCTATCTAGGTTGGTCATAACTTTCCTTCCAAGGAGTTAAGTGTCTTTTAATTTCCTGGCTGCAGTCACCATCTGCAGTGATTTTGGAGCCCCCCAAAATAAAGTCTGACACTGTTTCCACTGTTTCCCTATCTATTTCCCATGAAGTGATGGGACCAGATGCCATGATCTTTGTTTTCTGAATGTTGAGCTTTAAGCCAACCTTTTCACTCTCCACTTTCACTTTCATCAAGAGGCTTTTGAGTTCCTCTTCACTTTCTGCCATAAGGGTGGTGTCATCTGCATATCTGAGGTTATTGATATTTCTCCCGGCAATCTTGATTCCAGCTTGTGTTTCTTCCAGTCCAGCATTTCTCATGATGTACTCTGCATATAAGTTAAATAAGCAGGGTGACAATATACAGCCTTGACATACTCCTTTTCCTGTTTGGAACCAGTCTGTTGTTCCATGTCCAGCTCTAACTGTTGCTTCCTGACCTGCATACAAATTTCTCAAGAGGCAGGGCAGGTGGTCTGGTATTCCCATCTCTTTCAGAATGCCCTTAACCCCATCTAAATTTTGCTTCTTAAGCATACCTTCTAGGAAAAGCAATTCACCCCCATAAAATTAAAAGGGGCACGGTAATATATATGGAAAAAATTTTCATTCATTCTCTTTTCCCCATGCTTTCCATTTTCTTTCACAGTTCTTCTATTATATATTAGGTCAAGGTTAAGAAATATGATATAAGGCATGTGAGCTAAGTTGCTTCAGTGGTATCTGACTCTTTGTGACCCTATGGACCATACCCTTCCAGGCTTCTCTGTCCATGGAGTTTTCGAGTGGGTAGCCATGCGCTCCTCCAGGGGATCTTCCAAACCGAAGAATCAGACCTGCATCTTTTGCATCTCCTGCATTGGCAGGTGGGTTCTTTACTACCAGCACCAGCTGGGAAGGCCATGAGATATAGCACGATATTTCAAATATTACAGCATTTTTTCATATGCAATGCAAATGTGTGATAAGAGACTCGGGTCACACCCTCTGCCTTTGCCAGGCGGTGCAGTGGTAAAGAATCTGCCTGCCAATACAGGAGACACAAGAGATGCAGATTCAATGCCTGGGTTGGGAAGATCCCCTAGAGGAGGAAATGACAATCCACTCCAGTATTCTTGCCTGGAATATTTCATGAACAGAGGAACCTGGCAGGCTACAGACTGTGGGGTCACAGAATCAGCACGACTGAGCAACTCAGCACTCCACACCCTTAGCATGGGTTTTGATTTATCTAAGATACTGACTCATTCAGCCTATCCTCGCAAAGATTTCCCTTACTCCTAGCTCCATCATGTGCACCCTGCTGCCAAGTTATCCTGACCTAAGGTAGAGTGATGCAAAAGCTCAGGAAAAGCTCAGTTCTCCTAGACTAACAATCTTTTTATATTAACCTATTGCTGAGGAGTAACTTTCATGAACAACCTGTGTGCTTCCTGGTAAGGAAACCGTTTTTCCTGTTTTGACCATCACAATCAACAGGTGCACATCTTCACTTATGTTAACTGTTGGGTTGCACCGTGCAGGCCTGTATGTCACCTAGCCTGGAAAGGCCAAGAGACAGCGACAGAGATCTCAGTGATTCATTGGATAGGGAATCTTATAAGTCTGAAACAAAGGTCCTGAAGTGACATCTCACTTTGGACAGCAGCTGGCAAGCAGAACCCAGCAGTAATCTTCACTACTCAGGGGACAAGAAGACTGTCATTTATAGGAGGACTTGTCATCCGGTTGGCTCATAAGTTACCAGGAAAACCAGCCACTGGGGCAAGGTCCAAGCATGTAGGCAGTTAACAAGCCCTATAATTAAGAGGATTGGATAGTCACGTGAGCGAGGCAGGGACTGGTCAAGCATGGGATGTACAGACAGCTGCCGCTGCTACTGCTGCTAAGTCGCTTCAGTTGTGTCCGACTCTGTGCGACCCCATGGACTGCAGCCCACCAGGCTCCTCCGTCCATGGGATTTTCCAGGCAAGAGTACTGGAGTGGGGTGCCATTGCCTTCTCCGGTACAAACAGCAGTCATCCTGAAAAGCCTGACCTAACAGTAACAGAGGAGCATCCAGACCCAGGTACTTCTTTATCTCTTATTTTAGGTTTTAAAAATTTTCAAAGTGCCATTTAAATTTAGTTCTTTATGGAAACTGTTGTGTGGATTTCTTTGTAGTTAAATTATCTCTGTAAATCCAGCTTTTCCACTGACTTTCCTTGTGTAAATTTGGTGAATTGTGTCATTGAATTTGTAAAATGTATTCCATCTAGGGGTAGGCTCTCTAGGGCCCGAAGTTGCATAAAGCTATCACTTTGTTTTCTGAATTGAACCATCAAACTCTGTACTAGGAATCTTGGCTTCAGGAGAGCTCAAAGCATATTCCCAGCAGGAGTTTTATGCCCTTCTAATCACATAGGCATGTCAGGCTATCTAAACTGTTATGCTAAATAAAAATCATTAAAAAGCAAAGTGACCTTGGGGGTTGCTATAGGAACTTCTGATTTCTAAAAGCACACCTTAAATTCCATTGTCCTTATGATGGCCAAGGGTCAAAACCAGACATCCAGGCCTTCCCGGTGAAGGCAGAGGTTTTTTTTTTTTTTTTTTTTTTTAAGTTCCGCTGTAAATTAGCTCTATGCTACACAAATGTTTGTTAGCTTGTAAATTTACACCCGATACACTTTATACTTTTGAAGAAGTCTTCCTGTTCTGTCCTACATTATGAATTCCGACAGGGTTATAATTACTGTTATAGGAGATTATAAACAACATAACATAGTCTTACTCTGAGAAAACAAAATTATATATCTATCTATCTACATATATATACTCAATAATACAGTAATATCCTACTCACAGAACTTTGGGTGTGTGCTCAATTGTGTCTGACTCTCTGCAACCACGTGTATTGTAGCCCACCAGGCTCCTCTGTCTGTGGAATTTTCCAGGAAAGACTTCTATAGCAGGTTGCCATTTCCTACTTCAGGGGATCTTCCTGACCCAGGGATTGAACCCATCTCTTATGTATCCTGTATTGGAGGAGAACTTATGTGTGGCATAAGCTCTATGCTACATATAGAACTTACTTTAGGTTTAAAACATTTCAGTCAGCTCTTATTTTTCTCTAAACTTTATGAGTTATTAAGATACAGGTAATAATTTACTATCAGACATAAATATTCAAATTAGATCTGTGCTAAAAGAATTAAGTGCCAAATGTACAGTAATTTTGCTTTGAAGAGTTTAAATGCCTCATGATTTTTTTTCTAATTTTTTTGATAAAAAGATGCCAGACTAAATCTGAGCATGGTCAAAATGACTTAACTGCATTTGTATTCTCAGTTTTTTCCTTACTGTACTATTTTTGCCTTTGTCTCTGACTGCTCAAACCATCCACCATCACATAATGTCATTGGTAAATTCAAAAATACATAAACTGAGCTAAATTTACCATATATGTAATGTCAAATACACACTAAACTCAAAATATATTAAACTCAACTGTGGTGGGAAGCCATGGAAGTAAAAATGAAATTTTAGCTACCTCTAGTAGCTAAAGCTGAGATGCTGAAAACACCTGAGTCCTTTTATTACTGATGAACCACCACTAAAGATAGTTGGATCCAGTTGAATTTAATTGAAAGGCTTTTGAGGTGAGTTTCTTTCAAAGCAAACTGATGATAATGAAAATTTTGCAGTCTGTGGAGCTGTTTGAAGTTTATCAGAAAGAATGCAGTTGGCACATTTACTCAGTTATACTGGGTCAATTCCAGGGTTTTGTGTGTGTGTGTTTATGAAATAAATCTATTTGAATTAATATGTTTGAAACTTTGCATCTGTCTGCTTAAAGTGATAAGATTAAGAATGAAAAAAGTGAATTTTAAATTAAATTTGTTTACAAAAATAGTGCAGCTAAATTCCATCAATCTGAGATGTTAGATGCCAGCATGCAGTGTTTTATATCTTTCTATATAGAAAATAAAAATCTTTATAAATTAAAAAAAGTACTCCACTTTCAATGATGGCATTTTATTGCTTAATCTCCAAAGAATGGTTCGAAATGCATAATTATTTTTTTAAATGATGCCTAATGCCAATCATTTTATTTCCTTTCCATGGAAAGTGAAAGGCCCAAATCTCAAAAGAGTTTTGGAACATTCAAAATGGTTTTCATCCATTTATAGTCCTATTGTTGCTATGTCAATGGAAATGTATTTCAAGTTTGAATAAAAAGCCACATAAATGAGTCAGATGTAAGTGAGGATTACTGCTTGCTGTGATTGTATTTTAACCTAAGAAGAAAAAGTGTGTCTGGAGGAGACCATGTAGGAAAGCAGGAGTAGGGGCTTTAAGTTTATTATTCTTCCAGATTGTTTACTGATATTCAACACATCTGTTAATCTGCTTTATGATATTTTCTTATGGTAAAATTGTAACGGTTAAGCTATTAATTGATTTAATGAGCACTTAAGTGTGGAAATGATTGCTATGTTCCTTTAAACAGATTTTCCTTTGCTTACTTTGAATTAAGTTTTATTATTTGCCTCTCAAGACATAAATGAGGAATATTTTTAAAATATGAACTAAGTTGAGAGAGAAACACACAGACTTGCTTTTTTACACCAAGTGTCCTCAATACTCTATTGTTATTACACCCATAAGAAGGAGCCCCAGAGCTGTGAAGACAACTTTCAAATGCAGTGAATAAAATAGATTTGTAGTCACATGTGATAATAATAATATGTAAGCTGTGCTCAAAACATTGCCTCAGTCTTCACAACAACCCTATTTAAAACCACAAAACAATGCAAAGCAGTTATTTTTTTATCCCCATTTTAAATGTCAATAATCTGACATTTAGAAAAGTTTTGAAATTTTGCCCTACGTGATATCTCCAGTGAATGATGTTGCATTAATATTATGACAACTGTTCCAGTGATTTTTAAGTTTCATAATCACAAAATTAAAAAAAATACTTATATACAAATATAAAAATAAAAATTTAAAGTATAAAAATATTAAAAATTAAAATTATAAATATATATATATATATATAGGAGGACGCATCACTTCATGGCAAATAGATGGGGAAACAGTGGCTGACTTTATTTTTCTGGGCTCCAAAATCAAGGCAGATGTTGATTGCAGCCATGACATTAAAAAGACACTTACTCCTTGGAAAGAAAGTTACGACCAACCTAGACAGCATATTAAAAAGTAGAGGTATTACTTTGCCAACAAAGGTCCATCTAGTTGAGAGTAGATGGTGGTCATGTATGGATGTGAGAGTTGGACTGTGAAGAAGGCTGAGTGCCAAAGAATTGATGCTTTTGAACTATGGTGTTGGAGAAGGCTCTTGAGAGTCCCTTGGACTGCAAGGAGATCCAACCAGTCCATCCTAAAGGAGATCAGTCCTGGGAGTTCACTGGAAGGACTGATGTTGAAGCTGAAACTCCAGTACTTTGGCCACCTGATGCAAAGAGCTGACTCATTGGAAAAGACCTTGATGCTGGGAAAGATTGAGGCCAGGAGGAAAAGGGGATGACAGAGGATGAGATGGTTGGATGGCATCACTGACTCGATGGACATGGGTTTGGGTGGACTCCGGGAGTTGATGATGGACAGGGAAGCAAGGCGTGCTGTGGTTCATGGGGTCGCAAAGAGTCGGACACGACTGAGCAACTGAACTGAACTGAACTGATACAGGAGGACTGGGGTTAAGACATTTGTTATATATACTTTCAATATGTGGTGAAATGAAATATTTCTGGATTTATCTGTAAACAAGGATGTCACAGCCATCAGGGATTCCAGCCTTCCAAATATAAATTTCTGAGCCCAGGTAGAACAATACCAGCTATCCTCAGCCATCAGCTACTTTTCTCATAAGCACTGAGGAGCTGGGGGATGTGAGAAATCTCAAGAGGAAGGAGAAAAATATCACAATAAAACACAAAGCAAGTGAGGATGACCAATTAGTTTAAATTTGTGTTAAGATTAATCAGCCTTAATTAGGCAAAGACCAATTATTTTAAATTTTGTGTTAAGCATGATCAGCCTTAATTAGGACAAGTGTTAAAAAATAATCCACAAAAATTTGAACGTGAAGATAATCTCTACTTAGCTTCTGAGAATAAAGTTAATTGAAATTTTTAGTATCTGTATGTAAACTGTTACAGTTTCCCATAATAAAATAAATTTATTTTATTAAACTTTTTTATTTATTAAACTTTTTTTATTATGGTCAAATACAGTTATTGCTTCTTAATATAAACAGAAAAGCTGTTGAAATTGCTCACCTATACACATAGCACAAATATGAGACATTTTTGAAAATTTAAGTGTAAATAAAACAGAGTTTCTTTGTTTTTGTTTTAATTTAAGCATATTTTATTGAACTACTTTGTTGAATATCATCCTACGAGTAAACTTTACAGATAATTTCTTTTATTTTCACTTTTCTTCATACAAAATGGCTCTTCCCCAAAACTGAAAACAATATTGTCTTGCTACACAGCATGCTGGACTGATATACAGCCTTTGCTTCCAGAAAGTATATTATTTCCTACAATTGTACTCTTCTTCAACCTGCAGTTTTTATATGTTATTAAGTCATGCATCTTATAGAACAGCAAGATTAAGCATAATCACAACTTAGATTTTAGTTATTTTTATAAAGAATCCCAATATGTTATCTCAAAAAAGCTTTTATAAAAATAATGTGAAAAGCTGCGTTGAAGTGATCATCTAACCAGAGGGAAGAAATCAATGAGGAACAATAAAAACATCATGTTTCATTTTTCCCCCAGACTCAGTGCTCCCAATGTGTTCTGACAATTGGATTTTTATTTTGAACAAATAACTCAGAGTCTTCATAAAGAAAATAACCCAACTGAATAAGAATAATAATTAACTTTACTGCAGTTTTTAAGAATCAATGTGATCCTTCTGGCCAAGAGGGAACAAGCTGAGTCCCTCTGGCCAAGAGTGTCAAAGTAGACCACTGTTTAATAAATTTTCATTGTCACTAGGAACATGGCAACAAAATGTTGTCTATGGAAGCATGGCATTGACAAGGGGAACAAAGTAAGGTGGGCAGTTTTTCTTTGATTATCTGTAAATGGGCTTAGAGCTGGGTCAGATTGGAACATTTGAGGGTAAGGGAAAGAGCTGATGTGTTCTGTCCCCTAAACCATGTCTTTCATTTTCCAGAACAAGGATAATTCACATAGAATACTTTATATAACTGATGGATACAGTTTACCTCTGAAGTTTCCTATCTGTTAATAAATGCTTATTTCCCAGAAGGCTGCACTGCTCTAAAGTCAAAGCCAAGGCCAAACAGCCTCCAGTAATCCACAGATCTTTCCCATAATGAACCACTCTTGTTCCTGTTGGTCCAGGAGCTCTCTAAATGGAAGCTCTGAGTTCTAGGACCAGATACTTTTATATATAAGCATACCTGGAAATATAGAGGGTTCCATTTCAGACCACCATGACGTCACAATAATGGGAGTCACACAAATTTGTGGGTTTTCCAGTGCATATAAAAGTTAGATTTACACTATACCATGAGCATAGCATTTTGTCTAAAAAAATGTAATACCTTAATTTAAGAAAATATTTCATTCCTAAAAGATGCTAACCACCATTTGAGCCTTCAGAGAGTGGTAATCATTTTGCTGGTGGAGGTGATGCCTAGAAGTTAATGGACTTTAACTGATCAGAGTGGTGGCAGCTGAAGTTTGGGGTGCCTAAGGCAATTTCTTAAAACAAGACAATAGTGAAGTTTGCCACATAGATTGACTCTTCTCAAAAATGATTTCTCTGTAGATTTCTATGCAATGTGATTTGATAGCATTTTACCCACAGGAGAACTTCCTCCATAATTGGAATCATTCCTCTCAAACCTGCCACTGATTTATCAAATGAAATGTATGTAATATTCTATATTATTTGCTGTCATTTCAACACTTTCACAGCATCTTTATCAGGAGTAGCTTTTTTCTCGAGAAACTTTCTTTGCTCATCCATAAGAAGCAACTCCTAATGTGTGAAAGTTTATCATGAGATTGTGGCAGTTCAGTCACATCTTCAGGATATAATTCTAATTCTAGTTTTCCTGATGTTTCTACCACTAAAATATTTCTACTTCCTCCACTGAAATCTTGAACCCCTCAAAGTCATCTGTGAGGCTTGGAATCATCTTCCTCCCAACTAAGGTTGATATTTTGACCTCTTCCCATGCAAAACAAATGCTCTTAATGGCATCCAGAATGATGAATTCTTTCTAAAAGATTTTCAATTTACTTTGCCTAGATCTCAGAGGAATCACTGTCCATGGCAGCTATAGCCTTACAAAATGTATGTCTTACATAATGAGACTTGAATGTTGAAATTAACCCTTAATCTATGGGCTGCAGAATGGATGTTGTATTAGCAGGCATGAAAACAAAATTAATCCAGTTGAATATCTTCATGAGATCTCTTAAATAACCAGGTATATTGCCAATGAATAGCAATATTTTGAAAGGAATCTGCCACACCCCCCCCCCACCAGGAATAGGTCTCAACAAGGGGCTTAAAGTATTCAATAAACCATGTTGTAGACAGATGTGCTATCATCCAGGGGTTGTTGTTTCATTTGTAGAGCATAGGTAAAGTGGATTTAGCATAACTCTTAAGAGCCCTATAATTTTCAGAATGATAAATGAGCACTGGCTTCAACTTAAATGTCTTCAAGTGCATTTGCCCCCAATAAGAAAGACACCTTGTCCTTTGAAACTTTGAAACCAAGTATTAACTTTTCTGCTCTAGCTATGAAAGTCTTTGATATTAGCATCTCCTTCCAACAGAAAGTTGTTAGGCTATGTTGAAAAATCTGTTTTTTGGAGTAGCCACCTTCATTAATGCTTAGCTAGATCTCTGGACAGCCTGGAATGTTTAACTTCAACACTTCTGTAATATTATCTGTTGGCTATTCTTCAATCGCTTTCCTGTTTGATTCACGGCTATCAGCTCTCTTATAATTTATTCTTCAAACTAATATCACACAGTATCTCAACAGAGTCATTGACATGTTATTTCCTTGATATTTTCATGTGATTTGTACCATCCTGTAAATTGTTATCCTGAGATAGTCAAATAGCAGTGCTGTTTGAACAGTATCTTCTACATGAACTACTAATATTTTCATTAACTTTGCATGGTCCCCAAATTCTAGATCTCTGTCATTCAATAGTGTAATAGTGTCTACCCATATGGGGCTGTTAAGCAGTTGAGATGTGAATAATCAAAGTGAAATGAGCTTTAAGTGTAAAATACACATCCGAGTTGGAATTTATTACAGAATAAAAGTATTTAGTACAGATTGAAAAGGTAAGTATCTCATTTATCTTTTTTATATGGTGGCTCAGAGGGTAAAGCGTCTGCCTACAATGCGGGAGACATAGGTTCCATCCCTGGGTCAGGAAGATCCCCTGGAGAAGGAAATGGCAACCCACTCCGGTACTCTTGCCTGGAAAATCCCACGGACAGAGAAGCCTGGTAGGCTACAGTCCATGCAGCTGCAAACAGTTGGAAACAACTGAGCTACCTGACTTTCACTTGGGCTTCTCTGGTGGCTCAGAGGTTAAAGCGTCTGCCCGCAACGGAGGAGACCCGGATTCCATCCCTGGTTCCGGAAGATCGCCTGGATGAAGGAAATGGCAACCCACTCCAGTACTCTTGCCTAGAGAATCCCATGGACAGAGGAGCCTGGTAGGCGACAGCCCATGGGGTTGCCAAGAGTCGGACACGACTGAGCGACTTCACTTTCACTTTCACATATTTTAAAAATTATGTTAAATGAAATATATTAAGTTAATTTGAGCTACTTTACGTTTTTAATGTGGTCACTATAAAACTTACTGTATGTGGCTTTTATATGTGGCTCACATTATTATAGTTTCAAATTAAGGTTTACCTGAAATCGTAAAGGCACATGAAGTGTGAGTGGTAGTAGAGGCACAGAGAAATACATGGATGAGGCTGAGGGAGAAAATGTGAGGGGAAACATCATCTGACACTTCTTTACTGTTGTAAATTGCTGGTAAGTTCTAGAAGAGTTGGCAGTAACTTTTTGCATGACACTTTATAAATGCATAGAAATATTGATGATTGTTAACCTTTATGTCTGCCTCCTCTAAACTGTAATCTTGGAGAACAGAAAGGGCAAAAATCTTATCAAGAAATTCTTATTTCTTACCAGGAGTATACTAACTTCTCAATTAATTTACAGATAGTTAAATCAAATTGAATTGGGAAAGAAAATCGAAAATGTGTCAACCCATGAAACTTGAGTAGTGAGACATCAAATGTACACAAAACAAAACTCATATTATCTCCCAGATCTTCCATTTCTCACTGTTCTCCTACAACAGGTCAAGACCAAAATGAAATGATTGTTGACCCCTCCGTTTCCCTGAGCATCCATACCTGACCTCTCATTAAGTCTGTCTGAAACTATGAACACCACTGATCATCCCCTTCTTTTCATCTTTTCTACTCATAGTATAGTACAAACAGCTGTTCTCTCCTTTGTAAACTGCACACGTGAGTCTTCTTGTCTTTAGTCTTGTCCTTTTAAATTTATTCTCCAAGGAGAAACCAGTGTGATCTTTAAAAAATGCCAATCATAGCTTTTTATGTATTATGTAAAATCCTCCATGGATTGATGTTGAATTTGGATTTAATCCACACTCTACTAGCTCCCAGGCACTACAGGTCCTAAAGGCTGCCTAATTCTCCATCCTCAGGTCACATCACAGCCATCTTGTTCACCATGGTCCAATCACACCATCCTTTGTTTCTTCAACGTGCTATGTGCATTTTTGATTAGCGCATTTTGCTACATAGATCTTTCTGTGGTGGATGTCTTAATTCAAATATTATTTCCTCAGAGATGAATTCCTACAGAGAGGATTTTCTACAAATTAATTTGCCTTTTCATATACTTCATGATCATCTTTTATTTTCTTCTTGTAAGTTATTCCTAACTGAAATTATCTTCATCACTTATTTGATTATGTATTAGTATATGTTTTTCTTACTGTAAATTGCAGTTTTTCACTGGAGCATGGATCTTCTCTGTCTTGTTTCTCATGCAACATTAATGGTTCTAAGTAGTTATTGCTAAAAATATAAGTTAAGTGAATTATCCAGAAGGTTAATGCTAAGAAATTTAGTGCATGCTAAGAAATATAGTTCATGCTAAACATATAAGTTTAATTATGCAGAAAGGCAAAATAAAATGATCATTAAGACATAGAGGAGTTAAGAAATGAAAATGAGATACTGAAAGAAAGGTACCTTTGGTACCAAAAGAAATTATCTGTTTTAATTAATTTATTTTTTAATTGAAGGATAATAGCTTTACAGAATTTTGTTGTCTTCTGTCAAACCTCAACATGAATCAGCCATAGGTATACATATATCCCTCCTTTTTGAAACTCCCTTCCATCTCCCTCCCCATCTCACCCCTCTAGGTTGATACAGAGGCCCTGTTTAAGTTTCCTGAGACATACAGAAAATTCCCATTGGCTATCTATTTTACATATGGTAATATAAGTTTCCATGTTACTCTCTCCATACAGCTAACCCTCCCCTCTCCTCTCCCCATGTCCATAAGTCTATTCTCTATGTCTATTTCTCCACTGCTGCCCTGTAAATAAATACTTCAGTACCATTTTTCCAGATTCGGTATATATGCGATATTTATCTTTCTCTTTCTGACTTATTTCACTCTGTATAATAGGCTCTGGGTTCATCCACCTTGTTAGAACTGACTCAAATGCATTCCTTTTTATGGTTGAGTAATATTCCATTGTGTATATGTACCACAACTCCTTTATCCATTCATCTGTCACTGGACATCTATGTTGCTTCCATGTTCTAGCTATTGTAAATAGTGTTGCAATTCAGTGAACAATGGGATACAAGTGTCTTTTCCAATTTTGGTTTCCTCAGGGTATGTGCCTAGGAGTGGGATTGCTGGGTCATGTGGTGGTTTTATTCCTAGTTTTTAAAGGAATCTCCATACCATCTTTCATAATGGCTGTATCAATTTACATTCCCACCAACAGTGCAAGAGCATTCCCTTTTCTCCCCACCCTCTCCAGCATTTATTGTTTTTAGACTTTTTGATGATGGCCATTCTGATTGGTGTGAGGTGATATCTCATTGCAGTTTTGATTTGCATTTCACTAATAATGAGCGATGTTGAGCATCTTTTCATGTGTTTGATAGGCATCTGTATGTCTTTGGAGAAATGTCTGTTTAGGTCTTTTTCCCACTTTTTCATTGGGTTGTTTGTTTCTCTGGCATTGAGTTGTATGAGCTGCTTATATATTTTGCAAAGTAATCCTTTGTCAGTTGTTTCATTTGCTATTATTTTCTCCCATTCTGAGGGTTGTCTTTTCACCTTGCTTATAGCTTCATTTGCTATGCAAAAGCTTTTAAGTTTAATCAGCTCCCACTTGTTCACTTTTGTTTTTATTTCCATTACTCTAGGAGTCTGGTCATAGAGGGTCTTGCTTTGATATGCCATCGAGTGTTCTGCCTGTTTTCCTCTAAGAGCTTAATAGTTTCTGGTCTTACATATAGGTCTTTAATTATTTTGAGTTTATCTTTGTGTATGTTGTTAGAAGTGTTCTAATTTCATTCTTTTACACATAGCAGTCCAGTTTTCCAAGCACCATTTATTGAAGAGACTGTCTTTGCCCCATTGTATATTCTTGCCTCCTTTGTCAAAAATAAGGTACCCATAGGTGCATGGGTTTATTTCTGGGCTCTATATCTTGTTCCATTGGTCTGCATTTCTCTTTTTGTGCCATTACCATAATGTCTTAATAACTGTAGCTTTGTAGTATAACCTGAAGATAGGAAAGTTGATTCTTCCAGCTCCACACTTCTTTCTTAAGAATGTCTTGTATATTTGGGGTCTTGTGTTTTCATATGAATTGTGAAAAATTTTGTTCTAGTTTTATGAAAAATGACATTGGTAATTTGATAAGAGTCACACTGAATCTGTAGATTGTATTTGGTAGTATAGTCATTTTCACAATATCGATTCTTCCTACCCAGGAACATGGAATATTTCTCCATTTGTTTATGTCATCGTTGATTTCTTTCATCAGTGTCTTATAATTTTCTGTGTATGCTTCTTCTATCTCCTTAGGTAAGTTTATTCCTTACCTTATTTATTCCTTGCTCAGTAGTGTCCAAATCTTTGTGACCCCATAGACTGTAGCCTACCATAGACTGTAGCCTACAGACTTCTCTATCCATGGGATTTTCAAGGCAAGAGTACCAGAGTGGGGTGCCATTTCCTCCTCCAGGGCATCTTGATGACCCAGGAATCGAACCTGTGTTTCCTGCATTGCAGGCAGATGTTTTACCCTCTGAGCCACCAGGGAAGCCCAGTTTATTCCTAGATATTCTTTTTGTTGAAATGGTGAATGGGATTGATTCCTTGATTTCTCTTTATGATTTTTCATCATTAGTATATATGGAAATACTAGTTATTTCTGTGTATTGATTTTGTATCCTGCGACTTTGCTAAATTAACTGATTAGCTCTAGTAATTTTCTGATAGTATCTTTAGGGTTTTGTATGTACTGTATCATGTCATCTGCAAACAGTGAGAGCTTTACTTCTTTTCTTCCCAGTCTGGATTCCTTTTATTTCTTTTTCTTCTCTGCTTGCTGTAGCTAGGACATAGAAAACGATGTTGAATAATAGTGGTGACAGTGGACACCCTTGTCTTGTTCCTGATCTTAGGGGAAATGCGTTCAGTTTTTCACCGTTGATAATAATGTTTGCTGTAGGCTTATCATATATGGCCTTTACTATGCCAAGGTAGGTTCCCTCTATGCCCATATTTTGAAAGGTTTTAATCATAAATGGGTGCTGAATTTTGTCAGAGGCTTTTTCTGCATCTATTGAGATTATCATATGGTTTTCATCTTTCAATTTGTTGATATGGTGCATCACATTGATTGATTTGTATATATTGATGAATCCTTGCATCCTTGGAATAAATCCAACTTGATCACGGTATATGAGCTTTTTAATGTGTTGTTGAAATCTGTTTGCTAAAATTTTGTTGAGGATTGTTGTGTCTATGTTCATCAGTGATATTGGCCTGTAGTTTTCTCATTTTGTGTTGTCTTTGTCTGGTTTTGGTATCAGGGTGATGGTGGCCTCATAAAAATGAGTTTGGAAGTGTTCCATCCTCTGCAATTTTTGAAAGAGTTTTAGGATAGGCATTAGCTCTTCTCTAAATGTTGGATAGAATTCTCCTGTGAAGCCATCTGGTCCTGGACTTTTGTTTTTGGGGAGATTTTTTATCACAAATTCAATTTCAGTGCTTGTGATAGGGTTGTTCATAATTTCTTTGTCTTTCTGGTTCAGTCTTGGAATATTAAACTTGTCTAAGCATCTGTCTTTTCTTCAGGTTATCCATTTTATTGCCATATAGTTGTTCATGATAGTTTCTTATCATTTCAGTTGATTTGCTCAGTTGTGTCCGATTTTTTGCAACCCTATGGACTGCAGTATGCCATCGTCCCTGTTCATCCATTGAGTAAACTCCTTTGGAGTTTACTCAAACTCATGTCCATCGAGTTGGTGATGCCATCCAACCATCTCATCCTCTGTCGTCCCCTTCTTCTCCCACCTTCAATCTTTCCCAGCATCAGGGTCTTTTCCAATGAGTCAGTTCTTAGCATGAGGTGGCCAAAGTATTGGAGTTTCAGCTTTAGCATCATTCCTTCCAAAGAAATCCCAGGGCTGATCTCCTTCAGGATGGACTGGTTGGATCTCCTTGCAGTCCAAGGGACTCTCAAGAGTCTTCTCCAACACCACAGTTCAAAAGCATCAATTCTTCTGCACTCAGCTTTCTTTATAGTCCAACTATCACATCCATTGGCACCCCACTCCAGTACTCTTGCCTGGAAAATCCCATGGACAGAGGAGCCTGGTAGGCTGCAGTCCATGGGCTCGCTAAGAGTCGGACACGACTGAGTGACTTCACGTTCACTTTTCACTTTCATGCATTGGAGAAGGAAATGGCAACCCACTCCAGTGTTCTTGCCTGGAGAATCCCAGGGACGGGGGAGCCTGGTGGGCTGTCATCTCTGGGGTCGCACAGAGTCAGACATGACTTAGCAGCAGCATCACATCCATACATGACTACTGGTAAAACCACAGCTTTGACTATATGGACCTTTGTTGGCAAGGTAATGTCTCTGCTTTTTAATATGCTGTCTAGTTTTGTCATAGCTTTTCTTCCAAGGAGCAAGTGTCTTTTAATTTCATGGCTGCAGTCACCATCTGTAGTGTTTTTGGAGCCCCCCAAAATAAAGTCTCTCACTGTTTCCAGTGTTTCCCCATCTATTTGCCATGAAGCAAATGCCATGATGCCATGATCTTAGTTTTCTGAATGTTGAGTTTTAAATCAACTTTTTCACTCTTCTCTCACTTTCATCAAGAGACTCTTTAGTTCTTCACTTTCTGCCATAAGGGCAGTGTCATCTGTATATCTGAGGTTATTGATATTTCTCCAGGCAATCTTGATTCCAGCTTGTGCTGCATCCAGCCCAGAATTTCACATTATGTACTCTGCATATAAGTTAAGTAAGCAGCGTGACAATATACAGCCTTGACGTACTCCTTTCCCGATTTAACAGTCTCTAATAATCCTTTTTATTTCTGCATTGTCTGTTGTAACCTCTCCTTTTTCATTTCTAATTTTGTTGATTTGATTCTTCTTTTTTTCTTGATGAGTCTGGCTAAAGGTTTGTCGATTTTGTTTATCTTTTCAAAGAACCAGCTTTTAGTTTTATTAATCTTTACTATTGTTCCTTTCATTTCTTTTCCATTTATTTCTGCTCTGAACTTTCTTTCCTTCTGCTAATTTTGTTTGTTTGTTTTTTTCCAGTTGTTTTAGGTGTAAATTTAGATTGTCTATTTGATGTTTTTTCTTGTTTCTTGATGCAGGATTGTATTGCTATAAACTTCCCTGTTAGAATGCTTTTGCTGTATCCCATAGGTTTTGAGTTGTCATGTTTTCATTGTCATTTGCTTTTATAAATTTTTTGTTTCCCTTTTGGTTTCTTCAGTAACCTGTTGGTTATTTTGAAACATATTGTTTAATCTCTGTGTGTGTGTGGTTTTTACATTTCTTCCCCTTGTAATTGATATCTAGTACCATAGCATTGTTGTTGGCAAAGATTCTCAGTATGAAGAAATCTTTCACTATTTATAATTTTTGATGAGCCACACTGTGCTATTGGATTTATTTTTTGAATTTTATGTGATGTTATAAGAAATTACATACTTTCAGATGCTAATATTGAGTACCACTGAGAGGTAAGGACTAATTGTACATAATAACATCTTATAAGTTTATTTATGATGAAGTTCTGAGACTCAAAACTAAAATGGTGGTGGTTTAGTCACTAAGTCGTGTGCAAGTTTTGCCAGCCCATGGACTTTTAGCCCACCAGGCTCCTCTATCCATAGGATTTTCCAGGCAAGAATACTGGAATCGGTTGCCATTTCCTTCTCCAGGGGATCTTCCAGACCCAGAGATTGAACCCAGGTCTCCTGCACTGCAGGTAGATTTTTGACTAACTGAGCTACCAGGGAAGCCCTCAAAACTAAAATGAGTTCTATCAAAATAATAGACAATTAACATTCACCCAATTAGCCTATTGCCCCCAAGGATCTCTTGGGGTAAACCCACAGGTGACAGAAATGATATATCATAATTATTCAAAGTAGATATTCACTCATGTGTTATAATTTTAAGCATATCAGATCAGATTACCCTATTGATATTTGATCCTCCATGAATTGACAGAGGTTGCCATTAGATATTAACCTCTAATAGCAATACTTCAAAACTATAAGTATTTGCTGATATAGAAACACACTCAATTTAGATCTGGTATTAACAAACCATATGATGAAGAGCACCAGGCTTCTGAAAGCAGAGCTCCAAGACAATGAGAATTTGGCAGGTGGAACTGAAAGTAATTTGAGAGTATTGATCTTTGGCTTCCTGGTATAGATGGTTCCCAAAACCAGGTGGTAACATAAAATGGCCTGAAAAGTGAGCACAGATCACCTCAAAGATGAATAGATTATGAGCAGAAGATGAAAATTAAAATAATTGCTTGCGATAATTCTAATGGGAACCAAATAAGATAGCTTTAGGGCCTAAAGAGAAAGAATATAATTTATCTTCTAATTTTATAAATGAACACATTAAAAATATTTATAGAAACTCATAGTTCACAAAGTAGCATGAATTATAATTATTTCATTGCGGAGTCACAATATTCTGTCAAATAGGGAAATTATACCATTGTTATAGAGTTAAAAATATTTAGATCCCTATATATTAAACACGGAGAAGGCAATGGCACCCCACTCCAGTACTCTTGCCTGGAAAATCCCATGGATGTAGGAGCCTGGTGGGCTGCAGTCCATGGGGTCGTGAAGAGTCGGACACAACTGAGAGACTTCACTTTCACTTTTCACTTTCATGCATTGGAGAAGGAAATGGCAACCCATTTCAGTGTTCTTGCCTGGAGAATCCCAGGGACAGGGAAGCCTGGTGGGCTGCCGTCTATGGGGTCACACAGAGTCGGACATGACTGAAGCGACTTAGCAGTGGCAGCAGCAGCAGCATATTAAACAACTGGCACAGTTTACACAATCAGTGTCTCTAAACCATAATTATAAACTATTCCATTTATTTGTTTTAAAAAACTACTTCTGATGTAACTATAAGGGGAAAAAAAGGACATTCTTGGTTTGATTGAGGGAGATAGAATAATTTGGGATTGCGAGTTTTGTCTTCATATTGATGCTTACTGTCTCTACTTAATACTAAAGCATAATATTTAAAGTTACACTATAAAACAAATATAAGAAATCAATACATGTAAGTTTAAAAAATTAAACCTATAAAAGGAAATTCCATGAAAATGGTTCATTATTAACTCCAAGTCCTATAAAAACACAGAGACAAACTTCATCAGAGAGGCTGCTGTTTTCTTGTAAAAGAACAAAGGCATCTTAGTGGTGCTTTGGGGCTTACCATCTCATTTGGGATTATAGTAATCAAACTAATCATTGTTTTAAAATTATAATACTATTAATAAGTATTTTCTTAGTGATCTACCTTACTTTATTATTTAAGATATATTCTGATTATGTAATTGTATTATTAATAGGCTATGTTTGATTATGACATGTGTGTGCTTGCATGTTAAGTTGCCTCTGTCATGTCTGACTCTTTGTAACCCTATGGACTGTAGTCTGCCAGGCTACACCTCCTTGGGATTCATCAGGGATTCTTCATGGGATTCATCTTGGGATTCTTCAGGCTTCCACCTCCTTGGGATTCATCAGGCAAGAACACTGGAATGAGTTGCCACGCTGTCCTCCAGGGAATCTTCCCAACCCAGGGATTGAACCCAGGTCTCTTACATCTACCTGCATTTGCAGGTGGGCTCTTTACCACTAGCACCACTTAGGAAGTCCTAATTATAACATATGTTCTCTTATTTAGGATCTATTAATTTTATACAAAGAAAAATGCATGCTGCTGCTGCTGCTAAGTTGTTTCAGTCATGTCTGACTCTGTGTGACCCGATAGACGGCAGCCCACAAGGCTCTGCCATCCCAGAATTCTCCAGGCAAGAACATTGGAGTGGGTTGCCATTTCCTTCTCCAATGCATGAAAGTGAAAAGTGAAAGTGAAGTCGCTCAGTCTTGTCCGACTCTTAGCGGCCCCATGGACTGCAGCCCACCAGGCTCCTCCGTCCATGGGATTTTCCAGGCAAGAGCACTGGAGTGGGTTGCCATTGCCTTCTCCAAGAAAATGCATGAGGGTGTGGAAAGAGGAGATAAGTCAGTTTGAAAACAGTAAATTAGGGAAATTTAAGACTTTTTTTTTTTTAACAAAAAATGTAATGGATTATGCTTCAGAGTTGGTCATTTATTTTCTTCATTTCTTTAGGGAAGAGGGAAAACTATAGGAGTTACATGCCAACTGTGAAATTAAGATACAACAAAGAAAGAACCACAGTTAAATAACTTAAAACAAGGTAATACATTGGTAACGATGACTGGTTTATAAAGCTTTGTAGGAGTTATTATTTAGTCGCTAAGTCATGTCCAAATCTTTGTGACTCTATGGGCTGAAGTATGCCAGATTTTTCTGGTTTCAATATGAGTTTGCTCTTTCCCTGAGTTTGCTCAAATTCATGTCCATTGAGTCAGTAATGCTATTGCAGCCATCTTATATTTCATCCCTTTCTTCTCCTCCTGCCTTCAATCTTTCCCAGCATCGGGGTCTTTTCCAGTGAGTCAGCTCTTTGCATCATGTGATCAAAGTATTGGAGCTTCAGCTTCAGCAACAGTCCTGCAGGGTTGATTTCCTTTAAGATTGTTTGGTTTGATCTCCTTGCTGTTCAAGGAACTCTCAAGAGTCTTCTCCAGCACGACAGTTCAAAAGCATCAATTCTTTGGGGCTCAGTCTGCTTTGTGATCCAACTCTCACATCTGCACATGACTAGTGGAAAAACCATAGCTTTGATTATATAGAACTTTGTTGGCAAAGTGATGTCTCTGCTTTCTAATACGTTGTCTGTTTGTCATAGGTTTCCTTCCAGGGAGAAAGTGTCTTTTAATTTCATGGCTGCAGTCACTATTTGCAGTCATTTTGGAGCCCAAGAAAATGAAATCCATCACTGTTTCCACTTTTCTCCCTTCTGTTTGCCATGAAGTGATGGAACTGAATGCCGTGATCTTAGTTTTTTGAATGTTAAGTTTTAAGCTAGCTTTCCCCCTCTCCTCATTCACCTTCATCAAGTGTCTCTTTAGTTCCTTATAGACCTTACAAGGTCATAAATAGTGAAACGGTTGTTACTATATTAAAAGCCTATTTGGACAGTGTATGCTGAGAGGAATAATCATTTGACAGCGTATTTTGCAACTACACATTTATAGTAATGTCCTGTACCCATCCAAGGATGGATTTAATTATTGAGTCAATAACGCTTGCTGTTAATGCTATGTGTTGATATTATTAACAAAGACTGGTTTAACTATTTGAAATGTTCCCTAAACAGCATATGGTCAATTAAGCTAAAACTACAGTCTTTTTTTCCCACTATATGTGAAAGTTTATAATGAGGGGAGTTGCCTAATATTTTGTAATGCTGTTTAATAGAAAAATCATGCTACATGACCTAGAAATAAATTAGTCTAGATAAATAAAAATATGACGTGAGTTACTATGTCTCCTCACTGTTAAAACTTGAAAATGGTATGTATGCTTTATGTGTTAGTCCTGTTAGTTTATATTGGCTACTAGGTGAAGGAACTCTAAATTTACTCTTAGATTATTAAGGTGTTACCAACTTTAACAGCATAAATTCACACTGCCGCTGCTGCTGCTAAGTCACTTCAGTTATGTCCGACTTTGTGCGACCCCATAGACGGCAGCCCACCAGGCTCCCCTGACCCTGGGATTCTCCAGACAAGAGAACACTGGAGCGGGTTGCCATTTCCTTCTCCAGTGCATGAAAGTGAAAAGTGAAAGTGAAGTCCCTCAGTTGTGTCCAACTCCTAGCGACCTCATGGACTGCAGCCCACCAGGCTCCTCTGTCCATGGGATTTTCTAGGCAAGAGTACTGGAGTGGGGTGCCATTGCCTTCTCCAAATTCACACTAGTAAGTGGGAATAAGGGAATTATTATATTCAGAAATGAAATTATAAAATAAATCCCAATTAAACATTTTGTACATGCCTCTTTTCTTCTAGAGGTATGGAATTTTATTTTAAATTTCAGCGTATTATTTTAAGTATATAATAGTTACATATCCCCTCATATATTTCCAGTATACCCCAACTGTTTTTTATTGTTATTATTCAGTGGTAAAATCATTTTTAGAATATATTCTAAATCACTTTTAGGCACTCGGGTAGTCCTCAGAGGCGCAGACTCGGTTGGGCCTGCGTTTTGTGCCCTTCCCAAGTCCGAGCAGCTCAGGTGATGAGGTGTTTGGCGAGCGAGATTGCTGCGACTTATCGCCTCCCTGCCGCTCAGTTATCTAGGTGTACAACCAGCACACCTTCTCAGGCGGATGTTGACAGTCCAGACCCCCAAGAAGTCTTAGTTAGCAAAGAAGCCTGCTTACAGTTTTATAGATAATGTCTCTCTGGGGCTGCGATTTCCCCCTTCTGGTTCTGGCTGCCTGTCACTGGAGGGGGATGGTCTGCAGCTGGCTATCTCTGTTCAGTCCTTTGTTCTGTGCTCGGGCCTGGTGGTGTCTTAGGTTAGGGCTGGCTTTTTGCGTGGTAGATATCCCACAGTCTGGTTTGCTAGCCCAAATTATTTCGTTCAGATAGCGCTTGGGGTATTCAGGCCAGATCCTTATTCTAAGCGAAGCAGCCCGCGCCACGCCTCCCTGCCCAGCCCCCGCTTGCTAGTGGCGTGTGCAGGCATCTGCGCTGCTTCTCCGCTGGGGGAGTTACCTTAGGGCTCAGGGCTTGTAATCTGCGGGTTTTAATTGTTTATTTATTTTTCCTCCCTGTTATGTTGTCCTCTGTGCTTCCAAGGCTTGGCACAGATTGGGCAGTGAGAAGGTTTCCTGGTGTTTGGAAACTTCTCTCTTTTTAAGACTGTCTTCCCGGGATGGAACTCCGTCCCTCCCTCTTTTGTCTTTTTTTTTTGTCTTTTATATTTTTTCCTACCTCCTTGCTTCTGCACAACAAAGGAAACTATTAGCAAGGTGAAAAGACAGCCTTCAGAATGGGAGAAAATAATAGCAAATGAAGCAACTGACAAACAACCAATCTCAAAAATATACAAGCAACTCCTACAGCTCAATTCAAGAAAAATAAATGACCCAATCAAAAAATGGGCCAAAGAACTAAATAGACATTTCTCCAAAGAAGACATACAGATGGCTAACGAACACGTGAAAAGATGCTCAACATCACTCATTATCAGAGAAATGCAAATCAAAACCACTATGAGGTACCATTTCACACCAGTCAGAATGGCTGCGATCCAAAAGTCTACAAGCAATAAATGCTGTAGAAGGGGTGGAGAAAAGGGAACCCTCTTACACTGTTGGTGGGAATGCAAACTAGTACAGCCACTATGGAGAACAGTGTGGAGATTCCTTAAAAAACTGGAAATAGAACTGCCTTATGACCCAGCAATCCCACTGCTGGGCATACACACTGAAGAAACCAGAATTGAAAGAGACATGTACCCCAATGTTCATCACAGCACTGTTTATAATAGCCAGGACACGGAAGGAACCTAGATGTCCATCAGCAGATGAATGGATAAGAAAGTGGTGGTACATATACACAATGGAATATTACTCAGCCATTAAAAAGAATACATTTGAATCAGTTCTAATGAGGTGGATGAAACTGGAGCCTATTATACAGAGTGAAGTAAGCCAGAAAGAAAAACACCAATACAGTATACTAACGCATATATATGGAATTTAGAAAGATGGTAACAATAACCCTGTATATGAGACAGCAAAAGAGACACTGATGTATGGAACAGTCTTCTGGACTCTGTGGGAGAGGGAGAGGGTGGGAAGATTTGGGAGAATGGCATTGAAACATGTATAATATCATGTATGAAACGAGTCACCAGTCCAGGTTCAATGCACGATACTGGATGCTTGGGGCTGGTGCACTGGGACGACCCAGAGGGATGGTATGGGGAGGGAGGAGGGAGGAGGGTTCAGGATGGGGAACACATGTATACCTGTGGCAGATTCATTTCGATATTTGGCAAAACCAATACAATATTGTAAAGTTTAAAAATAAAAAAAATAAAATAAAATAAAAAGTAATAGAAAGCCCAAGGATAAAAAACTAGGATAAGTGTTCCAAGTCATGTCTGACTCTTTGTGACCCTATCGACTGTAACCCACCAGGCTTCCCTGTCCATGGGATTCTCCAGGCAAGAATATTGGAGTGGGTTGCCATTTCCTTCTCCAGGGGATCTTCCTGACCAAGGGATTGAACTTGCATCTCTTAAGTCTCCTGCATCGGCAGACAGGTTCTTTACCACTAGTACCACCCAGGAAGTCCCAGAAGATGAATACTTAAATGCTAAATTACCTCTATAGGTTGGGATTATGAGTGAATTACAAGTTTATTTGTTGCCTTATGTTTGCCTGTTTTATAAATTTCTAAATAGACATATTTCTTTTTAAAGAAGAAAAATAAGTTTTGGAAAAAAAAAAGAAGAGAGAGCCTGCCATGCACATGTGCATAGGAAAATAAACTGTTCTTTTATTCATGGTAAAAATAAATAAATAAATAAATCACTTTTAAGAGTGTTAAATCACTTGTGAACATGTAGATCATTTTCTTATTGATACTGCATCTCCAGTGTGCTATCACTTTATGCCAAGATTTTGTAAAATAACTGAACTAGACTTATTGAGTCAAATTTATCAATAGCAGCATTTAGTAAATAACTCAGTATCAGACAAAAGAAGCCCACTATTGGCCTGGTAAGGGTAAAGGATTTTTCATCTTTTTCTATATTTGTGTTTAATTTAGCGCTAATGGTGCTAAACCTGACTGATTTTAGCTGTTCAGTCTCATTCTGTACTGAGACATAACTCTTTCTCTGTGGGACTTTTTAACACAAGGTTTCACAACTATTTAATTCATTTTAAAAGTTCCCTATATAGTTTTCGTCAGCTAGAATTCTTCCATTAAACACTAAGTGGTCATATAATTTAATCCTACCACACCCTTTTATCACTGATTGAAATCCTAAAATGAATTCTTAAACTGGTACCTCCTCTGAATGGTACATAACTCTTGCTGTCCTGGAGAAGGCAATGGCACCTCACTCCAGTACTCCTGCCTGGAAAATCCCATGGGTGGAGGAGCCTGGTGGGCTGCAGTCCATGGGGTTGCAAAGAGTCGGACACGACTGAGTAACTTCACTTTCATTTTTCACTTTCATGCACTGGAGAAGGAAATGGCAACCCACTCCAGCGTTCTTGTGTGGAGAATCCCAGGGACAGGGGAGTCTGGTGGGCTGCCGTCTATGGAGTCGCACAGAGTTGGACACGACTGAAGCGACTTAGCAGCTTGCTGTCCACGAAGCAATATTCATCTTTTGTGCTTCAACTTAGGTTTTCCTCAAAATATTTTCATAGATGTAGTCTCATTCTTGCTGGGAAAATCCAATGGACAGAGGAGCCTGTTGGGCTACAGTCCATGGGGTTGCAAGGAATTGAACACGACTGAGCAACTGAGCGCACAGCATAGAACAGTCCTAGAGACACTCACTGCCTAGCTTAATCTAGCCACCCTAAGGATGGGCTGCGCAGACACCAAGCAGAGGGAGACACTGACTGTTGGCTTCATGCCAACTCCTTCTCTAAGAACATTTATTCTTCCATCCTCTTTTGCCTAGTCATTCACCTAAGGCATAACACAGCACATGGCCTTCTGTTACCTTGCAGCAAACCATTGCTCTCACATAGGATTGCCTATAAATAGGTATAAATCATAAAATTAAACAGCAATGCATATGATTGTTATTGCGATCTTACCAGTATAAATATGAATTATTCTTAACACCAAATGATACATATAAACAGGTAACAAAATTTATTCTAGACACATAAAGAGAAAACAGGTCAAAATGTGGGCACTGCACTAAATAAATATTTCCTACAGTTTTAATTTGGGACATATAGAGTAACTTTAAAATATATAATTAATATAAATATTATCAGTTAGATGTAAGAATATAGAATATCTATTAAAGACATGATTTTAATTGTAGAAATTTAGAAAAACATATACCAAATATTCAATAGTATTTATCTCTGAAAGTGATGAGATAACAGATGAAAAACATCACTTTCAATTTGTTTTTGGTTGAGTATGCTTTAGGTTTATGAGAAAATTAAAGACATCTCAAAAATAAGACCAACTGCCCATTTAGAAAGAAACGTATCAAACATATCAGGGATTTGGAATTATATTTTTAGTACATGTAACTGAAATATGTTAGTGTGCTAAATGTAGAAAAAATTCCTATAGTCAAAAGCACCAACAAAAATAAAATGATAATTCAATGAGGATGCACATCATTGAAGAGGAAGTTGTCACTTTGAGTGTAAGGACTTATATATATTAATACATGATAGAATATAAAATATAAATGTGTTATATGCATATATACATTTTACTGACAGCTTTTTCACATATAATTCATATATATTATATGAATGAATTTAATATATATTACTTATATTACATATGTTATATAAATATTATATACATATATTACATTTATATTACCTATTTATATTAAGTATTTTATATATAATAGCATGTTTAAATATGGGACTTCCCTGGTGTGTTAGATAGTAAAGAATCTGACCGCAATGCAGGAGACCCATACATGTAATATATCATATATATGTATATAATACACACATTATATATGTAATATATATTATATATGTTATATACATATCCAATAGTGTATGTGTATTGTGTATAAAAACTCAAATCCAAAGATGAAGAGGGAAATGCAAATTTCAAGCACAGCAACTCCAGTGTTCTTGCCTGGAGAATCCCAAGGGATGGGGGAGCCTGGTGGGTTGCCATCTATGGGGTTGCACAGAGTCAGACACGACAGAAGTGACTTAGCAGCAGCAGCAGCAGCAGCAATGCCATTTTATTCAACTAAGGGAATAAATAAGTTAAAAATTCTCCTGATACAGGAAAAAGATGTGCCTATACTGAACTATTATACATGTGCAGTAAGAGATATGCTATTGTTGTAGTTATAGAATAATGCAAATGAAAATAATCCAAATATCAATGAAACAAATAGTTAAGTAAATTATTTGTACTCATCTAAAATATGATATACAGCAGAAAACATAAATAGAGATACAGGCATGAGTATGGATGAATCTCACAAATTATTTTAAGCAAAAAAGCAAATTGAAGAATATGTAGAGTACAATTCTACTTAAGTGAAGTTCAAAAACAAGCAAAATAAAATATTATTTATATATGTATATTTGGTTAAAATGTGAAAAGCAACATAATTAATGTAAAATGTAATGTTGTGATTTCCTTGAAGTTTGAGACACAGGGCTGCTGTCTGGAAGGGGTATAAGGTTAACTAAAAAGGTACTGATAATATCTTACTTCAAATATGAGTGGTGGGTACATGGATGTTCATTTATACTTACTTTATTTAAATCATGAATTCTATCATTTACATTATACCTGTAGAATAAGAAAAGGTATTTTAATAAATTTATCAAATATCAGTTCAGTTCAGTCGCTCAGTCCTGTCTGACTCTTTGCGACCCCATGAACTGCAGCACGCCAGACCTCCGTGTCCATCACCAACTCCCAGAGTCCACCGAAACCCATGTCCATTGAGTTGGTGATGCCATCCAACCATCTCATCCTCTGTTGTCCCCTTCTCCTCCTGGCTTCAATCTTTCCCAGCATCAGGGTCTTTTCCAATGAGTCAGCTCTTCGCATCAAAGTATTGGAGTTTCAGCTTCAACATCAGTTCTTCTAATGAACACCCAGGACCGATCTCCTTTAGGATGGAGTGGTTGGATCTCCTTGCAGTCCAAGGGACTCGCAAAAGTCTTCTCCAACACCACGATTCAAAATCATTATCAAATATAATTAATTATAATTTAGTAAGAGGGTTACAAGGCGCTTCCCAGGTGGTGCTAGTGGTAAAGAACCTGCCTGCCAATGCAGGAGACATGAGTGATGCTGGTTCAATCCCTGGGTCAGGAAGATCCCCTGGAGGAGGGCATGGCAACCCATTTCAGTATTCTTGCCTGGAGACTCCCAGGGACAGAGGATCCTGGCAGGCCACAGGCCATGGGACCCAAAGAGTCAGACACAACTGAAGTGACTCAGCACACACACACACACATGAGGGTTACATTATTTTTGGTAACTTACTAAAGACATTGTAATCCAGTGTGTGCCTGTTATTTACCAGAGATATTCTTGGAAAATAGTAATTATGCTATTATTCCTGTACTATCTTCCATTTTTTCATAAATATATAATTATTTAAAAATACTTTCTGTATATTTGGATGCAAAGTGACAGATGAGCAAATTATTTAAATAATATCACCTGACCAGAATTTCTACATGTTCCTAAACCAGAATTATTATGCAAAGTGCCATTATCTCACATAGTGTTCTTTCTGTAAATGTCAGAGAGAGGAAACAAACTTAAGGTCATATTCAGCTGTATTTTCCTAATCATTAATTATTTTCATAAATATTTTTGAACCTTTGCAATTCACAGCTTTATAAACTATATAAAACTAAGCTACACATGCATCCATTCCCCTACCAGAAAGCAGGGAGATACGGGGATGTTCTGCATCACCCCCACAGTCTCGTACACTGTTATGTTGTTGGAGGTTTCAATGGTAGGAAACGCATAGTAATCCACTTATGGCAAGTCTCAATGGGAGAATAAATATGTAAGAGCTGAAATTCTAGAGTAAGGCCATACTTTCATCAGCAGAGACCTGTATGTCTTCTAAAATTCTTGGCATGTCAAGGCCTTGGCAGAAAGAGAACATTCTGATCATGGAACACCAAGTGACCATGCCCTTGGAACTTCTCATTATGATCTGGGTTCTGTTGGTCTCACCAAGTCACAAAGATAATACATATCCAGAAGCTTACCATCACAAGACGGAACTGGTGTGTCCAGGATTGAGTCTGAGCATGACCGAAAGGCATATGTAAAATGCAATAGCAGATGAGTAGACCAGATGCCCACGTCACCCACCAAAGTTGTACCAGTTCAACTTACTGTTTGTTCCTGTCCAGTGGGAAGGTCCCATGTGACCAACTAAAGGAGGAAGAAAAAGCTCAGGGTTAAATTTCAGATTTTTTAAATCAAAGTATAGTTGGTTTATAATATTAGTTTTAGGTTTACAACATAGTGATTCAACTTTTTTATAGATTGTACTCCATTTAAAGTTATTATAAAACATTGGCTATATTCTCTTTTCTGTACAATATTTCCTTGTGGCTTATTGATTTTATACATAGTTGTTGGTACCTCTTATTCTCCTATTCCTATCTTGCTCCTCCTCACTTCCCTCTTTTCACTGGTAACCACTAGTTTCTTCTCTATATCTGTGAGTCTATCTCTATTTTTGTTATATGCATTTATTTGTTGAACCTTTTATATTCTACATGTAAGTGATGGCATAGAGTTATTATCTTTCTCTGACTAATTTCATCAAGATAATACCCTCCAGGCACTTAGGTTACTGCCCTATCTTGGAATACACAATAGCGTACATCATGCTGCTCTGAACATTGGGGTGCAGGTATCTTTGTTAATTAGTTTTTTTCATTTCTTAAGATATATACCAAAGAATGGAATTGCTAGGTCATATGGCAGTTTTAATTTCAGTTGTTTGAAGAATCTCCATACTATTTACCACCTGGCTGAACCAATTTAGATTCCCCAGCCAATGTATAAGAGTTCCCTTTTCTTCACATCTTCACCAAAATTTCTTATTAACGATCTTTTTCATGATAGTCATTCTGCCAGGTATGAGTGGTTTTTGTCTTCATTTCTCTGATAATTAGTGATGTAGAGCGTCTTTTCATGAGTCTTTTTGCCATCTATATTTCTTCTTTGGAAAAATGTCCATTCCAGTCTTCTGTCCATTTTTTAAATTGGGTTGTGTTGTTTTTTTGTTTTTTAATTGAGTGGTATGAATTGTTAATATGTTTTGTTAATCACTTATTGGTCATATAATTTGTGACATCTTTCTCCCATTCTGTAGGTTGTGTTTTCATTTTGATGATAGTTTCCTTTGCTGTGCAAAAGTTTTTAAGTTTAACAAAGTCCCATTTGTTTTCTTTTGCTTTTCTGTCCTTTATCTAGTAGACAGATCAAAAAAAAAAAAAAAACTGCTATGATTTATGCTAAAAAGTGTTCTGCCTATATTTTTTTCTAGGTGTTTTTGGCTTATGGTCTTACATTTAGGTCTTTAATCCATTTTGAGGGTTTTTTGTTCATTTGTTTCTTTGTTTTTTTATGGTACGAGCGAAGGTAATTTCATTCTTTAGCATGTAGATGTCAGATTTTCCCAGCAGTACTTGTTGAAGAAGCTGTCTTTTCCTCATTGTATATAGTTTTGTCTCCTTTGTCCTAAATTATTTGACCATAAGTGCATAGGTTTAGTTCTAGTTTCTACATTCTATTAAATTGATAAAGATATACATTTTAAAAACATATTTTATATTTTTCCTCAAAGTCTTACTTATTATTAAAATAAATTCCATAGTAATAATAGCCTCAGATTGTCTTCCAGAAGAAAAGTAATACAGGGTAAGTTGGATAATAAGAATGAAATATTAGCTGTTATTATAAGTCAAATTTTTATTATTAACATTTCTGTATATTATATCATTTGGAGAAGGAACTGGCAACCCACTCCAGTATTCTTGCCTGGAGAATCCCATGGACAGAGGACCCTGGCGGGCTACTGTCCAAGGGGGTTGCAAGAGTTGGACACAATTTAGTGACTGCTGCTGCTGCTGCTGCTGCTGCTAAGTCGCTTCAGTCATCTCCGACTCTGTGCGACCCCATAGACGGCGGCCCACCAGGCTCCCCTGTCCCTGGGATTCTCCAGGCAAGAACACTGGAGTGGGTTGCCATTTCCTTCTCCAATGCATGAAAGTGAAAAAATAAAGTGAAGTCGCTCAGTTGTGTCCAACTCCTAGCGACCCCATGGACTGCAGCCCACCAGGCCCCTCCGTCCATGGGATTTTCCAGGCAAGAGTACTGGAGTGGGTTGCCGTTGCCTTCTCCGATTTAGTGACTAAACCACTACATATTAGATTTATAATTCAGTTGCTCTGCTTTTGTTATTTCAGTGAAAATAAACACATGCCCTTTTAAAAACACAAATAATAAGACAAGTCTTGGTGGCACAGTGGCAAAGAATCTGCCTGCCACTGAGGGAGATGCAAGAGATGTGGGTTCAATCCCTGGGTTGAGAATATCCTCTGGAGTAGGAAATGGCAACCCACTCCATTATTCTTGCCTGGAAAATTCCATGGACAGAGGAGCCTGGTGGGCTATGGTCTGTGAGGCTGGGTTGCAGAGATTGAGCACAGGCACACAAGTGACTGATCTGGATTTTCTGGACTAAGTAAACCAATTTTGGGAGCCTGTTATATGTAAAAGATTTTTCAAAATCACATTTGAAAATTTTTTTCTAACATGTATGTTACCATTTTATTGTCTTAGCAGTTGCTCATATATGTAATTCCTTCCAGATTCCATTGATCAATTTTCCTATTCTTCTACATATACCACAATTTGCTTTTATTGTTGATTCTTAGTCTCCTCCTCCCGCTTCCCTCTCTTCCCTTTACTCTGCTCCCAACACCCCTGCTTCCTTTTCCTCTTCCTATATTTTCTAACTTTTCTTTTGGAGAGAAAACAAAACAAAGTAACATAGCAACTCAGCATAAGATGTCTTTGTATAAATACCTTAATGGGACAAATATTATCAATTCCTCTACACTAAAAATAATATAGCCTATGAATTATAAGTTTGCTCTGGAATTAGATTGCCTGGATTGAATTTCAGCTTCAACACTTGTTAGTTGTGTAAATCCTGCTTTACTACTCTTTTTGTAGTGCTTTTTTATAATTTATAAAGTAGGGATTTTTACATTAATAGTAACCACCTTATAGGGTTGCTTTGAGATTAAATAATATGTTTAAAGACAGAGTACAATTCCCAACACTGAAAAAGCTCTCAGTGAATGCTGGCTAATTTATTTAATACTCTTGGATTATTCCATTTGTTTAGCATTAATAAACATATGTAGAAATAGAAAACGCCTGCTTGTCAAAGCTCTTGGTTGCTGGTGGATTGTTTATTATGGTATTGAAAATAGGCAGCAGTTAATTTTTATTAGGTAATTCTCTTTTCCTGCTTCTTTCCTGAACTCCCATGATATCATATCAAACTTCTTCCTGTGTTTTCTAAAGTAATTGAGGGTCTTATTTAAAGAATAACACATGAAAATAAGGCGAACAGGTCTTAGATATTTGATTTTTCTCCAAGATGCCAAAACAAACAAATACTAGTGTTTTCTGAAGCAAATGGACTTTAGGACAGATGCTCACAACAGGAAGAAACGCTGAGGTTATTCAAATTACTAAAGATCTCTGGTGAGCAGATTCTCTTGCTTTTTTAAAAGCAGCAGAGGAGTTTTAAATTTCCACCTAGTGCTGTGAAGTGTCTGCTCTTTCTGTTTTTCTTGCAGACTTGTTTCTACAAAACAAGAACAGACCCACTGCATTATATCCAAACACTCCATATCACAGTATCCTATTATCATTTTTGTTCCATTGTAATGACTTATCTTCTGTGTTCAGAGCTTTCCCCTCAGAGACTGCTGGCTTGTTTATAGTTTAGCTGCAATTGGGTCATATAATGACTCTTACAGCAATGACAGTACAGGCATGTGGTACCAGCATAATGCCTCACAGATAAGACTGTAGTCAGGATGCTTGTCAACTTTTTTTATGGAAAGTATCAAGGCCAACCTTATAGTCCAATAACTAGAAACTGTGTAGTATAAAGTTTAAGGATGTAGTGTGACTAGGTTAGAATCTTAACTCTGCCATATTCTAGTGGCTGAAAGTCTCTGAGTATTGATTTTCTCATCATTATAAATAGACATAATGACAGTACTAATAACAATAAATGTACTTCCAAAACTCATTCTCAATAAGCATTAGTTATTACTACTATCATATACCTACCATTAGATGCAAATGTCAAGTTCTGATGCCTGATTTTCCTGCCAGGTGGAGAAACACCCAAAGAGTAAAACTCTTGACCCTTCTAAATGTATTCACACAAATGCCTCCAGAGAAGGGGAGTCAGTTGACTAGTGTGTTTCAGAGCATGACCAAACATGAGTAACGATGCTGCCTTCTCATTTTTCCTGGAGACCTTCAAGAAACAGATCACCTACTCTGTTACTCTATTCTGTAAATGTTTTCCAGAGAAGCCTACTCTGAGGGAAGCCTATGATTTTTCACTTTAGACAAATTAGTAAGTAATTACTCGATTCATTAAATCTAATTTTATGAGTCAGTCTTAAAACCTCAATGTTGCCAAAGTGTCACCTAAGTCACTTACTCTAGTATCAGCTAATCTTTTCATTTTGAAATTGTCTAAAGGGGGAAAAAAAAACAGAATTTTAGCCTCCTCGAAGCTCTGTATCTCCTACTCTAGTGCATACTCAAGGGGACCAAGTTTTAAGTATCTTTGATTCCCAATTCTCTTTGAATGATAAATTTCATTCAAATTTCCTGGTATGTAATATATTTTATAGTTTATATATAAACACTTTGCATAATAAGATCTATATCCAGATTAGGATACAACCAGTTAGCTTCAAGCCTGCCACTCTCTCTTTTTGTATAACCTAATGTGATCTGTCACTTCATTCCTTGCCATCAGAAAATAACACTACCAATATACATTGAACTATTATCTGCTTTGTGTTCAGCTCATTTCTAGAGACACTGCTTAGGATTCAATTTTTCTTTGAAGTTTCCCTGAGCAGTGGAGTCAGCAAATATTTATTGAGCATTGTATGTCTCCTACTCTGTAGTAAACACTGGGTAAAAAACAAACAAAAAAAAATGATAAATATGACAATATATTTCTAGCATAATGGGATAGACAAGCCCATTATAAACATATTTATGATTTAAACCAGTATGTATTTGTAACATGCTGATGTAAATTGAGGGAGAAAATGTTAAAGCCTTAGTGGTTCAAGTAAAACTAACAGAGGCTGAAAAACATTGAGAATAAATATAATGTCATTTTTATTTTGAAGAGTGTTTTGAAGATAGAGGATATGTGTGGATATATAAAACAGTGTCATTTTCAAGATGGGCAAGCAATTGTTAATGGCGGAATATAAACCAGATTAAATTTGAAGAGACTTCCTGAGATCTGTCATTTTTAAAGTTCACTGCAAACAATATTGAAGGGATAGGATAATGACAGGAAAGATACAGAGCAAAAATAGAGTGCTCTGAGAAGCGAGTGGCAGATGAGTAAGTGGAGACTTGAAGAAGTTTGAATAAAAAAGTGAAGTGATTTGTTAGAGGGAAATGTTGGGAAAATATTTTTAGGATGGACAAGTTTGGATGTGTTTCCTGACTGAGAGGAACAAAAAATTAGATAAATGTGGAGTAAATAATAGTATCCAAAGAGATGGCTGGCTTTTCCCCTAAGCTTCTGAGAGATGCTCTCTAAGCACTTGAAATGTCCTGTCTTTATAGGATTGTCTTTGTTGGCCAAGGGACATTATTTAGTCTAACAATGTGGTTTAAGATAGGACTTTAAGTCATGCATTCTCAGTCTGACCTCCAGAGGTGTTGCAGACTGAGGTTGCCATATAGGCATTTGACCATACAGCCCCAATAAAAATCTTTGGACCTCAAGGCTCAGATAGACTTTCCTGGTCAGCAATGTTCCACATGCCTTGAAACATACAGATGAGACTCTTCTCCACAGGCAGAGGACAATGGAAGCTTCATGGTTGACACTTTCCTGGGTTCTGCCTTTTTGCTTTCCTCCCTTGGCAGATTTTGATCATATCCTTTTCCAGTGATAATCCATAACTTTGAATATAACAGCTGTCAGTAAGTTCTAAGTACTTCTAGTGAATTACCAACCCTGAGGGTAACTTGGGAACTCTCCACCCCTGAACTTGCAGTTGGTACCAGAAGTGAGGGCAGTCTTGCAGACTCTGTGTGCTCCTCCTATCTTTGTAAAAGGATGTTGAAAGCTAATAATAATGCATATATAGCCAATCAAGGTAGTGAAAGAATGCAATAAGGATAAGAATTGTGGGGCAGGCATATATTTGTCCAGATGAGGGGCGCACCACAATCTTGACACTTTGAGGGAAAAAGAACTTGAGATGGGTGGTGTGGTATAGAAAAACTTACTAAAAGGATGAAAAGTTCTTGTGATTCATGGTGGAGGAACCCATTGTTCTTCATGAATGAAAGAGAATTTGTCTTATAAGTGGTTTTAAATAAAGGTTAAAATAAGGATACTCAAGAATGGAAAAACCTGCAAAAGAAGCTAAGAGGAGTTGTGGTCAGCCAAATGAGGTCAGAAACAAGCAAAAAACTGAAAATCAAGCCAATCTTTAAATGTGAATATTTACCCACAGCACAGCTTTATTCCTTCTTTTCCATTTTGGCGTAGTCAGCTGTGAGCTTTATCAAGTCTTTGCCACAGCAGGGCACCAGGGCAGCAGTGGGCAGAGAGAAGGTACTCTGTGAGCAGAGTACTTATTGAGAGATGCTTCTTCAGGGAGATAAAGAAGGATTTAGATAAGAAGAAACACTTGGGCCTTGTTTCCAGATAGTTCCAGTTAATATATGGTACCACTCAAAGGGAAAAAGCTATTAATAGATAATTTGTGCATGTGTGCTCAGTTGCTTCAGTCATGTCTGACCCTTTGTAAACTCATGGACCATAACCTGCCAGGCTCCTCTATCCATGGGATTTTCCAGGCAAGAATACTGGAGTAGGTTGCCAAGTCCTCCTCTAGGGGATCTTCCCAATCCAGGGATCAGACCCAGGTCTCCTCTGTCTCCTGTGTTGCAGGGGGACTTTTTACTTCTGAACCACTGGGGAAACCCCATGTTGATACCACTGGAAGGAAAAAGTTAGATAATTTATTCTATCTGAAAAACTAGATAATTGATTGCCTATAAATAGGCAATAATGTGGCTACTACACAATGGACAGGAAGGAGGATGTCTGGACCTGATGGATTTTCTGGGCTTGGTACTCACCTCTGAGTAAAAACTATAACAAGCCAAAATAAAAATACCCAGTAATGACAGCCTCCTTAGGAGTGCATATTTTCATCTTTTTGCCAGATAAATAGTTATGTCCAGTTTAGGTTCTGGATGAGGGCAAAGCAAACATTGAGTTGAAACTGGGAAAAGGAAGTTATGACTCCTAACTCCAGCCACATATACAGTTTCAGGCTGAGGACGATAGTAACTGTGCATATTTTTCTTCCTTGCTTTGATATTTGTCTACATTAAATATTTTTTCTCCCATTTCCCATAGATACAAGTTGTGTAAATAATATTCAACTCTATAATCCAGCATTTAAGTTTCAGTATATAAACTGTTGTTACTAGGCAAAGAGAGAAAAATGTTACCCCTTTTAGGGAAAATGTCAGCATGTGTGTGACTGTACAAAGAGCAAATACATCACATCAGACAGGCACAGTGCTGTTATCGTCTTCATTCAGAAGTGAACTGTGTGTCAACAGCTCGCCTATAAATACAGATTTGAAATGGTGGAGACCGCTGGGCTGTCTGTCATCAATTTATTCCCTTTTCTGGTCTCCTTTGCTTCACAGAAAAGAACACAGAGCTTAATTTCGCAAAATCCCCATTCACATATGGTTTCAGGTTAGAGTTTGACATTGGACGACATTCACGAGTGATTTACAAGGGAAAGACAAATCTATTCCTTAGGGACAGTTGAATTGAAGTGAACTTCCTGGCAGGCTTTTGAGAAGAGACAGCTGCCACAGACTGAGGTAGATGGTGAGAGCTTAGCAAAGATCTGTAAAAACTGCACTTACTTTGAGTTCTTGAGAACCACACTCTTCAGGATTTGAGGCGGAGATATTCATTAGAAGTTTCTATGTTCATCACTCCTCAGCTGTTGCCAACTGGGTGAACCTATGATTCCCAAATTAATGTCTTTATTTCTGGAATACATGTCCTTGCTTTTATTTTCCTAACCAAACCCTGACAGAAACAGCAGATAATTTCATTCTGTAGATGTGGAAATGTGCTAGAATCTTATTTAGTGGGTTTTTATATGAACTGAATCATGTGAAATTTGTCCCAGGGCTTAGGAAATCAAATTTATTTGAGCTTACTTAAAAATATTTATGTTGGTCATTTGTCATTCACATGGCTTAATATTGAATTTTCTTGTAATGGCACAGAATTATTGGCAAGCTGATTGCCTTTATGAGTGTTAAAATAAGCAAATTTCAAGAAAAATGCAGGAAAAAAATCCAGAAAAAGAAGGTAGTGTTTATATAACATAAACATATAAGACATATATATTTAATATATAACATCTTTTCAAAGTATAAAAATAATGACTTTTGGGAGAATGGATTCTTTAAAGCTGGAAAGTTGCTATGGTTGTTTTTAAAGTGGATGAAGTTTCTGTGCCTTAAAGATCAGCACTTCTTACTTCTGTGTCCTGTGTGGAGTGTAGGCAGGGCCAACATTTCTCAGGATACTCAAATAGTACCTCATTCTCTTCCAACTCCATTGCAGTTCCCACAGATTGAGGAAGCAAGGCAGATACCTGCTCTGCAAGCCTCAATATAACTTGTTCTCCCTCCTCCCATGAGTTCTGGAATGTTCAGATGCTAAGTGTTTTGTTAGATTTGGGGTGAGTAGCATGAAGACCCTTCATGTTGTTACTATTAGCTGTGGGCTTCATCTCAATGTTTACTTGAAAATTCTGAACTGGGATATGTCTGCTACCCACTCCAGTACTCTTGCCTGGAAAATCCCATGGACGGAGGAGCCTGGTAGGCTGCAGTCCATGGGGTTGCTAAGAGTTGGACACGACTGAACGACTTCACTTTCACTTTTCACTCTCATGCACTGGAGAAGGAAATGGCAACCCACTCCAGTGTTCTTGCCTGGAGAATCCCAGGGACGGGGGAGCCTGGTGGGTTGCTGTCTATGGGGTCACACAGAGTCGGACACGACTGAAGCAACTTAGCATCCTAGTTATTAGGAAAGTAGGACATTTTAAGAAACTGAATAGCAAGTTAATTTTTAAGTGGAAAAACATTAGAATTTTTAGCCATGATGGCTCAGACAGTAAAGAATCTCCTGCAATGCCGGAGACATGGGTTTGAACCCTAGGTCAGGAAGATCCCCTGGAGAAGGAAATGGTAACCCACTCCATTATTCTTGCCTGGAGAATTCTATGAACAGAGGAGCCTGGTGGGCTACAGTCCGTGGAGTGACAAATTCAGACACTACTGAGCAACTACCCCATTTTCATAGGACAGATCAACTTTATGATTTTGCTTTTCTAAACCTTTAGAAAAAAAATTACTAGGAGCAATCTTAATAATAATTAACATCAATGTGGTTAAATAGAAAAAAGATGCATGGTATAAAATATTATTCAGAAGCCAAGCATAGGAAAGGATTCATTTGAACCAATATGGCAAAACCATAAAGAAGTGCTTCTAAATTTAAAAAGTTATTAGGATTCAATAAGTACAATATCATACATTTTTTAAAATCATATAAAACAATGATTTATAAATATGTGTATTTATGAGTATGTGTGTATAAATATATAGAAAAAGAATGGAAGCATACAGACCATAATATTAATAGTCATATTCCCTGAAGCTATGGAATGAGACATGTATTTGGGTAGGGGAAGTTACATTACCTGTAATGGAGATATTTTTGAAACAGAAAATATAAATATGATATAGTTGCATTACTAAGTATACTTTTTAATTAAAAGAGATAGCATCATGATATTATGTATAATCTTAACAATCAACATCCCCAACTACTGAAATTCAGTTCAGTTCAGTCACTTAGTCGTGTCCAACTCTTTGTGATCTCATGGACTGCAGCACTCCAGGCTTCCCTGTCCATCAAAAACTCCCAGAACTTACTCAAACTCAAGTCCATTGAGTTGGTGATGCCACCCAACCCTCTGATCCTCTGTCATCCCTTTCTCCTCCTGCATTCAATCTTTCCCAGCATCAGGGTCTTTTCAAATGAGTCAGTTCTTTGTATCAGGTGGCCAAAGTACTAGAGTTTCAGCATCAGTCCTTCAAAATAATATTCAGGACTGATTTCCTTTAGGATGGACTGGTTGGATCTCTTTGCAGTCCAAGAGACTCTCAAGAGTCTTCTCCAACACCACAGTTCAAAAACATCAATTCTTTTGCACTCAGTTTTCTTCATAATCCAACTCCATATCCGTACATGACTACTGGAAAAACCACAGCTTTGACTAGAGGAAACTTTGTTGGCAAAGTAATGTCTCTGCTTTTGAATATGCTGTCTAGGTTGGTCATAACTTTTCTTTCAAGGAGAAGTGTCTTTTAATTTCATGGCTGCAATCACCATCTGCAGTGATTTTGGAGACCAAAAAAATAAAGCCAGACACTGTTTCCATTGTTTCTCTATCTATTTGCCATGAAGTGATGGGACCAGATGCCATGATCTTAGTCTTCTGAATGTTGAGATTTAAGCTAAATTTTTCCCTCTCCTCTTCCACTTTCAGAAAGGGGCTCTTTATTTGTTCTTTGCTTTCTGCCATAAGGGTGGTATCATCTGCATATCTGAGGTTATTGATATTTCTCCCAGCAATCTTGATTCCAACATGTGCTTCATCCAGTCCAGCGTTTCTCATGATGTACTCTGCATAGAAGTTAAATACACAGGGTGACAATATACAGCCTTGATGTATTCCTTTCCTGATTTGGAACCAGTCTGTTGTTCCATGACCAGTTCTAACTATTGCTTCTTGATCTGCATAAAGATATCTCAGGAGGCAAGTCAGGTGGTCTGGTATTCCCATTTCTTTAAGAATTTTCCATGTATACCTGTGGTGGATTCATTCTGATATTTGGCAAAACTAATACAATTATGTAAAGTTTAAAAATAAAATAAAATTTAAAAAAAATTAAAAAAAAGAATTTTCCAAAGTTTGTTGTGATCCACACAGTCAAAGGCTTTGGCACAGTCAATAAAGCAGAAGTAGATGTTTTTCTGGAACTCTCTTTCTTTTTCATTGATCCAGCAGATGTTGGCAATTGGATATCTGGTTCCTCTGCCTTTACTTCATTCATCTGGAAGTTTATGGTTCATGTACTTTTGAAGTCTGGCTTGAAGAATTTTGAGCATTACTTTGCCAGCATGGGAGATGAGTGCAATTATGTGGTAGTTTGAGCACTCTTTGGCATTTCCTTTCTTTGGGATTGGAATGAAAACTGATCTTTTCCAGTCCAGTGGCCACGCTGAGTTTTCCAAATTTGCTGGCATATTGAGTACAGCACTTTCACAGCATCATCTTTTAGGATTTGAAATAGTTCAACTGAAATTCCATCACCTCCACTTGCTTTGTTCATAGAGATGCTTCATAAGGTCCACTTGACTTTGCATTCCAGAATGTCTGGTTCTAGGTGAGTGATCACACCATTGCAGTTATCTGAATCTGATGTATTTATTGTATAGTTCTTCTGTGTATTCTTGCCACCTCTTCTTAGTATCTTCTGCTTCTGTAGGTCCATACCATTTCTGTTCTTTATTGTTCCCATCTTTCCATGAAATGTTCTTTTGGTATTTCTAATTTTCTTGGTGAGATATCTAGTGTTTCCCAGTCTATTGCTTTCCTCTATTTCTTTGCACTGATCACTGAAGGCTTTCTTTCCTTGGTATTCTTTGGAACTCTGCATTCAAACGGGTATATCTTTCCTTTTCTCCTTTGCCTTTCACTTCTCTTCTTTTCACGGCTATTTTAAGGCTCCTCAGACAACCATTTTGCCTTTTTACATTTCTTTTTCTTGGAGGTGGTCTTGATCATTGCCTCCTGTACATTGTCATGAAACTCAGTCCATAGTTCTTCGGGCACTCTGTCTGTCAAATCTGATCCCTTGACTCTATTTGTCATTCCACTGTATAATTGTAAGGGATTTGATTGAGGTCATACCAGAATTATCTAGTGGTTTTCCCTACTTTCTTAAATTTCAGTCTGAATTTGGTAATAAGGAGTTCATGATCTGAGCCACAGTCAGCTCCTGGTCTTGTTTTTGCCGACTGTATAGAGCTTCTCCATCTTGGCTGCAAAGAATATAATCAATCTCATTTCTATATTGACCATCTGGTGATGTCCATGTGTAGAGTCTTTTCTTATGTTGTTGAATGAGAGTCTTTGGTATGACCAATGTGTTCTTTTGGCAAAACTCTATTAGCCTTTACTCTGTTTCATTCTGTACTCAGGGGAAAACATGCCTGTTACTCCAGGTATCTCTTGACTTCCTACTTTTTTTTTTTTTTAGTTGCATTAAATATTTTTTTAAATTTTATTTTATTTTTAAACTTTACAATATTGTATTGGTTTTGCCAAACATCGAAATGAATCCGCCACAGGTATACATGTGTTCCCCATCCTGAACCCTCTTCCCTCCTCCCTGCTTCCTCCCCATACCATCCTTCTGGGTCGTCCCAGTGCACCACCCCCAAGCATGCAGTATCATGCATCGAACCTGGACTGGCAACTCGTTCCATATATTATACATGTTTCAATGCCATTCTCCCAAATCATCCCACCCTCTCCCTCTCCCACAGAGTCCAAAAGACTATTCTATACATCAGTGTCTCTTTTGCTGTCTCGTATACAGGGTTATTGTTATCATCTTTCTAAATTCCATATATATGCATTAGTATACTGTATTGGTGTTTTTCTTTCTGGCTTACTACACTCTGTATAATAGGCTCCAGTTTCATCCATCTCATTAGGACTGATTCAAATGTATTCTTTTTAATGGCTGAGTAATACTCCATTGTGTATATGTACCACCGCTTTCTTATCCATTCATCTGTTGATGGACATATAGGTTGCTTCCATGTCCTGGCTATTATAAACAGTGCTGCGATGAACATTGGGGTACACGTGTCTCTTTCCCTTCTGGTTTCCTCAGTGTGTATGCCCAGCAGTGGGATTGCTGGATCATAAGGCAGTTCTATTTCCAGTTTTTTAAGGAATCTCCACATTGTACTCCACAGTGGCTGTACTAGCTTGCATTCCCACCAACAGTGTAAGAGGGTTCCCTTTTCTCCACCCCTTCTACAGCATTTATTGCTTGTAGACTTTTGGATCGCAGCCATTCTGACTGGTGTGAAATGGTACCTCATAGTGGTTTTGATTTGCATTTCTCTGATAATGAGTGATGTTGAGCATCTTTTCATGTGTTCGTTAGCCATCTGTATGTCTTTTTTGGAGAAATGTCTATTTAGTTCTTTGGCCCATTTTTTGATTGGGTCATTTATTTTTCTTGAATTGAGCTGTAGGAGTTGCTTGTATATTTTGAGATTAGTTGTTTGTCAGTTGCTTCATTTGCTATTATTTTCTCCCATTCTGAAGGCTGTCTTTTCACCTTGCTTATAGTTTCCTTTGTTGTGCAGAAGCTTTTAAGTTTAATTAGGTCCCATTTGTTTATTTTTGCTTTTATTTCCAATATTCTGGGAGGTGGGTCATAGAGGATCCTGCTGTGATGTATGTCGGAGAGTGTTTTGCCTATGTTCTCCTCTAGGAGTTTTATAGTTTCTGGTCTTATGTTTAGATCTTTAATGCATTTTGAGTTTATTTTTGTGTATGGTGTTAGAAAGTGGTCTAGTTTCATTCTTTTATAAGTGGTTGACCAGTTTTCCCAGCACCACTTGTTAAAGAGATTGTCTTTAATCCATTGTATATTCTTGCCTCCTTTGTCAAAGATAAGGTGTCCATATGTGCGTGGATTTATCTCTGGGCTTTCTATTTTGTTCCATTGATCTATATTTCTGTCTTTGTGCCAGTACCATACTGTCTTGATGACTGTGGCTTTGTAGTAGAGCCTGAAGTCAGGCAGGTTGATTCCTCCAGTTCCATTCTTCTTTCTCAAGATAGCTTTGGCTATTTGAGGTTTTTTGTATTTCCACACAAATTGTGAAATTATTTGTTCTAGCTCTGTGAAGAATACCGTTGCTAGCTTGGTAGGGATTGCATTGAATCTATAAATTGCTTTGTGTGGTATACTCATTTTCACTATATTGATTCTTCCAATCCATGAACATGGTATATTTCTCCATCTATTAGTGTCCTCTTTGATTTCTTTCACCAGTGTTTTATAGTTTTCTATATATAGGTCTTTAGTTTCTTTAGGTAGATATATTCCTAAGTATTTTACTCTTTCCGTTGCAATGGTGAATGGAATTGTTTCCTTAATTTCTCTTTCTGTTTTCTCATTATTAGTGTATAGGAATGCAAGGGATTTCTGTGTGTTGATTTTATTTCGTGCAACTTTACTATAATCATTGATTAGTTCTAGTAATTTTCTGGTGGAGTCTTTAGGGTTTTCAATGTAGAGGATCATGTCATCTGCAAACAGTGAGAGTTTTACTTCTTCTTTTCCAATTTGGATTTCTTTTATTTCTTTTTCTGCTCTGATTGCTGTGGCCAAAACTTCCAAAACTATGTTGAATAGTAATGGTGAAAGTGGGCACCCTTGTCTTGTTCCTGACTTTAGAGGAAATGCTTTCAAATTTTCACCATTGAGGATAATGTTTGCTGTGGGTTTGTCATATATAGCTTTTATTATGTTGAGGTATGTTCCTTCTATTCCTGCTTTCTGGAGAGTTTTTATCATAAATGGATGTTGAATTTGTCAAAGGCTTTCTCTGCATCTATTGAGATAATCATATGGTTTTTATTTTTCAATTTGTTAATGTGGTGTATTACATTGATTGATTTGCGGATATTGAAGAATCCTTGCATCCCTGGGATAAAGCCCACTTGGTCATGGTATATGATCTTTTTAATGTGTTGTTGGATTCTGATTGCTAGAATTTTGTTAAGGATTTTTGCATCTATGTTCATCAGTGATATTGGCCTGTAGTTTTCTTTTTTTGTGGCATCTTTGTCAGGTTTTGGTATTAGGGTGATGGTGGCCTCATAGAATGAGTTTGGAAGTTTACCTTCCTCTGCAATTTTCTGGAAGAGTTTGAGCAGGATAGGTGTTAGCTCTTCTCTAAATTTTTGGTAGAATTCAGCTGTGAAGCCGTCTGGACCTGGGCTTTTGTTTGCTGGAAGATTTCTGATTACAGTTTCAATTTCTGTGCTTGTGATGGGTCTGTTAAGATTTTCTATTTCTTCCTAGTGCAGTTTTGGAAAGTTGTACTTTTCTAAGAATTTGTCCATTTCTTCCACGTTGTCCATTTTATTGGCATGTAATTGTTGATAGTAGTCTCTTATAATCCTTTGTATTTCTGTGTTTTCTATTGTGATCTCTCCATTTTCATTTCTAACTTTATTGATTTGATTTTTCTCCCTTTGTTTCTTGATAAGTCTGGCTAATGGTTTGTCAATTTTATTTATCCTTTCAAAGAACCAGCTTTTGGCTTTGTTGATTTTTGCTATGGTCTCTTTTGTTTCTTTTGCATTTATTTCTGCTCTAATTTTTAAGATTTCTTTCCTTCTACTAACCCTGGGGTTCTTCATTTCTTCCTTTTCTAGTTGCTTTAGGTAGAGAGGTTATTTATTTGACTTTTTTCTTGTTTCTTTAGGTATGCCTGTATTGCTATGAACTTTCCCCTTAGGACTGCTTTTACAGTGTCCCACAGGTTTTGGGTTGTTGTGTTTTCATTTTCATTTGTTTCTATGCAAATTTTGATTTCTTTTTTGATTTCTTCTGTGATTTGTTGGTTATTCAGCAGCGCGTTGTTCAGCCTCCATATGTTGGAATTTTTAATAGTTTTTCTCCTGTAATTGAGATCTAATCTTACTGCATTGTGGTCAGAAAAGATGCTTGGAATGATTTCAATTTTTTTGAATTTACCAAGGCTAGATTTATGGCCCAGGATGTGATCTATCCTGGAGAAGGTTCCATGTGCACTTGAGAAAAAGGTGAAATTCATTGTTTTGGGATGAAATGTCCTATAGATATCAATTAGGTCTAACTGGTCTATTGTATCGTTTAAAGTTTGTGTTTCCTTGTTAATTTTCTGTTTAGTTGATCTATCCATAGGTGTGAGTGGCATATTAAAGTCTCCCACTATTATTGTGTTATTGTTAATTTCTCCTTTCATACTTGTTAGCATTTGTCTTACATATTGCGGTGCTCCCGTGTTGGGTGCATATATATTTATAATTGTTATATCTTCTTCTTGGATTGATCCTTTGATCATTATGTAGTGACCATCTTTGTCTCTTTTCACAGCCTTTGTTTTAAAGTCTATTTTATCTGATATGAGTATTGCTACTCCTGCTTTCTTTTGGTCCCTATTTGCATGGAAAATCTTTTTCCAGCCCTTCTCTTCCAGTCTGTATGTGTCCCCATTTTTGAGGTGGGTCTCTTGTAGACAGCATATGTAGGGGTCTTGTTTTTGTATCCATTCAGCCAGTCTTTGTCTTTTGGTTGGGGCATTCAACCCATTTACATTTAAGGTAATTATTGATAAGTATGATCCCGTTGCCATTTACTTTATTGTTTTGGGTTCGAATTTATATACCCTTTTTGTGTTTCCTGTCTAGAGAATATCCTTTAGTATTTGTTGGAGAGCTGGTTTGGTGGTGCTGAATTCTCTCAGCTTTTGCTTGTCTGTAAAGCTTTTGATTTCTCCTTCATATTTGAATGAGATCCTTGCTGGGTACAATAATCTGGGCTGTAGGTTATTTTCTTTCATCACTTTAAGTATGTCTTGCCATTCCCTCCTGCCTTGAAGAGTTTCTATTGAAAGATCAACTGTTGTCCTTATGGGAATTCTCTTGTGTGTTACTTGTTTTTCCCTTGCTGCTTTTAATATTTGTTCTTTGTGTTTGATCTTTGTTAATTTGATTAATATGTGTCTTGGGGTGTTTCGCCTTGGGTTTATCCTGTTTGGGACTCTCTGGGTTTCTTGGACTTGGGTGACTATTTCTTTCCCCATTTTAGGGAAGTTTTCAACTATTATCTCCTCAAGTATTTTCTCATGGTCTTTCTTTTTGTCTTCTTCTTCTGGGACCCCTATGATTCGAATGTTGTAGCATTTAACATTGTCCTGGAGGTCTCTGAAATTGTCCTCATTTCTTTTAATTCATTTTTCTTTTATCCTCTCTGATTCATTTATTTCTACCATTCTATCTTCTAATTCACTAATCCTATCTTCTGCCTCTGTTATTCTACTATTTGTTGCCTCCAGAGTGTTTTTGATTTCATTTATTGCATTATTCATTATATATTGACTCTTTATTTCTTCTAGGTCCTTGTTAAACCTTTCGCATCTTCTCAATCCTTGTCTTCAGGCTATTTATCTGTGATTCCATTTTGATTTCAAGATTTTGGATCAATTTCACTATCATTATTTGGAATTCTTTATCAGGTAGATTCCCTATATATTCCTCTTTTGTTTGGTTTGGTGGGCATTTATCCTGTTCCTTTATCTGCTGGGTATTCCTCTGTCTCTTTATCTTGTTTAAATTGCTGAGTTTGGAGTGTCCTTTCTGTATTCTGGCAGTTTATGGAGTTCTCTTTATTGTGGTGTTTCCTCGCTGTGTGTAGGTTTGTACAGCTGGCTTGTCAAGGTTTCCTGATTAGGGAAGCTTGTGTCGGTGTTCTGGTGGGTGGAGCTGGATTTCTTATCTCTGGAGTGCAATGAAGTGTCCAGTAATGAGTTATGAGATGTCTATGGTTTTGGGGTGACTTTGGGCAGCCTGTATCTTGGAGCTCAGGGCTGTGTTCCTGTGTTGTTGGAGAATTTGCTTGGTATGTCTTGCCCTGGAACTTGTTGGCCCTTGTGTGGTGCTTGGTTTCAGTGTAGGTATGGAGGCGTTTGATGAGCTCCTGTCAATTAATGATCCCTGGAGTCAGGGGTTCCCTGGAGTCAGGGTTTGGACTTAAGCCTCCTGCTTCCAGTTATCAGTCTTATTTTTACCATAGTTTCAAAACTTCTCCTTCTATACAGCACCATTGATAAAACATCTACGTTAAAGATGAAAAGTTTATCCACTGTGAGGGTCACCCAGAGAGGTTCACAGTGTTACATGGAGAAGAGAAGAGGGAGGAGGGAATTAGAGGTGACCCAAATGAGATGAGGTGGAATCAATAGAGAAGAGAGTGGGTTAGCCAGTAATCACTTTCTTATGTGCACTCCACAACTGGACCACTCAGAGATGTTCATGGAGTTATACAGAGAAGAGAAGAAGGAGGAAGGAGACAGAGGTGGCCAGGAGGATAAAAGGGGGAAATGAAAAGGAGGGAGACAGATCCAGCCAGTAATCAGTTCCCTAAGTGTTCTCCACCGTCTGGAACACATAGAAATTCACAGAGTTGGGTGGAGTAGAGAGGGGCTAGGGAGGAGACACAGGGGACCTGGTGGAGAAAAAGGAGAGTCCAAAGGGAGAGAGAGCAGTCAAGCCAGTAATCCTGTTCCCTAGTGAAAAATGGGTACTGAAGATTGGGTTCTTAAAGGTACAAAATTGGTAACAAATACATAAAAGCAAAAATTAAAAATCTAGAGTAGAGTTTGGAATTTCAAAAATATAATGTTAAAGAAAAGAAGAAGGATAAGAAAGAGAGCAAAAAAACCAAAACAAAACAAAAAACAAAACAAAAACAATGTTGCAAAAATTATAAAGAAAATATAGGTACAAAATTGATAACAAATAACAAAAAGCAAAAGTTAAAAATCTAGAGTAGATTTTGGAATTTCAAAAATACAATGTTAAAAAAAAAGAATAAGAAAAAGAAAGAGAGGAAAACAAACAAACAAAGTTGCAAAAATTATAAAGAAAATATAGGTACAAAATTGATAACAAATACCAAAAAGCATAAATTAAAAATCTAGAGTAGAGTTTGGAATTTTAGATATGCAATGTTATATAAAAGAAGAAGAGAAAGAGGGAGGAAAAAAAAAAGTCACAAAAATTATTTAGAAAAATAGGTACAAAATTGATAACAAATACCAAAAAGCTAAAATTAAACATCTAGAGTAGAGATTGGAATTTCAAAAATACAATGTTCAAGAAAAGAAGGAAAAAAAAAAAACAAGGTCACAAAATTTATAAAAAATATATATATGAAGTTTGCTTTAAAAAAAAGGGTCTTTTTTTTTGCACAGTAATAGTAGATTATAAAAGCGAAATTTAAAGGAATAATGGAGGACTTAAAAAAATTTTTAAATAAAAAAAAAAAGAAAGAAAGAATGATCGTAAAAATATATCTAGGAGTTTCTCTGGTTTTGTTGTGAATATTGTGGGGTCAGTTCATTTTCGGGTAGTTCCTTGGTCCGACTTATATTTCTCAAGATCTATAGGCCCCTTCCTATGTAGTCGGTAGTAACCACAGGGTTTTAATCTATTGTCTGTAGCTTCCAAGGCGGTTCCCTCTGTTATAGCTTCTTCTGTTTGCTGGTCTCTTCAGTGTCTGGTTTCCGCCCTGACACAAAGGGGACGGTGGTGGACACTTTTTTTTTTTTTTTTTTAGGCTCACTTGTTTAGTCCCACTGTGGGGAGGGAGGGAGGGATGCTGCAAACAAATAACACTGGCATGTGTTCGCAGTGCCTCAGCCACACTGGGTCTGTCCCCGCTCACGGCACATGTAGCCTCCCTGCCCACACTGCTCAGGCTCTAGGTTGCTCCACTGGGAACCATCCGTGGCCAGCCCTGGGCTGCTTGCACCTCCCGGGTCCAAGCCGCTCAGGTTCAGGCACTCGGGTAGTCCTCAGAGGCACAGACTCGGTTGGGCCTGCGTTTTGTGCCCTTCCCAGGTCCAAGCAGCTCAGGTGATGAGGTGTTTGGCGAGTGCGATTGCTGCGACTTACTGCCTCCCCACCGCTCGGTTATTTGGGTGTACAAGCGGAGCACCTTCTCAGGCGGATGTTGACCGTCCAGAGCCCCAAGAAGTCTTAGTTAGCAAAAAAGCCTGCTTACAGTTTTATAGATAATGTCTCTCTGGGGCTGCGATTGCCCCTTTCCAGCTCTGGCTGCCTGTCTCTGGAGGGGGATGGTCTGTAGCTGGCTATCTCTGTTCAGCCCTTTGTTCCGTGCGCGGGCCTGACGGTGTCTTAGGTTAGGGCTGGCTTTTCGCGTGGTAGATATCCCACAGTCTGGTTTGCTAGCCCAAATTATTTCGTTCAGATAGCGCTTGGGGTATTCAGGCCAGATCCTTACTCTAAGCGAAGCAGCCCGTGCCACACCTCCCTGCCCAGCCCCCGCTTGCTAGTGGCGTGTGCAGGCGTCTGCGCTGCTTCTCCGCTGGGGGAGTTACCGTAGGGCTCGCAATCTGCGGGTTTTAATTGTTTATTTATTTTTCCTCCCTGTTATGTTGCCCTCTGTGCTTCCAAGGCTCGGCACAGATTCGGCAGTGAGAAGGTTTCCTGGTGTTTGGAAACTTCTCTCTTTTAAGACTCCCTTCCCGGGACAGAACTCCATCCCTCCCTATTTTGTCTCTTTTTTTGTCTTTTATATTTTTTCCTGCCTCCTTTCGAAGACTTGGGTTGCTTTTCTGGGTGCCTGATGTCCTCTGCTGGCATTCAGAAGTTGTTTTGTGGAAATTACTAGATGTTTAAATGTTCTTTTGATGAATTTGTGGCGGAGAAAGTGTTCTCCCTGTCCTACTCCTCTGCCATCTTAGCTCCTCCCCTTGACTTCCTACTTTTGCATTCAGTCCCCTATATTGAAAAGGACTGAAATTATGGATAGTTTATTAATTCTCTTTGTATTCTCCAATTCTGCACCCAGTCTAGGGGGAAGGAAGTAATTTTTTGACACCCACCTGGTGTCCTACAATTTAATACAATACTGATACTGCATATCTGGATATAGCATCAGATCCCATAGGTTAAGAACTCAGTCCTAGCCTATGACTGATGCATGTTGAGGTCTGACAGAAAACAGCAAAATTCGGTAAAGCAGTTATCCTTCAGTTAAAAATAAATAAATTAAAAATAAACGAAGTTCATCCTAAAAGAATGCCCCCCACTTCCCTTTAGCTAGCCAGTGAGAAGTCTGGGTTGTCACCTATGCTTCTGATTAACTGGCTATAAATAGGGGTTCCACTGACACCCTTCTTAGTTCAGTTCAGTTCAGTCACTCAGTTGTGTCTGACTCTTTGCGACCCCATGAATTGCAGCATGCCAGGCCTCCCTGTCCATCACCAACTCCCTGAGTTCACCCAGACTCATGTCCATCAAGTCAGTGATGCCATCCAGCCATCTCATCCTCTGTCATCCCCTTCTCCTCCTGCCCCCAATCCCTCCCAGCATCAGAGTCTTTTCCAATGAGTCAGCTCTTTGCATGAGGTGGCCAAAGTACTGGAGTTTCAGCTTTAGCATCATTGCTTCCAAAGAAATCCCAGGGCTGATCTCCTTCAGAATGGACTGGTTGGATCTCCTTGCAGTCCAAGGGACTCTTCTCTAACACCACAGTTCAAAAGCATCAATTCTTCAGCACTTAGCTTTCTTCACAGTCCAACTCTCACATACATACATGACCACTGGAAAAACCATAGCCTTGACTAGATGGAACTTTGTTGGCAAAGTAATGTCTCTGCTTTTCAATTTGTTATCTAAGTTGGTCATAACTTTTCTTCCAAGGAGTAAGCATCTTTTAATTTCATGGCTGCAGTCACCATCTGTAGTGATTTTGGAGCCCAGAAAAATAAAGTCTGACACTGTTTCCACTGTTTCCCCATCTATTTCCCATGAAGTGATGGGACCAGATCCCATGATCTTCATCTTCTGAATGTTGAGATTTAAGCCAACTTTTTCACTCTGCACTTTCACTTTCATCAAGAGGCTTTTTAGTTGCTCTTCACATTCTGCCAAAAGGGTGGTGTCATCTGCATATGTGAGGTTTTTGATATTTCTCCTGGCAATCTTGATTCCAGCTTGTGCTTCTTCCAGCCCAGCATTTCTCATGATGTACTCTGCATATAAGTTAAATAAGCAGGGTGACAATATACAGCCTTGACGTACTCCTTTTCCTATTTGGAACCAGTGTGTTGTTCTGTGTCCAGTTCTAACTGTTGCTTCCTGACCTGCATACAGGTTTCTCAAGAGGCAGGTCAGGTGGTCTGGTCTTCCCATCTCTTTCAGAATTTTCCACAGTTTATTGTGATCCACATAGTCAAAGACTTTGCGATAGTCAATAAAGCAGATAGATGTTTTTCTGGAACTCTCTTGCTTTTTCGAGGATCCAGCGGATGTTGGCAATTTGATCTCTGGTTCCTCTGCCTTTTCTAAAACCAGCTTGAACATCTGGAAGTTCACGATTCACGTATTGCTAAAGCCTGACTTGGAGAATTTTGAGCATTACTTTACTAGCGTGTGAGATGGGTGCAATTGTGTGGTAGTGAGCATCCCTTGGCATTGCCTTTCTTCAGTATTCTTTCCTTGAGATCCCCATGAACAGTATGAAAAGGCAAAATGATAGGATACTGAAAGATGAACTCCCCAGGTCAGTCGGTGCCCAATATGCTACTGAAGATCAGTGGAGAAATAACTCCAGAAAGAATGAAGGGATGCAGCCAAAGAAAAAACAATACCCAGTTGTGGATGTGACTGGTGATAGAAGCAAGGTCCGATGCTGAAAGAGCAATATTGCATAGGAACCTGGAATGTCAGGTCCATGAATCAAGGCAAATTGGAAGTGATCAAACAGGAGATGGCAAGAGTGAACGTTGACCTTCTAGTAATCAGAGAACTAAAATGGACTGGTTTGGGTGAATTTAACTCCGATGACCATTATATCTACTACTGTGGGCAGGAATCCCTCAGAAGAAATGGAGTAGCCATCATGGTCAACAAAAGAGTCCAAAATGCAGTACTTGGATACAACCTCAAAAATGACAGAATGATCTCTGTTCGTTTCAAAGGCAAACCATTTAATATCACAGTAATCCAAGTTTATGTCCCAACCAGTAACACTGAAGAAGCTGAAGTTGAATGGTTCTATGAAGACCTACAAGACCTTTTAGAACTTACACCCAAAAAAGATGTCCTGTTCATGATAGGGGACTGGAATGCAAAAGTAGGAAGTCAAGAAACACCTGGAGGAACAGACAAATTTGGCCTTGGAATACGTAATGAAGCAGGGCAAAGACTAATAGAGTTTTGACAAGAAAATGCACTGATCATAGAAAACACCCTCTTCCAACAACACAAGAGAAGACTCTACACATGGACATCACCAGATGGTCAACACCAAAATCAGACTGATTATATTCTTTGCAGCCAAAGATGGAGAAGCTCTATACAGTCAGCAAAAACAAGACCAGGAGCTGACTGTGGCTCAGATCATGAGATCCTTATTGCCAAATTCAGACTTAACTTGAAGAAAGTAGGGAAAACCACTAGACCATTCAGGTATGACCTAAATCAAATCCCTTATGATTATACAGTGGAAGTGAGAAATAGATTAAAGGGCCTAGATCTGATAGATAGAGTGCCTGATGAAATATGGAATGAGGTTCGTGACATTGTACAGCAGACAGGGATCAAGACCATCCCCATGGAAAAGAAATGGAAAAAAGCAAAATGGCTGTCTGAGGAGACCTTACAAATAGCTGTGAAAAGAAGAGAAGCAAAAATCAAAGGAGAAAAGGAAAGATATAAGCATCTGAATGCAGAGTTCCAAAGAATAGCAAGAAGAGATAAGAAAGCCTTCCTCAGAGATCAATGCAAAGAAATAGAGGGAAACAATAGAATGGGAAAGACTAGAGATCTCTTCAAGAAAATTAGAGATACCAAGGGAACATTTCATGCAAAGATGGGCTCAATAAAGGACAGAAATGCTATGGACCTAACAGAAGCAGAAGATATTAAGAAGAGGTGGCAAGCATGCACAGAAGAACTGTATAAAAAGATCTTCAAGACCAAGATAATCACGATGGTGTGATCACTCACCTAGAGCCAGACATCCAGGAATGTGAAGTCAAGTGGGCCTTAGAAAGCATCACTATGAACAAAGCTAGTGGAGGTGATGGAATTCCAGTTGAGCTATTTCAAATCCTGAAAGACGATGCTGTGAAAGTGCTGCACTCAATATGCCAGCAAATTTGGAAGACTCAGCAGTGGCCACAGGACTGGAAAAGATCAGTTTTCATTCCAATCCCAAAGAAAGGCATAGTCACGGAATGCTCAAACTACCACACAATTGCACTTATTTCACATGCTAGTAAAGTAATGCTCAAAATTCTCCAAGCCAGGCTTCAGCAATATGTGAACCGTGCTCTTCATAGGACCATTCAACTTCAGCTTCTTTAGCATTAGTGCCTGGGGCACAAACTTGGATTACTGTGATGTTGAAGGATTTTCCTGGAAATGAACAGAGATCATTTTGTCATTTTGGAGATTGCACTCAAGTACTGCATTTCAAGGCTCTTTTGTTGCTGTGAAGGCTACTCCATTTCTCCTCAGGGATTCTTGCCCACAGTAGTAGATAAAATGGTCATCTGAATTAAATTCACCCATTCCCATCCATAGTTCACTAATTCCCAAGAAGTCAATATTCACTCTTGCCATCTCCTGCTTGATCGCATCCAATTTACCTTGATTCACAGATATAGCATTCCAGTTCCCTATGCAATGTTGTTCTTTACAGCATTGGACTTTACTCACACTACCAGATACATGCACAACTGAGTGTCATTTCCACCTTTGCCCAGCTACTTCATTCTTTCTGGAGCTATTAGTCATTGCCCTCCACTCATCCCCAGTAACATATTGGACACCTTCTGACCTGGGGGCTCATCTTCCAGTGTCAGATATTTTTGCCTTTTCATAATGTTCATGTAGTTCCTGGGACAACCATTTCCTCGGACCACGTTTAATCAGAACTCTTCATTATGACTTGTCTGTCTTGGGTGGCCCTGCACAGCATAGCTCATAGCTTCATTGAATTACACAAGCCCCTTTGCCACAACAAGGCTGTGATCACAATGAAACCTTGCACCCCTAATTGAGAGTCAAACCCATAGTCTTTTAACTGAGATCACACAACTGGCTTCAGGATTTAGTGAAGCTCACATTCTTGGCATTTCATTGCAGAAATAATTCAGTGAGAGACAAAGTGATGGTCAAGAATGAGTTTTTTTTTTTTTTTTTTTTTTTAGAGAGAACCACACTCCACAGAGTATGGGCTATGTCAGAAGGCAAGAGTGGCCCCAGGGTATGGGGTTCTCAGATTCTATATGGGTGAGTAATTTCTTAGTCTAAAGAGTGGGAGGAGTATTCCAGCTCTTTGAGGGAAGCCGTGGAGATTTCCACGAATTGGGCCACCAGCCACCTTTTCACCTCTATGGCCAGCCTTGGAACTGTCATGGTACCTATGCACATGCCATTTAGCTTGCTGTTGTGTTACAGTGAATGTATGAAAAAGTGAAAGTGTTAGCCCTTTCACTAACGCTTTCATGGCCCTTCAGGCTCCTCTCTCCATGGGGTTTTCCAGGCAAGAATACTGGAGTGGATAGCCATTCCCTTTTCCAGGAGACTCTTCTCAACCCAGGGATCTGCACTGCAGGCAGATCCTGCATTTCAGGCAGATTCTTTACCATCTGAGCCCCCAGGGAAGCCCACAATGAGTGTATACTGAGGTTCAAAGCCTAGTGGAAGTTAACTTGTCTGCCATCTTGGCATCTGTTTTTTTATAATCAGTTTATGTTGTGTACTCAGGCAATGTCATTCTTTTAAAGGTTGTGCACTGCCCCCTTTCCATCTTGTTCCCTCCATCAATATCACATATACTTTTAGAGATTACCTAAAGTTTTCTTTGTGTGGTCAAAGTATTACGCACACAATCATACACATACACACATATCTCCCATTGTTTATCATTTGTAAATTAGCATTCACATTTTTAATTGAAAATATTTAATCACTAAATTTGACAGTTTTGTTTATTCTTTCAATGGGTTAATTTTATGTTTTTTTGTTCAAAAACCAAATTTCTTATCTATTCCAAGGCTTGAATACATCAGGTGCCTTTCTGATACAAACTGATGTTCTTAAAAATAGACTTTTAATAAAAATTCTGGTTTCAGTTCTGTTATGTCAAGAGCTTGAAAATGGTCATTTAAGTCAATAACATTTTAATTTGTTACAGTAAGGAAAAGCTTAACAGACTCAAAAGTAATGGATTTTCTCGGATCCATTAAACAATTGAGAACTTAGAGCAAGCTGTCACCTTGAAGTTTGGGAAGACAAGTATATCTAGGGAGTCACAGCTGAGATCAGTTTATCTAGAATAGAAGCTGCTAGAGTCGTAACCTGGAGGAATACTTAAGTGATAATCACAAATTGCTAGAGGTTGAATGTGGACTGTCTTAACCGTGAGAAGCTCCCAAAGGAATGAAGTCTTAGGGGTCCCTAACACAATTGTGAATTCTCCCAGTGAAGAGTCAAAATATATTACTGATTCTGGTAGAAGGAGGGGAAAAGTAATCTGTTTCAAGAATATGATCTATTGTCTACAAGAACCACTGTAAATATTATGAGAAAAGGATACAGAAAGAGAAAGCATAGTAACATTTTTTTAAAGCCTTAAGTAAACAAAACATTGCAGAGATAAATTAGACAAAATCAATAGGATAAAATAGCTATATCCCAAGATTATCTCCAAGCAGAAGTTTCTTATAAGGTGTTAATAGTTTTATTTAAATCTGCAGAATATAAAATAATAAATTACTATGTGATCATGCCCTATATTTGCTTATCCCATAAGTACTTGGCTCCAATGAACTAGTAATTCCTACAAATTTTCAGAAGAGGTAACTACTTGAAGATCATAATAAAAATATCAGTTGTACCAAGTCTCAAGTAAATTAATGCTTTCCTATTCACTAGATATTTAAAATACATTCAAATAAACAATGTAATTGTAAATAATTGTGTCATAGCATAATAATAGTATGAAGCATGGCTTGTATAATAATTTATATTATCTATGTACATGACAACAGGTAAGACATCCCACTTGTTCCTCTCTTCAGGCACATGACCCTAAAGTCACAAAAATAATTTTCTATCTCATAATGTGTAATTCATTTGTAAAATGCTAATATAATCTGTTGGGTTTTGCCACTGTTGCTAAGTTTATTCAAAAGAGTTATCAAATTATAATTAAATGAACCGGGATCTGCTTGCCCTGTGTAAATATTGTAAATGGTTCATAAATATGTAAAGCCATTTGCATTGTCCCAGGTAATGTTGAAATAAGTAGTGCTGTCTCCATGGCCATCTTATACATAAAATATTTTATCTCCCAAGAATATAGTTTGAAAAGAAATTCAAAGTTTAAGTAGAACTTTCCTAAAAAGTAAAGACTAGGAAAATACTAGAATTATGTTTCATATATGGATGAAAATTGCCAAAGACTTTGATGGATTATTCTATAGGACTGTTCTCCTTTACCATCATAGTTGATGGGAGGTACTGCCAGACTTCCCATTCCTGTGAAATGGCTACAACCCTACCCCATTAGAAACACCCATGGAACATGTCAATTCCATTTCTTTACAATTTTAAAAATTTATCTTCACAGAGAGAGTTGATTGGTCTTTACAGACATATAATGCACATTTTTCATCTTAGGAGTAGACTACATTAAGACCTCACATTAACTATAAAATTATTGTTCACTTTTTACCCTTTCTCCTTTTCTCATCTTGATTTTTATCAAGTTTATTGCTAAAATGTTGCATTGTCATCATTTGTCTTTTCATTTCTATATGTTCTAAATGTTCTTTAATGAGCAGATTAACTTTCAGTTTTAAAAGATTCAAGAATAGAAGGTTTTATTTTTTGCCATCTATCGGCTTCCCTGATAGCTCAGTTGGTAAAGAATCTGCCAGGAATGCAGGAGACCTGGATCTGATCCCTGGGTTGGGAAGATCCTCTGGAGAATGGAAAGTCTACCCACTCCGGTATTCTGGCCTGGAGAATTCCTTGGACTGTATAGCCCATGGGGTCACAAAAGGTTAGGCACTATTGAGAGACTTTCACTTTCATTTTCTGTTCTCTTGGTTCAGATTTAAGAGAACAACGTGACAGATGGCTGTATATTTTCTTCTTTATTGGAATCGCTAAAGATTTTACCATAATAGTTAACCCCTTTAAAAACTGTTAAAGCTCTTTTGCTTTCAGCAAGCCTGCTCATTCATGACTCTTCCTCTATTTTTATTTAATATTTCATTGGCCCAACAGAATAGTAATTCTGCTGATTTATTTATTCTGTTGATAAATGATTTCAAAAAATAATGAATTGTGTCCTCATTAAATTGTTTGACTAAGAGTATAAAGTAAAAAGGGGGTGAACAAATAAATATATTAAATTCAGTCATTAACTAGATGAGGTAACAGGCACTTTGGGGACTGAAGATTAATGTTCCTTTAGGATCATATCTTGGCAATTTAGAATAAGTACATTTCACCAGGAAACTTCTGGCATTAATATAGCATCTATAAAATATTCATTCATTTGCAGATTTCATTTGTGTCAAATCTTGTTAGAACAGTTAATTTTACATGAAAGTTATTCTCAAAGGAAGCTCTTAACAATTGGATATTAGCATTTTTGAATGAGTCAGCATTTTTCATGTAACAAGATTCCTGTCTTGTTATATTTGCATAATTTAATCATTGCACAGTATGGCATAGATCTAAGAATGCCATTTTCTTGGGTTAAATATCAAAATTATGTGTATAATGAGGTAGTCGATATAAGAGAATATATTTTATTAGAAAATTAATAGGAACGAAATATGGCCTTAATTCATTGTTTTGTACTCAAAATGTTAAATCACTCATAGGAAGTAAGAATTCTGTCATCTGGACATATAGGTGAATAACTGCTGCTGCTGCTAAGTCACTTCCATCATGTCCAACTCTGTGTGATCCCATAGATGGCAGCCCACCAGGCTCCTCTGTTCATCCTTGCTGGGATTCTCCAGGCAAGAATACTGGAGTGGGTTGCCATTTACTTCTCCAAGGTGAATAGCATGTATTCTTAATACTTCATTAACTGTAGTTACATTTTATAGACAGTTATTGTAGATTGTGTGGTATGTCCTGTGCAATGCTAAATTGCTTCAGTTGTGTCCGACTCTTTGTGACTCTATGAACTGTAGCCCACCAGGTTCTTCTGTCCATGGGATTTTCCAGGCAAGAATACTGGAGTGGATTGCTATGCCCACCTCCAGAAGATCTCCCCAACCCAGGGATTGAACCCACATCTCATGAATTGCAAGCAGATTCTTTCCCGCTAAGCCACTGGGGTGTCCCTATTGTAAATTAGTGTAATAATTTGCCACACAAGATTATTTTGCCATTGAATTTAAATTTATATCCAATAGAAATACAAATGTTTCTCTTAGTTAAAAAATATGTTACACTTACGACCTATTAAAAAACCTTGAGATTTTCTTTGGTTTCTTTAAAAAAAAAAAAAAAAGATAATGTTGCTAGTAACTAGGTTAATACTCAAGATTTTTAGCAAATGACACTCTGAGTCTGTCTTCTACCTCTTCCATTACTAGCTCCACACATAAGCCTCTTCTCAGACACTTGTTTGATATTAGAGTGGGAGTTTGGTCCTGAGAAAGATAGCCTTAACCTTTCCAGCAGCTTAACTGAATTTTAGCCAGACTTCTTCTTGCCTCTAGACCCTGCCCTTCCTCTCACCAGGGCTCTTCAGAAAGACAGCTTAAGCACACAGGTCCCTTTTCTCCCTTTTCTTACAGTATTTACTTAGAAAACTTGTAATTATAAATCTCCTCTCTCTATATTTATTTGTTTAAATGGATAACTAAATCATTGTAAAAGTTTCTTCTCAGCTTTAAAACCCAGGTCCTGGGACTTTCTCAACAACCTGGTAGTCAATCTTTTGAAATGAATCATCAAAGATAGTGTCTGTATCTCCTGTCTTTGGGGCCTTCCAGGTGATGCTAGTGGTAAAGAACCCACCTGCCACTGTAGGAGATATAAGAGATTTGGGTTCCATGCCTGGGTCAAGAAGATCACCAGGAGAAAGGCACGGCGACTCACTCCAGTATTCTTTCCTGGGGAATCCCATGAGCAGAGGAGCCTGGGGGGCTATAGTCCACAGGGTTGCAAAGAGTCAGACACAAATGAAGTAATTTAGCAGGCATCTCCTATCCTCAGTGAGGATCTCCACTTACGTGGGCACGTTTCTCCAACTTGTAAAACTACATCCTGTCAAACAGAGGTGAGAAAGTTTGCTTTTCCTTTGGGTAAAGCCAATGAAAAAGCAGATGGTTTAGCAGCTCCACCCCAGCTTTTATAACCTCTTCTACCTTTTGTCTCTGTGAAGTTGAGTTCAGACTGTGTTGTGGTTTCTGTCCCTATTGAATAATTTCTTCCTAATTATCTCTGATACGATTCTTGTTTTGACCATCACAAATAACTGATTTCCTTGGAAACACACGTGACAAGATTTGCAGATTGGATGTGCCAAGGCACTCTCATCCCTGACTATTGGAGGGCACAGTGATTAGAGAAGAATGAAGTTTACTGCAAGGGACTTCAGCCACAGACTGGAGGCCTTTTTACTCAGTGGCTCATGGTGGGGAGAGATTGACTGATTTCCTTTCTCCACTTTCAGAACTGAAAATACTTAGTGAAAGGGAAGTCGCTCAGTTGTGTCCAATACTTAGAATGAATAATAATAAAGACCTAAGCTATAATATCAGAGAAGGCAATGGCACCCCACTCCAGTACTCTTGCCTGGAAAATCCCATGGACGGAGGAGCCTGGTGGGCTGCAGTCCATGGGGTCACTAGGAGTCGGACACGACTGAGCGACTTCACTTTCACTTTTCACTTTCATGCATTGGAGGAGGAAATGGCAACCCACTCCAGTGTTCTTGCCTGGAGAATCCCAGGGATGGGGGAGCCTGGTGGGCTGCCATCTATGGGGTTGCACAGAGTCGGACACGACTGAAGCGACTTAGCAGCAGCAGCAGCAAGCTGTAATATATAAATGAATACTGGGATGATTAAACAAACCTACAAATAAATAGCTACCCTCTCACAGGGCTCTGTATCACAAAAGAGGGACAGTAGACAAGGAGAGAAGCCACATAATCCATAAAATAGAGCTGCAGCAGAGAAGCAGATGGCAACACAATTTTTCAGGAAAGCATTTTAATGAGTAAATTGATGCTACCTTCAAGTATTGCATAGCTTTAAATTTATTCTTGAGGGTTTTTAAAAAATAATCTTATTTTTGGCTGTGCTGGGTCTTCACTGCTGCATGGGTTTTTCTTAGTTGCAGCAAGTGGGGGCCACTCTCTAGTTGCAGTGCTCAGTCTTCTTGTTTAAGTGGCTTCTCTTGTTGCAGAGCATGGACTCTAGGGCACCTGGGCGTCAGTAGATGCAAGTCCCAGGCTCTAGAGCACAGGCTCAATAGTTCTGGTGCACATGCTTCGTTACTCCATAGCATGTGAGATCTTCCCAGATCAGGGATTAAACTCATGTATCCTGCGTGGGCAGGCAGATTCTTTACCACAGAGCCACCAAGAAAGCCCTTATCCTTGAGTTTTAAGAGTTTTATATATATATGTGTGTGTGTGTGTGTATTGGATAACAGTCCTTTTCAGATGTGTCTTTTCATATATTTTCTTTCAGTCTATGACTTGTCTTCTTATTCTTTGACATTGCCTTTCACAAAGCAAAAATTTTTACTTTTAATTAAGTCTAGCTTATCAGTGATTTCTTTCATTGACCAGACCTTTGGCATTATATATAAAAAAGGCTTATCATATCCAAGGTCATCTAGTTTTCCCCCTATGTTTTCTTCTAGGATTTTTGATAGTTTTGCATTTTACATTGAGGTCTTTGAACCATTTTGAATGAATTCTGAGGAAGTGTATCTACATTCATTTTTTTTCTCCCCGTATGTGAACGTCTAGTTGTTCCAGCACCATTTGTTGAAAGACTATCTTTGCTCTATTGCAGGGGTCCCAAACCCTAAGGCCATGGACCAGTACCAGTCCATGGCCCATTAGGAACTGGGGCCATACAGCAGGGGGTGAGTGGCGGTGAGCTAGTGAATGAAGTACTATCTATATTTATAGCTGTTCCCCATCACTGACATTACTATATGAGCTCCGTCTCCTGTTAGATGAGCAGAGGCATTCGATTTTCATAGGAGCAAGAACACTTTTGTGCTTGAATCATCCCCAAGCCATTCTCTTCCCCAACTCCATCCATGAAAAAATTGTCTTCTGTGAAACTGGTATCTAAAAGACTGTTGTTCTATTGTATTGCTTTTGCTCTTTTGTCAAAGGTTAGTTGACTGATATTTATAGTGAGGTATTTAAGGGCTCTCTATTCTGCTGCATTAGTCTATTAAATATTTTTTGCCAATACTGCACTATGTTTTTTTCACTTTTTGTTTATTTTTAATTGGAGGATAATTGCTTTACAGTGTTGTGTTGGTTTCTGCCATACAGCATGAATCAGCCATAAGTGTACATATGTCCCCTCCCTCTTGAGCTTACCTCCCATCCTCCAACCCATTCCACCCCTCTAGATTGTCACAGAGCACTATGTTGAGTTCCCTGACTACACTGTATTGATTACTGCAGCTTCCTAGTAAGCCTAGAAGTTGGGGGTTTCTGTTCTCCAACTTTGTTCTTCTCCTTCAGTATTGACTGTTCAGGGCCTTTCATCATGCCATATAAACAGTAGAACCAGTTTGCTGATACCATAACATACTTGCTGGGATTTTTATTCTGATTGCATATAATTTACAGAGTTGGGAAGAACTGACATTTTGACAACATTGAGTCTTCTTATGCCTGAACATAGAATCTCTCTATATTTATTTAGCTCTTTCATTCATCAGAGTTTTGTAGTTTTATTCTGGAAAATTATTATATTTTGATAGATATATACATAAGTTATTCATTTTGGGAGTGCATGAACATAGAATCTCTCTTTATTTAGCTCTTTACTTTTATTTATCAGAGTTTTGTAAGTTTTATTCTTGAAAATCTTATTATATTTTGATAGATATATACATAAGTAATTCATTTTGGGAGTGCTATGTAAATGGTCTTGTGTTTTTAACTGCACATTTCCTCTTCATTGTTGGTAGAAGAGAAATTTACTTTTTCATATTAATTAATTGACTTTAATATTAAATTAATTGACTTTTGCATATTAATTAACTACACAGAAGAAAATACAAAAACGATCTTAATGACCCAGATAACCATGATGATGTGATCACTCGCCTGGAGCCAGACATCTTAGAGTGGGAAGTCAAGTAAACCTTAGGAAGCATCACTATCAACAAAGCTAGTGGAGGTGATAGAATACCAGTTGAGCTATTTCAAATCCTAAAAGATGATGCTGTGAAAATGCTGCACTCAATATGCCAGCAAATTTGGAAAACTCAGCAGTGGCCACAGGACTGGAAAAGGTCAGTTTTCATTCCAATCCCAAAGAAAGGCAATGCCAAAGAATGTTCAAACTACTGCACAATTGCACTCATCTCACATGCTAGCAAAGTAATACAAGAGAGGCTTCAACAGTATGTGAACTGAGAACTTCCAGATGTTCAAACTTCCAGATGTCTTTTCTGGATTTAGAAAAGACAGGGGAAGCAGATATCAAATTGCCAACATCCGTTGGATCATAGAAAAAGAAGTTCCAGAAAAACATCTACTTCTGCTTTATTGACTAAGCCAAAGCCTTTAACTGTGTGGATCACAACAAACTGTGGGACATTCTTTAAGAGATGGGAATACCAGATCACCTTACCTCCTTCCTGAGAAATCTGTATGCAGGTCAAGAAGCAACAGTTAGAACTGGACATGGAACTCTGGACTGGTTTCAAATTGGGAAATGAGTACACTAAGGCTGTATATTGTCACCCTGCTTACTTAACTTATAAGCAGAATACATTATGCAAAATTCAAGACTGGATGAAGCACAAGCTGGTATCAATATTGCCAAGATAAATATCAATAACCTCATATATGCAGATGACACCTCCTTAATAGCAAAACCAGAAGAAGAACTAAAGAGCCTCTGGTAAAGGTGAAAGAGGAAAGTGAAAAAGCTGGCTTAAAACTCAGCATTCAGAACACTATGATCATGGCATCCAGCTCCATCACTTCATGGGAAATAGATGGATAAACAATGGAAACAGTGACAAACTTTATTTTTCTGGGCTCCAAAATCACTGCAGATGGTGACTGCAGCCATGAAATTAAAAAACACTTGCTCCTTGGAAGAAAAGCTATGACCAACCTATATAGCATATTAAGAAGTAGAGATATTACTTTGCTGACAAAGGTCCATCTAGTCAAAACTATGGTTTCTCCAGTAGTCATGTATGGATGTGAGAGTTAGACCACAAAGAAAGCTGAGCACCAAAGAATTGGTGCTTTTGATCTGTGGTGTTGGAAAAGACTCTTCAAAGTCCCTTGGACTGCATGGAGATCAAACCACTCAATCCTAAAGGATATCAGTCCTGAATATTTATTTGAAGGAATGATGCTGAAGCTGAAGCTCCAACACTTTGCCCACCTGATGTGAAGAACTGACTCATTGAAGATCCTGATGCTGGGAAAGATTGAAGACAGGACAAGTAGACTACAGAGGAATAGATGGTTGGATGGCATCACCCACTTGATGGACATGAGTTTGAGCAAGCTCTGGGAAGTGATGATGGACAGGGAAGCCTGGCATGCTTCAGTCCATGGGATCACAAGGAGTCGAACATGACTGAGTGACTGAACTGAAGTGATATTAATTTAAAATTTTAAAACCTTGTATTAACCATTTATTAGTTCCAGGAGAATTTTTGTTTCTTATTTTATAATATAGTCATGTTATCTGCAAAAAAGAATTTTATATCTTCTTTCCCAACCTGTGTATCTTTTATCGCCTTTTCTTTCCATATAGCATTAACAAAGAGTTTCAGTATGACATTAAAAAGATGAGAAGTTAGCCTGGCCGAAACCTTGAATTTGATCTTGTGAGACCTTCAGCACACAACCAAGCTCAGCCAACCCAAACTGTTGATCTAACAGAATAATAAATAATGAATTCATAATGGAGCTATAACTGGATATGGTTTTAAGTTGATTGTGATAATTTGTTATGCAGCAAAGAAAAATAATACACTTATAATAAGCTCTTATTAAAAATGGAAGCTTCATATGGTTAATCAAGTAGATTTGCCTGTTAACCTCAAAGTATAAAAACTGAGCAAGATAATAAAGCATTTCATGTATTATCCTGGGATATTCTTTATGAATATCCTTAATTCACTTAGTTGAATTAGGATGTTGCTTTTTTTATGGTTAACTACTAATTTAAAATATTTCCAAAATGTCATGATGGACAATTTAAGTTTTTAGTATCGGTTGGCTACAGTACTGCAGAATATTTTTTAATGTAGGAAAAATTCTTGTAAGCATTGAGGTAAATAAAATGCCAGTAATGTCATTGCTCTGTCTACAAAGTCATCATAGGTCTTGTCTTGAAACCTAGGATGAAACTGCTAATTTATTGTTGTTTAGTCACTAAGTTGTGTCTGGCTCTTTTGTGACCCTATGGACCGTAGCCTGCCGGGTTTCTCTGCCCATAGTTTCCCAGGCAAGAATACTGGAGCAGGGTGCCATTTCCTTCTCCAAGGGATATTCCCAACCCAGGGATCAAACCTGCATCTCCTGCATTGCCAGGCAGGTTCTTTAACACTGTGCCACCAGGGAAGCCAAACTGATAATTAAAACTGGATAAAAGAGGGCAGTGATTCAAGAGATGTGAAAAATGTGAAGTTTTCTACACTTTCTTGTTCAATTTATTTATAACTCTCTAACAGAATAGTCACTAAAACTAATGGCAAGATAAACTAAAGGGAGAGCCGAACTAGTGCCTTACAATGAACATTCATTTTGCCTGGTAAAAGCAAAACCTACTGCACTATGGAGAGCTGGATCCCACAGGCTCATGGTTCTAGGGAATTTCTTTAAAATATAGCTATTCTAAATTTATGCTTCATTGATTCAGTGATAATAATAAAAAGGTGTTTCTTTGATATTCTTAATATGCACTCTGATAACTGGTTTGTCAGCTTAATAGGCTTCATTATCCTAGTTTTTTCACAAGTATAAACAGAATGAGTGAGTGGATAAAAATGCATTGTAAGGTAGGTGGTTAAAACAGTCCTGATATAATGAAAGATTTCATATGCACAAGAACTAGACCTTTAAGGAAATAATTTTAAGAAATAAAAATATTACTTCTCATAGAAATTATTTGATTTGAAAGCAAATAATTAAAACCAAGGCATGTATACCCATTTTATGGCTGCCATTCTTTCTTGACAATGTGACTGGATTTTCAATCCCAAGTGTTATCCTCTTTTGTAGAGAAGATAGATGGAGAAAACCGCTTTGAAAAGATCAGTTTTCTTTGTTTCCTCAATAGCATTTGTTGATTACATATTCCATCAGTCATTCACTGCTCTATGAAATGTTTCATTGTCCAATTAAAAAAAAAACAGCTTTTGTTTCTAAAATTTAATTTCTGGAAAATACTCTCAAGATTTGGCTTCCGTATAGCTGATAAGAACTGAGGAGACAGAGCACAAGTGTATTCTCTTTTTCCCAAGTGGATTTCAGTACAATTTAATTTAATCATCCCCTATAGGCTTGTTCATTTATCTTGTTGATTAGGGCAGTTGACACTTCCATTCTGGAATATCTGTTATGGTTTACTACATCTTCAGGATTCACTCCAGTTGGTATGAAATCTACTTCATCAAGACAATGGATTATAAATAAAACAGTGTTACGGGAAATTTAAAATAGTCTAAGTCCAGTGTCAGGTTAAAGCAAAAATATTACATTCCCAAAGCTATAAAATATAGTTTTAGAAGTTTTCAGTAACTATCTGTTAAGATAACTTAAGCTCTTTTACTGTAGACTTTTAAATAAAATTCTAGCTGCCAAAATAAATGGGAAAATACAAAAAAAGAAAAGAGTTAATTGGTGTTTTTCTAAAGCATGGACATATTTTCCATCCATAGAGAACACAAAGAAAACTCCCAGAGACACCAATTCAAGAGCAGAACCAGCAGCAAGTAGTAAGAATGTTAGCCAACAAACCTGAAACTAAAATTGACTTATGTCTGAAAAATCCTAAATATCCAGTAGTATCAAAAATGATATTATACATTGCACTTATTTTGCTCTCTAAAGTAAAAATAAAATAGTTTTCTGATGTGAGCAACTTTCTGATAAAGAGAACAGAGTATATTTGAAGGAATTTTCTTGTCACTATATATTTTCCATTATATTTTTTATTAAGAGTTAGATGCATGAAAACTTACTGAATACCTAACATCCAAAGAGGGAAGCAGGGAGCAGATGTTTAATAATGTATTTTTCTAATCCTCTATCATGAAATATTTTGGTTATCTTACTAGCATTAAAAAAAAAAGAATAATATACCAAATGAAGTCTTGAATTTTCCCTCTTTAATAGTGAATGTTATGTCTATTTTGTCACAATAGAAACAATTTAATTCATATGCCTTGAGGGAAAACACATTTTTCCCAAGCTCAATAAGAAAAAAACTCACAAATATACCTATAGGACTCTCTTGGGATTGAAATCTGCACTGTTTAAAACTTTTCCCCCAGTGGTCACATGTGAATATTGAGGCTTAATATGAGGCTACTGCAACTGTGCAAGCACAGTGGGCCAACCTCCTGAAAGACCATAGAAAGCTGACAGTTTTCATGAGTTAACAGTCAATGTTTATAGCCTCAAGACGGAACATTCCTGATGGAAGGTCCGTGTTAGGTGATTGGTTGGGGGCTACAGGGAGTTTACTGGAGTTGGCATCTTTGCCTAAGTTGGAGTCAGGAAGCTTATTAGTGATGATCAGGGGCTTTTAAAATGGTTACAAAGGGTCTCAATGAACTTTGGAGGTGTCCTTGGCTCCGGGCTCCACTTCTGTGGCCTTGGTACAAAGTCTCGTACCTGTGACCCTGGGGCAGGACTCAATGTCTACCCTCTTAATTATACAAATGGAATATGTCATAGGTTGACTAATGGAAAAAATTAGTTAAATAAGAGAATTATAAAAAATGAAACTTATAAGCACAATTTTAATAATTTATTTAAACTTACAACATAAGCTTATACTCATCCATTGATTGGTTGTTGGTTGTAGGAACAAGGCCTATTCACCATGATGCATTTTCTACCATAACTAACTTCAGTTTCTTTAAAATAAAGTGACAGATTTTTTTTAATGAATCTAAGAGCAGGATCTTAAGAAATTTTTATGTTTTTTTCCTCAGTCTTTCACTGTTTTCTCATCCATACCTAATTCAACCTTTAAAACTCAAGCATTTCCAAAGCATTCAGCCTTTTTTCTACTTTTCTATATCAGTTAACCTAAGTTTTAATTAAGTACACAACTGTACATGTAAAAGTGGCATGGATATTTTGGGGACCCACCTGACTGACTCTTGATGTGTGTACAACCCGGTACTGTGAGAGTTGAATCCAGCCACAGCACTGAGCAGGAATAGGCTGGGTCTACAGACATCAGTGCTCTACAGAATGCAGACAAAGAGCTGGTTAAGTGGAAACTGGCTAAGGGAATTTCTTCTGCCCTAACGAGAAATGACAGGCATTGGCATTTGATCTATAGAAAATAAGGGGACAATTCTGCAGTGGGAATGACTGGATGAGGCACTGTGTGTGTGTCTGCATGCGCACTTCAGTCATGTCTGACTCTCTGAGACCCCATGGACTGTCACCCGCCAGGCTCCTCTGTCCATGTGATTTTCCAGGCAAGAATACTGGAGTGGGCTGCCATGCCCTCCTCCAGGGAATCTTCTTGACCCAGGGATCAAACCCACATCTCTTTTGTCTCCTGCATTGATAGGCAGGTTCTTTACCACTAGTGACACCTAGGAAGACCTATGTATTATTAGGTTGGTGCAAACATAATTGTGGCTTCAGATCAGCAATTTTAAATCATTATAACTAGACTCAAACATATCTTTATTAATCAAGATAGTAACCTTTACAATCAACACATTTTTGTCAATGAGGAATAAGTTATTTATTCTCATAGCATAAAAATCCATGCTTTGGGATTCAATGCACTCTTGGAAAGAATTTTTGGCTGGTTGTAAAAGTGTTTTCCCTGCAAACAGTCGTTGAGATACTTGAAGAAGTGGTAGTCGGTTAGCCAGAGGTCAGGTGAATATGGCAGATGAGGCAAACCTTCATCGATCAATTCATTCAACTTTTGAAGTGTTGGTTGTATGACATGCATGCATATGTTGCTATGGAGAATTGGGCCCTTTCTGTTGACTAATATCAGCTACATACATTGCAATTTTTGGTGCATCTCATCAAGATGCTGAGCATACTTCTCAGATGTAATGGCTTCAGTGGTATTCATAAAGCAGAGGTGGATCAGACCAGCAGCAGACAGTCAGTAACCATGACCTTTTTTGGTGCAAGTTTGCCTTTGGGAAGTGTCTTGGAGCTTCTTCTCAGTCCAGCCACTAAGTTGGTCATCACCAGTTGTATAAAATCCACTTTTCGTCACGTCACAATCTGATTTAGAAACGATTCATTGTTGTTGCATAGATTAGATGACGCTTCAAAACAACAATTTTTTAATTTACATTCCACTCATGAGGCACCTGGAGAAGGCAATGGCAACCCACTCCAGCACTCTTGCCTGCAAAATCCCATGGACGGAGGAGCCTGGTAGGCTGCAGTCCACGGGGTTGCTTAGAGTCGGACACTTACTGAGCGACTTCACTTTCACTTTTCACTTTTATGCATTGGGGAAGGAAATGGCAACCCACTCCACTGTTCTTGCCTGGAGAATCCCAGAGATGGCAGAGCCTGGTGGGCTGCCATCTATGGGGTCGCAGAGTCAGACACGACTGAAGTGACGCAGCAGCAGCAGCAGCAGCAGCAGCAGCATGAGGCACCTACTTATCAAAATTTTCACCTTTCCAACTTGCTTCAAATGTGACATGACCTTTGAAGAGTCAATGTTGAGTTCTTTGACAACTTATCATGTAGTTTTAAGTGGATCAGCTTTGATGATCCTTTCAATGGGCTGTTATAAACTTTTGATGGACAGTCACTGTGCTCCCCAACTTCAAGGCTCTTGTCTCCTTTGCAAAACTTCTTGAACCACTACTGCACTGTATGTTTGTTAGCAGTCCTAAGCCAAATACAGTTGTTGATGTTGTGAGTTGTCTCTACCACTTTATTACCTATCTTGGACTTGAATGAGAAAATTGTTTGGATTTGCTTTTTGTCTAACATCATGTCCATAGTCTAAAATAAATATAAAATAAGCAGCAAATAATATCATTTGCAAAAAAAAAGCATTAAATGAGAAAGTGAAAGTGAAGTCACTCAGTCGTGTCCAACTCTTGTCAGGACAGGCCTCCCTGTCCATCACCAACTCCTAGAGTTCACTCAGACTCACGTCCATCGAGTCAGTGATGCCATCCAGCCATCTCATCCTCTGTCGTCCCCTTCTCCTCCTGCCCCCAATCCCTCCCAGCATCAGAGTCTTTTCCAATGAGTTAACTCTTCGCATGAGGTGGCCAAAGTACTGGAGTTTCAGCTTCAGCATCATTCGCTCCAAAGAACACCCAGGACTGATTTCCTTTAGGATGGACTGGTTAGACCTCCAGGCAGTCCATGGGACTCTCAAGAGTCTTCTCCAACACCACAGTTCAAAAGCATCAATTCTTCGGCACTCAGCTTTCTTCATAGTCCAACTCTCACATCCATACATGACTACTGGAAAAACCATAGCCTTGACTAGATGGACCTTTGTTGGCAAAGTAATGTCTCTGCTGTATTAACTGAGTCAAAATTTGAAAATTAAAATTTGTTTTAACATTACATTAATCATGCATTATAAGACACTGAACCGTTAATGCTTTGTGTATGTTTTGTTTTATATGACTTCAATTCACTACCCCAATAATCAAATTCATTTTATGAATATTTTAGAATCATCTTAATCTGCTAATAAATAATTTCAAGTAGATATGAAGAAGTTCACTTCAGTAATTTTAAATAAAGTCTTCTAGTTCTATTATCAAAAATTAGGGCTATTTGCACTTTTAAAATAGAGATGTTGCTGCTGCTGCTGCTGCTGCTAAGTTGCTTCAGTCATGTCCGACCCTGTGTGACCCCATAGACGGCAACCCACCAGGCTCCCCCATCAAGATTCCACTATATGATGCAAAATGAAAATAGTGTGACCTTATGAAAAGTACCATGCAGTTATTTTACGTGTTCAATATTTATTTTTAAATACTAGTAATTAACTAACACAATTTGTTATTTCTAATGATGAAGCTGATGTGACCTTTGTAGGATCCTCACTGAACCTTTTGCCCCAAAAAGGCTCATTGTTCGCTGCTATCTATTTTTACTAAAGAAAAATCTCTGTGATACTCTGCTGAAAAATACATGGATAAATAGATAATGTCAAATACATGGATAAATGTTAACAAAAAGAATTTAGTGTCAGAAAATAGCAGAGTTTCTTTGAATCACAATAGCAAATCAATTATGAAAACTCTTGATGGTTTTAGGTATAAATTGAATATTTATTTTCGGTAGACTTTTTCACTAGTCAGCTTTCCTTTCTGCTACCTCCACCTCAGATTGTAGTTTTTAGGGATTTGTTGCAATTTGTTTTTCTAGTTAGAGCACTGGAATTAGTAACAGAGTATTAAAACTACATTAAACATGACACGAAGTTTCACTTACTCTTTGAGTATTTTTATCTTGCATAATACACAAGAGTTTTGTTTTATAACAGAATTCTTACTGAGCAGATACAATAGCTACCAGGGAAGCAAGACTAAGAATTTACAGTTGAAATACATTCTTGTAATGTTTGCTGAATGTTGTTGAAATAGGAAATAATTTGTCTTAGGACATGGAACACATATTTTCCTTGGGAGGGAAGAGATTGAATGATTTTTATAGTATAATTTTTTTATTAGCATAGTTAGTAATCATTGAAATGACTATGATTGTCAAAGTAGGCAGAAAGAAAGTTAAAGCAGTTTTGTGAATCCTGTCTACATAATGAGAACAATTGTATTCACATTGATTTACTCTTCAGCATTAACTAAGGGTCAAAAAACAGGTTTCTATGTGGACCTGGGTTGGAAATTAGGGTGAATAATGTAAAGCCACTTTTTCTTGTTAAGTGCAAGATTATTTCCTCATTAAAACTTCAAAAGAGCAACATGTAGAATTATGTCTTGTTGAGAGATGTTGTTATTTTTGTGTACAAAGTAATATTCCATGTATAAGTTAAAGATTCAGTGATACTTTTTGTGTACAAAGTAATATTCCATGTATAAGTCAAAGATACAGAAACATGGAAATGACCAGAATTATTCCAGGGTATTTCATTTTACTCTTTCTTAAAAAAAAAAAACAAAAACTGCCATGCTTTTAGGATGGCTTTGTAAAATTTTGACAAAATTATTTTAAGTATAAAACCTGAACACACACAAAAACTACAGGAGGGATTTGGAGAACAAAACAAAGTAGACATATTTTGGGAGGCAGCTGAATTTTGGAGGAAAACGTTGATGTGGGGTGAGCTGATATTGCTGCAGGTCCTTCAGATGTGACACAGGATGGCTAATGGCCTGAAAAGAGTGGGAGCAAACTTTGGGAATTATACGGCCCATACAGAGTGAGAGGGGTTACTGAGCAAAAACAAACAAAAAACCTGAACTATGGTAGTCCCAAATTCTCTTTGTTAACTTTACTCATCTCTGGCTGACCCCAAGCCAGACATGTGCAGACAGACTCAAAGCAATGAGTGTAAAAGTGTTAATGAGTTGCCCCTCACCACCAAGGTATAATAAAACAAATTTTGTTGTTTGAATTGTTGTCACTGTTTAGTCACTAAGTCATGTCCAGCTCTTTTGTGACCCCATGGACTGTAGCCTGCCACGCTCCTCTGTCTACGGGATTTCCCAAGCAAGAATGCTGGAGTCGGTTGCCATTTTCTTCTTGGGGGAAACTTCCTGACCAAGGGATTGAACCCAATTTTTCACATTGCAGGCAGATTCTTTACCACTGAATGGGAACTTTACCAGGGAACGGGCAGTTTGAACATAACCAGGTTAACGGCTTTCTTAAATAAAAATGTTGACAATCTACACAAATATATATCAGAATGCTGATTTCTCATAATGTAATATTGACAATATCAGTGTTACACCGGAAATCAATAGGCATTCAAGAAAGAAATATATGACTCATTCTGAAGGAAAAGTAATATTCATATCAACAGAGGCCAGTGCAAGATGACTTGATTTTGAAATTATTGGATAATGATATTAGAGCAGCTACTCTTCTTATGCTTAATGAGGTATATATATTCACAGCAAGAGAGTAGGTCCCATCTATGCCCCAACTGGTAATGCTGAAGAAGCTGAACAGTTCTACGAAGACCTACAAGACCTTCTAGAAATAACACCCACAAAAGATGTCCTTTTCATTATAGGGGACTGGAGTGCAAAAGTAGGAAGTCAAAAGATACCTGGAGTAACAGGCAAGTTTGGCCTCGAAGTACAGAATGAAGTGGGGCAAAGGCTAATAGAGTTTTGCCAAGAAAATGCACTGGTCATAGCAAACACCCTCTTCCAAACACACAAGACAAGACTCTACACAAGGACATCACCAGGTGGTTGGTCAATACTGAAATCAGATTGATCATATTCTTTGCAGCAAAAGATGGAGAAACTCTATACAGTCAGCAAAAAAAAAAAAAAAAAAACAAGCCTGGGAGCTAACTGTGGCTCAGATGATGAACTCCTTACTGCAAAATTCAGGCTTAAATTGAAGAAAGTAGGGAAAACCACTGGATCATTCATGTATAACCTAAATCAAATCCCTTACAATTATACAGTGGAAGTGACAGATAGATTCAAGGGATTAGATCTGATAGAGTGCCTGAAGATCTATGGACAGGGGTTTGTGACATCATACAGGAGGCAACGATCAAGACCATCCCCAAGAAAAAGAAATAGAAAAAGGCAAAATAGTTGTCTGAGGAGGCCTTACAAATAGCTGTGAAAAGAAGAGAAGCCAAAGGTAAAGGAGAAAAGTAAAGATATAACCATTTGAATGAAGAGTTCCAAATAGCAAGGAGAGATAAGAAAGCCTTCCTCAGTGATCAATGCAAAGAAATAAAGGAAAACAATAAAATGGGAAAGACTAGAGATCTCTTCAAGAAAATTAGAAATACCAAGGGAACATTTCATGCAAAGATGGGCACAATAAAGGAAAGAAATGATATGGACCTAACAGAAGCAGAAGATATTAAGAAGAGGTGGAAAGAATACACAGAACCATACAAAAAGATCTTCATGACCCAGATAACCACAATAGTGTGATTACTCACCTAGAGCTGGACATCCTAGAAACTGAAGTCACGTGGGCCTTAGGAAGCATGACTAAGAACAAAGCTAGTGGAGGTGATGGAATTCCAGTTGAGCTATTTAAAATCCTAAAAGGTGATTTTATTATAGTGCTGCACTCAATATGCCAGCAAATTTGGAAAACTCAGCAGTGGCCACAGGACTGGAAAAGGTCAGTTTTCATTCCAATCCAAAAGAAAGGCAGTGCCAAAAATGCTCAATGGCTACGGCTAAGTCACTTCAGTCATGTCCAACTCTGTGCAACCCCATAGACAGCAGCCCACCAGGCTCCCCCATCCCTGGGATTCTCCAGGCAAGAACACTGGAGTGGGTTGCCATTTCCTTCTCCAATGCATGAAAGTGAAAAGTGAAAGTGAAGTCGCTCAGTCGTGTCTGACTCTTAGTGACCCCAAGGACTGCAGCCTACCAGGCTCTTCCGCCCATGGGATTTTCCAGGCAAGAGTACTGGAGTGGGGTGCCATTGCATTCTCCAAAAAATGCTCAAACTACTGCATGGCAGATCAGGTGGTCTGATATTCCCATCTCCTTCAGAATTTTCTACAGTTTGTTGTGATCCACACAGTAAAAGGCTTTGACATAGTCAATAAAACAGAAGTAGATGCTTTTCTGGAACGCTTTTGTGATGATTGAATGGATGTTGGCAATTTAATCTCTGGCTCCTCTGCCTTTTCTAAATCCAGCTTGAACATCTGGAAGTTCACATGCTGTTGAAGCCTGGCTTGGAGAATTTTGAGCATTACTTTGTTAGCATGTGAGATGAGTGCAATTGTGCAGTAAAAATGCTCAAACTACTGCACAGTTGCACTCATCTCACACACTAACAAAGTAATGCTCAAAATTCTCCAAGCCAGGCTTCAACAGCATGTGAACTTCCAGATGTTCAAGCTGGATTTAGAAAAGGCAGAGGGGCCAGAGATTAAATTGCCAACATCCATTCAATCATCACAAAAGCAAAAGAGTTCCAGAAAAGCATCTACTTCTGTTTTATTGACTATGTCAAAGCCTTTTACTGTGTGGATCACAACAAACTGTAGAAAATTCTGAAGGAGATGGAAATACCAGACCACCTGATCTGTCTCCTGAGAAAACTATATGCAGGTCCAGAAGCAACAGTTAAAATCAAACATGGAACAATGGACTGGTTCCAAATTGGGAAATGAGTACACCAAGGCTGTATACTGTCACCCTGTTTATTTAACTTATATGCAGACTATAAAGAAGGCTGAGCACTGAAGAACTGATGCTTTTGAACTGTGGTGTTGGAGAAGACTCTTGAGAGTCTCTTGGACAATAAGAAGATCCAACCAGTCCATCCTAAAGGAAATCAATCCTGAATATTCATTGGAAGGGTGATGATGTTGAAGCTGAAACCCCAATATTTTGGCCACTGTTCACTGTCATGCATTAAAGAAGGAAATGGCAACCCACTCCCGTGTTCTTGCCTGGAGAATCCCAGGGACGGAGGAGCCTCGTGGGCTGCCATCTATGGGGTCACACAGAGTCAGACTTGACTGAGGCGACTTAGCAGCAAAAGCGGCATACATACATGATATAAAAGCTAAAGGTTCAGTGATACATTGTGTATATACACAATGAAGAATGCAAAGAAATGTCAGCAGAGGACTACAAAGAACAAAATACTGAATGCAGATTTTAGAACTAAAAATTATAATACAGAAATTTTAAAATAACTGACTGGGAAAATGGAGATATACATGCTGAACAATCCCTAGATTGACCACCAAAAACTAACTACTAAGTGACTTCTAAATTAAAATAAAATTCTAAAAAGCTCAAAAAATAGAGGACAAGAAAAAGAAAAGGGGATAACACCAAAAACAAAAATGTCTTGTCACATCATGTAACATATATTCTACAGTTTTTACTTTATATATTTTATGACTCTTATCCTCCAGTGGAATGTAACTTATGTGAAAGCAGGGGTATTTTTCTTTTCTTTTTCTGTTTTAATGTATTTATTTATACATGTCCATAGGATTCTCTCAGGCAAGAATAGTAGAGTGGGTTGCCATACTGAATCTGCCTGTAATGCAGGAGCCACAGGAGACACAGGTTTGATCCCTGGATGGGGAAGATCCCCTGGAGGAGGGATGGCAAGCCACACCAGTGTTCTCACCTAGAGAATCCCATGGACAGAGAAGCCTGGCAGGCTGCAGACCATGGGGTCGCAAAGAGTCAGACACGACTGAAGCGACTTAGCATGCCCAAGCAGAAGGTAGACCTAATAATCTAATGTGAGCCAAATATACTCACTTGAGATAATAAAGGAAATCATTTATGTTCTTTACCTGAGTGCTCAATTCAGTTGCAAGCTTTCTGAAGCTTTCTATTATTATAATCATGTATTCTTTTTTTTTTTAATTTATTTTGTATTCAGGTATAGCTGATTAAAAATGCTGTGATAGTTTCACATGAACAGCAAAGGGACTTACCATACACACCCACATACATGTGTCCATTCTCCCCCAAACTCCTCTACCATCCAGGGTACCACATAATAGTGAGCAAATCTCCATGTGCTATACAGTAGGTTCTTCTTGTTTTTCTTGTCCACTTGCTAAGTTGTGTTGGAATCTTTGTGATCCCATGGATTGCACCATGCCAGGCTTCCCTATCCTTCACTATCTCCATGAGATTTCTCAAACTCATGTCCATTGAGTAGGAGATGCCATCTAACGATCTCGTCTTCTGTCGTCCCCTTCTCCTCCTGCCCTCAATGGTTCCCAGCATATGGGTCTTTTCCGATGAGTTAGCTCTTCTCATCAAATGGCCAAAATATTGAAGTTACAGTTTCAGCATTGATCCTTCCAATGAATATTCAGGGTTGCTTTCCTTTAAGACTGACTGGTTTGATCTCCTTGTTGTCCAAGAGACTCTTGAGAGTTGTCTCTAGCACCATAATTCAAAAGAATCAGTTCTTCAGGACTTTGCCCTCTTTATGGTCCAACTCTCACATCTGTACATGACTACTGGAAAAATGATAGATTTGATTAGACAAACCTTTGTGGACAAACTGAGTCTCTGCTTTTAAAATACTGTCTAGGTTTGTCATAGGTTTTCTTCCAAGAAGCAAGCGTCTTTTAATGTTATGGCTGAAGTCATTGTCCGCAGAGATTTTGGAGCCTAAGAAATTAAAATCCATCTCTGCTTCCACCTTTTCTCCAGAAATTGATGGGACCAGATGCCATGATCTTAGTTTTCTGAATATTGAGTTTTCAGCCAGGTTTGTCCACTCTCCTCTTTCACCTTCATCAAGTAGCTCTTTAATTCCTCTTCTCTTTCTGTCATTAGGGTGGTATTATCTGCATAGATGAGGTTGTTGATATTTCTCCCAGAAATATTGATTCCAGTTTGTGATTCATCCAGCCTGGCATTTCATGTGATACACTCTGCATAGAAGTTAAATAAGCAGGGTAACGGTAAACAGCCTTTTTGTTCTCCTTTCCCAGTGTGGAACTGGCCCATTAATCCTTGTCCTGTTCTAACTGTTGCCTCTTGACCTGCTTAGGTTTCTCAGGAGGCGGGTAAGGTGGTCTGATATTCCTATATTTAAGAATTTTCTAAAGTTTGTTGTGATCCACACAGTCAAAGGCTTTAGTATTGTCAGTGAAGTAGAAGTAGATGTTTTTTTGGAAATCTCTTGCTTTTTCAGTGATCCAGTGGATGTTGGCAACTTGATCTTTTGTTCCTCTGCCTTTTCTAAATCCGGCTTGAACATCTGGAAGTTCTCAGTTCATGTACTGTTAAAGACTAAGTTGAAGGATTTTGAGAATTACCTTGCTAGCATATTAAATGAGCACAGTTGTTCTGTAATTTGAACATTCTTGGGCATTGTCCTTCAAGGTTGGAATGAAAACTGACCTTTCCCAGTCCTGTGGCCTTTGTTGAATTATCCATATTTGGTGGCATATTGAGTCCAGCACTATAACAGCACCATTTGTTAGGGTTTGAAATAGCTCAGCTAGAATTCCATTGCTTCTACTAGCTTTGTTCATAGTAATACTTCCTTAGGCCCACTTGACTTCACGCTGTAGGACGTCTGGCTTAGGTGAGTGACACCACCATTGTGCTTATCTACTTTTTGGTTACCCATTTTAAATTTAGCAGTGTATAGTCACATATTATCAGTTTTTGAGTTGTAATGTAATTTCTGAGTAGTTGGCAGCTCAAATCCTATCAAGAAAAGCCTTTCTCACTGAAATCTGGTAGTACTCAGATTAGCAACATTTCCAATTGCTTTATGGAGATACAGATGCTATGTGAACTTCTTAATTCTTAAACTTGTTCAGTTGAGCTACATAGTCCTTGAGGGACCCTGTTACATTTTGATATTCTAACATGTGGTCTTAGAAGCAGCAATTCAGCTGTAGGAGTATCTTAGAAGCTTGGTAGGAGGGTTATTTGAATTTAATGATTTTGTGTATATTCATAATTCCTGGTTTTATCATTTTGACATTTGGAATTCATGCATATGTTTTACATTAAATAGTTTAAGTATATAAAGTACTTTTCAAAGATCTGTCACATTATTTGTCTTAAAATATAGGTAAATAGAATTTGATGAACTTAAAACAATGGTTTCACTTATTTCATACTAGCTTTATCTATTTATGTGGATAAGCAAGACTAAGATTACCTCTGAGTTTGCTAAGGGTCTTGATTGGAGACAGAGAGAGATGATATGAGAGAGAGAGACAGAGAGACAAAGAGACAGAAACAGAGTTTGAGTGAAAATAATTTCCAATATTTATTTCTACATTTCAACAGATTACCACAGTACAAGAAAAGATATGACTGAACTATTACAGTGTGTTCACTCAAGCCAACAACTATAGCTTCTGGGTATCTGGAAAAATTAGAATAGAGAATGAGAATGACCCAAGAGAAATGAATTATTTCTATAGTCAATCATATTAAGGTGTTCCTTTTATGAAATACAAATTTTAGTAAATGAAGAAACATTAAGGTAGCTCAACCATCTCACTGAATCTTTAGCAAAGCCTTAATTGGGGGGTGGAGGGAGGCAAAGAGACAAAAACAAAACAATAAAAAGTTGATCAAACATGGCCTAATTCTTAACAAACTCAAACGGAAATTTTTCTCCACTAAAAAAATGAGATAATTATTTGTTTAGTTAAAAACACTATTAACAAGGGCACTTGGGAAGTTTCATTAAACCAGAAATATTCCTTAAAAAAAAAAAAAAAAAAAAACAGTAAGTTAATTCTCAAACACGTTCTCATTCATTTAAACATGAAATGTAGTGGAAACTCTCTCTCTTAGGTCAGCTGAGTGCCTCACCTGCACGCTGGAGGACTCACTTTCAGGACTGATCATTGTGGTGGCCACCATACGCTGCCTGCTATGGACATGATGCTCAGCAGGGCACTTCCGCTGTCCTCAAAGGTATTTCTGCAGGTTACTTGAGCTTTTGCCAAGTATGGTGGCTTGGTTACAAGATGGATTATCACTGGAAGGCTGAAACATATACCATTTTTGTGACATCAGTTCAGAATTACAGGGATCATTTACGCTGTACTTCTTCATTGAACCCGTCAGAAAATTCTACCCAGTTTCAAGGGAAGAAGATATAATCAGTCCCTGATGCAGGAGTGGTAAAATTCTAGACCCAGAGTAGTGGCCATCTTTAGAAATTCCAAACTTCCACACTTGGCCACTTTATGATCTACCCACAATATTTCTGACAAAATAAGCTCTTTAGCCCTCAGTAAACATAAGAAAAGCTCACATTTCCACATGTATTATTTGAGCAATTTTAGATGCTTAAGTTCAACTTTGATGGGGAAAGTTTTAGTGATTCAGTTGTTCTGCTAAATTTATTAACAAATATTTATAATTGCTGGCTTATATTTATCACTTTGCATAAATCTAGGACATGCCTTCATGCAAATATGCTAATTTTTATTATACTGAATAAAAAATGTATTTAATTATTTCTAAAATTTGCAAAATTCTTTACATCAAAGCATAATTAACCAAACTATTGACATTGATTTTTTACTTCCCTTCCTATTGACTTTATTTTTTAATTCTATTCTTTTTAATTTCCAATTGCCCTATTCTAAATCATATTTACATTAGAATATTTTTAGAAGTTCACTTTTTGGCTTTATTTTAGAGATAGTATCAATATGGTATAACATAGTATCTCTTAGATATTTCTTAGACTTTTCTTTGAAAATAAATGAGGAAATACAGTTATTTCTAAATTTTTAAAATAAGTTTATTTGGTTTTGTTATTATATTTAGTAGCAGTTTCTGATTGTTTTCCAGATATATGAATACATTTTGATAATCTAGAAAAATTCAAGTGAATATTATTAATATAGTAATGTGAAATATACACAAATCTTCTGATATATACAGACATTAGAAACCTATATCAGTACAGATGTTGGCCGTGATTGTCAACTGATAGCTATATTGTTGGTTTGGGGTTCTTTTGGGCTGAGCCAACTAAATAAGTTACCTGAATTCTAATCTACTGTATAAGATATACATGGTCCTCAAAAGTGAGCACATATATCAATAAATATAATTATTAGTAATTATATTGGAATTTTCCTGGTCATCCCGTGGTTAAGACTTCACACTTCCCTTACAGCTAATGGGTGTTCCATCCCTGGTCAGGGAACAAAGATTTCACATGCCTCCTTGTGTGGCAAAAAAAAATGATAACATGTGCAATAGTCCAACATGAGATCTATTTTTCTAAGTGTAGTTTTTCATATATATGTTTACCTCCATATTTCTAATGAAGCAAGTCATGAATATAAGCAGTGATTAGAAAGCCTAAGATAACTGTCTTCAACATTCCTCTCATTTTCCCATTGAAATTAATAGGATAATGTGTGGTGACAGTACAAGTCAAAAGGAATTGTACAATTGTTTTACTAAATGGATCAGATGAAAGTTGTGATCAGGTGCCCTAGTGGGTCAGATGGTAAAGCATCTGCTTGCAATGACAGAGACCCACGTTTGATTCCTGGGTCGGGAAGATCCCCTGGAGAAGGAAATGGCAATCCACTCCAGCACTCTTGCCTGGAAAATCCCATGGATGGAGGAGCCTGATAGGCTACAGTCCATGGAGTTGCAAAGAGTCAGACACAACTGAGCAACTTCACTTTCACTTTACTAAATGGATCAGATGAAATTTGTGATCAGGTGCAGCCTTTTTACTTGGTTTGCTTCAGTTTTGCCTCTGCTTGCATTTCAGAAACAAATGTGATTGGTAGCCAAATTTCTCTTTTGTTGAATTTCATTTTACGGAATTTCTAGGATCATGGATGATTTCCAGTGTGTAGAGACATGATTATAAAATAACAAGAATATTTAACATATTAAAATGTTCTTCAGTTCAGTTCAGTCACTCAGTCGTGTCCGACTCTTTGCGACCCCATGAATTGCAGCATGCCAGGCCTCCCTGTCCATCACCAACTCCTGGAATTCACTCAAACTCATGTCCATCAAGTTGATGATGCCATCCATCCATCTCATCCTCTGTTGTCCCCTTCTCCTCCTGCCCCCAATCCCTCCCAGCATCAGAGTCTTTACCAATGAGTCAACTCTTCGCATGAGGTGGCCAAAGTATTGGAGTTTCAGCTTTAGCATCATTCCTTCCAAAGAAATCCCAGGGCTGATCTCCTTCAGAATGAACTGGTTGGATCTCCTTGCAGTCCAAGGGACTCTCAAGAGTCTTCTCCAACACCAATTCTTCGGTTCAAAAGCATCAATTCTTCGGCGCTCAGCCTTCTTCACAGTCCAACTCTCACATCCATACATGACCACTGGAAAAACCATAGTCTTGACTAGACTGACCTTTGTTGGCAAAGTAATGTCTCTGCTTTTGAATATGCTATCTAGGTTGGTCATAACTTTCCTTCCAAGGAGGAAGCATCTTTTAATTTCATGGCTGCAGTCACCATCTGCAGTGATTTTGGAGCCCAAGAAAATAAAGTCTGACACTGTTTCCACTGTTTCCCCATCTATTTCCCATGAAATGATGGGACCAGATGCCATGATCTTCGTTTTCTGAATGTAGAGCTTTAAGCCAACTTTTTCACTCTCCTCTTTCACTTTCATCAAGAGGCTTTTGAGTTCCTCTTCACTTTCTGCCATAAGGGTGGTGTCATCTGCATACCTGAGGTGATTGATATTTCTCCCGGCAATCTTGATTCCAGGTTGTTCTTCTTCCAGACCAGCGTTTCTCATGATGTACTCTGCATAGAAGTTAAATAAGCAGGGTCACAATATACACCCTTGACGTATTCCTTTTCCTATTTGGAACCAGTCTGTTTTCCATGTCCAGTTCTAACTGTTGCTTCCTGACCTGTATATAGGTTTCTCAAGAGGCAGGTCAGGTGGTCTGGTATTCCCATCTCTTTCAGATGTTCTTAGAAATTGTTAATTATATAAAACCCATTAAATTGATCATCATTTGTTGTCTTTCCCAAATGTTACATTTTTATTCAATGAAGTTTCAATTGATTAAATATTTTTGGTATTCTTTCCTTAAATGTTCCCAAAAGATATGAATAGAACACAGAATTTATTGTATTTTTATATCTCTAATGGGAAAATTATTATTCCTCATTGTTAATTTATTTTTTTTTTTTTAGTAATTTTGTGTTCTTGTTCAGTCTCTAAGTCATGTCTAACTCTTTGCAACCCCATGGACTGCAGCATGCCAGCTCCCCTGTTCTTTACTGTCTCCCGGAGTTTCCTCAAACTCATGTCCATTGAATCAGTGATGCTATCCAACCATCTCATCCTCTATTACCCCCATTTCCTTCTGCTCTTAATCTTTCCCATCATCAGGGTCTTTTCCAATGTGTCAGCTCTTTGCATCAGGTGGCCTAAGTACTGTAACTTCAGCTTCAGCATCAATCCTTCCAATGAATATTCAGAGTTGATTTCCCTTACTGTTGAATGGTTTGATTTCCTTGTTATCCAAGGGATTCTCAAGAGTCTTCTCCAGCACCACTGTTTGAAAACGTCAGTTCTTCAGTGCTCAGCCTTCTTTATGGTCCAAATCTCACATCCATGCATGACTATACAGACATTTGTGGGCAAAGTGATGTCTGCTTTTTAATATGCTGTCTGGGATTGTCATAGTTTTGCTTCCAAGAAGCAAGCATATTTTAATGTCATGTCTGTAGTCACCATCTGCAGTGATTTTGGATTCCAAGAAAATAAAATCCTTCAGTGCTTCCACTTTTTTTCCAGAAAGTGATGGGACCAGATGCCATTATCTTAGATTCTAAATGCTGAGTGTTCAGCAAGGTTTTTCCACTCTCCTCTTACATCCTCATCAAGAGGCTCTTTAGTTCCTCTTGACTTTCTGCCATTAGATTGGTACCATCTGCCTATCTGAAGTTGTTGATATTTCTCTAAGAAATCTTGAATCCAGCTTGTGATTCATCCAGCTCAGCATTTCAGATGATGTATTCTGCATAGAAATTAAATAAGCAGGGTGACAGTACATACCCTGGTCATCTTCCTTTCCCAATTTTGAACCAGTCAGTTGTTCCATGTCCGTTTCTAACTGTTGCTTCTTAACTTGCAAACAGATTTCTCAAGAGACAGGGAAGGTGATCTGGTAGCCCCATCTCTCTAATAATTTTCCACAGTTTGTTGTCATCCACACAGTCAAAGGCTTAGCAGAGTCAATGAAGCAGCAGTAGAAGTGTTTTTCTGGAATTACTTTGCTTTCTCCATGATCCAACCAATGTTGGCAATTTGGTCTCTGGTTGTTTTGCCTCTTCAAAACCCAGTTTGTACATCTGGAAGTTCTCAGTTCATGTACTGCTGAAGCCCAGCTTAAAGGATATTGGGCATAAACTTGCATATGAAATGAACATGATTGTACAGTAATTTGAACATTCTTTTCATTGCCCTTCTTTGGGATTGGAATGAAAACTGACCTTTTCTTGTCCCGTGGCCACTGCCAAGATTTTCAAATTTGTGGACATATTGGGTACAGCCTTTAACAACATCATCTTTTAGGGTTATAAATAGCTCAGTTGGAATTTTGTCACCTCCACTAGCTTTGTTTATAGTAATACTTCCTAAGGCCCACTTGACTTCACATTCTAGGATGTCTGACTCTAGGTGAGTGACCACACCTTCATGGATATCCAGGTCATTAGTAATTTCCTTGTATAGTTCTTCTGTGTATTCTTGCCACCTCTTCTTAATCTCTTCTACATCTGTGTTTTACCATTTCTGTCCTTTATCATGCTCATCCTTGCATGAAATGTCGCCTTGATATCTACAGTTTTCTTGAAGAGATCTCTATTCTTTCTCATTCTATTTTTTTCCTCTAACTCTTTGTGTTGTTTATTTAAGAAATCCTTCTTATTGCTCCTTCCTATGAATTTGAAAGTTGGTCATTCAGTCGTGCCCAACTATTTGTGACCCTGTGGACTGTAACCCACCAGGCTCCTCTGTCCCTGGAATTCTCCAGACAAGAATACAGGAGTGGGTTGCCATTTCCTTCTCCAACTTGCTTTGAAACCCTGATTCATTAACACTTTCTGTCAATGAAAGTTTTAGTCGCTTAGTCATGTCCCACTCTTTGTGATGTCATGTCTGGAGCCCACCATGGAATTCTCTCTGTACATGGAATTCTCCAGGCAATAATACTGGAATGGACTGGAATGGACTGCCCTCCTCCAGGGGATCTTCCTGACCCAGGGATCAAACCTGTGTCTCCTGCATTGCAGTCAAATTTCTTTACCATCTGAGCCATCTGGATTCTTAACCATTGGCCCTTTCTGTCAGTATCTTATGCTAAAAGTAAATCCAGATTATTCAAGTATCCATTATACATGGGAAACATTTAAACTATACCAGATTGATCTGTCATAACATGCCTTGATGCCTTCCTAGTAAAGTCTGGAACCAGACTACTTGTGTTTCAATCCTTGGTCTACCATTTGCTGTCACCTTAGAAAGCATTTTACCAAACTCCTTCAGTACTATCTGTAAGGTGGTTAAAGTGAAAAGCTATATCAGTTATGATATTGACCTGAGAATTAAATATTTTATCTAATTGTTTAGCATATAATCTTTTAAAAATGATATGTTTTACTCTTTTTTGTTGATTTTTCTGCCCCAGACTATATGTTTAGGTGATGCAAATTATTTTAGATTTGGTCTTATCAGAAATAATTATTAGCAATGTAAATACTAATTTCTACAAAAACTTAATTCTCTCAAAAGCAAATAAAAATGACATTTAAAATTTCCTTTTGTTAATGTTTATTCTGTAACTTTCCTGTATTAACTTGAAAGAGGAAAAGCATCACTTTATCTCATTGTTTCTGCCTCATGAACATTGAGTTTAAGAAAAGAGAAAAATAATTTGATACTGATTGCAGATTTTCTAGTGATTCATTTCACTGATTCAGCACCCTTGTCGGATAATAATCACATATTTATTTTCTGTTTGCAAATTTTACAATAGAGTTGTCTCAGTACTCTACATGAGACAATTCCATATTATAAATGAATTTAAGCAAGCATGTTGAATCACACTTGTTCTTTTTTTCTTTTATTTATTCATTTACTTATCCAATAGAGGGAAATAAAACTCACAATACCTGTCCACGGTGCATTACAATGGTTGGGTTACTAGATTTTATCAAAGGTCTTTACTCTGACATCATTCTAGTAACTGTGTTCTTCCCTCAGAATCAGAGTAAAGTCAAGAGATAATAGTCCTTCAGTTACATGGTTTTCAGTGTGCTGATAACCTTTCATTTCAGCTAGATTGTTGAGAACTAAAAAAAGAAAAAAGAAATTCAGAACACAGATTCACTTTACAGATGTCCTTTTGGGAAAATTAGAAATATATCTTATATATTTTGCTTTATTGACTAGCTTTTGACTGTGTGTATCACAATAAATAGTGGAGAATTCTGAAAGAGGTGGGAATACCAGACCACTTGACTTGCCTCTTGAGAAACCTGTATGCAGGTCAGGAAACAACAGTTAGAACTGGCCATGGAACAACAGACTGGTTCCAAATAGGAAAAGGAGTACGTCAAGGCTGTATATTGTCACCCTGATTATTTAACTTATATGCAGAGTACATCATGAGAAATGCTGGGCTGGAGAAAGCACAAATTGGAACACAGATACATGTAGAAAGCGTGATTAAGATATGCTTTCAAACTGTGATGCTGGAGAAGACTCTTGAGAGTCCCCTGGGCAGCAAGGAGATCAAATCAATCAATCCTAAAGGAAATCAAGCCTGAATATTCATTGGAAGGACTTATGCTGAAGTTAAATCTCCTATACTTTGGCTACCTGATGTGAAGAGCCATCTCATTGGAAAACACCCTAATGCTAGGAAGGATTGAGAGCAGGAGGAGAAGTGGGTAACAGAGGATAAAAATAGTTGGATGGTATCACCACCACAATGGATGTGAGTTTGAGCAAACTCTAGGAGACAGTGAAGGACAGGGACGCCTGGAGTGCTGCAGTCCATGGGGTTGCAAAGAGTAGGACACGACTGAGCAACTGAACAGCAACATAGAGAGTGAACAGGCATTGGGAGAACAGCAGGAAGAAGGCGCTGAGGGTGGGAGTATGCAAGCTATGTGGTGTGTGAGTCACGCTAGGGCAGCTGCCTCTGGGCAGTGTTGAGATACCTCTAGTCCCTTTGATCCTACCCACCCTCTCCACCACCAAAAGATTGAGTCTTTCAGAGAGTGGGTTACCAATGAGGCAGAATATTTGGTGGAATACTTTTCCTCAAAGATGTTATAACCTGTCAGTTTTTTGAAGGAACCAATCCTAAACATTCATAACCTAACTCAGATCCACTCAGACCTGAGTCTGTGGTCCCTGGCCCTGTTTTAGTCACCAATAGCCACAATGGACTGGAAGAACCCACATCCAAGTAACGGAGATTGAGTGAGTGTGAAGAAGCCTTCCATGGAACCAGGGTGTTTGTGGTGCATGGGATGCTAAAAAGCAACCAGCAATTAGTGGACATTTTTGAGAAAGTGAAACCTAAGATCTGGCTGCTGATCCTGAAATGTGACATGACAAAAATGTGGGTACAGCTCCTAACTCCTAGGATATATGATGGGAATGACTTTGGGGTATATATTCAGGAGAAGACAGTTACAGAACTAAGAATTTTGAGAGCTGCATCTCATCTGAATCAATTTCTAGATATTATGTTACAAGAGCCAAATCAATTTTCAAAATAGCTAAATATCCCCATATAGAGGACTTTCCTCCTGAACCATGACAGAGATTGAAGAGAAAGAATATGACAGCCTTCAACTCATCATATTAGAGCTAAGGAATCAGTATGTCACTTTACATGACATGATCCTGAAAAACATCAAAAAGATCAAATGCAGAGACTCTGTACCAAGGCCAAGGCCAGGGAACTTTGTGAGTCTGGCTCAAGACCCAACATCACCTTGGTCTGTTACATGACTATGAAAAAGGGGCAACTGGCTGGAAATAGTAGTCATAGTTCTGTGTTTTTAGTTGGAGTCTAATGAGACTCTCATGTAGTTCTGTGACAGCCTCCTCTCTTTCTGCAGGCCTCAGTGCCTGCGTACTAAGTCACTTTGTCATGTCCCACTCTGCAACCCTATGGGCTTCAGCCTGTCAGGCTCCTCTATACCTGGGATTTCCCAGGCAAGGATAATGGAATGTGTTGCCATTTCCTTTTCCAGAGGATATTCCAACCCAGGGATCAAACCCACATCTCCTGCATTGGCAGACAGATTATTTACCACTGAGCCACCAGGGAAGCCCTATCTTAAGCCAGTAGGGAAATGCATATTTAACCATAGTGAGTTATAAATATACATCTATTAGAATGTCTATAATTAAAAATAATGACAAAACTAAAGACTGACAAGGATATGGAAAACTAGATTGCTCATATGTTTCTGAAGGAAATATAAAATGGTTCAGTTGTTCCATAAAACAGATTGGCAATTTCTTAAAAACCTAAACAAGCAATTACCATCTGAACCTGCTATTGCACTCCTGAGCATTTATTCCAAGGAAATGAAAATTTATGTTCACACTAAAACCTGGGAATGGATATTTATTCAAAGCAGCTTTATTTGTAATAGACAACAGCAGGAAACAACCCAATTATCACTTATTAGTAAATGGTTAAACAAACTGTACTATATACCTATCATGGAATACTATTAATATTCAAGGACAAAAAGAAGTAACAGTTGATACAGGCAACACATTAAATGAATCTCCAGCATATCATGTTTTTGTAGTGTACTCCTGAATTCCCTTACCCTCTTCTGCATCTTCAAATAAACTACAACTCTAAATTCTTGGCACAGGTTTTGCATTTGTAGAAACCTAAGATAAGTCCCATCACTTCATGGAAAATAGATGGGGAAACAGTGGAAACAGTGTCAGACTTTATTTTTTGCTCCAAAATCACAGCAGATGGTGATTGCAGCCATGAAATTAAAAAACACTTACTCCTTGGAAGGAAAGTTATGACCAACCTAGATAGCATATTCAAAAGCAGAGACATTACTTTGCCAAAAAAGGTTGGTCTAGTCATGGCTATGGTTTTTCCTATGGTCATGTATGGATGTGAGAGTTGGACTGTGAAGGAAGCTGAGTGCCGAAGAATTGATGCTTTTGAACTGTGGTGTTGGAGAAGACTCTTGAGAGTCCCCTGGACTGCAAGGAGATCCAACCTGTCCATCCTTAAAGATATCAGTCCTGGGTGTTCATTGGAAGGACTGATGCTGAAGCTGAAACTCCAATACTTTGGCCACCTCATGCAAAGAGTTGACTCATTGGAAAAGACCCTGATGCTGGGAGGGATTGGTGGCAGGAGGAGAAGGGGACGACAGAGGATGAGATGGCTGGATGGCATCACCGACTTAATGGACATGAATTTGGGTAAACTCCGGGAGTTGGTGATGGACAGGGAGGCCTGGCGTGCTGCGATTCATGGAGTCGCAAAGAGTCGGACATGACTGAGTGACTGAACTGAACTGAAGATAATTCAATTCTAGAATCTGTATTATTTTTTTTAGTTTGTTTTGTTTTGAAGAAATTCTGCAAAGTATACAGCATATTTTTAACTTTAGGAAGTGCTAGTTCAACATAGGGGTGTTTCCCAGTGGCCCAGTGAGAGAGTCCACCTGCCAATGCAGGAGATGCAAGAGACACACATTCAGTCCTGGGTCAGGAAGATCCCCTGGAGGAGGGCATGGCAACCCACTCCAGTACTCTTGCCTGGAGAATCCCTATGGGCAGAGGAACCTAGCAGATGACAGTGCATGAGGTCACAAAGAGTCAGACACAACTGAAGCAACTTAGCACCCACGCAGTTCAACATAAATGCTCTTGGCACACAAGTGGAAAAATACCTAACACTGCTGACTTTAATATAACAACATTCTCTGAAATTGAGCTACTTTATAAAGCTACTTTTTGAAGGATAAATTATTCTGATAAAAAACATGATTGGGATTAAATATATGTACCAAAAAATATTGTGGCTACATGCATATCAATAACATGGTATGATTTACATATCTTCCAAAATTATCAGCAAAATGTCTATCTAACTTGGTAACTTTATGCCAAACAACAAATCTGTGTTTATATTCACATTAATAAGCCAATACACAAAATATTGAGCAGGTGATTTTCTGGAACCTTCACTGCAACTCTCCCTAATGAGTATTATTCCCATGTTATTGATGATATCATGGCCATGAGGACTGTGAGTACCTTTCCTAGCAAGTGGCAAATCAAATCTTCATTGTTGTCATATTCTCAAACTCTACACTCTTTAACTCTGCGTGGTCTTACTAAATAAACCTCTGTATCTGTACTGCAACCTTGACCTCCATTCCCTGGGGTCCAGGTCTCTGCCAGGACTGAGGATTTGTCTGAGCCCCCAACCCAGTAGTAATGTTTTCCTCTGTTTATTTAAAAATTTGTTTAGGTGTTATTTTTTCTCCTATAATCAATCCCTCCAATTACAAAACTCCACTTCATGGATTTCCCATAGCTGTGTACTACTCAGTAGGTTTGCAACCTCAATGTTGATCATTTAAATATCATCCCTTTTGTATCTCAGGAGAGGCTTTGGTGTTCTGTTCCTTGAAGCAGTTCAGTCCATCTGCCCCCTTCCTCTCCACATGAGATGTTTGTTGTAATGGGTTGATTCTCTTCCATCTTCACCACCATATTTCACTGAGAGCAGATCATATAAAGCTGTAATTGTATGAATATATGCAAATGGGCTTGTTGATAAATCTTTGAGGGGAAGAAGTGAAATGAACCTTAGGAAAGAAAAACAAAATCTGCCAGAAGCTTAGCAAAGGGATGTAAAAACTAAAAATTAACATTTTCCGTTTTTTAATCCTCTTTATTCAAGAACCTAAAAAGAAAGAAAACCTAGTCACCAGACATCCTGGAAACCCTAAGAACTGGAAAGTCACTTTGATCTTGGTGGGAAATCACCTAGATGATTAATAAGATGTAAACTTATAATTTGTATCCAAACATAACTATGGTAATTAAAATATAAGTGGTTAGAAACTGGCTTGGATTATTTAAGTGACTAACAAATTTCTAAAACATCTGATTGACACTGGAATATAAATTCTGATTAGGAGTCCAATACTTATTAATGATGGTAAAGAAGACTTTATTCAAGAAAGGACTACCCCCAAGGAGGCATTGCAGTAGAGGAGCACTGGGATCTACTCTGACTACAACCCCAACTAAAAAAAGAAAGTGGAGATGTGTAGCCAAAAGCAGGGTGGGATTCAGTGGATGGTTGCTTACTAAGGGGAAGCATCAAGGGAAAAGGGGATTCTGGCTAAACAGACCCAATGAATTTCTTGCTGAAGGCAAGTCAGGGTTCTCAGATATCACCTGGGAACTGGCAAGGTGAAGAATCTGATCAGAAATGGAGAGTAGTCAGATATCAAGATCTCAAAGATGAGGATTCTGGCTAAACAGAGTAGGAACTGAGAATGCAAAGATTGAGATGGAAATTCAAATCTAGAAACCTAGCTGAGAATATGTCTTAGAGGAGACTGACTGAAGTTTGGTCAAAAAGAGTGTCTTTTTGATACTTTATAATGTACATCCTGTTAACCTCCATTAGCTACAAAATTCTCATTAGATTTGTGATTTGTAAGAGCGTGTACACCATCATTTATGTATTTAGAAATACAAAATGCTAGAATAAAAGGGAACTTAATATGTGAGTAATTAAGTTTCTTAGTTTTAGTTTTATATTTTTGTTATATAAAACTGAGATATGAGCCTACATTTTTAATGTTTAAAAGGTTTTCCCTTTTAGCAAAAGAACATTGCATATTCTTAAGTGAAATTGTTCAAAAACTGAATCCAAATGGAATAACATTAACTTCATTATAAATTTACCAGTTTCTCAAAAAGTAACTGTGGAAACATATTAACTGTGTTATAGCTAGGTAGTTCTATTCTCATGAATTCCTTTGTTTGATTCTAGTTGTGTGAATCATTTCCTTTTCATAATGTTTATAGGTATACATGATTAATAACCTGATATTTGACAAAGTTGTACTCAATTTTCATAAAAAGGTTCTATCAAAATCAGATGTGTGGACTTTGTTCCCCCAAAGTAAGGATGGTAAATCCCCTAAAATGTCAGTGGCTATTTTGAAATAAAATTGTGGAGGTTCTTTTTAAATAACAATTACCATTGACTTACATCTTCGACTTATGGCCAAGGAAATGTAATGAAATAATTGTGAGTTTACACTTATATAGATTTTCCAGGTTCATTTGAATGGAAAATGGTAAATATTAACAATATCCAGATTCTTCTGGAGGAAGAAATGAGAAAAGGAGGGAGGAAAAGGGAGAAAAGAAATGAAGGTATATTGCCAAAGATGAGACAGATACAGAATAAATAATTAAATGAATGAAGAGAAATATAATGGGCTTAGAGAGTAAATATTATATTTTTGAAAAGTTATAGCTAATTCCGTTGCACTATATACTTCTCTCATGCAGTAATGCTGCTCTTACCATAAAGAAGTCTCAACAGATAATGATTTCTCCTCCTCAAAGACAAGTGAAATGAAGTGAGTTAGGAGTAAAGAAAAGTGGAAAATAAGATGATTTGAGGATTCAGTTCAGTTGCTTAGTCATCTCCGAGTCTTTTAGACCGCATGAACCGCAGGACTCCAGGCCTCCTTGTCCATCACCAACTGCCGGAATCTACCCAAAGCCACATCCATTGAGTCGGTGATGCCATCCAACCATCTCATCCTCTGTCGTCCCCTTCTCCTCTTGCCTTCAATCTTTCCCAGCATCAGAGTCTTTTCAAATGAGTCAGCTCTTCACATCAGGTAGCCAAATTATTGAGGTTTCAGCTTCAACATCAGTCCTTCCAGTGAACACACAGGACTGATCACCTTCAGAATGGAATGGTTGGATCTCCTTGCAGTCCAAGGGACTCTCAAGAGTCTTCTCCAACACCACAGTTCAAAAGCATCAATTCTTCAGTTCTCAGGTTTTTTTATAGTCCAACTCTCACATCCATACATGACCACTGGGAAAACCATAGCTTTCACTAGATGGACCTTTGTTGGCCAAGTAATGTCTCTACTTTTTAATATGCTGTCTAGGTTTGTCATAACTTTCCTTCCAAGGAGTAAGCATCTTTTAATTTCATGGCTGCAGTCACCATCTGCTGTGATTTTGGAGCCCCCCAAAATAAAGTCTTACACTGTTTCCAGTTTCCCCAACTATTTCCCATGAAGTGATGGGACCAGATGCCATGATCTTAGTTTTCTGAATGTTGAGCTTTAAGCCAACTTTTTCACTCTCCTCTTTCATTTTCAACAGAGGCTCTCTAGTTCTTCATTTTCTGCCATAAGGGTGGTGTCATCTGCATATCTGAGGTTATTGATATTTCTCCTGGCAATCTTGATTCCACCTTGTGCTTCCTCCAGCCCAGTGTTTCTCATAATGTACTCTGCATATAAGGTAAATAAGCAGGGTGACAATATACAGCCTTGACGTACTCCTTTTCCTATTTGGAACCAGTCTGTTGTTCCATGCCCAGTTCTGACTGTTGCTTCTTGACCTGCATACAGGTTTCTCAAGAGGCAAGTCAGGTGGTCTGGTATTCCCATCTCTTTCAGAATTTTCCACAGTTTATTGTGATCCACACAGTCAAAGGCTTTGGCATAGTCAATAAAACAGAAAGAGATGTTATTCTGCAACTCTCTTGCTTTTTCCATGATCCATTGGATGTTGGCAATTTGATCTCTGATTCCTCTGCCTTTTCTAAAACTAGCTTGATCATCTGGAAGTTCACAGTTCATGTATTGCTGAATCCTGGCTTGGAGAATTTTAAGCATTACTTTACTAGCGTGTGAGATGAGTGCAATTGTGTGGTAGTTTGAGCATTCTTTGGCATTGCCTTTCTTTGGGATTGGAATGAAAACTGAGCTTTTCCAGTCCTGTGGCCACTGCTGAGTTTTCCAAATTTGCTGGCATATTGAGTGCAGCACTTTCACAGCATCATCTTTCAGAATTTGAAATAGCTCAACTGAAATTCTATCACCTCCACTAGCTTTGTTCGTAGTGATGCTTCCTAAGGCCCATTTGACTTCACATTCCAGGATGTCTGGCTCTAGGTGAGTGTGAGTGATCACACCATCGTGATTATCTGGGTCGTGAAGATCTTTTTTTTGTATAGTTCTGTGTATTCTTGCCACCTCTTCTTAATACCATCTGCTTCTGTTAGGTCCATAACATTTCTGTCCTTCATTGAGCCCATCTTTGCATGAATTTTCCCTTGGTATATCTAATTTTCTTGAAGATATCTCTAGTCTTTACTATTCTGTTGTTTTCCTCTATTTCTTTGCATTGATTGCTGAGGAAGTCTTTCTTATCTCTCCTTGCTTGGGAATATCTTTCCTTTTCTCCTTTGCTTTTCACTTCTCTTCTTTTCACAGCTATTATTAAGGCTGCCTCAGATAACCATTTTGCTTTTCTGCATTTCTTTTTCTTGGGGATGGTCTTAATCCCTGTCTCCTGTACAATGTCGCGTACCTCTGTCCATAGTTCATCAGGCACTTTGTCTGTCAGATGTAGTCCTTTAAATCTATTTCTCACTTCCACTGTATAGCCATACGAGATTTGATATAGGTCATACCTGAATGATCTAGTGGTTTTCCCCACTTTCTTCAATTTAAATCTGAGATTTGGGGATTATGTATAGATTTTCATGATGCTGTTAATAGCTATTACCCTTTATCAAATGCCTGATATATTTAAGGTACATCATATACATTGCTTACTACATTCAAACACATTCTCTTCGTTTGTCTTCCCTTGACAGTCACTTTATATTGAGCTAATTAGTGACCTGTTCCTCGTCTGTCATTCATGTTTCTTCTTTTAAGGAAAGACATAGAGAGATTAATGAAAAAGTAGAAAAGTCTTTTTGTTTCACTTTTACTAGTAGATAACATATGCTTGTTAGTGAAGGAAAGATTCTGTACTTCAGCTTTTTATTTTGTACCTTCATGTTTACTGTCTTTTCCTATTTACAGGTTTCTTTAATGTATTCATCCCCTCATCGCTGGCAGTCTCAGCTTGATCTTGTCTGTGTCAGGTGCAAGGCGTCCAGGCCCTTTGTCCTTGTCACCTTTCCTTCCAATGTCATAAGAATTGACAGCGTGTCCCTGATTCCACCTCCCTCTGCATGTTCACAATACAGGTGTCACCTTCCTAAGTGACACCTTTGAAAACTGCTTAATTTGAAAAACAAGAAAGCTTTTGATTTATGGAAAGTACAGTGACTTTTTTTTTTTTCCTTTATTTGCTTTCTGGACCAACTGAAAGTCCTGCAAATGATCTGAAGAACTCAGCTTCCTGATAGTTAAAATTGGGTTTAAGGAATCAAAACACAGTCTGTACCCTTAATTTCAGCTGGAGAAGAGGCAAAGTGGTTAACTGAATCTATTAATTGTTAACATATTATAAGTGCTTAAGTTAACTTAAAAATTTAGTGAAAGTGAAGTCGTTCAGTTGTGTCCGACTCGTTGCTACCCCATGGACTGTAGCCCACCAGGCTCCTCTGTCCATGGGATTCTCCAGGCAAGAATACTGGAGTGGGTTGCCATTTCCTTCTCCAGGGGAATCTTCCCTACCTAGGGATCGAACCCTGGTCTCCCACATTGCAGGCAGACGCTTTAACCTCTGAGCCAATAGTGCATGTTCTAAACTCTTTACTAGCATTCCTTCATTTAATCATGAAAAATGTACTATGGGATGTCAGATTTGTGCACGCATTTGTCTCATGGGAGAAGAAACCAAGGCACAGAGAAATTAACTGACTTCTCTAAGCTCATTCAGCTCACCAGTGGTGTCACACATTCTAAGACAGGTCTTTCTGACTCTAGAATTCTCATTCTTAACACCATGCTTTCTAGTCCTTTTGGGGAAAGTACAACATTATCATTTTTCCTTCCTCTGGCAGATGAATCTTTGTGGTTAATGCTAATCAGTCTCTCTCTGTAAGACAATAGCATAATTACTTTGTGTTTTGTAAGATTTTCACTGTGACCTCTTACTTCTGTTTTTAAAAGGAGAGCAGGAGAAACTGTCACATAAAATCTGGGTGATTTATTTTCAAAGCTACTGTAAAACAAGGCTAAAAATATATTCAGAACAAGGCTGAGAAAGAGAATTGAGTGAAAATTAGTTAGTTTCTAAGTCCCTTCAGTATTCCTGACAACACAGAGACCTATGATTTTACAGATCTTAGAGTTTATTTTATAATTCATAACTTATCTAAACATTTATGTAACTTATTTTGACTTTTTCCTGACTTATTTAAGGATTGAAGGCATCTTCTCACTGTGGATGGCAAGTTTTTATTTTCAAACATAAAAATGTTTTGAAATGTTTCAAAATAAGACTGATGGAGGATAGGAGCCCTTAAAACAATTGTGTACATGCTAAGACAACAGACTTGTGAATTCTATTCATAGTCATAGTAATTAAAACCGAAGTTTATATAAACGTATTCATTTACTTAAAGAGTCTCTGGGTGGCAGTTACTATCATCAGCCTGATCTTACGAACAAATATATTGAGATTTAGATTGATGCAACTTGTATTTTAGGTAGATAAAAATAAGCAGCACCTTGGAATGCAGAAAAGCTGAAGGCCTAACCTATGTTCCTAACAATTTACTTATCCTTATGCATCTTTTGGGCTTCTCTTGTGGCTCAGCTGGTAAAGAATCCGCCTGCAATGCAGGAGATCTGGGTTCGATCCCTGGGTTGGGAAGATCCCCTGGAGAAGGGAAAGGCTACCTGCTCCAGTATTCTGACCTAGAGAATTCCATGGACTATACAGTCCATGGGGTCGCAAAGAATCAGACATAACTGAGCGACTTTCGGCTCACTTTCACATCCAAAAGATTGGGCTTCCCAGGTGGCGCTATTGTTAAAGAACCAACCTCCAAGTGCAGGAGATGTAAGAGGTACGGGTTCCATCCCTAGGTTGGGAAGATACTGTGGAGGAGGGCCTGGCAAACCACTCCAGCATTCTTGCCTGAAGAATCCTGTGGACAAAGGAACCTGCAAGGCTACAGTCCATTGGGTTGCACAGTTGGACATGACTGAAGGGACTTAGCATGCATGTATCTTTTGTCACAATTAGTGGTTGAGGACAGAGTCCATGAACTATATATAGTCACTATCACTGTGGTTTTGACTAAATGTCAGACAGTTTATATATACATATTTTAAATTGTGGGCATATTAATGAATAAATAATTGAATTAATAAATGTTCTTAGGTATTTTTGCTCAATCTCAGAATGTCTGTTAGAGTTTGTCTCATTTTGGTACATCAGTGTATCCGATATGGTGAGGATTCGTTTTTTTTACTTATCTTTAACACTTGTCCTGGTTGAGGAGTTAACAGCTTTGAAGTAATTTTTGCTTTGGTCTTGAGAAGATGTTAGAAACGATTCCTTATTTCTCCCTGTTTAATAAACTCATTAAGATGATGGTATATTAACCAACAAGATAATCAACCAAGACAACAAAAGGTTAGCTAGAAGCAGAATAATGTTGGTGGTTATATAATAGTGTACTTCTGAGAAAAAGTGAGCAATTAGACAGTTTTTCTATAACAGTTTGATAAAATATTAAAAGCATGATAGTAATTATATAAACTTGTCTGCTAATATCTATTAATAGATATTGCTAATATCGCTCAATTCTTCCTTTGGGAATTAAAATTAAAATAAATTTTAAAAAATTAAAATTTATAAGGCTGTCCCTAAGTATGACAGCTCAATTTGGGAGAAGTGCTGAGAGAAATGGCTGTTCTACACCATCAGATTTTCTGTAAATTAATTCAGATATATTTTTCCTCCCTATTCCCTATTTAGAGAGTATCCAAAGAAAAGCTCTTAAACTGTGAGTTTTCTTAGGTGCTGAAATAAAAATAATATATATTAATTATAGTTTGTGATCACAACATATTTCAATGACTTTGTTGCTGTGCTGTCTCCACTTTATGTAAATAAAATTTTCATTTAAAATACATTCTTAAAACCTAGAAGTTAGTTGACAAAACAACAACCTCTATGACTATTTTGTAACAAATATGGGTTACTGATTGCAGTCCAATCTAACTGTGGTAAGAAATGAAAACATATTTTTGTTATATTTTAGTTGAAAAGTGAAATTGTAAGTGTTAGTCACTGAGTTGTGTCTGACTCTTTGCTACCTCATGGACTGTAGCTTGCCAGGCTCCTCTGTCCATAGAATTCTCCAGGCAAGAATACTGGAGTGGGTTGCCATTTCCTTCTCAAGTGGATCTGCCCAACCCAGGAATCGAACCCAGGTCTCCTGCATTTCAGGTGGATTCTTTACCAGCTGAGTCACAAAAGAAGCCCAGCTCCGATCCTATAAATGAGTTAATCTGAGCAAACTGAAGAACAATTTTGCATTTTGTTAGATTAGATAAAAGAGTACTACTTAAAGATGATCAAAAATGTACTGTGTGGAATTACAGTTGCAAGTTATTACTCAAAGGAAGTTCTAATTATCAAGTCTCAATGATTTATCTATACATATTTATAATTTCAAACCAGACTTAGTGTCCTCTAGAATAGCCTTCTAAATAAAATAATCTCAAAAGCAATTTGTGATAATGAATAAATATTCAAGCTTAATTTATTTTGATAGATTTGATAGAGCTCAAATAGAGGATTTAATCTCTTGTTACACTAGAGAGCAAAATTATTTGACATGCAAATAAATACTTTGAATTAAAATTTAAAGGGTTTACACAGCATTGATTTTTTTTTTTAAGTGGGAAATGGAAGTTCTGGACAAGAAGTCTAAGGCTTGATTTTTCTTTTATTCTATGAAATAAGTTAAAAATGACTTTCAAATAATACACTTTTGAAGTATTTTTCAAACTCTTCTAGAGAACAAAAGAATCCAGTATTTCTAACTTGTTTTTATGATTTCAGCTACCAAAAAAGGAAAGAAATTGGTATTAAGAAAGTCAAAATACATGATATCCATGATAAAGAAGGCAACTAGAAGTACATTTTTCTCAAAAATCCAGATGTGAGCATTTTAAGCCAAATATTGTCAAATCAAATGTAACATTTACTGAATGATGTACTATAGCATGACAAAGTGGTTTTAGTGAAGAATACCTGAATTAGAAAATATGTAAACATCAGTTACCATAGTACCATAAAAATGATGTTATATAGTCATTTCTCTAGGATGTGAATTCATCACTAACTCTTCTATAGATTCAGTGTAGATTCAGATCCAATAAAAATTCCAAAAAATTTTTACATGAAAATTGTTAGGTTGGTTTTTAAATTTACATGGAAGATTAAAAGGCTGAGAGAAGCTCGCATCCTATATTCAGAAAAAGAAGAATATGAAGGGTAGAATTATCCTTCCCATTATGATATGTTATTATAAAGACCTTGTCAATAAGATATGGTAATACATTTTTTTTTCCTTTTGGTTGGAGTATAGTCCATTGAAATGTAAAAAGAAACAAACGTAGAGCTAAGATATATATGAAAATTTTATATCTGCTGAATTTCATGCTTCATAGCTTTGGGTCAAGAAAGAATGACCCAACTTTACTAAGATACACTTAATGTACAAAAAGTTGCATATATTTAACGTATACATTTGTATGAGTTTGTACATATGTATGGACCCATGATACCATAACAACAAGAAAAGGTAAAAAACATATCCATCACCTCCAAAAGAGTCCTTCGCTCTTCTCTCTTTTCTCCTTTTTCTTTTATTCTATGTGTGTTGGGGGTGGGGGGGCAGGTAAGAAAATTCAGTATGAGAGCTACTCCCTTAAGTTTTTAAGTACATAATACCATATTGTTAACGGTAGGAACTACAACTCAGTAGCAAAGGAAAAAAAAAAAAAAAGGAACCTGGTTAAAAAATAGGCAAAAGACTTGAATACATATTTCGCTAAAGAAGATATACAAACAGCCAACAGGTTTATGAAAATGTGTTCAGTATCTCTAATCAGAGAAATGCACATGAAAACCACAGTATGATAGATGCATTTGTTTTTATTTCAGGCTCAAATGAAGTTCAAATTGTCAATATGACAGACGTGGCAGAGCAATGGCCAGGATCTTAGACTCAAGGAGGTAAAAGGACTCTGTGAGGAGACAGTGTTTTTTGAGTTCCTTAAAGTTGTAGCTGCTTCAGGAATGTTGTGGTTAATCTTTCCTTGGTTCATAATGATCAGATTCATGAGGAAAAGACTAGAAATCTATATCAAATCTATATTTATTTATAGTTTATTGCAAGTATTTACACACAACTGGTAGCAAATCATGCTGCCTGGGTTTACCATATATTAAATAGTAAAGGTTATATGTACAAGAATTAGAGATAGTATCAAGAAGTTGATTACTATATTGAATATTGGTCAGAAATGAATTCTAGCAGGAGGTAATATCTAAGTCCATTGATATGCATGGTAGTAGAAGGAGGAAATGATTTTTAGACCCAAAGTGCTGATGTGTGAAGAATCACCCTTGTTTCTTCTTTTCTGATTTCTGTCACTAACTCCCACTGGCTAAGCTGGCTCACGAAATAATTAGAAAGAAAGCCTGAGTGATGCCACTTCATAGAAATAAACCTTCCAGGATACAGAGTAAAGTAGGGATTGAATCTAGAAGAATGATAGAGAAATGAGAAAAGCAACACATCTATTTTAATTACACAGTTCCAGTAAATCACAGCCTCGTGTATCCCACTTACCCTGTCCTACATTTAATTTGGCTCATTAATGTTTTCATTGCTGTCATTATTGTTTATATCCCCCAGGGGAAAAAGGACCTTATCTCTTTTATTCCCTTATGTATCCCAAGTGCCTAGAATATCGCCTAGCATGTGGTGGACATTCAGTAAATATTTGTTAAATAAGCAACACAAAATATTTCTCCATTTAAATTACTTCATTATTTATAAAACATTATGCAAGTTAAAATAAAATTCATTTCAAGAAGACTCAATCCTTGATATACTAACTATATCATATACTATTGATATACTAATTGATATACTATTATAAAAAATAGAAATTTAATTCAACTTTTTTTTTTGCAATTCTATGATATGTGCTCAACCTGATTATAATTTTCAAAGTATCTCATTTAGCCCTTCCATAGCTTTGTGAAATATACTTTATTGTTTCCATTTATCTAGAAAATGTAGCCAAGAACTCATAAAGATTACATAACCAGCCCAAAACACACAGCTGATATGACAGAGACTGGATTTAAAATAATTGATTTTTCCCCATTTTATTTTCCCACACTCAGCTTAGATATATCACCTCCTGCTAGAATCCATTCTGACCAATATTCACTTACAGTGATCAACTCCATGATACTATCTCTAATTCTTGTACATATAACCTTTACTATTTAATATATGGTAAACCCAGACAATGATTTGCTATGAGATGTGTGTAAATATTTGCAATAAATCATAAAGAAATAATATGTAGATTTGATATAGATCTCTAATCTCTTCATCATGAGTCTGATGAAAATTCTTAGGCAAAAATATGAATATAATGTTGCATTTTTCCTTGCCAAGTTTAACAGAGTTCCTCTTTTTGTTAACATTACTCGCATTTTCCTATCTTTTTCTTTTGGCTAAATAAGATTCTAATTTCACAACAGTCTTTCCTAATTAAAAAAATGCTCTTTTTATTTAGGCCTTTTAAACTCCTGACAGAATACCTTTATTCTCTACTCATGCAGTTGGATAAAGTTCACTTAAGAGATTGTCAATACTTTATCACATTAGTTTGCTCATACTGCTGGATCCATGTTGTGCAAACATGCATTTTTTGCATTTTATTGTAACAATTACAGTGCAATGCAATGGTGTTTAATATTGTTGGGCAGGGTGGTTGGTTATTGTTCAGTCACTCAGTCCGATCTGACTCTTTGTGACCCCATAGACGGCAGTATGCCAGTCTTCCCTGTTCTTCACTATCTCCTGGAGTTTGCTCAAATCCATGTCCATTGCGTTGATGATGCCATCCAACCATCTCATCCTCTATAGCCCCCTTCTCCTCTTGCCCTCAATCTTTCCCAGCATAAGGGTCTTTCTAATGAGTCTGTTCTTCCCATCAGGTGTGCAAAGTACTGGATCTTCAGCTTCAGCATCAGTCCTTTTAATGAATATTCAGGGTTGATTACCTTTAGGATTGACTGATTTGATCCCCTTGCTGTCCAAGGGATTCTCAAGAGTTTTCTCCAGTGCCACAATTTGAAAGCATCAATTCTTTGGTGCTCAGAGTCGGGCAAGGTAGAGGTAGTAATTCCAATGCACCATAAGGTCTATGTAACTAATTAATCTGTTCAGTGGAGATGATATATAGGTCCACTTGTCTATCTTTTTAAAGAGTTTTTAAAAGAGAGTTTGTATGTTTACAACAGAATTGATAGGGGAGGTACAGAGATTTCCCAAACACCTCTTGCCCCCACACACTGCATAGCTTCCCACATTATCAACATCACCCACCACAATGCTACTTTTTTTCTTTAACCAAATTTGTCAGTATGAACCCATACTAACACACCATAAGCATCCAATGTTCACAGGTTAACTAAAGATTTACCTTGATGTTGCACATTCTATGGGTTTGGACAAATTTTTAATGACATATATCTATAATTATAATTTCATATAGAATATTTTCACTGCCCTAAAAATTCACTGTGTTCTGCCTATTAATCCCTCCCCCATCAACAACCACTGATTTTTTGTTGTTGTTGTTATCTCCATTGTTTTAACTTCTCCAGAACATCATATAACTGGAATCATACAGTACGAATCCTTTTCAGATTGATTTTTTCACTTAGTAATATGTGTTTAAGCTTCCTCATGTCTTTTCGTGTATTGATAGCTCATGTTTTAGCTCTGAAGGTTACATGTTTGTTCGTGCACAAAAATAAGTAAAACCAAGAATTATTTATCCATTCACCTTCTGGAAAACATCTTCGTTGCTTCCAAGCTTTGGAAATTATGAATAAAACTGCTAGAAAAATCTGTAGGCAAGTTTTGATTCATACATAAGTTTTCAAGTCCTTTGGATTAATACCACAGAGTGCAATTGCTGATCAGATGGTAAGAGCACATTTGGTTTTGTAAGAAACCACCAAACTGTCTTCCAAAGTGGCTGTACAATTTCACATGTGCACCAGGCATATATGAGAGTTCCTGTTGCTCCACATCTTTACAGACATTTGATGTTGTTAGTGTTGTCCATTCTAATAAGTGTCTAACGTCATCTTATGGTTGCATTAAGTTTCATTACCCTGATGACATGTGATGTGGAACGTATTTTCATAAGTTTATTTCCCATCTGTCTATCTTCTTCACTGAGGTGTCCATTAAGGCCTGTTTCTATTTGCTTTTAAGTCTTTGTTCTATTTTAATCAAAAAAAGTTTTTTGTTCTTTCTGTATTTTATGAGTCACTAGAGGAAATCATCTTTAGAGGTAGGAATCAGATGATATATATTTGTGACAGCAGAGATTACGAGTTTTTTAACCATCTTGATTAAGGCCATAAATTGAAGTTAGGTGGCAAAAGTAGAAAAGAAACACAAAAATGATAAATATAATAAAATTACAGACATTTATCAAATGCTTGCTAGGTTTAATTATTCCTCAAAATAATCATATGGTAGCTGATACTAATAATTCCAGATTATAGAGGTGTCACTAAAGTATTAAGAGGGAAACAACTTGCCCCAAAACATGCAGATAGAATGTGATGGAACTACAGCATTTCAGCTTAACACAATGTCATAGTTCTATGCTATTAGCACTAAAGAATTTTTATAACACATTTTAAAAATAATTTTATTTGTTTACTGGCTATGTTGACCCTTTTTTATTATTGTTTTTAATGTAACCCAATAAGAAATTTTTCTGTCACTGATTGCTGAACAAAGGGAATGATAACTTCTGATATTTGTCAGCGTCACTTTGACAATGTCTATGAAAACATGGAAATGTTTAAACATGGCATTTATATTTCAAAAAATTCTTGCATACCGTATGTGAATAGAAAAGAGATGAATAAATTCACAACTTTGACTTAAATTTATATGACTAGGAAATGAGCATAATATTTTTCTTTCCTTCAGGCAAAAGTTGATACTCCTCATGGCACTGTTCTCTTGTTTTGTAAATCTTGTGCATGACAAGAAATTTTCCTACCATGACTTTGCAGAATTTAATTAATCTATAGGTATACAAGTGCATTCATGAGCTTAATTTCCATCTGTTGCATTTTGCACATGAAATATACATGTAATTGAATAAAAGCCCTTTAATTTTGTTTTATATTATTCATTAATATGGTTTATATGACATAGAGGCAATCTTAAATACTTTAGAGTCACCAGGAAATGTAAGAATCTAACCTATTTTTAATGATAGAAGTAAAGTGAAGTCTCTTAGTCATGTCCGACTCTTTGTGACCCCATGGACTGTAGCCTACCACTCTCCTCTGTCCATAGGATTTTCCAGGCAAGAGTACTGGAGTGGGTTGCCATTTCCTTCTCCAGAGGATCTTCCCAACCCAGGGATTGAACCTGGGTCTCCCACATTGTAGGCAGATGCTTTACCATCTGAGCCACCAGGGAAGTCCATTTTTAATGATAAGTTTCCAAGAAAACTTAAGCTGCAATTGAAGCTTAATTAGTTAAAGCCCACAAATTATTTTTAAAATCTATAAAGTTATTAAAGATTATTGTTTCAAGTTATGAGTATCTAAGGGATTTAATGCACAGAGAATGTCTGCAAAAAATCTCCTTGAGAATAGAGATGTATTGTGTAATAGATAGACTATGTTTGTGGAGTCTGACAAAGTTGGCTTTGTAGCTGTGCTTCTTCACTTACTAATTGTCCGGACTTGGACAAGTTATTTAAGTTCTCATTTTCAGTATCTTTGTGGGGGAAAAAAAAGAAAAACAATGCCAGAAAAGTTTAAAAGAAAGAAAGAATCAACTTAATAGCAAAAGTATTTAAAGATCTGTAGGTATGTTAGTCTGGGTTTTCCAGAAAAACATAACCGAGAGGCTATGTATGCACACACATACATAAAGAGATTAATATAAGCAAATATCTTATGTTATTATGGAAGTTGTCAAGGGAAAGATAATTTTTCAGTGTGAGTCAGAAGGCAGAAAAAAAAAAAAAAATGATGTCCCAGGCAGAAGCCAGTCAGATGGGAGGAATTCCCTCTTAACTCATAGGAGGGTCAACCTGTCTTCTCTATTCAGGTATTCAACTGATTGGAGGATGCCCATCCATTGTGTAGTCTAATCACTTTAGACTTTAAATGTTAATTGCACATAACCCATTAATGTTTGACCACATATCTGATCACTTCATGGCTTAGTCAAGTTGAAACATAAAAGTAACCATTACAAGAGAGTTAATTTGAAATAACATTGTTGTCAGGCCTTGAACAGTGTCTGGCACATAGTAAATACTAAATGGATTGCCTTCATAGATCACAACTTTGTCGTGAAGGGACTTGAGTAACTCAATGAAGCTATGAACCATGCTGTTCAAGGCTATCCAAGACAGACCAGTTATAGGGAAGAGTTCTGACAAAACTTGGTCCACTGGAAAAGGAAATAGCAACACACTTAATATTCTTGCCATGAGAAATCCATGGACTGCCGGAGTCCAACTCCAGCAGCCAGGGATTCAATCTGAAGAGATGGACGGTGTCGGTGAATGAGACAGCCTCTCATTTTTCTTGGACTGCCTGTTTATTTCAAGTTTAAGATTCTCTTTTATACTTTTACAAAAACATTAGGCCAGAGGTTTGACATGTTCAGTTCCCCCTCTCCCAGATTTATTATCTCCATAAATCACTGTTGCTCCTCAAACAGAGTTCCTGCTTCAGTGATTCTCCGGGAATCAGCCTTATCATCTGTTATCTACTCCCTCTAATGTGTCCTATAGTTAACTTGTGATTACGTTGTAACTCATACTGCATTCCTCAGTTTACTACTTATCTTCCTAAATCCTGTTTGCCCCTAACATCCTGAGCTCACTATCTCTTAAAAAGGCATCTAGCTATAGTGTCTCTAAAAATTCCTAACTTCTATAAGCTATAGTAAAAAATGCTAAGTTTACAACATTCCTTAAATCTTTAACTTCTAACTGTTTTTTAATTATTTGAAATGGCGACCCGCTCCAGTGTTCTTGCCTGGAGAATCCCAGGGATGGAGGAGCCTGGTGGGCTGCCGTCTATGGGGTCACACAGAGTCGGACACAACTGAAGTGACTTAGCAACAGCAAGCCCTAAATTCAGTAAACTCCTTTGCCATAAACATTCTCCTCACAAATGGACTTCAGATAGCAATCCCTCCCATGGCCTCAAGCTACGGCCTATGTGCTCATCCTGGAATACTCTTTTGTAAAAGTCCTTGAACAAATGTCAATGATTAACTTTATGAATTATTCTCTGAGCAATGCTTCAGAAGGCTTTGTGCCTTCTCATGCTCCTCTCAAGAACAATAAGCACCTTATTCATTTTCAGTCAACTCAGCCAAGGAGAGGAAAAGACAAGTCAGAATTACAAGGCCTAACTCCTTCATCCCGGGATCCGTGCCTACGGAATGAGGAGAGGGGGCTGGGGGCCGTGCCTCCATTTTGTCAGTAACGCCTAATGCGGCTCCCGACAATGGACTGTATGAAAAGACAAAACTAAATGATGCCAGAGCACGAGCCCTGCAGGTTGGAAGGTGTACAGTATGTTCCTGGGGAAGAGTAGAGAGCAATTACTCCAGCATGAATGAAGTGGCTGGGCCAAAGCAGGAATTATGTACAGCTGCTGATGTGTCTGGTGGCTAAAGTAAAATCTGATGCTGTAAAGATTGCTATCTTTCTATCCAATATTGCATAGGAACCTGGGATGTTAGGTCCATGAATCAAAGTGAATTGGATGTGGTCAAGCAAAAGATGCAAAATGGTTGATACTTGAAGAATCAGTGAACTAAAATTGACAGGGATGAGCAAATTTAATCCAGATGAACATATATCTACAACTGTGGGCAAGAATATCCTGGAAGAAATGGAGTAGCCCTCATATTCAACAGAAGAGTCCAAAATATAGTACTTGGGTGCAACCTCTAAAACAACGGAATTATCTCAGTTCCTTTTCAGCATCAGGGTCCAGTAGTCATGTACAGATGTAAGAGTTGGACCATAAAGAAGGCTGAGTGCTGAAGAATTGATGCTTTTGAAGTGTGGTGCTGGAGAAGACTCTTGAGAGTCTCCTGGACTGAAAGGAAATCAAACTAGTCAACCCTAAAGGAAATCAACCCTGATTGTTCATTGGAAGGACTGATGCTGAAGCTGAAGTTCCAATACTTTGGCCACCTGATGTGAAGAGCCAACTCATTGGAAAGGACCCTGATGCTGGGAAAGATTGAGGGCAGGAGGAGAAATGGGGCAACAGAGGATGAGATGGTTGGATGTTATACTCAACTCAATGCACATGAGTTTTAGCAAACTCAGATAGCTAAGTACAGGGAAGCCTGGTGTGCTTCAGTCCCTGGGGTCACAAAGAGTCAGTCAGGACTGAACAGCAATAACAATAACAATAGGAGTGATTTACTCCTCTGATCAAGCTTAGAAAAATCACAGCCTCCTTGAGAAAAAAAAAAAAAGTTAAATTTACTATTTTTAACCATTCCACATTTGAAAACAATTAAACATATTTTTTAGGTTTTTTTCTCTGTCAGGGTCTAAAATTAGTGTGTAAAAGCTAGGACTTAGTTCCACACTTAAATAGAACAAATATTATTTGAAGTCTGACTGGCTCATGGCATTCTTCATTGAAATATAGTTGTGTTCATAGCTTCAATAAGAGTGAATCTACTTTCATATCTGGATATAGTTTTTTTTTTTTTTTTTAAGCTTCTGGGAGCTCCACAATTACAGATAAATTCCATTTTATTAGCTACAACAAGCTGTGCAACTATGGAACAAGATCAACCCTTCATATATACCTAAAATATCCTATCAGTACCAGGATGTTTATCCAGGATCAACTAAATGGTTTAGTTCACTCGCGGTTCTAGTAACGTGATCTCACATTAAGAAACATATGGGAAAACCTTGAGAGGAAACACTGGATTCTTAATTTCTGTCCTTCAACTATAAGAAGTGGTAATAGGGCAGTAAAATAACATTATTTTAATTTCTGAGAAAATAGAAGTAATCAAAAATATAGCTCTGGATTCCTATTTTTAGGAATTGTCTTGACAGAAGTTCGTTCTCTTACCGTAGTTCATATGCGTCACTTGTTAGAACCAAACCAGACCAAGAACTTTATGTGTGTTAATGCTTCTCATTACACTTGCAAAAGAGAGAGAAGAGGGGAGAGAGGAGTAAAGAAGAAGGCAAATAAATTCAAACGTACAAAATATAAAATTTCAGGTCCAAAGACTAACTGAAATTTCTACCATGAAAATTGAATTGCAAAGAGATTTTTGTTTGGAAATTTTCCCTTAATGTAGTAAATTTACTTAAGTGAATCATATCAATGTATTTACAATATTACTAGTAATTATGATTGTATATTTACTGTATAAATTAGCCAATATCTGTATGGAATTTTAAAAGTAATAAAATAAGCAACAAATCCAATTAATAACTTTTTCAGAAGTAAGCAGATCTTTATTCACTGGAACTGAAGAAAGAAAATGGTCCTAAGTCTTTTGGATACAGAACATCCTTGTAATTCAGCCATTCGTGGGTGTATTTGATATTCTGAATTAAATACTTGAAAGATATTTTGATAAACTTTAATGAAATTAAAATTCTTTGGAAATTTAGGATCACTAGTCAACTGATAGGATAGTTTAGTAACATTTAGGCAGATAGTCCAGGATTTTACTACCTCCTTATTTATACTACCTCTTCTTCTCTCCCTCCATACCCATCGTCCCCAAGCTGGGGCTTATTTTTCTTCTCTCTTCAAGTTCCAAATATAATTTTGACACATGGTTGTAATTTTTTTAAGAGAAATTTTTTTAACATTACATTCATCCCAATGAATGTGAATGCATATATTCATCAGTGAAATTAGTGCTAAGCATTAAGTTTTTCAGAGGTACAATAGATGGCATAACTATTGTGATCAGACCTGTGATCAGGTCTTCACAATGGTGGGAAATACATGATATGCTATGTTTTATATACTTGATTCATTTCAAGAAATCACACATTTCTTGAAAACCACAAGTTTTTCAGAATCAAGGGGTACAATAGATGGCATAAATTGCTTTTTTACCTGAGGTCCTCACTCCGATCCTTGGACCTTCCTTTGTTCTATTTTCGCAGGCTTTTCCCTTCTTTGTCTTTTAGCCACCTCCATTCTGGACTCCTTTTTCCCATTCTAGCTACAATGGCACCCTACTCCAGGACTTTTGCCTGGAAAATCCCATGGATGGAGGAGCCTGGTGGGCTGCAATCCATGGGGTCGCTAAGAGTCGGACACGACCGAGCGACTTCACTTTTACTTTTCACTTTCATGCATTGGAGAAGACAATGGCAACCCACTCCAGTGCTCTTGCCTGGAGAATCCCAGGGACAGGGGGGCCTGGTGGGCTGCCATCTCTGGGGTTGCACAGAGTCGGACACGACTGAAGCGACTTAGCAGCAGCAACAACATGTGAGATTAAGAGATGCAAACTGCATAAAAATCTTCAAGCTGGGAACTTTTAAGATCTGAATATGTGTTCACATGTCAAATCACGTAAGTTAGTTCATGCATCTGGCATATGTTGTCATATGCGTGCATCCTCTATACATTGCTTTTGTGTACTTTATAGTACTGTATAGAGTACAGTAGTACAGTATATTTATTTCAAGCCTAGCATATCTGGAAGCAAGCGTAAACGCAGTGGTGATGTATCAATAGCTGGTACTACTGAAGAACCAAAGAGATTCACAGTGCGGTAAGTGGCAAGGAGATTTCTTTATTTGAAGAGGATCTGTTAGTTTCTGAAGCACAGGACCCAAACTTTAAACCGTACAGGAAGGTTGCAGCAGCCATTCAGAATGTAATCCAGTAATACCATGTCATCTATGATGAGAGACAAAAGACTACTATCCAGACATCACTGTATCATTTTTTGCAAGAAAGTAGAATTGACTCCAGCAAGGAACCAGAACCTGTGCCATCAACATCAGGTGTGAGTGAAATTGCAGCCTGCTCTCTTTCCTGTATTGCTGATGATCCTTCAGTTTTACTGTCTCCCACCTCTTCTCCCTCCTCCAGTCAGTAACTCTTCTTGCCTATTCACTTGATGTGAGCCCCTGTAAGTCAGCTGTTGTACTGTACTATTGAACTCTTCAAGATATTTACTGTAAGATTGAAAATGTTTTAATTTTTGTGTGCTGCTATGAAAGTGAAAGTGGAGAGTGAAAAAGTTGGCTTAAAGCTCAACATTCAGAAAACGAAGATCATGGCATCTGGTCCCACCACTTCATGGGAAATAGATGGGGAAACAGTGGAAACAGTGTCAGATTTTATTTTTCTGGGCTCCAAAAACACCGCAGATGGTGACTGCAGCCATGAAATTAAAAGACGCTTACTCCTTGGAAGGAAAGTTATGACCAACCTACATAGCATATTCAAAAGCAGAGACATTACTTTGCCAACAAAGTTTCATCTAATCAAGGCTATTTTTTTTCCTGTGGTCATGTATGGATGTGAGAGTTGGATTGTGAAGAAGGCTGAGCACCGAAGAATTGATGCTTTTGAACTGTGGTGTTGGAGAAGACTCTTGAGAGTCCCTTGGACTGCAAGGAGATCCAACCAGTCCATTCTGAAGCAGATCAGCCCTGGGATTTCTTTGGAAGGAATGATGCTAAAGCTGAAACTCCAGTACTTTGGCCACCTCATGTGAAGAGTTGACTCACTGGAAAAGACTCTGATGCTGGGAGGGATTGGGGGCAGGAGGAGAAGGGGACGACAGAGGATGAGATGGCTGGATGGCATCACTGACTCGATGGACATGAGTCTGAGTGAACTCCAGGAGTTGGTGATGGACAGGGAGGCCTGGTGTGCTGCAGGGAGGCCTGGGGTCGCAAAGAGTCAGACACAACTGAGCGACTGATCTGATCTGATCTGATGTATTACTTGTGTCTACTCTATAAAAAGACTTTCTTGTCTTTCTCTTAACTGTTATCATATACAAGGAGGAATTGTGGGGGAAAAAAGTTACTTCTCTACTGTAACATATAATCAGGCAGCTTAATTGAGCATATTCTCAAGTGGCATGAGATGGACCTACTCTTTATCTTCAGCATAAGGCCTGATGTGTCTTCCCATCATATCTTTGCTCAGCTTTTACTGTTCCCACCATCAGCACTACACAGAAAATTCTTTTTGGACTCCCTTTCATTCATCTACACCCTTCTATTTTTTCCAAGATCATGAGCAAATTCTATCTGCTTTGTAAGTTTCCCTCTCGGTATTCTAGATAGCTTCAGTATTTCTTTTTTGAACTGTATTTGAAATTACATATAATGTCTCACTGTATTTTTTATTTATTTCAAGAGTCATCTCTTCCTGCTTTCAAAAACAAACAAAAAAAAGCACCTTCTTAAGTGAGATACCAAAAAGCAACAAGTTCTTTAGAAATAAGTACTAAGATATGCTTTTTGAATATGAAACAGACATGAAAGGTATCTGGCTAAGTTACTTGGTTTTTTAGACGAAAGTAAAGTCTTGGAAAACCTAAGGGACCTGTGTCTTCAAGGTTCTTGGAGAAAATATATTATCTGCTTGAAAGAAGAGAAGTTGGCCTCCTGGTTGCAAGTCTTAATCTGCCACATTTTTAGCCTCTCACCTTGGGCAGGTTTACTCAAATAATTTCTTCATCTATAAAATGTCCTCAACATTTTCTCTGATGAAATAGAACTTGGTATTATAAAAATATTTTGGAAGGACACATTTTAAAGGAGCATTCAGTATTTTAACATTTAACATTATATTTCTTTATTAAATCACAAAAGCCAAGCACAATTTTTGTAAATAATATATGTAATATATAGCTTATAACTTTTCTCCATAGACACATACCAGTTTATGCTATTTTTCTATAACAGATATCATTATCTGAGACAGAAATGATAGCAAAAATCCATCCATTGTCATGAAATCTAATTAAAATATAATATGTGAGTAGTCTTAATTTTAAATTACATATATGTAAATATATATATATATATTCTAAAGCAAATGGAGGCTTATTAACGATTTAAAAATAACTAGACCATACAAGTTATGCCCTTTTACTACATTATAAATCAGTTCTGTAAGTAATGGAGATTGAATAATTGATGTATTCGTGTGAGCATCATTGCGTACAGATTGTGGACGTTAGGTGCACACTTGAATTTTCAACAGAGTAAAAATTTTATATTGCTAATTACTTGATATTTTGCCTTGTAAGATAAAGCCCATATTTCTCAAACAAATGAATTTCAGAAGATTAATTAAGCTTCATTAATAAATAATTAAGCATTCTGTCTCTACATTGCCTGAAAGCAAGTGTAAATTACATCTTGCCCGTGTTGCTAATTTGATGTACAGCAAACAGCCTTGCCTGTGGAAATTTTGTAAATCAAGTTTATGATATATTATCCATAGTTTTCTTGTCTTTTAATCCTTCTTGGTTGTTGATAATGCAAATCAAGCCACACGAATGAAAACCTGTCAGAAAACACTGCTTTGGAAAGCCATACTCACATTAATGCTAACTGTTCAGAGTAGTTATACGGAACATTTCTTTCTTTAATTAAAAAGTCAAACATGACAAAGAATATGCTGTTTCATCAAGTCTTACTTGGGGATCATTCCCAAAGTGAACTTTTAAAAGGGGCCCCATGAATTCTGTCAAGAAAGAATAACATAAAACATCATGGTACTTTAACATAGCTAAATCAGCAAACAGACATCAAATATGCATAATAAATTTAATATTTAATTATGTGTACTATGAAGTTTTAAACTAAACTCTACTTAGATGTTAGAAGTGCACATGGTTTTATCAAGACAATAGTTGAGACTATTACATGAATCTCCAACATTGTATTCTAGGCACAGCTTTCTTAAAGATCAGTTTCTCTATGAGATAAATCAATCCAATGAGACTGTGTATTTTTCTTCATAGGACTACTAACCACTAGATCATATCTAGTGAAAGCATTCAGTAAAAAGTTGTATGTAAATAAAATTACTATAGGAAAATAAGAAAATAATTGCATTTATGAGTGAGCTTATTAAGCTTTATCATTTACTCTAAGTCACTCATTTCTGTTTGGAAAAACTAGTTGTGTCCTGGAGAGGTCACTTAACTAAAGAAAAGAAACATGAAGGAGCATCCAAATAAGATAGGCTCTGCCTCGGAAAGGACTGATGGAAAAGGAGGATGGAAAATGTGGTAGTTTAATCTGGTTAAAACTACTGACCTCAGAATGGACCAGGCAGAGACACAATGCATGCCTTTCTTGGTTGAAGCCACCTGGCTCTAAAACTCAGTGCAGATCTTACTTTGGATCTGTATATCAAAAGTGAGTTTCCTACTCACTGTTGTCAATTACTACCTCATGAGTATATTTTATAAGATAGATTCTGAATAAGATTTTGTTTCAGTAGCTTAATTGAAGAAAGGAAGCTTAAAGAAGGGTAGAAATTCTTAATACCATAGTAATGGAAATTTTTCATATACATAATTTTCAGAACAATATTCTATTAATAGAGCTCATAGTATATAATAAATAACACCTAATGACTCAAAATAGAAATTATGTATTTAAGTTTTATTATACTTTTGCCAAATAGTAAAGTGAACCACTGGTTTTTATTGTTCTGTACTACTTATCTAGAATCATTTTGCACCTGTCTCTTAACAGGAATATTCACAAAAGTAACTCAAGAAATAAGCTATAAACTGATCAATATTTTATTCTTTTCCTTAAAGCCTCTTATTTTAACCATGAAAGGTTTCAGTGCATTAAGGCAGTACTTTATAATGTAAAATGAATCTAATAACATGCAAATATGACATTATAACAACAGATCACATGTTTTTAGCAAACATTTGCTTGTGCATTTTTATATAACTGAAAATGTTCAATCTTCATGCATTGAAAGAATTTGCGTTTAATAATGGCTACAAAGTTGAAATGTAGACTTTAAATTCTTAAAGGTTGGGACAGAAGTTATGTTCTGCAGAGGGCAGATGTGAAAAGACAAAGTTTATTACTTCATATTATTCAAAGTTTGAATAGAAATGTACATATTTAGCCGCTTCCATAAGTATGGGTGTCTGAAACAGAAAACGCATGTCACAGGAGAATGATAAAGGGTAAAGCCTTATAGCGATGAGCACTCTGTGCACTCACCACAGCTGTTCTTCCACTTTGAACACAAGGCGGCAAGAGACAGAGAAGACTGACAACTTGACTGGTTCTGCCATTTTCTTAACATTATGGGCTGTGTCACTTTTTGAGGTTCTTAGATAAGATCCAATTGCTCCTTGGTCCTTTTTAATTACCTTTCAGGATTCCTTTGTTACAGGATTTGTTACTATGTATCCAAGAGACCTTGTCTTGTCACTCTGACAGAAAGGATTGGGCTATTTAACCAGAACTAATGAATATCTTCTATTTCCTTCATGAACAAAAGTAATAAATGTTATGCAGCTTCCTGGATTGCATATGTAATTGACAGCAAGTAACAGCCTTGGAATAGTAATAATACAAATCTTCTTTATTAACTCCAAAGCTTAACAGCAGAAATTTATAGAAATATAATCTGAATTTCTTTCATTTTTCTTTCCAACCGAAATTTGCTGAGAAAATACTTATGAATGCCATGTCAATTTAGTTCTATAATGAGAAAATGATTTATTCCTTTTTTCATTTAATTACAATTGACCAAGTAATTCAGATTTTACATCAGCCGATGACTATCATATGACATGTAACATGATAATAAAGAAAATTGCATTGATTCCTAACAAAAATGTTTATTTATATTCTCTAACCACCAGTGACACATTTCAGAGTGTGAATGTGTTGTTATATTATTTACATTGTTGTTTTCTGTTTTCCTGGTTATGTAATTTGTCACTGCCAGGTTTATGATTCTTTTCTGTGCAATAAATACATCACATAATATGTGCAAACAGTCTAATAGTAATGCAACAAGGCAGAGTGAAATTTCCATGTCTGTAATAGATTACTTGAAATGTCAACATATGCTAAAATTGATATTATCTATCAGTATATTGGGATTTCCCTGGTGGCTCAGTGGAAATGCAGGAGATGCAGTTTCAATCCCTGGGTCAGGTAGATCTCCTGGCGAAGGAAATGGCAACCCATTGCAGTATTCATGTCTGGGAAATCCTATGGATAAAGGAGCCTGGTGGGCTATAGTCCATACAGTTGCAAAGAGTTGGACACAACTTAACAATTACATAAGATTCAATATATTGCTCCAGTTTGTAACATACTATAGTCGATAGGGTCGCACAGAGTAGGAAATGACTCCAGCAGTTGAGCGTGCATACTGAAATCTATTTAAATGAACAGATCTGAAATTTTCAGTCATATATTTCTTCACTTTTATATAATTCTCCATCTTATTTCAAGATTAATATAGTTTTTGTAAAAGTTTCTCTTTGTAAAGCAAGAATTTTGGCCTACTTTATTAAATGTGGAACCAAACCTTCCATATTTACTTATATGTGCTAAAATAGCTGGGGTTTTAGATGCAGAACATTGTGTTAAATTAATATATTTTACGCAATATGTCTTCTGTGCATAACCGGTTTAAATAACTTCTTTCAGTTATTTTATATCTTATCCTTTGCATTCCTGTATTCTAATCTTTGTTTCTTTTCTGAGTCAGAAAGAGGTTGTAATTTTTGACTTTATGCACATTTTAAAACATCTTCTTTTGTTTTTTATTATGTAAATGTTAAAATTATTTGGTCCTACATTTTGGAAGAGAGAACATAACACAGCACCATAGTACTTATTATGAAGCCTGAGGTCCTAGCTCTAATTCCTATGTCAATCATTTTATAAGATCAATTCTTGGATAAGAATTTTAAGCCATCCATGCCTCAATCTCCTCACTTCTTAAAGAGAGATAACACTAGTTCTTACCCAATAGGGCTTTTGCTGTGGATAAACTGTGCCAGACACATAGTGCTGCTGCTGCTACTGCTGCTAAGTTGCTTCAGTCGTGTCTGACTCTGTGCGACCCAGTGGACGGCAACCCACCAGGCTCCCCCGTCCCTGGGATTCTCCAGGCAAGAACACTGGAGTGGGTTGCCATTTTCTTCTCCAATGCGTGAAAGTGAAGTCGCTCAGTCGTGTCCGACCCTCAGCGACCCCATGGACTGCAGCCTTCCAGGCTCCTCTGTCCATGGGATTTTCCAGGCAAGAGTACTGGAGTGGGGTGCCATTGCCTAAACCCCCAATGTATAGTCATCATTGTTAACCCCAGTACTTGACACTGTGCTGACTTCTGGCATTTGAAAACAAATCCAAGGAAAGTCTGAATTTTGTTACACAGTAGGCAATATTTTCCTCTAGTCTGATGTATGTAGCATTTACTTTACCTTATAATGTTAAAAGACAATCATGTGACAATTATATTTTACATTTTGGTTCTTATTTCATTGAAATTTTTTCTTGAATATGTCAAATTTTTTAACTACTTTCTTAGATTATCCTTCAGCTGAGAAAATGGCTTGAATCCATGTTCTGTAGTCGGCTGAGAGGTACATGATACTTTTTCTTCATCTTTCTTTACTTAGTTATTAAGCGAATTTCCCCTCAGAGCTACAATCACAGCAAGAAGACAGTTATACGTAGAAGATTCTAGTCAATTCCCTGTGATGAATACAGTTCTGCTGTCTTGAGATAACATTATTCCTCACTGAGATTCCTAGTCCTCTGACATAGAATAGAGTAGAAAAGTCTTGATTCTGTCATCCTACGCTGCTACTGAAGTGTTTTCCTTTAAATGTACCCCATCAGTTATCTAACCCCAGTCCAACCCTGCTTCTCCTTCCTCCAACTATTTCTAGGAATGTGTAGCCTGCAAATATCTGTATGTAATAAAAGAAGGTAGAATCTTAAGAAAACAGTATTTACACAGATGAAGAATAGCTCAGGTTTCTCACTGGTACAGGGCTTCCCCTGTGGCTCAGCTGGTAAAGAATCCACAAGCAATGTGGAAGACCTGGGTTCAATCCCTAGGTTGGGAAGATTCCCTGGAGAAGGGAAAGGCTACCTACTCCAGTATTCTGACCTAAAGAATTCCATGGACTCTATAGTCCATGGGGTCGCAAAGAGTCAGATACGACTGAATGACTTGCCCTCACTTACTAGTACAAGACTTACATTTGTAAGCCAGATGCTCAGAAAATAATTCCAGACTCATACTCTTTTTTTTTTTTAAATTATACTAAGAAAACTTAACAAGAGATGGACCCTCTTAATAGATTTTTAAATATATAATACCCTATCACTATTTGTAGTTACAACATTGTACATCAGATCTCTAGAACTTACTCATCTTGCATGACTGAAATTTTATACACCCTAATCAGAAATTCCGCATATCTATCTCCCTCAAGCCTCTGACAACCACCATCCTGTCTTCTGGTTCTACATTTCATTATTTTATATACCTCATATGAGTGGCATCATGTGGTAATTGTGCTTCTTAGGTTGGCTTATTCCACTTATGTCCTCCAGTTTCATCTACATTGTCACAAATGACAGGATTTCCTTCTCTTTTCTTTTCTCTTAAGGTTGTATAATATTCTACTGAATGTATGGTTCACCCTTGAACAACATGTGTGTGAACTGCCTGGCTCCACTTACACCCATTTGTTTTTTTTCAAAAAGTAATGTACACTGTCTTTGATTGGTTGAATCTGAGCATGCAAATCTTGGAAATGGACAACTGATTGTAAAGTAATGTGGAGTTTCAAATTGCTAGCAGGGTTACCACCTTAACCCCCATGTTGTTTGTTGTTCAAGGTTAACTGTATGTCCCATTTTCTCCAATTTATTCAGTACACTGAAGGATATTTAGGTTGTTTCTACATCTTGGTCATTGTGAAAAGCACTGCCATGAATAGTTTAATATGTTTTTGAGACCCTGACTTTAAATATTTTGATAGTTAACCCAGAAGTGTGGTTGTTGGATAAAACAATAGTAGCTCTGTTTTTGATTAGCGTTTTCTGCTGATTAGTGACGTTGACCATTTATATGTCTTCTTTGGAGAAATATCCATCCAAGTCTTTATTCCATTTTTTAAATTGGGTTATTAGGGTTTTTTCCTTTTTGCTACTGAGTTGCAGGAGTTACTTATGCATTTTGGAAATTAACTCTTTATCAGACATAAGATTTCACAAATATTTTCTCCCCTTCCATGGGTTGCCTTTCATTCTGTTGTTTCCTTTGCTGTGCAGAAGCTTTTTGGTCTGAAGTCCCACTTATTTATTTTTTATTTTGTTGTCTGTGCTTTTGATGTCATTTCCAAAACTCATATCATGAGGTTTTCCCCTTATTCTAGAGGTTATATATATATATTTTTAATTTTATGTTGAAGTTTTTATCTGGCCTGGAAAATCCCCTGGATGGAGGAGCCTGGTGGGCTACCATCCATGGGGTCGCTAAGAGTCGGAGGCGACTGAGTGACTCACGTTCACTTTTCACTTTCATGCATTGGAGAAGGAAATGGCAACCCACCCAGTGTTCTTGCCTGGAGAATCCCAGGGAGGGAGCCCATCAGGGGAGTCTGGTGGGCTGCCGTAAATGGGGTCACACAGAGTTGGACACGACTGAAGTGACTTAGCAGCAGCAGCAGAGCTTAATTTTGCTGATTGTATAAGTGTGTTAGTTGCTCAGTCGTGTCCGACTCTTTGTGACCCCACGGACTGTAGCCCACCAGGACTTTCTGTCCATGAAATTCTCCAGGCAAGAATATTGGAGTGGGTTGCTGTTTCCTTCTCCAGGTTATTGTATATATAGTTTATTTTTGTGTATTCATTATCTTACATGTGGATTTTCAATTTTCTCAGTATCGTTTGTTAAAGAGCTTATCCTTTCCCACTGTATTTTCTTGGCACAGATGTCAAAGATCAATTGACCATTTATGTGTGGATTTATTTTTAAGAAGCACATTCTTAAAAGCTCTACTTTAACTTAGTTTGGAATGTTCTAAGTTGAAGAGGCATCTTAGCTGGAACATTACTCATAGTGTCTAGTAGATTAACAAGCAGCCTACTCTGCTCTGAAGGTCACCTCTCTCCTCAACATCAGGTGCTATTTTCCTATTCCTAGAAATGATCACATTATATTCTTTAAGTGTCTTTTTTCAGTATTTATGCTCATATGCCTAAGAAATATGCTTGTACTATATTTCTTAAATTTTCAGATTTGGCCATTAGCTATTTAGCAGTTATCTAGGGAAATGAGTATTTAGCTAACTTTTACTCACTTATCTATTCACCATCCTCCACATACAACTTTCCTGTCCCCCATATTTCCCCATATGTTTGTGTACATATACACAGTGTACACATACATACTAGGTAATTTTATTTTCATATCTATATAAATGTAGTTCACAGCTAATCAATACAATATAATATGACTATTTTTGTTCATTTTTGAGATTTTAATTTTCCCTTTTTAATAAGCTTCCGTATTGTTGGTTGCTGTTAGGATTGTTTTCTCCTAGAACTTTAGATAGTTCTTAAAGCTAATTCATGTCTAAACCATACCTTAATTTTCTACATATTTTTCTCAATACAGTAAAACATATCCAGTATTCTGTCAGTTTTATCTTCTTGAAATCATGTCTACCAGAATTTCTGACTTGCTCCAATAAAGATATGTTGCTCTAAAAGTCAGCTGTACAGTTGTCACTTAGGGACTGTCCTTATCCTTAACCTAAGGTTTTCCTTTACTTCTCTTGTAGGTTGGATCAACTGCTTCTTGGATCCCAAGCTTTCCCTCTTGTTTTATTCCCTCATCTTATGGAAGCATCATGTCTAGTAGTTTCCTGAAAAAAAGATGGATGTGGAAGGCAAAATCCACTGAAATCTTGTGTGTCTGCAAAGCTTTTTATAATTATGTAACTCTGAAGTTTGGAATAGAATTCTAAGTGGGAATTTTTTCCCCACAGCTTTAGGACACTGTTTCACTGACTTTTGTTTACAATGTTGCACTTAAGAAGTCCCAGTTCATCGAATGGTTGATCATTTGTAAGTAAACTGTTTTTAATTTATAGGACATGCAGTGTCTTTGAGAAAAGTCCTCAGATTTTGTGATTATTTAAGACTTGATGTGCATCTACTTGTATCTATCATACTTATATAGATATATCTTATATATATATATAATACTTATATATATTATATTTGATAGTCTCTTTCCATTTGAAATTCAAACAATGATTTTCCTCCCATATCTTCATTTCTAGAAATCTTCTGTTTAAAAATCACTGCTCTTGGAATTAATCCTATAGCTACCTTTTGCTATAGACTGGAAGGTGACTATGGCTCAGATCATGAACTCCTTATTACAAAATTCAGACAAATTGAAGGAAGTAGGGAAATCCACTGGACAATTCAGGTATTACCTAAATCAAATCCCTTATGATTATACAGTAGAAGTGAAAAATAGATTCAAGGGATTAGATCTGATAGACAGAGTGCTTGAAGAACTATGGATGGAGGTCTGTGATATTGTACAGGAGACAGGGATCAAGACCATTTCCAAGAAAAAGAAATGCAAAAGGCAAAATGGCTGTCTGAGGAGGCCTTACAAAGCTGAGAAAAGAAGAGAAGTGAAAGACAAAGGAGAAAAGGAAAGATATACCCATTTGAATGGAAAGTTCCAAAGAAAAGCAGGGAGAGATAAGAAAGCATTCCTCAATGATCAATGCAAAGAATAGAGGAAATCAATAGAATGGGAAAGACTAGAGATCTCATCAAGAAAATTATGGATACCAAGGGAAAATTTTATGCAAAGATGGGCACAAAAAAGAACAGAAATGGTATGGACCTAACAGAAGCAGAAGATATTAAGAAAAGTTGGCAAGAATACACAGAATACACAATAATACAACTGTACAAAATAGATCTTCATGACTCAGGTAACCATGATTGTGTGATCACTTACCTAGAATCAGACATCCTGGAATGCAAAGTCAAGTGGACCTTAGAAAGCATCACTACGAACAAGCTAGTGAGGTGATGGAATTCCAGTTGAGCTATTTCAAATCCTAAAAGACGATGCTGTGAAAGTGCTACACTCAATATGCCAGCAAATTTGGAAAATTCAGCAGTGGCCACAGGACTGGAAAAGTCAGTTTCATTCCAATCCCAATGGAAGGCAATGCCAAAAAATGTTCAGTCTACTGCACAATTGAACTCATCTCACATGCTGGCAAAGTAATACTCAAAATTCCCCAAGCCAGGCTTCAACAGTATGTGAACCATGAACTTCCAGATTTTCAAGCTTGATTTAGAAAAGGCAGAGGAACCAGAGTTCAAATTGACAACATCCTTTGGGTTATTGAAAAAGCAAGAGAATACAAGGTAAACATGTACTTCTGCTTTAGTGATTACATCAAATCTTTGTGTATATCACAACTGTGGAAAATTCTTAAAGACATGGGAATACCAGACCAACTGACCTGCCTCCTGAGAAATCTATATGCAGGTCAAGAAGCAACAGTTAGAACCGGACATGGAACAACAGACTGGTTCCAAATAGGGAAAGGAGTACATTAAGGCTGTATATTGTCACCCTGTCTATTTAACTTATATAAAGATTATATCATGAGAAATGCTGGACTGGATGAAGCACAAGCTGGAATCAAGATTGCCAGGAGAAATATCAATAACCTCAGATATGCAGATGACACCACCCTTACGGCAGAAAGCGAAGAACTAAAGAGCCTCTTGATGAAAGTGAAAGAGGAAAGTGAAAAAGTTGGCTTAAAACTCAACATCCAGAAAACTAAGATCATGGCATCTGGTCCCATCACTTTATGGCATATAGATGGGGAAACAATGGAAGCAGTTACAGACTTTATATTTTGGAGATCCAAAATCACTGCAGAAGGTGACTGCAGCCATGAAATTAAAATATTCTTGCTCCTAGAAAGAAAAGCTATGATCAAACTAGACAGCATATTAAAAAGCAGAGACACTATTTTGCCAACAAAGGTCTGCCTAGTCAAAGCTATGGTTTTTCCAGTACTCATGTATGGATATGAGAGTTGGACTATAAAGAAAGTTGAGTGCCAAAGAATTGATGCTTTTGAACTGCGGTGTTGGAGAAAACTTTTGCGAGTCCCTTGGACTGCATGGAGATCAAACCAGTCCATTTTAAAGGAAATCAGTCCTGAATATTCATTGGAAGGATTGATGCTGAAGCTGAAGCTCCAATACTTTGGCCACCTGATGTGAAGAACTGATTAGTTGGAAAAGACCTTGATGCTTGGCAATATTGAAGGCAGGAGGAGAAGGGGATGGCGGAGGATGAGATGACTGGATGGCATCACCACCTCAATGACATGAATTTGAACAAGCTCCAGGAGTTGGTGATGGACAGGGAAGCCTGACATGCTGCAGTCCATGGGGTTGCAAAGAGTTGGACACGTCTGAGTGGCTGACCTGAACTGAACTGAACATTTTGCTTCTCTTAATTTTATTTTACTTGTATTTTCTTTAATTTTTGATGTGTCCTCAAACTTACTCAAGAAATACTTATTGAATTATGCTATAATTTTGCTTTTAACATGCCTTTTTTTAATATTAATAATGCACTTTTAGCAAAACACTTTGTCATGGATTTTTGTATTCAGTTATTCACTGAGATTTTGGAATTATCTTTACCTTGTACAGTTTCTTACTCCTCCAAGTTTCTATTTTTCACATTTTTAATATATATATATATATATATATATATATATGCATACCTATATATAGTTTTATTTGTTTACTTTTGGCTGTGCTGGGTGTCTGTTGCCACTCAGAATTTTCTCTGGCTAATGGGGACTACTCTCTAGTCATGGTGTGAACTGTTCACTGCAGTGGTCTCTCTTTGTTTTGGAGCATGGGCTCTAGGCCACTCAGGTTCAATAGTTGTGGCTCCCAGGCTTTGAAGCAGTAATAGTTGTTGCACGCGGGTTTAGTTTCTCCGTGGTACGTGTGATCTTCCTAGATGAAGGATTAAACCCATGCCTCCTCCATTGGCAGATGGATTCTTTACCACCAAACTACAAGGAAAGCCCTATTTACTTGTTTTGATCTCAGTATTACTTCTTAGACATTTTCTTCAAATATCTAGCTTCACTTGACTGTCTATGAAGAAAGAAGGCAGCACTAGATTGATAGAAATTTCTGTGTATGTGTGCATGGCCATCACTTCTGAGCATCAGTGGAGAAGCATGTGAATGGGCTTTTTCCCTGAAGAATTTCCATCAGTCTCTAAGGTTGTTTCTCTGGCATGTTCAGAGTTCATAAGGAAGCCTTTTTCAGTCTCTGTCTTAGGTAGAATAAATTTCCCTGTCAGTATTCTGAGAGTAAAGTTTGGATGAGAGCTGGTAGTTTCGGGACCCTGTTTCACATAGTCCCAGTTTTCACTATAATATTTAACATCAACTGGGTCTGAATTTTCTAAATTTCTTATACTCTCTGTTTTATTCTCTAGACCAGAAGTCCCCAACCTGCTGGATCTAAAGCCTGGGGATCTGAGGTGGAGCTGATGTAATAATTATAGAAATAAAGTGGCACAATAAAGATAATGCACTTGAATCATCCCAAAAGCATCCCTCACACACCATCCATGGAAAAATTGTCTTCCACAAAATCAATCCCTAATACCAAAAGTTTGGGAATTGCTGCTTTAGGCAGTAATTCTCTAGTCTGCTTGTCAGGTTAAATGGATGTTTGCCTCATAAAAACTCTCAGCTTAAGTTTTTCTTTTATGTTCCTCCTTAAACTCTGCTTCCAGAGGCATTTCCTGAGTTTTTTTGATGTTTTCTTTGTTAATTATATTGCTTTCAACTTCTCCCACAAAAGACTTAAAGAGTTGCTACAGGATTCTCAGTTAAATTTGAACAGACATATTCTAAAATAATTATTCATTGTTTTTCTGAGATTCAAATTTAACTGGGCATCTTCTATTTGTATTTGCTAAATATTGCAATCCTATTTAACATATGACTTCCCTGGGTTGTTCAATCAGCTATCGCCTACCCTCTAGCTTAGAGTTTCCAACATTTTTGGCTCTCTCATATCTCCTGTTCTCTTTGTACTTATGTATTTGCACTTTAAAAATTAGTTTACTGTCATTTGTGTGACTTGAAGACATTAACTTTTGTTCTGTTCACTACCTTAATTGAAATAAGTTGTTTTCAATGCAAAGTGCAAGATTTTTTCTTAGTTATCAAAAGAGAACCTGAATCCTCTTGATTTAACTATGCTTAGAAATACAATTAACCTTTAACGAAAATATACATGGATTTGCTTTTAAACTGATATCATCAGTGGGATTACAATGCCTCCAAGTCCAAAGGAAACACATTTTATGAGCTATGAATGTGAATGTTTGGACATGGAAGCTAAGTCATACTTTCTATATACACTACTTAAATAGTCTCATAAACAGGAAAGACAAAATTAAACCTCTTCAGGAGTTATTGTTAATTCATTGTCCTGATTGTCTTTTTACCAGAGTGCTGTGTTAGTTTGGACAGAGTAAGGAGATTATTTTCAGGTTCATTATATAAAATTCATGCCAAGTTTAATCAATAAACCTGCCCATAAAATGACATATAAGAGAAAGGTTGAAATTTCTCTGGGACTAAAATATGAAAGCTAGAGGAGATCTTAAAAATCATTTTTTCCTCTGTCCTTCTGATGGCTCTTTATATGACTCTTATCTCCTTTACATGTTCAACTTTTTGCAGACTTATTAAAACAGGTACATTTTAAAATATATCCTTATAAATAGTACAATATACAGCTTGCCAGTTGGGATTCTTTTCCTGAATTCTTGGAATATATTTAAGTTTAAAATAACCTTATTTTACATAAAACCTTAATCCCTTGATTTTCATACTAGTAACATTTATTCTTTTTTTTCAAATACAGATTAAAATAAGGCACAAAGTATTTATTTATAAGTGACATGGTAAATATAATATTTTATTGTACATCTTAGGGCAGCTGTAGTGAATCATAGTTAAAGAGAGTTAAACATATATAATCAGTGTCCATGCTGCTGCTGCTTGTCGCTTCAGTTGTGTCTGACTCTGTGTGACCCCATAGACAGCAGCCCACCAGGCTCTCCCTTCCCTGGGATTCTCCAGGCAAGCAAGAACACTGGAGTGGGTTGCCATTGCCTTCTCCAAACAGTGTCCATAAGTTTTGTGAAATTGTTGGAGAACTATTTCTACTACCCTAAATCACCTTGGATACCATTATGAGAATTTATCTTTTTAAGGGAAGTCTCTGGGGTATAGTTTATGATCAAATGTCCTTTAAGGGTGATGCTTAACTTCTACACATGAACTTCTTAATGTAGTTCAGTGCTGTGTGTGTGTGTGTGTGTGTGTGTGTAAAACAAGGATCTCTGACATGTTTGTTTCTCATTTCTGACAGTTAGCATTATTGCACTCTGACAATTGGGTCTGTGCTACCATCTGTCACTCGGGGAATGTGTCTGTCAATTAGCAGGTCGACAACACTATCTGTCGACCCACAAAAATTACCAGGAAAATAACTTGAAAGCTACTGTCAGGAGGAAATTGAACTAGGTATTGAGTTCTTTGGAAGTACATTTATTCCACAGCATCTGTGTGTCAAGTAGTGATGAATGCCCTTTTTAACTAGGTGAGAAAGTGAAATTTGTCTCCTTAAAGAAGCTTCTATAGTGTAGGCTATGCTCTTTCAGCAATGCCAATCGGTCTATAAAATGATTTTCATATTTATTCACTTATTTATTAATAATTTTTAAGTATACTCAGGAAAAACCTTACAATTTTAAAAATTTAGATTTAAGAAATGACTAGTATCTATATTTAAGAAGTGACTAATACGAAAATGTCTGATTCCATTTACTCTGGTGGTGGTGGTTTAATTGCTAAATCATGTCTGACTCATGCAATCCCAAGGACTATAGCCCACCAGGCTCCTCTGTCTATGGGATTTCCCAAGCAAAAATACTAGAATGAATTGATATTTTCTCCTTCAGAGGACCTTCCCAACCCAAGGATCAAAACCAGTTCTGCACTGCAGGCAGTCTCCTGCTTTGCAGGCAGATTCTTTATCAACTGAGTCACCAGGGATGATTGCTTTTATTCTACTTTAACCTCAATGCATAATATCTTGAGGTTCAGCTATTGATGGTGAACATCCTTTCCAAAAAATTCCTCCTTGTAGTTTCATGATGTTTCTCTAAAATTTGTATGGTCAGGCCACTCAGGATGGCTGTGCTCCTGCTCTCTATACATCACCTGCTCAACCAACACCTGCTTCACCCTCACTCTATTCACATGCCTGACCTTCCCACCTTGCTAATGATTGTTCTTACCAAGGTGGCAGTGAAGGATGTCCCCCTCTGCAGGTTTCCCTGGTAACCAATGAGCCAACCTGATGTCACTTCCTTCTGAAACTGTGACCTCCTGCAACCACCCCCTGCTCCCCTGGGAGCAAGGACTGCCACCATGTCCTGACTACCATCTGCTCCAGGACTTTGCTTCAGACTTCTAAGATCCCCTATGCATTAAACCATTGATGTTTCTATTGCACACCCCAGGCTCTTTCTTTGGTCTTGAATTTGGGCAAGTATGGACCCGGGAGGCCCAGAAAGTACAACCCAACAAGTTCATTTGAGAAGATTATCCATGAAGTCCTGGCTCAATAAGAACATTATACCTATTTCAGGCTTCCCTGATAGCTCAGTTGGTAAAGAATCTGCCTGCAATGCGGGAGACCTGGGTTCAATTCCTGGGTTGGGAAGATTCCCCTAAAGAAGGGAAAGGCTACACACTCTAGTATTCTGGCCTAGAGAATTCCATGGACTGTATAGTCCATGGGGTCGCAAAAGTCAGACATGATTCAGCAACTTTCACTCCTCACCTATTCAAAGCATAGATTTCTAAAAGCTAAATGCACTGGAGAACAACTGAGAAGGTATAAGGTATAGTCTTGTCAATTGTCTTCTTTTCTGCTTTTTCAAATACATCCTCTAATTACACATTTTAGAGCTCAAAAATAAAATCTCTTTAGACCAAGAGTCTCATCAATAAGCTTTGTTATTTACCTTTCCAACACTAAACAGAATAAATAGATTTGTGAACAACTGTGAGTGTATGTGTATATATAGTATACACACTAATATATAAATATATGCATATGGCTGTATATACAGTTCTTATAATAAATGGACTTTATTGTCCTTTAAAAGTAATTTCACACATTTTTGTAATTTTTAGTTTTTTCTAACCTGTTACACTGCAAATGACAAAAATATCTACACACGTGGAAACACATGTATACACACACACTTTAAAAACCTGCTGTATATATATATACACACATATACATATATATACACATATACATACCTGCACACACAAACCTACGCTTTTATACATGTATATTTGTGATTGTGTATATGTGTGTATAAATACATGTATGTATATATGTATATGTATTTATCTTCAGTATAATAGGTTAGAAAAAATAGAAAACTATAAAAATAGGTTAAATTACTCAAAAAAAGACAACAGAGTTCACTTAGCATGACAACTGTATATGTACTAGCTAGTGTGCAAGATGTCTTGGAATCAAACAATAACTCAGATCCACCACATATTAGCAGTGAAATAGCATTTTTTAAAAATGAGTCTCCTTGCAGTCCGGGGGACTCCGGGGGGTCTTCTCCAATACCACAGTTCGGGATCATCGATTCTTCAGTGCTGGGCTTTCTTTGAAGTCCAGCTCTCGCATCCGTGCATGGCTACTGGAGGGGGCATGGCCTTGACTAGACGGACCTTTGTTGGCGGGGTGGCATCTCTGCTTTTTGGTGTGCTGTCTGGGTTGGTCGTGGCTTTCCTTCTGGGAAGTGGGTGTCTTTTGGTTTCATGGCTGCAGTCACCATCTGCAGTGGTAAACATTTAATAAAAATTTTCACTTCTCAACACTTCAAAAATCAACAGGAATAACTAAGACTTGAGGACTGTTGAATGCTGGATGTATCTTTTTCAAAGAAACAAAACAAAAAAGCTTCTGGTTCACCATGAATGTAAATTGATATTCGGAAAATGTATGCCTGTAATTTGAAAGATGAAAATGACAGATAGATATTGTTGTGAAATATGGTAATAACTTATAATTATCTGTTATTGATAAGAGTTCACATTTAATTTAATTAAACAAGTTTTAGGAGTGTCAATCTCTGATTCTCATATTGGATATAGCCAGTGTGAGCCATAGATAGATGAATAGATAAAATATATATCTATATATATGTTTCTCCCTTCCATTCTTATGTAGCAAATGTGAGTTTTCAAGAAATAATTATATAGAAAACTTCAGAATTTCAAGCAAGTAGAAAGAATTTGTGACTTATACATGATTGTACTTTGGAGAATTTTTAACAGCTAAGGCCTTACATCTTTCAAGGGCTGGCTGTATAATTGGCATATGTCTGTGATTATAACATTTTTCTTAAGACAAATTATAAAATAAAGTTGTCCATGAATTTTTTGAAAAAAAAAAAAAACTAAAAACATTTTCAGCATGAGGTTTCTAATTTATAAAATGAAAATATTCTAATGAGTATTCAAGAAAGTAATAAATATAATGCTCTTAACTAGAAAGTGATACATGATAAGAACTCAGTAAACTTTAGCTAAAAATGATCAGGTCGTTTTATAGATTTCAGACACCTCTAAAGGTATAACTGTATCGTAACACAGTGAAATAATTCCATAACAATAACTTTGAGCTATCTGAGTCATACATCATGAGATTGTACAAAAGGAAAAGGATGGATAGGGGATCTTCAGTCAGTCAGTTCAGTCGCTCAGTCGTGTCCAACTCTCTGCGACCCCATGAATTGCAGCATGCCAGGCCTCCCTGTCCATCACCAACTCCCGGAGTTCACTCAGACTCACGTCCATCGAGTCATTGATGCCATCCAGCCATCTCATCCTCTGTCGTCCCCTTCTCCTCCTGCCCCCAATCCCTCCCAGCATCAGAGTCTTTTCCAATGAGTCAACTCTTTGCATGAGGTGGCCAAAGTACTGGAGTTTCAGCTTTTAGCATCATTCCTTCCAAAGAACACCCAGGACTGATCTCCTTCAGAATGGACTGGTTGTATCTCCTTGCAATCCAAGGGACTCTCAAGAGTCTTCTCCAACATTATATAATAAATCTGAATCTCTGAAATCCTTGATGAAGAAAAATATAATTGTTTTCAGTTTTCTGTGTTAACTCAGTTACAGAAAAGTATAGTTGATCCTTGAACAACATGAGGATTAGGAGCACTGACTCTCCATGTAGTCAAAAATCTGCATGTTACTGTAGGCCATCTGTATTTGCCTTATCTGACATTCTACATCCATGAATGCTGTCAACCACAAATCACTTAGTATTTAGTGAAAAAAACATGTGTAAGTGGACTCATGTAGTTCAAGGATCAATTGCATAATGAATTTTTGAAAACTATTCACAACATAGTGAATATTTTTGATCATTTTTGTCCTCTAGCTTCAGTGTTATTTAAATTTGAATTTTAATAAACTTTACTAGGTTCCTCCCTATCTACACCTGTAGCTCATATTGTAGTTATTTGTGGTGATAGGTCCCTTCCTGGAACAGGCCATCCATCTATAACATTCTCTTAGGCAGTTAGGGGGAAGTTCAGAGGTTCTTTCTGAGCCTCCTGGCCCTTGATTATTTATTCCTAGAGATAACCCACATGCCGCTGAAGAAAAATATTTTGGGGTGGCAATTTTGTCCCTTATAAATATCACTGAAGCAAGCTTTAGGCAGTTATACTTGATGTCCTTAGGTGAGATTTCCTTCAGATTTTTGAAAGTAGCTTGTAGTTTCTTTAAGGGTCATATTTTAGAGGGCTCCTGTTTTTACAGTGGGCTTCCCTAGTGGCTCAGATGGTAAGGCATCTGTCTGCAATGCAGGAGACCTGGGTTCGATCCCTGGGTTTGGAAGATCCCCTGGAGAAGGAAATGGCAGCCCATTCCAGTATTCTTGCCTGGAAAATCCCATGGACCGCAGAGCCTGGTAGGCTACTGTCCCTGGGGTCGCAAAGAGTCGGACACAACTGAGTGACTTCACTTTCATTTTTAGAGTACTCATTCGATATTTCTGTCAAACCTCCAGCCTTATCCTCTATGGGCTCCATTATATGTCTATCTTTGTTATCAGGGAAAATGTTTATGCTTCTCAGTGCAAGGTTATATGAGGAAATACTTCAATAAAACACAAAAGAGGAATTGTTGCCTTTTACAGCACTTTGAGATTCTCCCCAACATTATAAAGTATAACATTTCATTCAGAATATTTCCTTGTGGTCTGAGGTTCTTTCATTACATCATTCTTCCACTTTATTATTTTTTTTTGATAATAGTTTAGCCATTTTAAGAACTATCTGGCTTGATCAATAAACAAAATTTTGCCTACAAAATAGAAACTGTTAAGGTCAAGGATGTATGAATGTCATTATATTATGTAATTTTACCATCAGAGCAAATGATTCTCAATGTCCTTTCTTGTCTGTGTTAGAATTGGGGCAGTAAGTTAAAAGAGCCTGATTCAGACAGATACAAAAGGGAAAAAAATGAGTCATTGGTCTAGAGGGGAAAATGAAATAACATGGTATGAAAGATAAGTATTAATATCTGGGTTTTATTCCTCAGCAAGGGGGCAAGTCCCTTAAAGTTAGATCTGTTAAATTCAAGAAGAGTGTGTTGTTTTGAAAACATAAAGAGTGTGCAGATTTGGAAGCTACTTGGAAATTTAAAATGATAAGAGACCCTGACCCTAAATTAGGCAGTTGGGAAAGATAGGCCATTTCTATTTGCATACTGGCAAACAAGAAAATTTGGATATCAGAATGAAATCTTCCCAATATCCATTATGACATATAGTATGATGGTGGTTTTTCATGGTATAATTGTTTGATTTATCATATAAAATATTATTTTATAGGAACTATTTAGTTGCTATAATTTGTGTTTTCCTTTTATTCCCACTCTTAAACTCTCTGTCTTTCTTTTTGTGTAAAGGGGGAAGATAAACTCCCACACCGAGGAATAAATGGAGTGAGACACAGTGAGTAAGAGCAAGACAGTTTTGAGTGACGTCAGCAAGATGGAAAATTAGATGTTTCCTGACTTCAGTTCCCCTCAGAGAAAGTGACTAGCATCTGTCCACAGACAAGATATTTCTATGAAGATCTTAAAACCTGGAGGTGAAGATGAAACATCCCGCTAGACCACAAAAACTGAGAAAACCTACATTAAAAAGGTAAGAGGAGTGGTTTCACCTTGACTACACTGCCCCTCCCCAGGCTGATGTGATGCTATAGTAAGGGGGTCCCCCTGGACTGACAGCTTCTCCAGTGGTAACACTAGAATCTAAGGTAGACATTCATATTCCCCAGCATTCCCAGATGCTTCCTGAGAGGCCCACTTAGGTATTGCCTCATGGGGTTGAGGGCCCACAGCAAGAAGCACATGAATCTTGGCAGACTGCATTCTTATGTGGGTAATATCCAGGCAGAAGCCCTAGCTGGTGATTCTGTTCCTCTGTAGAGCCAAGCCTGGGGCACCATGTAGCCTGAGAGCTCAGTTGGCAGTTCTGCCCAATTTGGGTCCCAAATCATTGACTGGACCATTCCATCTTTGGAGCTGTATCTATGTCCCTGTCTGGACAGGGAGCCAGGCCAGCAGCCACACCCATCTTGGAGCATAGCCTCTGGACCTGCCTGCCCAGGGAGCCAAACCAGCAACGCTCGGCAGTCATGGGGCCTTTCCTACAGACCCTCTAAGGCAGAGAGCCACACCAATAGCGATACTCTACTAGGGAGCATGGCTTCTGGCCCCACCTCAACATGACCGTGAATGACGACCCTGGGCAACCCTGGAACTCAACTCCAAAATGAGGCTACCCTTGTTCACTCAGGGGCGCTTTACTCAAAATATTAAATGGCTCAATCTCCCTAAAATACGAATGATTTTATTAGAAAAGCTGAAGTAATCAATGAAAGCTCCTCAGTGATAGAAGGCATTCATTACAGAATATCCAGGTAGGATTCTGACGAATTTGAATGGAGCCATCATCATATGTGGTTGCAATAACTATTTGGAACTTGTTCTTTTGGTGATTAAGCAAGGGTGTCTTCATTTGTAGAAGGAATAGTTGTATTAAGCAAAAGTATGATTTGTTGTAATTTTGTTATATGAAAATTTACATATTGAAGGGATCCCCTAGTTGTCTAGTGGTTAAGAATTCATGCTGACACTGCAGGGGATATGAGTTCAATCCCTGTTCAGGGAACTAAGATTCTGCATGCCACATGGCACGAGCCAAAAACAAAAAAAAAGAAGTATTGAAAAATAGTGTATGGAAGCTTAATAGCAAAAGAGTTAGATCAGATAGTCTGTTGTTTCTCAGTATAGCTCACTTACTAGGGCTCTTTGTTATTAGGGCTGCAAGTCTGTAAACACCTCAATCTGAGACCATCCAGGCCATCTACACTGGTTGTTTTCTGATACCCACCATGACAAGCAGGCATGTGATGGTCATACTACCCCACAGCCTTTAGCTGACAACCGATGCTTTTTGAAAAGCAAAGAGGAAAACACTGATCCATGCAGGACATGTTGGCAAAAGAAAGAGCACAAATCAAAAGCTCTTCCTTATCCTATCCTATAGTTGTGTCATCTGGCTCTCTCCTTCTCTGGGGACCTTTAGTTTTCTAAAAATCCAAAACATCTTATGGAATCATAAGCCTGTATTTTATTTTCTTATATTATAAATAAAATCTAGAGGAAATCTAATGGTACTAGTTAGAAAATTAAGATTTTGGCATGCTATTTTATAGATTTATGCTTTTAGGACTATGAGCTATTCTTCTAGTGTAATATTTCAGTGATATTTTTAGATGTCAGAATATTGCATGTCAGATTAACAAGATTGATTTTAAAGTGACTTTTTATCAATATAGTTCTACTTTGCTCTATTGTGGAATATTGAATATTTGATAAAACATGCAGAAAATGAATCAAGCAGAAGCTTTAATAGTCTAAGTTTTCTTTAAAGAGAAATTTCAACTATTTTCTCAGAAAAAGAGAATTTATTTTTTAAAGTTTATATATTGATTTATTATTCAGAGCTCTGAATAATAAAGAATGGCTCTACAAAATAGGTATGAAGCCCATCCTCCTTCCTCCACACCACCACATTTCTTTCTCACCTGTTTTTTGGATCCTTAACTACAGTTGCCTTTCGCTCTCTAACTTCCTAATTCTAGTACTCTTCCCTTCTGGATTTGCTCACAGTCCAGCACAAATTTAAACCATCCCTTGTTTATGTATAAATCGCTGTTAAAAATGTTGGTAAGGGAATCTATATGTGTGCATCTGTGCTAAGTTGCTTTAGTCACGTCCCGCTAAGTTGCTTTAGTCACGTCCCACTCTCTGTGACCCCATGGACTGTAGCCTGCCAGGCTCCTCTGTCCATGGGATTCTCCAGGCAAGAGTACTGGAGTGGGTTGCCATGCCCTTCTTCAAGGGATCTTCCCAAACCAAGGATCGAAACTTCATCTCTTACGTCTTCAGCATTGGCAGGAGGGTTGTTTACCGCTAGCACCTCCTATAATCTATATAATGCCTAATGCAAAATAATTTTTGTTAGAGGAGAGTTTCTGAAATCAAAACTTTGGTAGAATGAGTCTTTGTGAAGAAACTGTCAATCACACAGACAAAGCAGCTTGTAACTCTTTGTAGTCATAACTCTGGGAATCATATAAAATGGAATACAGCTCATTAGAATGCAAGCAGATGAGCTAGTGAAAGAGTAGACCATATTGTGCATGTACCATCACTGTTAACATTATTATAAAAGTATAATGCTAACATTTTAGTGATTACATTAAATTTGAGCTATGTGGTTTCTTCATAGATAGCTACAAGATACATTACCTGTGGTATACAGACTTGACAAAAATGGTTCTTTTGCTGAAAATAGTTTCACATATTGGAAGAAATGTATCTTAATCCTTAATATAAGTCTGTGATTATGGAACAGGCATGATATTTACTTAACAGTTTCCAAAAAATCATTCATAAATGTTAATGAGTATTAAAGTTTAATAACTATCCAATATTAAATTTTAATTATAAAGTAGTAGGCGAATATGTTTTTTCTTATAACATATGCATACTGTTAACAAAATTAAAATTATCCCCTAATCATCATTCCAGACCCTTGTCACTTCTCTTCCTCACCAGAGACAATCATTATTTTTTAAAATCATTCGTGATTGATTTTGAGCTTTTATGTATAGTTAAAACATTATAACAATTGCAGATAGTAGTTTATATAGTTTTCTACATGTTTTAAGGTAAATTATACTTAAATACTGCTCAGGGGCTTTTTTGAATACCCATAATAAGTTATGTAGATTGAATTTTCATTTATACATGCTTTGTGTTAAATTGTAGGACACATCAAATTTATATAGACATTTATTTTTGGTGGGTACTTAGATTTTTTTTTTTTTTAATAATAAGTGATACAATTAAGTTGTGGGACTTCCAGTGTATAGTTGGAATTTTTCTTTCAGTGTTAGACTTTCAAAGTAAAAGTTCTGGGACATAGGTAGAAGCATTCTTAGTTTCAATTGATGACACTATGCTACGGTGATGTTGTGATTTATAATAAATATTTATTTGATCCCCCCGTTCTTGGTATACAATTCTTAAAATTTAGAACTTCCTAAGCAATGAGAGTGATGGGAGTATCTTTTGTTACAATATTTACAGAGTATTTAAGTCTTCAAAAGCTAAATTTCCTGAAATAGTTCTAGAGTAAATAGCTCCAACGGAGAAGGCAATGGCACGCCACTCCAGTACTCTTGCCTGGCAAATCCCATGGATGGAGGAGCCTGGTGGGCTGCAGTCCATGTCCATGGGGTCGCAAAGAGTCGGACATGACTGAGTGACTTCCCTTTCCCTTTTCACTTTCATGCATTGGAGAAGGAAGTGGCAACCCACTCCAGTGTTCTTGCCTGGAGGATCCCAGGGACGGGGGAGCCTGGTGGGCTGCCTTCTATGGGGTCGCACAGAGTCGGACACGACTGAAGCGACTTAGCAGCAAATAGCTCCAAAGGTAAAAGTGAGGGTTTTGTTTTGTTTGTTTGTTTTTTCAATTAACCAGCTCTTTTAACCACCCTGGGAGTTTATATTAATAAAGTAACTTTTCGAAAGCCCATAAGCATGGGGGGTTTTTTGCCAGGAGAACCAACTGTGTAAACAGAGGGTTAGAATTTTGAGCTCCTACCCCAACCTCTGGGGAAGAGAGGCTGGAGGTTGAGTTAACCAGTAATAATCAATGATTCAACTAGTGATTTAATCAATCATGCCAATGTAATGAGGCTTCCATAAAAACTCTAACTGAAGGGATCTGGAGAGTCTCCAGGTTGGTGGTAAACGGTGGAGATAGCAGGCCGATGGTAACCCAGAGAGGGCATGGAAGCTCTGTGTCCCCTCCCACATATCTTTCTCTGTGCATCTCCTCCATCTGACAGTTCCTGAGTTATATCCTTTCAATAAACCAGAAATCTAGTAAGAATACTATGACTTGGTTCTGTGAAGCATTTTAGCGAAAAATTGAACCTCACTAGAGGAGTCTTGGGAACTTCTGGCTTATAATGGGTCAGATAGTAGCCTACATGATCTCCTGGACTTGCAGTTGGCATCTAAAGTTGGGGATAGTGTTGTGGGATGGAGCCCTTAACCTGTGGAATCTGACATTATTTCCTAGTAGTGTCAGAAGTTAAATTGTAGGATACCCAACTGCTGTCACCAGACTACTTGGTGTGGAAAATCCATGTATTTGGAGTACAAAGGTATTTGGTGAGTTGAAGGAAAAAAAGAGCTCTGTTATTTGCTCTGAGTAGAAATCTTTTCTTCTTCAGTTATTGTCACATTGTAAGTAGAAGATCAGTGATGTTTGTTAAAAAAACATTTTTTTTAACATTACGAAACTTAATTCAGGATCCCTTATGATGCTGTACTGGTGAAAAGTGACAAGTTTTATAATATATATAAAATATCTTCTAAAATCCTCAATCATAACATAGGCTTGACTTTCTCTTTAAAGCCCCTGAAGAATGAAGCATCTTTTGGATTTATTATAGGGCTTCCCTGGTGGCTCAGTCAATAAAGAATCTGCCTGCATTGAAGGAGATCCAGGTTTGATCCCTGGGTGGGGAAGATCCACTGGAGAAGGAAATGGCTACCTACTCCAGTATTCTTGCCTGGAGAATTCCATGGACAGAGGAGCCTGGTGGGTTATTGTCCATGGAGTCACAGAGTCAGACGCAACTGAGCAATGGACACTGTCACTTCACTATCGACCATGTGTTAGTTTGTAAATTGAGTTAGTTATGATGGTGGATTGGCAGTATCCCTCTGCCTCCATAAGTGAATCCTAAAGATAAAGATATTTCTCCATAAAGAAATCCATAAAAGAAAACTCTGGTACAAAGAGGAACACAGGCAGGATGGAACAAAACTAATATTTCTATTTAAAAACCATTAAACAGAACCACAGCATAATTTACTAAAGTGTGACCATTAGCAGTTTATTTTAATTCCATGGGAACTCAGTTTCTATTCTCTATTCTCAAAATGTCTTCAAATTTAGCACGCCTTCATTTACCTAAATATCATTAGATTGTGAGTATGAAAGGAAGTATATCTTTTATTTTGTACAGTCTAGCAATTTATATTGAGATTCTGTTTTCATTGGACAGTTTAAATATAACTCCACCAGGCTTTATTTATTTAAGAGAAAATATTAGTGTATTTATTTGGCAGAGGGGACTTTGGTGAGGAATCATTTTTCCAGCAAAGCAAGTTAAGGCAATGTCACTAAAAATGTTATTTAACTACATGATGGTACATCTGGGAGTCCTCAGAAATGGACTCCTTTGTTTATATTAGGCATAAAGACATTTTAAATCCAAGACCTGCGTTGGGGATTTACACACATTCTCTCTTATTGTGGCTAATAAAAGCATTTTGCTTTATTCTATCATTTTAATTACGTTTTCTTCCTTTGGTCTCCTCTAGAGATTTCATTACTTTATATGATTGGCTCCAATTGAAATTTTGTTCAGTGTTTCATAGAGGGGGAAAAAGTAGGGAAACCATTTGTAATGTGGAAAAATAATGAATAGGCTATCATCCTCCTCCAGCAGAGGAGAGCATGCCCCGAGGCAGAGGCACACACAGTGAGCTGCCAGACCCTCTCCTCTTCTCTCCATTGATCACAGTCTGTTTTCAGAGTTCCCAAGTAATCAATACAAGATACACTAAGAAACAGTTCACAGAATGTCCACTTAGTAAATGAACAATTAGTACCAGGACTTTACTGAACAAACCCCCACAATTCCCCAACTTGCATAATGGCCTCCTGGAATAAATTTCTACAGTTCCTTACTTGATTTTAAGCAACTTGAATCTAATTAGGAGACAATTTCTTGTTAAACTCAGTCTAATCAAGGCTAAAAAAAAGCTTCCCTGTGATTACTTTTTCCTCATGGGACCAGCTGTTAAATCAACAGCACCTGTGTGCTAAATAAATGTGTACATTATAAGCATTAAAAAGGTCACTTATTAAATGCATAGTAAAGAGTAATAGGAAAAAAAAAAAAACTTGATGAAACAACCTGACTTCTGAGAAGAATAATGCCTGTAGTTTGCAGTTGGTACTTCAAAACACTCCCATTGGTGACTAATGGATCTACAGAATTTGCCATTTAAAAATGTAGGAAATAGCAGCAGTTTTCATTATAAGAAGATAATTGAACTAGAAAAGCAAAACAACAGAGCACAAAAGTTTATCAATAATGTATTTGAAATCAAGTAAAGTGTGTGTGTGTGTGTGTGTGTGTTGAGAGAGATTGTGGAATCAACAAAAGAAATACAAGTCAGGGCAATGCAGCTGAGGTTTCAAATGTCCATTTGAAAAACAAAGAGAAAAGAAACTCAACATCATTAGTCAGTATAGCAATGCAACTTGTAAAAACGACATGCCTCTACACATCCACTCATGCTCAGTCCTGTCCAACTCTGTTGTGAACCCATGCACTGTAGCCTGCCAGGCTCCTCTGTCCATGGGATTTCCCAGGCAGGAACACTGGAGTGTGTTGCCATTTCCTTCTCCAACACAGTCACTAAAATAGCTCTAAACAAAATGACAAGCAATAATAAGAGTTGTTGAAGAACTGGAAGTACTAAAACTCCCCTGTATTTCTGATGTGAATGTAAAATGGTGATGCCACTTTGCAAAACTGTTTGGCAGTTTTTAAAAAGTTAAACAAATTTACCATGTGACCTAAATTTTCCACTTCTCGGTATCTATCCAAGAAAAATATAAAACCAAGTCCCTAAAAGACTATGCATTTTCAAACCTGTATTATTTATACTGTCCCCAAAATGGAAGTATTGCAAAAGTTTATGGCTTATGGTTAATGGCTAATCAAACTGTGACAAATCTACATAATGAAATACTATTCAACCGTAAGAAAGAAATGAAGTATTTATACACAACAGAGATGAATCTTAAAAACATTATGCTCAGTAAAAAAAACAGATGCAAAAAAACTGCAAATATTATGCATCTGTTTATCTAAAATATCCAGGAAAGATACAAAGTCTATAAAGACAGAAAGCAAATTAATGAATTTGTGAGACTTGGGTGGGCTTTCCAGGTGGTGTTAATGATAAAGAACCCACCTGCCAATGCAGGACACATAAGAAACTCAGGTTCGATCCCTGGATTGGGAAGATCCCCTGGAGAAGAGCATGGCAACCCACTCCAGTACTCTTCCCAAGAGCATCTCCATGGACAGAGGAGCCTGGTGGGCTACAGTCCATGGGGTTGCAAAGAGTTGGACGTGACTGAAGTGACTTAGCATGAACACACACACACACACTCTCACTGGGACTTGGGTGGAAGCAGGAACTGACTGTTAACAGGGAGGAATTAAGACAGGTTTGTGGTGATGTATGCACATGTCTGTAAATTTCATAAAAATCATTGAATTGTACATTTAAATATAAAATAGGTGAACTTTATAGTATATAAATTACATCTCAATAACATTGTTAGAAATAAATGTAAGAAACATTTCAGTATATGCAAAAGAATAAAAAAGAGAGAGAAGGCAAATTTGGGAAAACTAAAAGCAGAAACTAGCAAATCACCCAGAAGCCAACCCATGTGGCACAGATTGTATACTCTCTTCTGGAACTTGATGTTGGGTTAACTATAAAATCCTAGTTGAGTAGCTGAGCAGCAAATGCTGTAAATGGGGCAAGATAGGGAAAAAAAAAAAAAAGGGCATGCATTGCAAGCACTTCTATCTGAAGGACAGCAAATCCATTGAATCTTCGTGGAATAGGTAGGATAGGTATCTCAGTGCCATTGGATGAGACTGCTAATCAGAAAGATACTTTTCTTGAGGAGTGGGGGGTGTTGGAGATACTTAGAGTTGGTTTCACGTTTAGTGAGGAGTCTGACTCTGTTTCTGGATAACTGACATCTCTTAAGGCTCGACCTTCCCTCTTTCAACTTGTGCCCCATATCTTGGCCAAGTGATAAGACAGCCTGAGTGGTCTCTGCTTTGGTGAAGATGGGAGATTCAGCCCTCACCCAGGTCTCACCTCCTGACCACAATAAGCATCTAGGCCAGTCTCCTTTTCTTACACTCTGAAGCTATTTCACATCTGCAGAATTTTGTAAGTAACATGCTTTCTATACCTCTTGGGGACACATCAGATGTGTGGTGTCATCAGCCTTGACATCTGAACTGAACTTTGAATAGAAGTCCAAACACCTCACAGGTGACCATAAAAATTGTCTTTTGTCATATAGAACCTGATGTGAAAATTGGAAAAGTCATAATCCTTTATCATAGACATTTATATTGTATGTGGTAGTTAGAAGTATTTTCTTACTCAATAATTTATTCATTTATTGTTATTTTCATTTATACATTGTTATATTCGTTTATACACCTTCACAGACACACAGATTCCTTTTTAATTAAAGGAGATCCTTTGACCAAGTTCTGACCAGTAAGATGTAAGCAGAAGTATAAAATTAAGGTTTCTCGGAAATCTGCTGTTTTCCTAACTAATGGAAAGGAGGTTTTTCAGTGATACATATCACTTCTCCCTTCTTCCTACTTAGTAGGAGGATATGATGCCCAAAGTTGGTATAATCATTGCATAAGAATAAAGATGTAAGTATCATGCTAAGACCAATGGATAAGAAAATGAGGTCATGGAAATACTATTCCAGTCCTACTGTGCCTGCCTCATGATGCATTAACGAGGGAGAAACAAACAAACAAACAAAAAATCCTTGGAGGTATGGGAAAAGAAAAGTCACTAAGGAAAAAGACTTAATTCAGACTGACCTCCTTAAAAGGCCATTATTCTGGGAGGAAGATAAGTTATGGTAATCAGCTGGTACTGGGAATTTAGATTTTAAAAAAGATCATTATAAACTCAACAAAGGATTATACAATACACTAAAAAGACAGAGATAGGGAAGAGATTGTCCAAACTCAAGAAGGCTATTAATTAGCCCAAGGAAAATGTTCAAGGATACTAGCCCCAGGACCACAAGCTATAAATCCTGGAAAAATCATGGCTCCTTTAAGCTATGGCATTTCACAAATGATGAATGCAGTTTATGTATATGTTCTCTTACAGATGAAAATTCCCATTTAAATATAAACAAGATACATCAATTTGTACAATTGGTGGTTATAAGAAATATATTGAATTTGACTATTTTCCATAGAGGAAGGTGAAAAATAATTGTAGAAGAATAACTTTGAGAACATATATCAGACCAACATTTATTCAAAAAAAGTATTTTAGCAATGCCCACCAAAGATCTGGAATTTGGAACTTACTGAAACTTGGTTCTTGATATATACTTCACTTTATGTTAATCTTTATATATGAGTAAAGGACAATTTTTCTGGGAAGGGATAGATAGTCCTACACTAAGTTAACATATTTTGTTAGTAATGAACACAATCCATAAGATAATTGTTTTGTTAATATTTATTACAAAATTAATTTGTTTAAAAAACAAGATAATGATGAAAAACAAACCAGTTTCCATATGACACAGAAAATGCCACTTCTCATTATAAACCCCTAGATAATCGAAAGCATGTATCTACATAAAAACGTGAACATGAAAAGAGTGGAAGTGACCTAGGGAGAATCCTGGATAAGCATGAGGAGGTTAGGTTTAGAGTATGTATAGACAGAGCACTAAATCTACAGTTGCAAAAAGGGTGACCTTTTTTTCAAAGAAATAAAAGGGAAGTATATAAGTATACTGTTGATGCAAAGCTGTTTTAGAGTACAGAAGATTGACACAGAGGGAGTTTTCTAATGGAATTTGTCAATAAGCCATGTCTTATTCCAGTGCCTGTAATAATGTGGTTTACAAGATGGCCAGGGATGGAGGTGGTTTATGGAAATAAGTGAGTGAAAGTGTTAGTTGCTCAGATGTGTCTGCTCCTTTGTGACTCCATGGACTGTAGCCTGCCAGGCTGCTCTGTTAGTGGGATTCTCCAGGCAAATAAGAGCTGCCTAACTCATTAAGTTCAGGAGAGAAATATACACAGGCATAAGTACCCAAATTGATTTTGATCAGCCTAGTAATCTCTTAAAGCACAATCACATTCCCACAAATGCATATTTACATAAATAAATTGATTTAATAAGAACTAACTTATATGCAAAAGACTGATTTAAATTTAACTGGCCCTCCATATCCACAGGTTTCACATCTGCAGACTGAGCTAACTGCTGATTTGATATTTGAACAAAAAAATTCCCAAAAAGCAAAACTTGAACTTGCTACATGCCAGCAAACACATGCATAGAATTTACATTGTATAAGTTATTATAAGTAATCTAGAGACAATTTAAGTATACAGGAGGATGTGTTGAGGTTATATGCAAATACTGTGCCATTTTATATAAGGTATTCAAGCATCTGAGAAATTTGGCATCCACTAGGGATTCCTGAACCAATTCCTCTTGGATACAGAGGGATGACTGTATACCTTGTGAATTCTTACCAAAAAGTTGCTAAAAATGTTATTAATCCCAGTTTATTTGTTAGTGTACATTTTCACTATATTTATAGCTAAATCAGTGAGCACATAGTTATAATTCAGGTAAATATTGAACACAGGTGTTAAAAAAATCACAAAATATGGCTCTATCATATGCATCATTAGCCACAATTTTTTCAACTATGCACATGTTTTTTCTTTCAAGACTTGAATCAATAGTCCCTTACAGAATAAATTTTAATATTTGAAATAAGTGAGGATTTAATCCCAGCTCAGATATGTTTATTTTATAAGATTGGAATTAAAACCCTTCAATTCCTCTAGGCCACCAGTGATTGGGTTCAGTAAAAGGTTCAGTTCAGTTCAGTGGCTCAGTCATGTCCGACTTTTTGTGACCCCATGGACTGCAGCACGCCAGGCCCCCCTGTCCATCACCAACTCCTGGAGTTTACTCAAATATATGTCCATTGAGTCAGTGATGTGATCCAACCATCTCATCCTCTGTTGTCCCCTTCTCCTCCCACCTTCAACCTTTCCCAGCATCAGGGTCTTTTCAAATGAGTCAGCTTCAACATCAGCCCTTCCAATGAATATTTAGGACTGATTTTCTTTAGGATGGACTGGTTAGATCTACTTGCAGCCCAAGGGACTCTCAAAAGTCTTCTCCAACATCACAGTTCAAAAGCATCCGTTCTTTAACACTCAGCTTTCTTTATAGTCCAACTCTCACATCCATACATGACTACTGGAAAAACCATAGCTTTTACTAGACTGACCCTTGTTGGCAAAGTAATGTCTCTGCTTCTTAATATGTTGTTTAGTGTGGTCATAACTTTTCTTCCAAGGAGCAAGTGTCTTTTAATTTCATGGTTGTAGTCACCATCTTCAGTGATTTTGGAGCCCCCCAAAATGAAGTCTGTCACTGTTTCCACTGTTTCCCCATCTATTTGCCATGAAGTGATGGACCAGATGCCATGATCTTAGTTTTCTGAATGTTGAGTTTTAACTTTTTCACTCTCCTCTTTTCCTTTCATCAAGAGGCTCTTTAGTTCTTTACTTTCTGCCTTAAGAATGGTGTCATCTGCATATCTGAGGTCATTGATATTTCTCCTGGAAATCTTGATTTCAGCTTGTGCTTCATCCAGTCCAGTATTTCTCATAATGTGCTCTGCATATATGTTAAATAAGCAGGGTGATCATATACAGCCTTGACATACTCCTTTCCCGATTTGGAACCAGTCTGTTGTTCCATGTCCACTTCTTTTTTTTTTTTTTTCCCCATGTCCAGTTCTAACTGTTCCATCTGACCGGCATACAGATTTCTCAGGAGGCAGGTCAGGTGGTCTGGTATTCTCTTCTCTTGAAGGATTTTCCACAGTTTGTTGTGATCCACACAGTCAAAGGCTTTGGCATAGTCAAAAAGCAGAAGCAGATGTTTTTCTGGAACTGTCTTGCTTTTTCAATGATCCAAAGGCTGTTGGCAATTTGATCTCTGGCCTTTTGTAAATCCAGTTTGAACGTCTGGAAGTTCACAGTTCACGTATTGCTGAAGCCTGGCTTGGAGAATTTTGAGCATTACTTTGCTAGTGTGTGAGATGAGTGCATTCATGCGGTAGTTTGAAAATTTTTTGGCAATGCCTTTCTTTGGGATTGGAATGAGAACTTACTTTTTCCAGTTCTGTGGCCACTGCTGAGTTTTCCAAATTTGCTGGCATATTGAGTAGAGCAGTTTCACAGCATCACCTTTTAGTATTTGAAATAGCTCAACTGGAATTCCATCACCTACACTAGCTTTGTTCGTAGTGATGCTTCCTAAGGCCCATTTGACTTCACATTCCAGGATGTCTGGCTTTAGGTGAGTGATCATACCATCATGATTATCTGAATCATGAAGATCTTTTTCCTATAATTCTTCTCTGTGTTCTTGTCATCTCTTCTTTATATCTTCTGCTTCTGTTAGGTCTGGACTTCCCTGGTGGTTCAGATGGTAAAGCGTCTTGTGTATAATGCGGGAGACCTGGGTTCAGTCCCTGGGTCGAGAAGATCCTCTGGAGAAGGAAATAGCAACCCACTCCAGTACTCTTGCCTGGAAAATCCCATGGACAGAGGGAGCATGGTGGGCTACAGTCCACAGGGTCACAAAGAGTCAGACACGACTGAGCAACTTTATTCACTTCACTTCTGTTAGGCCCATTTCATTTCTGCCCTTTATTGTGCCCATCTTAGCATGAAATTTTCCTTTGGTATCTCTACTTTCCTTGAAGTGATCTCTAGTCTTTCCCATTCTATTGTTTTCCTCTATTTCTTTGCATTGATCACTGAGGAAGGCTTTCTTATCTCTCCTTGCTATTCTTTGGAACTCTGCATTCAAATAGGTATATCTTTCCTTTTCTCCTTTGCCTTTTGCTTCTCTTCTTTTCACAGCTATTTGTAAGGCCTCATCAGACAAACATTTTGCCTTTTGGATTTCTTATTCTTGGGGATGGTCTTGACCCCTGCCTCCTGTACAATGTCATGAACCTCCGTCCATCATTTTTCAAGCGTCTGTCTATCAGATCTAATCTCTTGAATCTATTTGTCATTTCCACTGTATAATTGTAACAGATTTGATTTAGGTCATACCTGAATGGTCTAGTGGTTTTCACTTCTTCCTTCAATTTAGGTCTGAATTTTGCAATAAGGAGTTCATGATCTGAGCCACAGTTAGCTCCTGGTCTTATTTTTGCTGGCTGCAAAAACAAGTAAATCTCAGTAAATGATTGAGATCCACTTTTTATTAGTACTCTGTGATTGAAATTTCTAGCAGTAGAAGACATCAAATTTCTAGCAGTAGAAGACAAGTCTAGCACAAAAAGTACAAGAAATATAATTTATAATGGAAATTGAAAGTATGGCTATTTTGAAATCATCCAAATTAGTAATTGTATAAAATGAATCTGTAAACACAAGTTAGGGCTTCCCAGGTGGCACAGTCATAAAGAATCCACCTACCAATGCAGGAGACACAAGAGATGCAGGTTTGATTCCTATGTCAAGAAGACTCCCTGGAATAGGAAATGGCAGCCTGCTCCAGTATTCTTGCTTAGAATTCCATGGACAGAGAGCTTGGCGGGCTAGTCCATGGGATCACAGAGTCTGAGATGACTGAACATGCATGCGTACAGATACAACCTAGTGTGAATAACTGAACGGTTAATCAGTTATCAAATGGTGTGATTTCAAGCACTTTTAGGGAGAGTGGGCTTTCTTCTCAGTATTAAGATACCCTGCTTTTCCAATATAGCAGTTCAATTTATTCCCCAAGGAGTTTAGAATAGTAGTGTTAATAGTGCTCCCTTTACTATTAAAGAGAGAAAAATTTAAAAACACAAATTATTGACTAAACGGAGTGCACACAAAGTTGCTTCAGTTGTATCTGACTCTTTTTGACTCTGTGAACTATAGCCTGACAGGCTCCTCTGTCCACAGTATTGTCCAGGCAAAAATACTGGAGTGGGTTGCCATGCTCCCCTCCAGGGTATCTTCCCAGCCCTGGGATCAAACCCATGTCTCCTGCATCTCCTGCACTGGCAGGCGCATTCTTTACCTCTAGCACCACCTGGAAGCCTGAATAAACAGAGATGGAAATCTATTTACATTTGAGTCTTATATATATTGAGACCACAGTATATATTGAAGTTTTTCATGTTTATGACATAGATTCCAAAAAATTTTAGAATAAGAGTCCTTGTTGCACACTAGGCAATATGTTTAATGCTGGATATCAGTGAGGAATACTTAAGACAGATGTTCCAACTATTGTGGATACACACACACACACACACACACACACACACACACACACACACATTTTTCATTCTGGGTTTAGTTTGTATATAATATTGTAAATAAAAAAGAAGACATGTAATAGACACTTTCATTTTTTAATCTCATCAAATTAAGAACAAAAGTTCATTAGTATGTGTATATTTTAGAATTCTAAAATTTAATATATATTAAAATTGTATAACGTAAACTATTCAGTTCAGTTCAGTTGCTCAGTCATGTCCGACTCTTTGCGACCCCATGGACTACAGCACGCCAGGCCTCCCTGTCCATTACCAATTCCTGGAGCTTACTCAAACTTATGTCCATAGAGTTGGTGATGCCATCCAAACATCTCATCCTCTGCCGTCTCCTTCTCCTGCCTTCAGTCTTTCGCAGCATCAGGGTCTTTTCAAATGAGTCAGCTTTTTGCATCAGGTGGCCAAAGTATTGGAGTTTCAGCTTCAACATCAGTCCTTTCCAATGAACATTTAGGACTGATTTCATTTAGGATGGATCTAAATGGTTGGATCTCCTTGCAGTCGAAGGGACTTCAAGAGTCTTCTCCAACACCACAATTCAAAAACATAAATTCTTCAGTGGTCAGCTTTCCTTATAGTCCAACCCTCAAATCCATACATGACCACTGGAAAAACCATAGCCTTGACTAGACAGACCTTTGTTGGCAAAGTAATGTCTCTGCTTTTTAATATGCTGTCTAGTTTGGTCACAACTTTTTTCCAAGGAGTAAGCGTCTTTTTATTTCATGGCTGCAGTCACCATCTGCAGTGATTTTGGAGCCCCCCTCCAAAGAAGTCTGCCACTATTTCCCCAACTATTTGCCATGAAGTGATGGAACCGGATACCATGATCTTTGTTTTCTGAATGTTATTAATCAGTGTCTATTTTATTTTATCCTTATCTAAAAATGAAATTCCCTGAAAGTCCAATGGTTAGGACTCTACTTTTCCACTGCACGGGGCATGGATTCACAGCACAGCCAAAAAAAGAAAAAGAAAGCATCAATAATAATGTAATAGTTTTTTATAACGTATGCTATGAAAACTGTGAGTGGACACAAAATTCTAAACAGTTTATCCATACCTAAATCTAGTGTCATAATAATTTAAAGAAAGCAAAGTTCCAAGTAAAAGGCTCAAAGCAAAACTGCTACTGAAACAATAGCCATATTGAGAAAAACTTTGATTTAGTCCAATAAGATTTTATCTCACAATATTAAATAATTCCTATTTTCTCAACAAGCATTGATTCAATTACGTTAATCATTTTTTCCTTGTTACTACTCTAATCTATTAACAAGTGCAATAGCAATTTCATTTGACAAATTATATTTAATCAAAATAAATTTGGTATGAATAAAATAAATAGCTTCCACATCAAAGTTGCTCAAACCCTTTGTTATCTTAAAAGACATTCCTTCTTTTTTGAGAAAAACATATTAGTCAATATATTCTCTCCACGCAAAGTTATTTCAGGCCATGGTTCTATATTATCAAGACTTAATATACAATTAGTTTCAAAGGGTATACATTAATAAAATTGGCCATTATGGAGTTCATAGCAATTCTTTGAAATTCTGGGTGATTTTTATCCTTTTATCCTTGTTATATATTTGTTATTGAACCAAAAAAAAACCCCCAAAACCTCCTTTTATAAGTAGTGTAGTATTATTCATAAGAATTTATTCACAAAGTCTTGCTAATTCCAAACAGGAAAAAAAATCAGCCAGCAGATGTAATCTATACACAATTTACTATAAACTTTAAATATATATTTTACAATTTTCCCCAATTTGTGTCTCTCTCAATGTGTAGGAATTACAAAGGGATGAAAGTTTTGACTAAATATAATTCATGTTAAAATATATGTTAAGAATAGGAAAACTAAGCAAGTACATCTCACCTAATTTCAGGTCATAATTTATGAAAAGTAGCTACTGTTTAGTTATTTAAACTTTGTTTCATTTTGCAAAATTTTTATTGTTTCTACTGAGTTACTAGAAATATTTTATTGCCTCAGACAATGAAGGGGATAACAAGAAGTATAACTTGCAGTGATCAGTGATGCCCTTGAGGAAAGCATTCAAAATGTTTTCCCAAACTTTGGTATTATAATAATAAATGTTATCTAGAGGTGCTTGCTAAAATACAGATTCCTGAAAATTATCTTTCATATACTACATTAGAATGTTTAGACAAGAATTCTGCATTATTTTCGCATACAAAGTTACCTTGAGTTAAGCAAAATTTACTAAGTGGAAATCTTCATTTTTGCAATGACTGGAATTGAAATAGAAATTTTGAGACCATAAGCTAAAATGCCACAAGCTGAGAAAGATTCAAGAGGAACAAATTTTTTTTTTTTTAATTTGTGATTCTTTGAGCATTTGCCACAATTCTATTGGCTTACATCAGTTTTTTGTTTTATTCACTATTGGGCATCTCATAGGTAAATACTGTCCTATTTGATCCTAATGCATTAGTCTGGAAACTAAAATATTGAAAATTTTAAATACATGCCACAAAAACCCTTCATATTATAGATTTTATATATTATTTATAGTAATATCTCATTTCTGATGTCTATAATTTAAAGTCTTTTTCAAAATTTATTGCTATGGCTTGTAGTATGGGACAGTATGGTATAATAGGACCGACTCTAGCCTAGGAGTCACAAGTTCTGGTATCTTAAAGTTCTATTCCCTTACCATACAGTATATATAAAATGGAGAAATAAACTTATAAGATTATTCAGTTAAAATATAGTCAGTTATCATTAGTCTTCAATCAGTAAATCACATCAATAATTAAAGGAAGAAGTTTTTCAAATTTGGCTGAGAAGAGGTAGATGCTATATTATACATTGCTTTTAATGTAGTAGCATCTTATAAATGAATGGGGGAGATTTAGCAGTTCTGGTAAAAAAAATTTTGAAACTGTAGAAATTATTAAATCTTATCATGGGAAAGTAACCAATTTTAAAAGCCCAAACTTATAATTCATCAACTTGGTATTTAACTAATTTTTAAAACAGATTTATTGAAGCATAATGGACATACAAAGAACAGAACATATTTAGTGTATACAATTTGGTGAACATAGCCATATGCAAACACCTCGAATGCCATTACGACAATCAAGGTAGTAGACATATCCAGAGTCTCCCAGAGTTTTCTTCTGTACCTTCATTTGTGTCTGTGTGTATGTGTTATAAGAATGTTTAATATGAATGCTGAAGCATTGTTGAAGTGTACAAAGCTGTATTGTTAACTATGGACACCATATTGTACAGCAGTCTCTAGAATGTATTCATTTGCCTAATCAAAACTTTATACCCATTGAACTACAAATCTCCATATCTTCCAGCCTTCAGCCCCTGATTATCATTCTTATATTCTCTGCTTTAATAAGCAAAGGAACTTACTTATGAGGCTTGTCTTGAGTAAATCTCTGCACTCACCTGTCCTATCTTAAAACTTTAGGTGGATATCCTAACTGGCTTGAGTCATGTATGCTATCCAGATGGTCTCAACATCTTACTCTCCCAAGGATGTGTCCTTGAAACATTTCCTAATGTGGGAATGATGGGCAGAATATCATTCCAAGGTCAGGGGTGGGAGTGAGGAGCATTTGATCACCAGGATTCAGCTTGTGGGTAAACCAGCAATCATGTCCTCTCAATTCCTGATCCCCTCCACAGCATTTCACCCTTCATGATCGGTTCTTAGAATCTTATACCACCTTCTCTTCCACAGTGTGCCCTGAGAAGTCAGCAAGGGGTTTCACTTGGACAGAGGTGGCTTGTCTGGTGATTATCTGCTTGCACTGGAGGCAGATAACATAGTAGTAATAGAGGTGCATGCAAGACAAAGCACAGATAAAGATAATGATTTTCGAATAAGTGACAACTTTTTCTACCAAGAGACCCATATCAGAACCACTAATTTGTTAAGTTTTTATACTGGATTGTATCCTTGAGGGTGTTTATCTGTGCTTTCATATGACTTAATAAAGATGATGCATTAGCAGACTCATCAAATATGAACACAGAACATCTTGTTTTAATAATGGCACAAGTGCCTTCTTGCAAAGCAACAATAATTTCCAAGGCCATCCTACTTTGGAAAACATCTTTTCTCATTAGAGATATTTCAGTGTTTGGTAAGGATGGGCATTGCTAGCTATCATCTAAGGCTGCTGAGTGAACTTAGTAAGGGCTTACTTTTTTTTTTAACTTTTTATTTTGTATTGGAATATAGGTGATTAACAAACAATGATATGATAGTTGACGGTGAACAGTGAAGGAATTCAGCCATATATATACATGTATCCATTCTTCTTACTAAGTTCACTCCCATCCAAACAGACACATAACATTGAGCAGAGTTCCATGTCCTTACAGTAGGTCCTCATTGGTGATCCATTTTATAGCAGTGTTTACATGTCCGTCCCAAACTCCTTAACTATCATTCCCCTCACCCTTCCTCCTGGACTTTCTATTTAATATCCTCCAGGCCAATGGAGGGAACAAAGATGGTGGCTAAATCATATCAGTGGAAAACAGAACATGCCCACCTGGCCTTGAAGAGTAGAAGATTGGCAGCTTTAGGAACTTGATCTAGTCCTGTACATCATGCTTGTACAAGATGCTTGCTCCTTAGAAAAAAAGTTTTGACCAACCTAGACAGCATATTAAAAAGCAGAGACATTGCCAACAAAGGTCCATCTAGCCATAGTTATGGTTTTTCCAGTAGTCATGTATGGATGTGAGAGTTGAACTGTAAAGAAAGCTGAGCCCTGAAGAATTGATGCTTTTGAACTGTGGTGTTGGAGAAGACTCTTGAGAGTGCCTTGGACAGCAAGGAAATCCAATCAGTCTATCCTAAAGGAAATCAGTCCTGAATATTCATTGCAAGGACTGATGTTGAAGCTGACGCCATTACTTTGGCCACCTGATGAAAAGCACTGACTCATTTGAAAAGACCCTGATGCTGGGAAAGATTGAATGCAAGAGGAGAAGTGGGCAACAGCGTATGAGATGGTTGGATGGCATCACCAACTCAATGGACATGAGTTAGATTAAACTCTGGGAGTTGGTGATGGACAGGGAGGCCTGGCGTGCTGCAGTCCATGGGGTCGCAAAGAGTCGGATTTGACTGAGTGACTGAACCGAACTGAGCTGTACTTCATGCATGTTGCTCAGAGGAGATACCACTGTCAGGTATAAGGAGATGGATTGGGCAGGATATGCCAGACCAGTACCCCTTTTTCTCCTTTCTTTCAATGATATATGTTCCATTTCAGGTAGAGTGTCTTTCAACAGGTCCAGTTTGCTGCAGGACAGCAGAGATTGAGTAGGTTCTCCTCACAAAGGAGTGCAAAGTAACTCACCCATCCTGGCAGTATATATCATTGCATATTCAAATAGACAGTTTCTTTTCCAGGCATGATGAAGTTTGATGTTCTCAGCAGCATAGCACATTGATCCATGGTGAGAGTCAGTGTTTATGTTACTGAGCACCTCAGTAGGGTAACCCAGTCTCTTATATGGGGCAGGAGGCCCTACTGGTTGATCATTCAAATATATTAAATCCTTGACAGTACTTTAGTCCATCCGGCAAAGTGGTTTTATCCTTTAATAACTTGATCTGCTGCTTTAACTTTCCAATTTTCCTTTCTATTAACCCTGCTGATTGTAGGTTATAGGACAGATGGAACCTCCATACAATGCCATGTTCTTTTTGCCCAGACTCGCATATCCTGACCTTTGAAATGTGACCCCTGATCACTGTCTACTTGCCAGTGGCATCTGTATATGGGAGTCAGCTTCTCTAATCCTCTAATGGTGGCAGCCTGGTTTGCTTGGTGATAGGGAAAAGTTTAGGTTAAGCCAGACACAGTGTTCACACAAAGCAAAGCATATTTCAGTCCTTGCTCAGAGGGAGGAGGCCAATGTAATTGATTTTGGGATCTTTCACTGGTTGGGAACTCTAGTGTATGGCAAGGGTATACATTTATTTTTTTCTTAAATCAATTTTGTTTTATTGATTTTAAACTTACTACTTTGAAGATAATTTTAAAATTCAAATGTTATAAATTATCTTAATTTTCTTGTTCATATGCAAATGAGGTGAATATGCTGACTATGAATGCAAAGGAATTATTCTTGGCAATACCTCAAGAAATTCATTTATCTCAATTTAATATTTCCAGGGAAATGGAAATAATTTTAATTACATTTTAAGTGTATGTTGTAATTTAAATCATAAAACCATAAATCAAAATCAACTATTTCTGCCACATAATATATTTCTGTTGTTTAAAAGAGAAGAGAGACAATATCTATGATGCTATGCTATGCTATGCTAAGTCACTTCAGTCGTGTCTGACTCTGTGCGACTCCATAGACGGCAGCCCACCAGGCTCCCCCATCCCTGGGATTCTCCAGGCAAGAACACTGGAGTGGGCTGCCATTTCCTTCTCCAATGCATGAAAGTGAAAAGTGAAAGTGAAGTTGCTCAGTTGTGTCCGACTCCTAGCGACCCCATGGACTGCAGCCTAACAGGCTCCTCCGTCCATGGGATTTTCCAAGCAAGAGTACTGGAGTGGATATAAAATATTAATTATGATTATTTTATTCTAATATGTATATAAAAAGTTCATCTGGTTTCTCCTGCTTTTACATGCATACAAATACATTTTAATTTATTTTCAGTTAAAATTAATTCATTTTACTTGAATTCTTATAAACTTTAAGGACAAAATATAGCCCACAAATCTTGAACTGCTACTGACTTCATTGGTAAATAAATAAACTTGCTTTTGAACATCAATGTTTCATATTCCCTATTTTATCCTACTGAAAATGTATTTAATCTATACTTATATTTAAATATTAATTAACTATTAGTTAATCATCATTGACATCATAGGAATCATCAAATTCCTATTTGAGTCCAAAATTTCTGTTATTATTAAGTAGCCTTTGTACTGGAATGGTTAATAATAGACTGAAATGAAACCATTTATTTAAAAATAAGTGTATATGCATGATGCTGGATGCTTCGGGCTGGTGCACTGGGACGGCCCAGAGGGATGGTATGGGGAGGGAGGAGGGAGGAGGGTTCGGGATGGGGAACACATGTATACCTGTGGCGGATTCATTTTGATATTTGGCAAAACTAATACAATTATGTAAAGTTTAAAAATAAAATAAAATTGGAAGAATAAAAAAAAAAAAACCTACCTTCCTTTGCTTATCACATTATTGGCAATAGTGATAAATTGAAAATATCCTTAATGTTCACAATAAAGAGATTCCTTATTTATTCAAAAAAAAAATAAGTGTATAGTCTTTCATAGTGATATATGATATTAAAATATTTGATCCATCATTGAGAATAATGTGAGTGATTATTAGATTTTTTACTTATTTCTGATAGAGTATCATATATTATCAGTGGGGTCTTCTATTTCATATTATCAACTTTTTTTTGTTCTGAAATTGATAATCCTCATGATTTACATACTAAATGTAACTTTAACCCTCTGATTAACATCTTTGTTGGTGGGTTAGTCACTCAGTTGTGTCTGACTCTTTGCGACCCCATGAATTATAGCCCATCAGGCTCCTCTATCCATGGGATTCTCCAGGCAAGAGTATTGGAGTGGATTGCTGTTCCCTTCTCCAGAGGATCTTCCTGACCCAGGGATCGAACCCAGGTCTCCTGCATTGCAGGCAGATTCTTTACCATCTGAGCATAGCCAAAAATAAACAAATGTAAATGAAAATCCATTGAACACGGCATTAAAATACTCTATAGAATAATGCCAAATTGGATATCTGGTACAACTTAAGTTATTTTTAAAAGAAATCATTTTGATGCCTATTTTTATGCCGCTGAGAATTAATTTACAATGCCATAAGACTAAAAGAGCTCCAACTGATAATTTGTCTTTTAAAATAACTTAACACATTCATTTAAAAATGTTAAAAAAAAAAACTTGCATGGTTTTAGTGTAGGCAACAGTGTTTAGGGATGCTAAAAGAAAAATTATAAACAGATAGAGTGTATTTCTTATTAAAAATAATTTATCAAACATTTACAATATGCTACCATTGTAAACACAGTGGAATTAATAATGAATTATGGTCTCTGCCTTGAATCAATTCAGTCTAGAGGGATGAATAAGCATAGAGTTACAATTCAGTATGACAAATATTTTGCTAGAAATTGTTTTAGAGACTAGCAAGGAAAAACCCATTGGTGGGTTATCAAAAATTTTCAGGGAGATATAACCAACCAACAGACCTTATGAAGTTAAAATAAAAATGGATAGTAATCCAGCATTTTTGTTCCTCTCAGGAAAAGGGACTTTTAAGGTAATCAGCATATACTTCTGGAAGAAGAAGACCAATGTTGGCCTTAACTCACCATTTTTTAATTTTTAATTTTAATGTACCCTATTGTTTGTTTTAAAGTCAACACCCATCTGTGTTTAACATATTCACTATTTTCTGATTAGAATCTTGAACCAATTAAAACCTGACATTGATTATATTTCATTAGCAGTAAACAAAACAAAGCAAAATGTTTCTTCTTTATTTTCATATTGAAGCCAATTCAATTTTTAAGGAAAAAATAAATCCAGTCTTTTCTTTTCATGAAACCAATAATTTCTCACCATTTATTAAAGTCTTTATGTTGATGATTATCTTCTTAAGAACATTTCTATACACCTTCTCTTACTGATAAAAATTACAGTTTTGGATAGAGTTTCCATAGTCCAGATCTGTATTACTTCAGACTAACTGCTTGGAATTTTTTTAATGATGCTTCATGTAACAGTGTTCAAATACCTGAATTCTCTTAGTCAATACCCTTGTAATATCTTTGAATTTAAGAATGGCACCTTATTTTAGATGTCTTTAATTTATATAACACTTGAGATAATCTCTCAATGTCTTAGAGAACTTTAAAAAATCTATTTGGCATAGGTCATCCCATCTATAATTATGGATAATTTGACTATGAACTAATCCACAGTTTCTGTTCTGGTAACCGCATTACGCTACTGTTTTATGACTATTTAGTACATAATAAAGAAGTAAAGTTGTTCAGTTGTGTCTGACTCTTTGCAACCCCATGGACTGCAGCCCGCCAGGCTCCCCCATCCATGGAATTTTCCAGGCAAGAGTACTGGAGTGGGTTGCTGTTTCCTTTTCCAGTAGTACATAATAGGAACACAATAAATATAGAATGATATGATATATTATTAAACATTTTCAAAATGGATTACTTTTAGATTGGTCTCCCTTGAAACTTTTGCAGTTATATTTGAGAATGGCTATTCAAGCATTTATATACATTGCTATTATTTTAAACCTTATAAATGTTCCCCATTATGCAAATCTAAATGTTATCCTGATTTTGTCATCAATTCTCATTATTAACAGCTTTTAATAACATTTCAAATATATCTTTATTTAGGTCATTAATTTAAAATGTTAGAACGGTTTAAGGCAGAGTAGTGATTCTTTACACATAACTAAGAGTCCTCCTAGAAATGGCATTCTGTCTTTAGCTACCTCCTTCTAGTTGGGGTCATGGGTATGTTACTAATTTACCTAATTGATTTGGCATCAAACATATGATACTTTATCTTAGCTATAAAAATGTGAGAGACTTCATATTGCATGTTCTGTGGATTTTCCAGTGATATTCTGTTAAGATTATTTAGGTGGAAGGTGGCTCTTCCTTTTTATTTAATTTTTAATTTTTTAAAATCTGTTTATTTTTAATTTAACAATAACTGCTTTAAAATATGTTGGTTTCTGCCAAACATCAGAAACCAAACATGAATCAGCCTAGGTATACATATGTCCCCTCTCTTTTGAACCTTCCTCCCACCTTCCACCCCTCTAGGTTGTCACAGAGCCCGGGTTTGAGTTCCCTGATTCATACAGGGCTATCTATTTTACATACGGCAGTGTATATGTTTCAATGCCACTATCCCCTTTCGTCTCGCTCTCTCCTTTCTGCCTCCAGCCTGTGTCCGTAAGTCTGTACTCTATGTCTGCATCTAAATTGCTGCCCTGCAAATAGATTCATCAGTATCATCTTTCTAGATTCCATATATATGTGTTAATATGCAATATTTGTTTTTCTCTGACTTACTTCACTCTGTATAATAGGCTCTAGGTTCATCCACTTCATTAAAACTGACTCAAATGCATTCCTTTATATGGATGAGTAATATTCCATTGTATATATGTAACATGCCTTCTTTATCCATTCACCTGTTGATGGACATCTATGTTGCTTCCAATGTCCTAGCTATTATAAATAGTGCTGCAATGAACACTGTGGTACATGTGTCTTTTTTTTTTTTTTTGTCATTTTCCAATTATGGCTTTTTTAGGGTACATGCCCCGTAGTGGGATTGTTAGGTCATATGTTAGTTTTGGGCTTCCATAGTGACTCAGTGGTAAAAAATCTGCCTGCAGTCCAGGAGCCACAGGAGACACGGGTTTGATCTCTTGGTCAAGAATATCCCCTGGAGGAGGGCATGGCAACACACAGCGTATTCTTGCCTAGAAAATTTCTGGACAGAGGAACCTGGAGGGCTGCAGTCCATAGGATCACAAAGAGTAGGACATGACTGAAGCAACAGCACACACAAAAATAGTTTTATTTCTAGTTTTTAAGGAATCTCCGTACTGTCTTCCATGGTTGCTGCATCAGCTTACATTACAATAGTACAAGAGGGTACCCTTTCCTCCACACCCTCTCCAGCATTTGTTGTATGTAGATTTTTTGATAATGGCCAGTCTGTCTGGTGTGAGGCTATATTTTAGTTTTGGTTTGTATTTCTCTAACAATGAGTGGTGCTGAGCATCTTTTCATGTGTTTGTAAGCCATTTGTCTTTGGAGAAATGTCTGTTTAGGTCTTCTGCCTACTTTTTGATTGTGGCGTTTGTTTTTCTGGTAGTGAGTTGCAGGAACTGCTGGTATAATTTGGAAATTAATCCTTCGTCAGTGGTTTTTCTCCCATTCTTTGGGTTTTTTCACCTTGTTTATAATTTCATTTGCTGTGTAAAACTTTTAAGTTTTATTAAGTCCCACTTGTTTATTTTTGTTTTTATTTCATTACTCTAGGAGGTGGATCATAGAGGATCCTGCCCTGCTTTATATCATAGAGTGTTCTGCCTATGTTTTCCTCTAAGAATTTTATCATTTCTGGTCTTACATTTAGGTCTTTAATCCATTTGAGTTTATCTTTGTGTATGCTCTTAGGAAGCATTCTAATTTCATTCTTTTATACCTATTGAGTTATTTAAAATTTAGCTTTGAATAAGCTAGATATACTGGGGAATGTTTACAGTTAACATGTTGCAAATAGTGAAAAATTGTTTACTTCAGCATTCTGCTTGACCTATGCCTGTTTTCCTTTACCTAAAAATTGAGGGCTTTTTGTCATTGTTATTGACCTTTAGTGAAAAATTAATCCATATAAACTCATTAATAATGTTTAAATACATGAAAGATTACCTCTCAAGTAACTTAATAGCATTAATCTTCAGTAATTTTTTCTGAAAATAATATCTTATGTTGAGACCTCAAAAATGTGGAAAAGCTTTGAATAGGTTATTTCTCAGAGTTGGGATTATTGAGAGTTGATTTATGCCTCATAATTTGAATCCTTTGTATTTTTAAACAGCAAAAACATTCTACAGCATTAAAGTTATCTTTTTGAATTTAAATACTTTCTTTAGATTGATTCCTCAGAAAGGAATTCTAAGATATCCAATGCCATATTATTGTTGATATTAAAAAACACACACACACAGATTTATATGGCAGGCATTATTCATTTCTGTGAAGATTAGCATTATAAGAACTCAATCAAAAATTTTCAAGCCTTATATTTTTCATATGACATACTTAAAAGAGAAAAAAATGTTGTACTTGGCAATATATTTTTTGAAATGGTTACTTTCTGTTGTGATTACTTGCCTGAACTCTTAAAAATATATATATATATATATAATTGATGATGGCTGCTAGCAAACTTTCTGTTAGTTTATTTGCAGAATTCTAATGCATAATGTTAGTTCCAGAAACCACAGTTCAGAAATTCTCATTACTGGTTTCTACTACTAACTCTCAGCTATGATAATAAACAGTTTACTTAATATAAGTTAGGAATTCATCATTTGCATTAACCTATTTACTATTACTTCTTATTGATGAAGGTTTTATATTGATTTTATGTATCTGTCCTCACGTGCTTCAGCAATATAAATGACAAGTATGAACTGACTCGATGGACATGAGTCTGAGTGAACTCCGGGAGTTGGTGATGGACAGGGAGGCCTGGCGTGCTGCGATTCATGGGGTCGCAAAGAGTCGGACACGACTGAGTGACTGATCTGATCTGATCTGATGAATTGAAGAAAAACTAATATGAAGTTTGAAATAAAATTTCCACAATAAAGTTAGAATATATTTCTTAAGGGGAATAGCTGGAACTGGAATACAGATAGTCTGACTTGAAAGCATGAGCTCTTAACTACTAAGAAAAAAGAAAAACCAGGAAAAATCTAAGGGTATACATGAAATTGATTTTACACGTTTTACCCTCTAATAATTTTAGTATGTAGCTCATCACCTTGCTATCCTTTAAATATATGCAGATTTATACATAATGGTATTAGTGAAAGTAGTAATAACAATGGAAGTAATAATCATAATTAAAGTAACAAGAGCAGGAAAAAAAACCAGTAACTTGAATAACATATGTTAACATTTAAAAAATGTTTTCAAGTTGAATAGTCACACAGTAGCATCTAAGAGGTTGACTCTATGAGTATACAGATGTGCATATCAGGAAATCAGATTTGCAGATCAGGAAATCAGGCAGAATAAGGCATTGTAATTTGCTGCACAGTATTGTGAAACCAGCTTTCTAACCCAGATGGTGTGAGCTTCTAATTTGAACTTTTAATGATGACAATATCTCTGTTTCCTATTTAATTTAGTCCCCTCCATCTCCTCTTATTTCCATCAAATAGGATATAGAATCATGACTAAAATGTCAATTAGGAAAATAAAACTTCTTTCTGTAAGAAATTATAGTTTGTGCAGTAAATAAAGCCCACAGCTATGTTTTATACTTGTATCTGGTGGCACAGTGGCAAAGAATCCACCTGCCAATGCAGGAGATCTTTGGAATGGGAAAATCCCCTGAAGTGGGTAATGGAAACCCACTCCAGTATTCTTGCCTGGGCAATTCCACGCATAGAGGAGCCTGGAGGGTTATAGCCTCTGGGGTCTCAAAGAGTTAGACATGACTGAGCAACTAAGCACAAACAGAATCACACGTAACTTTAAGCCAAAATAAGCAATAACAGGCTTCCATGAGTAACATTCACAGTTCCCTTATTACCTACTTATATTCAGCATGGTGAAAACAGGTCCTAAAATCATGAAGCAAACTAACACTTTTATGTTTTACATGTTTTAAATAAAAACTTAAGTTATAGATTTTATCGGCAAATTTGTTGACTATGTAGGAATTTGCTGAAATGTACAGCAGACACCTTGCTACAGGTTGCTATTGAGGGCTGCCAGGACTTTACAATTCCCACATAATTTCCCACTGACTTAGCGCTAAATGCCAGCCCTAAACTCAAGGGCTTCCCCAGTGTCTCAGCAGTAAAGAATCCTCCTGCACTGGTTAGATCTCTGGGTCAAGAAGATCCTTTGGAGAAAGAAATGGCAACCTATTCCAGTATTCTTGCCTGCGAAATCCCATGGACAGAGAATCCTGGCAGATTCCTCTGAGTACACACTCATGCAAAGTCTTAAAGATGACCATTAAAACTTAAATATGTTTCCTGGAAATGATAATGGTATAGTCCATTGTCAGTCACTTAAAAATTAAAGTATTAATAAATTTATTTTATTATTTATAAAAATAACAGATTTTTACATTATAACGGATAGTCTCTTCAGTTCAGTTAAGTCGCTCAGTCGTGTTCAACTCTTTGTGACCCCATGAAGTTCAGCATGCCAGGCCTCCCTGTCCATCACCAACTCCCGGAGTTTACACAAACTCATGTCCATTGAGTCAGTGATGCCATCCAACCATCATCCTCTGTCGTCCCCTTCTCCTCCTGCCCTCAATATTTCCCAGCATCAGGGTCTTTTAAATGAGTCAGCTCTTTGCATCAGATGGCCAAAGTAATGGCATTTCAGCTTCAACATCAGTCCTTCCAAATAACACCCAGGACTGATCTCCTTTAGGATGGACTGTTTGGATCTCCTTGCAGTCCAATGGACTCTCAAGAGGCTTTTCCAACACCACAGTTCAAAACCATCAATAATTCTGCACTAAGCTTTCTTTATAGTCCAACTCTCACATCCATACATGACTACTGGAAAAACCAAAGCCTTGTCTAGATGGACTTTTGTTGGCAAAGTAGTGTCTCTGCTTTTTAATATGCTGTCTAGGTTGGTCATAACTTTTCTTCTGAGGAGTAAGCATCGTTTAATTTCATGGCTGCAATCACCATCTGCAGTGATTTTGGAGCCCCCAAAAATAAAATCAGCCAGTGTTTCCATTGTTTCCCATCTATTTCCCATGAAGTGATGGGACCAGATGCCATGATCTTCATTTTCTGAACGTTGAGCTTTAAGCCAACTTTTTCACTTTCATCTTTCACTTTCATTAAGAGTCTCATTAGTTCTTCACTTTCTGCCGTAAGAGTGATTCATCTGCATATCTGAGGTTATTGATATTTCTCCTGGCAATCTTGATTCCAGCTTGTGCTTCTTCCAGCCCAGCGTTTCTCATGATGTCCTCTGCATAGAAGTTAAATAAGCAGGGTGACAATATATGGCCTTGATGTACTCCTTTTCCTATTGGAACCATCTGTTGTTCCATGTCCAGTTCTAAATATTGCTTCCTGATCTCCATACAGGTTTCTCAAGAGGCAGGTCAGGTGGTCTGGTATTCCCATCTCTTGAAGAATTTTCCACAGTTTACTGTGATCCACATAGTCAAAGGCTTTGGCATAGTCAATAAGCAGAAATAGATGTTTTTCTGGAACTCTCTTGCTTTTCCCATGATCCAGCGGATGTTGGCAATTTGATCTCTGGTTCCTCTGCCTTTTCTAAAACCAGCTTGAACATCTGGAAGTTCACAGTTCACATTTTGCTGAAGCCTGGCTTGGAGAATTTTGAGCATTACTTCACCAGCATGTGAGATGAGTACAATCTTGCAATAGTTTGAGCATTCTTTGGCATTGCCTTTCTTTGGGATTGGAATGAAAACTGACCTTTTCCAGTCCTGTGGCCACTGCTGAGTTTTCCAAATGTGCTGGCATATTGAGTGCAACACTTTCACAGCATCATCTTTTAGGATTTGAAATAGTTCAACTGGAATTCCATCACCTCCACTAGCTTTGTTCCTAGTGATGTTTCCTGAGGCCCACTTGACTTCACATTCCAAGATGTCTGGCTCTAGGTGAGTGATCACATCATCGTGATTAACTGGGTTGTGAAGATCTTTTTGTACAGTTCTTCTGTGTATTCTTGCCACCTCTTCTTAATATCTTCTATTCTGTTAGATCCATACCATTTCTGTCCTTTATTGAACTCATCTTTGTATGAAATTAACATCCAAGGTCAGGAGCAGTGGCCAAAAGGAGATACCCCACGTCCAGTGTCAGGAGGGGCGGCCAAGAGGAGTTAACCCACATCCAAGGTCAGCAGCGACAGCCATAAGGAGATAACCCATGTCCAAGGTAAAAGAAACCCAAGACCATAGGTGCTGGGAGAGGGCATCAGAGGGCAGACAGACTGAAACCACAATCACAGACAACTAGCCAATCTAATCACATGGACCACAGCCTTGTTTAACTCAATGAAACTAAGCCGTGCTGTGTGGGGCCACCCAAGATGGACTGGTCATGGTGGAGAGGTCTGACAAAACGTGGTAGGCTGGAGAAGGGAATGGCAAACCACTTCAGTATTCTTGGCTTGAGAACCCCATGAACAGTATAAAGAGGCAAAAAGATAGGACACTGAAAGATGAACTCCCCAGGTCAGCAGGTGCCCAATATGCTACTGGAGATCAGTGGAGAAATAACTCCAGAAAGAAAGAAAGGATGGAGCCAAAGCAAAAACAACACCCAGTTATGAATGTGACTGGTGATAGAAGTAAGGTCTGATGTTGTAAAGTGCAATATTGCATAGGAACCTGGAATGTTAGGTCCATGAATCAAAGGAAAATTGGAAGTGGTAGAAAAGGAGATGGCAAGAGTAAACATAGACATTCCAGGAATCAGCAAACTAAAATGGACTGGAATGGGTGGATTTAACTCAGATGACCAGTATATCTACTACTGTGGGCAGGAATCCCTTAGAAGGAATGGAGTAGCCATCATGGTCAACAAAAGAGTCAGAAACGTAGTACTTGGGTGCAATCTCAAAAATGACAGAATGATCTTTGTTTGTTTGCAAGGCAAACCATTCAATATCATGGTAATCCAAGCCTATGCCCCAACCAGTAACACTGAAGAAGTTGAGGTTGAACAGTTCTATGAAGACCTACAAGACCTTTTAGAACTAACACCCCAAAAAGATGTCCTTTTCATTATAGGGGACTGGAATGCAAAAGTAGGAAGTCAAGAAACACCTGGAGGAACAGTCAAATCTGGCCTTGGAGTACAGAATGAAGTCGGGCAAAGGCTAATAGAGTTCTGTCAAGAGAACGCACTGGTCATAGCAAACACCATTTTCCAGCAACACAAGAGAAGATCTTCTACACATGGACATCACCAGATTGCCAACACTGAAATCAGATTGATTATATACTTTGCAGCCAAAGATGGACAATCTCTATACAGTTAGCAAAAAACAAGACCAGAGCTGACTGTGGCTCAGATCATGAACTCCTTATTGCCAAATTCAGACTTAAATTGAAGACAGTGGGGAAAACCACTAGACTATTCAGGTATGACCTAAATCAAATCCCTCATGATTATACAGTGCAAGTGAAAAACAGATTTAAGGGACTAGATCTGATAGACAGAGTGCCTGATGAACTATGGATGGAGGTTCTTCACATTGTACAGGAGACAGGGATCAAGACCATCCCCAAGAAAAAGAAATGCAAAAAGGCAAAATGACTGTCTGAGGAGGCCTTACAAATAGCTGTGAAAAGAAGAGAAGTGAAAAGCAAAGGAGAAAAGGAAAGATATACCCATTTGAATCCAGAGTTCCAAAGAATAGCAAGGAGAAATAAGAAAGCCTTCCTCAGTGATCAATGGATAGTCTCTACTTTTCCTTTTATCACAGCCAGTCTTAAATTGTCTTTCACAATATCTACCAAAATCAAGCTTCTCCAAAAGAGTAATAAGTATTTGCTTACACAGAACGTATATAGAGCAAGTCACTTTTAAGTGAGCTAGAAAATAACTGAGGCATGGGTGCCAGTGTAGGAAATGTTGACTTGGATTAAATATCCGAGGGGGCTGTTCCAAGCAGGTAGGAAAAGAGCAGGAGGATACTGGTCAAAACAGCAGGTCTCAGGGTAGGAACTAGCGTGAAAGCCAAAGATTAAGCTAACTCAAAAATAGAAATAGATGTGATAATGAATTAGATTTATATCCACTTTTTATTGGAATGTAATTTAAGGGGTTATTCTAATAAATATTAGAAATGCAAATACTACATTTCATCATTAAAAAAAGATAAACCTACCCAGGAATTTTTATGTGAACTTTAACAGGTATTCAAAGCACAGTACAATCTACTACAACTTTTTCTTTTTCTACCAAAAAAAAAAAAGGAAAAAAGAAACTACATAACTTATTTTGTCAGGCAAGTGAAACCTTGATAACAGAGCCTGACAGACTAGGTAAAGAAAAGAATATCATAGGCCAGTCTTAATAGTGAACATAGTTATAAATGATAACATAGTTTATAGCATAGTTATAAACAAGAAGTAGTCACAAAATTTTTAAAAAAACACATATAGTACTCTAGATATAAAACTTAATGCAACATAACCTGAATTAGCTAATAATTACAAAAAATATATAGCATTTATTAACTCAATGCATTTAATATACTAAAAAGTATTACATTAGTCAGTAACAAGACATAAGTTTCAAACTACTTTTGTATTTAACAATGCAATTTTAGGCACCAGGTTCATACATGTAGTTTTAGACACCAGCAAGTAAAACAAAAATCAAAAATAATATGATATTTAGATGCAATAAAAATTTTTAAACACTTCAAATAAGTATAAAATATGATCATATCTTATAAATAAAATTTCAAGTGCTTTGAAATATATTTTAAATCAGTTCCGTATCAGTTCAGTCGCTCAGTCATGTCCAACTCTTTGCGACCCCATGAATCGCAGCACGCCAGGCCTCCCTGTCCATCACCAACTCCCGGAGTTCACGCATATTAACGTCCATCGAGTCAGTGATGCCATCCAGCCATCTCATCATCTGTCGTCCTCTTCTCCTCCTGCCCCCAATCCCTCCCAGCATCAGAGCCTTTTCCAATGAGTCAACTCTTCGCATGAGGCGGCCAAAGTACTGGAGTTTCAGCTTTAGCATCATTCCTTCCAAAGAAATCCCAGGGCTGATCTCCTTCAGAATGGACTGGTTGGATCTCCTTGCAGTCCAAGGGACTCTCAAGAGTCTTCTCCAACACCACAGTTCAAAAGCATCAATTCTTCGGCGCTCAGCCTTCTTCACAGTCCAACTCTCACATCCATACATGACCACAGGAAAAACCATAGCCTTGACTAGACGGACCTTTGTTGGCAAAGTAATGTCTCTGCTTTTGAATATGCTATGTAGGTTGGTCATAACTTTCCTTCCAAGGAGTAAGAGTCTTTTAATTTCATGGCTGCAGTCACCATCTGCAGTGATTTTAAATAAATAAAAGCTCAACATTCAGAAAACTAAGATCATGGCATCTGGTCCCATCACTTCATGGGAAATAGATGGGGAAACAGTGGAAACAGTGTCAGGCTTTATTTTTTTGGGCTCCAAAATCACTGTAGATTTAAGATTTTATTTTTCAGCAGAAAGGAAGTTAGAGGTAGATAATCCAGAGATTGCATGGAAATTCCACTAAAATTTCTTTTTTTTTTTTTTTGTAATGTTTCTCCCTACTTAACATTGCCTCTGTGTTCAAGTTGAAAAGGTGACTATTGAAGCTTAGACATCAAGAACACATTCTAGACAGTAATAAGAGGAAGAAAAAAAGGACAAATAGAAAAAGATTTCTGCCGGGTGCCCCATTCAATGACTTTCACCTAGATCTTTCATCTCAGAGGTCACCATTATCTTCAAAGGAAGCCAGAGAAGGCAGCATTTTAGCTGAGCACATTGTCACCTACAATAAAATCAGGGCTCTGTACCAAGGAGAATAGGGGGAAGGGGGAAGGAAATGGGATAAGTAACTGGCAGTCTTCCCCTCTTATGGTTGCTAAAAACAGTGCTATACTTTATGATTTAGATTATCTTCTAGGAAGAAAGCCTAAGCCTGTATGGGGCAGTGACATTGGCAGGCTCTAGATGTACACTTTACATTCATTATATGAAAAAAAAATCATTTGTCTTTTATTATCAGTAGATAATGTTTCTATTTTCAGAAGAAAACAAGGCAGCTTGCATGTCTCAAGTGGATCTTCCCTGACTACGACAGTTAAAACAGAACACACATACATTTTGAACTCTTTATCTTCTTTATATCTTATATGTTTCTTCAAATAATTTATTTTCTATCTTCAGACAAGTCCTTTTCCTGTATGGATTCTTCATATATTCAAGTGCCTTACTGGTGCTTGACACATATTAATAATATGTTTTCCACATATATTATTAAATGGATGGATCAATCGTGTTAGGCTATATCAGATTTGTTATTTCTTACTTACCTAGCTCTGAGGAGTTAAAAACAAACAAACAAACAAACATAACTTTCTAAGCTAGTTTTAGACTCTGAAATAAAAGAAAACAATTTAAATCAGTTGAAGTAGCTGATGTACCTGTAAAATCTGTTTTGGCACAAAGTACATTTTTCTTCTAGTACTTGATTATTTTGTTATCTTTGGTAACATTTACAGAAGTAAGGACTAACAACAGAAATGATACACAGTACTCAGAAAGGGGAGGAAAAATGGAAGCTGTGAGAACAGGCTTATTAGAGGATAAATGATGGTGTAGATGGAACTAATTACAAAGTAAAAGTCAAACAAACAAAATCTACAGAAGCCTGAGTTATTTTGTATATATTTCTTCAGGGTTATTAGACTTCAGTATAAGCACAATATACCCATTTAAGAAATATCTATTTAAAAATCTTATTAAATTATAAGAAATAAAGTCAGAACTTTATTATATCATCATTCATTGAAAGATTTTTAGAATTATTTTATTTAAAATGGCAAAAATTGAAAGTGTTAATCATTCAGTCCTGTCTGACTCTTCGCGACCCAATGGACTGTAGCCTGCCAGGCTTCTCTGTCCATGAGATTCTCCAGGCAAGAATACTGGAATGGATTGCCATTTCCTTCTTCAGGGGATCTTCCTGTCCTAGGCATCAAACCCAGGTCTCCTGCATTGCAGGCTGACTCTTTACAATCTGAATCATCAGGGAAGCCCTAGTGTAGTGATCTCTGCCCTGTTTCCTGGCACAGAGCTCCTAAAACCCTTATAATTTGCTAAGTGATAAGAACTAGGACCACCTATTATTCTAGTATTTGTTTGACTCCATCTCTAAAACAGGATCCTAAAACCTTTGCACATGCCTAAATGATGGGAGTACTAGGAACATTTATTTCCTTGAGAGGTGACTCTTGCTGGGCTCCTGGGTGGGGCTGGTTATCAGAAAGACCAAACCATGATTAGAAACTGAGTTTTCAGCTCCATCACTCATCTTCCAGGGCAGGGACAGGGGCTGGAAATAGAACTAAGAATAATCATGCCTATGTGGGGATTCCATATCAAGAAGCAACAGTTATAACTGGACATGGGACAACAAACTGGTTCCAAATTGAGGATAGAGTACATCAAGTCTATATATTGTCACCCTGCTTATTTAACTTATATGCAGAGTACGTCATGAGAAATGCCAGGCTGGATGAACCACAAGCTGGATTCAAGATTGCCAGGAGAAATATCAATCACCTCAGATATACAGATGACACCACCTTAATGGCACAAAGTGAAGAGGAACTAAAGAGCCTCTTGATGAAAGTGAAAGAGGAGAGTGAAAAAGCTGGTTTAAAACTCAACATTCAAAACACTAAAATCATAGCATCCAGTCCCATCTCTTCATGGCAAATAGATGGAGAAACAGTGGAAACAGTGACAGACTTAATTTTGGGGGGCTCCGAAAACACTGCAGATGGTGACTGCAGCCATGAGATTAAAATATGCTTGCTCCTTGGAAGAAAAGCTATGACAAAACTAGACAGCATATTAAAAAGCAGAGACATTACTTTGCCATCAAAGGTCCATCTAGTCAAAGCTATGATTTTTCCAATAGTCATGTATGGATGTGAGAGTTGGACTATAAAGAAAGTTGAGCACTGAAGAATTGATGCTTTTGAATTGTGGTGTTGGAGAAGACTCTGGAGACTCTCTTGGATTGCAGGGAGATCCAACCAGTCCATCCTAAAGGAAATCAGTCCTGAAAATTCAGCATCAGTACTGATGCTGAAGCTGAAACTCCAATACTCTGGAGTTTCTCCAATACACCTGTTGCTAAGAACTGACTCATTTGAAAAGACCCTGATTCTGGAAAAGATTGAAGGTGGGAGGAGAAGGGGATGACAGAAGATGAGATGGTTGGATGACATCACCAACTCAATGGACACAAGTTTGAGTAAGTTCTGGGAGTTGGTGATGGACAGGGAAACCTGGCATGCTGTAGTCCATAGGGTTGCAAAGAGTCAGACACAACTGAGTGACCGAACTGAACTGATGTATGGAAACCTCTATGAAATTCCAATAGTATGGAATTTGGAGAGCTTTCAGGTTGGTTACAAAGAAGACAAAGGCACCCCACTCCAATACTCTTGCCTGGAAAATCCCATGGACGGGGGAGCCTGGTGGGCTTCAGTCCATGGGGTCGCGAAGAGTTGGACATGACTGAGTGACTTCATTTTCACTTTTCACTTTCATGCATTGGAGAAGGAAATGGCAACCCACTCCAGTGTTCTTGCTTGGAGAATCCCAGGGACGGGGGAGCCTGGTGGGCTGCTGTCTATGGGGTCGCACAGAGTCGGACACAACTGAAGCGACTTAGCAGCAGCAGTAGCAGGTTGGTGACCACGTGGAGGTGCTGGAAGAATGGAGTACCCTGAGAGGGCATGGAAGCTTTGTACCCCTTCCCACATACCTTACTCTACACATCTCTTCCTTCTGGATGTTCATCCATATCCTTAATCATATTCTTAATAAACTGCTACTGCTAAGTCATAAATGTTTCCCTGGGTTTTCTGAGCCACTCTAACAAATTAATCAAACCCAAGGAGTTGAATCATTGGAACCTCTGTTTTCTAGCCTAATCAGAAACACAAGTGATACCCTGGCTTCCTATTGGTGTCCAAAAAGTGGGGGAGATGGGAGACAGTCTTAAGGGACTGAGTCCTTAATCCTCTGGGATCTGGCACTAACTCAAATAATACTGTTAGGGTTAAGATTAGTTGCAGGACACCCAGCTAGTGTGGGCTTTCCTGGTGGTTCACACAGTAAAAAATCTGCCTGCAACACAGGAGACCCAGGTGGGGAAGATCCAGGGCTGGGAAGATCCCCTTCAGAAGGTAATGGTTACCCACTCCAATATTTTTACCTGGAGAATTCCACAGTCTGAAGAGCCTGGCGGGCTATAGTCCACGGGGTCACAAAAAGATTCAGACATGATGAGCAACTAACGCTTTCACACTTCTTTAGCTGGCCTAGCAGAGAATTGCTTGGTGTAGGGGAAAACCTTCATGCATACATTTGGAGACCAAAATTGAAGTATTTATGTGAGTAATAAAGGAGAATCACAGGAGAGAAAGATGTAGTAGGTAAGAACTGAATTATTCCATATATGGGGAGGTAAAATCTGTAGGTTTTTCCTTTAAAGTTACTTTTCTGGATATGTGCTTTTATACAAAAAGACTCATTTTCTGATATTACTGGGCGGGTGAGCAACATTATTGGATTTTATTTTATGCAAAGCTATTTTCATGGTTGTCTCAACAACGTGGAAATTATAGGTTTGTACTTCCATAGCTAGGACTGTACTGTAGCATTTCTATCTAAAATTGTCATAACTGTGTTCACACAGACCCTTGTGAGTTCACAGCTATAAAGAACTTTAGGTAAAATGGTTATAAATAAAGTGGATTAAATATTTCAGTAGGGATACAAGGATTTTTTTTAATTACCCAAAACATGAATTCATTTTAAATTACACGTAAGGAAACAATAAAGTATCTGGAAAAACCAAGAGGCGAAGTTAAGAAAAAGAAACAACTAGGAGATACTGCAGTGACTTTAGTCTCTACACTTTGGAGTCTTCTTGAACTAATTTGTAGCTAAGGTGTAAACTTAACAAAGACTTTCCTGTAACATACAAGTTACAGAGTTACCACCAATTTTCTTCCTCAGCTGGCCTCCTTTCTCTACAGAGCAATTACAGCTGAGTTATACACAGGTGTTAGAAAACCAGGGTATCACTGTTTTTCCTGTTGGTAGTAGAGCCACAGCAACATGCTTAGATATCAGCAGCTAATGATTTATACTCAAATAAAGCATCTCTGTTCATAAAATATGCTCCATTTTATTCTTAAAACTTTTCTTTCTTTCTTTCTTTGGGGTCAGAAACAGCTGGAAAAAATATTCTAAGGGTTCTCTTTTAATTTTTTTCTTCTGTTTAATGACATGAAAATTTTGCCTTTTAATCACTAACTGTTTAATGAGTATTTCTTTTTCTTTTCTTTATTTTATTTTTTAACTTTACAATATTGCATTGGTTTTGCCATATATCAACATGAATCTGCCACAGGTATACACGTGTTCCCCATCCTGAATCCTCCTCCCTCCTCCCTCCCCATACCATCCCTCTGGGTCGTCCCAGTGCACCAGCCCCAAGCATCCAGTATCATGCATTGAACCTGGACTGGTGACTCGTTTCATATATTATACATGTTTCAATGCCATTCTCCCAAATCATCCCACCCTCTCCCTCTCCCACAGAGTCCAAAAGACTGTTCTATACATCAGTGTCTCTTTTGCTGTCTCGTATACAGGGTTATTGTTACCATCTTTCTAAATTCCATATATATACGTTAGTAAACTGTATTGGTGTTTTTCCTTCTGGCTTACTTCACTCTGTATAATAGGCTCCAGTTTCATCTACCTCATTAGAACTGATTCAAATGAATTCTTTTTAATGGCTGAGTAATACTCCATTGTGTATATGTACCACAGCTTTCTCATCCATTCATCTGCTGATGGACATCTAGGTTGCTTCCATGTCCTGGCTATTATAAACAGTGCTGCGATGAACATTGGGGTACACGTGTCTCTTTCCCTTCTGGTTTTCTCAGTGTGTATGCCTAGCAGTGGGATTGCTGGATCATAAAGCAGTTCTATTTCCAGTTTTTTAAGGAATCTCCACCCTGTTCTCCATAGTGGCTGTACTAGTTTGCATTCCCACCAACAGTGTAAGAGGATTCCTTTTTCTCTACACCCTCTCCAGCATTTATTGCTTGTAGACTTATGGATCGCAGCCATTCTGACTGGCGTGAAATGGTACCTCATAGTGGTTTTGATTTGCATTTCTCTGATAATGAGTGATGTTGAGCATCTTTTCATGTGTTTGTTAGCCATCTGTATGTCTTCTTTGGAGAAATGACTATAAAACTCCTAGAGGAGAACATAGGCCAAACACTCTCCGACATACGTCACAACAGGATCCTCTATGACCCACCTCCCAGAATATTGGAAATAAAAGCAAAAATAAACAAATGAGACCTAATTAAACTTAAAAGCTTCTGCACAACAAAGGAAACTATAAGCAAGGTGAAAAGACAGCCTTTAGAATGGGAGAAAATAATAGCAAATGAAGCAACTGACAAACAACTAATCTCAAAAATACACAAGCAACTCCTACAGCTCAATTCAGAAAAATAAATGACTCCCCCCAAAAAATGGGCCAAAGAACTAATGAGTATTTTTTTAAGTGTAAGTTTATATGTCTGATACTGTGCTTGTTGCTCAGGATTCAGTCATGAGACAGAGGGAATATGTCCTTGTGCCCACCATGATCAAATCCTGGTGAGAAATAGTGTTAACTGAGGACTGAGACAAAGATGATGGCATTGAATGTATTGAGATAGCAGCCACAAATAATCAATTTATTAAATGATTCATTGTCAGTGGAGAGAATGTGAAAGGAGTTAAAGTTCAAAATAAAAATTTTTATTGCCAGCAATTTTCATTTTGAAAAAATCAAATAAGTTAGGCTTATGTTACTCTGATAATGGTTTCAGTTACTCCACTTTGTAGATATAAAGTAATCAAGGAGGCAACTGCAATTGCCTGAGTGTCATCAGATGTGGCTTTTGCCACAGGGTAGGTGATCCATGAGCGAAAGCAAGCCAGAGGCCATATGTGTTTTATGATTTAGCACCAGAGGTCATGCACTGACTCTTTCATAATGTAGTGTTGGTTACAGAGCTCCATATAATGTGAGAGAGGGCTACATGAGGAGGTGAATGCCATGAGGTGAATGCCACCAGGAACCATCTTGGAAGCTGGCTACCACTTTCAGAATCATTTCATTTACTCTTTCTTTGAGATATTTTCCATTGAAAGTCTGTTTTACTTAGAATCAGTGATGATCATATGCAACATATTTTCAAATCTATGTAACAGATGCTATCTTGTTTGTAATTAGATAAGTTCTTCTAAAGCCATAAGGCAACACCCTTAGAATTAAACATGGGTTGTACTTCCTTTATTTATCATGTGATCTAAATTATGAAGTCTATATTTGTTTTAGAAATTCATAGGCTGTCTTTTATTCCTGATGGTATTGTTTTCATGCAATGCTTTTGAAGTTAAAAATTATATATATTTTTAAATTTAGAGATTGCTTTGTGTGTGTGTGTGTGTGTGTGTGTGTGTGTGTGTGTGTATTCAATTGCTCAGTCATGTCCAACTTGTTGTGACCCCATGGAGAGTAGCCCACCAGGATCCTCTGTCCTGGAATTTTCCAGGCAAGGATATTGGAGCAGGTTGCCATTTCCTACTCCACAGTGTCTTCCTGACCCAGGGATTGAAACCACATCTCTTGTGTCTCCTGCATTGGCAGGCGGGTTCTTTCTTTACCACTAGTGCCAACCACCTGGGAAGCCTAAAGATTGCTTTATCCTGCCCCTTTATTTTACATATGAGGTTTCTCATATCCAGACAGTTTGACTAACTAAGGTTACAAAATTTGGAATAAAATCTAGGAATCATGACCCCTAATCCTTTTTCTTTCCTTTACAACTTACTAGCAGCTGGTTAGTTTTCAATAATTTCATGCTACTGTAAGAAAGCACTCATAAATTCAGCATGAGAGATTTCCAGGATGTTTATAATGGAACACAGTGCCAACAGCTATAAACTTTCGTGTATGATTACCTTCTTTTCATTACACTGGAGTTTCAGCTCAGCATTTCAAATCCCTAAAACAATGAAATAAGACTTCCCTCAGAGAGAAAAAACAAACAGGGCAAATGTATGAGAGAACTGCAGTTTTAGGCATTTGTTGATTTCAAAGTTTTGACAACAAAGTAATATTTTAGGAATCTATGTATATAATTCATGTGTTGTTTGACATGCTACATTAAACAAATGAGAAGACTATGGAGACTAAATTAAAACACACATATATATGGCTCTTTTAGCTCTTAATATCTACTTAGCACATCTGTTTTCAAATATATTTTATTCCTTTTCAAATAAAAATAAATTTCCTGTTCCCAAACTAACTTGTTGGTGCTAGAAGCAGTACACCTAAGGACTGAATCACTTTCAGATCAGATCAGATCAGATCAGTCGCTCAGTTGTGTCTGACTCTTTGCGACCCCATGAATCACAGCACGCCAGGCCTTCCTGTCTATCACAAACTCCCGGAGTTCACTCAGACTCACGTCCATCGAGTCAGTGATGCCATCCAGCCATCTCATCCTCTGTCGTCCCCTTCTCCTCCTGCCCCCAATCCCTCCCAGCATCAGAGTCTTTTCCAGTGAGTCAACTCTTCGCCTGAGGTGGCCAAAGTACTTTAGGAGTTGTATAAAATTAAAATTAATTTATCAGTGAGCAAAAATAATGTAGATACAATAGTGGATCACAAACTATTAGAACATGCTATTTTCTTGGTGTATTGGCATTTGATACAATATTTTGTGATCTTTATCACCTCTGTTCTTAACTTTTTATTCTTTATAATAAGATGTAAAAAAGAAAAAAACAATGCTACAAAGCTAAATTAAATAAAATTATATACTTGAATACTTTAAACTTGGTTTTTAATAGATTGTCTCATCAAAATAAGTGCACTACAACACATCTGTAAAATAACCATAGGGTAAGCAAGTTAAAAGAACTGCCTTATAGTTCCCAAAGTAACGGTTTTGTAAAAAGGAAGAGAAACTTGTATTTATACTCAGAACTTAGTATTTCACTTTAGCATTTCACCCCAAATAAAATATATCATAATGCAGCTCCACTTAAAATAGATTTCTGTTTTAGAACAGTTTTAGGAATATAAACAACTGAATAGATAGTCAAAAGAATTTCAACACACCCCACACTAGTTTTCCTAATATAATATTAACATCTTACATCAGTATGATGCATTTTCACAATTATTAAATCAGTATCTATATATTATTATTTTTTTAACCAAAGTTCACACTTTATTTATATTTCCTTGCTTTAATGTCATAAGGAAGATCAAAGAAGTAAAAAGCAATACTTTTGTAAAGCATGTATATAATTGACTGATCAATGTTGTAACACTATCTCACTCTATTCATTGTGAGTTCAACTTCATGTTTTCATGACTTATCATAAATCAAAAGAGTCTTACCAGTCAAGTGTGTGGGATTAATTTCATGTCTGTGAAGTATGGATGCCACCAGACAAGTTTGATAAAGTCTCTAGGCTTTTGTACACATGTTAATTTTAAAAAGTCTGAATAAATTACCTAGCTTTCTTCATAAATATTGGAACCTGAAGCTCTGAAAATTATATTCAACTTGATGACTGTAATATAAATGTCATATCATTCTCTGTTGTAAATCTGCAAAACTTCATGTTATTTTTACATCCAGAATAAATTTCCTAAGTTAGATTCTCTATGAATTAGTTTAATGATCCTTATGAATGGTATTTATTTCAAATTTGATAATTCCATCTATAAGATTTTTTGTTTCATAACTATTAATAGTAAAATTCAATTTTGATTAAGTTCTGAATATATTAGCTATATAATCTATCAATTTTGCATAATTATTTCCTGACAGAATATCAGAGGACATGTATATTAAATATGCTATATGTATATAGGTCATTGCTGTGGAAGTGTTATCTAGATATATGAAACAGTGCATTTATGAAATGTAATATAAGTTTGAATTATACTGTATATTTTAGCTGTCATATGAAGTATAATAATATTTAATATGGAAATTTTTTTTTCTGGTAGAAGCTGTTATCCTCAGAGTATGTATTATTGTCAAGCCTGAGATAAACTGAAAAATTTGATATCAAGACCCTTCAGATACACAGTTGACATGACAATAATCACAATGGCTGAATCATTCCTTTTAAAGGAGCAACCGAAACATCCAATTTTTCTTTGAGAAAGAGAAGTTTTAAGAATGAGTGAATAAACTAGTAACTGTTGACAGTACTAGTGAGTTGAAACACTTGACCTTGGTTGGAGTATAGTTTGGACAGAGATTCTCAAATTCATCTCAAGATGTTGTTGTTAAAACACTGATTTCTGAGTCCCATCACTGGAGATTGTGATTCAGTTGTTTAGTAAGGGACCTGAACACTTGAATTTTTAAAATCCCAAGTGTTGTTGGTGCTGCTGTTGTCCATCTGCTTCATACTTTAAGAACCAAAGGCTAGTGTGTGAGCTGTGTGACCTAAAGCAAATAGACTGTCAGTTATATCTCCAGCAAAAATGGGTTCATCTGGGATCAGCAAAGAATTTCAATTTGGAGTCTTCAACCATGGCAAATCATGTGTGATTCCCTAGAAAAAAATGGAAAGGAGACCTCTCATAGTAGGAAAATAAAGTTCAAAGGATTATTGGGAAATGAAGAGTCCATGATTTTTTTCATTGGTTGAGTTAGGACAGTCTCTCATTGGCTCTTGCCAGGAAAGAAGAGGAAGTGTTTTTTCTTCTTCCTGTTGGGCTCTGCTATCATCCTATGACTTGAGAGCTCTCAGTTATGGTCTCCTGACTCTATTTGAGACTTATGTTTATTTATTTATTTTTGCTTTTCCTCATTTAAATACTTTTAGGTTTCAAATGCCATTGTCCAGGTCCACCTATAAAATTGGGTCAGGGTTGTTGGTCTGTAATAAAACATACAGGGCTTTGCCCAGAGAAATGTGGAATCCAATTTCTACAATAACCAACTATCCCTAAGAAACCTTACAGTCGGCACTTAGATTTTGGAAAACTTAGAACACTATGAAGTTGTTGTTGTTGAGTCGCTAAGTTGTGCCTGACTCTTTGTGACCCCATGGACTCGCAGCATGCCAGGCTTCCTTGTCTTTCACTATCTCCTGGAGTTCAGATTCATGTCCATTGGGTCAGTGATGCAATCTATCCATATCATCCTCTACCATAAAGCCTGTCGGGATCTAATGTAAACCCTGTTCAGGTATCAGATACCCTAAATATTGAGCCTGGGTTTGGACAAACTGCAAGGTTTATTTTGTTTTGTTTTTGGTAACCTCATGTAGCTTTAAAAGCTTCAATGTAAAGCTTTCATGCTTTATCAAATAGATGCTATCTTCCTGTAAAGAGGCTAGAGAAGGAGCACAAAGAAGCAAATCATTCACATACTGTGAGAAAGTAGAGCCTATATCATCCAGATCAATCCTCAGGATTTGTATGAAATAAGAACTCTCAGTAAAACCCTGAGTCACTACTGTCCAGGTGAATTGTTTTTCTTCCCCAGTGAAGACAAAAATCCATTGATGAGCTTTATCAATTGCAATATTAAAGAATGAGCTGCACAAATACATCACAGTAAAGAATTTGCTTCTAGTGGGGAATGGATGTAATAATGGATGAGGATTAGAAACAAGAGTGTGAAGAGGGATAACAATGTTGTTTATTGCTCAGAGGTCCTGTACAAAACTCCACCCTCAGCCTTTAGGCTTTCTCACCAGTGAAATACAATATTACAGTGTTACAGGACTGGTACAGAGGAGAATGAGGCCTTGGCCCTTATAATTGTCTGCTACTGGCTTTATGCCTTGATAGACTTATTTACTTATAAGGTATTGATTAATTCTAGGCAGAAGTTTTGTGAGATCTATTTGAATCTTGATGGGAGGTGCTCCGTGAATTTTACCCTTGTCAGTTGGAGATTTTGCACATAAGACCTATGGTATAACTGTCAATACAGACAAATGACCAGTGTTTCCAGAATCAGTTCTAATACTACCACAGATGGAGCAAATAAAAGATATCAAAGGCCATTTAAGAAAACCTGGTTGGGTGCTTTGATAACTACTGTAAAATTCTGCAATTATTTTCCCCCTTTTCATGAGTCTCTAAGTCTCTGCCTAATAAATGGCACCAAAAGCACATAGGAGAAAAGGATATGTATCACTCAAAGGGCCTCAACAAGAGGAAATAGTTTTGGAAACAGAAACCCCTTGCAGTTCATTAGACATCCTTAGGATCTGAGCTGTTTTTATAAGCCAGGACAGAGATTGTTTTATAGTAATAGGGTAGAGCACCAGGAGTGTGGCTCTGGTGTCAATTAGAACTGGAAGAGATTTTTCCTCAATCTGGAGAAATGTTTTTCTAAACTAATTACGAGGGAGAATTGGGAAGATCCCTTGTGGTTTCTCAGAGCCCCATCATTGATAATTGAAAGATCATTAGAAAGACTGGCTGGCGGTCTGAGAGCAGCTGAAACATTTAAATCTGTAATATTCTGTCCATGTCCTGGCTTGTTGCAATAATAGCAGAAACTAGGAGGGTTTGGGTTTCATTTAGGGCCTTCAATTGCTGGTTTGAAGATTAAGAATCTTGGTAGTCTTCCTTGGAGGTGACTCATTTACAGTATGAGAAAGCTGGTTTGATAGAGTAACTAAATCTGGAAGTTTTTCATTTCATCCTGGTTCTTTCTCACTAGAAGGAAAAAGTCCTGGTTCAGCCCATAAATAAACACAGTGTTAAAAGCTACCTGGGTGGAATAAACATCTGAAAAAAAGACCAGAATTTCCTCTAAAAATAATCAGAAGTCAATTGTAATGGTCATAAACCATTTATCAGATTTTTGTATGTAAGTCAAAATTTAGTTACCATCTCACAGCTTTGGAACAGCCCTAGGAATTGGAACAGTCCAATGAAGTAGCCTAGTGATTTTCCAAGCCTCTTCATACAATAAGTAGGCTAGTCTCCCAGTTTTTGCTGTAGAAACCTTTAGGATTTCCCCAATTAGCATTTTTCATTCAATGCCGGGACTGGCCTTTACTGACAAGTGTATTATCTAGCTGAGCTTCGCTGGTGGCTCAGATGGTAAAGAATCCACCTGCAAGGCAGGAGACCTGGGTCTGATCTCTGGGTTGGGAAGATCCTCTGGAGAAGGGAATGGCAACCCACTCCAGTATTCTTGCCTGGAGAATTCCATGGACAGAAGAATTCTGGTGGGCTGAATGGGCTGGTGGGCTACATAAAGTCCATGGGTTTGCAAAGAGTTGGACATGACTGAGCAACTTACACACACACACACACACACACACACACACACACCCATGAGCTAGGTGACATAAGTCAGACAAACCAGGTTGGTAAATTTGAATGACTGTATTAAATCCATCAGCAAATCTGTGAGAATCTTTGGTTACTTTGAAAAAATCTTTGACAATAGCTCACAGTTCAACTTTCAGTTCAGTTCAGTCGCTCTGTCATGTCCAACTTTTAACAACCCCATGGACTGCAGCACGCCAGGCCTCCCTGTCCATCACCAGCTCCTGGAGTTGACTCAAGCTCATGTCCATTGAGTCCGTGATGCCATCCAACCATCTCATCCTTTGTCATTCCCTTCTCCTCCTGCCTTCAATCTTTCCCAGCATCAGGGTTTTTTCCATTGAGTCAGCTCTTCGCATCAGGTGGCTGAAGTATTAGAGCTTCAGCTTCAGCATCATCCCTTCCAATGAATATTCAGGACTGATTTCCTTTAGGATGGACTGGTTGGATCTCCTTGCTCTCCAAGGAATATAAGAATTAGTCCAGGGAATATAAGAAATTAAGAGTTTAGTGTTTAGATCTTCAGATGTCCTAATTTTAAAGGGACAGATTCTGAAAATTTCAAAGGATGATGGGGTGGAGACAGCTTCAGGGGAAAAAGGAAGTTCAGGGAGAGAATCATTATGGAGGAACTGAGGGTACAGAGGAGGTATTGGAAGTATAAAAGGGAGGGAGGAAGATGGGGTCTAAATGTGAGGAGCCCACGGAGACAGACAAGATGGAGCCTGAGAGAGTCTGAGACAAAGAAGCCAAGGAAGAAGAGCATTAGGCTTTGCAAGCTATTTGATCTTTTTTTGATGTTTGTTTGCATGAGTTAATCTTAAAATCTTATTTGACAATGACACAATTTTAGACTTCTGATAACATTTGGGAGCCTCAAAATACCAATCAAAATAGGCATTTCATTCAGTTTGGGAAATTGTAGAGCTATGGTTGTTTGATTCTATTTTAAGAAAAGTATGTTTGGGGATTTCAAAAGTTCCCCATAATGTCCACTGATATTCTGAATTCCCTTTGGTTAGATCTCTGCATTTCATTAAAAATGTGCATGAGGATAGAGTGTGGTTTTCAAACATAAAATTGGACAGGGTTTCTGCAGGAGTGGGGGCATGGGGTGCCCATAAAACATTTAGATAACTGAGATCCTATTTCTCAGGGGTTTTTCCCTAGAATAAGAAAATAATTTTCAAACAGGCTAAAAAGCTGAAATAGCTTTAACAGCTAAATAACCTATAGGCCTAATACCAGCCAGTTTTAAGGGAACAGTCTGATCCTGGGGAAGCCAGGCCAAAAGCTGCTTAGCACAGTTCCAATAAAAAACAGCCCCTGCTCCAAAATGAATGGGCCAAAGCCTAGCCAGTTGCAGCTAAAACAGCCTATTTTCAAAATCAGGCTAAAATGTCAAAGGAATACTCACATACAGAAAAAAAGCCTGAACCAGAAAGGAAGAGCCCTTAAAATAGATCCTGAATAAAACCTAAAGGACTTGAAAACTGCAAACAGGATGGAAGCAGGGATCCAGGAGAGAGATTTGTCCTCAAAGCCCAGGTTTGTCAGGAAACATTGCTCATCTGTTTGTTCACCTGCCTCAGAATCATGAAGGGTCTTCTCTGGATGCCTGTACAAGTTGCCAAAATGCTGACCTGAAACAGAGAAACTGACAGTCATTTTTCTATCAAAAATAGGTTCATTTCATGTTAGCAGAGTTCCAATTCGGGTCTGCAACCTAGGTGAGCAATACACGAGTCATCAGCAAAAATGGAGAGGAGAACTCTTTATATTACAGAGAGCAAAAAGGAAGTTGAGAAGTCTACAGTAAGCAAAATATCTATGGTATTTATTGGCTGAGTTGTGACAATCTCTTCTTAGCTGAGATATTGCCAGGAAAGAATAGGGAGTCTTTCCGCTTGTTGTTGGGTTTAGCTATCATCATACTGCTTGAGAACTCCCCTTTCTGGGCTCCTGGCTCTCTTTCTCTCTCTCTTTTTTTTTAATGGCTTTTTAAAATGCTAAAGCTATGGTGATTCATTTTTTTTTTATTTTTTTTTTTACTGAGAGATAATTGCTTTACAGAATTTTGTTGTTTTCTGTCAAACCTCAAAGTGAATCAGCCATAGGTATACGTATGCCCCCTCCCAATTGAACCTCCCTCCCATCTCCGTGCCCACCCCACCCCTCTAGGTTGATACAGAGCCCCTGTTTGTGTTTCCTGAGACAACAGCAAATTCCCATTGGCTATATATTTTATATATGGTAATGTAAGTTTCCATGTTACTCTTTCCATGCATCTCACCCTCTCCTCACCTCTCCCTATGTCCACAAGTCTATTCTCTATGTCTATTTCTCCATTCAGATCAGATCAGATCAGATCAGTCGCTCAGTCGTGTCCAACTCTTTGCGACCCCATGAATCGCAGCACACCAGGCTTCCCTGTCCATCACCAACTCCCAGAGTTCACCCAGACTCACGTCCATCGAGTCAGTGATGCCATCCAGCCATCTCATCCTCTGTCCTCCCCCTCTCCTCTTGCCCCCAATCCCTTCCAGCATCAGAGTCTTTTCCAAAGAGCCAACTCTCCCCATGAGGTGGCCAAAATACTGGAGTTTCAGCTTTAGCATCATTCCCTCCAAAGAAATCCCAGGGCTGATCTCCTTCAGAATGGACTGGTTGGATCTCCTTGCAGTCCAAGGGACTCTCAAGAGTCTTCTCCAACACCACAGTTCAAAAGCATCAATTCTTCGGCACTCAGCCTTCTTCACAGTCCAACTCTAATATCCATACATGACCACAGGAAAAACCATAGCCTTGACTAGACGGAACTTTGTTGGCAAAGTAATGTCTCTGCTTTTCAATATGCTATCAAGGTTGGTCATAACTTTCCTTCCAAGGAGTAAGCGTCTTTTAATTTCATGGCTGCAGTCACCATCTGTAGTGATTTTGGAGCCCCAAAAAATAAAGTCTGACACTGTTTCCACTGTTTCCCCATCTATTTCCCATGAAGTGGTGGGACCAGATGCCATGATCTTCGTTTTCTGAATGTTGAGCTTTAAGCCAACTTTTTCACTCTCCACTTTCACTTTCATCAAGAGGCTTTTGAGTTCTTTTTCACTTTCTGCCATAAGGGTGGTGTCATCTGCATATCTGAGGTTATTGATATTACTCCCAGCAATCTTGATTCCAGCTTGTGTTTCTTCCAGTCCAGCATTTCTCATGATGTACTCTGCATATAAGTTAAATAAGCAGGGTGACAATATACAGCCTTGATGTACTCCTTTTCCTATTTGGAACCAGTCTGTTATTCCATGTCCAGTTCTAACTGTTGCTTCCTGACCTGCATACTGATTTCTCAAGAGGCAGATCAGGTGGTCTGGTATTCCCATCTCTTTCAGAATTTTCCACAGTTTATTGTGATCCACACAGTCAAAGGCTTTGGCATAGTCGATAAAGCAGAAATAGATGCTTTTCTGGAACTTTCTTGCTTTTTCCATGATCCAGTGGATGTTGGCAATTTGATCTCTGGTTCCTCTTCCTTTTCTGAAGCCAGCTTGAACATCAGGAAGTTCACGGTTCACATATTGCTGAAGCCTGGCTTGGAAAATTTTGAGCATTACTTTACTAGCGTGTGAGATGAATGCAATTGTGTGGTAGTTTGAGCATTCTTTGGCATTGCCTTTCTTTGGGATTGGAATGAAAACTGAGCTTTTCCAGTCCTGTGGCCACTGCTGAGTTTTCCAAATGTGCTGGCATATTGAGTGCAGCACTTTCACAGCATCATCTTTCAGAATTTGGAATAGCTCAACTGGAATTCCATCACCTCCACTAGCTTTGTTCATAGTGATGCTTTCTAAGGCCCACTTGACTTCACATTCCAGGATGTCTGGCTCTAGGTCAGTGATCACACCATTGTGATTATCTGGGTTGTGAAGATGTTTTTTGTACAGTTCTTCTGTGTATTCTTGCCATCTCTTCTTAATATCTTCTGCTTCTGTTAGGTCCATACCATTTCTGTCATTTATTGAGCCCATCTTTGCATGAAATATACCTTTGGTATCTCTGATTTTCTTGAACAGATCCCTAGTCTTTCCCATTCTCTTGTTTTCCTCTATTTCTTTGCATTGATCGCTGAAGAAGGCTTTCTTATTTCTTCTTGCTATTCTTTGGAACTTTACATTCAGATGTTTATATCTCTCCTTTTCTCCTTTGCTTTTCGCTTCTCTTCTTTTCACAGCTATTTGTAAGGCCTCCCCAGACAGCCATTTTGCTTTTTGCATTTCTTTTCCATGGGCATCAGAGGGCAAACACACTGAAACCATACTCACAGAAAACTAATCAATCTAATCACACTAGGACCACAGCCTTTTCTAACTCAATGAAGCTAAGCCATGCCCGTGGGGCAACCCAAGACAGGCGGGTCATGGTGGAGAGATCTGACAGAATATGGTCCACTGGAGAAGGGAATGGCAAACCACTTCAATATTCTTGCCTTGAGAACCCCATGACCAGTATTTCTCCATTGCTGCCCTGTAAATAAATTCTTCAGTACAATTTTTCTAGATTCCGTATATGTGCATTAGAATACGATATTTATTTTTCTCTTTATGACTCACTTCACTCCATATAATAGGTTCTAGGTTCATCCGTCTCATCAGAACTGAGTCAAATGTGTTCCTTTTTATGGCTGAGTAACATTCCATTGTGTATATGTACCATACCTTCTTTATCCATTCACCTGTTGATGGACATCTATGTTGCTTTCATGTTCTAGCTATTATAAATAGTGCTGCAGTGAAAAATGGGATACGTGTGTTTTTTTCAATTTTGGTTTCCACAGGGTATATGCCTAGGAGTGGGATTGCTGGGTTCATATGCTGGTTTTATTCCTAGTTTTTTTAAAGAAATCTCTATATCATCTTCCATAGTGGCTGTATCAATTTACATTCCCCCCAACAGTGCAAGAGCAATCCCTTTTCTCCACACCCTCTCCAGCATTTATTGTTTGTAGACTTTTAATGATGGCCATTCTGACCAGGGTGAGGTGATATGTCATTGTACTTTTGCTTTGCATTTCGCTAATAATGAGTAATTATGTGGAAAATTCTGAAAGAGATGGGAATACCAGACCACCTGACCTGCCTCCTGATAAATCTGTATGCAGGTCAGGAAGCAACAGTTAGAACTGGACATGGAACAACAGACTGGTTCCAAATAGGAAAAGGAGTACGTCAAGGCTATATATTGTCACCCTGCTTATTTAACTTATATGCAGGGTACCTCATGAGAAACGCTGGACTGGAAGAAGCACAAGCTGGAATCAAGATTTGTTCTGAGCATTACAAAATGGAATGCAATTAGGTAGAGAGAAAATTAAATTAAAAGTACAGAAAAAAATTAAAAGCTAATAATTGAATGTTTTAAAAGTCATATTTTCCTACAGGTTTTGTGTTATTTAAGTGGTATGTATTTTTTTTCTACCTTTGTTTAAAAAGAAGAAATCAATTATTTTCAGTGACACTGATGATTCTGTTAAAATTGGTATCTCTGAAATGGCTTTCACATAATTTAGATAAAATGACCATTTCTAGAGAATTAAATAACAGATAATTTTATACATAGCATTTCAAAAAATATTATCATTAATAAGCTATTATTTTACTTCAAAGTGTCATGTAGAAGAGTTAAAAAAGGAAAATGAATATCATTCTGTAACAGAAATATCCATATAATTTTTATATTTCATGTGTATTGAAATTACCTTCTGAATTTGAAATCACAATAGCATTCAAATACTGTCTGTGCTTTGAGTGAGTACAATACTACTAATATTATTGTAGCCTGTCTTTCCACTAATAAATATCCAATTTTAAATCATCACTAGTTTAGAAATAGTATAATGAATACCAACCCTATATGCCTGTATATCCTATACTGGCATTCTCTACAATCAGTTCACAGCTCTCTACACAAAATTATTATGATTTCTGCAAAGATACTAACATTACAAGACTATAGTAAAATTTCCCTCACGTCTTCTTTGAAATATTGTCCCAAAGCATTTCTCATCAGAAGGAGAGAGTTTACAGGGATAAATAAAATTGCTTTGAAATTTAGCTTAGATATTTTCATACTGTAGCTTCTTTTTTAAAACAGCATACCTTTGGGTATTTAGTAATTCCCTGAATTCATTTCAGTTAAGGAGTAATGACAAAGTAAGTCAAGCTATGGTGAGACAACAATCAAGATGAATGCTTAAATGCAATTTCCTGAGCTTAAGTCAATTCTCATTAAAGTTGCAGACACTACACATATAATATTATATGTAGAAAATTTTTATCAATAACCTAATGAAATATCTATTTTAGAATAAGTTATATATTGATATAACTACAGATCAACTTTAATAGAATATATAAATATATTTTTCATGAGAGAGTTATATGTATTGAAATGGTGGAACCCTATCTGAATTGTTTTTTCCTTCAGTACAACTGAATAACCAGTTTGTTTAAAAAATAATTACAAATTAACTTTAAAATTAATTCCAATTGATTTGGACTCCTAAAGATAGTGAAATGTCAATGTTTAAAAATTCAACACAAATCATACCCTATTTTCTAACATCAAATATTTCAATATTATTTAAATCTCTCGGGCCATTTCTGAGGGAATAGAAAAACTCTGGATCCATTTTGACAATGTAAAAATCTTACTGAACATTTTTTATTTGATTTCACCTAAAATCAGACAAAATTCAAAATTATAAAAGTTATGAACAAAAGAACATACAGGCACTTTCAAAAATCAAAAAAAGAAATAAAAATCAGAATTGCAAATGGTATAGCTTCAAATAGATACATCAAAATTAGGTATATTTTATAGATCTCTTCTGTCTAGCTTTTTTCCTGTGGTTAGAGAGGAGTGAGGGGAACAAAATAATACAAGTGGAGAGTTGAGAATGGAAATACATTCCTTCTGTTGATGCCAGTACAGGGATTTAACAGGTCAGTCAACAGTGGAGAGTTACCAGTTTTGCTGCAGAAATTAGACAACAGATGTTCCATAAATTCCAGCACTATAGCAACAGGGGTGTTAACCCCTTTTGATCATCTTCTGATTTGCTGTATGACCAAGTCTGATGCACCCCCAGGCACTTGTATGGTTTTTCTGATTCTACCCTTCAACTGCTGTTTAAATTGATTTATTGTACATGATGTTATTTATGGAAAGTGTTCTAAAATGAAATAGTCCATTTATCTTAAAAATGGAGCTGAGTGTTCCCCAGTGGGGATCATCCTTTATGAGCATGAAATTTGAATAATCTAATTAAAATATTTTTTTTTTGGTCATTTTTCTAGTGAAATGTCTTTGTAGCTTCTAGTTATTCATTGAATAATATGTCACTGATACCCTGTGGCATTTGGATCTTCTGATTCCTGAATTCCAGACAACAGTACTAGATATTTATTTTAGTAAAAACAAAACAGAAGTATGCACTCTTGAGTAAAAGTTATCTAATTTCCCAATGAATCTCCAGTTTGGAGCATTTACATTTTATATTAATAATAGTAACCATGCTTAAATCATGTGTGCTATATGAAATCACTATAGATTCAAGGACAGCAATCAGCTAGGTCTTCGGTGTGGTCTGTTAATATTTTTGCTGTGTGTCAATGGCATAGTTGTCCCCATGGACTGGGACCCACCAGGCTCCTCTATCCATGGGATTCTCCAAGGCAAGAATACTGGAGTGGGTTGCCGTTTCCTTCTCCAGGGAATCTCCCTAAACCAGGGATCAAACCTGGGTCTCCCATGTTGCAGGCAGATTCTTTCCCATTTGAGCCACCAGGGAAGCCCCTGTTAATATTAGAATTTATTAATTTTATTAAGAAATATCTCTAGTCACTATAACAATATGCCAGTTTAGGTCCTGGCAAGAAACATAATTAAATTCCATCAACACAAATTAAAATACTTTAATACCAGAGCTACCTAGAAGCCTGGATTAAAGAACAAATTAGGGATGATGCTGTACTTGGAGACCAGCAACAGCAATTGGTCTTACCCCCACAGCTGATCAGATCAGATCAGATCAGTGGCTCAGTCGTGTCCGACTCCTTGCGACCCCATGAATCGCAGCACGCCAGGCCACAGCTGAAGGGACTAGGAAAAAAATTGTAACTAGTGCTAAGTGAGACCTGCTGTCTAAGTAAGGGGATGGGGGTGTCAACCTGCAGCTGTGGTCTCCAGGAATGCAACTAAAATGCAGAAGAGAGGCACTGCAGTAGGGAGTAGCAACGAAACACTGACAAGATAAGGGGAAAACACAAGGAACTCCTGAAGCCCACTGTGCAACTTCATGGAATGTCTGCTCTTCACGCTATTTCCTTCAGATTCTATCACTTGCATTTTTGTGTTCCCAGTCAGCTTCTGCTCCCTCAAGGGCTCATATTGACCACTGACTACTTGACCACTTCCCTCAAGTGTCATATTTTATAGCCAACCCTGGATCACTCTTAGAGGCATGATTAGCAACTTGTGGAGAGAAGGAGGAAGAGCAGGAGGAAAAAGAGGAGGAGGAGGCAGCCAAAGAAAAGGAGGAGGGGAGGGAAATGGGGAAGGAGAAGGAAAAGGGGAAGCCTTTCTTGATTCTGGTCATGCTAACCGATTTCTCCTTTTTAATATGTTACTCCTTCTTCATTTGTGAGCAGGAAAGAATTAAATGTCCAAGCAGATTTTCAGGAAGAGTTCAGATATTTTTTTTTTCTTTTTCTCATTTTTGTAGCTTTCTTTTTTACTTACCACTGAACACTGCCTAGACTGAGCAAATATTAAAAGTTTCATAAGTTTCCCTGCAACATTTCTTAGATCTTGTTCTAATATCCACTGGCATCTAATCTTGTGGGGGAAGTTTGAAGCAAGCTTTATTTCTTTGGAGGATGATCTGTATTATTTCTGGATAAAATTTAAGATTCTGTCTTTCCTTAAATTTAGTGATTTCACCAAGATTAAATTTATTTTTTTTCAATTATTTATGCTTCTTTTTACAATATGTCTTTTCAATTTCAGGTTAAGATGTTTCTTTATGTATATATACATATATATGTATATATATGTGTGTGTATGTATATATATATATATATATATATATATATATATATATATGATTTAGTCATGTATAAATGTGAGTTGGACTATAAAGAAAGCTGAGTGCCAAAGAATTGATGCTTTTGAACTGTGGTGTTGGAGAAGACTCTTGAGAGTCCCTTGGACTACAAGGAGATCCAACCAGTCCATCCTAAAGGAGATCAGTGCTGGGTGTTCATTGGAAGGACTGATGCTGAAGCTGAAACTCCAATAATTTGGCCACCTTATGCAAAGAGTTGACTCATTGGAAAAGACCCTGATGCTGGGAGGGATTGGGTGCAGGAGGAGAAGGGGACGACAGAGGATGAGATGGCTGGATGGCATCACTGACTTGATGGGCATGAGTTTGAGTAAGCTCCAGGAGTTGGTGATGGACCAGAACGCCAGGTGTGTTGCAGTCCATAGGGTTGCACAGAGTTGGATACGACTGAGTGACTGAACTGATATATGAATTTTCCCTAACAAATGTAAATATACATTTTTTACCTCTTTTTTCTTCCTTCAAAAATAGTAATCCTATGCACACTTAATCTTTGTTGATTCTTGCCTGTATGTAGTTTTTTCCCTCTAAATCATGTTCATGTTTCACTTTTTATTTCCTGCCTTTTGGAGTTTATTCCAGACACTTCACTGATGCTGAAGATTGTGAGAGGCTGCCTGAAATGGGCTATTGCAATAGATAGAGGGCTTGAGTCTGTGAAAAGCTACGTGGATTCTGTTAGGATAAAGGATGAGTGGAAATGTCTCCTTAAAAACAAACCAGAAAACCACATAAGAATCCATAAAAACACCCAGAAGAGAAGGATCAGGCTTTAACGTGTGCTAAAGTCAAGACTGAGCAAAGCCAACGTTGTGAAGTAAGAAATTTGGGGTCTCTCCTTCATCCTTGCTCTAATTTGTATATTCTTTGTTCCAAATCTGGAGGTGATAAAACAATTTTATTTAAAATGCACCATCTTGATAATTTGATAAGCATCCATACTATTTGACGTTTAAGTCATAGAAAATTTTCCAGGCAGTAATTAAATGTCTTTTCTCATGAAATCATCAGAAGTCTGATTGAAAATTAAGCCCTCTTTGTAATACATTAGTTAAGCTTGTGTTCTAACTTATCTCGGAGTTTCATATCTAAATTGCTACTGGCAAGATTTGGATTATCTTTCCTATATTTCGTTATTCAGAGAATAGCTAGCCTACAGTATAGCTAATTAGGCTAATTACTGTGTCTATTGCTTTTAATAATTCTTTTTCTTCCCTTAAATACACACACCCTTAGGCTGGAGAAGGCTGAAGGCAAAAGGAGAAGGAGGCAGCAGAAGATGAGATGTTTAGATAGCATCGCTGACTCAATTGACATAAATCTGAGTAAACTCCAGGATATAGTGAAGGATAGAGGAGCCTGCTATGCTACAGTTCATGAAGTCGCAAAGAGTCAGACATGACTTAGCAACTGAACGAAAACAACAACAAGCGATTAGAAAACTTGTATTTAGGTGTTTAGTCAATGCTTGTAACTATCCATTAACCACATTCATTGTTTTCCCTGATGCACACAATATATCATCTCTTTCCTCAGGTAAGACTGACTTTAAGGCTTATCCAGTGGAGAAGGCAATGGCATCCCACTCCAGTACTCTTGCCTGGAAAATCCCATGGGTGGAGGAGCCTGGTAGGCTGCGGTCCATGGGGTCGCTAAGAGTCAGGCATGACTGAGTGACTTCACTTTCACTTTTCACTTTCACGCATTGGAGAAGGAAATGGCAACCCACTCCAGTGTTCTTGCCTGGAGAATCCCAGGGATGGGGGAGCCTGGTGGGCTGCCATCTATGGGGTCACACAGAGTCGGACACGACTGAAGTAACTTAGCAGCAGCAGCAGCAGTGACTGTATCTGCCTTGAAATTGGAATCTATCATATGTGGTTGTTGTATCTTAGGGTCTGATAACCTGTAACCTAAACAACAGTTTATGTTTGGCTAATGCACACTCTACAGCAGCACCAAAGGAAAAGGAAGCAAGGCCTTTTCTTCAAAAGGGTCAAGGGAAAACCTTGAAGTAATGATTCATATGTAGCAAAAATCAATGTTAGCTGATGTGACTGTGAGGATAGCCTGCTCTTTTAGCTAACACAAAAGCCCTGCTTTCACTTTTGGAAGAATCCTACTTATGCGTTACAACTCGTCATCGTCATTTCTAAGTGGCTCATGGGTAATGACACTCTTCTGGCAAGTCACATGGATGTATCAACCCGTTTTGAGTTGATGGAAATTGGAAGCTTATAAATTACTTTAGAGTTAGAACCATCACATGCTGTTTCAAGCTTTTCCTGAGATTCCATATTGGCAAAAGTGTTCCCTCAAAACTTTCAAAAATACCTATTAGCTTGAGTTGTGTGTATCCCTAAACACAATCAGGATCTTTCATCAACACAGTCTTTGAATTTGAAGATTATAATGTTTCATTTACTGGGCTCTATCTTTTGCCTAACCTGTAGGTTAATGGCTACACCATTCCATGTTCCCACTATACACAGTACTTTTGTGGTTTCACTCTACTATTTCATTTGGCAAAAAAATCTTAATAGATGGTGCTCAGAAGAGTTTGAGGTCTCAGTTATATATATTGTTAAAGCAATCATTTGACTTTCTCTACTAATAGAATCAATATGTACGGAAATGTAGCTTTTTCTACCTGACAAGTTTCTGAGCTGGAGAAATCTGAGACAAGTTTTATTTCAGGCTGTAAGCAGAGAGCACATCTCTTCGCACAACTGATTTTATTCCCTGCCATCTCCCTTGGCAGTGAGGTTAATTCTGCCTTCCGTTCATCCGTCTCTTCTAGGACTTTACTGACAGCTGAACAAGATTAGTAAAATCAGACTAACAATAAATTTTTGCTAAAGTTGTTATTGCTGTTTGGTTTTATACTATATAATCTACATTATGGTGCCACTGAGTGTATAGTCTACATCCCAATGAATATAGCAGGTGATCTTGAAAAGTAATTTTCTATCACATAACGAGGGGCTGAGTAATTTTCCAACCTGCAGTGGGTATGTACTCAACTCTCATTGATAAACAGAGTAAGCCAGTATCATTCATTTGTCTCACTGCCCAGTACATTTTGAACATCTTTCTGTAGTTTGGGAAATTCTCCACCTTATGTCCCCAAAGTAGAAACTAGAACACATGCTTCTCCTTGCTTCTTTGTGTCTTGGACACTAGCAGGTGAAGCCCTTGAACAATACAAAGAAATGAGAGCAGAGTGAAAGGAAGGTGGAGATAAGCACTCCAACTCTGAAGACATCAGTGACTGCAGGATTGCAAGAGTGGCTGTATTGTTTGTGGCAGGAGCAGCTGCTGAGGATTATGTTCATGGCAGGATTATAGGCACTAAATAGGAGCTTCCTGGCTACTGCATTCAGGGTAGCTGTGGCAAAGGCATTGGTGACCTCCTGTCGATTGTGCAAAGTGGATTAAGGCATGATCCCCCAAAAACTAGCTTCAAGCAAGTTTCTCCAGCTCTCCCAATATTCCAATGAGATCATTCCCCTTCTTTTACTGCACTCATTTCCTACTTTTCCCCTCTTTCTGTCAGCCTAAGGGTTGCTTGAAAATAAGAACAGCAATATATAGAAAGTCAGTACATCCTAATGAATATGCTTGGAAGCACCAAATACATCTAAAGGAGAATATGAGAGTATGAAGTTATGATGATTAGAAAAAGTGTATGTGTGTTTGTATGTTTGTGTGTGTAGACATCATTTATTAAACGTTGCAAATGCCATCAATTTCTGTTTTACAATATTCACAGAGACAGATATGGGTGCACACACACATATACCAAAAAGAAATAATTATAAACATGAAAGTCACTACTCCTAGGAAACTTGTTTATAGGGATGGAGGTATTTTGTCTTCATTAAGATAAAGCATCTTGTTAAAAATAAAGGTAAACTTTTGTCTTAGGCAAAATTCATTTTTTCTAAAGCACTTTTATTCTTACAAAATACTTTAGAAGAAATAAACTTTATGTTCTGTATTTATTTATGTCAACTAAAATGTAATTAATCATGAAAATTACTGATTAAAGACGTTTTAAGAGAATTGATACAAATAAGAAATTCTTGCTAAAATAGAAATGAAAATTTATTCATCTACATATAATGCATACTAAACATTTAATTATATAGATATATTATTTTATTCATTGGTTATTTTATTCACTTATTGTTGGTTATGGAGAAGGCAATGGCACCCCACTCCAGTACTCTTGCCTGGAAAATCCCATGGACGGAGGAGCCTGGTAGGCTCCAGTCCATGGGGTCACTAAGAGTCAGGCACGACTGAGCGACTTCACTTTCACTTTTCACTTTCATGCATTGGAGAAGGAAATGGCAACCCACTCCAGTGTTCTTGCCTGGAGAATCCCAGGGATGGGGGAGCCTGGTGGGCTGCTGTCTATGGGGTCACACAGAGTCGGACACGACTTAAGTGACTTAGCAGCATTGTTGGTTAGGGGTCCTAATCTTGCTCTTATATTTTTACTAGATACATATAACACAATATGTTCTCTCCATTAACTGAATCAGTAAGACTGAGTTTCCTCAACTCAGTAGCTTGGAACATTGTTATGATGTCATGAATCTGGTGTGAAAGTACTGGCAATTTCCAAAAAGAAGCTGGGGAAAAATTAAATAGTACTTATTTCTGATTCTGTTACTAAAAAATTGTATATGATCGCAATCAACTAAACTTGTTGACCACATATGATTCGACTCTCTTGATACTTTCTATTTCTATATGTTTTAAATTCAACCAGTGTAAATTCCTTAGGTTGTTTTTGTTTACTTTTTGCCCTGAAAACCTGTAGCAGAACACAGGCAATAACAGTCTGCAAGTTAAGGTTATTTTGACTCAAACAATGCAAACCAGATGTACCTACTTATCTAAGGCATATTAAATTAGAGCTATAAAAAACATTCTACTTTCTTGGGGGAAAAATACTACATTAAATTTCCTGCAAATATTAAATGGCATTTGAAAAAAATCAACAGCAGAAGGAACAAATTATAAAAAAGGAAACTATAATATAAAAATGGTATTTTACTTATCTTTTTAGTTATTGTTGCCAACCTATTAAAAATGAAGGAAAGCAACTTAAGTGCCTCATGTTAATCAAGAAGTATATGCATATATCATCTGTTTAAAATAACTTCTAAAATGTTTAAATGTTTATAAAATTATCTATAATTTTCAGAAAAATCTCACCTTTGCCTATGTTTCCAGATTTGATTAGGAAACATTCAGGAGAGAACTTTACTTGTCTTGATGCAGAATTCCTTTCCACCAGCTGATAATTCACAATTAGAATATTTGGTTTTCATACACATAGGAAATATCTTTTCAGACACTCCTTCCTGTAGTATCACTGTTGGTAGGGAATTGAATAGAGCTGAGCTGATAATTTATTTACAATATAGTCATAAAAGTAAAGAGAACTTTAATAATAGCTTAACAGATAGTTATACCCCCTATTACCCCCAAGAATATAAAAAGCTGCACTGATCCATTGATGCTTGCCCTTGAATACATTAGCTATTCAGAAGTGCAGCATAATGTTAAATTTAATCATAATGCTAAATCAGAATACAGTGCTGAGGGGTTTTGTGGGTCTTGTGCTACTATTATATATAATTTGGTTAGTTTACCCAGAAGTGCCAAATTTCACCTTGTTAATAACCTCTCTTACCCTCTAGATTCTCAAAGAAGATAAAAATTCTGGATAACACATACACACAGAAATTAACAAATGGTACAGCAATGCCATACTGATTATCAGCCATTCTAGTGCCTGATACCAAAACATGATGTTCCCATATAGCTTTGTTAAATCCATTCAGTTTCATCCCTTAACAACAAGAAAAGCCTACAAACAGACTACTTCACAGAATCTGCCTACTTTGCCATTATCATTTCTGATTTTGCACACTTGAGTGTATATATTGTATTCATTCACTTGAATCATTCTGAGTAACCAGGTAAATGGAGAGGAAAAAATCTATACCAGGGCTTGTTTATTATAATTGGATGTTTATACCACTGACTTGGACCTCAGAAGTTGCAAGTAAATTTTCCAAAGTATTCAGCAATTTTGCATAGAATTAAAAATTCATTCCCTAAGTATTAATATTGGTTTTGCCTTCCTAGTTTTTATTCTCTATGTGTGCATACATGCTAAGTTTCTCAGTTGTGTCCTACTCTTTGTGACTCTATGACGGTAGGTAGCCCACCAGGCTCCTCTGTCCAGGCTCCAGGCAAGAATACTGGAGTAGGTTGCCGTGCCCTCCTCCAGGGGATCTTCCCAATCCAGGGATAGAACCTGTGTCTATTGTGTCTTCTGCGTTGGCAGGTGGGTTCTTTGCCACTCATGCTACCTGGGAAGCCCCCTATTTTCTATACTAATGCGTTAAAGAGAAGTTTATGGATCCCAGTATATAAGCCATTCTTGCAAAAATATTCTGAAATGTCATTCGGTATACTGGAAGAAGCAAATTTCTGTGTTCTGGGAAGAAACTGGTGAGTGATGAATTGGTTTCCATAAGTAATTTGGAAGAATATTTTCTCGTTTATTTGTTGTGTCTTTGTTGTTGTGGTTACTTAGTATGTGTTTCACCTGATTAGAGAGAGGGAGAGAAGGGAAGTCCAGAAAAGATGACAGAATGGCTGAGTATCATATATAATATTAGACACTTTATCTTTGCAGCAAAATAATCACTCTCCCCTCCTCAAAATTTGGTAGAGTTGGAACTTCCACTGTGGTCCAGTGGTTAAGACTGAGGATCCAGTGCAGGGAGCGTGGGTTCACACCCTGGTCAGGGAACTAAGATCGCTCATACAAAAAAAAGAAAAAAGAAAAATCAAGAAAGTCAGCCATATACGAAGACAATTTAAAAATAAAAATGGAATATGTGTACACCCGTGGTGGATTCATGTTGATGTAGGGCAAAACCAATACAATATTGTAAAGTAAATAATAATAATAATAATAAAATAAATAAATAACTAAAAAAAAGGAAAAATGTTTTATATTATCACAATCATGTGTGTTCTTTATCCCATATTTGACACTAAGTACTTAATGGTTATTCTTTGTATTTTAACTATTCTTTATTCACTGAAGTGCCATGAACTGGTGCATGCTAATGGGGTTCAATAATTGTCAAATGAAATTATATATTGGATCTTATATTTATAAAAAAGATATCTGAACTTTAAACATGAAAATTTTTTAGTATTTAAGTCAGTTATTTTTAGTAATCAATTAAAATTATGTAAATAAATCAGGTTTATAAAATTCACTCCCAAAGAAGTTTAACATATAATTACAAATTCCTTGAACATTCCAGAGAGACTGTTATTACAATTAACATGCAGAAGCAAGTAGCAAAGTTAAACATGTGCTAATTTTTTTTTTTTTTTTAGTGAAGAAAGCAAATCCAGAACAATACTCCCACAAAAATAAAAACAGTCTTTCATAGTAAGGTACTAATTATTTATTCAAATATTAACAAATTCAAAAGATTTTGTTAGATGTGGAATCACATTCTAGTTAAAGCCATTTTTTCTGTTGTAAGATGAAATTTAACTCATGATTTCCAAATATGGGTTAAGGACCAGAAAGTAAGAATATTCCAGTTTTCAGTTCTAGCATTCACTGGTCGTTTGATTCTAGAAAACTCTCTCAACTCCTCTGAGTCTAAATTTCTGCATCTACAAAGTATACAGGCCTTCTTGGTGGCCAGACAGTGAAGAATCTGCCTGCAATGCTGGTAAACCCTGGGTCAGGAAGATTCCCCAAGAGTAGGAAATTGCAACCCACTCCAGTATTCTCTCCTGGAGAATTTCATGGACAGAGGAGCCTGGCAAGCTACAGTCCATGGGGTGGCAGAGTTGACAGGGCTAGCGAGTAACACTTTCACTTTTCATGAAGTGTATACTCAGTTCAATGTTTCAAAATAATAGGCTTTCTATAAATACTTAAAACATAAATAATTGACCATAATTATACATGTAGAAGAAACAAGCCATACAAGTTCCATCAAATTACCACTCAGAAGCCCTTAAAATAATAGCTTGCAAAGTTGTTTTTTAAAAAGTTTGTTGTCAGTTTTGAGCAGAAAATTGGAAGTCAAACAGCTAGATATTAAGGTTTCTGAAATGCACTTATGTAATGTAATCTTTAGCATATTCAGTATGAAGTTACTATGTTAAATAAGTGAAAATATTTCATCATGCAAACCCCTTTCTTCAAGAACTAAAACTATTTCATGATATTAAACCCCTTGCTTTAAATCTTTTAGTGTTGTCTTAATGCATAGAGATTAAACTATAAACATAGTATTATGATACTATCTTTTCCTTCCTTCCAAATTGTGCCCACCATAGTCTTATCTTTCCTGTCTATATTTCAGCTATACAGTTTCTGACTTTTGCCAGACTAGCTTCTATAATCAGTATTTGAATATGATATTCTCTTTATCCGAAGCTTTTCATCTACCATGTAAATATAAATTTATATGTTTTTATGTGTGAATATGACACACGTTCCTTCTATGAGACACTAAAGTCAGGGAATCAGTTGATCTAGGTAAGAGTCAGGGTTAAGTTCTTTTATTGCTATGATTACCCTCTGTGCACAAAGTATTTGGTGCACAGAGGGTGCACAGATCCCTCAAATAATGTCCTGTGCGTAGAAGTGTGGGTTGAGATACAGGATTCTTTTCCTCAGGATCTGCTCTGCTTTAAGTGTGTATCTTTGCACTGCAAAAAGCACCTAACATATATTAGATGTTCAATTGCTATCTCGTGAGAAACAAAGAAGGAAAGAAAGAGGTTTAATCTGCTTTGGAAAAATTTCATCCTTCCAACTACAGAAACTTAGGGAATAACTGGGTTTTTTTTTCCTCCCATGTGTTTTCACTTTTTTTTTTTTTTTTTTTTTACTTATGAGTATGTAACAGGATCGGAGAAGGTGATGGCACCCCACTCCAGTACTCTTGCCTGGAGAATCCCATGGATGGAGGAGCCTGGTGGGCTGCAGTCCATGGGGTCGATAGAGTCGGACACGACTGAGCGACTTCACTTTCACTTTTCCCTTTCCTGCATTGGAGAAGGAAATGGCAACCCACTCCAGTGTTCTTGCCTGGAGAATCCCAAGGACGGGGGAGCCTGGTGGGCTACCGCCTATGGGGTCACACAGAGTTGGACACGACTGAAGAGACTTAGCAGCAGCAGCATGTAACAGGATGGACACCTCAGATTATAAAGTGATAGCTTTTTTCCTTCTTTACATTTCTAAATTTTAGGTGTTTTCTTGGTTTCCAATATAATTTTTTTTCTTTTTAACCTTTCATTTGAAATAGTTTCAAACCTTTGAAAAGTTGTAAAAAGAGTACAAAGATATCACATGTGCTCTCATCCAGATTTTCTAATTTTTGACATTTTACCACATTTATCTCATCATTCTCTTTCAACCCACCAATGTAGCAATCTTATCTATCCACAGGTATATATGGATATATACATATAAAATACTTATATGAAACACTTATGTTGCAGGCACCATGCCAAACTGCTGCTTACCATTTTAGTGTGTATTTCTTACAGAGAGCAGGGTTCCTTTTATCACAATAGTACAACTGTCAAAATTAGGACATATTCACTAGTAAAATTCTCTCATCTATCCCTGGGATGTTAAAATGTTGCCGATGATTCTAATATTTCATTTTATGGGTTCAGATCCAATTCTAAATCATTTAGTTGACATCTATTTAGGTTTCTTCAGGCTGGAAAACTTCCTGACTTTTCCTGTGCCTTTCATTACTTTGGTATTTTTGACCCAAACAGGCACTTATTTTGTAGACTGTACCTTAACTCAAAGGTTTTTCTGATCACTTAAAAAAATGATTCAGTACAAGCATTATATTTTTTAATGACCAAAATATATATAATTACATTCTCCACAAAATAATCAGATTTATTTAAATATATACTAAATTAAGGAAACAACTAAAAGAGATATTTACAGGAGAGTAACATTTGTTTTATTTATTTACAAGCTATGTAGAATTATGATATGAAATGCTTATAAATCTTTTGAAGTCAAACAACTAACCCTAGCAGTAGCGACTTGATTAATTCATCCCATCTTATATAGAGATAACATCTTTTTATTCTTCCAGATTTTCGTATACATCAGAAGAATGTGCATGCATGCTAAGTCTCTTCAGTAGTGTCCAACCCTTTGCGACCCCATGTACTGTGGCTTGCCAGGCTCCACTCCTCATGGGATTCTCCAGGCAAGAATACTGGAGTTGGTTGCCATGCCCTCCTCCAGGGGATCTTCCCAACCCAGGGATAGAACCTGCGTCTCTTATGTCTCCTGCATTGGCAGGCGGGTTCTTTACGACTAGTGCCACCTGGGAAGCCCACACCAGGAAAACAGGACCAGTTCATTTCCTGAAACTGAGGATAAAGTACAATTCCTGCCACGTAGTTTTGTATAGAAGGTTTCATTCCTTTCATTCTTGCTTGGATAATGTCTTTTTCCAAGCAATGTAGTTTTCTTAATTACCTTGAATGTAGTAAGCTGGCTGCTTTTATTTGGTAATCGTTCAAAAGTAGCTGTTCAATCAAACTGCTATGCCTTAGCTTCTGAGCTTCTCTCATCTGTACTTTGATGATATTAAGGCTGAAAACATTATTATGGTCTATGATCATGAATAAAATACACTAATCTTTGTCTAAACGTTGGCTCTAAAAGCAAAAAAGGAATAGATACCATTTATCATATACTGATGTGAGTATAATGCTTACTTCTGTGTCAGACAGTTGGAGTTCAAGGGAACACAGGTGGGCTCTTTTCTCCGGGTCTTAAGTTCAGGTTGGGTCTGTTCTGTGTATCTCTCCTTCTTGAACAAGGCTGTCCAAGGATGGTTTTCTCCTAGAGGTGGGAAAGTGTAAGAGGAAAACTGCTTGGTTGTTGGAGCTTCTGTATCACTTTGTCAGGTCTGAAGTGTTCTTTTCTGACAAAGTGGTAACTTTTTGGTATGGTAAATCAGCTGCTTCATGAAGTAAAGCAGTAAGAGTCTCTAACATTCCAATGGGAAATTTGTTATATTTCTATGAGAAAAAGATATATTTAAGTTATAGGTTTTTTGAGTCAGAAAAAAAATCTTGGTGGCATTCAAATTTTGGCAATAATGAATATAGCTACTGTAAACATCCATATGTAGGCTTTCCTGTGGAAATATGTTTTTACCTCCTTTAGGTAAAAACTAAGGTGCCCACTTACTGGATCATATGGTAAGAGTATGCTTAGAATTGTAAGAAACTTTCAAGCTGTCTTCCACGGTAACTACAACTTGCCTTCCCTCCAGGAATGCACGAGCATTTCTATTGCTCCACGTCTTTGCCAGCATTTGGTGTTCTCTGTCCTTGGATTATAGCCATTCCAATAGGTGAGTAGTGGTAACCCAAATTTGTTTTAATTTGCATTTTGCTAATGATATATGATGTGGAGCATCTTTTCATATGCTTCTTTGCCAACTGTATATCTTCTTTGCTGAAAGATCTTGGTTTGGGCTGCTATAAAAATCACTATAGATTGGGTGGCATATAAAAGGCAGAAATCAATTTCTCATTCTTCTGGAGAATGGAAGTCTGAGATTATCAGTCTCCATAAGGGAGAATTCAACTAAAGACAGTAGGTAAGACTCAAAACAGTATTTTCTTAGTTTATTAGAGGAACCTGGGTGTTTTACTAAATGTGAAATTGAGGAATGAGACAATATGATCTATAATTACCTGGGGAAAGAGGTACCACATGTTACATATGTAATGTCTTATATGTAATTGTTTCTAGAACAGGGAGTAGTGGGAGTTCCAAACTCATTCAAGCATCAGGGTGGGCAGAGGCAAGAGGAAACAAACTATTTAAAGATAAAAGAGAATAATCCTTAGAGTTATAACCTAAGACAGAATAAATTCACTTTGAACTAGCAAGATAATTAAAAGAGATCAAATCATTTAAGACAGATTGACAACAAATAAAAGAAATGCATTTTGTTGTTTAAGATATTCATATTAAATATGATGGAAATTTAAAATAGCAACAGCTTTAAAGTGAAGCTGGGTCAGAAAACTTTGCTGAAACATATATGGCTTTATTAACCACTATCTATTTTATAATATTTTTATGTTTAATTTTTCATAAATATTAAAACATATACTTGCAATACCACTTGCTGTTAGTTTTGAGTGTGAACATCTTCCTTGGTCATCGTTTAAATTTACAAATACAGTAACTGATTCTTTATAAAATTATAAAACTTAACTTGAGGTTAATTGCTTAAAGTAAGTAAATTTGAGTTAAAATTTATCTCCTCTGTGTTTTAATTCTTTTTTAAAAATCTCATGAATTTTATTACTTGGGTTAACTGGTTATTCCATGAGCATTTATAATTTATTTCCCAGAGAACTAATGGAAATACTAAAATTTAATTTCAAAATTTCTAAAAATGTGAAGCCTTAAATTCTAAAATAATAGAGTGATGTGAAATTTAAACACAACAACCCAAAACCTATGGGACACTGTAAAAGCAGTCCTAAGGGGAAAGTTCATAGCAATACAGGCATACCTCAAGAAACAAGAAAAAAGTCAAATAAATAACCTAACTCTATACCTAAAGCAACTAGAAAAGGAAGAAATGAAGAACTCCAGGGTTAGTAGAAGGAAAGAAATATTAAAAATTAGGGCAGAAATAAATGCAAAAGAAACAAAAGAGACCGTAGCAAATATCAACAAAGCCAAAAGCTGGTTCTTTGAAAGGATAAATAAAATTGACAAACCATTAGCCAGACTCATCAAGAAACAAAGGGAGAAAAATCAAATCAATTAAATTAGAAATGAAAATGGAGAGATCACAACAGACAACACAGAAATACAAAGGATCATAAGAGACTACTATCAACAATTATATGCCAATAAAATGGACAACGTGGAAGAAATGGACAAATTCTTAGAAAAGTACAACTTTCCAAACTGGACCAGGAAGAAATAGAAAATCTTAACAGACCCATTGCAAGCACGGAAATTGAAACTGTAATCAGAAATCTTCCAGCAAACAAAAGCCCAGGTCCAGACGGCTTCACAGCTGAATTCTACCAAATATTTAGAGAAGAGCTAACACCTATCCTACTCAAACTCTTCCAGAAAATTGCAGAGGAAGGTAAACTTCCAAACTCATTCTAATGAGGCCACCATCACCCTAACACCAAAACCTGACAAAGATGCCACAAAAAAAGAAAACTACAGGCCAATATCACTGATGAACATAGATGCAAAAATCCTTAACAAAATTCTAGTAATCAGAATCCAACAACACATTAAAAAGATCATGCACCATGACCAAGAGGGCTTTATCCCAGGGATGCAAGGATTCTTCAATATCCGCAAATCAATCAATGTAATACACCACATTAACAAATTGAAAAATAAAAACCATATGATTATCTCAATAGATGCAGAGAAAGCCTTTGACAAATTCAACATCCATTTATGATAAAAACTCTCCAGAAAGCAGGAATAGAAGGAACATACCTCAACATAATAAAAGCTATATATGACAAACCCACAGCAAACATTATCCTCAATGGTGAAAAATTGAAAGCATTTCCTCTAAAGTCAGGAACAAGACAAGGGTGACCACTTTCACCATTACTATTCAACATAGTTTTGGAAGTTTTGGCCACAGCAATCAGAGCAGAAAAAGAAATAAAAGGAATCCAAATTGGAAAAGAAGAAGTAAAACTCTCACTGTTTGCAGATGACATGATCCTCTACATAGAAAACCCTAAAGACTCCACCAGAAAATAACTAGAACTAATCAATGAATATAGTAAAGTTTCAAGATATAAAATCAACACACAGAAATCTCTTGCATACCTATACACTAATAATGAGAAAACAGAAAGAGAAATTAAGGAAACAATTCCATTCACCATTGCAACAAAAGGAATAAAATACTTAGGAATATATCTACCTAAAGAAACTAAAGACCTATATATAGAAAACTATAAAACACTGGTGAAAGAAATCAAAGAGGACACTAATAGATGGAGAAATATACCATGTTCATGGATTGGAAGAATCAATATAGTGAAAATGAGTATACTACCCAAAGCAATTTATAGATTCAATGCAATCCCTATCAAGCTACCAACAGTATTCTTCACAGAGCTAGAACAAATAATTTCACAATTTGTATGGAAATACAAAAAAACTTCAAATAGCCAAAGCTATCTTGAGAAAGAAGAATGGAACTGGAAGAATCAACCTGCCTGACTTCAGGCTCTACTACAAAGCCACAGTCATCAAGACAGTATGGTACTGGCACAAAGACAGAAATATAGATCAATGGAACAAAATAGAAAGCCTGGAGATTAATTCACGCACATATGGACACCTTATCTTTGACAAAGGAGGCAAGAATATACAATGGATTAAAGACAATCTCTTTAACAAGTGGCGCTGGGAAAATTGGTCAACCACTTGTAAAAGAATGAAACTAGAGCATTTTCTAACACCATACACAAAAATAAACTCAAAATGGATTAAAGATCTAAACGTAAGACCAGAAAATATAAAACTCCTAGAGGAGAACATAGGCAAAACACTCTCCGACATACATCACAGCAGGATCCTCTATGACCCACCTCCCAGAATATTGGAAATAAAAGCAAAAATAAACAAATGGGACCTAATTAAACTTAAAAGCTTCTGCACAACAAAGGAAACTATAAGCAAGGTGAAAAGACAGCCTTCAGAATGGGAGAAAATAATAGCAAATGAAGCAACTGACAAACAACTAATCTCAAAAATATACAAGCAACTCCTACAGCTCAATTCAAGAAAAATAAATGACCCAATCAAAAAATGGGCCAAAGAACTAAATAGACATTTCTCCAAAGAAGACATACAGATGGCTAACAAACACATGAAAAGATGCTCAACATCACTCATTATCAGAGAAATGCAAATCAAAACCACTATGAGGTACCATTTCACGCCAGTCAGAATGGCTGCGATCCAAAAGTCTGCAAGCAATAAATGCTGGAGAGGGTGTGGAGAAAAGGGAACCCTCTTGCACTGTTGGTGGGAATGCAAACTGGTCCAGCCACTATGGAGAACAGTGTGGAGATTCCTTAAAAAACTGGAAATAGAACTGCCTTATGACCCAGCAATCCCACTGCTGGGCATACACACTGAGGAAACCAGAAGGGAAAGAGACACATGTACCCCAATGTTCATCACAGCACTGTTTATAATAGCCAGGACATGGAAGCAACCTAGATGTCCATCAGCAGATGAATGGATCAGAAAGCAGTGGTACATATACACAATGGAGTATTACTCAGCCATTAAAAAGAAAACATTTGAATCAGTTCTAATGAGGTGGATGAAACTGGAGCCTATTATACAGAGTGAAGTAAGCCAGAAGGAAAAACACCAATACAGTATAATAACGCATATATATGGAATTTAGAAAGATGGTAACCATAACCCTGTATGTGAGACAGCAAAAGAGACACTGATGTACAGAACAGTCTTTTGGACTCAGTGGGAGAGGGAGAGGGTGGGATGATTTGGGAGAATGGCATTGAAATATGTATAATATCGTATATGAAACGAGTTGCTAGTCCAGGTTCGATGCACGATACTGGATGCTTGGGGCTGGTGCACTGGGATGACCCAGAGGGATGGTATGGGGAGGGAGGAGGTCTCAGGATGGGGAACACATGTATACCTACGGCAGATTCATGTTGATATATGGCAAAACCAATACAATATTGTAAAGTTAAATAAAAGAAAAGAAAAGAAATTTAATGAAGAGGAATGTGGCTAAGTTCTTTCTATGCATATATCCAGAGGCAGTTGCCACAGAGTAAAATATAAGTTGAATGGTACATACAGAATTTGAACTAGAGTTTGTCAGTCAAAGTAAACACAATTAAAAATCAAATAAGAAAATGGAATTTTCATAGTCTCAAAAATGTGTCCCAATATATTTGTTAACCACAGAGAAAAGACATTAACTTTAGAGTGAATGATTTTGACAGAAACCTTCTTAACTAATTGATCAATATTAGACGAGAACTAGTGTTAAAACAGAACATGATGGATGAAAAAATACACATAATTTTTCTGGTTCCCTGAATAAGTAATTAACTTCAGTCCAATACTCTGAAAACTTCTGACAATTTTAGGTACATTCAGCAAAATGACTAGTGAACTTCAAAAATGTTAATTTTAAGATGGTGGAAAAAAAAAGACATACTCAATAACAATGACAGATTGCAGAAACCTGTGGAGAATAAAAGCAAACAATTACAAGGTTGGGTTTTGAATGGGATCTTGGAAGGGGAAAAAAAAGACAGCAGTGGAAAAACTGGTGACATTCCAATAAGGTCTTTAGTTTCCATAATGGCCCTGATAATTTTGTAAATTGTGAAAATTATGTAAGATATTATCTTCAGTATAAACTGAGTAAGGGATAAATGGAAACTTTCTATACTACTTCTATAACTACTTCCCTTTAGTCTAAATATAGTTTAAAATAAGAAAGGTATTTAGGAAGGAGCTACTACAAAATTGGGAAAAATTGTATTTTGTCAGGACTTGGTATAAGTGGTAAGCTTGATTACCAAATGGTAACAGGAGGAAATTCTTTTTGATTTTGGAATTATCTTGATTGTGGTGGTGGTTGCATGATGGTCTGCATTTGCCAATGTGCATAGAAAGGTAAGCTAAATACTTCATTCTATTGTATGTAATAATAAATAAATGCAAAAATAAATACAGCAAATAACCCTGGAAAGCATTTGCAACAGATATGTAATATATTAATAATGAAAAATAAAAGATATGTTAATAAAAATTCCCCTAATGAACAGCAATTCTTTCCACAATTGTAAATAACAGCTATAAAAATAATTGTGGTAATTGTTCAATGTCTTAGTTATTATATAGAATTAGAGTGAAATGTCATGATAAAATAATATAAATATAAATAATATTCAATTTTTTGAAGATTTGATAAGGCATTGTTGGTAAATTACTGTATTAAAAATATTTAAATATAGCTATATGTCTTGAGGGACTTCCCAGGTGGGACAGTAATAAAGAGTCCGCCTGCCCATATAGGAGACTCAAGAGATGAGAGTTCTATCCCTGGGTCGGGAAGATCCCCTGGAGGAGGAAATGGCAACACAGTCCAGTATTCCTGCCTGGTACAGTCCATAGTGTCTCAAAGAGTTGGACATGACTGAGCAACTTGAATTCATTATATCTTGAAGCTTTAAAATTAATTGTATCATCTATTAATTCAGTATTTTTGAATCTCTCAATTTTATTTAACTAATTTTGGGGTAAATATAAGGTGAACTCCAACTGTGTACCAGGTACTATAATATTCATGGGCTTACAATCATGGCAGAGACAGAGGTGATGAAAAGTTAAAACAATAAATAAGACACTAAACTGATGCAAAAACTGTCTGCTGCAAACAAGGAGTTATGCAAAAAAAATGTGAGATATACACATGAAACATATACACACCTCAGTTCATGTAAGTGGACACACCTCAGTTCATGTAAGTGGACAGAAAAGGTACCTCAGAGTCAGAATTGAAAGTGTAGGCTGGTATCAAATTAACTAATGGCGTTCCCTGGTGGCTCAGCAGTAAAGAATCTGCCTGCCAATGCAGCAGACATGGGTTTGATCCTTGGGTGGGGAAGATCCCCTGGCAAAAGAAGTGGCATCTCACTGCAGTATTCACTGAGGAAATCCTGTGACCAGAGGAGCCTGGGGGCCTATATTCCAAAGGGTCACAAAGAGCTGGACACGACTTAGCAACAAAACCCTGCCATTAGCTTCTGCAGCTGGGAACTGAGGTTGTAATGTGCAATATGAGAAACAGCCTTCCATTGCACAGCAGGACCTAACACTGAGACTTCCAATTAAATGTGTAACTCTAAGTGGCCTGATCTTTATACATAAAGGATTTCACAAATACTTCACTCAATGACCTTATAAAAGAGTGTGAAATATTATTGATACCTTAAGATCTAGATGGATTAGAAGGGATCCTGTGAGAAAGCCCAAATTAAAGTATGCTGAATGTATCCTGCTTACTCCTTGTAATATACTTTCCCACAGATTCCTTTTTGCTTTCTGCCTGAGACTGACTTGAGTAGGTTAGAGAAATGGAACTCTCCTCACTGCATCTTCTGGTCACTTGAGTCAAACGGAAAACTAACTGAAGAGCAAAGAGAGTAAGGAAAGTGAATTTAGGTTATTTAATCCCACTGCTCACCTTTCAATGTAGGATTGCTAAATTTAGAGGAAAAAAAGATACTCAGATAACTGAATTTCATATCAACAATGAATAATTTTCTTAAAGTAAAAGTATGCTCATGTAACATTTGGGGCATACTTTTATGCTGTTGTGTATCTAAAATTCAAAGTTAAATGGCAGCCTGTATTTTATCTGGCAAGCTTACTTCAATATTTTTTGCCATGCAGAATCCTTCAAAGATTATGTAATGTGGTAAAAATGTTAGCTAATGCTAGAGTGGTAATCATTTTGCAATATATAAGTGCGTCAAATCAACATATTGTTTACCTTAAGCTTTACATGCGTGTGTGCTCTGTTGCTCAGTCATGTCCAACACTTTGTGATCCAAAAAGGACTGTAGCCTACCAGGCTCCTCTGTCCATGGAATTTTCCAAGCAAGAATACTGGAGTGAGGAGCCATTTCCTACTCCAGGGGATCTTCCAGATCCAGGGATCAAACCCATGTCATACACTGGCAGACAGATTCTTTACCACTATGCCACTAATATGTCGATTGTATCTCAATAGACCAAAAAAAAAAGAGCATGAATATTTTCAAGGCAACTCCTACAAACAATTTCCTCATATAGGATCCTGCTATTTTCAAACCCTCGACCCCTTTGTGGAGCCCTGGTCTCTCTCTCTCTCATGAGAAGTATACTCAGTTTAAAAAAAAAAAAATCCATATCCATATCACTCTAAAATTCAGGCAATGTAGAAAAGGAAAATGGAATCTTTAAACCCCAGATTAGTCAACAACTTATAAATCCCTTATTTTGTTGATCTTATGAATTGCTTTTAGCTTTAGATACAATGAGGCCACTGTTGAGATTCCATTGACACTCTTCGTATGAATTGATAACTGGACATCCTATGAATCTGAAAATATTGTCCTCAACCTAGATCCTGTTTATTATGTGCCAGTAGACTGTAAGACCACGAATTGAGAAATCTTAAGAATTCCCTAGAAATAGATGATCTTGGTCTAAGAGCAGGTAAACCAACACCTTCAAATCAAAACAATATTGGCATATGATAGAAAGTTTCCATCTATAATCACAGAAAAAGAATCTTGTTCTGATATCTGTGCTATTCTTTTCTTCCCTTACTTTGTTATAAAATTTATTTTATGTAAATAAACGTTAGCAATTGCCTAAAGGGATCTTTCAAAATTCTTTTATACTTTTCTGTTATTATCACACTCTTAACTGCCATTTACCTTTCTCTGTTGTGTAAGGAAGTCACTCATCTCTGCATTTATCTGAATCATTATGATTGTTGAAGCTAGTTTCATTTACTTAAGCCCCTGATAAAGATCTAATTAATATATAGTTTTAAATACTACAGAGGGCAGATTCCTTCCAACAGGTCCCTTTCTGCTTAGGAATTATTCTCACATGTTAATTCTCACTCTCAATCTTGTAGTAATTGGACCCTCAGCACAAATCACCAGAATGTTTCCGTATAGAGCATTCCACCCCGTGGGCATAAGAGAACTCACCAGGGGGAACAACTGATGCAGGAGCTATTCTCACCACAGCAGACAGTCTGTTCTTTTCAGAGAGTCTCCAGCCTGCTTCTCAGGAATTATTCATTTCTACTAAGAGAATCTACTAATCTCAAGGATGGATAATTGGCTTATCCCTGATGTGATAAATTGTACAATATGTTCCTCACCAGGGTATTAATTCTTAAGTGGAAAGCAGACTTTCAATTGTCTACTGCATACAACTTGCCTTGTGTTCATGCTACCATTATTAAAGATTTCCATATATTAAGAATCCTTACTCCTCCAAGAGACAGTGTTCCACTGGGAATTGTACCTGGAAATCTCCAAACTAAGGCATGCACATACTACTTAGGATTACTACCTGGAGGGATAATAAATGTTCATATGCACGATCTGGGCTGCTGTTCCAACACCAAGAAATAAGCAACAAGAAAAATTGAACTAAGAGTTTATCATTGAACCTGGTAGGAGTAAAAAGAAAAAAAATACTAATTTTGCTTTAGAGGACAAATTTACATTCATAAACCAAGTTCTAGCACTGCTCTGGATTTATTTTTGCTGAGACAAAAGACCTAACAGTATTCCATGTTGTATTAATATAAATAGCACTGGTCAGGTGAAACTAATATTAAGCCCAATTTAACATTAAGACATGTTTCTATGGCCTAGACTTAACACTTGCTTCAGTTCAGTTCAGTCACTCAGTCGTGTCTGACTCCTTGCGACCCCATGAATCGCAGCACGCCAGGCCTCCCTGTCCATCACCAATACCTGGAGTTCACTCAAACTCATGTCCATTGAGTCAGTGATGCCATCTAGCCATCTCATCCTCTGTGGTCCCCTTCTCCGCCTGCTCCCAATCCCTCCAAACATCAGGGTCTTTTCCAATGAGTCAACTCTTCTCATGAGGTGGCCAAAGTATTAGAGTTTCAGATATAGCATCAGTACTTCCAAAGAACACCCAGGTCTGATCTCCTTTAGGATGGACTGGTTGGATCTCCCTGCAGTCCAAGGGACTCTCAAGAGTCTTCTCCAACACCACAGTTCAAAAGCATCAATTCTTCAGCGTTCAGCTTTCTTCACAGTCCAACTCTCACATACATACATGACCACTGGAAAAACCATAGCCTTGACTAGACGGAACTTTGTTGGCAAAGTACTATCTCTGCTTTTTAATATGCTATCTAGGTTGGTCATAACTTTCCTTCCAAGGAGTAAGCATCTTTTAATTTCATGGCTGAAATCACCATCTGCAGTGATTTTGGAGCCCAGAAAAATAAAGTCTGACACTGTTTCCACTATTTCCCCATCTATTTCCCATGAAGTGATGGGACCGGATGCCATGATCTTCGTTTTCTGAATGTTGAGCTTTAAGCCAACTTTTTCACTCTCCACTTTCACCTTCATCAAGAGGCTTTTTAGTTCCTCTTCACTTTCTGCCATAAGGGTGGTGTCATCTGCATATCTGAGGTTATTGATATTTCTCCCGGCAATCTTGATTCCAGCTTGTGCTTCTTCCAGCCCAGGGTTTCTCATGATATACTCTACATATAAGTTAAATAAGCAGGGTGACAATATATAGCCTTGATGTACTCCTTTTCCTATTTGGAACCAGTCTGTTCCATGTCCAGTTCTAACTGTTGCTTCCTGACGTGCATACAGGTTTCTCAGGAGGCAGGTCAGGTGGTCTGGTATTCCCATCTCTTTCAGAATTTTCCACAGTTTATTGTGACCCACACAGTCAAAGGCTTTGGCATAGTCAATAAAGCAGAAATAGATGTTTTTCTGGAACTCTCTTGCTTTTTCCATGATCCAGCGGAATTTGGCAATTTGATCTCTGGTTCCTCTGCGTTTTCTAAAACCAGCTTGAACATCAGGAAGTTCATGGTTCACGTATTGCTGAAGCCTGGCTTGGAGAATTTTGAGCATTACTTTACTAGCGTGTGAGATGAGTGCAATTGTGCGGTACTTGGAACATTCTTTGGCATTGCCTTTCTTTAGGATTGGAATGAAAACTGACCTTTTCCAGTCCTGTGGCCACTGCTGAGTTTTCCAAATTTGCTGGCATATTGAGTGCAGCACTTTCACAGCATCATCTTCCAGGATTTGAAATAGCTCAACCGGAATTCCATCACCTCCACTAGCTTTGTTCGTAATGATGCTTTCTAAGGCCCACTTGACTTCACATTCCAGGATGTCTGGCTCTAGGTGAATGATCACACCATCCTAATTAACTGCATTTACATAACTGTACTCATATTATTTTTAGAGGGATTTAATAATCCCTTAAAAATTTAATCATTTCTCTTATTTCAGTTGGTTTCTACATCCTTTGAGTCTTAAATGTTAGGATACAGTCATTTCACATCAGATGATTTAAGAGCTCCTGCTATAATAAAAAGAAGCAACAAAACATACTGAAGAATTGATATTTTATTCCAAGTAAAGATAATATTTTTATAAACTGACAATTAGATCAAGATTTTGTATTGATATAGAGGAAATGGCAACCCACTCCAGTGTTCTTGCCTGGAGAATCCCAGGGACGAGTGGGCTTAGTGGGCTGCCATCTATGGGGTTTCACAGAGTCAGACACGACTGAAGTGACTTAGCAGCAGCATAGTTAAATAATATATCAGTCAAACTTTAAAGTACAAATTAGTGTTTTGTTTTGTTTTGTTTTGTTTTACTGTATTCACAAGGTTTGCAACCATCCCCAGTATCTAATTCCAGAATATTTTCTATTTGTATATAATTTTTATATTTATTCTTTGGGGAAATATCTATTCATATCCTTTCTCTATTTAAAAATTTGATTATTGGTTTTTTTATTGTAGAATTATAGGTGTTCTTTCTATATTCTGGACACCAGAATTATACTAGCTATGTAATTACAAATATTTTCCCCAATATTATGGGGTGACTTTTCATTTTCACCATCAGTTCAATTCAGTTCTGTCACTCAGCTTTGTCCAAGTCTTTGCAACCCCATGGACTGCAGCATGCAGGCCTCCCTGTCCATCACCAACTCCCAGAATTTACTTAAACTCATGTCCATTGAGTCAGTGATGCCATCCAACCATCTCATCCTCTGTTGTCCCCTTCTCTTCCTGCCTTCAGTCTTTCTCAGTATTAGGGTCTTTTCAAATGAGTCAGTTCTTTGCATCAGGTGGCCAAAGTATTGGAGTTGAAGCTTCACCATTTTCATCACAGTGTGCTTTAAAATATATTTTTAATTTTTATGAAGTCAGTTTATGTATTTTATTTTTCACCTGTGGTTTTGGTGTCATATTTAAGGAGCCTTAGTCTAACTCAAAATCTTGAATATTTACTCATATTTTTTCTATGAGTTTCATAAATTTTTCTCTTATATTTAGGTTTATAATTCACTTTTGAGTTAATTTTTATGTATAGTTGGAGGTAAAAAACTAGTTCCATGATTTTGATAAAGTTAATTCTTTGCATAGCAAGAAAAAGCCATAGCAAGAAAAATCTTAATGTAACAGTAGTAAAATACTACTCAAGCATGAAAATATTTGAAATGCTTACTTTACAAAGGTAAGACTAAACATTAAAATTAGAAAGAACAAAGAAAAAGTGATACTTTCTAGTGATAATTCCTCGAAATAAAGTGGCCCTCTGACACATGATAGAATTTTATTATCTTCAGGTTTCTAATCAGGTGGGGCTACATTTATGGAAAGAATATGAATCTATACACACAGGGCATAATTACTTCACCAACCTTAATTTTTAAATCTAGGCACTCTGCAGTGTTCCTCATTAAAGAATTATATATGTAAATGCATGCACACTGGCCTCTCCCCATGTTGTCTTACTAGTTAGTTCTGAATGCCACAGTGGATCTTCACGTCTCTTTTCTATCTCCACCTGTTATGTACTGTATGAATGGAATAGACATGACTATTCCCTCTGCACTTAAACCATTTTGGATGATCCTATACTTTTTACCACCATTACTGTTGCTGTTGCTTTGTTGCCTGGTCTTATCTAGTTTGTAAATGCCAGGCAGAGAACAATGGTGTGTGTCTGTGTGACACTGGTCTGAGCACAAAAAATGATTCAGGCTTTGTTCAGTGTATTTGAATTTCAGAATATTTGCTAAGAATATTGAAACACAGATAATTTTCTTCATGATGTGATACGTAACTTGAAGCTTGGCTCTGCTGAAGCCATTTGCTTCTTTAAGACAAGCCAGTTTAAGGATGAAGCTATCACAAAAAGGAAAGAATATTTGATAGGAACATAAAGTAATGGAACTTTAGTCAAGAATCCTGACTAAAGAAGTAAGAGTCTATATCTTTTACTCACTTTTTAGTGAGTTTTAGTTGGGTTCGTATTTAACCAACTTTTAAGGCAGCAGATACATAAGTCACACATTATTATTTTCTATATATGTTTATTTAAAACATAATATACATCAACTGTCTATATAAAACCTCTGCTGATTGACAAACTTTAAGATTAAGAGCAGAACTTTCATATTGCATTTACAGTTGGCTTTCACATGTCTAAAATATCATGTTTCCATGAATAGGGCTTTCCTGGTGGCTCAGTGGTAAAGAATCCACCTGCCAATGCAGGAGATACAGGTTGGATCCCCGGCGCGTCGAAGATCCCACATGCCACGAAGCAACGAGACCCTTGCACCACAACTATTGAGCCTGTGCTCTAGAACCCATACTCTGCAACACGTGACGTCACCACAGTGAGACGCGCATGCGCCACAGCTAGAGAGTAGACCTCACTCACTGCCACTAAAGACTGTGCACATCGACGAAAGCTCAGCGCAACCAAAACTAAATAAATAAATTAAATTGCATAAAAAAGTTTCTGCCAATAAAAATAGCATGCTGCTGGTGGTGTTTATGACTTGAATCTTCCTGACCCAGGTATCAAAACTCATGTCTCCTGCATTGGCAGGAAGATTCTTTACCACTGAGTCACCAGGGAAACCTGGGGATGACGTTAAATCTCACTGATTTTGGAGATTTAGCTAAATTGTTGACAATGGTTTAATATTTTTATTGATATAATTAACATTTATTAAACACCTACTATCTAATAAGCACCATAATCACTGTAGCCACATCCATTCACAGTTGATGATTTTCTTTAAAATTTAATCACAGAGGGAAATACTTATTATTGTAAATGAAACAGTGCAGAGATAATGACTTGCCCCAGGGAGGAGTCTATTTTCACTCTGTGTCAAATATTTCACTCTGACTAAAAGGTCTTATCTTGGTAGAACCATGGGCTTTGTGCATTTCTTCTGACCTAAATATACTCTTTGATGTGTAATGAATTAGTTTAAATGGCCATTTAAATAACTCAATCTAGAAAACGTATTTTCCCTCTATTCTTGCTCAAGATTTTGTTTTTTATATTTAAAGAGATATTTTCTAAACATGCATTAAGGAAATTTTGTTAACTGCTCTATCCTGTATATGAATAGCATCTGCATAAATATATTGATGATAATAAATATCTAGATTATCATACTTTATACACAATTCATATTACTATAATACTATTACTGGAAACATTTCTACCAAACAGATATATTTCAGTTTTGATTATGATTTGGCTTGTGGAAGCCAATGTGTACTTCTAACCATATTGAATTTGAACCCACTAAAATAGTCAAAATTTTTAAAAAATCTTTTTGGATCACATTATATGAAATATGTTCACTACATAAATGTATAAAATGCATATATGCATAATCTCACCACCTAGTATTGATGCTTAAAATTTTCATAGACCTCCTCTCTTCCTTAAAAAATGAAAAATGTAATACATACTGATGTATCTTGTTTATTTATTTATTATATTTTGAAGACTTAAAAGCTATTCTTCAGTACTCCAAGACATGTTTTAGTGACAACAGAACAGACTATTATTTTATAAGGATCCTTTATCATTTTGATATTATTCTAAATTTTGGGCAGTTATGCTATTTTCAATGTATTGTTCAAGGTAGACAGAAATGTTATGAATAACCTATATGTAAGTCCTTAAAGAATAGTATTTTGCCTTAGTTGAAAGTTATTAAAAGCAGTCATACCTTTTTAAAGATGCTAAAACATTGTCAAATTACCTATCAAACAGTCATGTGTGTTCTAAGTCACTTCAGTCATGTCTAACTCTTTGTACTCCTATGGACTGTATCCTGCAAAGCTTCACTGTCTATAGGATTCTCCAGGCGAGAATGCTGAAGTGGGTTGACATGCCCTCCTCCAGGGGATCTTCCCACCCCAGGGATAAAACCTATGTCTCTTCTGTCTCTTGCATTGGCAGGCGGGTTCTTTACCACTAGCGCCACCTGGGGAAACTAGACAGTAATACTGATTTACAAATGATATAATTTCAAAGTATTAATTAAGATAGACTAAAGTTTTATAACAAAATATGTTGTTGTTGTTCAGTTGCTAAGTTGTCTCCAACTCTTTGTGACCCTACGGACTGCAGCATGCCAGGCCTCCATGACCCTCACCATTTCCCAGAGTTTGCCCAAGTTGATGTCCATTGAATCGGTGATGCTACGCTCCTCTCCTTTTGTCTTCAATCTTTCCCAGCATTAAGGACTTTTCCAATAAGTCAGCTGTTTGCATCAGGTGGCCAAAGTATTGGCCTAAAAAAATATAACTTGTTGTAAAAAAATAAACTTTTATTTATGAATATTCCTTTCAGTGAGGCCACTGTCATTCAATCAGTCATTAAAGACCAAGTTTCTTCCTCTTTGGCATCTGCATCAAGAAGGCTTGGAGCTGGGAGAAATAACAACTGCTTTGAAAACCTTGGCCTGAAATGTATCATCTCCACTCACATTCCTTTTGCTGGAACTAAGTGTATGACTCCAAGGAGTCTGGGACACTTTGCTCTGAGCTGCTTCCAAACCACAGCAATATACTACGGGAGGGGACAGACAGTAGTTTTGCTCTGATCCAAGTTTGGGTACCATTCTACCACTGAGGACATATCTACATCCTCCCCACCCCCTTCTCAAGAAAGACAACTCAAATTTACCTCCCCTTATGCCATCCAGCTGAAAATCCAGGTTTACTGGATAATGTAGAAATGTGGTTCCTTTTGGTCTGGCAGTTGCTCAGGTTGAGGTCGTTCCTCAAGAGAGCATTCAGTTTTTCACTCCAACCCTCAACTACCTGTGAATTCTCTGCCACGAAAGAGAGCTTATTTTCTTAAACACGTAGGCGACAGTCCATGGGGTCGCAAAGAGTTGGACACAACTGAGCAAGTTCACTAGCCATGCTGACAACTGAGTAAAATTGGTAAGTTTAATCCATTAATGTGTTAGTTTATTTAACTGTCAAGAATAATTCCTGCATACTTCTATTCATGATTATTTGCTTTTAAGTGAATGTATTAGGTATGTTTGTCATTTATAATTCTAAATTTCTATTAATTTTTTCCCCAAGAACTACTATTAAGCCTGATCTCCAGCTCTGAATTATTTTCTTGCAAACCAGAAATATCATAACCCTGCTTATAATAGCTTGTCTCTTTAGATTTCCTTCGTATTTTTAAAAACACTTTAATTTTGTTTTGTATAAAAATAGGCTCAGCAGAAACTAATTGTCTTTATGCTATGATATCAGAATCCTTACTTTCATTCCTCAGCCTTTTCATAATATAGATTACCCAAATGGATATTGGAGTACTTTAACTTACCCCTGGGGTCCAGTGCTTTTATACTTTGTAACATGTTCACTGAATCCACATATCGATACTTTTCTAAACATGTCTGAATTATTTCACAGGTTTTCACATTTCCTTTTTAATTCATAGTTCACCATCTATTTGTGGAATATAACACCCATAAAATTGCACTGTACTGAGATAATGAAAGTGATATGCCTCATCTTCAAAAACAAAGTTTTTTCTGTCTCATGTAGCATACTAATTGTTGATGACAAGGGAATGAATTCTGGAAGCATTGCTTTTAAAGTGCTTACTATTTGGGCATGGATACATACCACTCACATTTATACAGTAAACCTCATAGTCAGAAAAAACTTGCAGTTAGGACAGGTGAAGATGTCCTCCTTAAAACCCAGTAGTTCAACTAAATTGCAAAAGCTGTTTATTGGGTATAAACAGGGCACGTCGGCTCACATCACAGTGCCCTTTGTGCTAGTTCTCTTGAGCTGTTAGAATAGCTTGTCAAAGACTGGGCTGCACATAAACCATGGAAGTTTATTTCTCACAGTTTTAGAGGATGGGAGTCGAAAATCAGACCGGATTCTGGTGAGGACTCTCTTCGGGTGACTTTGATAGTGCCTCACATGACAGAAACTGTGAGAAAGCTCTCTTCACTTCTCCAAAGGTAACTACTTTCAATTTGATCAAATTTACATCTGCAAGCTTAAAGTTAGACCATAAAAAAAGCTGAGCACTGAGAGTTAATGCTTTTGAACTGTGGTGTTGAAGAAGACTCTTGAGAGTCCCTTGGACTACAAGGAGATTCAACCAGTCCATCCTAAAGGAAATCAGTCCTGGATATTCACTGGAAGGACTGATGCTGAAGCTGAAGCTCCAAATACTTTGGCCATCTGATGGGAAGAACTGACTCACTGGAAAAGACCCTGATGCTGGGAAAGATTGAAGGCAGGAGGAGAAGGGGACAGCAGAGGATGAGATGGTTGGATGGCATCACTGACTCAATGGACATGAGTTTGAGCAGGCTCCAGGAGTTGGTGATGGACAGGGAAGCCTGGCACGCTGCAGTCCCTAGGGTCACAAAGAGTCAGACATGACTGAGCGACTAAACTGACTTAAAGATCTATATGCTTGGACTCTATACATGTACATATATACAATGATTTTCTGTTCTGAATGTTCTGAATCGAAACTCATCTGTTTCACAGATTATCTGATAGTTAAACCTAACATTTTACTATCAACAGTGCACTTAAGTGAACTAAAGAGACAAAACTATGACAAATATGATAATTTTTTGTACACAATGAGCAATGACAACTATGCAGTAACTATCAAACAGCAGTAATATTAAGATGACATCACTTTAAGACAAAGCTCAGTTTCAAAGTCATGCAGAATGCATGACTCTTACAATTATGAATGTAGTGAGATATAGATAGGTGTAATCTAATAGATTTCTAGAGAGAACTCTAGGTAGAAAAAAAGGGAAGAGGTACATTCTAAATTCATGATTTTAAAAATTGGCTTTCTTTAGAAAAGTTAAGTACTTTAATATCCTTCAATTAGTTATTTGACTGTGGTGAAATTTAGAATGCAGTGATAAAACGGAGACCAAAATATATTCAAAATGAGCCTACAGTACATTGAAATTGACAGTAAACATACAAAATTTCCTAAGTTACAATTTGAAATCTTAACAAAATTAAAAAATAAATAAAATCAGAAAAAATGAGGAAAATGTAATATGCAGCAGGTTAAATTCTTAGAGCTTTCAAATTGTGAACATCAAGATTTCAGGGCAAACTGAGAACTTGAATGTCTGCCATTATGACCTAAAAATTAAGTTATGGAATTCATTTTTGGTCAGCAGGAATTCCTAAAAGGAAGACTGTACTAAGTATGATCGAATTTCTTTTAGAAGCAACAGTACAAAATTGACAGAGGGTGGCTCTTGATATAATTTTCTGACCTTTAAAAAGGCTTTTGTTATTCTGTTTTACAATAGGACTATAATATAATGGAAGAAAGTATGGCCTTGAAGACAAGCGGCTTGAATCTGTGAAAGGATGCTTTCTCTATCAAAGGAAAATGATACTAATTGAAATGGTTTGGAGCTGAATAGAATATTTGAGAACTTAAAATAATCTAAATTCTAATTATTTCCTTTACTTTAGCGACAATTTAAATGGAATATCAAACAAAGGTAGAACATGTGTATCCTTTATAAACCTTGCACCCTGGGACAAATGAAGCTCAGTCATTGATAAAATGCCGGTCAATTAATTCAAATTAAATGCATTAAAATAAAAAGGCAAACATACTGAGATTACTGATATGAATATTCTATACTGTAAATACATATTTTATTTTCATACACATACCATAGGATAATTAAGTTTATGGGGAAGGTTGGCTAAACAAATATACATGTATATAGATTTATACATAAAAATAACTTGCAGCTGTGCTTACCGAAAAAGAACATAAAAATAAAAATTTACAGAGTTAAAGAAAAAGAACAGTCAAATTTTTAGCTAAAGACCCACCTCTGTTAAAGCATTAAGAGGTCCACATGTTGTTGTGCTTAGTGTTCTCGGAGATTGCTCTATTTTTTTATTTAATTAATGTTCAGTTCAGTTCAGTTGCTCAGTTGTGTCCAACTCTTTGCGACTCCGTGAACTGCAGCACGTGAGGCCTCCCTGTCGATCACCAACTCCAGGAGTTCACCCAAACTCATGTCCATCGAGTCGGTGATGCCATCCAACCATCTCATCCTCTATCTTCCCCTTCTCCTCCTGCCCCGAATCCTTCCCAGCATCAGAATCTTTTCCAATGAGTCAACTCTTTGCATCAGGTGGCCAAAGTATTGGAGTTTCAGCTTTAGCATCATTTCTTCCAAAGAACACCCAGGGCTGATCTCCTTTAGAATGGACTGGTTGGATCTCCTTGCAGTCCAAGGGACTTTCAAGAGTCTTCTCCAACACCACAGTTCAAAAACATCAATTCTTTGGTGCTCAGCTTTCTTCACAGTCCAACTCTCAGATCCATACATGACCACTGGATAAACCGTAGCCTTGACTAGACGGACCTTTGTTGGCAAAGTAATGTCTCTGCTTTTGAATATGCTATCTAGGTTGATCATAACTTTCCTTCCAAGGAGTAAGCATCTTTTAATTTCATTAATGTTATTTTTGTATAATTTACTTACGGGAAAAGCGTAGATCTAAAGTGTACCCATCCATAAGCTCGGTAGCTTGGGGGAATGGCGGCAAATTATCCCTTGCCCTATGACCACGCCCTTGGCCAGAATGGTCCCACACTGACTCTGAGGTGGCCTTGTGACTTGGGCTGGCCAGTGGTATACTGAGCATGAGACATAAGCAGAGCTGTGAAAAGTCCGTTCACACAGACTTGCTAAAGTGCTGCTTTTGAGTGTGTGCGTGCTAAGTCACTTCAGTTGTGTCTGACTCTTGCGACCCCATGGACTGTAGCCTGCCAGGCTTTCTATCCATGGGATTCTCCAGGCAAGAATACTGGAGTGGGCTGCCCTTTCATTCTTCAGGGGATCTTCCCGACCCAGGGATGGAACCTGCGTTCTCTTACATATCCTGCATTGGCCAGCAGGTTCTTTACCACTAGCGTCCTCTGGGAAGCCCCAGAGTGCTGCTTTTAGGAACCCTCAAACCACACTTGTGTGAGGGTTGTGACTTTTGTTAAATTAATCTTTGTTGGAGTAGAGCCCTGAGAGAGTGTCAGCTGGTGGGCCTCCGTCCAACAAAGACAACGTGTTCCTGGGGAAAGAACATGGCAGCCTTGAGTTGCCACTCAGAAGGTCAAGGCAGCTGCAGGCAAGGGTGAGCATTAGGATCTGCAGCATGTGCCTTTATGAGCCACAGGAGGTGGGGTGCTTTGAGCTTTCATGGGGTAAGGCCAGATTGTCAATCTAACCTAAAAGAGTGAAATTACGGTAAGCTCCCAGGGGATCTTACCTAAGGGAGTATAGGAGGAGAAGGAGCTGGAAGGCAGGAGAGAGTTCTTATCATTCACAAATTAAGGAAGTCATATCAGAAACTTAATTGTGATGCTACAATATAGATACATTTCACAAACAATGTGGATTAAAGGAAACAGACACAAAATACTTTGTACTCTGTGATTTAGAAGTAAGTTCAGATTAGTTGTTTGTCAGTTGCTTCATTTGCTATTATTTTCTCCCATTCTGAAGGCTGTCTTTTCACCTTGCTAATAGTTTCCTTTGATGTGCAGAAGCTTTTAAGTTTAATTAGGTCCCATTTGTTTATTTTTGCTTTTATTTCCAATATTCTGGGAGGTGGGTCATAGAGGATCCTGCTGTGATGTATGTCAGAGAGTGTTTTGCCTATGTTCTCCTCTAGGAGTTTTATAGTTTCTGGTCTTACGTTGAGATCTTTAATCCATTTTGAGTTTATTTTTGTATATGGTGTTAGAAAGTGTTCTAGTTTCATTCTTTTACAAGTGGTTGACCAGATTTCCCAGCACCACTTGTTAAAGAGATTGTCTTTAATCCATTGTATATTCTTGCCTCCTTTGTCGAAGATAAGGTGTCCATATGTGCGTGGATTTATCTCTGGGCTTTCTATTTTGTTCCATTGATCTATATTTCTGTCTTTGTGCCAGTACCATACTGTCTTGATAACTGTGGCTTTGTAGTAGAGCCTGAAGTCAGGTAGGTTGATTCCTCCAGTTCCATTTTTCTTTCTCAAGATCGCTTTGGCTATTTGAGGTTTTTTGTATTTCCATACAAATTGTGAAATTATTTGTCCTAGCTCTGTGAAGAATACTGTTGGTAGCTTGATAGGGATTGCATTGAATCTATAAATTGCTTTGGGTAGTATACTCATTTTCACTATATTGATTCTTCCAATCCATGAACATGGTATATTTCTCCATCTATTAGTGTCCTCTTTGATTTCTTTCACCAGTGTTTTATAGTTTTCTATATATAGGTCTTTAGTTTCTTTAGGTAAATATATTCCTAAGTATTTTATTCTTTTTGTTGCAATGGTGAATGGAATTGTTTCCTTAATTTCTCTTTCTGTTTTCTCATTATTAGTGTATAGGAATGCAAGGGATTTCTGTGTGTTGATTTTATATCCTGCAACTTTACTATAATCATCTCAAAAATATACAAGCAATTCCTACAGCTCAACTCCAGAAAAGTAAATGACCCAATCAAAAAATGGGCCAAAGATCTAAATAGACATTTCTCCAAAGAAGACATACAGATGGCTAACAAACACATGAAAAGATGCTCAACATCACTCATTATCAGAGAAATGCAAATCAAAACCACTATGAGATACCATTTCACACCAGTCAGAATGGCTGCAATCCAAAAGTCTACAAACAATAAATGCTGGAGAGGGTGTGGAGAAAAGGGAACCCTCTTACACTGTTGGTGGGAATGCAAACTAGTACAGCCACTATGGAGAACAGTGTGGAGATTCCTTAAAAAACTGGAAATAGAACTGCCTTATGATCCAGCAATCCCACTGCTGGGCATACACACTGAGGAAACCAGAAGGGAAAGAGACACGTGTACCCCAATGTTCATCGCAGCACTGTTTATAATAGCCAGGACATGGAAGCAACCTAGATGTCCATCAGCAGATGAATGGATCAGAAAGCGGTGGTACATATACACAATGGAGTATTACTCAGCCATTAAAAAGAATACATTTGAATCAGTTCTAATGAGGTGGATGAAACTGGAGCCTATTATACAGAGTGAAGTAAGCCAGAAGGAAAAACACCAATACAGTATACTAATGCATATATATGGAATTTAGAAAGATGGTAACGATAACCCTGTATACGAGACAGCAAAAGAGACACTGATGTATAGAACAGGCTTATGGACTCTGTGGGAGAGGGAGAGGGTGGGAAGATTTGGGAGAATGGCATTGAAACATGTGAAATGTCATGTATGAAACGAGATGCCAGTCCAGGTTCAATGCATGATGCTGGATGCTTGGGGCTGGTGCACTGGGACGACCCAGAGGGATGGTATGGGGAGGGAGGAGGGAGGAGGGTTCAGGATGGGTTCTTAAATTTGTAAGGAATATATTAAATTAAAAAAAAAAAAGAAAAAAAAAAAAAGAAAGGTAAAAAAATAAATAAATGAAGATCTGTATCCCCTGTGATCAGAAGTGACTTTTTACAAAGTCTAGATTGTTTTATATTAGGAATTGTCAAGAATCTTTGAGGACTCATTAAAGAAAGTAAAATATCGATTATAGAGATAAAAAAAAAAAAGAAGTAAGTTCAGGTTTGAGAGTGATGAAGGGTGTATGATAGCCAGCTTTTTTTAAAAATCAGAATTTTTTCCATTATTTCATTTCTCATTTTATTTTTTTTTCAATATGAAGCATACATTTTATAATACTGATCTGTTGGTTTGTTGTTATTTTTCAGTAGCTAGGTCAAGTCCAACTCTTTGTGACCCCACGGACTATTGCATGCCAGGCTCCTCTGTCCTTCACTCTGTTGAAATTTGCTCAAATTTATGTCCATGGAGTCAGTGATGCCGTCCAACCATCTCATCCTCTGCTGCTCCCTTCTCCTTTTGCCTTCAATCTTTTCCAGCATCAAGGTCTTTTTTCAGTGAGTCAGCTCTTCACATCAGGTAGCCAAAGTACTGGAGCTTCAACTTCAGCATCAGTCTTCCATTGAATATTCAGGGCTTATTTCCCTTAGGATTGACTGGCTTGACCTCTGTGCAATCCAAAGGGCTCTCAAAACTCTTCTCCAGCACCAATTTGAAAGCACTAATTTGAAAGCATCAATTATTTGGCGCTTAGCCTTCTTTATGGAGCAATTCTCACATCCACACATGGTTACTAGAAAAACCATAGCTTTGACTATGCAGACCTTTGTCAGCAAAGTGATATCTCTGCTTTTTAATATGTTGTCTAGGTTTGTCATGGGCTTCTGGTGGTGGCTTAGTGGTTAAGAATCTGCCTGCAATGCAGGAGACTAGTGTTTGATCCCTGAGCTGGGAAGGTCCCCTGGAGAAGGAAATGGCAACCTACTCCTCCAGTATTCATAGCTGGAAAAATTCTGTGAACAGAGGAGCCTGATGGGCTACAGTCTACAGGGTTGCAGAGTCAGGCATGGCTGAGTGACTGAGCATGCACTAGGTTTGTCATAGCTTTCTTTCCAAGGAGCAAGTCTTTTAAGTTCATGGCTGCAATTACCATCTGCAGTGATTTTGGAGCCCAATAAAATATAATCTTCCACTTTATCTCCTTCTATTGCCTTGAGAACCCCATGAACACTATGAAAAGGCAAAATGATAAGATACTGAAAGAGAAACTCCCCAGGTCAGTAGGTGCCTGATATGCTACTGGAGATCAGTGGAGAAATAATTCCAGAAAGAATGAAGGGATGGAGCCAAAGCAAAAAGAATACCCAGCTGTGGATGTGACTGGTGATAGAAGCAAGGTCCAATGCTGAAAGAGCAATATTGCATAGGAACCTGAAATGTCAGGTCCATGAATCAAGGCAAATTGGAAGTGGTCAAACAAGAGATGGCAAGAGTGAATGTCGACACTCTAGGAATCAGCGAACTACAATGGACTGGAATGGGTGAATTTAACTCAGATGACCATTATATCTACTACTGTGGGCACGAATCCCTCAGAAGAAATGGAGTGGCCATCATGGTCAACAAAAAAGTCCGAAATGCAGTACTTGGATGCAATCTCAAAAACGACAGAATGATCTCTGTTCATTTCCAAGGCAAACCATTCAATATCACAGTAATCCAAGTCTATGCCCCAACCAGTAACATTGAAGAAGCTGAAGTTGAACAGTTCTGTGAAGACCTACAAGACCTTTTAGAACTAACACCCAAAAAAGATGTCCTTTTCATTATAGGGGACTGGAATGCAAAAGTAGGAAGTCAAGAAACACCTGGAGTAACAGGCAAATTTGTCCTTGGCATATGGAATGAAGCAGGGCAAAGACTAATAGAGTTTTGCCAAGAAAATGCACTGGTCATAACAAACACCCTCTTCCAACAACACAAGAGAAGACTCTATACATGGACACACCAGATGTTCAAAACCGAAATCAGATTGATTATATTCTTTGAAGCCAAAGATGGAGAAGCTCTATACAGTCAGCAAAAACAAGACAAGGAGCTGACTGTGGCTCAGACCATGAACTTCTTATTGCCAAATTCAGACGTAAATTAAAGAAAGTAGGGAAAACCACTAGACCATTCAGGTATGACCTAAATCAAAACCCTTATGATTATACAGTGGAAGTGAGAAATAGATTTAAGGGCCTAGATCTGATAGAGTGCCTGATAAAATATGGAATGAGGTTTGTGACATTGCACAGGAGACAGGGATCAAGACCATCCCCATGGAAAAGAAATGCAAAAAAGCAAAATGGCTGTCTGGGGAGGCCTTATAAATAGCTGTGAAAAGAAGAGAAGTGAAAAGCAAAGGAGAAAAGGAAAGATATAAACATCTGAATGCAAAGTTCCAAAGAATAGCAAGAAGAGATAAGAAAGACTTCTTCAGCGATCAATGCAAAGAAATAGAGGAAAACAACAGAATGGGAAAGACTAGAGATCTCTTCAAGAAAATCAGAGATACCAAAGGAACATTTCATGCAAAGATGAGATTGATAAAGGACAGAAACGGTATGGACCTAACAGAAGCAGAGGATATTAAGAAGAGGTGGCAAGAATACACAGAAGAACTGTACAAAAAACATCTTCACAACCCAGATAATCACGATGGTGTGATCACTGACCTAGAGCCAGACATCCTGGAATGTGAAGTCAAGTGGGCCTTAGAAAGCATCACTATGAACAAAGCTAGTGGAGGTGATGGAATTCCAGTTGAGCTATTCCAAATCCTGAAAGATGATGCTGTGAAAGTGCTGCACTCAATATGCCAGCTCAGCAGTGGCCACAGGACTGGAAAAGCTCAGTTTTCATTCCAATCCCAAAGAAAGGCAATGCCAAAGAATGCTCAAACTACCACACAATTGCACTCACCTCACACGCTAGTAAAGTAATGCTCAAAATTCTGCAAGCCAGGCTTCAGCAATATGTGAACCGTGAACTTCCTGATGTTTAAGCTGGTTTTAGAAAAGGAAGAGGAACCAGAGATCAAATTGCCAACATCCGCTGGATCATGGAAAAAGCAAGAGAGTTCCAGAAAAGCATCTATTTCTGCTTTATTGACCATGCCAAAGCCTTTGACTGTGTGAAATTCTGTGAATAAACTGTGGGAAATTCTGAAAGAGATGGGAATACCAGACCACCTGATCTGCCTCTTGAGAAATTTGTATGCAGGTCAGGAAGCAACAGTTAGAACTGGACATGGAACAACAGACTGCTTCCAAATAGGAAAAGGAGTACGTCAAAGCTGTATATTGTCACCCTGCTTATTTAACTTCTATGCAGAGTACATCATGAGAAACGCTGGACTGGAAGAAACACAAGCTGGAATCAAGATTGCTGGAAGAAATATCAATAACCTCAGAAATGCAGATGACACCACCCTTATGGCAGAAAGTGAGGAGGAACTAAAAAGCCTCTTGATAAAGGTGAAAGTGGAGAGTGAAAAAGTTGGCTTAAAGCTCAACATTCAGAAAACGAAGATCATGGCATCCGGTCCCATCACTTCATGGGAAATAGATGGGGAAACAGTGGAAACAGTGTCAGACTTTGTTTTTCTGGGCTCCAAAATCACTGCAGATGGTGACTTCAGCCATGAAATTAAAAAACGCTTACTCCTTGGAAGGAAAGTTATGGCCAACCTAGATAGCATATGCAAAAGAGAGACATTACTTTGCCAACAAAGTTCCATCTAGTCAAGGCTATGGTTTTTCCAGTGGTCATGTATGGATGTGAGAGTTGAACTGTGAAGAAGGCTAAGTGCCGAAGAATTTATGCTTTTGAACTGTGGTGTTGGAGAAGACTTGACAGTCCCTTGGACTGCAAGGAGATCCAACCAGTCCATTCTGAAGGAGATCAGCCCTGGGTATTCTTTGGAAGGAATGATGCTAAAGCTGAAATTCCAGTACTTTGGCCACCTCACGTGAAGAGTTGACTCATTGGAAAAGACTCTGATGCTGGGAGGGATTAGGGGCAAGAGGAGAAGGGGAGGACAGAGGATGAGATGGCTGAATGGCATCACTGATCGATGGACATGAGTCTGAGTGAACTCCGGGAGTTGGTGATGGACAGGGAGGCCTGACGTGCTGCGATTCATGGGGTCACAAAGAGTCGGACACGACTCAGCGACTGATCTGATCTGATTTGAATGGGACTAGATGCCATGATCTGTCTTTTTTAATGCTGAGTTTCAAGCCAGCCTTTTCACTCTCCTCTTTCAACAACAGCGAAAACAACAATATATTGGTTGTGCTATCTTAAATTCTCGGTGCTCTAGTCCTAGTATTAGGAAATTCCATAGACAGAGGAGCCTGGTGGGCTACAGTCCATGAGGTCGCCGGGAGTCAGGCACATCTTAGCAACCAAGCACACACAAACACACACACACACACACACACACTCACACAAATTCTATAATTGTAAGGAAATTTAAGTTTATAATGATAATCTTACATTTCCTAACTTGGTTGGTGGCTATATAGTTGATTGAGTGGAAATTCTCTCGATTTCCCTTTGAGAGAATTCATTATGCTGAATACCTATGATTATAGAACATTTTAAAAATTAAACAAGCCTCTGAACCTACTTTAAAAATGTAGATGGAGTATCCAGTTTCCTTGAGAAAAAATTACATACCAAAAGTTACTATACAAAAATTTAAAATTTTAATATCTTGATGAAAGTTGATGTAATGAATTTAACTGTTAAAAATCTATCTACCATTAACATCAGATCCAGATAATTTTACAAAATTCTTACCACTCAGGAATGCAATAATTTATAACTCTAATTACATTTAAACTAATTCTGGAAAAGGCATGTGAGAAAGAGATGCTCACAGGAGATTTCAACTATAGCTATAATGTTTATTTCATTAAAAAAATCTCTAAAGATAATATGACAGCATGTTAAGATTTAACATAGCTCAGCTTGAATACACATGAGTATGTGCAAGTATTAGACATCTCCATTCCCATAATGTAGTAATGGGCAATGGACAATTTTCAGTTCACATATTCTACTTTTAAAAATTGGGCTGGCCAATCATCTATGGCTCCAAAGAGACCACACTGATCCAGATAGAAGAGGCCAAGAAAAATTCTAAGTTTTCTGATGTTCAGTGATAGATTATCTCTATAATGATATAGTAGGGCTACATGCTTCCACCATTCAGAAATAATTATTTCTGAATTTATTGTTTACTGAACTAACTATTATTTGGGGCTTTCCAGGTGGCCCTATGGTAAAGAATCTGCCAATGCAGGAGACTCGGGAGATACAGATTTGACCCCTGGATCAGCAAGATGCCCTAGAGTAAGAAATGGCAACCCACTTCAGTATTCTTGTCTGGGAAATTCCATGGATAAAGGACCCTGGCGGTCTGTAGTACATGGGTTGCAAAGAGTTGTATATGACTGACCATGCACACACAAATCAAGCTATTATTTTACATGCTTTTATTATATAAATAATTGTGACTATCGTAGAAATGTGAAAAATGCAGACTATTTTTCACAGATTGTTAGACAATATATCATAGAGGTTAACATACACTTTGTAAACAAACTCTGTAACTTTATTACTAGCTCAGTTCAGTTCAGTCTCTCAGTCGTGTCCAACACTTTGCAACTCCATGAACCACAGCACGCCAGGGCTCCCTGTCTATCACCAACTCCCAGAGTTCACCCAAACCCATGTCCATTGAGTCAGTGATGCCATCCAACCATCTCATCCTCTGTTATCCCCTTCTCCTCCTGCCCTCAATATTTCCCAACATCAGGGTCTTTTCAAATGAGTCACCTCTTCACATCAGGTGGCCAAAGTATTGGAGTTTCAGCTTCAACATCAGTCCTTCCAATGAACACCTAGGACTGATCTCCTTTAAGATGGACTGGTTGGATCTCCTTGCAGTCCAAGGGGCTCTCAAGAGTCTTCTCCAACACCACAGTTCAAAAGCGTTAATTCTTTAGTGCTTAGCTTTCTTTATAGTCCAACTCTCATATCCATACATGACCACTGGAAAAACCATAGCCTTGACTAGATGGACCTTAGTTGACAAAGTAATGTCTCTGCTTTTTTAATATGCTTTCTAGGTTGGTCATAACTTTCCTTCCAAGGAGTAAGTGTCTTTTAATTTCATGGCTGCAGTCACCATCTGCAGAAATTTTGGAGCCCCCCAAAATAAAGTCAGCTATTGTTTCCACTGTTTCTCCATCTATTTGCCATGAAGTAATGGGACCAGATGCCATAATCTTAGTTTTCTGAATGTTGAGCTTTAAGCCAACTTTTTCACTCTCCTCTTTCACTTTCATCAAGAGGCTTTTTAGTTGTTCTTCACTTTCTGCCATAAGAGTGGTGTCATCTGCATATCTGAAGTTTTTCATATTTCTCCCAGCAATCTTGATTCCAGCTTGTGCTTCCTCCATCCCAGTGTTTCTCATGATGTACTCTGCATAGAAGTTAAATAAGCAGGGTGACAATATACAGCTTTGACGTACTCCTTTTCCTATATGGAACCAGTCTGTTGTTCCATGTCCAGTTCTAACTGTTGCTTCCTGACCTGCATACAGGTTTCTCAAGAGGCAGGTCTGGTGGTCTGGTATTTCCATCTCTTTAGCTGATATTAAAATACATAAAATCTGTTTGCCTAAACTTCCACATCAAAATTAATACCCATGAGGGGTTAACTCTCCCAGAAAAATTTGTTGGGTTACTTGGGCTATCCAGCCAGTACAAACCCAGGGTCTCCCCAGGTCTAGTCAAGCCAGCCCTGTTATACAAGCTTGTGTGCGTGCTCAGTCAAGTCAATCATGTCTGACTCTTTGCAACCCTATAGTAGCCTGTCAGGCTACTCTGGCCATGGGATTCTCCAGCAAGAATACTGGAGTGGGTTGCCAAGTCCTCCTCCAGGAATCTTCCTGACACAGAGATAGAATCTGCATCCCTTATATCTCCTTCATTGATAGACAGGTTCTTTACCACGAGCTCCACCAGGATGGTCATACAAATCATGTGATCCCTTTCCAAGCCAGCTCCAGCCAGAAAACAAGCAAGGTGAGCATGGAGGGCCCTGGTATTTGTCAGGGGAAGAGATGCTGGCCAGAATAAGTGAATTTGGATCCATAAATGTTGCTTTGAAACTTTTATTCTTAAAATTTACTCTATGCAACATTTTTTTTTTACACTGAAGAAAATGCCACGGCAACAAATATGTCTTATATTTTTTAATCACTGGACTACTGGTGGGAGCATTTTTTAAAATCATATTCCTTCTATTATAAATATTTTCAGTAAATATTTTTGCCACCAGATCTTTACAGTCAGTTTCTGCATGTGGATTAGCTGTGTCAAATGCTACATATATTTTTATATATGTCATTTTATGTATGTCATTTTATACATTTTATTGTATGTCAAATGCTACATACAGTTTTAAATGTTAAGGATGTTGTTAGTTTGTTTTCCTTTCTGAGTAATTGTGCCAATTTATACTTCCTAAGCTGTTTGCTTTACTTGCCTACATATAGTCTTGTCAATCTGAGTTCTTAATTTTTAACTCTGACAGTTTAACTTGGGGAAAATGTGTAAAGTGTTGTTTTTTTTAATTTCATTTTTTAATTTTAAGTGATTTTGAATTATTTTCCATTTTTTAATCATCTACACATATTTTCTCAATGATGTATATATTTTACCCTCAAAGTAAATTATTACTATTATTATTTCCTATTGCTATTTAGCACACTATATTTAAGAACATACATCCTTCAGAGCAAACTCTGCCCAGCAATAATTTGCCTTTTCCTTTTTATTCACCGGTGATTATGCCATAAAGATCTATTGATTTCCTGTTATTTTTAATAGAAGTAGATCTAACAGTTTTTATGTCTTCTCTTAAATGTCACTTTAAGGAGACTTTCACATCATTATGGAAATACACATTTTCAGTTATTTTTATCATTATGATACTACTTATTAATAAACATTTAATAAAGTTAGATTTTGTGTTGGCATGGTGATTATAAATCATATATTACTAGTGGTAACATTATCTATACATAACTTTCTTTTACCTGAAGATTTTAATGTCATTTTTATCCTGTGTTTTCTAACATATATTTACATCCCTTTCTGAATTTTCTGAATATAACCAGCATGTTGCACACAGACGTACAGTATTAACATCACCTAAGAGCTTGTAAGAAATGTGGAAACGCAGATCTACTGACTGTGAAAGTGTATTTTAACCAAACCCCAAGGTGATGCATAAACCCATTAAAATGTGAGAAGACTATCTTTGATAGAACCTCTGGAAAAAAAACTAATTACGCTTTCCACATGCCATCCTCAGATTTGTGTGTCTTATCAGAGTCTGCTACAGGTGGACGCCAGCGCTAAACTGGCTTTCTTTCTTTTCTGCCACCAGTTGTCAGTTCTCACGTGTCTTTCCGATAGTCAAGTCTATATACCTCGAGTGTATGCTTTTTCATTATAGATAAGGTACACAAATGAATTCTTTATTTTCTTTCGTTTTCTTTTTGGTCTTCTCTATTTGCCTGGACATGCTTCTTCAAAAAAAGAGAGAACCTGGCCTTTTGCAGCCTTCATTTTGTTCCTTTTAAACTTAATATAAAAGAAATGACTCTAAATTTTTTACACAATATATCATTCTTAATTGCATTCTACTCCAGTATATATTTCATTCTTTTTGTGTAATTTTTTGGTCAACTATATGGGGTTCTGGGCATATAGGCATCATATTGGTTATTTACTGTGCAATAAATGAGTCGTTTATTGTTATTTATTATCTGGCAACTACCAAAGTCCTGAATAATGAATCAACCAAGTAATCATATGCTTTTTGTTTGTTTGTTTTACTCTATTTTGTAATTGTGGTATTTATCTTTTGGGCTTGGTCGTGTCAATTCAGCCATTATGAATGATACAAAATAAGACTTACTATGAAAATTAAACCTTAAATGTGTAGGTTAAAGCTGGGGAAATAAAGATCTGAAAGAGGGCAATTAACAACAACAAAGAAAAAGTTACTCACAATTGACCTCAAAGGTATGCTGGTAAAGAAGTTTATGGAAGAGTCTCATTCCTTTATCCCATGGTAGGTCTAAAGTTGCTATAGGTCAACCCTTATGTAGTCTGGAAAAAATATGGACATGGGATTAGGGAATACTAGAGAACACTGGAACTTATGAGGAAGAGTACAACCAGTGAGAACAACTGAGAACTACCCCTGATTCACTTGCTTTCTACACACAGCCTCCTTAATGTTATGCGTGGAATACTGTGACAATTACTCGATTACCCCCGGTCCAGTCTTGACAAGTGGAAGATGGAAGCCAATAAATAAATGTTTCTTACAGATAAACCTTTTATAAGAACAACTAGACACATTTTGGATTCCCTAAGTTCATGACTTCTCAGTTTATTGCACTGATAATATATTATTGAATGCTTTAGTTACGCAAAGAGTCGGACACGACTGAGCGACTGAAAAAATGACAAAACTAAATTTTAATTTAACTTTACATAGCTGCCTTAGGGCTCCTGCCGCTTATCAAGAACAGTATGTGGTGGGTTTTGTGGTTATCATCATGGTACTTGCTAACATATTCTAATGATATCTATTCCTTTGCCTTTAGCAGATAGTCTAGACTTTAGTTCTAATAATTTATCCTTGTATTTTTAATCTGCCTATATTGCCATCTTTCAAACATCGCTGTGATGGACAAACGTCCTGTTCCACTGATATTTTACTTCAAGTATGAGGCTCTTGCAGTGTTGGGGAGGCATCCTCTACCATATCCCATTTGACTAGTTCACAATTATGACAGTAGCAATCAGACTTGATTATCTTTAATTTGTTCTTCAAAGGTCTTAATAATTTTCTTCTTTTTCTACTATGTTTTAGTCCCATGCTTTCTAGAACTTGTCTACCTACTTTTCATCTATATCTTGTTTTCTCAGGAATATGTTTCTTTCCCTATACACCTAATATGATAATCTCAGGCTCACAGGTGATCAATTTATATTAAAGCAATTCATACACATGGAATGAATATTAGAATTGACATGATGTAAATAAATAATAAAGATAGATTTTTTTTTTTTACTTTTTTCTTATGACTCTCACCTAAGGAACATGTTTTAGAATTCTGTATTTTTCCAATATATGAAAAGAATACTGAAACCTCATCTCTTGGGAGATAATATTACTAATTCCAAATTAAGAATAGAGCTCAGTAGTGTCTAGAGATATTGACACAAGATGGCAAATCACATTCTGAGGTCAAGATATAGTTGTCATAACTGTTAGTAAATATCTGCCTATATGAGTCCATCCCAGGTTGAAGGATCGGGAAGGAACTTGAGTAGTGTTCAATATCCAAAAAGTTATCATCATCATAGTATATTTCTTAAGTAATGAGTAATAAGATGTTTACTTAACAAGATAAATACAGTAGTGGACATTCTTTTCCTTAATAGTTACTGTCTGCAATTTAAAAATAAGTATGCCTTTTATTGATTTCATTAGGTATTAAACTAAATGCAAACTAAGGAATCATTTAATTTTGCATTGCTGTATAGGAACATTTTGCACACACATCAAAAATTGCAAACAAGAATTATATAAACAAACTCTAAAAATTCTTATCAGAGGATTTTTTATGCACAACAGCTGTTCAGGGAAGTGACTTGGCTAATATTACTCTGTGGACCACTAAACTCAGCAGTATCTAAGACAAACATTTAAAGCCTACATGAAATGAATTATTTGTAATGTAAAGAATATATTTTCCTTACATACATTTTGATAAAATTCTAAACCACTACTAAATCCTACTTTTATCATATGAAAATGGAGAGTTAAAACTTTAATAGTTCCAAACTGGAGAAGGCAATGGCAACCCACTCCAATACTTTTGCCTGGAGAATCCCATGGACCGAGGAGCCTGGTGGGCTGCAGTCCATGGGGTCGCAAAGAGTCGGACACGACTGAGCGACTTCACTTTCACTTTTCACTTTCATGCATTGGAGAAGGAAATGGCAACCCACTCCAGTGTTCTTGCCTGGAGAATCCCAGGGACGGGGAGCCTGGTGGGCTGCCGTCTATGGGATTGCACAGAGTCAGACACGACCGACGCGACTTAGCACAGCAGCAGCAGCAGTTCTAAACTATTAATAAAAAACTGTGGCGGATTCATTTTGATATTTGGCAAAACTAATACAATTATGTAAAGTTTAAAAATAAAATAAAATTGGAAGAATTAAAAAAAAAAAACTTTATTCATAGAAAATTTTTTTCTATAAAACTTAATTTTTTTTAATTTTATTTTATTTTTAAACTTTACATAACTGTATTAGTTTTGCCAAATATCAAAATGAATCCGCCACAGGTATACATGTGTTCCCCAAAAATAGGACACATGAAGAATAGTGAATCATGAATATGACATAAAACAGTATCTTATTTTCTCGACTACAGCTGATATTATAAGCATGTTAACTTTTTGACGAATAGTTTATCATCAAGTTCAGGAATGATGTGTCTTTCTATAAAATTTTAATTCAGTTGAAAACCTTGAATCCAAGATGTGGTAAAATAGAAATACACAGATGAAAGTATAAAGAACAGAATATATAGATGACATTAACCATAAGTGACAGCATGCTGAAAGAGATTTTGGAAAGCGATAAATGTCTGCTGCTGCTAAGTCGCTTCAGTCGTGTCTGACTCTGTGTGACCCCATAGACGGCAGCCCACCAGGCTCCCCCGTCCCTGGGATTCTCCAGGCAAGAACACTGGAGTGGGTTGCAATTGCCTTCTCCAATGCATGAAAGTGAAAAGTGAAAGTGAAGTCGCTGGGTCGTATCCGACTCCCAGCAACCCCATGGACTGAAGCCTAGCAGGCTCCTCCGTCCTTGGGATTTTCCAGGCAGTACTGGAGTGGAGTGCCATTGCCTTCTCCAGATAAATGTCTATTGTTTCCTAAAATATGTTAACAAAATTAGAATATAAGCTATGGGTAAAAAAATGAAAACTGAAATTTTAACAGCACTATGACTTCGTATATTCTGATATGATTGAGAGACCTCAAAAGAAAAGTGGCCACGGGAAAGTGACTAGCTAGAATAGGATTGTAAGTCAATAACAGAATATATAAATATAAATCTTAAAAGGAATGGTAAAATGTTGGATATTATTTAGATGAAAGTAAAAGTAGTGAACTGATATAACTCACAAAGAAAGAGAGCATCATAGGAGATTCAAAATCTGCACTAAAAGAAATCATTGAAGGCAAGAAAATCTTGACTTTTATATGGTTATACCAAAACCAGATCATCTAATAAATTCTGTCTTTTCTGGTAAGCTGCATTATTGTTGACTGCAATCACAACTGACCAATTAAAGTTTAATCCACCAAAGTGATTATTCCATTTTGTTACACACAAGGACAAATGAAACAAAGAGAAAATAGTACATCTTGAAGTGAATTTCTCAGAGAGTATACTTCTATTTTTCCATTAAAAAAAGACCCGAATGCACCTTTTGGCCAACCCAATATTTTCTTATTGTTTTACTTTCAATATGGCTGTATTTTTACTTTAAGTTTATCCCTCATGTAGTTTTAATACTGTAATCATCATATCCTTCGCATCTACTGAATAATGTACTGTTTTAAAAGCTGGAATTAGTTATTTGTGTTTCAAATAAGTTTTATGAATTTAAAATGTCTCATATTTTGCTGTATTTTAGATTTTTCTTGGTTTTCTTCTGTATCCAAACCTTTCCTGTTTTCATTACCTTTAGTTTGAAAAACTTGTTATTAATTCTTCTGCTAACAAATGATCACAGCTTTTGTATTTTAAATGTCTTTATCCCTCTCTTAAAAATATTTCTTTATATTCTGGTCCCTATTATTTCTAAGACAAAATCAGATTTAGTTTGTATAGTTGATTTCCTTTATATAATGAATTGATATTTTTCTCTAGCCACTTTCAACATTTTATTTTTTTAGTTTTCAACAGTTTTTCTACATTGTAGGTGTGGTTTTCTATGTAATTATCATGTTATGCACTTGTTGAGCCTTTTGAAATTATAAATTTATATTTTTCATCAATGGTGAGAAATTTTAAACCGTTAATTATTTTCTATTGCTTTTGCTTAATTCTGCCTTTCCTTGCCTCCTGTAGCTCCAATTGCACATTTGGTATTCACCTGATATTTTTCTAGAGGTCACTAAAAACATTATCACTTTACTGAAAACTTTTTTTCTCTGTCATACAGAGAGATTCTGTTGGTTTATCTTCTAAGTTACCAACACTGTCTTTAACTTTTTCCAGTATGATATAAAGCTCATACAATGAAGTTTATATTTAAGATATTGTAGTTTTCACTTAAACAATTTATATTTTATATATATATATTTCAGTAGTACTTCTTCACCTGTTTACTCATTATGACTATGTTTTACTTTAGGTCCTTGAACATATTTCTAATCCTGGTTAAAAGCCATCTTCTAATTCTAGTATTTGTATACATTTTTGTAATCTGTTTCGACTTATTTTGTTCTTATCTATTGGTCTACATTTTCCTGTTTCTCCACATATCCAGTGTTTTTTATCATTTTAATTATTTATTTTACGTATGCATTTTTGACTGTGCTGGATCTTCGTCGTTGTGTGGGCTTTTCTCTAGCTGCAGAGAGTAGGGGCCACTCTAATTGTGGTCCTTGGGCTTCTCACTGCTGTGGCTTCTCTGTTGTGGAGCAAGGGCTCTAGGGTGCTTGGGCTTCAGTAGTTATGGCACATGGTCTCAGAGGTTGTGGTTCCTGAGCTCTTAGCACAGGCTAAATAGTTGTGGGGCATGGGCTTAGTTGCTCTGCCACATGTAGGATCTTTCTGGACAAGAGATCGAACCCATGTCTCCTGCATTGGCAGGCAGATTCTTTACCACTGAGCCACCAAGAAAGCCCATCTAGTGTTTTTAATTGTGTACTCTATATTGCAGATGATGCATTGCAAAATCCCTAATTTTGTTATCTTTCACTGAACAATTTTTATTATATTTTAGCAGGTTGTTACCTCGGGCTTCCCTTCTCATCCCAGGGTTGAGAAGATCCCCTGGAGGAGGGCATAGCAACCCACTCCAGTATTCTTGCCTGGAGAATCCCACTGACAGAGGAGCCTGGCAGGCTGTAGTTCATAGGGTTGTACAGTCAGACATGACTGAAGCGACTAAGCAGCATCAGGTAACTAAGGTTGTTACCTTAGTTACATTGAAATTGCAAACTCAGTCTCGCTTGAAACGTCAGGGAATAGCTGAAATTCCTGTTCAACCTTTTTAATGCCTCCAGCTGTTGTTTTCTGCTCAGACCCTCAGAGATCCTGCATATGTTCCGTTCAGGTGTCTTTCAAGGAATTAAGCCTAGTTTAATGAACATTTAAAAAAATTCCAATGCATCTTTCTGTCTGGTGCTCTCCTTCTGAATTTTCAGAAGCATGATAGCCCCAAACTTATCCTCTAATTCCTGAATTCAATAAAAGTTTTATTTGAATTTTACAAGTGCCGTATTTTTTTTTTTTTTTTTTTGGCTTAGATTATAGCTGTACTACATTCCATAATTTGAAGAAGACCTTCAGGTAAAATCCGTATGAATGTGAATCTCATCCAGCATAATTTTCATCATTTGTGAGTATATTCTGTAATTTCTGCCTACATTTGATCAATCTCCAGTGTCTTTGATTATTATTTTTTTAATCTGAAGTTTACAAAATTGCTTTGCTACTGGAAGTTGAGCTTTTGTTTTTCTGATTTTCCTCGCAGACTTCCTTGAGATTCATTTGCAGGAAGGTATTGCACATCATTCTTGCTCAATATGTGGGAGTCAAAATATGATCAATTATGCCATACATAATCATAAACTATAAGTACAAGCCTTTGTATTTTATCAAAGTGAAAATGAATTGATTTTAGCATAAAGCAAGTGTTTTCTTAATAGCCTGAGCTCCATTAAAGGTTTTAAATTATTCTATAATTCATTAAAATACTTTTCTTTAAGCTTTTATTTTTTTCCTATTTTCATATGGACTGTCTTCACTGATTTAAGATAGTCCTCTATTTATTCTATTTGACCTTTCCTTTTCACCTTGCTTGCTCCTAGTGTTCTTTAATGATGCACATTATTAATACTGACAGAAACATAGACAAATATAAATCTGATGCTCATGTAGAAGACAAATCTGTATAGTCAAATTATCGTTATTTCACAATTTATTACCTGGATAAAAAACTATCATATGACATCTGGTTGATTCTTTGTAACACAGTAATAATCATCAGATATTAGTTACATAATTGATTTCTTTGAATATTAGTGACTTATATTATTGATATGGAAACTTTAAAAAGCAGAAAGAGCTTTGAGATAGCAACTTTGAGAGCTACAGGAAAGTAGGATAATTAATGATAACTTTTGTTGATATGTTATCTTGTCTGGTCAAAGACCTAAGTGTTATGATTTATAATAGGAATGTACCAGAGAAAAAATACTTCATTTTTTTTCTTTTCTCTTGACAAACATCAATTGTTGATAGGCTAGTTGAAGTCCCATTTATTGATTTCTGCTCTGCTGTGGGAGAATTCTATTGAATTAGAAAATATCGCAGAGTCATTGAAACTACTACAGTCACAGATGCAGACTTTGAGTAAAATAAAGTGTGCATTTGTCAGTCTTTCTTTGTTTACTTTCTTGAGTCCCATTCTCCCAACCCCCTGAATTGCTTAATGCCAACAGTAGCTTAGCTTTCTTTCACCTTTAAGTATGAATCTTTATAAGAAGCAAGACGAATTCAATGGTATTTAGCTCAGTTACCTGGCACTGTGTTATACATTTGTAGTATTCTCTGATCAATCTAACTACAGAGTTCTTAGTTTGTCTTTGATATTTCACTACCTTCCTATTCCACCTCCCAAAAACTCAAGCCAAGTCCCCGCCATTTCACTGGTTTTATTAAAGGAATTTAATTGTATGCCCTAATCTTGAGATCTGTCTTAGTCAAATTTGTGGAAGTTTTAAGGCCCTTCTGGGTACAAATTTAGTTAAACCTTGGGATATTCAAATCATTCACCTAGTATCCTTTCATGATTAACTTTTTTGGGGTATGTGTTTTTTTTTTTTTTTTACATTTGTTAAAATATATGTAACATGAAATTGGAGAAGGCGATGGCATCCCACTCCAGTACTCTTGCCTGGAAAATCCCATGGACGGAGGAGCCTGGTGGGCTGCAGTCCATGGGGTCGCTAAGAGTCGGACACCACTGAAGAGACTTAGCAGCAGCAAATGTAACATATGTGAAATGTAACATATTATCCATTTTTAGATGTACAACTCAGTGGCAATGTATATTCAGTGTTGTATAACCACCACCCTGTCCATCTCCAGAACTTCTCATCATCTCAAACTGATACTCCATACACAGCAAAAAATAATTTACTATTTCCCCCTTCAGTCCCAGTTAACAACTATTCTGTTTTTGTTTCTATGATTTGACTATTCCAGACACTTCACATAAGTGGAATCACATAGTATTTCCTTTTTGTTACTGGTTTACTTTACTTAACATGTTTTCAAGGTTCATGCATGTTATAGCATATATCAGAATTCCATTTCTTTTTAAGGTTGAATAATAATATATGGCATAGACCTGGGTACAATTCCTGGGCTGGGAAAATCCTCTAGAGAAGGAAATGGCAACCCACTCTAGTATTCTTGCCTGGAGAATCCCATGGACAGAGGATCCTGGCAGGCTACAATCAATGGGATCCCAAGAGTCAGACACAACTTAGCGACTAAACCACCACATAGCAAATTTTGTTTGTCCATTTATCTGTCAGTGGACATTTGAATTGCTTCCATCTTTTGACTATTGTGAATAATGTTTCAAGCAGGCTTAAATTATGGCTGCATCGTTTGGCTCAGCTCTTATGATTCTTTCCTTATGAGAATTGTATATGCCAGCTATCTATCTACTAGTACTGACATTCACATGGAGCTGACCTGGTCCTAACCTGGAGTCAAACCTACCTTGAAACAACACTCTGGAGCCAAGCAGAGACTATATCGGTCAAACTGCACTCTCAACTTGGAAACCTGTGTGAGAAACTGTTTTTGCTTTCTGAGCTACTGAGCTTTGGGAGTATTGCAGCATAAAGTGCATTATTGCAAAAGTAGATAACAGATGTATGCACGCTTGCTAAGTAGCTTCAGTCATGTCCAACTCTGCAACCCTATGGACTCTAGACTGCCAGGCTCCTCTGTCCATGGGGTTCCCCAAGCAAGAATACTGGAGTGGGGTGCCATACGCTCCTCCACGGGATCTTCCTGATCCAAGGATCATACCAGCATCTCTTACTTCTGTGTAGACAGGTGGGTTCTTTACCACTAGCACCACCTGGGAAGCCCCAGATAATAGATATCATTATTTTTTTCCCCATGTACCACCTTGACAGTCTAATTAAGCTGCTAATATTTGCAAAAGACACATCTAACAAAGTCGTGTTATCCAAAATACATTATGAAGAGCATTTAAAACACAATAGTAAGAAAATGAACAACCTGATTTAAAAACAGGCCAAAGATCTTAACAGACACCTCACCAAAGAAGATATACAAAAAGCAAATAAGGATATGACAGGATGTTCTGTATTGTATATCATTATGATATGGAAATACAAATTAAAACAGCAATAACAGCAATGATATATCTCCACACATCTATTAGAATGAACAAAATCTAGAACGCTGACAACAGCAAATGTTGGTGAGAATGTTGAGCAGTAGGAACTCTTTCATTGCAAAATGGTACAACCATTTTCAAATAGTCTGGAGGTTTCTTACCAAAGTAAGCATGTTTTTACTATATTATCCAGCAACTGGGTTCCTTGGTATTCACCAAAAGAAGCTGAAAACATGTCCACACAAAACCTGCACACAGATGTTTATAGCCTCTTCATTCATAATTGCACACATGCACACACACACACACACACACACCAAAATTTGCATCTAGGAGTGTTTTGAAATTTTCCTATTTTGTCTATACATTAAATGTATATTATGAGTCACTCATAATGGTATATACCATCATGACATGTTTTCTTTTTAACATTTCATTATTTATAAGAGAAATATGAAAACTTTGATTTAAACTCATCATCATATGGAGACCAAGATTAAATAATATTTGCCTGAGATTATTCAAATATCAAATAATACTGAAGTGTATTCTAAATCACCAACTCTGCACAACTCTAGTTAAAATAACTTTTTCAGTTTGAGTGTCAAGTGTTCAGGTTTCTTTTCCTAGCAGGATACCATAACGCTGAGTTTTACCCAAGATGCAAGCAAGTGAGAAGACTAAAAATTAAACAGATCACCAAATAATCTGAGATTTGAGTGAGAATACAGAAGAAAGGAATGAGCAATGGTTTCGGAAATATGAAGACCTGAATTAATTTTTTTTTTCTTAACAATGGTGTGGAATCATCTTATCTCTAAGACCAAAGTGGGCGCTTACCCACATGGAGTTGTATTAAGAATCAAAAACTTTATGTTGTCAAAATCTATAGGTAGATGTAGATCATAGAGGACGTTAAGGGTTTAACTGGGAAACAGAGTCTTGTCAAGCATTCATGCACAGCATCACCCAGTTCATGCAAGCCATTCACCACATTTCTCCTGCATCTTCACAGAGAGAAACAAAATCCAGAGAAAACTGCAAAGACAAAAAGGGTAATAAATGGGACAGAGATTGATCAAAAGCTATCCCCAGGATAAGAAAGTCCACTCTATGTATTAAAATACTGAAAAGGTCTATTGGTAGATCAATGCACGAACTACAGAAAAGGAAATTAAAGGCACACAGGGAACATAGGACTATTGCTTTAGAATGATAATGCCCCGAGGACAGAAGAGAAATAGAAACAAGTGTGAGGAGAACTAAGGAAATAGGCAGCGAAGAGAACAACCACAACGCATAAGGGAAATTTAGTGCAGAACAACAAAAAAGAAAAGTAAAAATGGAAAGAAACACGAAACTCTCCCAAACTTTATTTGAAAGTTTGTTCCAAAAAAGAAACCATACTTTGCTATACTAAAAGAAAGAAGTGAGTGAGTGAAAGTCACTCAGTCATGTCTGACTCTTTGCAACCCCATGGACTGTAGAGTCCATGGCATTCTCCAGGCTAGAATACTGGAGTGGGTAGCCATTCCCTTCTCCAGGGAAGAGAAAGGAATGTTCTTGAATTAGAAAGTTGATAAATGAAATAAAATTGTCATCCTTGTCCACAGAAGTGCAAAAGAGCAAACTTCTTATATATAAACTGTACTTAATCAATAAAAAACATTTAAAGATAAAACAGAAAATGAGAATCCCAATAACCCAACAAACAACCCTGACCCCTCCCCTGCACACGCGTGCACACATATACACATATACACACACAATAGCAAAGTGGAAGAGGTGTATAATGCAGCACCCCATACTGAATTAAATATCCTCTCTGCCTCTGGCCAGGAGACGTGGAAAGATAACATCAAACAGAAAAGCTTTTTAAGAATTATGTCTGAAGATGACATGCATCACTTTTACCCATAACTCATTGTGCTGCTTTGCTTAGCTGTTCAGTCATGTCCGACTCTTTGTGACCCCATGGACTGTAGCCCTCCTCTGTCCATGGGGATTCTCCAGGCAAGAATACTGGAGTGGGTTGCCATGCCTTCCTCCAAGGGATCGTCCCAACCTGGGATTGAACACAGGTCTCTCACATTGCAGGCGGATTCTTTACTGTCTGAGGCACAAGGGAAGCCCATGAATACTGGAGTGGGTAGCCTATCCCTTCTCCAGGAAATCTTCCCAGCACAGGAATCAAATCGGGGTCTCCTGCATTGCAAGCAGATTCTTTACCAGCTGAGCTACCAGGGAAGCCCTACCATAACTCACTGGCCAGAGCTAATTTCATGACGTCAACTAAATCTAAGAGGACTTACAAATGTGTAGCCAAACTCAGAACAGAAGCATGCCACAGATATTTGTGAGAGCCAGCAGTCTTTATCATGGCTTTATCCATTTAATGGATTTCACTGGTGGCTTAGATGGTAAAGAATCTCCTGTGATGCAAGAGACCCAGGTTCAATCCCTAGGTCTGGAAGATGCCCTGTAGAAGGGAATGGCAACCCTCTCTAGTATTCTTGCCTGAAACATCCCATGAACAGAAGAAGCCTGTCAAGCTACAGTTCATGGGGTCACAAAAGAGTCAGACACAGCTTAGTGACTAAGCAATAAATGGCTTAATCAGGGTGATGAAGGAAAAAGGAAGGTTTCAGACCACATTCAAGCAAGGATTCAATTTAGATGTTTGTTTTTTGGTATTTTTTTTCCTAATTACAAAGTCAGTGAGATCCCATAGGGATAAAACTCAAATGAACAGCCAATGGGACAAGGTCCTAGGATGCTTCAAAAACATGGAAATGAGAGTAAGGCACCTATACCAACAAAGGAAATTGTAAAAAAGAAATATGGAGATTGGAGGAAAACAAAACCAATGTACAGTCAAGGACTCCTTAGAAAGAGACATCCTATGAGGAATATTAATTTATTGCAAATTAAAATGTGGGTGGCTTCTGGGAAGACAAATAAAATGTGTTCTTAGAAATAACAGTTGGGTTAGGATAAGATGATGTCATTTGGTGACATTTTTATTTGAATCGTTGGGGATAAAAAGCAACTAAAATGAGTAGAAGAAAGTGTGAGCCTAAGAAGTACGACAGTGATTCAGACTGGTCCTTTAGGCTTTCCTTAATAAGCCATTACTGCACTAAAGGAAGCACTAGAATAAATAAATTAATAAAACATAACTTCAGCTCTCGAGAAACCCACAATTTACCAGCTAGCCAATTCACTAAATCTGATTTAATGCTTTCAGCTTTATACTAGCTGTGGAGAACATGGCTCTCTGGGGACACAAACAGGACACTATAAGCTTAATTATTCCATTGTCTCTGAAACAAGTGATGAGTGAATGTTTCTATCTGCTGTCAAAGTTAAAATATATTCGTGTCCTGACATTTATTGGTAGCTCTCATTCATTTATGCATTTAAATGTCTTTTATAAAATTTTCACTACTTGTCTTTGTATATTTTAATATTAAGAAAATGTTGAACTGCATTCACTGTATAATATTACCTTGTATCCTCCTTAGTCTCTATATTCTCTTCCATCTCCCTTATTTTTGTCAATGACTTATGCTTATCAGTCTGATTGTATCTTTTGTCCTAGATTATGATAGTGAATGATGCTTTTAGAGGTAGTTTTAATAGTAAGATTACATAAAAATTTTTTGAAATCTAACTCCTTAAGTAAATTTAGCAAAATGATTTTTGTGAAATGATTTTGTGTAATAGGATCATATAGTGATTTATCTTTTTCCTCTAATATGAGGTCACTAAAGAGGAACATCATGGAAAAAGCAAGAGAGTTCCAGAAAAACATCTATTTCTGCTTTATTGACTATGCCAAAGCCTTTGACTGTGCAGATCACAATAAACTGTGGAAAATTCTGAAAGAGATGGGAATACCAGACCCCCTGATCTGCCTCTTGACAAATTTGTATGCAGGTCAGGAAGCAACAGTTAGAACTGGACATGGAACAACAGACTGGTTCCAAATAGGAAAAGGAGTACGTCAAAGCTGTATATTGTCACCCTGCTTATTTAACTTATATGCAGAGTACATCATGAGAAACACTGGACTGGAAGAAACACAAACTGGAATCAAGATTGCCAGGAGAAATATCAATAACCTCAGATATGCAGATGACACCAACCTTATGGCAGAAAGTGAGGAGGAACTAAAAAGCCTCTTGATGAAAGTGAAAGTGGAGAGTGAAAAACTTCGCTTAAAGCTCAACATTCAGAAAACGAAGATCATGGCATCCAGTTCCATCACTTCATGGGAAATAAATGGGGAAACAGTGGAAACAGTGTCAGACTTTATTTTTCTGGGCTCCAAAATCACTGCAGATGGTGACTGCAGCCATGAAATTAAAAGACATTACTCCTTGGAAGGAAAGTTATGACCAACCTAGATAGCATATTCAAAAGCAGAGACATTACTTTGCCAACAAAGGTTCATCTAGTCAAGGCTATGGTTTTTCCTGTGGTCATGTATGGATGTGAGAGTTGGACTGTGAAGAAGGCTGAGTGCTGAAGAATTGATGCTTTTGAACTGTGGTGTTGGAGAAGACTCTTGAGAGTCCCTTGGACTGCAAGGAGATCCAACCAGTCCATTCTTTTTTTTTTTGTAGATTCTTCCATTTATTTATTTTTTTTAATTTAATTTTATTTTTAAACTTTACAATATTGTATTAGTTTTGCCAAATATCGAAATGAATCCGCCACAGGAGATCTGCCCTGGGATTTCTTTGGAAGGAATGATGCTAAAGCTGAAACTCCAGTACTTTGGCCATCTCATGCGAAGAGTTGACTCATTGGAAAAGACTCTGATGCTGGGAGGGATTGAGGGCAGGAGGAGAAGGGGACAACAGAGGATGAGATGGCTGGATGGCATCACTGACTCGATGGACCTGAGTCTGGGTGAAGTCCGGGAGTTGGTGATGGATAGGGAGGCCTGGGGTGCTGTGATTCATGGGGTTGCAAAGAGTCGGATACGACTGAGTGACTGAACTGAACTGAACTGATAGAGGAACAATTTAATAAAGAGCATTATGTTTCCTATTAATTCATATGATATTTCAATATTGAATTCCTACCCACCTAATTAAGCTCTAAATGCAAAATATTTAACAAAGGCACTTGATATTTTGATTCTCTTTTTAAAGAATAATCTCAGTAACAGGATATTGAGATGAACTAATAAAAATAAATATTTCATAGTCTTCAAAAGCTATATTACCTTAATTGGAAAACTCATAAAACTGACAAATAATGAAATCTCAATTATACCTGTTAAATTAAAAAGTACGCTACTTTATAAACATATTTTATTGTATTTATGTATCTAATAGCTTTTCACCAAAATCAGCAATTTGCAATATTTCTTTTCAATATTAATGTATATGAGTCATTATTCTTAAACTATGTGAATAGCATTTTTATTGTTATCAGATTATTGCTTCCTACCTTAAAATTGTTTCATAAGTTGTGAAAAATTTTTCAATACATTTATAAAAAGCCACACTTATCTTAACATTTAGTTAAAAAGGAGAAGCTTAAAATAGGATTGAATGCCTGCACTACTTTTAATGTGAGTTTGACTTTAATGAGACTTTTCCTCATAAACGTGGTTTAAACACTTTCCACATTTCAGACTTAATTATGTGATAATTACCCTGACCCCTAACCTGTAAGAAGCTAACCATAGCATTATAGTCAAATCTCTAGATATTATCTAATCCAATCCCTTTTATTTGTGATCTTGTGAATTTCCAACACATATAGCAGACAGTGCTCTGAGAATTTCCTCATTTTGATATGAACCAGACATTTCCCTTTTAGTTCTACTGTAACTGTAATTGTTTATCACTAGTAGAACATCTGAATAGCAGAACATAAAACATAACTCTATCTGTGTTATGCCTTTGCCAAGTTCCTTTAAGACTATCCCTTCCCAGGGTGAAGGTCAACACAGTTGCCCTGACCTAAGCAGCCTTCATGATCTGGCTCTAGGTTTGGAATCTGTCTTCATCTGTGACTCCAAGCCCATTTTTTTTTTTCTCTCTCTCTCTCTCTCTCTCTTCTAGTCACAAAATTCTCCTTCCTATTCCTTGATCACATCATGCACATCATCTGCTCTGGTCTTTGTTCTTATTCTTTTTTTCCCCTTTGGAGAATAGTTGATTTACAATGCTGTGTTACTTTCAAGTCTCCAGCAAAATGAATCAATTATACAGATACATATATCTGCTCTTTGCTTTTTGTTTGTTTGAGATTATTTCCCATATAGGCCATGACAGAGTACTGAGTTGAGTCCCCTGTGCTATAGGGCAGGTTCTCATTAGTTATCTACTTTATATACAGTAGTGTGTATATGTCAATCCCAATATCCCAATGTATCCCTCCACTTCCTTATCCCTTGATATTTTTTATCAATTTATCCCATAAATTTGTTTTTTACATTTGTGACTCTGCTTCTGTTTTGTAAATAAGCCTATGTGCAACTTTTTTTTTGATTCCACATAAAAGTGATATCATATGATATGTCTTTCTGTGTCATTATGGCAATCTCTAGATCCATCCATGTTGCTACAAGTGGATGTATTTTGCAATTTTTATGACTGAGTACTATTCCATTGTTTATATGTACCACATCGCCTTTATCCATTTTTCTGTAGATGGAGATTTAAGTTGCGTCCATGTGCTGGCTATTGTAAATAGTGCTGCAGTGAGCATTTAGGTTCAGATGTCTTTGTGAATTATGGTTTTCTCTAGATATATGCCTAGGAGTGGAATGGCTAGGTCGTATGCTAGTTCTGTTTTCAGTTTTTTAAGGAACCTCTGTATGCAAAAATAAATTCAAAATGAATTAAAGATCTAAATGAAAGGCCAGGCAGTATAAAATTCTTGCAGAAAAACATAGGCAGGACACACTCTCTGACATAAATTGCAGCAAGATATTTTTGATCCATTGCTGAGAGTAATAAAAATAAAGACACAAATAAAGAAATGAGATCTAATTAAACTTTAAAGGTTTTGCACAGCAAAGAAAACCAGAAAAAAAAACAAAAAGAATGGGAGTAAATAGAATGGGAGAAAATATTTGCAAATGAAACAACCAACAAGGGATTAATCTCTAAAATATACTAACAGCTGATGCAGCTCAATATTAAAAACTAAGATTTGGACATGACTGAGCATACACATGCATGAGAAATGACTATTTTGCAGTAAATGCCTTTAATTAGATATTTAGACTATATCTCATAGTGTAAATTTAATGGAAAAGGAAAAAGTATAGGTTCATCAAGAATCATCCTGAAAGAACCATTGGAATTCAAGCAAATATGTTATTTTTTTAATAGGTCAATTATTTAACTTTATTTTCTAAGTAAGATGTATCCAAAGGTACAAGGGAAAATATTGAATTTAAATCTAAAAATTATCCAAATTTCTTTATAAAAATCATACAAGTGACTCTGTGTTCTAAACTTTAAAACTCTTTCAAATTGGGAAAATAATATCCACTTTCAATGAGAACAGTAACACTGTTCATTATGTCTTCAGAAGAAATTGTCCTTTAATGTCTTGTATGCATTAGAAAGGGCTTCCCAGGTGGCACTAGTGGTAAAGAACCCACCTACCGATGCAGGAGACATGACATACGGATTCAATCCCTGGGTCAGGAAGATCCCCTGGGGAGGGCATTGCAACCCACTCCAGCGTTCTTCCTGGAGTATGCCATGGGCAGAGGAGCCTGGTGAGCTGCAGTCCATAGGATCACAAAGAGTCAAACACGACTGAAGCAACTTAGCATGCATGCATACATATGAATTAAAATATATGCATAAATATGTATATTATATAAATCCTCATTCAAAATGATAAGAAAACTGGATTGTTAATGATCACAAGCATTTGATAGCAAGCTGTATTAAGTGTCTGCAAAAATATCCATTCACACATTGATGGTATTGTAAAACTGCTACAATCTCAATGAACAGCAATGTGAATATAATTTAAAAAAATTAAGTACACATGGAGCAGAGTGGACATACAGTTAGTTTTCTAATGTTAGTAAGTGAATACAGAGAAATTCTTACATGAGAAAGTGGAAAGCTTTTCAATGAAAAATTTTTAAAACTAGATTTTAGATATGCCCTGTTTGTAGTCTGTTGACATAGCCTCGATGGGCCAACCAGAATTGGGGCATCCTATGTGATTGGTCAGGACATTATGTTTGGATTTCTCTGATTGGCCCCAAGTGGAAGTGAAACAAAGGTCAAGAGAGAATGATCAGTTACTAATCAAGTACTGCTGTTTGGAGATAATGGTTATAGGGGTTATGTTTGGTTTCCTGGACCCATTGCTAGAGACAATGATCTGACTTTCCATAAGTCTGATTTACAGATAGCAGGCTGGCCTCCTGGGCTGGTTACTGGAAATAATGGATTGGTTATTTCAGTTGCTTGCTTCAGACGGTAGGTCAGAGATTTCTTTTCATATGTGGTCTAGTCATTTTTCATTTGTGTAATCAATCTATTATCGCATAAGGAAAGACATGAGAAACAGCTCTGATCCCAATCTGGAGATTAAAAACTCAGATTAACTTATAATATAAACTGCACTATTTATTAAATACTTAATCTTTCTAAGATTCAGTTTCCTATAATATGTGCAAGTGACTCACATGGTTGGATAAATTATGCAAAGAATTTTTAATAGTGTCTAGTGTTCTTGCCTGGAGAATCCCAGGGATGGGGGAGCCTGGTGGGCTGCCATCTATGGGGTCGCACAGAGTCGGACACGACTGAAGCGATTTAGCAGCAGCAACAGCAGCAGCATATACTATGCCTTCAATCAATGAAATTGAATCAATGAAAATCAGGGACATTCCATCTGTTAAGAATGTGGCCAAATCCAATCCATGAAACTAAATCAGTGAAAATCAGTTTTTTTCTTTTCTTCCTTAAGTAAGAATTTAGGAGGATAAGTCTCAACTTCTTACTGGCTCCGCAATATCACTTGGGATCCAGGTAAAAAATTCAGAGCAATGTCAAAGGGGAGGAGGTATAAACAAATTTATCACTGTTTGAAGTTAAATCAATACAACAATATCTTATTAGTTGCAAGCAAAGTAAATGGGGTAAAGGAAAAAGATTAATGGAACTACCAATATTATACTTCCACAGCATGTTGGGATTATGATGATATTCAGTGATATAGTGAATACAAAAAAGTATTGAGGGAAGAAAGTTGATATCTTCTAAGCATTTTATTTGTGGGATTTCTTTGGAAGGAATGATGCTAAAGCTGAAACTCCGGTACTTTGGCCACCTCAGGCAAAGAGTTGACTCATTGGAAAAGACTCTGATGCTGGGAGGGATTGAGGGCAGGAGGAGAAGGGGATGACAGAGGATGAGATGGCTGGATGGCATCACTGACTCGATGGACGTGAGTCTGAGTGAACTCCAGGAGTTGGTGATGGACAGGGAGTCCTGGCATGCTGCGATTCATGGGGTGGCAAAGAGTCGGACACGACTGAGCGACTGATCCGATCTGATCTGATCTGATACACATTTGGGCTTCCCTGGTGGCTCAAATGATAAAGAATCCACCTGCAATGCAGGGGACTTGGGTTTGATTCCTGAATTGTGAAGATTCTCTGGAGAAGGGAATGGTGACCCACTCCAGTATTCTTGCCTAGAAAATCCCATGAGCAGAAGAGTCTGGTGGGCAATAGTCCATGGGGTCACAAAGAATCAGATACAACTGAGCGACTAAGCATGCACATGTAGATTCAGGCAGACACACAGTAGATACGCAATCAGTATTCAGGCAGAATACTGATCTGGGGTTGAAAAAAGAGATTTTCATTGGGATAGTAATTCTGGGGTCAACTGTACATAAAAATGAGAGTGGATGTGTAAAATAATAGAATATGCATATAATTCCTGCTCCCAGTTCCTTAAACAGAGCCCCTAAAACTCGAAGTTTCCTAAGTAACAAGATTACTACTGGTCTCTCCAGTTCTAATTTGGTCTTTGACCCCAGTTCAAAGAGCTGGGGCACAAAGCTCCCTAAGCTCTTGAAATTAGATAGATGATAGGAATGTCTTTCTTGTTCTAATGAGGCACCCTCTGGTGGACTCCCGGATAGCTTCAGAATGGGGCCTGGGGCTGGTCACCAGAATGACCAAGACATGATTAGAAGTTTAAAGGCTTTCAGCCCTACCACACTCCACTGCCCTATTCTTCAGGAGGGAGAGAAGGGCTGGAGACTGAGTTAATGATGGATCATGGCTACATGATGAGGCCTTCATATCCCCCAATTATGGAGTTGGATATCTTCTGGATTGATGAATTCATCCACAGGCTTGGAGGGTGGTACACCCTAACTCCATGGGGACAGAGTATCCTATGTTTGGGAACTTTTTAGACCTCACTCTATATATCTCTTCACCTAGCTGTTTATCTGAATCCCTTATCATATCCTTTCATATAAAATTAAAAAATAAGGGTAAATAATTGCTTCCTTGAATTTTATGAGTTGGTCTTCTGAATCCCTTATCATATCCTCTTATATAATTAAAGATAAGGGTAAGTAATTGTTTCCTTGAGTTTTATGAGTTGGTCTAGCAAATTATCTGGAGAAGGCGCTGGCATCCCACTCCAGTACTCTTGCCTGGAAAATCCCATGGACAGAGGAGCCTGGTAGGCTGCAGTCCATGGGGTCGCTAAGAGTCGGACACGACTGAAGACACTTAGCAGCAGCAGCAGCAAATTATCAAAGCCAAGAAGGAGTCATGAGAAGTCCACTTTATAGCTAGTTGCTCAGAAGTTCAGGTGACAAACCCTGAACATATGGTTGGCATCTGGAGTGGGGCAGTCTTGTGGGACCAAGGCCTGCATCTGAGAGACTGATGCTTTCTCCAGGTGGATAGGGTCAAATTTTAGTTAAATCGTAGGACACCGAGTCAATGTCAGTAAGGTGAAGTATATTGTGATAGTGAAGGGAAAACATGGAACTATTTTCCTTATACCGGACATTATAGACATAATAAACATTTGGAAAGTTAATAAAGAGAAAGTAAGTAAGTTGAGAAATAGGTGGATGTGAACAGGTGAAGACAGTTTCAATAATGAGGTGGGAAATCGTCAAGGTGGAAAGCCCAATAAGAGAAAGATTGCTTCATGACCATAGGATTTAGCAATTAAAAGATCATTAGCACCCTTTGAGAGAATAAATTTTAGCCATGATATGTAGGAAAGGCAGGTTAAAGTAGATTGAGATGTGATTCAGGCCTTAGAACATAGAGAAAAATGTGAATTAATCTTTAGGGAAGTTTGGCAATGCAAAGGTAAATTGTAGGACACATAAAATAAATACATTAGAAACAATGAAATTTCTGGTTTTGTTGAGATGAGAGGAATTTGAGTACACTTGAGTGAAGAGGGCAAGAAGCAGTGAGGTGATTAAAACTGCCAGAGTAATTAACCATAGTTCCTGGGAGACAAGAGGGAAGGAGCAGGCTCTGAGCCAAGCCACAGATCTCCCTTAGTGTTTAACTTCTCTGAGGAAAGATAAGCCACACTTTTAAATGTGGTATCTCTGGAATCTGTTTCCTGGGATATAACATTTCTGCTGCTGCTAAGTCGCTTCAGTCGTGTCCGACTCTGTGCAACCCCATAGACGGCAGCCCACCAGGCTCTCCCGTCCCTGGGATTCTCCAGGCAAGAACACTGGAGTGGGTTGCCATTTCCTTCTCCAATGCAGGAAAGTGAAAAGTGAAAGTGAAGTCGCTCAGTCGTGTCCGACTCTTCTCGACCCCATGGACTATAGCCGACCAGGCTCCTCCGTCCATGGGATTTTCCAGGCAAGAGTACTGGAGTGGGTTGCCATTGCCTTCTCCTCTTCCTCAAAGTGAACTCCAGCAGCACTTCCCTTTCTGATCTGGTTTTTGCAGAGGTTGAAGAAAACAAGGAGAACCTTTCTTTTCCTCTTTGCAGTGTAACTTACCAGTTCTTCATCTAAGAGACCCATCATTTACACATTCTCCCTGACTTCCAAACTGTCATAGAAAAGGCACCCTCCTATTTGCTCATGGACTGAGACTCATTCTGCCTCCTGTGCTTTTTTCTTCCCTCTCTCTTCCTCACTATGGAATGATTTGTGTGATCTTGTTTGTGTATGTTTCGGATGGTTTCCCTTCTTTGGTTCTAATTCTGTACTACTACATTTTTGCCTTCCTGATTGCACTAGTTGATTGTATCCTATTTTTATTTTTTTCTGTTATGCAGTAAAGTTAGTTCAGTTCAGTTCATTCGCTCAGTAGTGTCCGACTCTTTGCGACCCCATGAATCGCAACACACCAGGCCTCCCTGTCCATCACCAACTCCCGGAGTTCACTCAGACTCATGTCCATCGAGTCAGTGATGCCATCCAGCCATCTCATCCTCTGTCGTCCCCTTCTCCTCCTGCCCCCAATCCCTCCCAGCATCAGAGTTTTTTCCATTGAGTCAACTCTTCGCATGAGGTGGCCAAAGTACTGGAGTTTCTTATTACAGACTTTACTATTATATATTAAATTCAAACATAAAGTCATAAATCATAATCAAGTGAAGTCTCCATTTTCATAAAACTATCAAATTTTGCAGCATAAGTAGGTTCTTAATCTTCCAATAGATTCTATAAAATTTTTCATGGATATGCTCATTACTCAGTGCTCTCTGATCTGCTTTTTTTTTTTTTTCTTTCAACCTCTTGGAAAATGCCAGCTTTGGTTGGATTATCTGTATCATTCAGCATTTCTCTCATACAGCTGCAATGTAATAGAGTAAAGGCGTTACGTAGGCTATGTATTGGAGCAAGAAAAGTCACTTCTAGTTTAGATCTTAACTGGAAAATAGTCCTAAAATGGTTAATGTAAAATAACTTTAAAAAGCATACTCCCTGATATGTGCTGTGTGCTCAGTTGTGTCTGACTCTTTGTGACCCCATGGATTGTAGCCTGCCAGGCTGCACTGTCCATGGGATTTTTCAGGCAAGAATACTGGAGTGGGTTGCCATTCCCCTCTCCAGGGGATCTTGCTGAATCAGGGATCGATCCTGCATCTCTTGTATTGCAGGTGGATTCTTTACCTGCTGAGCCATCAGGGAAACCCACTCCCTGATATAACAGCTCTTAGGTTTTTTGTTTATCTACTTTCAGACCTCCACAAGATAAGCTATCACAAATTGAGAGTAAGCTTCCCTTTGGAAGTTTGCCTTTACGAGGTGTTCTGAAGTATAAGATAGGTCGAGTGTTTCACAAATCTTTATTGTTGTGTATATTTTACATCATGCCAAATGTGTTTAAATTTTATTTTTTCATATGTTGTATTATTGTTACATTTGGCTTTTCTTTTACAGCTTTTTTGAGATATAATTTACAAGCAAAGAACTTCACAATTTAATGTGTATAATTTGATGAATTTGGATATGTGCAAATATCTGATATTATCACCACTCTCAAGAAAATAGAAAATAAACAACACTTTCCAAAGTTTCCTTGTGTTTTTTTTGTTGTTGTTGTTAATTTGAAGTGCAAAATACTTTGTTAACTAGTCAGTAGGTTTTACAGCAAATCTCTGTAACTTACTCATTATAGCATATACTTGACTTTTCAAAAGGAATATTGCAGTTTGAAAAAATGATTGGTTTTTAATCAGAATTAGGTAGCCATTTTTATAATTATCTAGATATAAAACTAATGATATTTGGTAACTTCATTATATAATAAAGGTGAAAAGGCCAACTGAAGGAAAATCAAAAAGGCAAAAGATTTCCTGATACCTGGTTATAGTGAAGTGTGAAAATAGTGAAAAAAGAAATCTATTAAGATGTTCGTTTGAACCAATTTACACTTCCACCAACAGTCTACTAGGGTTTCCTTTCAAGATGCTTGGGGCTGGTGCACTGGGATAACCCAGAGGGATGGTACGGAGAGGGAGGCTGGAGGGGGGTTCAGGCTGGAGAGCACGTGTACACCCATGGTGGATTCATGTTGATGTATGGCAAAACCAATACATTATTGTAAAGTAATTAGCCTCCAATTAAAATAAATAAATTTTAAAAAATGACTGGCATTAAAAAGACAAGAAATAGCAAGTTTTGGCAAGAATATCCAGAAAAAAGAAATATGTGTTTTATAAAGGACTGATATAAGACTGTCTTGATAAATCAGAAACATTGAATACAGGAAGACACTGGAGAACAATTTTTCAAAATTTGGAATTAGTATTTTTATGGACCAAGAATTGTATACTCCATTATACTATCAGGTAAGTGTGAGGCTCGGTTACTCTAGCAACAAAAAAAAAGGCATTTTTAAGTACAAAATTGTTTTGAAAATTCACAACTCATTGTGCCTTGACGAAAAGTTAGCAAAACAAATATGAGAATCAAAGAAATGAATGTTAGAATAATAAATATATGTCTGAAAATGATTTTGCAATAAAACAAACCCCAAATTAAAATCATATGGCACACCTAAAAATCAGTTGGTAAAAGTTAAAATACAGAATTACTGGGCTTCAGTGGTAATATCTTCTGAAACAAAAAATAAATACATTAACTAAACTAAATTAAATCACCATTTGGTTGTATTTCACAAATATAGCATTTGCTTCTCTTGTGAAAAAGAAAAAGGAAAGCTATAAAGTTAAGATAAAATATAAGAAAAAGCCATAATTAATATATTTTGCAAATCATATTTTAATATTGCATGATTTTTGAAAAATCGATGACTCCATAACAAATACAAGTTAGTTTTACCTGTATACTAGCAATGACTGTCTGATTGGAACAGAGGTTATGAAATTTTATCTTTAAAGAGGAAAAATAATTCTACCTACTGTTGGACCTTTATTTAGAAGTTGTTTACTACAAAAAAAATAGAATGCAAGCATTGTCTGTGTATTCAGTCAACCTATAAAACATTCATAGAAGAATTGAATATTTTTACAGAATGTAATTTAAATGTTATCAACTTTGACAGGTACTACTTAAAATGAGAAATTGGTAGATGAAAAGAGTGAGGAGAGGAGAGAGATATCAGGGTGACACGTGTGTTATTCTAATATACTGAGTACATAAAAGGGAAAATCTTTGGAAATATCAAAACTTTGAATGTCAGTATAGTGGCAGCTATTGGAAAACCAAAACAACAGAAGTTCCTGGAGCAAATTATCTTAGTGTAGCAAGGTTTCTAATCTAAGACTTATCCTTCAGAAGCCCAAAATTAAGAAAACTCCGAGAATTCTCCTGAAGACTGTCCCAAATTTAAAGTCTTTTTAAAACGAAATCATTTTTTCCCTGAATTAATGGAAAAAGTTGTTATGAAGAAATATGTGAATCCTGGAAGCTTATTCAAGTGCTAAACTTTTTGGCAGACATAGAGCATCTAGACCTACAGTTTGAGAAAAGGATGTTGTCTGAAGCTAAAGGATATTCCTGCAAGGGAATGGAATTCACATTTCAAGCAGTTGTATAAATATTGACAGAGAAATGAGAGCTGTGAGTGTAACATAAACACTTATGACGTGCACCAGCTCCCACTTTCATCCTCTTGGGCTATGGTAAATATAAATAACCTTAACTCTGAAGTTGTTCAATAACAGTTAATGGTACATTCAAAGGATAACCCAACTCTCTCAATTCTCTAATAAAATTTGGAAGTCTATTTTTGAATGCACTTTATAGATATGCAATAATTCCACCCATTTTTTCTTAATAGAGGCTTTCCAGGAGGCACTAGTGGTGAAGAGTACACCCACCCATGCAGGAGACATAAGAGGCATGGGTTCAATCTCTGGGTTGGGAAGATCTCCTGGAGAAAGGAATGGCAACCTGCTCCAGTATTGCCTGGGAAATCCCATGGACAGAGGAGCCTGGCAGGCTACAGTCCACAGGGTAGCAAAGAGTCAGACACGACTGAAGTGACTTAGTACATGCACATTTTTCTTAAAACAATTCTTTCTCTGAAATTGGTCAGAGAAAGGTTTGTGAAAGTAGGTAGACTCTCAAAAATGTTTGGTACTGAAAAGCATGAACATGAACTATAGAAATCACTTTCAATTCATCCAGCTCATTGCTGAATGTTTTCTTTATTTTTATTTAATGATTTTACGTTATTTTGCATTATTACAAAGGAATCTGTCACAAGTTTCATGAAATTGTTTTTTTTTCTTTTTTACCAGTTATTGAGAACCTACTGTAAAAATGGTATATTTAAAATTTTTTGTTTTGTTTTGTTTTTCAGGATAAGTCATCTTTTTAATGACACCTTCCATCTGTTTTGTCAAAGTAGCTATTGGGAGATAGGAAAATCTTTATTGTAAATGCTGAATGAACAGTGACCTTGCCTCCAATGGAAGATAAAAGTACATTTTCATCACTCTCTAGGTGAAAGAAACCACTCACTTCTACTAGAAGGAGTTGTAGTTCTCAGATTCGAAGATACATGGGTGACTTCTGAGCTGCAGTTATATTGATGTCTGACCAGGCACCACTTATTTCCCTATCCCAGATAAACACATTTAGTGCTTGTGTCTGGGTGGTGGTGGAGAGGAATGAGGAGAGAGAGAGATTGATATTTAATTCTTGCTAAAGATACAATAATTGAAATATCAGTAGCCACAAGGATACATGAACTATATAAATCATTTTCAATTTCATCCAGCTCATTGTTTTCTTTATTTTTATTTAATGATTTTACATTATTTTGTCTATGGTATTTTAAATATGATTACTTGAGATTACACAGGCAAAAAAGAGTAGTTTTGTTGTTTCTAATTTTAAAATTAGTAGACAAAAACAGGATCTTTTACTTTTTAATATTATTTATTTATTTATTTGGCTGCTCTGGGATGTGCTTGTGGCATTCCGGGTCCTTAGTTGGAGCATGTGGGATCTCATGCCTTTGACAAGGCATTGAACCCAGGCCCCCTGCATGGGGAACTCAGAGTCCTAGCCACTGGACCACCAGGAAGTCCCCCATGTTGTTATACACATATATGTTCACATCGCTGGGTGTTTATTTATTTATTTTGAAGTTATTTATATGTGAATGCATATCACATGGAATATATTGTTTACTTGTGACAAATTCTTGCCCCAATCCTGGTGATACTCAGCCCAACGTCTTCTCCAAGTCCATACCAGGCAGCTGACCACGTTTGGGGAAAAAAAACAAGACTGTGTCCACTGATCTCATTTTAATGTAATGACCACAAACCTACATGAGCCCATAGTGTTAATATTAGTAAGTCTAATACATTTCCTAGTTTGTTCATGTTTCCAATTTTAGATGAACATGGTGGCCTCTTTTCTCCTCTCTAATTTTCTAGCACCTCCTGCCTCCTCCTTCACCCCTTGTGGATAATCTTCTTTTCTGTTTCACTGATAAAACATGAAAAAGAAGAGATGATTTCCACACATTACCAATCTGTCTGTATTCTCTCTCTGCCTTCTTTTCTGCTATTACGGACAAGTTGCCCATTCATATTTATGAACCCGTCATCCATTCAAGTACAGCACTGCATCAAAGTACATCATTGTATCAAAGTGCTCCCTTTCCATCCTGCATTGTCAACTTCTCCACTCTGTTGAATCATTCTCATGATCATGTAAATATCATGTAATACTATCCTATTTAAAACAAACAAAACTCAAAGCACACATATCCCTCCAGATACCACCTGCTCTCTCTGTTAATGTCAAAAGACTTGTGTACTTTTGCTGTTTATAATTCTTTTTTTCTTGTTCTGATTTAAACCTTCTGAATTAAACTTGTTTTCACTATTCTTTTGCAGATTTTTGTTCAAATCATCAATGCCTGTCATATCAGTTTTCAACTTGACATACCATCTCTCATCTTATTGATGTATTGACTTCATCACATTCTCCTTGATACGTAATCCTGCCAAAATTCCTTTTTGTTTTCTTTCTATTTCACTTGCCATTCCTTCATAATCTCATTCATGGGTTCCTTCTCATCTCCTTATCTCTTGGCTATCAGTGTGCCTCAGAGTTCAGTTGTGGATATTTCCTTCACACCCTCACTGACTTGATGATCTCATCACATGGCTTTAAATACCATGTATGTTAAGAACTCCCAAGTCTAGAACTATTGCCTGAAATTCATCATTGTGATTCTAGTTGTCCATTCAGCTTCATAAATTGTCTAACACACATTTCAAACTCAATGTATTCCCAAAAAAACTCCTTGTTCTACATCTCTTCCCCTTGTGTTCTTCCCACAGTTTCCTCATCTCAGTATATATAACTCTTTTTAAAAAACTTTTTATTTTACTTTGGAGTACATCTGATTAATAATTCTGTGATAATTTCAGGTACACAGAAGAGCAACTCAGCCATACAACAAATTCACACTTAGAGAACAAACTTATGCTTGCCAGCAGGGAAGGGTGGAAGGAAGGGATAGTTAATGAGTTTGAGATCAGCATTACACACTGTTAAATTTAAAATGGATAACCAAGGTCCCATTGTCCCATTATATCTAACAGTAGATATAATGCTTATGGATGCTATATAACATTTTTACAGATACTCATGTGACAACCTTGGTGTCCTCTTTGACTCTTTTCTAATCACATTCATAAATCTGTTAATCAGATCAGATCAGATCAGTCACTCAGTCATGTCCAACTCTTTGCCACCCCATGAATTGCAGCATGCTAGGCCTCCCTGTCCATCACCAACTCCCAGAGTTCACTGAGACTCGCATCCATCAAGTCAGTGATGCCACACAGTCAAAGGCTTTAGCATAGTCAATAAAGCAGAAATAGATGTTTTTCTGGAACTCTCTTGCTTTGTCCATGATCCAGCAGATGCTGGCAATTTGACCTCTGGTTCCTCTGCTTTTCTAAAACCAGCTTGAACATCAGGAAGTTCACGGTTCACATATGGCTGAAGCCTGGCTTGCAGAATTTTGAGCATTATTTTACTAGCGTGTGAGATGAGTACAATTGTGCGGTAGTTTGAGCATTCTTTGGCATTGCCTTTCTTTGGGATTGGAATGAACACTGACCTTTTCCAGTCCTGTGGCCACTGCTGAGTTTTCCAAATTTGCTGGCATATTGAGTGCAGCACTTTCACAGCATCATCTTTCAGGATTTGGAATAGCTCAACTGGAATTCCATCAACTCCACTAGCTTTGTTCGTAATGATGCTTTCTAAGGCCCATTTGACTTCACGTTCCAAGATGTCTGGCTCTAGGTCAGTGATCTCACCATTGTGATTATCTGGGTCATGAAGATCTTTTTTGTACAGTTCTTGAGTACCAGACTGCGAGGCACAGGAACAACTGAGAGGAGCTACCCTGCGTCTGAGGTAAGGGGGGGCGGCCAAGAGGAGATACCCAGTGTCCGAGGTCAGGGGTGGCGATGAGAGGAGTTACCCCACATCCGAGGTCAGGGGCAACGATGAGAGGAGTTACCTCACGTCCGAGGTCAGGGGCAGTGGCCAGGAGGAGATACCCCATGCCCCAAGCCTGAGGCCAGGGGCGGCGGGTGGGAGGAGCTACCCCAGGCCCCCACTCCCAAGGCCATGGGCCACGGCCTGGAGGAGCAACCCCACGTCCAAGGAGCCGTGGCTGTGCGGGCGCAGGAGGGCCTAGAGAAGCTATCCCACGTTGAAGGTCAGGAAGGGCGGCAGTGAGGAGATACCCCTCGTCCAAGGTAAGGAGCAATGGCTGCGCTTTGCTGGAGCAGCCGTGAAGAGATACCCCATGCCCAAGGTAAGAAAAACCCAAGTAAGATGGTAGGTGTTGCAAGAAGGCATCAGAGGACAAACACAATGAAACCATACTCACAGAAAACTAGTCAATCTAATCACACTAGGACCACAGCCTTGTCTAACTCAATGAAACTAAGCCATGCCCATGGGGCAACCCAAGATGGGCGGGTCATGGTGGAGAGATCTGACAGAATGTGGCCCACTGGAGAAGGGAATGGCAAACCACTTCAGTATTCTTGCCTTGAGAACCCCATGAACAGTATGAAAAGGCAAAATGATAAGATACTGAAAGAGAAACTCCCCAGGTCAGTAGGTGCCCAATATGCTACTGGAGATCAGTGGAAAAATAACTCCAGAAAAAATGAAGGGATGGAGCCAAGGCAAAAAGAATACCCAGCTATGGATGTGACTGGTGATAGAAGCAAAGTCCGATGCTGTAAAAAGCAATATTGCATAAGAACCTGGAATGTCAGGTCCATGAATCAAGGCAAATTGGAAGTGGTCAAACAAGAGACGACAAGAGTGAATGTTGACATTCTAGGAATCAGCGAACTGAAATGGACTGGAATGGGTGAATTTAACTCAGATGACCATTATATCTACTACTGTGGGCACGAATCCCTCAGAAGAAATGGAGTAGCCATCATGGTCATCAAAAGAGTCCGAAATGCAGTACTTGGATGCAATCTCAAAAATGACAGAATGATCTCTGTTCATTTCCAAGGCAAACCATTCAATACCACAAGTAATCCAAGTCTATGCCCCAACCGGTAATGCTGAAGAAGCTGAAGTTGAACGGTTCTATGAAGACCTACAAGACCTTTTAGAACTAACACCCAAAAAAGATGTCCTTTTCATTATAGGGGACTGGAATGCAAAAGTAGGAAGTCAAGAAACACCTGGAGTAACAGGCAAATTTGTCCTTGGCATACGGAATGAAGCAGGGCAAAGACTAATAGAGTTTTGCCAAGAAAATGCACTGGTCATAACAAACACCCTCTTCCAACAACACAAGAGAAGACTCTATACATGGACATCACCAGATGGTCAACACCAAAATCAGATTGATTATATTCTTTGCAGCCAAAGATGGAGAAGCTCTATACAGTCAGCAAAAACAAGACCAGGAGCTGACTGTGGACTGTTCAGACCATGAACTCCTTATTGCCAAATTCAGACTTAAATTGAAGAAAGTAGGGAAAACCACTAGACCATTCAGGTATGACCTAAATCAAATCCCTTACGATTATACAGTGGAAGTGAGAAATAGATTTAAGGGCCTAGATCTGATAGATAGAGTGCCTGATGAACTATGGAATGAGGTTTGTGACATTGTACAGGAGACAGGGATCAAGACCATCCCCATGGAAAAGAAATGCAAAAAAGCAAAATGGCTGTCTGGGGAGGCCTTACAAATAGCTGTGAAAAGAAAAGAAGCGAAAAGCAAAGGAGAAAAGGAAAGATATAAACATCTGAATGCAGAGTTCCAAAGAATAGCAAGAAGAGATAAGAAAGCCTTCTTCAGCGATCAATGCAAAGAAATAGAGGAAAACAACAGAATGGGAAAGACTAGGGATCTCTTCAAGAAAATCAGAGATACCAAAGGAACATTTCATGCAAAGATGGGCTTGATAAAGGACAGAAATGGTATGGACCTAACAGAAGCAGAAGATATTAAGAAGAGATGGCAAGAATACACAGAAATCTGTTAATAAGTCCTGCAATTTACATATTCAAAGCACATATAGAATCTTACCATTTCTACAACATCCACTGAAACTATCTTCGTCCAAAATGCTATCATTTCTCTCCTGGCTTTTTACCTTTTCTTCTTAAGTCTCTAAAATCACAACACCAAAAGTTTCTATTAAAACATATGTCAGTTGATGTTACTTGTATTTTCCAAATGCCCTAATGACTTCCCATGTCTCTCGGACTAAGCCATAGGTTTTTGAAACTAGTCTATAAGTCCCCTCTGGAACTTCTGTACTAAATCTCCTACACTCCTCCCCTTACTCCCCCAGCTCTAGAATGATGGACTGAGTCAACAAGTTATTTATTGAGTTCCTATAATGAGGTCAGGACTTTTGAAATGCTATGGACAAAGTGGTAAACAACTCCTGGTGGCTTCCTTGCATTTCCTCAAAGATAATATACAAATCATCATGAACTTTTCATTTGCTAGTTCTGTCGGGAACACTTCACCATATGTTTACATGGATGGCTACTTTCTTCCAGTCTCTTCTGCAGTAAAGACTTAGTTCATCTCACCTCTTCCTTTCCACCTCATAGAAATATACCTTAACAGCCGATACTCATTTTTTGTTTTCTTTTTTCATGCCATTTATCACCAACTGACATGCTTTACATTTCATTGTTTATTTAATTATTTCATATCTCCACCGATTAGAATATATCAAAAATTTTATGACCATAAAATAGAGTAGAATAGAGAAAGGAAGAATAAATATAGGTCATGTTTTAAACCAGGGGTATAAATAACACAGGCATAAGGTTATATTTATTACAATTTCTTTCACTTAAGTATATGTTATTTTGTCTATATACCATTTTTACCAATATTAAGGTGACAATTACTATGTGACTTATTTGGGATCACTTGTGAATAATAATTCTTCATTAAGACAGATGTTTTATTAGGCTTTTTAAAAACAGCACAATAATGCTGAATGCAATGTTTCTGATTATTTATCAAAATATTATCCAAATTCAAGCTCTATGTACACAGCCAAAATATTGTCTATGCTAATTAAGAACTAGAGTCCTTGCTGGAAGGATCCAAGTGGCTCTCAACTCTATTCATGGACAGGAGCCAACTCTAATCTAGTTGTTGGCTGCATTCATCACCCCAAAATATTTTAATGTAGTCTAATGCAATCAGAGTCTTTATTTCCATGTATATTTATATTTTAGTTTACTTGTTATAGCACGTCATAAAAATCTCTTAAATAATTTTCAGCCTTTGTTGTTTAAAGCAGTCATCTTTTCATTAGCAAGACAGAGAAGTAGAAACAAAATTTGGTACATAGATTGCTTATGAGGCAAATATCCCAAAGTTATCCCTCTTATTGAAGATGTATGATCTGTAATTTGATAAACCATCACTAATCTGAGATAGGACTTTGAAGTTGCAAAGTCCAGACTTCTTTCTAATCTAATTAATCTTTCTAATATTTACAAATGAAGCTTAAAACTTACATTCATAACACAAATATGGTGCCAATATAACCTAACATATTAATTAGTCCTTTAGAAATTGATGAAAAAAGGGCCCCAATTTCTGATCACAGCATAGAAGCTCTTTCAAAACATACCCTCAATCTATCTTTGCAGCCTCCTAAACCATCACTTTCTACAACTATATGACTAGGATTTTCAATATTTCTCAAATACTTTCATGTTTCACAGCCTTTGTGGGTGCTTTTTTGCAATTTTTGCAATTGCCTTATACTTCTTTTCTGCCTTTCAAGTACACATATTTTGCTTCCTCTAACAAATGAAGTGTACAATACCTTATTATTAACTATAGATACTATGTTGCACAGATGATCACTAGAAATTATTCATCTTGATATATGGTAACTTTTTACTCATTGAAAAGCAAACCACCGTTCCCCACCCCAGACCTTGGCAACCATTATTCTATTTTATGTTTCTATAATTTTGACTATTTTATGCACCTCATTTAAGTGGAATTGTGTATTCTTCTTTGGCTGACTTCTTTCACTTCACTTAGTATTCTTCAAGTCCATTCATGATGTCATAAAATAGAATTTCTTTCCCAGGTGGCACAGTGGGTAAAGAATCTGGCTGCCAATGCAGGAGGTGTAGGTTTGATCCCTGGACCAAGAAGATCCCCTGGAGAAGGATATGCCAACCCACTCCAGTATTCCTCCCCGGAAAGTTCTACATACAGAGGAGCCTGGCAGGCTGCAGACCATGAGGTAACAAAGAGTTGGACATGACTGAAGACACACACACAAATATAATTCCATTGTATGTGTATACCACCTTTTCTTTATCCATTCATCTACGCACAGACATTTGGGTATCTATAATTGGCCTGATGAACTATGGACGGAGGTTCATGACATTGTATGGGAGACAGGGATCAGGACCATCCCTGTGGAAAAGAAATGCAAAAAAGCAAAATGGCTGTCTGGGGAGGCCTTACAAATAGCTGTGAAAAGAAGAGAAGTGAAAAGCAAAGGAGAAAAGGAAAGATATAAGCATCTGAATGCAGAGTTCCAAAGAATAGCAAGGAGAGATAAGAAAGCCTTCCTCAGCGATCAATGTAAAGAAATAGAGGAAAACAACAGAATGGGAAAGACTAAAGATCTCTTCAAGAAAATTAGAGATACTAAGGGAATATTTCATGCAAAGATGGGCTCGATAAAGGACAGAAATGGTATGGACCTAACAGAAGCGGAAGATATTAAGAAGAGGTGGCAAGAATACACAGAAGAACTGTACAAAAAAGAGCTTCATGACCAAGATAATCATGATGGTGTGATCACTCACCTAGAGCCAGACATCCTGCAATGTGAAGTCAAATGGGCCTTAGAAAGCATCACTATGAACAAAGCTAGTGGAGGTGATGGAATTCCAGTTGAGCTATTTCAAATCGTGAAAGATGATGCTGTGAAAGCACTTTACTTAATATGCCAGCAAATTTGGAAAACTCAGCAGTGGCCACAGGACTGGAAAAGGTCAGTTTTCATTCCAATCCCAAAGAAAGGCAATGCCAAAGAATGCTCAAACTAGTGCACAATTGCACTCCTCTCACACGCTAGTAAAGTAATGCTCAAAATTCTCCCAGCCAGGCTTCAGCAATATGTGAACTGTGAACTTCCAGATGTTCAAGCTGGTTTTCAAAAAGGCAGAGGAACCAGAGATGAAATTGCCAACATCTGCTAGATCATTGAAAAAGCAAGAGAGTTCCAGAAAACCATCTATTTCTGCTTTATTGACTATGTCAAAGCCTTTGACTGTGTGGATCACAATAAACTGTGGAAAATTCTGAAAGAGATGGGAATACCAGACCACCTGACCTGCTTCTTGAGAAACCTATATGTAGGTGAGGAAGCAACAGTTATAACTGGACATGGAGCAACAGATAGGTTAAATAGGAAAAGGAGTCAGTCAAGGCTGTATATTGTCACCCTGCTTATTTAACTTCTATGCAGAGTACATCATGAGAAACACTGGGCTGGAAGAATCACACGCTGGAATCAAGATTGCCGGGAGAAATATCAATAACCTCAGATATGCAGATGACACCACCCTTATGGCAGAAAGTGAAGAGGAACTAAAAAGCCTCTTGATGAAAGTGAAAGTGGAGAGTGAAAAAGTTGGATTAAAGCTCAACATTCAGAAAATGAAGATCATGATATCTGGTCCCATCACTTCATGGCAAATAGATGGGGAAACTGTGGAAACAGTGTCAGACTTTATTTTTCTGGGCTCCAAAATCACTACAGATGATGACTGAAGCCATGAAATTAAAAGACGTTTACTCCTTGGAAGGAAAGTTATGACCAACCTAGATAGCATATTCAAAAGCACAGACATTACTTTGCCAACAAAGGTCCGTCTAGTCAAGGTTATGGTTTTTCCAGTGGTCATGTATGGATGTGAGAGTTGGACTGTGAAGAAGGCTGAGCGCCGAAGAATTGATGCTTTTGAACTGTGATGTTGGAGAAGACTCTTGAGAGTCCCTTGGACTGCAAGGAGATCCAACCAGTCCATTCTGAAGGAGATCAACCCTGGGATTTCTTTGGAAGGAATGATGCTAAAGCTCAAACTCTAATATTTTGGCCACCTCATGTGAAGAGTTGACTCATTGGAAAAGATTCTGATGTTGGGAGGGATTGGAGGCAGGAGAAGGGGATGACAGAGGATGAGATGGCTGGATGGCATCACCGACTTGATGGATGTGAGTTTGAGTGAACTCTAGGAGTTGGTGATGGACAGGGAGGCCTGGCATGCTGCAATTCATGGGGTCCCAAAGTGTCGGACATGACTGAGTGGCTGAACTGACTGAATTGGCTATTTAATAATGCTGTAATGAACATGAGGGTGCAGCTATCTCTTTGAGATCTTGATTTCAATTCTGTTGAATATATACCCAGAAGTGGAATTGCTAGATCATGTGATAGTTCAATTTTTAATTTTTTGAAAAATTCATACAGTTTCCAACACTTGTCTCCTATCTCTTTGATTGTATACATTCTAACAGATGTCAGGTGACATCTCATTGTGTTTTTTATTTGCAGTTCCCTAAGGGTTAGTGATACTCAGCATCTTTTCACGTACCTGTTGCCATTTACATGTCTTCTTTGGAAAAATTATTCAGATCCTCTGCCTAATTTTAACAGGATTGTTTGTATTATTTTTACCATTATTAATATATTCATTCTTCATGTATTTTAAATATTAAGTATACTATCTTTGAGCAAAAACTGATAAATTAAACTTTATTAAAATTAAGAAATTCTATTCTATAAGAGCCATTACTAAGGTAATCAAAAGACAAGCTACAGAATGGAAAAAAAATATGATACAGGACTTATGTTCAAAAATACAAAGAACTGTAAAAACCCAACAATTAGAAAATTAACAACAACAAAAAATTATCCCCAAATCTAAACAGTTACCTCAATTTAAAAACATATATAGAAAAACATGTAAAAGGATGCCCAACATCATTTGCTGTGAAAGAATTCAAATTTAAACAACAGTAAGATATCATTGTTAGAATAGCTACAATTCCAAGCACGAGCAGTACCAATTGCTGGCAATAATTAGAGGAACAATAATGCTCTTTCACTGCTAATGGGAATACAAAATAGTACAGCCACTTTGAAAGATAGTCTGGTACTTTTGTACAAAGTTAAATAGAGTCATGATTTATCTCTTTCACTCCTAGGTATTTACTCAAATTATTTGAAAACTTATTTCTGCACAAGACCTCCACATAAATGTTTATATCAGACATATTCAAAACTGTCCCAAACTGGAAGCAATTAAGATGTCCTTCAGTGAGTGACTTCCCTGGTGGCTCAGAGGTTAAAGTGTCTGCCTGCAAGGTGGGAGACCCGGGCTCAATCCCTGTGTCAGGAAGATCCCCTGGAGAAGGAAATGGCGACCCACTCCAGTATTCTTGCCTGGAGAATCCCATGGACAGAGGAGCCTGGTAGGTTACAGTCCACGGGGTTACAAAGAGTCGGATACGACTGAGCGACTTCACTTTCACTTTCAGTAAGTGACTGGACTACCAAACTGTCATATATTAATACAATGCAATATTATTTGGTGATAAAAAATGAGTTATCATTCTACAAAAAGACATGGATGAATCTTAAATGCACTTTCCTTAGCAAAAGAAGCCAGTATGAACAGGTTTAATCTATAATTCCAATTAAAAGACATTCCAAATAGGCAAAAATAGAGATAATACACGGATTCATATTTGCTAGGAGTTTGCTTATGGAGAGGTAGGGTGGTTTGAATAGGTGAACCATAGGTGAATATTTCAGATGGTAAAAATATTCTGTATGATACTGCATTTGTCAAACCCTTTGAGATTCTTTACGGGCTTCCCTCAGTGCTCAGTGGGTAAAGAATCTGCCTGCAGTGCAGGAGACAGGGTTCAATCCCTGGGTCAGGAAACATCCCCTGGAGAAAGAAATGCAACCCACTCCAGTATCCTAGCCTGGAAAATCCCATGAACAGAGAAGACCTGATGGGCTGTAGTCCATGGGGTCACAAAGAGTTGGGCACGACTGAGTGATTAACACTTTTCTTAGACTTTTATAGCACAAAATGAGAACTTCACTTTATGCAGATAAAACAATCATTTGGAAAACTGAATGATGCAAGGATAGAATGCAGAGTGTAATGAAACAACTTAGTATGTCAACCACTCATAGGAAAGAGCCTCAGTGAAGGGAGGTGAGGAATAGGCTGCTGACCTAATGACATTGGGAAGGAGTTTAACATATAAAGGGACTCAATGCAAGTCCCTTAACATTATGAAATGACTCAGTGCAAGTAAAACTGCACAGTAACCCTGTACTCTAATTGATCAACCTGTTCCCCATGGGGTACAGGTTAATAATTATGGTACTGCTCATATTAGTTTCTAGGGACTACCCTAACATGTACCACAAACTGGGTAGCTTAACCTCAGAAACGTATTATCTCCCCCTTCTAAAGACCAGATATCTGAAATCAAGGCGTACTTAGGGCCAGGCTCCCTCCAAAGTCAGTAGGGAAGGTCCTGCTCCAGGTTTCTCTCAAGATTCTGTCAATTTCTTGGCTTGTAGCAGGCAGATGTTTAATCTTAACATAGTGTGTGTTAGAGGAAGTCATCTAGAAGATACAACCACCCACAGACCCAGGATCTGGACCAAACCCATCAGAGGTTCTTCATCCCTCACATATGTTGGAATTTACATTCTCTCTACTGGTCCCACAGTGGGAGTCATTTTCAAGGATGAAGCCCTGAGAGAGTGATATGTTATTGAGACCATCTTGAGGTATATGTGACTCAACCCAAGTGATCCCTTCTATGTAAACCCTTAAGATTCTGGCAGATGAGTATGGAGATCTACTCAACTTATCGCCACCCAAGACAAACCTTGCAAATTAAGTTCCCTTGCTTTTTAAACTTGCCACTTATCAATATGGCTAGATTTCCCTCTTTTTCTTGGTCTGTCCTCGCCTCGTATGTATGTGGACCAGTTTCAGATTTACTAGGAATTCCTGAGGTTTTTGAATCAACTGTGTTGTTCTTATGTGCTTATCTGTGTCTAAATTTCCCCTCTTTATCAGAGTCCCAGTCATAGCAGATTAGGGGATCTACTGTGCTTCAGTAGGACAGCATCTTAACTACATCTGCAACAACCCTATTTCCAAATAAGATCACATTCTGAGTGAGGGGAGGAGGCCAGAAGGATCCAAGGGGGATTATTGGAAGGAATATGAATTCTTCTTTATCTTAATATACATATAAATGGTTATAGACACACTCCTCCCTCAAAGAGGACAAGCATACCTCATTTCTTAAGTGTGAGTCATTTGTGATAACTTCATTTTAAATAGTACAGTATGGAAAGGGGGAAATATCTTACAAGTGAACAAACCTGATAAACACCATCTTGGCCGGGTGATAAAGGTTAACCTTTACAGTAAGTCACATACGCTGTCACACCTTTGATATGATGTGATGAAAACAGCGTTTTACCTCTGTAGTCCTCTCCAAAACACATCAGACCAGCTGAATCATGATAAAAACAACAAAATCATAATAAAACCCTAATTGAGGTAAATTCTACAAAATTCTTGACCAGTACTTCTCAAAACTGTAAAAATTATTAGCAATAAGTCTGAGAAATTATTGGAGCCAAGAGAAGCTTAAAAACATATGATAAATATACTATGGTAACTGGATGGGATCCTAGAATGGAGAAAGGACATTATATAAAAACGAAGGAAATCCAAATCATGGAATTTTAAGTAATAGTCTATTAAAATTAGTTAAGCATAGCAAATGTACCACACTGATATAAGTTGTTAATAATAGGGGAAACTGGGTGTGTCGTACATGAAAACTTCTGTATTCACAGTTTTTCTATAAGTCTAAAATTATCCCTAAATAAAAACTAATAATAACAGTTGTTTAAATAGGAATGAATGTTTGCCTTGGGCCTGTAACCTATTCTAGCATCCTACTTTTTCTCCAAGGCAATTAAAGATAATTGCCTTATATATTTCTACAGCCTAGTTACTATTTAGAGAATATAAATTAAAACTTTTTACCTTTGTTACTTTATTAAATTTGAAAGGCAATGCTATTACAATTTCTCCCTTGATGTAGTTGCTACCTTGAAGTAAAAAAAATTCCCTATTATTCCAGAAAATGAATACTGGATTACGAAATAATGTCAGGTGTTTGTCTTCACCTTTTAACCACTAAATATTTAACTTAGGCACATCATTTAACACAAGATAAATAATTTCCAATTTTTAAATTTATCTTTTAATTTTTCTCTATATAAATCCTATACATACACACATGTATGCACATTTAAATTACATATATTAAATGATTCAAAGTCTCATAAAGAATCCACTTTCCAATGCAGGAGACACAAGAGACACTGGTTCAATCCCTGGGTGGGGAAGACCCCTGGAGGAGGCAATGGCAACCCATTCCAGTATTCTTGCCTGGGGAATCCCATGGACAGAGATGCGCAGTGGGTTACATTCTGTGGGATCACAAAGAGTTGAATGCTATCCTTACACAGCATGAGCAGCGATATACTTGCCTCCACAAACTCACCATAATTCGTATAAATTCAGCTAAAACAAAGAATATTAGAATTTTGCTTACTCTGTGCAAATGTTTAGGCCTTTTGAAATATTAAAGCTAATGTGGATACTTCCAATACTATAGTAGCTAAATTGAGTCCACAAATCCCAAACAGAAAACTGCATTACTAAATGACCTCAAGTTCAATAATTCTACTAAATAAATAATTGATTGTATCTAGACTAATGAATCCCAACTCTAGTTCTTTACCTTTCTAAAATGTCTGGATTGTATAAAGCAGAGGGGTCCTCCTGCTTTGATTCTCTGGTATTTACAGATCTGGCTAGTCATACATTTAAGAAATATGACTGTTTTCTTGAGGAGGAGTATGGTAGGTCCTGGGGATCTAAAGATAAAAAGAAGCTGTTCTTGCCAAAGTTTACACATGGAGCCAAAACAAAAAAAAAATGTATATATGTATTTATGGTTTTATGATTCCTGAAGTTTCCAAGGTCATTAAGAAAGCAACATAGGAAGCTGCATTTGCAGTCAGCAGGAAAAAACACCTCTTCCACAGTTAATGATTTTTTTTTTTTTTTTTTTTTTGCTTCACGCAGCAGGGATTTCACATAAGTGGTATTTTTAGAATTGGGCCTGAAAGAAACTTTTTTCTTTGGAAATATAAGAAAGATTTCAAGCCAAAAGGGGAGAGCAGAGGGCATGAATGCATGAAAGCATCTGTTTTTTCTTAACACGCACCAGGTTCCCAAATCACAGTCTTTTCCTTCAGTAAGTCTTTTATAAGGTAAGTGTTTAATAAACGTTGTCTTATCATGATAAAAAGGTAACTTTTAAATGGTTCTTCTGTGTATGATGAATTTAACCATGATTAGAATTTCCACTGCATTCTGAAACAAGATTTCTGTTTTATTATCTGGATCTATGTATTATAAACTCTAGTACTAGTTATTTCTTTGTCTCACTAGCTATCTAGCTTTAATTAAACACACAGTTAATATGTGAAAATTAAGCGCTTTAATTTTCACACTCCAGTAAAAAGAAAAATACTATTTTCCATTAACAGATTATATGTTTTTATTATAATATAATTCTACTTAAAATATTTTGGTATATCTGCATCACTGCTATGTGAGATAGCATCATCATTATATTCTAATAATAGTATGAAGAATTATTAGTTTCCAGATATTTCTGTTTTTCAAAAAATTATTATATTTTTAAATTAATAGCTCAATAAAATTTCATCTTATTGGGTTCACAGTTGTGAGTCACTTTTACTATAATAGCTGGTATTTTTATCCAAGTAGGCAAAACTTCCAAAATACAATTACCTTTAATTTCATAAAGACATTTTATAAAAATTAAATGAATTATTTTCTTTTACATTTTTGCTTCTAATGTTATCACAAATTATGTATATTGCTAGAGTATATATGTAGCATAAAACATAAGACAGTTATATCTTATCTCTGATTTTGTAATGTTTGCTTTAATATCTTAGCTATTCATAATGCTGGTAATTTTAGACCTTCCAACTGATGCCCTCTTGAAAATCTGAGGAAAATATTCTGTGGCTTTAAGGAAGAAACCACTGAATGTGAGCACATGATTGTTGAAAGGCTGTTTTCATTTTGCATTAATTCCAAAGCAATTGATATTCTTCCTTGGAACCATTCTTTCAATGTGAACTGCTATAAGATTTTGAAATTTAAAGTCAATAGGTTTAATAAAAAGAGAGTTTAAATATTCTCTATTAAATCAGCTATTTTTGTCCATATCTCCTTTTCCTATGTTCATAGACTAAAATGATTACTTCCTGATTTATTGACAGTGCCTAAAGACAAAATAAAAATCTTTGAAAACAGGTGTTCTAGTTATGTTTAAGATATCCTCTTCCTGTAATCCCAGCTCTTCACTCAATTACAGTGAAAAAGAATTCCATAGAAGGAGATGCTTTTCTTCTGCCTTTTGTAACCCAGATCATCCCAGACACAAATGATTTCTAACCACATGATGGACATGCATCTCTGGCTCAGATTTTCTCACTATTGTCTCCAATGCATTTTTAGCAGATTGCACATATCTGTACTCTGCAATATCCCTTAATTCACATTTCAGCACAATGCTCTGCAGACTTCAGATCAGATCAGATCATTCGCTCAGTCGTGTCCGACTCTTTGCGACCCCATGATTCGCAGCACGCCAGGCCTCCCTGTCCATCACCAACTCCCAGAGTTCACTCAGACTCATGTCCATCGATCAGTGATGCCATTCAGCCATCTCATCCTCTGTCGTCCCCTTCTCCTCCTGCCCCCAATCCCTCCCAGCATCACAGTCTTTTCCAATGAGTCAACTCTTCGCATGAGGTGGCCAAAGTACTGGAGTTTCAGCTTTAGCATCATTCCTTCCAAAGAAATCCCAGGGCTGATCTCCTTCAGAATGGACTGGTTGGATCTCCTTGCAATCCAAGGGACTCTCAAGAATCTTCCCCAACACCACAGTCCAAAAGCATCAATTCTTTGGCACTCAGCCTCCTTCACAGTCCAACTCTCACATCCATACATGACCACAGGAAAAACCACAGCCTTGACTAGATGAAACTTTGTTGGCAAAATAATGTCTCTGCTTTTGAATATGCTATCTAGGTTGGTTATAACTTTCCTTCCAAGGAGTAAGTGTCTTTTAATTTCATGGCTGCAGTCACCATCTGCAGTGATTTTGGAGCCCCAAAAAATAAAGTCTGACACTGTTTCCACTGTTTCCCCATCTATTTCCCATGAAGTGATGGGACCGTTTGCCATGATCTTCGTTTTCTGAATGTTGAGCTTTAAGCCAACTTTTTCACTCTCCACTTTCACTTTCATCAAGAGTCTTTTTAGTTCCTCTTCACTTTCTGCCATAAGGGTGGTGTCATCTGCATATCTGAGGTTACTGATATTTCTCCCGGCGATCTTGATTCCAGCTTGTGCTTCTTCCAGTCCAGCGTTTCTCATGATGTAGTCTGCATATAAGTTAAATAAACAGGGTGACAATATACAGCCTTGATGTACTCCTTTTCCTATTTGGAACCAGTCTGTTGTTCCATGTCCAGTTCTAACTGTTGCTTCCTGACCTGCATACAAATTTCTCAGGAGGCAGGTCAGGTGGTCTGGTATTCCCATCTCTTTCAGAATTTTCCACAGTTTATTATGATCCACACAGTCAAAGGCTTTGGCATAGTCAATAAAGCAGAAATAGATGTTTTTCTGGAACTCTCTTGCTTTTTCCATGATCCAGCGGATGTTGGCAATTTGATCTCTGGTTCCTCTGCCTTTTCTAAAACCAGCTTGAACATCAGGAAGTTCACGGTTCACATATTGCTGAAGCCTGGCTTGGAGAATTTTGAGCATTACTTTACTAGCGTGTGAGATGAGTGCAATTGTGTGGTAGTTTGAGCATTCTTTGGCATTGCCTTTCTTTGGGACTGTACATAAAATTGCAGATTCAAATTCAGTAGTTTTAGGATAGGTTTTGATATGTACATTTCTAAATGTCCCCATGATACTAATGCTGTTGATTGGGGAACCAACTTTGGGGTATTAAGGCAAAAGTATCACATTAAACCCTGATCACATTAATGCAACCCTGATCACATTAAAGCTTATGGTAAAGAAACCTATTTTTGGGTGAAGGTTACTTCACCCAAAGTTTTATGTTTTCACTAGAATTTTTTTTTCTTCCCTGGGATACTATTTGATACTTTCTGGGGCTAATGATCCATGAAACACATTCTGAGAAATGTCACACTGGGATTAGTAGTTCTCAACCTTTAAAGTGATTCAGAATAATTGGAAGAGCTTTGATCAAATAAAGGTTTCCTGCCCTGCCCTGGGATTTTCTGATTCAGTAGAATTGAAATAGGACCTTAGTAGCCACACACACTAACAAGATCTTCTATGATGCTAACTCTTCTGATCTGGAGACAACACCTTGAGAATCATTGCTTTAGTTTCCTTAAATTCTTCATCTGTGGCAAGTCAGATTACCAGCAACCTTCAATCTTATTTCAGTTTCTTTAGTCTTCCAAAAGTTCCTTAGGGCTGTGATTCAACGTTATACCTTTGGTTTTCTGGAAGGTAACTTAAAAACATCTATATGGATAATATGGAATATAATTTTATAAATATCTTGCTGAAAGACTTGCCCAGTACATAGGTTGGTATTCTTTAAATAAGAAATCTGCGATATTATTGTTAGTATTTTCATCTAGAAAAAAAATTTCATGATAGAATGGAACATTTTATTTATGACAGTACCTTTATACATACATACACACATACACATACATTATTTTCTCCTCTCTCTTTTGGGACTTGATTCTTTTCTGATCTCATTGTCTAATGTTTTCTGATGTGAGTGTCTATGTTGAATATATATATGCTTAATGTGCATATATGTCTATACCAAGCTTCTCATATTCTTTAGAAAAAAATCAACAAAATAAATAATATACCACAGCATTCAAACTCACACCATATGTTTATTTACCCTATTACACATTACTGCAACCTGAAATCACAAGAAATGTTATTTCAATACTATTCCAAAGCCCTTATTTTCTCAGAAATTATGCATTGAAGAATTATAGCACAGTAGAAACATTATAAAGATCTGACTTGTAGACATTTTGATTTGTAGCATAAAAATTATGCTATGTCATTAGAAGGACACTTTGCATAAATAATAATTAAAATTTATTTATACATTCAAAATTTCCAAGTTCTATCCATATATTTTTTTTGCAGAATAAGTTAACTACACTAAATACATGTCTTTCTCTATGACCTTAAGCTTGAGGAGGAACTAGTGGTGGAACTAATGGTAAAGCATTTGCCTGTCAGTGCAGGAGACATAATAGGCACAGGTTCAATCCCTGGGTCGGGAAGATCCCTGGAGGAGTGCGTAGCAAACCTCTCCAGTATTCTTCCTAGAGAATCCCATGGACAGAGAGACCTGGTGGGCTACAATCCATGGGATTGCAAAGAGTTAGACACACTGAAATGACTTAGCATGCATGCAGCGTTAAAAAGAGTACATTGTCAGTTTTTCTACCTACCAATGTCTGAAGTTCAAATTTCTCACAGTCTGTGTATTGCTAGGAATTTAGTAGGTATTTATTCATGTGATAATATAAAGATAAACATAAATTCTTTGCTACTCCTCTTCAAAAATAGTTTTATACTTTCTATTACTAAAAGATACAATTGTCAGAGAATATATGTGTGCTTCTTTATGAAACTGAATATACAGAAATTATGAGAAATACACTTTGTCATCTCACATTCTTCAGTTTAGTTATTGTTCAGATGTTTAAGAAGTTGGATGCATCGCTCTTCAACATTTTACCCTTAGTAAATGGCAGGATATTAGTCAGCTGAGTGGCATTGCTTCTATAAAATAAGCATTTTGATTTAGAGTTTTCTCCTATTTTGCAAGGAAATAAAATGTGTTATCAAAAAATAAATAGCACTATTGCTTCACAACAAAATTATATATAGTAGATTTACAGTTGTTGTTCTTTCATGTCAAGGGAGGATTTATCAGTTAAATGCTTGATCAGTCTTAAAAGAGGCAAAACATTTTTAGCAGTGTTTTTTTTACTGCTTTCTAAATGTGCTTTAGGGTTTACCACATAGACACTTGTATAGCCGGCACCTGTCAATCATTCAGAGGCTTTACAGTAGGCATCCAGGTACAGCATGAAAGAATAATGTGTTGCAAGCATTAGTCCATGTGTGCAAAGCATAGCAGAATGAAGACCTTTCATGAAACAATGAGAGCTGGTTCTTCGGGGGAAGCAATTGTGGGAACTTTTAGGGAAACTATCCATCTGAAAGTTGAAAGCAGCTCGTACAGTCCCTCTTGCATTACTGGTTTCTATCTTTGAGTAGTTGTTCAAAAGTAGAATGTTAGGCAGAAAGCAGAAAATAATCAGTATCAGAGCAGAGATGGAAGCAAAGAGAAAAATAGACAAGAATTCTGGGAGACAATGACAACCAGATTTCAATGTTTTCTGGGCTAATCCAAATTAGGCCTTTATCTCACTTGTGTAGAATTTTGCTTTATATTACTTGGGTAATTAGGAAATGAAAGCTATCCACCTATCCTAAAAACTCTGCTTAGTGGTTTAGAATAATAGTCAAGGTATGATTATTGTAGATTTTTATTCTCCAGACTCTTTATAGATTTTTTAATTTCTACATTCCGTCACTCATGTAAAAAAAAAATCATTCTCTTTAAACTTATGCAAGCCAAAATTTGGCTATTCCTACTACAAATGAAGAGGACAATTACAAGCCATTCAAGTATGTTTCTAGAGATATAGTTCCCAAACTATTATACCTGTGATAATTTATCATACAACTTCAAATTTATTGTGAGAACTACAGTTAGAAAATACTAATGTTGTCAATTTTAAGAAATTTAAAAAGTGTTGTCTTGCCTTTGAAAGAAAATGTATTCTTCTTTTTTCTTTTGTGTCTTTAAAATGGCATATAAGTAGACTTTATTTAGAGTGGTTTTAGCTTCACGGTAGGGAGATTTCCCATATGCCCCTGGTACAATGGATGAATCTACAGTGACACATCATTGTCAGTGTTTCTATGTATCAGACTGGCATTGCACCTTCTCTGGGTTTTGACAAAAAATGACCCACCATTACTGTAGCATACAGAATAGTTTAACCCCCTAAACATCCTCTATGCTCCACCTATTTATTCCTTCCTTCCCTCAAGCCCTTGCAACCTCTGAACTTCTTACTATCACCAGAGTTGTGCATTTTCTAGTATGTCATATCAACCCACTCCAGTGTTCTTGCCTGGAGAATCCCAGGGACGGGGGAGCCTGGTGGGCTGCCGTCTATGGGGTCGCACAGAGTCGGACACGACTGAAGCGACTTAGCAGCAGCAGCAGCAGTATGTCATAGCATTTGATTCATAACATGTGGGCTTTTTAGATTTGGCGTTTTTTCACTTAGTAATATGGTTTGCAGTGTCCATGTTTTTTCGTGGCTCGAGAGTTCATTTCTTTTCAGCACTGAGTAGCATTTCATTACGTAGATGTACCATAGGTTTTTTTACCTATTCACCTACAGAACAAATTGGTTGCTTCAAAGCTTTGGCAATTATAAATAAAGATTCCATAAACATCCATATGAAGGTTTTTGCGTGGACATGAATTTTCATTTAATATGAATACATGCCAAGGAGAGTGCTGGATTGCACAGTAAGAGCATATTTAATTTTGTGAGAGACTGACAAAGTGTCTTCCAAAATGCCTGTGCAATTTTGTATTCCAGTGACAATGAATGAGTGATCTTTGTGCTCCACATCCTTATCAACATTTGATGTTATTGGTGTTTCTGGCTTTGGCCAAAATGTTTTTAGAGGGAAATAGTCTCTCTGGTTCATTCACTTCCTGTGAAACTTGGTTTAGTGTTTCTCATTTCTTGAATGCATTCTTTATTCATCTCTGGACCAAGTGTGAAAGTGAAAGTCACTCAGTCCTGTCCAACTCTTTGCAGCCCCATGGTGCTCCAAGTCTTTGTTCCACATCTTTTGCATTTGCAAGCACTTTTGTTGTTGTTGTTCAGTAGCTCAGTCTTATCTGACTCTTTGTAACCCCATGGACTGCAGCATGCCAGGCTTCCCTGTCCATCACCCAACTCCCAGAGCTTGTGCAAATTCATGTCCATCAAGTCGATGAGGCCATCCAACCATCTCATCCTCTGTTGTTCCCTTCTCCTCCTACCTTCAGTCTTTCAAGGCATTATGAGTCAGTTCTTCACATCAGGTGGCCATAATATTGGAGCTTCAGCTTCAGCATCAGTCCTTCCAATGTATATTCAGGATTGATTTCCTTTATGATTAATTGGTTTGACCTCCTTGCAGTCCAAGGCACTCCTTGAAAGCACTGAACCACTATTTTATTTTCCTTGTAGATTTTTGGGCTGAAGGTGTGTCTCTTATACTGTAGTTCCCTGTAAAGCCAAACTCTGTTGAATCTTTGAAAAATGAAGCAGTATTTATTTCTGGTAGTGTGTAGGTTCTCTGTCTTTTTCCCGTATCAAGAAAATCACGTACGTAAAATGATGGTAGAGAATGTAGAGTGCTGTGTTTTCTTTGGGGATGTATTGAGGGATCTCAGTAGAAGAATGGTCATTGTTTCATTTGAAAAGTAAATTCTTGAACCTTTAAAATTTACGACAGCAGCTATGAACAATAGCTTGTGAGTAAAACAGATTCAATTTCAGTGCCTATAAAGGTGAAAAATATTCTCCCCCTCAGGCAAACATATTTTCTCTGCTAGGTTTTATTGAAAGCTGACTTTTTTTGTGAAAAAAAAAAAAAAAAAGTAATAACCTGGAGTTATGATCTCAATAATATAAAACTTTGCAGACATTTTAGGTGAATGTGTTCCTATGTACATTTTATTGGTTATATATTCAATTGTCTACTAAGATTAATCAGATGGTAATTAAAGGGAATTAATACATGAAAGTTAATAATTTGGAGGAAATTACAAAAAAGTGTCCATGGTTTAAGTTCAGATTTTTGTTATTTTCTTTATACTTTCTCTTCTGGTTGTTCTCTTTGTGACTTTCCACAGAATTATCTAGACTAGGTAGGCAAATCATTCCATCAACTTGATAGGGATGAAAAAAGATTTTGCTTTCATTATAGTCGGAAGTTTGTGTCTGTTCAGTATACTATAAACACATATCTACTATTAAAATAAAGTTCCATCTGAGAAAAATGCTTTTTCTAGCTTAATTTTTAAAATGTTCTTTATATCTTCTGTTCACTTTTCTGTTCAGTTAAGTTTAAACAATTTTCCAGGAAAATGCTTTCAAGTTTTCCTGTGTCACATAATAGCACTATGTTTTTTGGAAAAAAAACAAAACATATAAAAATTGGCTTACTTATTTTGATAGCAAATAGGGATCTCTAAGGGATTTTGTAGTGCTTGAAGGTGGAAGTGTTAGTTGCTCTGTCATGTCCGACTCTTTGCGACCCTATGGACTGTAGCCCACCAGGCTCCTCTGTCCATGGATATCTCCAGGCAAGAATACTGGAGTGGGTTTCCATTGCTTTCTCCAGGGGATCTTTCTGACCCTGGAATCAAACCCAGGTCTCCTGCATTGCAGGCAGATTCTTTACTGTCTGAGCCACCAGATTTATCTGTAAGTATGTATTTGATAGCAAGTAGATAGTTTTATTTTTCCCACTGGTTTATTATACCTTCCAACAGAAGATTAATGTTTTTCTACAGTGATTAATTTTCCCAAATAGTATACAGGAATCTGTATAAAGCAAAATATTTCACGCATTTCAAAATCTTTTCCACATGTTGTTGGGCACATAGTTGACCCTTGCTGAACAACAGAATGTGAATAGAAGAATATATGGCAATAAAGGAAACTTTTTCTAAATCTACTAGAAGAGACATGACAACATGTCCAAGTTAGCTTGTAAGAAAAGTCCCTTGAAGAGCACCATGGCATCCTGGCCAGTAGCCTTTCTACTGCCAGTTATGAGAATAATGATATCTTAGACCATTTAGCTCTAGCAGAGCCACCAGCTGGCGGCCGCCACACGTGTCAACCAGGCAAGATCAGCAGAACTATTCAGCTGAATTTAGTCCAAACTGCTAATCTATATTTTGTGAACTGATGAATGATGGTTTTTTCAACCCACTAAATTTAGGTGGTTTGTTACACAAGAAAGATTACCAATACATATAGTATTCCATGTGCAATAGAAGTTGTTCAGTATAACTTAAATATAATTGCAGAGATACTTATATAATATTTTTAAAATAAAGTGTGAATTGCTTTCACATTTAGAAATACTGAATTAGTGCAACAGGTGAAAACTTGTTGTGAATAAATATATCTTATTGTGGCTCAGATGGTAAAAAAATCTTCATTCAGTGTGGGAGACCTGGGTTTGACCCCTGAGTTGGGAAGATTCCTGGGAGAAGGGAATGGCAATCCACTCCAGTATTCTTGCCTGGAGAATCCCATGCACAGAGAATCCCGGTGGGCTAGTCTATGCATGGAGTCTCAAAGAGTTGGACACGACTGAGCAATTAACACAGTTATTATGAAGAATATCCATCTAGTATATAAGTTATATCTATAATGAGCCAATAAAATATACCAATATATAAATAAAATGTAACAAAAAAAATTGACTATAATAAAGAACATGTTGATCCTACTTGTCATGCCTGGGGGAAAAGTACCGAAAAACTAGTGCAGTTACAGGGACTACGAAATTCTCTATTGAGTCACACAGATTGGCTGTGATAAATCAGACTTTAGCATAAGTGCCTAACATTAAGCTTTTTGATTGTAGTATAAATGCTTGATGTCAAGCTTTTGACTGCTGAGGCGTCTATTTCCAAAGATATCCATCTTGAATCAACATTGCCAGCTATATGACACAGCTATGAGCAAAACAATCAGTTCAGGAATTAGGTGCTCCTAGGCATGAAGGTCGAAGAAGGTGGTGGCACCCCACTCCAATATTCTTGCCTGGAAAATCCCATGAACGGAGGAGCCTGGTGGGCTGCAGTCCAGGGGGTCTTGAAGAGTTGGACACGACCGAGCGACTTCACTTTCTCTTTTCACTTTCATGCATTGGAGAAGGAAATGGCAACCCACTCCAGTGTTCTTGCCTGGAGAATCCCAGGGACGGGGGAGCCTGGTGGGCTGCCGTCTATGGGATCTCACAGAGTTGGACACAACTGAAGCGACTTAGCAGCAGCAGGCATGAATGTTTCTCTTCCAGAAAGCCTTGGGTGCTTGAGTGATCCTGCGTCTTCCTTTCCATACCGGACTTCCTTCTCTTAAACTTTAAACTAGCCAATAAAGTGTGAACTCATTGGAAAAGACCCTGAGGCTGGCAAAGATTGAAGGCAAAAGGAAAAGGGGATGACCAGAGAATGGAATGGGTAGATAGCATCACCAAATCAATGGACGTGAATTTGAGCAAACACTGGGAGATAATGGAGGACAGGGGAGCCTGGAGTCCTATAGTCCATGGGGTCTCAAAGACTGGGGTACGACTCAGTGATGGAACAACAATAAAAAAGGAAACTCTAGGCATCCCACCCTTGTACACTAACAAAAGTAAAGCCCCAGGTCTGCTCTCTCATTTTACTTGAGATCTTACTGTGTGGCCCTTGAGCATACTGTATACCCTCCTGGACTTGGAGATATCACAAAAGTGATGCATCTTGTCAAAGTTTCCTGAGAGTTTTTGCTTAAGTGCATTCTGCCATCATAAGAACCAAAAGGGCCAGTCCAGACACAACATAGGCCCCAGTGGGGAAAATGTCTATGGTGGCTCCCTATGAGAAATGCAGTTCAGGTATTTCTAGCCCAGAACATCACCTTCAGTACAACACAACACGACACATAGACACACACAAACACCATTTTGTGATTCTGCTCTATGAGAAGAACTGAGGTATTGATGTGCCAGGGATCATCACAACCTACCCACTTTCCCTAGGCAGCAATTTCAAGACACAGCTCAGTACTGCCAGTGAACATACCATGGAAAGAATGAGCAGCTCTACAGTGAGTCTGCTGCTGTGCATTAGAGGCCCAATTAAAACAGACCAACACAACCCACTACACCACTACAGCTCTTGTATGCAGACAAGCAAAACCCATATGTTTTCTCCCATAAAGGATTACAGAGCACAGACAAAAGGCTAAGATTGTCAGCATTTCACATGGATTTGTAGACTAAACGTGTTTCTTATTTGGGTTTTAAGCATGAGCTGGATTCCTCCAATGTTTTGTTCTTTTTCCATTGTGTAAAGTCTCATTAGAAAAGGAGACAATCAGATACTTATACTTTTTTCAATCTGGAGAGGGAGCCTGAGAAACGGCTACCACATCCAAGGAAGGCAGCAGGCACACAAATTACCCAGGGAAGCTCTTGTATGCAGACAAGCAAAACCCATATATTTTCTCCTATAAAGGATTACAGGGCACAGACAAAAGGCTAAGATTGTCAGCATTTTAAATGGATTTGTAGACTAAACATGTCTCTTATTTGAGTTTTAAGCATGAGCTGGATTCCTACACAGGACTTCCCTGGTGGCTTAGATGGTAAAGTGTCTGTCTACAATGTGGGAGACCTGAGTTTGATCCCTGGGTTGGGAAGATTCCCTGGAGAAGGAAATGGCAACCCACTCCAGTAATCTTGCCTAGGAAATCCTATGGACGGAGGAGCCTGGTGTCCATGGGGTTGCAAAGAGTCGGACACGACTGAGCGACTTCACTTTCACTTTTTTGAAACCAGCTTGGGAGCAATGTGAAGGGCAGTTTGATATTAATTGTTTCTGAGGAGAATTGCAACTTCCCAGCAGAATATTCCCCAGTAGGCTCACAAAAAGACAACGCTACTATGCAATGTAGTATCAACTGATTATACAGGTAAATCTCTTATAATATCTCCCAGTGCAGGCTGAACAGATCAAAACAAACAGAGCATTTACAAGGATAATTTTCATAAGTATCTCCAGTCCATTTTGCAAAGGATGGTCTATGGAGTATTAATATTATGTGAATTAATGGACAAGGTTTTCCGTGTGTTTGGGGCATGCAGTGGAAATGGATACTTCTGAATACTGTATACTTTATACTACTTTTGGAGATTTATAAAGTATATGATAGTTTCTTACAGGCTTTGTGGAATACTGTAGAAGAGAATACTGTTTAACTTAGCTTAGCTCATCGTGTTCCTTGTGCATTCATCACAGAAATTTATTGGTGTGTTTTCCTCTAATAATTCTTGGAATATTTATGTTTTCATGAACAGAGTTTGAGTAATACCTGTCTATAAAATTGGATGTCAGTAATAGCCTACAGAAAATTCTCATAAATGCTGTTGCTCACAGTCAAGTTTTTGAAATTTCTTAAGTGGAAGCAAGTTAAAGATTAATATACTGACAAAGTCTTTATGCATACCTCTTCAACTAAGGTTAGGATTAACTTTCCCTGTGACAAGAGAGTGTGCCTGCACACATCACCTAATTGGAACGGGGCGGGGTGGGGAGAGGTTGTAGCCCTCACAATGAAAATATAATTTGGCTGAGTATAAAATTCTTAAAAGAACATAGTTTCTTCCTTATATCTTTGCATTCACTGTTGCTTTCTTTTTAAGTGTTTACTGAGGCAGAAGAAAGCCAGAGTTTGTCCTGGTTTGTGCTTACTTATGAATAATCTTGCTTTACTCTCTTCACTTTTTCCTCACTAAATGCTTGTAGTTGTCTGTCTCAAAAATTTTGTTATCTGGGCTGGGAAAATTGCAAATTATTTTGTTCTATAATTTGTGTCACTTTCAGATCAAGAATATTTATTTTATATTTCATGACTGCTTTTGTTCCTGTTCTACATTTTTTTCCTCAATACTATGATGAGGCCTCCATTTTGTTGGAGGCACATTTATCACCTTCGCACTCATCAGTTTTTTATCTTTTCCCTTTTCTGCTTCATTCTAGGAAAAGGAAAACTTACTTCTTATCTTCTTCATTACTTCTCCATAAACATTCCAATCTTGCAATCTCAAGAAAGTGAAAGTCACCTGGTCATGTCCAGCTCTTTGTGACCCCATAGACTATATAGTCCATGGACTTCTCCAGGCCAGAATACTGGAGTGGTTAGCTGTTCCCTTCTCCAGGGGATCTTCTCAACCCAGGGATTCAACTCAGGTCTCCCGCATTGCAGGTGGATTCTTTACCAACTGAACCACCAGGGAACCCAGGAGTACTGGAATGAGTAGCCCATCCCTTCTCCAGGGCATCTTTCCCACCCAGGTATCGAACCGGGTCTCTTGCATTGTAGGTGGATCCTTTACCAGCTAAACTACCAGAGCAGCATTAATTCAGGGTGACAATATGCATCTTTGATGTACTCCTTTCCCAATTTGGAACCAGTCCAATGTTCCATGTCTGTTTCTAACTGTGGCTTCTTGATCTGCATACAGATTTCTCAGGAGGCAGGTATGGTGGTCTGGTATTCCCATCTCTTGAAGAATTTGCTACTGTTTGTTATGATTCACATAGTCAAAGGCTTTGGCATAGTCAATAAAGCAGAAGTAGATATTTTTCTGGAACTCCTATTTTTTTCTATGTTCCAACAGATGTTGGCAATTTGATCTCTGGTTCCTCTGCCTTTTCTGAATTTTGCTTGAACATCTGGAAGTTCTCAGTTCACATACTGTTGAAACCTTGTTTGGAGAATTTTGAGCATTACTTTGCTAGTGTGTGATATGAGTGCAATTTGTAGTAGTTTGAACATTCTTTGGCATTGCCTTTCTTTAGGATTGGAACGAAAATACCTTTTGTATCCTTTTCTAGTCCTGTGGCCACTGCTGTGTTTTCCAAATTTTCTGACATATTGACTGCAGCATTTTCACAGCATCATCTTTTAGGACTTGAATTAGCTCAGCTGGAATCCCATTACCTCCACTAGCTTTGTTCATAGTGATGCTTCCTAAGGCCTATCCTCAATATGGGCTTCCCTAAATACTCTGCTAAAATTTCTCTATACTCCCAGAAGCCGTTAAATTTTGTCTCTGTTTATTTCCCTCAATAACACTTGTCTTCTTTGTATCATCTGTTTCCCCTAAAAGAATGCAAGTTTCATGCGTTTTGTCTGCTGTGTTTACTACTTTCTTTCATACATGGAATAATGTCTAGTGCTTGTTCAGTAAGTAGGTTTTGGGGAAATAAATTAATAGTAGGTCCAATTGTGATATTATCATTTTATAGCTAAGTAAACTGAGGCTCATGAACAGTATGAAAAGACAAAATGATAGGATACTGAAAGAGGAACTCCCCAGGTTGGTAGGTGCCCAATATGCTACAGGAGATCAGTGGAGAAATAACTCCAGATAGAATGAGGGGATGGAGCCAAAACAAACACAATACCCAGTTGTGGATGTGATTGGTAATAGAAGACTCTTGAGAGTCCCTTGGACTGCAAGGAGATCCAACCAGTCCATCCTAAAGGAGACCTGGGTGTTCATTGGAAGGACTGATGCTGAGGCTGAAGCTCCAGTACTTTGGCCACCTCATGTGAAGAGTTGACTCATTGGAAAAGACTCTGATGCTGGGAGGGATTGGGGGCAGGAGGAGAAGGGGACAATAGAGGATGTGATGGCTGGATGGCATCACTGACTCGATGCACATGAGTTTGAGTGAACTCCAGGAGTTGGTGATGGACAGGGAGGCCTGGTGTGTGGTGATTCATGGGGTTGCAAAGAGTTGGACACGACTGAGCGATTGAACTGAACTGAACTGAAACTGAGGCTCAGAATTGTAGATAGTAAGTAGCAAAACTAGGATTCCAACACAAGTCATTCTGATTTCAAAGTCCATGATCTTAGCTGCTAATCAGCCTTGTCATTAATAATGGTTAAGACAACTTAGTCTAACTTTGAAATTGAGAATAATAAGTACATTTTGATATGTGTGTGGATATTTTCTCAGTTATCTAAAATGTGAGATATGGCCCAATATTTCTGGTGATTAAGGAAGCTCTACCAGCAACAAATAACCCCACACTTCTATCTCTCAACTTCTACTTATTACTGTCTTTAACTCATAAATTTTCCTCTTCATACCATCAAATGGTTTAGAGAAATTAAATATCTTATCACCAGAAAAAAAAAGATTTAATTTTACATGAAAAATTCTTGGTGCTTAACTGACCTTCAGAAAATAAAAATCCAACTCCATAAAGTATTATTTCAGGCTCTGTGATAGACAGAAATAAAGGTAATTTGGCACCTGGCTGTTATCTATACATAGGCACCAGGTACTCCTTTTATTTCTAAAACTATCTGTGTACTTTGTACATAGTAACATGTCATTTGGTATTTCAATGTCCTTTTCATAGTAAGCAAACTTCTCTAGTTTTTATAAGATGGTTATATACACTAATTAGAAAATTACAAAAGTTTTGGAATATGAAAATGAATGTAAGCAGAAAATGAGAAAGGAAAATTAAACTAGGTGCTAGTTTGTGGTATTAATGCCTTTGACATTTAACTTCTAAATTTGATTTTTGCCGTGGGAGTTTGTATCTGGGGGTCATCAAAATGCATAACTTTAGTGGTCTGAATAGCACCATTTATGAGATAATCTATCAGGGAAGTCAATATGGTGTTGGGACTCAAAGCATGAAAGAATTCAGGGTATTTAAAATGCTGAAGAAGAATATTTACTCTCTTGGTTATGAAACTTTCTAACTATGATGAATTAAACTGCTAAATATAGAATTGTACACACTAGAATATAACAAAAATAGGATTACAGAAATACACAGAATTCAATATACTGAAATATTTTGCTGAAATGTAAGATCGTTAATTCAGTTCAGTTCAGTTCAGTCGCTCAGTCGTGTCCGACTCATTGCGACCCCATGAATCGCAGCACGCCAGGCCTCCCTGTCCATCACCAACTCCCGGAGTTCACTCAGACTCACATCCATCCAGTCAGTGATGCCATCCAGCCATGTCATCCTCTGTCGTCCCTTCTCCTCCTGCCCCCAACCCCTCCCAGCATCAGAGTCTTTAGGTAATTGTTAATCATGTAATCCTAACTCTACTGCTCCCATGAAGAACCTACGAAGATAGGACATTTTGTCTGCTCATATTGGATCCCCGTTTCCAGAACAGTGTTGGCATTTGCTGTAACTAATGAATGAGCAAAGTAAAAAGTTAATAATGTGGGCCTGGAATGTGACTATAGTCGAACACACTAGTTTAGACAACTGGCCTGATGTTGAACTCCTTTGAAGTTTATATTTTCTTCACGTTCATAATTTGATGAGTCAGGAATTTGACTGACTCATGAAAGGCTTAGCTAGAAAAATCTAGAAAAATTACTCATCTCCATGTGACATTTTATTGTGGTTCCTTCCTGATTTGGTGAGCAGCTGCTCTGGTCTTGAAAAACTAAGTTGGTTTTACTCACATATCTGATGCCTTTGTGAAGATAACTGGACCCTTTTCCATTTCCATGTTATCTTAAGGCCCCTAAAGGCTCTCTGCTCATGTGCAGTCCAGCCCCACAACTTCCTACTGGTGAGGTTTTGAGCCAATTATTTAACCTTCCCAAACCCCAAATCTTATTTCTAAAGTTGTTAAATGTATCCACCACATTATAATATTGTAAATGGTAATTTCATAAATGTTTGGCACAAGGCCTTGTACATAAATAATCATACCTATGAACTGTTGATGACTTAATGTGCAAGGCAAGTGAAAAATTGGCTTAAAACTCAGCATACAAAAAACTAAGATCATGGCATCCATACCCATCACTTCAAGGAAAAGAGATGGAAAAGTGGAAAAAAGAAAAGATAAAAAAATGGATATAGTGGCAGGTTTTATTTTCTTAGGCTCCAAAATCACTGTGGACAGTGACTGCAGCCATGAAATTAAAAGACACTTGCTGCTTGGAAGAAAAGCTATAACAAATCTAGACAGTGTATTAAAAAGCAGAGACATCACTTTGCCAACAAAAGTTGATATAGTCAAAGCTATGGTTTTTTTAAGTAGTCATGTGTGGGTGTGAGAGCTAGTAAAGAAGGCAGAGAGCTGAAGAATTGATGCTTTCAAACTGTTATGCTGGAGAACTCTTGAGAGTCCCTTGGATAGCAAGGAAATCAAACCAGTCAATCCTAAAAGAAATCAACCCTGAATATTCATTGGAACAACTGATGCTGAAGCTGAAGCTCCAATACTTTGGCCACCTGATGTGAAAAGCCGACTCATTGGAAAAGACTCTGATGCTGGGAAAGACTGCAGGTAGGAGGAGAAGGGGGTGACAGAGAATGAGATGGTTGGATGGCATCACAGACTCAATGGACATGAGTCTGAGCAAAATCTAGGAGATAGTGAAGGACAGGGAAGCCTGTGTGCTGTAGTCCATCGGATCACAAAGGGTTGGACACAACTATGACTGAACAACAATAAACTGTTATTATTGAGTTGGACTTTTTAAGCATTTAAGCATTGGGATATTTTGCTGGGTAAAGGAAAGAGGAAGGTATCCTGGTTAAAGTGAATGTTTTAAGCCAAATCAGTGTAATGAAAATAATATGGAAAAATACTGAGGACATTTACTTGAAGGAAATAAAATATGGGAGGTATTAAAAATAATTTATGCATAGGGTGAGCATGAAATATAATCAGATCAGATCAGATCAGTCGCTCAGTCATGTCCGACTCTTTGCGGCCCCGTGAATCGCAGCAAGCCAGGCCTCCCTGTCCATCACCAACTCCCGCAGTTCACTCAGACTCACGTCCATCGAGTCAGTGATGCTATCCAGCCATCTCATCCTCTGTCGTCCCCTTCTCCTCCTACCCCCAATCCCTCCCAGCATCAGAGTCTTTTCCACTGAGTCAACTCTTCACATGAGGTGGCCCAAGTACTGGAGTTTCAGCTTTAGCATCATTCCTTCCAAAGAAATCCCAGGGCTGATCTCCTTCAGAATGGACTGGTTGGATCTCCTTGCAGTCCAAGGGACTCTCAAGAGTCTTCTCCAACACCACAGTTCAAAAGCATCAATTCTTCAGCACTCAGCCTTCTTCACAGTCTAACTCTCACATCCATACATGACCACAGGAAAAACCATAGCCTTGACTATACGGACCTTTGTTGACAAAGTAATATCTCTGCTTTTGAATATGCTATCTAGGTTGGTCATAACTTTCCTTCCAAGGAGTAAGCGTCTTTTAATTTCATGGCTGCAGTCACCATCTGTAGTGATTTTGGAGCCCCAAAAAATAAAGTCTGACACTGTTTCTACTGTTTCCCCATCTATTTCCCATGAAGTGGTGGGACCGGATGCCACGATCTTCATTTTCTGAATGTTGAGCTTTAAGCCAACTTTTTCACTCTCCACTCTCACTTTCATCAAGAGGCTTTTTAGTTCCTTTTCACTTTCTGCCATGAGGGTGGTGTCATCTGCATATCTGAGGTTATTGATATTTCTCCCGGCAATCTTGATTCCAGCTTGTGTTTCTTCCAGTCCAGCGTTTCTCATGATGTACTCTGCATATAAGTTAAATAAACAGGGTGACAATATACAGCCTTGACGTACTCCTTTTCCTATTTGGAAGCAGTCTGTTGTTCCATGTCCAGTTCTAACTGTTGCTTCCTGACCTGCATACAAATTTCTCAAGAGGCAGATCAGATGGTCTGGTATTCCCATCTTTCAGAATTTTCCACAGTTTATTGTGATCCACACAGTCAAAGTCTTTGGCACAGTCAATAAAGCAGAAATAGATGTTTTTCTGGAACTCTCTTGCTTTTTCCATGATCCAGCGGATGTTGGCATTTTGATCTCTGGTTTCTCTGCCTTTTCTAAAACCAGCTTGAACATCAGGAATTTCACAGTTCACATATTGCTGAAGCCTGGCTTGGAGAATTTTAAGCATTACTTTACTAGCGTGTGAGATGAGTGCAATTGTGCAGTAGTTTGAGCATTCTTTGTCATTGCCTTTCTTTGGGATTGGAATGAAAACTGAGCTTTTCCAGTCCTGTGGCCACTGCTGAGTTTTCCAAATTTGCTGGCATATAATAGCAGGTTTTAAATTAGTAGAAAGTAGCTTCACTGGTAATAACAATAGCACATCTTAGTAAAAATTAAAAGCATATTGGATCACTGCTCAATCTGAATAGCTCAGCTGGTAAAGTTTCTACCTTCAATGCAAGAGACCCTAGTTTGATTCCTGGGTTGGGAAGATCCCCTGGAGAAGGGATAATCTACCCACTCCAGTATTCTTGGACTTTCCTAGTGGCTCAGATGATTAAGAAAATTCCCACAATGTGGGAGACCTGGGTTCAATTCCTGGGTTGGGAAGATCCCCTGGAGAAAGGAAAGGCTACCCACTCCAGTATTCTGGCCTGGAGAATTCCATGGACTGAGGAGCCTGGTGGGCTACAGTCCGTGGGGTCTCAAAGAGTCAGACACAACTGGGCCACTTTCATTTTCATTTTCTTGCCTGATAATGAAGATTTTTCTCTAAATATGAAGCATAAAATTGACTTCTTTTAGATAATCTCAGTTTCTTCACATGTGCAATGTGTACCATGACATAACAATTGACATTTTATTTATGGCTAAGTGTATAAATTCACACTTGATGGAATAATATTTTTAAATAATTATGAGGTCATTGATTTTCAGTTCAGTTCAGTTCAGTCGCTCAGTTGTGTCCGATTCTTTGCGACCCCATGAACGGCAGCATGCCAGGCCTCCCTGTCCATCACCTCTTTTAATTCCCCAATATTCCCTTTTCTAAAGTGTTGTCTTAATAGGATACAGAGATCGGTTATCTTGCTTTAAGGAAGAAATATCTATCTAAATACTGGATTTTATGAGTCAGCAAGGAGTTCTATGTAAGCCAAAGGAAGCTGCTAATACTGATGTTATAAATGGGATTATATATTCCTGGAAGATTCTTGCAATTTAATCAAAGTGATTTTGGAGCTTTGGAAAAATATGCTGATGTGTAGTTTAGCATGGAATTAACAGATTGTTTTTATCCTAAAGTCTGTAATTACTAATTTTCTTCAGTCATGGAAAGCAAAGCTTATTTTATAATATTGTTCCATTCATTGGGTATAAAATTATAGTAGTTGCTTATCCCCCTTGGTAGCCCCATATACTGTAGCTTGTAACTCATATACTTACTAAAATCTTTATTGAACTTCTACTACTTAAACATTACTTGTGCTATGTTCAAAGTTCTCTTTTTTTAATGTTTTTAAAGTTTTATTTTATCCTAAAAAATTTTTGCCATGTTGTGCGGCTTGTGAGATATTAGTTCCCTGACTGGGGATCAAACCCTTGCCTTTGGCAGTGAAAGCTCAGATTTCTAACCAGTGGACCACCAGGGAATTTCTAAGAAATAATTTTTTTCAAAATTATAATGTTTCTAAGTTATATACTCACACATGCAAACATATGCATAAACATAAACCCATATACACCCTAACTGTTGATAACTGTTTTCAATTCTGTAAAATATAGTATTAAGTGAGAACACTGTAATTTTGGGTTTTTCCTGTAGTTAAAAAAAAAGTATATATTTGAATATGTAAGCACCCAAAGTATTTTTTAACATTTTCTTGGCAAACAAATATGGATTAAAAGTAGTTACTTGTGTTACTCATAAACTTTGAGGAACAATGACTGAAATTAATGTCTATACAACTCAAATTGAAAAAAGGAATACTCTGAGCAATATAGAACAGCTGTATTTTATAGGAAACCTTGTATTTTAGGAATGTTATTTATTACTTACATTTTAAGTAACAGTAAAGCATAAATCAATGTTAAAATCACTGTCTTCATATATTTCAGAAATTCTTGGCTTCAAGTTCTAATTCCTTCTAAGCCCACCCTATACTATTTATATATATAATTTTATTTATTATTTTTGGTTGTGTTGCATTTTTGTTGCTGCACGGGCTTTTACTCTGGTCGTAGCAAGCAGGGGGTACTCTCTAGTTGCGATGCACAGGCTTCTCATTACAGTGGCTTCTTTGCTTGCATAGCATGGGCTCTAGGGCATGGAGGATTCAGTAGTTATAGCTCCTGGGCTCAGTAGTTGAGGCTCTCAGGCTCTAAAGCACAAGCTCAATAGTTGTGGCACATGGGCTTAGTTGTTCCATGGCATCTGGGATTTTCCTGGATCAGGGATCAAATCTGTATCTATTGCATTGGCAAGCAGATTCTTTACCATTGAGCCACCAGGGAAACCTCCTACCCTATATATTTTAAACTAAAAAAAATTTTTTTTTATCTGTTATCAGAGATAGTGGGCAATAAAATACCATTAAGTTTTGACAGACTCATGATTAAAATAATAATCATAATAGATATTACTTGACATGCCAAGCTAAAATCAAAATTTAATTAAAATTTAGATTATGATCAGTCCTATGAAGAAATAGGTATAATCATATGAAGAAATATGGAAACCATCATCATGAAACCATATTGTTTAAAATATGGAGATTCTTTACCAACCTAAAAATAGAGTTACTATATAATCCAGCGATCCCACACCTGGGCATATATACAGGGAAGATGAAAATTCTGAAAACTGTAGTTTGAAATGTTCATAGCAGCAATATTTATAATAGTCAAAACATGCAAACAACCTAAATGTCTATCAATAGATGAATATGTGACCAACCTAGGCAGCATATTAAAAAGCAGAGACATTACTTTACCAACAACAGTCCATCTAGTCCAAGTTATGGTTTTTCCAATAGTCATATATGGATGTGAAAGTTGGACTGTGATGAAAGCTGAGCACCAAAAATTTGATGCTTTTGAACTGTGGTATTGGAGAAGACTCTTGAGAGTCCCTTGGACAGCAAGGAGATCCAACCAGTCTATCCTAAAGGAGATCAGTTCTGAATATTCATTGGAAGAACTGCTGCTGAAGCTGAAGCTCCAATATTTTGGCCCCCTGATGCAAAGAACTGACTCATTGGAAAAGACCCTGATGCTGGGAAAGATTGAAGGCTGGAGGAGAAGGGGATGACAGTGGATAAGATGGTTGGATGGCATCACCAACACGATGGACATGAGTTTGAGTAGGTTCCAGGAGTTGGTGATGGACAGGGAGGTTTGGCATGCTTCAGTCCATGGGGTCGCAAAGAGTCGGACACAACTGAGCAACTGAACTGAACTGATACACACAATGGACTATCACTCAGTCATAAAAAATGAAATACTGTCATTTCTGGCACCATGGATGGACTTAGAGATTATCATACTAAGTGATGTTAAGTCATACAAAGACAAATATCATGTGGTATCACATGTATGTGGAATCTAAAAAAAAAAAAAATGATGCAAATGAATTTATTTGCAAAACAGAAACAGACTAACTGACACTGGAAACAAACTCCTGGTTACCAAAGAGGAAAAGGGGGGCGGGATAAATTAGGAATTTAGGATTAACATAACAGCGTTATTATAAATAAAACAGATTTTAAAAACAAGGACCTACTATATAGCACAGGGAACTATATTCAATATCTTGTAATAACCTACATGTAAGTGAATCCAAAAAATGCATATATATATATATATATATAAATTACTTTGCTGTACACCTGAAGCATTACAAATTAACTGTACTTCAATTTTAAAGGTATATAGGTCATATTCTTGGAAACAGAAAAAGAAACCATATTTTTTGGATATCTTTGCCTATCTATAGGATGGTTTCTTTGATCTAAATCAAAACAAGCAAAAAGCAAACAAAAAAATATACAACCCCCAAAATCTATGATTGGGAAATGTAATGTAAGATATAATTGTGCTTTGTCTACATGAGTTTAAATCCAGGCTCTACAATTTTCTAGTTGGTGATCTTGGGAATGCTACACAACTTCTCTTCACCCCAGTTCTGACACAACTCAAAGTGTCTTGTGAGTATTAAATAAAATCATCTGTGGAGGCTCAGCATAATATTTAGTACATAGTAAATATATTAGCTATTATCTGTTATTGGTGATTTAAATATTATTATCATTATGTTCAAGCAATAACCAATTTAGAATAGTTTCATGAAAATAATATTTATAAATTTGGAATTATTATTTTTGCTTTTTATTCTGAAACAATTGTAGACTCCTGGGAAATTGCAAAATAATATAATAGGAAGTCTCATGCACACTCTGCCCAGTTTCCCCATCGTATAATATCAGCACCAGGAAATTGACACTGGTACTATTGGGGAGGAGGAAATTTTACTCTACCCTTCTCAGTTCTTTTGGCTGTCCTAAGAATTAAATTCACATGATGATAGATTAACAGGAGAAAAGCATACACAAGTGTAATAACACATGCATATGGGAGAGACACAGGAAAACTCACTCACCCAAATGGCTGAAATCCTCACTTCAATACCATATTCAGCTAGAGAAAAAAAGAGGATATTGAGGATAATGGTTTGGGACTTTAAAGGGTAGGGAGGCTGCCGGGAGCCGGCATATTGCATATTGAGTGCATATTGCATATTGCATATTGAGTGCAGCACTTTCCACAGCATCATCTTTCAGGATCTGGAATAGCTCAACTGGAATTCTATCACTGCCGGGAGCCAGCGTGAGGAACTCCGCCCATGACAAAGGTCATGAGGAAGGAGACTCGGCATACGCAAAGGCGGGATCGAGCCTCAGGAGTCCCCCATCTACCCCCAAAACCAGAGTCTGCCTACTTTCTGCTTTGTGCTTTCACCTACACCTCTGACTTTATGGGGGGCTGTCCCCCACTACATCTCTCTGAAAAAAGAGTTAGCTTACAGCTCCAGTTAATAATTCCTGGGTGTGACAGTGTTTAACCTACAAACTCCTTTGGAAATCCTCTAGCCTGCCTGAATAGGTTTTTATGGCCACATGTGATTGTTCAGAGCCTCCCAGCTGTGAGAGGCAGGAGATGTTCTAAACTGTCTAAACACAGATTCTTTTGAGTAGTTAAAAGATTGATTAGAAATTGTATTGGTGAAGGGATTTTCGCTTGTTGGGCCAATGTTTGCTGCTAAGTTTCCATATCCCTTACCTGCTGTGTCCCTGGCAGGGTATTGATTAATATAATTGGTGTAAGTAGTAGCTTTAATGTTTGTAACCTGGGACCCTTGAGTTAATTCTTTTTCTTGTTACAGTCCACCACACCTTTGCTCTGTAGGAATGCAACTTTATCTAATGCTTTTGGAGGGTGGCTCCTGACCAATCACCTTTAGAGAAAAATAAGTTTTCTGAAGAAAGGGTCTTAAAATGTTAACAGGCCTCCGGGCCAGAAGATGATGCAAATCACCTAAGCTTTTGCATATGATAAGTTTGCAGGAAGAAAGCCTGGCTTGCTGCCTGACTCTACCCCTTCCCCCATTATCCTCTATGCATAACTTAAGGTATAAAAACTACTTTGGAAAGTAAAGTGCGGGCCTTGTTCACCGAAACTTGGTCTCACCATGTCGTTCTTTCTCTTACGTTCTGGCTGAATTATTCAGCCTCTTTTCTCCACTGAATTTCCTCACTGAGCTATCCTTATTTCAGCCTCTTTTCTTCACTGAATTTCCTCACTGAGCTATCCTTATTCCATTACTCTTTATATCCTTAATTAAAGTTTAATTAAGCAGTTGTTTCCTGATCCTCGCCGACGCCGTCCCCGCTTCGAATTCCCTGGATCCACCGGGGCTGGACCCTGGCAGGAGGCGACATAGATAGAAAAGCAAATGGGTTAAAAATAGAAAGTTTGCTGGACCACATGGAGACAACGGGACACCAAGTGGCCTCTGATCTCTAAGAGATCCCCCCAACCACATCTGGCCCATATTCACTGCAGAAATCTGATAATAGTTTTCTTCTGGGAACAGACTCTCTAAATTCTTTAGGCAATTTGGGGGGAGGTCAAAGTGTTTCTCTGATTCATCTGAGGCTTCATTATTTTCAGCATGAAATAATCTGGATCCCAAAGAGCCATTTGGGGGTGGCAAGTTTTGTTCCCCTACAATACAATCCACAGAGTTCATTCAGGTTTTATCAGTTATGCATATTCTTCCATTCCAAAATAGGCTGGAAATCAGAGGCATCTGTGGAACTTTCTACAGGCAGATTAAAATCTGAAGGGGCTAAAATATAGCATGTTTCTAGCTCAATTTTTGAACTAATTGGAAGAAAACAAACAAAAGTTGCTAATAAATCTTAAAATATTACTTTTATTGCTCATAGAAACAAGATTGGAGAATGTTTTCAACATGTTCCTATTCTTTCCTTTTCTGGAATATTGGACTATCTTGTTCTTTATTCAAATGTTAACAAGGGAGTGTTTTGTTTTGGTAAACAGATGGAGTAATGTACCTATAAGTTGCAATTCTGTTTACTTATAAGTTTTCTATATTACATTATAAAAAAAATTTAAAGGTACAGAGAAAAGATTCTGTGTGTAGATGCGTGTAGTAGGAAGCTGTAAAGAATAAGTATAGACTAGGAGATTCAGGAGGGATTTGCAGCAGAAAGTATGGCGTTTAGAGCCCAAAGTCATACTAGCTATGTGTGTTCAATAACACCAATGCATAAAGCTTCTTTTGCTGTGGGATGACACTGATGTTTTGCTTTGGTGACTCTTGCTGAGTTGATAGCTAACTGTTATTCAGAGGTCTTAGATAATAGAGATGTTTTTACTGAAAATAACACAAACACAAAGTTTTGACCCATTTTTCCCCCTTTTCCTTTCAGTAGGATTTTTAAAGAGTTTGATCCCTCTGAGAGAGTATGATATAGTCTTCAGGCTTTATGTCAGCTATCTCTGCAGCATTTCAGCTACTGACCTCGATAGTTAGAAAAGCAACCTGAAAAGTTACAAAATTGAAAACTGAGCAGAAAAGAAAGTTTGGGATAAAAATAAAACCATTAATGTCATCACCTATTAAATTCAATTTAGATCATGTATATATTTTCAGCATATTCTATAGACTTTATTTAACAATAAAAACAAAGCCTTGTTAAAAAGGTCTGTGGAGAATGATCTACGAAAGGAATAGTTTTGATGTTATGCGTACATTGTTACATGGAAAATAATTATTTGAAACCACTATTTTAAAACCACTGAAAAGCCTATTCACCTTAACAATTATAGCCTGATACCTGTATTGCCCCCAACTTGTCATTTTTATAATTATATTCCAAAATGTCCTATTACTCATGGTACTCTACATCTGTGTCTCAATCCCTGCCCTGCAAATAATTCATCAGTACCATTTTTCTAGATTCCATACATATGTGTTAATATATATTTGCTTTTCTCTTTCTGACTCCGCTCGGCATAACAGGCTCTAAGTTCATCCATGCAGATGTAGAGAATGAACTTGTGGACGCAGCAGTGGAAGGAGGGAGGAGATATATATATATAATTTGTGACCAATTCACCTTGTTCTATGGCAGAAACTAATACAACACTGTAGAGAAATTTTCCTCCAATTAAAAAATAAATTAAAAAAAAGATTCCTATTACTCATAGTAAGGGAGTATGCCCATGACAATATGTAAGCTCTGGCTTTAAAAACGAAGACTTAGATCATTAAACAAACACATGACTATATTCAAATGTATGACATTAACTGTCATAATTTGACTTCCTCATGACTTTGTCATGATTCTCATGTTAGTTTATGAAAGAGCATTTTCATTAATATTACATCTTACAGTAATAATTGTTTTATGATGTTTCTCTTTCTTTGCATGGACTCAACAAGCTCTCCCTGCGTAAACATTCTCATGTGTCGATGTATGGAACTATATTGATCTTTTTTCTGGGACTTATTATTTTCCAATGTAGATATTTTATAATCTCATCAGAAGTTTGTCATTTTATTGTTGTTTTCAAGTACCTTCTTGGACTTATCCGAACTTACTCAGACATTTTTCACATTTCATTTCTAATTGTGAAAATCTTAGTCTTTCTTCAGAATACAGAGCAAATGACAATTTATTCATGATAACTTTCCAGATGACTCAGTTAAAAATTATTTTTCTACCTGTTCCCATGTAAAAATCTTTGAGCTGTGATTGTTTCTAAGTAAGGAATCGATAAGGAAAGCGTAACATCATCATCACCAGCATCAACTTTGATACTGAGTACACTTACATTGCCTTGTATATTTGTGCCTCTGCACTAGACCTCTTTGGCTCTGGAGAAAGTAAAATTCCAAATAGTCCAGATATTTCTCAGTTCTATATTTAAACATTGAATTCAGTTTAGTTCAGTCACTCAGTTGTGTCCAAATCTTTGCGACCCCATGGACCGCAGCACACCAGGCTTCCATGTCCATCACCAACTCTCGGATATTGCTCAAATTCATGTCCATTGAGTCGGTGGTGCCATCCGACCATATTATCCTCTGTCATCCCCTTTTCCTCCTGCCTTCAATCAATTAATTTACCATATGAGATGATTGTTATCAAATAAAGTGTTAAGAAAATTTTATATATGTGATTTTTCTAAGGAGAAAATTTTGTAAAGTTACAAAACAGGATAATGAAGAGGGGATGAAATAGCAGCAGCACTGCCATGCCGGGGGCAGGGAGGCCTGGGAGATCACTGAATCATTATGAAAGTTCTGGTCACCTGGGTACAGGGTTGTGAAGAGGTGAAGATAAAGAAGAAAACCTTAGTGAGTGGCTTACTCAAAATAGCTAAAAATAATTTAGGAAATTTCACTATGGTTATATCTGATAGGAGAAAACAAACCTATGGTAATGTTATGAATGCTGAAAATTATTAGGTATATAATAGGATGTTATTGGATAACTGAATTTTGATTGCCAACTGATTCAAGTAGAATAGAATACAGCCAGTGAAGCCAAAATCTGATTCCAGTATACATTGTATTAGTACTTCACTGCTATATTACACAGAGGTTCTGTGGTTCTATTACACTATTACATCATGGCTATTAAATCATATATAACAGAAAATAAACAATTTAAAGTGCAATATTCAGAAATGAAAGTACCTTAATAAAAATGAACTATTGCTCTACTAGCATTAGGTAAAATAGATTAGTTTTTATAGCACGTGAAAAAAATGTGAATCAAGTATATGGAGACATTAAATTTTGGCCTACTTAAAAAAATAAGTGAATTTCAACCTGATTGATCACTATTATTAATATTTATTATATATGGATCAATAAGTCCCCTAAAATCTTATAGTTGGCTATAGATATAAAATTTATATGACCTTTAGCAAAGAAATATTTTGAAAATGTCAGAATCATGGTATTTAATGTTAAGGTTAATGCTGCTCCATTAGAAATTATTTGTAAGAAGAAGGCGCTTTCATTCTTTTCTAATGTTCCCTATTTGAAAATGAGCTGGCATTGATTTTGAATTCAAATCTCATATCAAATTAATAGATCTTTAAGAGTGCAGCCAAAATAGAAAATAACCTTCATCCTTATGTATGCATGGGGGCCTAGTTTCTATTATACCTAAGTTTTGTTTTAGCACTATGTAATCTAGTCCCCATTTCAAAGGTTATTAGCTTATTTGGTGCCAAAAGGTCATCCATATTAGCAGTAATTGGCTTTTATAAATATCGCTCATTATGCAAATGCATTATTTACAAGCACCATTAGGCCAAAGTGGATTTTAGAACTTGGTAATAGGTTCTCTGCATTCATTATGAGGCAAAATATTTGACAATAGATAAATTAGGAGTTCATCTTAGATATTAAAGTACAATTTAGGATATGAAAAGCTTGGGATGTGTTTCCTGGCTTATAAGCACTAAAATAGGACTTTTTGGGAGACAGAAATGAAAACAGATGGGGTATGAATATCTGAATTCGGAAGACTCATCCTTAACCATCTAAGTTGGAAGTACTTGTTAATGCCTCCAACCAATCTAGTATGTGGCCATAATATGCCAAGTCAGTATTAGCTTATTTTGTTGGAACTAACACCAAAATATTTCGTTCTGAACACATAGTGTACTGGAAGCAATCTTGTTTTCAAGTTTTATGAACATGCAAATCTTACTTTCTTCTAGACTGAGAAAGACAATTTCTCTCTAGATGATTTGAAGTCATTCTGATATACAGCATGCTGACCATAGTTAATAATACTGTATTGAATTCTGAAAATTTGCTAAGTGAGAAGATTTTAGGTGCTCTCATCATGCACACATGCAAATGGTAACTATGTGAGTAGAAGAAATGTCAACTGGTTTGTAGTAATCATTTCACTATTTGTTGTGTTTTAGTCACTCAGTCGTATCCGACTCTTTGTGACCCCATGGACTGCATCACACCAGGCTTTCCTATCCTTCCCATCTCCCAGGATTTGCTCAAACTCATATCCATCGAGTCAGTGATGCCATCCAACCATCTCATACTCTGTTGTCCCCTTCTGCCTTCAATCTTTCCCGGCATCAGGGTCTTATCTAATGAGTCGGCTCTTTGCATCAGGTGGCCAAAGTATGTTAATTTATCATGTTGTACATCTTAAATGCACACAATTTTTATTTTAAAAAGTAATTTAAACCAACATAATAAAGGTCAGTCTGCAAGAAAGCACAGGGCTAAAGGGACAAGCAGACCTCTACTGAAATTGTCTAGAACCATGGTGAAAGCAGCCATGGTAACTGCTAAATTGTGACAGGTACTCCTTGATTATTTCTTTTAGCTAGTATTTATTGACATTTTTGCTCAATATTTTTGTATCATCTTAATCTATTTTGCTTCATTTCTACCGATTGTCTCCATCTCCGCACAGCTTAGTGATCACCTAAGTGATCACACAATCACGTTGTCTTCAAACCTTAAAAATGGAAGGCTTTTTTCTTTACCCAATAGACCTTGGTGTGGGTTGCAAGCACATTTCAAAGTTCAGGTACTTTTTGAATCTGCCTTGGCTTATCCCTTCCTGTGTTTCCTCTACACGCTTGCAGTTTCCTGGTCAATCAGGAATGCATGGACATACTGGACCCTCTTTGGTATCCCTTTGGATGCACGTAGTCTCACACTAGGCCCAGGGACTATGGAGAGAATATGAAACCCTCTCTGCAGCTTTCTCATTCCTAGGATTTTTCTTTAACTGTTTGGTCTTCCCCATTTGCTTCCCACTGAGATCACCCACTGAAACTGCTGTATTTTATATCTTCTGCATCAGATCAAGTAAACACTCCCCAGCAGCAAGGTTTCTTTCACAACCAGCCACACCCTTGGAGAACATTTTCCTTTTTTAAAAAAGGCAATGTAGAATGCTATATTTAGTGTATTTCCAATTTTGCCTTGTGTGAATGACCAGGATAATTTATCAAAAGCCTCAAAGAGAACATTGGCATTGAGGTAGGTATAAAAAAGAATTCCTGACCAAATATGATTTTATAAGAAATCTAGAGACAGAACACTCATTAAGCTCAGACAATATTCAGGTGCAATAAGACGGCTTTTGAATTATGGTGGAAGCAATAAGAATGAAGTATCTATGTGATACAGTGTGAAAACATTAAAAATATGGTGAATATAATTTTGGAATTTTTAGCATATAAAAAGGTAGAACAATAAATCAAAGGAGAATTCAAGAAAAACTTGGTTTCAGAGGAGGGCAATACATTATCTTTTAGACATGTTAAATTTGAAGTGTCAGTAAAGGACCTTCAGATGGTAAAATCTAATAGACATTAAAAAATGAGACACAGGTATTGGGAAAAAGTAAGATGTGGGGATAAGATTTGTAAGTCATTCTCACAGGTAAGATTATTTAATTTATGGGAAGAAATAAGTTTTCTAAGATTATATGTAATATAGATAATATATAATCTAGTTTCCTAATCCATATTGTGTGTGTGTGTGTGTGTGTTCTCTCAAGTTCCTCTGAGTCGGAGATTGCTAAGAGAAATAAGAGGCAGAAGGATGACAAACTACTTGCCAAGGTCTAATTAAGAGAGAGAGAAAGGGAAGTGGGAAGGAGAAAGGGAAAGAGAGAAAGAAAATATAAGATAAAGAAAAATTGAAGAAGGTTCTACCTGAAAGCAAGCGAGGAGGAAGAAATCTCATTAAAGGAGACAGAAGAAGAATGATCAAGGATTAAAGACATAAACTAATAGAGTCTCCTGAGAATTAATGGTGAACAAAGTTTCAAAGAGAAATCTGGATTGTGCCAAATGCCACAGAGAGAGAGAAGAGAATGACTGAGCACAGGATTTTAGTCATTAGGTTGTCATTGGAGATCTTGCCCACATAACTCCCAGGGAGTCCAAATTTGTGGTGGATAGCAATTTTAAGCAAGATTTTTTTACAGAAAGAGAATATTATATCTAATTAGATTCATGCAAAGTCTTATTTTAGAGGTTTTCTTCTTATTATTTTGATAATGATAAGAGTTCAAAATCTTTTCTATTCCATCTATTCAGCAAACACAGTAAGATGTACTAGAATGATGCAATAATCATATTAATAACTATTCCTCTAAAGTTTGTATTCTTTTTTTTTCTTGATTTTGAAACATTATTTTTAAAAGGCTTTTTGAATACTGACTACCTGACAGGCTGAACCCAATGCTTTTATTTCCTGTGTAATTTCATGATTATAACATTCCACTGAGTTAGAGACTGTGTAAGAGGTTTTCACAGGTGGGGCAGTTGGTTAAGAATCTGCCTACCAATGCAAGAGATGCAAGAGATGCGGGTTTGGTCCTTAGGTTGGGAAGATCCCCTGGAGTAGCAAATGGCAACCTACTCCAGTACTGTTGCCTGGAAAATTCCATGGGCAGAGGAGTCTGGTGGGCTACAGTCCATGAGGTCACAAAGAATTGGATACCACCAAGCACATACACACAAGAAGAATAAGTGCGAAAAGGGTGGCAAATCGCGTGCCATGATCATATAGCCAATGAGTGAAGGAGCTGAGATATGAACCCACATCTGTTAGAGCCAGTAGTCATTCTGCTGAGCCATGCTGCTGAGGAGCAGAGGACACGCACGCCCATCTGCCCATACAAACTCACAACATTGCTCATAAATGCAGAATTTCATCCATGCCTACTCTCAGTGCTGTGATTCATACTCTGTGATTCATATTCATACATCTTACCTACGTTTCTTTCTCTGCCAATCATTCCCCACTTCTAATTTTACTCTCACACTGCTGTCTCCATCATCTTTTAAAAGTAAAATAGTGATAATCAAATCAGAAAAAAAAATACTCTTGCCTCTTTCTGTGCTATTGTACATATTTGTTAACATTTTCTTTCACATTACATACATTTCTCCTATTAGGATTGTTATTGACTCATCTTACTCCTGTGCCCTGGCCTTTATTTCCACACAATTACATTAACACTAGATTGTAAACCATTTAAAATAAAAACAATATGTTGTCAACTTGCTGTTCCCACCCCCCAACATTTTAAAAATAAAAAATTTGATAATACTTACTGGATTTGCCAAAACTATGAGCGGTATGTATGTGTCATTAAACACTTTAGTATGTGGCACCTTTTCCTCTCAGATACTTCATATATACTTACTGAATATGTGCATGGATATAGGACTAAGTGAAAAAGAAAATTTTAATTGGCTACCAGGTGTGCATTACTCGTCAGGTATATACTGCAGCTTATCTTTATCCACTGTTTTTTTTTTTTTTCTTTGTTTTGTTTTTTAATAAAAGATTAGGATAAACGAATAACACATTATCTTTGGTCAAATAAAGGTATATTTCTTGGAAAATAGGAGTGAATATCATTTAACTGCTGCTGCTGCTGCTAAGTCACTTCAGTCATGTCCGACTCTGTGTGACCCCATAGACGGCAGCCCATCAGGCTCCCCCGTCCCTGGGATTCTCCAGGCAAGAACACTGGAGTGGGTTGCCATTTCCTTCTCCAGTGCGTGAAAATGAAAAGTGAAAGTGAAGTCGCTCAGTCGTGTCCGACTCTTAGCGACCCCATGGACTGCAGCCTATCAGGCTCCTCCATCCATAGGATTTTCCAGGCAAGAGTACTGGAGTGGGGTGTCATTGCCTTCTCTGATCATTTAACTAAACTACGATTTTTAGAGGCCCACAGATGTCTCAAGTGTATGTAATATGTATGTATGTGTGTCCATGAGAGTTGGGGTAGAGAATTAGTTAAAAGAGAACAGAATACTGCAGTTTTAAACTTAGGCCAAATACATATGGGGCTTCCCCATATGGTGCAGTGGTAAAGAATCTCCCTGGACATTCTCATTTTTCAGGAGACACAAGAGACACATTCAATCCCTGGTTCAGGAAGATCCCCTGGAGGAGGGATAGCAACTCATCCTAGTATTCTTGCCAGGCGGATCCTGTGAACAGAGGAGCCTGGCTAGGCTATAGTCCATGAGATCACCAAGAGTTGGACATGACTGGGGGACTGAGCATGAATGCAAGTACATACTTTTCTATAGCTGAAGTTTGTGGTAACATGGCAACTAAAAGGTAAATTTACAGAAAGCGTAGTCAATAAATTAGTTTTTTCTTAATAATTGCTGGTGATAAACACAGCTTTTGATTATCAGAAATTTTACTTTTTAATTAGTTGTGTTGAAGATTGGTACATGATCCAAAATAGTCAAGCACATTGTTGCAACTTTACATAATCCAAACTAAATGTGAGTGGAAATTACACTCAAAATTCCATGATATTTCAAACAGCATTTGGAGATCATTATGAATACCAATCTTCTCTCCCTATAGCTAAACAATGGATAAAGTTGCCAATTACAAATTAGGAATAAGATGATAAAATTATTAGTTGTATTCTGATACTAGGACCATAATCACCAACAGAATATTTTTGCTTCACTGAGTGCTGATGGAATTGCTCAAATCAGCAGGTGCTTCCTTTCTATGCCAAGAAATCTCTTATTGAAATCCACTAAAGAATTAGAGCTCTGTAATGGGGGAAAATAATACAAAGCACCTGGATCCAGGTCTAGTTTGATTTTCAGGATTGATGAGAGGAATTAGAGGTGGATGAATAAATAAAGACAACAGAAGGCTTAAATGTTAAGCAGATATGTATTTTGGTACCCTTTCCATACTTAATATATGTACAATTTCCTAGAATATAAAGCTTGAAATATGAAGCATTTTCAAGACAGTAGTAGAATGTTAGCAATATTAGTTTGATATCAATTAAATTGCCTGATGGGGAATATGTACTACCTCTAGTCCTTCAAATTACTTTGTTCTCAGATTTTAAAATTATTGGGGATAAATAATGCCTAATTAAACTTTATCTGAAATTTTTATTTCCTTTGTTATATTTTAAAAGAGGCACATCTGATAATATGTTACCAACTTTCAATTACCGTTGACTATGGAGATTCATGTTATATCATTTTTTGAACTTAATTTAAAAAAAGAAAAAAATGTGCCTTGATAAGTAAAAATATTTCAGTGATTTCAAATAGTCTCTTAAAAATAGTATAAACATTTCAATATATTGTTTTGACATAATAATAATGTTAAGGATGTTGCAAAGCACTTTGATAGTTTGAGGAAGCAGTTATGCTTTTACTGTCGTCTTCAGACTTTCAGTAGAGACTTCTTTGTAAACTGAAACTGCAATACCTCAAACAAAACCCAAAACTTAGGGATTCTTTGGAAAACCATGGCTTCTTCCTTCATCTCCCTCCTTTTGCTGTAACTAAGTTTGCATAGGGGAATATAATCACTTTTAATCAAATGTCCCTACATATTGAAGGATTTGTACACATATATTCAATTTATTGGAAAAACTATTAATTTGTTTCATAACTATCCTAAAAGAACATCAGTTAAGTCACTCAGTTGTGTCCAACTCTTTGTGACCCCATGGATTGCAGCACACCAGGCATCCCTGTCCATCACCAACTCCCAAAGCTTACTCAAACTCATGTCCCTCGAGTCAGTGATGCCATCCAACCATCTCATCTTCAGTCGTCCCATTCTCCTCCTGCCTTCAATCTTTCCCAGCATCAGGGTCTTTTCAAATGAGTCAGTTCTTCGCATCAGGTGGCCAAAGTATTAGAGTTTCAGCTTTAGCATCAGTCCTTCCAATGAAAATTCAGGACTGATTTCCCCTAGGATGGAGTGGTTGGATCTCCTTGCAGTCCAAGGGACTCTCAAGAGTCTTCTCCAACACTACAGTTCAAAAGCATCAATTCTTTGGTGTTCAGCTTTCTTTATAGTCCAAATCTCACATCCATACGTGACTACCGGTAAAACCATAACGTTGACTAGATGGACCTTTATCGGCAAAATAATGTTTCTGTTTTTTAATATGCTCTCTAGCTTGGTCATAACTTTTCTTCTAAGCAGCAAGCGTCTTTTAATTTCATGCTGCAGTCATCGTTCTGTAGCGATTTTGGAGACCCCCCAATATACTCTCACTTTTTCCATTGTTTCTCCATCTATTTGCCATGAAGTGTTGGGACTAGATGTCATGATTTTAGATCTAAAAGAATATATATATTCTTTTAGAATATATATATATATACACACACACAGCAGGCATAAAACTTAGTATCATTTCCCTTTATATTTTTCTCATTTATCTTTTTCTAAGCTCTTCCTTATAGTATTTAATAACAAGGTTCGTGTTTTATTCTTTAAATTAAATATACATGTGTAGGTAAATCTTTCTTGTTTGTTTGTGTGTCCATTACTGAATTACATATTTTTCTAAAATAGCATTTTTAAAACAATCCATATAAATTATACTTGACTTTCATATGAACACTCTTACTATATTACCCTAAGTAATAAGGAGCAAAAACTAATTGGAGAGTAACTTTTTACTTCCAAGGGCTATGATCCCCCATTCACTCATGGGCTTTTCATGTTCTAATGATATAGAGTGGAGTATGTAAGAACTTTCTCACAGCCTGTATAAATGACATAACCCATGACTGACATGGTCCATATACCATGTGTAAGTGAGAAGTGAGTGTGTGTGTTCAGTTGCTCAGTCGTTTCCAACTCTTTGTGACCCCAGGGACTACGTAGTCTGCCAGGATCTTCTCTCCATGGAATTTTACAAGCAAGAATACAGAAGTGTGTTGCCATTTCCTACTTCAGGGGATCTTCCCAACCCAGGGATTGAACCTGCATCTCCTGCATCTCCTTCTGGACCAAAATTAGAATTTACTTCTCTAAGCTTAAGCTATCTTTAAAAGCATAACATTATCATACTAAATAAAATTATGACTCTTTACTTGAGTTATTATGTTTCTTTTGGAGACTATATAAAAAAATTAGGTTCATAGTCTACCATTTCCTAAATATTGCTCAAAGTGATGCTATAACATTAAAATTATGCTTCATTATTGTCAAATAAGAAAATAAAACTATAATTTTAGCTTGTTTGTGCATATTTAAAATTTTTTTTCAATTCCAAATCTCATTGATTTATAATAATAAGTATTTTCTTCCTCACATAATATGCTCATAAGTATGAGTCAATGACTTATAGAGACTCAGTGTGAAAGAGCAGCCTCTATTTGGAACACAAAGTTCTCATTTCAGAAGACAAAGAGCAAGTTAGCTTCTGAAATAAAATGACTCTTAAATCTTCTGCCAATGGAGTATCTATTCACATTCTATTGGTCAAAGAAAGTCACATGACCAAGCCCAACATCAACCGCAGGGGTTTATCCTTCTCCCACAATGCTGCTTCTATAGGCACTGCAATTCCTTGGAATGTAATCCTTTTACAGTCATGAAGTAAAAAGCTGTGAACAACAATATCTATACACAGCATTTAACACAACTCAGTGAGTGATAAAATGGGACTTTTAATCTAGACCTACCGGCTTCCCTGGTTGTTCAGACAATTACGAATCTGCCTGCAATGAAGAAGACCTGGGTTCAACCCCTGGGTTGGGAAGATCTGTTGGAGAAGGGAATGGCAACCCACTCCAATATTTTTCCTCTGGGAAATCCCATGGACAGAGGAACCTGGCAGGCTATAGTCCATGAGGTCACAAAGAGTTGGATATGATTGAATGAGTAACACCTTCACCTTCAACAGACCTTACAATCATTGGCCTTTCAAAGATAGCTTATTTTATAGATTAAAATAGCATTATAAAATATGTGTATTATTTGTCCTTATGATTAAATGGACAGAAGTTGAATTTCAAGTATCATAGGGGACAGGCCCATTTTTAATTCTAAATTCCAATATTGGATTTCTTTAATGAATCACTTACTCTGCTTATTCTGTCTTGGCAGAAATTGTATTTGTATATTTCACATGACATTGAAGAAGATGTTTAGAAAACAATAAGTGGTTAATATGACAGTTCTTTTCACAGTTTACTAATTTAACAAAGGTTCTATTTTTGTCAAAATAGTCAACTGTGCCTGAGAATATTACCAAATAATTGAATCAAGGTTTTCTGTTTGTTTCCTGGGTTATGGCTTTCGAAAAACTGTACGCCAAGTCTATAAATGGGATGCAAAATATAAAGCTTGAAAGAATTAACCACCCGTTTCAAGAAGCCAATCTCTTGCTCAAGCACTGAGTGACCAAGTGTGTAAGACTCATGAGATTAGAAATTGGAGATAATCAAAGGCAATACAATAATCTTCTCTTTCATGTGTCAAGAACACATTGCAACAATGTCAAGAAAGTGTTTGTCATCACCATTCCTGTTCTTCTTGTCCATATCCCTGGAGGTGTCTGGTATAATTAGGAATACTTAGTACAATGGCACCCCACTCCAGCACTCTTGCCTGGAAAATCCCATGGACGGAGGAGCCTGGTAGGCTGCAGTCCATGGGGTCGCTAAGAGTCGGATACAACTGAGCAACTTCACTTTCACTTTTCACTTTCATGCACTGGAGAAGGAAATGGCAACCCACTCCAGTGTTCTTGCCTGGAGAATCCCAGGGACGGGGGAGCCTGGTGGGCTGCCATCTATGGGGTCACACAGAGTCGGACATGACTGAAGCGACTTAGCAGCAGCAGCAGCAGCACTCTGCCTCCACTGTATACCATCTACGTCAGTTCTGGCATTCTGATGAACAGAATCTAGGATGGTCTGGATGTTGCTGGCAAGTTCAGATAGCCAGATATAAAGAGAGTAGGAAGGAAACTTGCAGAATAATAAGCTCTCCACTGCGTGGAAGCTCAGAAACTTTTATATCTTCATTTTTGTATACAGAGAAGTACTATAGTTTAGTTGTTTTTCTCAATCCAGGCTTCTCTGTGCTTGAATCTCATTCTAATATTTTCTAGTTGTTGAACCTTTTCCAAATTACTCTGTATTACAGATTCTATATTTATACAATGAGGATAATGGGTTTGTTTTGAGGATTACATGAATTTTATACCTATGTATCTCTAATATAAATAGATATAGACATATATATAAGTTTTACAGATAATAATAGATAAATTTGAATTTATCTATGTTTAGAAATATAAACATATTTTGTATGTTTGTATTTGTATCTCTAATAACTCAGAGCTAATACCATTTGAAAAACAGCTAGCTAAATGACAGCTTAACTGAAAAGGATTCACATCAGAAGACAGTATATCATCCATATTAGTTACCTAATGCTGCATTTGAAATCATTCTATAATTCAATGGCTTAATACAATAATAATAACTTATTGTTTCTCATGGTTCCTGTGTAACTTGAGAATGACTCAGCTGAAATTCCATCTCGGAGTCTCTTGTGAGTTTTCAGTCGAATGTCAACTGATGCCATAGTCATCTGAAGTTTGGGATGGAGTTGGAAGATCCATTTCCAACGTGGTTTGTACATATAGTTGGGATATTGGTGCTGGCTGTTGGCTGGGGTCCTCTTTTTATTTCCACACTGGTCTCTCAGTGGTGCTGCTTGAGTGTTCCAACAGCAGGTGGCTAGCTTTCCACCAAGCTGGAAGCTGCAATGCCTTGTATGACCTAGCAAAGGAAGTCATATACTGTTATCTGCACTGTGTTCTGTCAGTTGCTCAGTCTAGCACTGTGTCAAGATGAGAGGGTCTCTACAAGGACAGGAAGTAAGGGTCCCCCAGGAACCTTTGGGGATCTTTGGCTGGCTAACATCATAAGGCCGTGAGCATTAAATGGAAAAGAAAATCAATTCCTTAATTTGCAATGTGAAATAAAACATTTAGAAAAGGATCTGTATGCTTATGTTAGGGTGATAATTGTGTTCTCCTATTAATAGTATTTCCAAAGGTGAACTTTAATAATAATTGAAGTGCAGCTTGTTGATTACACATTTTAGCATAAGGAAAATTAGGTGGAAGATTAGAATATTTAGTTACAGCAGGCAATAAAAACCTGATACTTTCAATTTTGCAGTTGTGGTTATACCTATTTAAGATTTAAATCTATGAGCCAAAGCCCTACTCCCCATTCACTTGCAGTGTGCTTTAGTTTCTCAGTCATGTCAACCCTTTGCAATCCCGTGGCCTGTAGCTGGCCTGGCTCCTCTGTCCATGGAATTCACCACTGGGATGGGTAGCCATTCCCTTCTCCAGGGGATCTTCCTAACCCAGAGATCAAACCCAGGTCTCCTGCATTTCAGGCAGATTCTTTACCATCTGAGTCACCAGGGAAGACTCACTAGCTGTTCCTGGATGAGATTTGTCAGCATTTCCTTCTGCCATTCTTCAAAAATCTCTTTTAAACAATGACTGACTCTATGTAAATGGCACCTCTTTTCTTCATTCAGATCTTTGCTTGGGAGAAACTCTGTTCAATTAAAGCCAATTGAATACCTTCATTTGACCCATTGCCTTACTGATCTTACAGTCAAATGCTTTGAGAAAAGTCTCATCAGAAATGATAAGAGACACCTCAGCGATCCCTCTATGCACTGTGTATAAACCCTATCTCTGTTCCACCCTTTCCCACTTTCCTTGGCTTTGTTAGAATATATACTTCAGGCCCCACATGGGTCTTACAGAACTTCTTCCCAAATTTAGCCTTTACTTCCTCCAGTGGGAGGCTATTAACCTATCACTCTTGGCCTCTCTCACCCAATTCACACCTATTCCCCCTAAGGGATGAAAGACTGAATCTTGGAGGAAACTGCCTTTGGAAAGTATGTTTTCCTTTGGGTTTGAAAGCGTTTCAGAAGCAGGGCCCATGAACAGAAGCTAATTCTAGTCTGAGATGATACTGCTATCTTAGAGGGTAAATTTAGCCAAATTCTTCTTTGTTTTTGTATTTGGAAGCCAAATTACCTTAAAATAAAATTTGCAATCTTTATCGTAATAAAGATATTTGACTTACTAAATAAAACTACCTAGAGTATTCTATTATTTACTATTTCTTCAGGAACTTTCTCTTTGGTACCAAGGTGATGGGGAATAAAGGATTATAGGCCCAAGATAGCAGTTGCATTCCAACAATGGTTTTTTCTCATCAAAAGCCCTTTTGTATGATAGACCCTATATGATTTTTTGGCTTCATGGAATCTTTGCTTATGAAACGTGCCTTTCCTTTTCTGTTATGGGAGCTTGTTTATTAATTAATTATTGTTATTTACACTTTAAGTTTAAAAAGGATTCTACTGTGGTTTAGTGATAGAATTCCAGTTGAGCTATTTCAAATCCTGAAAGATGACACTGTGAACGTGCTGCACTCAATATGCCAGCATATTTGGAAAACTCAGCAGTGGCCATAGGACTGGAAAAGGTCAGTTTTCATTCTAATCCCAAAGAAAGGCAATGCCAAAGAATGCTCAAACTACTGCACAATTGCACTCATCTCACACGCTAGTAAAGTAACACTCAAAATTCTCCAAGCCAGGCTTCAGCAATATGTGAACCGTGAACTTCCTGATGTTCAAGCTGGTTTTAGAAAAGGCGGAGGAACCAGAGATCAAATTGCCAACATCCACTGGATCATGGAAAAAGCAAGAGAGTTCCAGAAAAACATCTATTTCTGCTTTATTGACTATGCCAAAGCCTTTGACTGTGTGGATCATAAGAAACTGTGGAAAATTCTGAAAGAGATGGGAATACCAGACCACCTGATCTGCCTCTTGAGAAATTTGTATTCAGGTCAGGAAGCAACAGTTAGAACTGGACATGGAACAACAGACTGGTTCCAAATAGGAAAAGGAGTACATCAAGGCTGTATATTGTTACCCTGTTTATTTAACTTATATGCAAAATACATCATGAGAAACGCTGGACTGGAAGAAACACAAGCTGGAATCAAGATTGCCAGGAGAAATATCAATAACCTCAGATATGCAGATGACACCACCCTTATGGAAGAAAGTGAAGAGGAACTAAAAAGCCTCTTGATGAAAGTAAAGTGGAGAGTGAAAAAGTTGGCTTAAAGCTCAACATTCAGAAAACGAAGATCATGGCATCCGGTCCCATCACTTCATGGGAAATAGATGGGGAAACAGTGGAAACAGTGTCAGACTTTATTTTTCTGGGCTCCAAAATCACTGCAGATGGTGATTGCAGCCATGAAATTAAAAGATGCTTACTCCTTGGAAGGAAAGTTATGACCAACCTAGATAGCATATTCAAAAGCAGAGACATTACTTTGCCAACAAAGGTCAGTCTAGTCAAGGCTATGGTTTTTCCTGTGGTCATGTATGGATGTGAGAGTTGGACTGTGAAGAAGGCTGAGCACCGAAGAACTGATGCTTTTGAACTGTGGTGTTGGAGAAGACTCTTGAGAGTCCCTTGGACTGCAAGGACATCCAACCAGTCCATTCTGAAGGAGATCAGCCCTGGGATTTCTTTGGAAGGAATGATGCTGAAGCTGAAACTCCAGTACTTTGTCCACCTCATGTGAAGAGTTGACGCATTGGAAAAGACTCTGGTGCTGGGAGGGATTGGGGGCAGGAGGAGAAGGGGACGACAGAGGATGAGATGGCTGGATGGCATCACTGACTCGATGGACGTGAGTCTGAGTGAAGTCCGGGAGTTGGTGTTGGACAGGGAGGCCTGGCGTGCTGCGATTATTGGGGTCGCAAAGAGTCGGACACGACTGAGCGACTGATCTGATCTGATCTGATTGTGGTTTAAATACTATGCTAGACAATACATTCTAAATGTCTTGTGAACAAATGCATTTTCTCTTATGTTGCTGCATAATCCTATTTGTAACATCAGTTTTCCATGTGGCTGTATGGTATAGCTCAGAGACTTGAATTCAAGTCCAGCTTGTGACTCTGGATAACTATATAAAACTCAATTTGTGTATAATTACATCTATATATTATAATAGCTGTGAGGATCAAATAAAAATAATTTATGTAAAATAAATTCAAAATTACTATGAAAGATTACCACAATTATAAACCATTAATATCATAAAATATATCTCTAAGAGTTGTAAACTTAAGATATTTTTTCAAGTCTTTGGTGGTTATGGGGGAGATGACTATATTTCCATTCTAGAAGATGTTTATAGTCATTATTAAAATGATATTTTAAACATGTATGTATCATGTTAGCAAGACAATTCAAAACCTTCTTTTCAAATATGATACTTTAATCAGACTCTGGAGATAATAGCTTGCAGTTGTTCCTGACAAATGACTAAAAAAGTATAAGCAGATTCCATAATGTATCCTTGTGACTTGCTGATGGTAGACAAAATGGTTATGTGTATAAGAAACTTATTTTTAGTATCAAAGAAATACTTGTGCTAAATATAACAAGAGGAATGGGAGTGCTATCCAAGTATATTCACTGCTGATAGCTGTAGTTTATATTCTGTGTTATTCAATCCCAAATTAATTGCAGATTCATGATTGTGTGCATCCAGTACTTCTATTTGATTTGTCTTATGGTGTTTTCACTCATTGTCTTGTTGCAGTTCTTACTCTAAATGTTTTTTTCTGTCTCAATTTTCATCCAGAGGTAACAACCTTGTGACCCAAGGACAGAAACTGGGTCAGAAATATATTAGATACAGGCTGCAGAATCCTCACATTTTTTTAAGGCAATGATTAAAATCTGAACATTTTGTATAAGGATACACTGGCTAGATTCTTTTGAAAAATTGAAAACAAGAAGGATTTTAACAGTAATCATTTCTACATTCAGTGGAGCCAATATTCCTTCTTTTAATGAGATAAATTCAAATTCACCATAGCCAACCCTTGCCACATGCCCCAAATTCCCTCATCTTGTCCTTGTTTACTTCCTTTGTATGTTATCTGCTGACTCCTGGGCTTCCCTGGTAGCTCAATGGAAAAGAATTAGCATGCAGTTCAGGAGACAAAAGAGACACGGGTTCAGTCCCTGGGTGGGGAAGATCCCCTGGAGGAGGAAATGGCAGCCCACTCCAGTTATTCTTGACTGAGAAATCCCAAGGACTGAGGAGCCTGACAGGCTACAGTCCATAGGGTCTCATGGAGTCAGACACGACTGAGCAGCTAAGTAGATGCTGACTCCTAGCTCTTTGGATCCTGTCGAGTTTTCATTCATTTGTGGTCTTCTTGAGTATTTTTTCTCTTTGACTTTTGTTTACTATCCCTAAATAGTTCTTATTTTGAAGTAGTCCTAATTTAAATCTTAATTGATGAAATTTTAACATAACTATTTTTTATTCTTAACATTTATAATTCTGTTTATTTTCTGGGTTCTTTGACTGTATAAAGGACACACACAATAAGCGAAAAAAAAAATTATGGATCTTCACAGCTTAAGGGTAGGAATTTATACAGTTAGAAACTTGAAGAGCAGAAGTGTTTGAGAAAAGAAAATTGAGATCATGAAATACTTACTGTAATGTGTCAGATAATTCTAAATTATCTTGTCTTGTGTTTCTCCTTTTCATTGTGGCTAGTCAGTCTTGCCTGGGCTGCCGTCTATGGGGTCGCACAGAGTCGGACACGACTGAAGCGACTTAGCAGTGGCAGCAGCAGTCAGTCTTTTCTTTACCAAATCTGCTTTACAAAGTGGCTGGCATTTAAAACAAAAACAAAAACAAAACGAAATATCATCTGTTAAATTAATTCAATGGATAACACCTAGACATTTTGTAATGAATGATCTTAAATTATAGGGGGAAATTTAGCAGGTTGTGTGCAAAGTATTAAGTATCTTATGTCTCAGAAGAGGGTTTCTTAGGTGGATTCCTTAGAGTTGTTGAAATATTCCCACTGTTAGTTTCTTTGTTGAGTTTCCATATCTGTGTCCACACAAAACAGGTTGTGAAACATCTTAGGAATGATTTTGGTTTAAGCAATGTCTCGATAAGCTTCCCCAGTGGCTCAGTGGTAAAGAATAAGCCTGAAATGGAGGAGATACAGGTTTGAACATTGAGTCAGGAAGATTCCCTGGAGGAGAAGCTGGCAATTCACTCCAGTATTATGGTCGAGAAAATCCTATGGACAGAAGAGCCTGGCAGGCTACAGTCCTTAGGATCACAAAGAGTTGGACAAGACTGAGCCCACACACCACACAGTGTCTTGATAAATGGTTCCAGTTTAGATCACTGGGACGGGTGGAGCTTGTACCTAATAGCTCTAGTCAGGCATAAGGTAAATGTCTCACTAGTATCCCTTTGGTTTGGGGTCATTTTTGAATGAATTTCAAAGAATACTGCTCCTCTACAGTGAGGAGCACTGTCTCAGTATCTGAGAAGAACCTGTCTTGTTCTCTGTCAGGAATACTAGTACTCCTGGTAGGCACTAAAGAGAAGCCTTTTTACATATGCACTGCATCCTTGGATCTTGTTTCCTCTGAGTTTGGTTAAAATATTTTATTTTTGAAGTGATTAGAATTTGGGGATTCCTAAATTTCAGGTTGGGACACTTATTACTCTTCCGTGTGTTTTATACATCTGGCATAGAAATACATTCTACCTTGCATTTCAAATAGACCTGTGTTTTGTGAGTGTGCGTGCTCAGTCTTCAGCTGTGTTCTACTCTTTGTGACCTTATGGATGGTGGCCCGCTGGGCTCCTTTGTCCATAGGATTCTCCAGGCAAAAATACCAGAGTGGGTTGCCGTGTCCTCCTCAGACCTATATTCTATTTCTACCTAAAAATTCTTTATAATCTCATCAAGACTTTGTTCTTTATCTGTATTTCTGTCTTAATCTTCAGCTTGCCATTTATTACCATGGGATCTTAAGGAAGCATTTTGCTTTTCTCAAAAATATAACAACCAAACACATCTCTATTTATACTTTCAGAAAGGCCATACTTGATAAGGTATAAACAGAGGTTTTACTCATAGAGAAGGTAAAAGGAAGATACCCTATCTTAGACTTCCTGTTATCATCTATTACTTTGCAGGGCAAAGCTCCAAGCTCAGTGTTCATTTATCTCAATTACTAATAGAACACTATTAGAGCAAATTAATTCTGTGACAAAAAATCTCTTGGGAACCGGTGCTGTGTTCCCAAACACTTACAAGTGTCTTCAACATTTTTTAGACTGTCGCTCTGTTTCCAGCTCACTACTATGACACTGATTAGGGCAGAGTATAATCCACATGAATTAAGTGGTCTGGTTAAGTATGCATAACAAGATGGAAGGAGAATATTATATTTCATTTGTGTATAATGAAAATAATTTATAAGCTAGTACCTAGTTTGCTAAATTTGCAGGAAGAGCATTATTACATGTTAACAAGTAATTTCTAACTATTAAGTATTTGTCCAGAAAATCTGATTTACTTGATAGAGTTATTGACAATATATAATGCTTTTATAGAATTCTATTCAGTCACTCTGTTCACAGCACATGTTCAACTGTCTTTTTGTTCCTTTCCTCTATAACAAACTCTCAAGCTCCTTATTTTAGATAAAGATTCCATTTAATGTAACCAGTTTAGAGATATGCTCTCTGATTGAATCCAGCCTATCCAGCTCATAGATATTTTGTCTCTAGTACCAACTGTCAGCCTCCTAATATTCTTTCAGACTGAATGTCACCAGAGTGTTACTCGTTCTCGATAACATTGCTTTCACCTCAGAAAAAGGCCATCCACAGACTCCGCTGCCTAGATGTTTTCTACCTGATTAACTCCTTTTTCCAGCAGCAGTGACAAGCTTTCCCTTTTATCTCCACAGTGGAGAAATATTCATTCAAAGTTGTGCATCAGGGGATTTACAACGTTTTCTATTAACATGTGTATACCCTTTTCAAATAATACAACAAATCTTACCACATAAAATTAAATTAAAACCACATTAAGCTTGAAAATAATAGTATTAATATATAGCTTCATTAAAAAACTATATGAAACTAAAGTTAATTATATTACTTCATTATTTTACAACTCAGATTTATTCATATATATGTGGGTGGTGGTGGTTTAGTCATCAAGTCATGTCTGACTCTTGACTCCATGGACATCAGGCTCCTTTGTCTATGAGATTTTCCAGGCAAGAATACTGGAGTCTGTTGCCATTTCTTTCTCCAATATATGTGTGTATATATCTTGTATTTTGTTTTGTATATATACATATATATATTTTCTCCTTTATTCAGTCTTTAACATTTTCAGGACTCCCAGAAGGCAGTTTCACATATGCTCGCAGAGTATTTGCAGTAATAATGTGGTGACTCTGGTTTTATTTTTATCCTTTTCCTCAACCTCCTTTGAATGGGCACAGACAGGTGCTCTGGCCACCAGTGACCCTCTTGCTCTGTGCTACAGCTTTTGCTTGCTCCCTGGTGGATTTTTTGGATCCACTGTGTTTCCCATCCAGCACTCAATTTTTTAGACTGGCTCTGTGGTCTCCTGACTTCATTCCAGAGACACCAGAGACAAATCAGGTTGGAGGGTATGCCTCTTTCTCCTTTTCTGTTTCTGCAACAAATGGGCATTTAAGATTTTGAGTATCTCTGTGTAGTTTATATGGATAAATGCGGCCTCTGAGATGGGAGAGGTTCATAGTGATAAACAGCCTGCAGCATTACCAAGTCCGAGGAGGAAAAGACCAACCATGAACGGGTGAGATGTGGCTGGCTGCTGATTTGGGGAAACCTAGAGATACAGTGGTCAAGTCAGAGACTTGGAAATGGGAACCATGGTCAGAAGAGATATTTTGTACTTTAGTAGTGGTATTTCATTGGAGAAGGCGATGGCACCCCACTCCAGTACTCTTGCCTGGAAAATCCCACGGATGGAAGAGCCTGGTAGGCTGCAGTCCATGGGGTCATGAAGAGTCAGACATGACTGAGCAACTTCACTTTCACTTTTCACTTTCATGCATTGGAGAAGGAAATGGCAACCCACTCCAGTGTTTTTGCCTGGAGAATCCCAGGGACGGGGGAGCCTGATGGGCTGCCGTCTGTGGGGTCACACAGAGTCGGACACGACTGAAGCGACTTAGCAGCAGCAGCAGCAGCAGTGGTGTTTCATAAACTTTGTTGGTAGGAAGTAGGGCTTTGATGTGTTAGACTAAAGCTTAAAAAGGGAGGCCAGGTTAATTCTACCAAAACAGTGTATCTGTCCAATCTCTGGGGAGCTCATCTACAAACAAGCCTTGAACCATGGACATGACAGAGTGGGTTCTCCTGCTGGACGCTTTGTGCTCACTCTGCTGCCCTGTGTATCTAGTTCCTTCTCTATCTCATAGTTTTCTCCATTCATCTGTTTCTATTCCAGGCCGATAGTCCATTTGTTAACATATTCTACAATAAGATAACCACATGAGTGTTTAAATAAAAATACTGGGTTTTTAAATTAAAAGTATCTTTAAAATTTCAAATATAGCCATGTGCAGCTGATATATCATCAGCTCAAGCACCTGAGACCGGGAGACAAATCTGAAAAACAAGCATGATGTTTCCCTCAAAATCATCCAGTCCTCCTTAAGCCTACATTTTTTATGTTAGTTCAAACTCACTTGCAGTATTTTTCTTTGTTTAGACTGTTTTATCTTTCCAGGAAAGCAATTTCTGAAAATAGTCTTCTGTTGGATCTACATAAGTGACTCCCAAATATACCTGAATTGAACTGCAAATAAAACTCAGACCATGGAAGAGGCATCTTCTATATTTGTACTGTATGAACAAATAGCATCTGTTGACATAATTTACATGACCACAATATTTAGTAGCCATTTCAGATGTCACCAATCACATACACATTTCTCCATTTAGCTTTTGAGTGTTATTTACAAATTTCAGCATTATAAGTTTCAAAACACATTCTTTAGTTGCTTATTTGGTTTTATTATCTCCAAAGTCAAATATGAATAGTTTATAACCGATATATTCTTCCTTTTTTGTTCATTCAAAAAGTTTATTGAGCAATATTGAAATTCAAAGCATTCAACTATAGACTGGCTACATATATGGTAGACAAAATAGACATACTCGATACATTTATGGTACCAAAGATGCAAGCCCAGAAAAATCACTGAACTATTAGATATGCAAATGCAAATAATTAAATGGTATAGTAGAGTTACAAAGAAAAAAAATAGGGAGAGTGATAATTTAGACCTGGAATTCCAGGAAGTTTCCTATTCTAAGATTTGAATCATCTATCTTCAAAGCCAAGAACCAAGGAAGAATCGCTGCGTTTTAACAGAATGAGGGTCACTATGGTTCTATGGTACTGAACCACACAGTAGAAGTGTAAGAAGAGGTGGGCAAGATGAAATGCAGGTGTGAAGTGACATATGATGGGAGAAGGAAATGGCAATCCACTCCAGTGTTTTTGCCTGGAGAATCCCAGGGACAGGGGAGCCTGGTGGACTGCTGTCTACGGGGTCTCACAGAGTTGGACATGACTGAAGGGACTTAGCATAGCATAGTGGCATATAGGCTACTGTAAGTATTTAAGAGGTTATCCCAAGTCTATTGGGAAGCAGTTGAAAGGTTTTAAGCATGAGACAGATTACAAAAAATATCACTTTGTTTTCTATTTGATAAATGGAGGAGTGGAGTGGAGGATTGTAGTTAGGGAAGCCAATCTGCAGATATTTACAACAGCTCAAACAGTAGGTGATAGTGAGTGGTTCTATGTTAGTGGGAATGGAAATGGACAAAATGCAGATATGAGAATAACCTTTTGAAGGTAAAATTGTAGGATGTGGGTAAGCGTAAGGTGTCAAAGCTCTCTTTCATATCTAAGACTTGAGGATAAGCCTCAATTTGATGAATATGTTATATGTTATCTCATTTAAAGTTGAGAATATTTAAAACTTACCCATAAGTTCATTTCTTTCTTCGAGTATGATTAATCAATTGTGCACTTATTCAAAACGTTTATTAGCATAGCTTGTGTGCCAGGCATTTTACTAAGTACTGAAGATATAAAAATGAATAAGATATGGTCCTTGCTTCAGAAGCCATAATTATTCTGCAAGAGATTGACAAATAAACAATTATATGCAAGCAAATTTTGTTCATGAATATTTATGAAATAATCCAAACAAAGTATTAGCAAAACAAATCCATTGATGTACAAAAATGATAGCACATCATAACCTAGTTGGTTTCGTCCTAGGAATTCAAAGGTCAGTTAACATTAGAAAATAAGTAATGGATTAAAGGGGAAACATATATAATCATCTCAGTGGGAACTTAAAAAAAAATCTGATAAAATCCAATGCCTTTTCATGATTATAAACCTTAATTGAGTAAAAAGAGAAGGAAATTCCTTTTACTTGCTGAGAAATAGCTACGGAAACCTACAGTAGGTATTGTTTGGGAAAACTTTAGAAATATTCCCTTTAGAATGAAGAAAAAGAAAAGAAGGCCCATTATCCCACCTTTTTTTTTTAATATAATATAATTTATTTATTATTTTTGGCCATGCTGGTTCTTCCTTGCTGCAGGGGCTTTTCTATAGTTGCAGTGAGTGGCAACTATTCTCTAGTCGCAGTGGGATTCTCATTTCAGTGGTTTTTCTTGTTCCAGAGCATGGGCTCTAGGGCATAGAGCTTTCAAGTAGCCATGGTTCGATAGCTGTGGCTCCCCAGCTCAAGCGCAAAGGCTCAATAGTTGTGGCACATGGACTCAGTTGCTCTGAGACATGTGGGATCTTCCAAGATCAGGGATTGAACCTGTGTCCCCTGCATTGGTAGGCAGATTCTTTACCACTGAGCCATCAGGGAAGCCCTGTCCCACCCTTTTTTGTCACTACCCTGGGAACCTAACCGATACAGGAAAATAAGAAAGAATTATATTCCACAATAATAAGGAAGAAAACAAACAAGATTTAAGACTATTCTGTGTCAGGTTGGACTAAGCTTTTTAAAGTAATAGAAAAACACCAGGGGGTTAACATGAAAACTTTTTACTTCTCGATAATATAATACTGAATTCAGTACAGCAAGAGTTGTGAAAGATCTGATATTTTACCCTACTTGCAAGCGATAAATCAGCACAATCCATCAGAGGTAACTGATTTTATTACCCATGGCAGCAGGCAGCCTGTAGATCATGTTTGCTTTGTTCCTATGGTCCAGTTCCCATAGGACAACTCAAAGAGGGCCAAGTTACATCTCATAGTCAGGAGATGTGTTACAGAAGAACGCTGAGCCTGAGAACCTGAATGTTTTATACTAGAGTGTGTCTGCTCTTTGCAACAATGCAAGACTATATCAGTGCTCCAATGTTGTTGGCTACACAAACCCTCTTGAAAGAAAGAAAGTCCAAACAGAGACTGTCAGTGCCTTTGCTGGTAAAATGTGCATTAACATGAGAAAACAATGAAGAAATTGTCTCCTAAGACAGTAAAGCTGTTGTTCTCTTCCCTTCCTTGAGGATTCAGACTTTCTTCTATATCTCACATGTGGTCTTGTCACCAAGTGAAGGGAAGAGAAAGTTGTGGAGAAATCACATGTATGCGTCTGTGAGTCACTTCAGTCATGTCTGACTCTTTGCAACCCTATGGACTGTAGCCCGCCAGCTATCTCTGTCCATGGGATTCTCCAGACAAGAATACTGGAATGCGTTGCTAGGTCTTCCTCCAGGGAGAAATCACACCCATTCCCAAATGTTTCATTTCAGAAGTTTCAAGCATTATTTTCTCTCCTAGTCCATTGTGTAAATAAAACGCCTTAAAATGAAGGTATAGGGATTATTTGGCAAACATACAGTGTCCGCCATAATTTCCAATCAATATTGCACCAGATTTTAAAAGAACTATTAGTTGATTTTGAATACTAATGGAAAAACAAAAACCTAAGGAAAAGCAAGACACTCCTGAACAAGAAGATATGCCATATTTTGGCATCAGATATTAAGACCTAATAAAACCTAAAATAAAACCCACTAAATATTAACATAAATAGGATGAAGCAGAGACCCAACAGATATCTATGCATGTATAGAAACATGATATATGACAGCTTGGAACCAAGCAGGACCCTTTGCGGCATTTGTGGGACAAACTCCCATGTCCTCTGCCTGCCTCATGTTTGCAGAAAAACTTTAGTGTCCCACTCTATCCTGAGTCACAAAAGCCTGGCTCAAGCATTAGTAACTAAAAGTGTATGAATACAGAGTAACAAATATAGCACTTGGGGCAGGTAAACTTGTAACCATTTAAATAGTAAATCAGTCATACAGCAGCTACAGAATATTTAGCTCCTCTTTGAAATACATAGATAACAGTATCTGGTGCACATTTCTGGGTTGTTTACAGAATCTAAAGTCCCCACCAACTGAACAAAGTTAACTACATGGTAACATGAGCAGATCATCCCAGGGTTGGCTGAAGCATGAGGATAATGTTAACTGCTGTGACACCACCCTGTGACCTCACTATCAACCAGTTAGAGAAGTGTGCAGAAGCTGATCACATACCCTGCAGTTCCCCTCTCTCATTTGCTCTTAAAAACTCTTCCCTGAAACTCATCAAGGAATCTGGGGTAATTTTGAGCATGACCTACCTTGATTTCTTGTTTGACACCTACAATAGGTGCTACACTTTTCTTCACCAAAGCTCTGATTTAGTAGATGGGCTTTACTGCACACAGGCAAGGGAACACAAGTTCAGTTCTGTAATAAGGTGACTGAGGAAAAAAAGGTCTATTCATTAAATGGTGCTGAGAAAACAGTCAAACTATACAGAAAAAACTGTTTCTTAATTAAAAATGTAAATGCATAGAAATCTGGATTTATTATGCATTTAAGGATAGATGGAAATTAAAACAAATAGAAGAAAATAATAAAGAATAGCTTCATGTCCTCAGGTTAGGTAAGAATTTCTTAATTACAATAGATGCCAAGTATAGGAAACAATGGTTACAGTAGCATGCATTAAAAATTTAAATTGCTCTTCTCTGTAGGGTACTACAAAGACATTGAACATATAAGCCACAAAACAAGAGAAAATATCTGCAACGCATAAAATTGATAAATGTTTGATACCAGAATACATAAATAACTCACAAATCAATAGAAAATAAAATTTATACAAACCTTTAGAAAAATCAGCAAAGACATGAAGAGGCATTTTCATAGAAGAGGAAATAACAACTTATTGAAAGTACGAAAAGTATTTTGTCTTGCTAGTAAACAGATCAATGTAAATAAGTATAAGAGATTCCTAGTCCATGGTCTAAACTGGCAAAAACTTAGAAGTCTGGAAATAACAAGTGTTTTAATGATATAAAGTAATGAGAACTCATCTGATGTGTGAGTTGAATTAGGTCAATAACATTCTAAAACCATTAGACATTATCTGACGTTAAACATGGACACACACTAAGACTCAACAAATTTATTTATTTCCATATACTCTAAAGAAAATTCTGCTTATGACAATATCCTGCACACAGAACATCCTGTACCTGAAGTGAAATGAAGTCGCTCAGTCATGTCCAACTCTTTGCGACCCATAGACCATAGCCTACCAGGCTTCTCCGTCCATGGGATTTTCCAGGAGAAAATGCTGAAGTGGGTTGTCATTTCCTTCTCCAATCCTATACCTAGAGATACCTAAAGACATTGTGGCAACTGTTTGTAAGATTAAAAACCCAGAGGGTATGAGCACTTTCTTCATTGAGAAGAGGTTAAATTAATTTTACTCTATGACCACCATGAAAAAGTAAACAGCAGAGAAAGCAAATCAATGACAGCTACATGCAATAGTATGCAAACACACTAGAAACAATATTAAATGAAATAATTTAAAATAAATATATGGGATAAATCCAGAAACTTATAAAAAACTGAAAATAAGAAAACTACGAACACAATTTCTGGGTGATTATTTCTTCAAGGCCAGAGGTGGTCTGAAAAAAGAAAAGAGCAATTGGTGGTTTCAATGGTTTAAAAGTCATCTTGTCTGTAAGCCGAATGGTAAAGTATGAAGTATTCATTTTATTATTTTTACATTTCAAAACATATTTGTGCAATAGCATGTTATACACACATATGTATATTAGATATGCAACATGAAAGGGAGGAAAATTAAATCTCTTTGTTAATAATAATTGACTATTAATTCTCTAAGTGTATTAAGGAAAATTCCATAAAGGGGACAACAACTGGGAGAGAATTTGCAAAGTACCTTTTTGTCAGGCTGGGAGAATGAAACAAGGCTTTCTGGGCAAAGAGTATTTAACAAAGGCAAGAAGTTGTAAAACTGCCTGGAATGTGTCCAAAAGTCAAACATTCATGATGGCTATTGTGTCAGTTAGTAATTAATAATTAATAATAATGATTAATAATAATAAAGTCTGAAAATTTTGCTAGGGTCAAATCAAATTTTTTTCTGAAATTATGGTTTTTTGTTGAAATATAGTTGATTTACAGTGTTGTTACTTTCGGGTATACAACAAAGTGATTCAGTTGTATGTGTGTATGTTCAGTTGTGTCGTCATGTCTAACTGTTTACAATCCTATGGACTGTAGCCCTCCAGGTGCTCTGTCTGTGAGATTTCCCAGGCAAGAATACTGGAGTGGGTTGCCATTTCCTCCTCCAGGGAATCTTCCTAACCCAGGGATCAAACCTGCCTCTCCTGCATCTCCTGCATTGTGTGTACCACTGAGCCACTCAGGCAAGTCACACACACACACACACACACACACACACACACACTTATAGCTACCACTGTTGTGTGTTGTCTCACAAGAGAATGCTAATTTTCCTAGAAACCACTCTCCATCTTCTCCAGGTCGACAAGTTGAATCCCAGGATAGACAAAGGCAAGGTACCAGAATTGTAGGGGAAAATAGAGCCTATGTACTGAGGAAAGTGTGGGACTTCACAGTGAGTATTAATAGGAGGCTGGGGACTGTCTGAGTTGAATTAAATTCTCCCAAAAAAATATGGTGAAGTCCTAACCCACAGTACCTCAGAATGTGTTTTTATTTGGAAATAGTCTTTGCAGAAGCAATCAATTCAAATTAAGATCTTTAGCATAGATCCTAATCTGACTGATATCCTTATAAAAGTGGGGAAATTTGGACACAGAAGTGGACATGCATGTAGAAAGGATGATTTGATGACAGTCAGGGAAAGGTGGCTATGTTGCTGGTATGATGCAGCTAAAAGTCAAAGAACACCAAAATTTGCAGGCAAGTATCAGAAGCTAGAAGACACAAGGAAGGACCATGCTCTAGAACTATCAGAGAGTTTGGTACAGCCAACACATTGATTTTGGACTTTTAGCCTCCAGTTCTGTGACACAGTAAATTCTGTTATTTTAAGCCACCCAATTTTTGGTACTTTGTTAAAGCAGCTATAGAAAGGGGCTGATACACCATGTGGATCCAGTAGCTCTTAAATGAGTGAAGTTGAAATATCATATTAGTTAGAATTAAATTCATGGATGCCCTCACCTAGGATTCAGGATTTAACATAGTAGCTTGAGCATTTGGGACTGGTTTTTCATTTCACTGGTGAATTGATGCCTGGACTCATTGGTGCCTTGTTGCTAATGAGGGTGAGTTTCTAGACTTTCACTGGCATGCTGAAAAAGAGTATGAATGCTTGGGAAGATGATAGTTTTGAATGGATTATGAACTAATTGCTCAACTACTCCCTCAGTATCCCCTTCACTAGGGCCCACAGGATATGCTCTTTGCCAAGAAGTAATGAATGGGGCCTTGATGAATTGTGGGGGCCATCATGGGAAGCCAGAATTAGCTGTGGTAGATTTCCTAAACTTTATGGAAATAATGAGCCCCATGGGGATAGAATTAAATGGAAACACAATTATAAAAATAAGTCACAGGGACAGAATAATAAATACACTCTGACCTGTTGACATTTTGGGCAATGGCACATTGAATCCCAAATGTATTTCAAAATAGAATAGATGACACTTGACATATATAAGTGCTATGTTAATCATTTTGGCTGCATAAATTACCCCGACATTTAGCAGCTTAAAATAATAGGCATTTATTAACTCACAGTTTCTAAAAATCAGGAATTTGGGAGCAACTTAGCCTGGTGGTTCTGGATTCAGGGTTGCTCATGAGGTTGCAGTAAATATGTCAGCCAGAGCTTCATTCATCTGAAGGCTTGACTGAGACAGGAGAATCCACTTACCTGGCTATTGGCAGGTTTCAGTTCCTTGCTAACAGTTGACAGAAGGTCTAAATTTCTTGCTACAGGAACCTCTTCATAGGGCTGCTTGTGTTTCTTTTATGACATGGCAGCTGAGTTCCCTCAGGCAGAATGTAAGCAAAGATGAAACCCAAATCCTTTTTGTGATCTCGTTACAGAAATCATACAGTATCATTTCTGCCACTTTTTATTTTCAATAGAAGTTAAGCCATTAAATACAGCCCACACCTAAACAGAAGAGAATTATGTTTCGCCTCTCCATGGGAGTACTTGTACCTTTATTTGCTAGATGATACCAAACTTAAATCACCATAGTGACAATTCATAGATTTTTGCTGAGCTTTGTACACATACATGTTTGTTCACAGACTTGAAGCCCTTCAAATGGCGGAGGTCAGAGTACTTTGAGTAAGGACCCTGAGACACAGCCAATATAATACTCTGTGACTTTTTCTCAAGTCTTTACAATTTATAGTGACTCCACTGGAGAAAAGGAAATGCTGAGACTTTCTGGAGGATATTAGATACTGATTCTGCACTACTACCAATCCTCAGAAACACAGAATGTCATTGTGGCTTACTGTTCAAAGTACTAGCAAAGGAAGTCTGGTGATGCCAGACATTGTGTTCCAATTCCAATTCATAATATGATAGAAAGCTAATGAGGCAGTAGATAGCTGGATCATATATATATATATTTTTTTCACTGTGGAGGTTGGTATTTTCATTCAGAAAGGTAACAAGATTAGGTACTGACAGAAAAGAAGTGCTGGACTCTGCTAGATACTTTTGGTCTCTCCAGACCCGCACTTTGCCTTGATTTGTGCTCAACTTAAGGGATTTTATCAAAAACCCTACCTTGACCTAGGCATCCCAATTAAGTGTAACCAGTAGTAAGCACCAGTGGAAAATCAGAGGGTTGCAGGAGAGTGAAGGTTAGATATTTATTCCCCTACATCCACCTTCTCTTTCTGCAGATAAGCAGTGGCTGCTTCTCTGTTGGAGATCATGGCTCCTATAGCTATTGCTATCTCACTGAGTAACCAAGGTAACTAGTCCCTTTAGATAATAATTTCCACTAGGATATGTTGAATTTAAATGTGACTATCTCAAGCAGGTAGTTAAATACATGACTTTGAATCTCAAATATGCTATGTGTGTGTGTGTGTGTGTGTGTGTGTGTGTGTGTGTGTATATATATATATATATATATAATCAGTTTATTATCAGAATATTATCAGTTTAATGATGGCAGCTCAAGTGTTGCTGGTTGATGGAGAATCTTCATAGAAAATGTACACAGTGAGAAGAGAAGAGGACTGATGAGTTTCTTTGGGGGAAAACTCATGGGCTATTTAAATGACAGTCTCAGGAAAAAGTACTTGGAAAGGAGATTAAAAAGACATGGCCAGTGTAAAATAAGAAACAGTGTCAATAGATGCCAAGGAACATTTCTAAACCATGACTTGTCAACATTACAAAGTGATATAAGATCAAGTCACATAAGAAGCCAAAGGTATTTAATACATTTAAAAGTAAGGAAGAATAAATGAACTTGGTAAGAATAGTTTCAATGATCTAGTAGTAGCAGAATACAGGTTCTAATAGTTTTCAATCAGAAGCAAATAGACGGTGAAGAGTAAAAGATTTTATGAATTTTGTTTGCAGAGGAGGAAAAAATGATTAGAAGATGCACTGGGGGTGGGCAGAGGATGAGAAGTATATGGTAAGGAAAAATAATTTCCTTCTACCCTTCTAGATTTTTGGTCAAGACTCCTCTGTAGTAGAAGACAGATAAACAGGAGAAAAACAGAAGTTTAAAAACATGTATACTTTCTGTATAGGAGGTACCCAGGAAAAATGAGTAACAAACGTTAGTGTTTCAAGCTGCCACATTAAATACTATCTTCAGCTAAAGGTAAATGAAGTTGGCATTCAGGGAAGCCAGTTATGGGAGACTGTCAGGAAAAGCACAGTAAACAAGAGTCAGATTGTTATAGAAATCTAAATCTTGCCCTTCTCCATCTATCTAGAAATTTAGTCATCTTTCTCTTTCTGGGACAGAGAGGAAAACACTCTTACAAATGAAGTAAAAAGTATTTATAAAGCATTTACTCTTATAAAAGTAATGTCTCTTACAAAAAGATATATAACCCAATTATTCATTATAACAGAAATCAGGCCTTCATGATGTTAAAGAAAATATTATTCTGAAACTTGTTAAAATAGTAAGAAAGACTTTATTCAAGTCTATTGCAATAGGGGCTAACTCTACAGCAATAAGAAAGAAGGATTTTTTAAAAAGTAATTAATTTATTTTAATTGGAGGTTAATTGCTTTATAATATTGTGGTGGTTTTGCCATATATTGACATGAATCAGCCATGGATGTATTTTGCTCAATTCCAAATACAGTGAAGACAACTGGAGATTTATAACCAAGGAGCAGAGTAATGGGGGTCAGTGAAAGGAAAATAAACAGACTTCAAGGGATTTTTGCTAAACTGACAGCAGGATTCTTGCTGAAGTCAGGCCAAAGTGACCAAATATCAAGGGTAGAACATGAGAAACTTGAGCAGATATCTAGGACTGGCGGATTCTTGCTAAACCATCTAAGCAGTGTCCTTTGCTGAAGCTGTCTAAGGTAGAAGCCTGAATGAGAAGGGAGATCAGGGGAGCCTAACTAAAGTTTGGTTGAGGAAGAAGTTTCATCAATAATTATGGTGAGATTAACTAGTTGGATTGACTCGAATCTGATTAAAAATATTTGCTAATGGAATCCAGACAGTTTTATGCTCATATTTTATGATTTAACAATGTAAATCACCACCTTACTGTATTGAAAACGATAGCATTATACTGGAAGGTGTTCATACTATTGAAGAAACAATGAAAGAAAACAAAATAATGTAACATCCAGTGTAATTATTTTATCACTTACTAGGTTAAACAGAACTATATGGAAAATCATGCAATAACACATTGTTAATCATAAGAAATTTCCTCTTTCATACTAGCTACATAAGTTATTTCCACATTAATTGTCCAGGGGAACATTTAGTCAAAGCTATAACTTTCTCTTTTTATGCCTGTGATTTACTCCCCCAGAGAAGGGTATGTCTAACCACTCTAGTATTCTTATCTGGAGAATCCCCTGGACAGAGGAGCCTGGTGGGCTACAGCTATAACTTTCTCTCTCTCTCTCTTTTTTTTTGTTTGCTTATTATTGACAACTGTAAACAATAAAATGGAAATAAACTAAGAGAGAGCTAGTCATAAAAGAAAGAAGTGCAAAACTCCAGTCAACAAAAAAGAACTCTCTTTGTTTTGCTTTCTTAGAATGTTATTTCTCTCAATTACATTATTTGGTAGTATGGAGTCTGCAAATCAACAATTTAAATAATTTCACATTGACTATGCATCTCCTACTATTTAGATTCAGTGAAAAAGAGGGCCTCAAAAGCAAAGTAGCAACAGAACTTAATATTTTTTACTATTGTTCTGTTTCTGTTAAACTTGAGATAATATACAAATTAATGATAACTTACAATTCACTCCAGTATTCTTATCTGGGGAATTCCATTAGTGGAAGAGCCTGTGGGCTGCAGTCCATGGGGTTGCTAGGAGTCGGACACAACTGAGCAACTAAATTTCACTTTCATTACCTTTCAAATGCTGAAAGCAAAAAATGAGCTATAGTTTCTCTTGAAGCAGTGCAAGGTAGACATCTTTGTTCTCAAATTTTTTTTCATATGATATACCAGTAATTGCTTTTGAGTGGGAAGATATTAAGAATTTAATTAATCTTTCCAACTCTGATTAAAGAAATAATCATTCAGTAAAGCCAGATTGGCTCTAACATCAACCAGTATTTTGCTGCTTATTTATATATTCAGTCTTATGTACTTTAAAGTAAGCAAAGCTGTTAGTGAAAAATACCAAGGGATCCTTTATAAGGAACTCTGCAAAATCTGTTAATTTTTTATATTTTCCAAGTTTAAAAAAAAAAAAATTCCCTCTGGTTATTTCCACTTCTTTTCATCATGGAGACTACATTGCATTTTGCAGAGTTAAACCAGATGGCTGGTAAAAGAAATTTATCATCAAGCTTAACTAGTACATTTCATAGAAATTTTTCAATTTATACATCGAAATTTTATGAAGTGTTTCTTCTGCAGATCCTTATGTAAATTAACACAGGCCCTAAGGCCCAAAGTTTGAAGAAAAAAAAAAGTTAGGCCAGACTTAAAATCCCCAGGCCACGCAGAAAGAAGAAGCATAAAGTCAAGTCACAACACTAATCTATACTCATGCCTTCAATTGTACTGACTCATAGTCTGGTCATCATTCTGCATAGAGGAAGTTAGAAAAGGTTGTCAACTGAGAGGATTAAAAAAGGACATATAATCTTATCCAAATAGTTAAGCCTTCTTCATCTTTATGTCCTTGGTTTCTTTTTGTTTGTTTTTTTAAGTAAATAGACAATTTAAGTAGTTCAGCCAGTTTGCTGGAGTTGGCTTTCGCTCTCCATTGCTAGTCATTGCTTTTTTCCCTTCCTTCATTTCCCTGTAGTCATCTCTAGAATTAATATTTATAGCTCTGATGGTATGAGCACTCTGATGAGATTCAATTTTCAATCTTCATTTTATTGCAGGGTACAGCTTTAGAGGGTGAAGAGTAGATCAGATTAGGGTTTACTCTGCCAGGAGTTTCTATTCATAGACTTTCTTTAAAAGTAGTATGTGAGAAAGACATTAATAATGAAATACATCCTGTCCTTCATATTTGAGGATGATACTGTGATGTATTACCATTTCAGGTTTTGGGTGTGGTTGAAAACACAGAGCTTTTTGTAGCAGCTTTTTCTATGCTCTTAGAATGTTAAAGAGCATCTTTTGGCCTGCAGCTGCTGATACAATTCACTAAACCTGATGCAGCTTGAGCTGTTTTCCATTTCTTTTTCAGAAATTAATTCAGAACATAGAAGGATTTTGCAATGAGCATATGTTGTGGCACACATGCTAATAATGTATCAGTGAAAAGCCTCCAGTTGTAAGTAACAGAATGTGACTCAGTCTAAATGAAAATAAATTTATTATCAAGACACTAGGAATCAAAAAGAATTTTTAAGTCTGAAAAACCTGTGTAGCAATGAGGATAATCCACATTGAAAGTTAAGCACAGATGACTGGTCTTTTCTTCATTGATGTTGGAAAGACAGATGTCAAATAGCCTCTTACCTTTTTTGCAAAGATGCTTGAGATTCAAATTCTAGAGGAGAGAATTTGATTCCCTGGTTTGGAGACATAGTGAATGGCAGCTCTACCAGAACACTGTGGAGCTGTGAAGGGTGGTAATTATGAATTAATTGATCCTGAAAGAAAATGGAAGGTCTGATCAGTGGGCGATTGGTCTTATTACACTACTGCTACTGATTTTTGGATATATAAATCTTCAATAAAGATTTACTTTTGGATCCTGGTTTCCACGGACTCTCCAAAACATATCAGACATTAGACCTAATCCAACCAAAAATACTACTAAATCTAGAAAAGAGAACTCTCTTACATGGGTAAGGGAGTAAAATGCGCTTCAGTTATAGATGAACAAGCATTTAAATTCTGAACTGATTTTTGCCAATTATGAGTAAATATATAAGAAAAGTATAAGTGCTTTTGAGAGCCTCTGCTGAATAATATTAATAACATTCTCCAATATAAGGATACTTAATACAATCATATTTAAAAGGTTTAGACAATTATGGGGGGAAAACTATTTGATTCCTAAAATTTTTACAGACAAAGCTGTATGTGTTTTGACATTTCCCATTTAAAATTGGGAAGTGCTAAACAGCAGGCATTTATACCATTAAAGTCATGGAAATGGTATATTTTTCCATTGTAGCTCATTGCATTTTTAGTGATGAGAACATATATAATTTTATACTGCTGAATTTAAAAGATTTTTTTCTTCTTCATTTTTATAGATTATAAATATCTGTAAAGAATCTTCTTAAATTTTCTGATAAATATACCAATAAGATAATAACAATAATGACTAACATATTTAATGTTGAGTATATGCCATAACATTAAAAGTATTACTCATTTAATCTTTACCACACATGAAAACAGGTCTGAGTTTCTCAATTTCAGCACTTTTGACATTTTGGACCAGATACATCTCTGTTGGGTTGGGAAATCAAGGGCTATCTGGTTCAATAAGATGTTTAATGGTATCCATAGTCTCTACTCACTAGAGGCCATATAATCCTGTCAATCCCCCCTCCCCAAGTTGTGACAATCAAAAATGACTCCATAAACTGCCAAATGTCCCATTCAAGAACCACTGGAATAGATGCTATTGTATTCTGCCTTCAGAAAAATATATTGGTCAAGAAAAGCTTACTTCACTTAAATTTACTGCTGCAGGAAAAAATACCACTTCGATAGTAAGTTAACTCAACAGATACAAGTTAGATCAATGTATTTTCAGAAGTTTCTTGCTTAGCCTCAAGAAGTTAAGGTGGGTCTTTCAAAGTAGGGGATTATAGCACAGGGAACTCTGTTCAATATTAGGTAACAACCTAAATGGGAAAACAATTTGAAAAAGAATAGATACATGTATATATATATTGGTGTTTCCCTGATGGCTCAGTCGGTACATAATCCGCCAGCAATGCAGGAGACTTGGGTTAGATCCCTGGGTCAGGAAGAACCCCTGTAGAAGGAAATGGCAACCCACCCCAGTATTCTTGCCTGGAAAATCCCACGGACAGAGGAGCCTGGCAGGCTACAGTCCATGGGGTCACAGACTCAGACACAACTGAGGGACTAAACCATGACCACCACCACATGTGGATATATAACTGAATTGCTTTGTGTATGCTTGAAACTAACACAACACTGTTAATCAACTATCAGATCAGATCAGATCAGTCGCTCAGTCCTGTCCAACTCTTTGCGACCCCATGAATCGCAGCATTCCAAAATAAAATGAAAAGTTTTTTTTTTTAAAGTAAACTAGAGAATTGATTGCTGCTGCTGCTAAGTCTCTTCAGTCGTGTCCAACTCTGTGCGACCCCATAGACGGCAGCCCACTAGGCTCCTCTGTCCCTGGGATTCTCCAGGCAAGAACACTGGAGTGGGTTGCCATTTCCTTCTCCAATGCATGAAAGTGAAAAATGAAAGTGAAGTCGCTCAGTTGTGCCCGACTCTTAGCGACCCCATGGACTGCAGCCTACCAGGCTCCTCCGTCCATGGGATTTTCCAGGTAAGAGTAGTGGAGTGGGGTGCCTTCTCCAAGAGGATTGATTAGGACTGGGTAAAATTCATGTAAAATAGTTCAGGTTTGGAGAAGACTCTTGCGAGTCCCTTGGACTGCAAGGAGATCCAACCAGTCCATTCTGAAGGAGATCAGCCCTGGGATTTCTTTGGAAGGAATGATGCTAAGGCTGAAACTCCAGTACTTTGGCCACCTCATGCGAAGAGTTGACTCATTGGAAAAGACTCTGATGCTGGGAGGGATTGGGGGCAGGAGGAGAAGGGGACGACAGAGGATGAGATGGCTGAATGGCATCACTGACTCGATGGACGTGAGTCTGAGTGAACTCTGGGAGTTGGTGATGGACAGGGAGGCCTGGCGTGCTGCGATTCATGGGGTCACAGAGAGTCGGACACGACTGAGCGACTGATCTGATCTGATCTGATCCTGGAGGACATAGGAAGGAAAATGTCTTCAGGTGAGTCTTACTGTTTTAATGAAAAGAGAGCTGTTCCCTGAAATGAGCAAACTCTTTGCCAGATATATTGATTTCCAATAATCTAGTGTAAACAGTAAAGTTATTTATAGTTTGAAGTCTCATCTTCTCCATAAGAATTTCCTGGTGCAAATTATTTGATACAGTTTGTCTAATTTTTCCATCCCACCAGTTACATCGATACAGGTAGTCTGTTTTCAGTCCCTCCAGTCTGGTTACATTGATACAAATTGTCTCAATGTCTGTCCTTAACAAGGGTGCTCCCTTCCAGTGTCATGTTGAGCCAATAGAACACAAAAGAGACTGAGCTCAGTTCAGAAACAAAGGAAAATTTAACTCTGATCCAAGAATGAGGATGCCAGGTCAGGCTCTAGAGCTCCTGCTCTGCGGGACAGGCTGTGGGCAGGGATGCTTTATGGAGATCTTGTCAATGGGGAGAGGCAGGGCGGAGTTCCCAGGGTGGCACAGGTGTACTGCTCAGGGCAGCAGATCCTCGCACCCTGGTGCAATGCTTCTGCACACGGTGTACAGAACCAAAGCTTTGGGTGCAGCCATTTTACACTAGGAACTCCAGTCTGAAAACCCCAGCAAAAAGCCTCTGCATGCTGTACCCTGTGAGCAAGTAAAACTAGAGGAAGCATGCACACACACACAAAAAAAGTTAGACTTTATTTTAATTTACCAGATTCTATTTTTTTGTTTAATTTCCCAGGAATTGTTAATGGGCTTTAGTGGTGACAATTTTAATCCTTCTCTAGATGGAGCTGAGAGGTATAATTACCATATGGGACATGATCCACCCAAATCTGTACTGATGTATGAGGTGTTAGTGTCATGCTTTGGAGAGTGGTTGTTTTACCACCTCTTATCAAATGTTTTTGTTCTCTCTTTCTCTCCATCTTGGTCATTTGATGGGACAACATTTCTATCACTGTAACTATTTTGGGTTGAATCATGTTTCTATGGCTTAAAGCTCAACATTCAGAAAACGAAGATCATGGCATCTGGTCCCACCACTTCATGGGAAATAGATGGGGAAACAGTAGAAACAGTGTCAGACTTTATTTTTTTGGGCTCCAAAATCACTACAGATGGTGACTGCAGCCATGAAATTAAAAGACGTTTATTCCTTGGAAGGAAAGTTATGACCAACCTAGATAGCATATTCAAAAGCAGAGACATTACTTTGCCAACAAAGGTTCGTGTAGTCAAGGCTATGGTTCTCCCTGTGGTCATGTATGGATGTGAGAGTTGGACTGTGAAGATGGCTGAGCACCAAATAATTGATGCTTTTGAACTGTGGTGTTGGAGAAGACTCTTGAGAGTCCCGTGGACTGCAAGGAGATCCAACCGGTCCATTCTGAAGGAGAACAGCCCTGGGATTTCTTTGGAAGGAATGATGCTAAAGCTGAAACTCCAGTACTTTGGCCACCTCATGCGAAGTTTTGACTCATTGGAAAAGACTCTGATGCTGGGAGGGATTGGGGGCAGGAGGAGAAGGGGATGACAGAGGATGAGATGGCTGGATGGCATCACCGACTCGATAGACGTGAGTCTCAGTGAACTCCGGGAGTTGGTGATAGACAGGGAGGCCTAGCATGCTGTGATTCATGGGGTCGCAAAGACTCAGACACGACTGAGCGACTGATCTTATCTGATCTGATCCTCTCAAAGCTCATATGTGGAAGCCCTAAACCTCAATTTGATAGTACCTGAATTTGGGGCCTTTGGGTGATAATTAGTTTAGATTAAGGGAATCCCTCATGATGGGATTAATAAACCTGCGAGCACCTTGAATTTGGACTACCGAGTCTCCAGCACTGTGAGATAAATGTGGTGTTAAGCCACCCAGTCTGTGTAACCCAGTAAGTGGTTATAGCCACTGGATAGTAACATTGACCAATTCTAAGAAAAGAGTACAACTGGGCTTCCCAGGTGGTGGTGCAGTGGTAAAGAATCTGCTTGCCAATGCAGGAGATGCAGGCGACCAAGGTTTGATCCCTGGGTCGGGAGGAGCCCCCTAAGGAGGGCATGGACAGAGGAGCATGGTGGGCAACAGCCCATGGGGTGGGCAAAGAGTCAGACACAACTGAGCGACTAAGTGTCTCTCGTACCTCTGTGTATTAGATTTTATTTTTAGACATATTAATGGTGTCACCTGTTTTTCCTTTGTCATACTCATAAAATCAGCACTTAAAAAATTTTTACTTTTATCTATTTCTAAACTATATGCTCCAAGAAGTTAGGATATTTACACCCTTACTTTTATATTGTCAGTGTCCAGCAGAGTTCATGGCATATACCAGGCAGAGAGTAAACATTTTTTGTGAATGGATAAAATGACAAATGTTGCATTTAGAAATTACTTTAAAATCTAATGCATTGGACATAGCATAGCATTGGACATCTCATTTATATTAGGTATCTTTTTTTCTTCTTTTAAGTAACAATTGTTTCCTTCCAGACAGACATAAAAGTACAACTGTTTCCATCTATCAAAATTGTTCATTTCACCTCCGCCTACTGTACATAAAAGCAAGTTTGTAGAAACTTTCCTACTAGAAAAAGATTTGTCAGTTATCCCTGAATCAAATATTTTAGGATACATTAATAAATTGCTGCTATGCCTAAAACTTCACTTTTTGAATGATCAGTTGTGAGATTACAAGTATTAATTATATGGTAGATAATATTTTTAAAAATCCATGGCACATACCATTGTCTATGCTGTTTACTTTATATATTTAATATGTCTCCTTTGAATGGGATCTCCTACTATGTTATTTTGCTTGGATGAGCCAAATATTGATCTACAGTTTAATATACATCAATCTATTAGAGAAAGTTACACATTCCCTCAAAAAAAAAAAAAACATATTTACATTAGTTCATTGAGCATTATTTCTGAACTCTTTGTCCATTTTCTCCTTATCAAATTGTTTCCATGGATTTCTCACACTATTAGTATAATAGATTGGCAGACACTTTTAGGTTTGATTATTACACAGCTGGCTGTTGTACACTCTACACTGTACAAAATGTGCTAAAAATAGCTTAATATTTTTATAGCTTGTATTGACTTTGTGGGTAGAAAGTAGACATGAGCTAAAATGTTATCAAGGAACCCCTTTACTTCTAAGAGAGTCCTTCTGGAAAGTGAGGTATAAATACAATGTTTTGACAGATCAGATAGCAATGTCAACTGCGTCACTTTACAAATAGCATTTTGAATCATTTTCTCTTAGATTTTAAATCTTAATGATTTACAGACGTTTTGTAAAGTTGAGTAAACTGAATGTCTGTTCCCTTACATTGAGAATGGAAATATGAGTCATTTTCTACATTAATAGTTTTAATGACATGGCATCTTAATTATCATATCACTCATGGCTATTTTATATGAAGTTTTATTTTTAAAGGGACATAGAAAAGGAAGTAGTGATGAGGATGGGAATCACTAGGTGTGTTCCATGTACTGAGCAGCTCTCGTGTGTTAGGGCTGGCAATAGATCTTCTGTTTGGTAAGGACCTGTGTTCCTCTGGAAAATACATGGAGGAGAAATAGATATTTCTTTCACATTTATTGCTTTCTGTATCTGCTATTTAACTTCAGAACGTATTAAAACTTCTCCTACTAGTCTTATGTATGGTCTATATACATTATAAAAGTGTTGTGATTTTGCTTTTCTCTGTCTTAAATCATGGATTCTTTACGATTGGCTCAAGAACACTCAATTTATGTCTGTTTTCTTCTTCAACAATTTCTCATGAGTCTTTCACAGTAGCAGTGACTGTGCATGTCACTGACTCTCATATAACCATTTGTGAAATTGGATTTTAATTGTTTGCTTACTGATCTGTCTATGGTCTTCTTGGGGCCAAACTGCATTTTAAATATTTTTGGTCCTTCTCCTTCTTCCCACTTCAAAGTTATCACGATGTATACAATGACCACAATTAAGTGGCAGGATCAATTCTTTCAATTTATGTATATGTCCTTTATTCTTTCCCCATTCTAGGGACACCAGCTTTGAGAAAACAGAGAAAAGAAACATATACTCTGTTAAAGTATGCATCAAATTCATATGTGGTCTATATCAGCAAGCAAAAGATTTATTTGTCTTGGAGACATTTTACCTGGAAGAGTGAGAAAGACAAACACTCTTTCTATTGACAGACCGAAACTGATCCTATTTTATGAGAGTTACAATACATTGTGTTCAGTGGGGATATGTAAAATGATCTAGAAATTTCATGGAGAGATTGAGAAAGGGACCTGAAAGATAGTCATTCTAGGTTGACTTGATAGAGAAATTAAGGAACAGACATGCAACAACTTCTATACATTAAGTATATTTTAAAAATACATTTAGTACATTTTTTTAGTGATAATACTTTCTGATAATAGAGTGTTACATTTCATTCACCTAGATATTATGGCCACACAAAGCATTTACTAAATTTTGTGAAATAAACAACTAGTTTCACTTTTATAAAACTACACACAAATATTCTTTGTCACAAACTATACATACTCTGTTAAAAGATAAACTGAGGCATATTGCAATTTTTAGGTTTATTTGAGCAAAAATCCACTTGAATTGTTGTTATTCAGTCACTCAGTCATGTCTCACTTTTTGCAACCCCATGGACTGCAGCATGCCAGACCTCCCTGTCCATCATCAACTCCCAGAGCTTACTCAAACTCATGTCCATTGAGTCGGTGATGCCATCCAACCATCTCATCCTCTGTCGTCCCCTTCTCCTGCCTTCAATCTTTCCCAGCATCAGGGTCTTTTCCAAAATTGGGTAGCACCAATCAGGAAGTTGTTAGAAGTGCTCCACTCACAGGAGTTGAGGCAGGATTTTCATAGAGAACATATGGAAGCAAAATAAGGAAATGATTGACTGAGTGTAGCTAAATCCTGCTTTGCCTGTTGTGATAGTTTATCCTTAGGTTTTAATTTCATAACCTTGAACTGTTTATAGGCTTAGATTTTGCTTTGCTTAAGAGGCATCCCAGCTCCTTAAAGCAACCTCAGCCTAACAGCTCCTTTGTTTAATTAATTTAACACTCCTAAAAATGTAGTTTGTAAATAACATATTTGCTAACAAGTAATTCTTGATTTAAGGAATCATAGGAAAACTTTTTATAAGAGTGAATATTCTGCTTTTTCTGTTTTGCAAATATAGTATTTTTATTGGTGATTTTCTTTGAAAACATCCTTCACTTAAAATGCATGTAAACTATAGGTGGACTAGGAAGGTTCAGTACATTTGCTTATGAAAAGATGATCATTTTCTACAAGTTTTTCAGAGTGGTATTATTTAACAAATCTGTCTTCTCTAATGCATTAAAATTATGTACTTTATTTTAAAAACCTCATTTTATAAAAAACACATTTTGTGTACTAAATATTTTAGTTTTGTTACTATTTTGTTTTAGCAGATTTTTCCACCCATTTATGTGAATATGTTTTTCACTATTCCCTGACCTTTTGCTGTTCACTGACATTCACACAGTCAATTCTTTAATGATTTGATTATGGCAAAGAAAAATATCAGATTATTATGTTATATAATGTTGAGGGAAATTGGTAGGGTTATATGCTTTACTTTTTGAATTACAATATTTGAAATATTACCAAAAAAAAAAAAACCACACCAAAATAACCCAGTAATGGCACTTTCAGGGTTCATGAAAGCCTAATAGGTATGGTTCACACACTTTTGCTTTTCAATTTTTCTCTGAGAGATTGAGGTCTGTTCAATGGTGTGTACTGAACTGAATCACTTCTGCTTGCTAAATATATATATATATATATGCACACACACACATATATATAATTTTTTGTTTTCAAAAGATGCTTCTTTGCTTGATGATTATTAAACATAACTATATATCAAGAGATGTACTTGAAGATTTAAAATATGTTATTGTCACGCTTGTAAAAGAAATAAAAGCTCACTTTCTAATAAAGACAAATACAGTCCTCTTTTTCATCCAAGTATTCATTTTTTTCTGGCTTGCCTTTCAAAGACATTGAACTTCGTTATTTGTTAGCCAGAAGCTTGACAATATGGTTACATTATGCTATTTATTATATGTAGAGGAAATATTAATATCTGATACTTATGTGAATGATCCCAACCCCAGAGTTGTTCATTAGTCCCTGTGTTTTATTTTGAAGGTCTTCACTAAGTTTAGAAAGTGTGGTCACCTTATATTTTTCCTCACCTCTCAAAATCACTTCAGCAAAATATGTTACCACAGCAACTGGCCCAGCATTACTTCAATATAAGAGGAGAAATTGATGTTTATATTATATATACAACTGAAGTTCATTCTTTATGTTCTATTTTCTTTTAAAATACTTTGATGTGAAGATAAGTATATAATGTAGATGATAATCGATAGAATTACAAATTCCTGTCTAGACCATTGTGATTTTTGACCATACTTTATCATTTGTATTACTGGGTTTTTATCATGTTATATTTGGAGGTGTCAGGGGAGTGTGTAATTTCCTTGGTTCTGTCTCATCACAACAAAAATTTGAAGCGACAGACCAGTGTTACAGCCCTCAGATGGACCAGTGTTACAGCTCTGTTTTATTTAGAAAGTAAAGGAAATACATCCTCAAGGCATGAGGGCATGCTGACCTAAAAGATGCGAAAAGAGAGAGAGAGACCCCCAGCCCTTTGGCTTCTCTTTTTATATGTCTTTTCTCCTCCCCCTGGGCCTGCCCCATGTAAACTGGGCTAGCCAGGAGTGCTGTTTTTTCTACCTGAGGTCCTCTCTCCATTCCTCAGACTTTCCTTTGTTCTATTTTCACAGGCTTTCCCCTCCTTGTATTTTAGCCACTGCCATTCTGGACTCCTTTTTCCTATTCTAACTACCCAACAGAGGCGTCTATATTTTTAAAATTGTAATCTCCTCACAGTAGAGAAGAACTATTTTTTTAATATGTTAAAGAAAAGAAGATAGGCCCCAAATTAAGTTGCTTATGGTAAACTTCATGTCACCAAACCAATTACAGTTTTGGCTCATCCAGAAATGAAAAACTAAACCACTCAATCAGGATTCACTTGACCAGTTTTAGTTAGGTAATCCACATGATAACCTCCTTCAGACTCCTATAAGGAAACTAACCTTGCAATAATCAACCCTCTTTGTGTCCAGTCCAACTTCCTTGTTCTTACTTCCTTTAGTCTATAAAAATTTTTCCCTTGTATGGATCTTCAGTCCTTTCTGTTTGCTAAATTGGATATTACTTGATTCATGAATTGCTAAAGTTAATTCAGATTCTTAAAATGTACTACATTGAATTTTACTTTTTTAACAAATAAAAGATAAGTTTAAGAGAGGATCATGATGTATATTTATAAAAAGGTTTCTTATTTGCTGTAATGAAATAGATTGACCTACTATGAATGTAATTTAAGTGTTTTGTGAAGCCTTTGAATCTATCTACAGATTTTTATGCACATGTGCATTTTTCTGAAGAAAGAACTCATGATCACCTAAAGTGTTAAGAAAAATGTTCCCTAAGTTAGTGATCTCTAAAGCCAAAGACAAAATAAGGAAGTTAGGCAACATTAGAGATAACATATACACGTTTATATGTATAAATATGCATTTTGCAATGTAAAATATATACATTTTGGTTTAGGCTGATAGTAGAATAGCCTTAGCTTTTTTTTTTTTCCCCCCACTATGCTAAGTCACTTCATGTAAGAGATATGTAGAAGTTGAAGAAGAGTGGAATCTTTTAATAAGAAACACAATTTCAATATTTTGTAATAAGCTAAATGGGAGAATTTGAAAAATAATGGACACGTATAACTGAATCACTTTGCTGTACACCCAAATAACTGTTAATCAACTGTACTCAAATATAAAAGTTAAAAGCAAGCAAAAAGAAAACCAAAATCCTTTTAGAAAAAAAATCACAATTTGGCATGATGGACTAAATGAATTCATGCCTAAATGTTATAAGTGGTCTCAAATAGTAACTGCTAGCTTTTCATTAGTAGGGATTGTTTCAGTTGATCAGGAAAGTTCCAAGAAACTGCAAAATCTTGCTCTCTCTGCTTCCAAAGTCTTGCCAACAAATGTCCCTGTCGATTTTTCATACAGCAGCTAAAGAAAATTTGTATACACTTCAAGCACATAATAACCCTCCTGCACAGGAACCCCTCCAGTTGCTTCTCATTCCAATTAGAACAAAATCTAAAATGTTAAGTATGACTTGCAGAGCAGAGTATGATCCCTGCCTCTGTCTCTGATATCATTGTGTACAGATTGCCCTGTTGCCCTTTATGCTTCAGTCTGAGGGACATTTGCTGGTCTCCAGAGCCTATTCTCTGTTGGAACCTTTGGATCATCTTACCTATTTCCTCTGCCTGAAATGATCCTGCCTTGACCTTTTCAAGGAGTCTTACTCTCTCTGCGTTCACATTTCTCTTTGAATGTAATTTCTAGGACAGACTTTTCTTGACTATATAAAGCTGTCCCCTCATTTTCTCTATCACTTCATCATGATTTATTTTCTTCCTATCACTGACTTTTGGTCATAAATAGCTCACATGTTTTCTCACAGTCTGCTTGTAGACAATTGAATGCAAACTTCCTGAGAGCAGGAATGTTGTCCTCCCTGTTCACCTCTGTATCTTCAGTGCTTGGAACTATGCCTAAAATGCGGGAGACACTCAACAAGTATTTATGGAGAGAATAAATAAAAGAAAGTCTTATTGAGTAAAAGAATATGTATATGTAGTTCCTAATTGTAGTTAATGAAGATTGGTGATGAGGAATAAGAAATGGTTAAGCCTTTGACAATAATGTGCCCAGTTGTGGTCAGCCCAGAAGAACATTGGTTATGAGAAAAGTTCTGTTGTTCTTGTACATACCCTACATCTTTATCTTTCTGCAATCTACAGTGAAATGAAAACATCTATGGACCATATAAGGAAAAAAGTAAACTATCTACATTTCCCTGAATGATCTTGAAAATGGCACTGATATTTCACACTTCTTAGTCTACTTCACTTTCTCACTCTGTCTCCCTTTCTTTATATGGACGTGTGTGTACCTGATATTCCAGTTTGATCTTTAGGAAATGATTCAAAATCTCATAATTTGATAAATAAAATGTCTCTAGATTAAAAAAAAAAAAAGCAATAGAGTTCCAGAAAAACATCTATTTCTGCTTTATTGACTATGCCAAAGCCTTTGACAACGTGGATCACAATAAACTGTGGAAAATTCTAAAAGAGATGGGAATACCAGACCACCTGACCTGCCTCTTGGGAAATCTGTATGCAGGTCAGAAAGCAACAGTTAGAACTGGACATGGGACAACAGACTGGTTCCAAATAAGAAAAGGAATACATTAAGGCTGTATATTGTCACTGTGCTTATTTAACTTATATGAAGAGTATATCATGAGAAATGCTGGGATGGATGAAGCACAGACTGGAATCAAGATTGCCTGGAGAAATAATTTTAGATATGCAGATGATACCACTCTTATGGCAGAAAACAAAGAAGAACTAAAGAGCCTCTTGATGAAAGTGAAAGAGGAGAGTGAAAAAGTTGGCTTAAAACCCAACATTCAGAAAACAAAGATCATGGCATCTGGTCCCATGACTTCATGGCAAATAGATGGGGAAACAGTGACATACTTTACTTTTGGGGCTCCAAAATCACTGCAGATGGTGACTGAAGCCATGAAATAAAAAAGATGCTTACTTCTTGGAAGGAAAGTTATGACCCACCTAGATAGCATATTAAAAAGCAGAGACATTACTTTGCCAACAAAGGTCCATCTAGTCAAGGCTATGGTTTTTCCAGTGGCCATGTATGGATGTGAGAGTTGGACTGTGAAGAAAGCTGAGCGTTGGAGAATTGATGCCTTTGAACTGTGGTTTTGGAGAAGACTCTTGAGAGTCCCTTGGACTGAAAGAAGATCCAACCAGTCCATCCTTTAGCAGATCAGTCCTGGGAGTTCATGGGAATGACTGACGTTGAAGCTGAAACTCGAATACTTTGGCCACCTGATGAGAAAAACTGACTCATTGGAAAAGACCCTGAGGCTGGGAAAGATTGAAGGCAGGAGTAAAAGGTGATGACAGAGGATGAGATGGTTGGATGGCATCACCGACTCAATGGACATGAGTTTAACAATAAACTCATGTTTAATAAACCCCATAAACTCTGGGAGTTGGTGATGGACAGGGAAGCCTGGCATGCTGCAGTCCATGGGGTCACAGAGAATTGGACATGACTGAGTGACTGAACTGAACTGAGATTCAAAGACCCATATAATTTGTATTCATTGTACAGAAGTTGATAGAATTTCAAAAACAAATATTTCAAATTACTAATGAAATACCATCTCAGTTCCTAAGAGTGTAGTTATCAAAGCATAATATTTTTTAGTAACAGTGAGTAAGCTACCTACTTCACAAGAGAGCCCATTCTAGTTTAAAAATGTTTTTAATTTATTGTTTATGCCAACACTGAGAATAAAGTGGTTTCTCTGTCAATTTGATTTACTAAAAATTCAAATTAAGTTCTTGCTGAACTATAAAATGTTTAAATACTAGATTTACACCTTTTATTCTTTCATTTCACAAACAACTACTAAGCTGTCTTATATTTGGTAATAGGATACAGCATTTTTAAAAATTGACAAAATACTTGCTCTAATAGTATCTAGTACAAAATTTTCCCTAGAACTGAACCTGGATTGCACTTTCAATAATAACAAGATTTTAAATTAATGCATCTTTCAGTAAACAAAGCCATAATACATGAAAGAAATAATGATTTTATGAAAACATCGAAGAGCTAATAAGACAGAAGTAGTATTTGGCCAAAGCTCATGAGAAAGAGAAAATCCAGAAAGGTGAACATGGGATTTGAGACCACTTTTACCTTGGGAGAGTTTGCTGACCTATGAAAGGTATCTTGAGATCTTCACAAAGTTTTGAAAGCCTTAATAAGCTAGGGGAACAAATGATGGAGTCTGAATGCCACCAGAAGTGTTGGCTATGCCTAGTTACTTCATGTTTGGCCTGAGAGGATGATAAACTGGAATTGAATAGGACCTATAGAATAATCACTGCAGCACAGTCTGGCAGCACAGACTGATTGAAACTCCTTGCAGTCCAAGGGACTCTCAAGAGTCTTCTCCAACACCACAGTTCAAAGGCATCAATTATTTGGTGCTCAGCTTTCTTTATAATCTAACTGTTACATTCATAAATGACTACTGGAGAAACCATAGCTTTGACTAGATGGACCTTTGTTGACAAAGTAATATCTCTGCTTTTTAATACGATATCTAGGTTGGTCATAACTTTTCTCCCAAGAAGTAAATGTCTTTTAATTTCATGGCTGAACCCACCAAATGCAGTGATTTTGGAGCCCCAAAAGTAAAGTCTGTCACTATTTCCACTGTTACCCCATTTATTTGCCATGAAGTGATGGGACCGGATGCCATAATTTTTGTTTTCTGAATGTTGAGTTTTAAGCCAACTTTTTCACTCTCCTCTTTCACTTTCATCAAGAGGCTCTTTAGTTCTTCTTTGCTTTCTGCCATAAGGGTGGTGTCATCTGCATATCTGAAATTATTCATATTTCTCCAGGCAATCTTGATTCCAGTTTGTGCTTCATCCATCCCAGCGTTTTTCATGATGTACACTGCATATAGGTTAAATAAAGGGTGACAATATACAGCCTTGACATACTCTTTTCCCTGTTTGGAATCAATCTGTTGTTCTGTGCCCAGTTCTACCTGTTGCTTCCTGACCTGCATACAGATTTCTCAAGAGTCAGGTCACATGGACAGGTATTTCCATCTCTTTAAGAATTTTCCAGAGTTTGTTTTGGTCTATACAGTCAAAGGCTTTAGCATAGTCAATAAAGCAAAAGTAGGTGGTTTTCTGGAACGCTCTTGCTTTCTTTCTTTTTTTTTTTTTATTAATTTTATTTTATTTTTAAACTTTACATAATTGTATTAGTTTTGCCAAATATCAAAATGAATCCACCACAGGTATACATGTGTTCCCCATCCTGAACCCTCCTCCCTCCTCCCTCCCCATACCATCCCTCTGGGTCGTCCCAGTGCACTAGCCCCAAGCATCCAGTATCGTGCATTGAACCTGGACTGGCATCTCGTTTCATACATGATATTTTACATGTTTCAATGCCATTCTCCCAAATCTTCCCACCCTCTCCCTCTCCCACAAAGTCCATAAGACTGTTCTATACGTCAGTGTCTCTTTTGCTGTCTCGTATACAGGGTTATCGTTACCATCTTTCTAAATTCCATATATATGCGTTAGTATACTGTATTGGTGTTTTTCCTTCTGGCTTACTTCACTCTGTATAATAGGCTCCAGTTTCATCCACCTCATTAGAACTGATTCAAATGAATTCTTTTTAATGGCTGAGTAGTACTCCATTGTGTATATGTACCACCGCTTTCTTATCCATTCATCTGCTGATGGGCATCTAGGTTGCTTCCATGTCCTGGCTATTATAAACAGTGCTGCGATGAACATTGGGGTACACGTGTCTCTTTCCCTTCTGGTTTTCTCAGTGTGTATGCCTAGCAGTGGGATTGCTGGATCATAAGGCAGTTCTATTTCCAGTTTTTTAAGGAATCTCCACATGTTCTCCATAGTGGCTGTACTAGTTTGCATTCCCACCAACAGTGTAAAAGGGTTCCCTTTTCTCCACACCCTCTCCAGCATTTATTATTTACAAATTGAAAAATAAAAACCATATGATTATCTCAATAGATGCAGAGAAAGCCTTTGACAAAATTCAACACCCATTTATGATAAAAACTCTCCAGAAAGCAGGAATAGAAGGAACATACCTCAACATAATAAAAGCTATATATGACAAACCCACAGCAAACATTATCCTCAATGGTGAAAAATTGAAAGCATTTCCTCTAAAGTCAGGAACAAGACAAGGGTGACCACTTTCACCATTACTATTCAACATAGTTTTGGAAGTTTTGGCCACAGCAATCAGAGCAGAAAAAGAAATAAAAGGAATCCAAATTGGAAAAGAAGAAGTAAAACTCTCACTATTTGCAGATGACATGATCCTCTACATAGAAAACCCTAAAGAGTCCACCAGAAAATTACTAGAACTAATCAATGACTATAGTAAAGTTGCAGGATATAAAATCAACACACAGAAATCCCTTGCATTCCTATACACTAATAATGAGAAAACAGAAAGAGAAATTAAGGAAACAATTCCATTCACCATTGCAATGGAAAGAATAAAATACTTAGGAATATATCTACCTAAAGAAACTAAAGACCTCTATATAGAAAACTATAAAACACTGGTGAAAGAAATCAAAGAGGACACGAATAGATGGAGAAATATACCATGTTCATGGATTGGAAGAATCAATATAGTGAAAATGAGTATACTACCCAAAGCAATTTATAGATTCAATGCAATCCCTATCAAGCTAGCAACAGTATTCTTCACAGAGCTAGAACAAATAATTTCACAATTTGTATGGAAATACAAAAAACCTCAAATAGCCAAAGCGATCTTGAAAAAGAAGAATGGAACTGGAGGAATCAACCTACCTGAACTCATATTATTTTAAAGAGGTCCAGGATTTTCTTTTCCAGGAGAACTTTCTCTGAAGGAAATGGGGTCACAGGTTTTTACGTCATGATAAGTTGCATAGGGGGACCTGCTGGAAAGAATAATGATAGTTTGATCAAAGTCTAGTGTTAAGTAAGGGCAATAAAACCTCTGATGAAATGGTGAGCCTGGTCTATGAACTTGACTTAAAACAAAGACCAAAAAGTATATATCAGAAGGCTCGCTTCAGCATAATGCAGATGATATGGGAAGTTTCTCCATGCCAAGCCAACTGGCCATAGTGGGATTCTGGAATAATATGTATATGTGAAATAAAAACATTTTTTGGTTGGCAACCAACATAAGGCACTGTTACAACCTGAGGAGGGAAGGTCTTCAGTGAGCTGCTGTTGATGCACATGTCTGTAGATTTGGGCTTGACTATAAAGAATATTGGAGAAGGCAATGGCAGCCCACTCCAGTACTCTTGCCTGGAGAATCCCATGGATGGAGGAGCCTGGTAGGCTACAGTCCATGGGGTCATACAGAATCAGACACGACTGACGCGACTTAGCAGCAGCAGCAGCAGCATAAGGAATAAGTATGAGTAAGAGGGAAGATCACCAGCACTAACAACAATGGGGTCCAATTGCTCTCTCATCTTCCTGTTTGCAGCAGATTTAATTTCCATCGATTCTAATAAGTGTCTTAAAATCATAGGTCCAAGACTTTAAAGAGAAGTTGTGAGGCTCCCAATGAGCAGATTTAGGAAACAGAAACAATGCTACATATATCAGAATTGTATTTTCACTAATAAATAGTCTTATTCATTCAGTATCTCAAATTCCAAAATTATTTTTGAAGCATCTGCTCAGTGAAAAGGATACTATGGAGTGAAATGTAGGAGCTAAAAGGATATTGAATTATTTCATTCTGTATAATGGTATTTATAAGAATGTATGTTAAAGAATGTTTTGGAAAGAATAACTATAAACTAGTATATCCTAGTATATCCTTCCAAAACAGTGAGCATTTCACAAGCATTAAGTAGCTAAATGTCCAAGCACAGGAAATGAAGTTAACAGTAATATACAAAAACAGATAAAGCAAGCTGACAGAAACAAGACAACCTGTTTATTATGAAAGGTAATATTTTTATTATTAAAAAGGACAGGTAAGAATGAACAAAGAAAAAAACAAATATAAAGAAGAGATAAAACAGCTAAAGAAGTTAAGAGAGAGAGAAGCTACATAGAAGGAATCAGGAGAGATAAATTGATGAAAGTAGAAGCAAGTGAATTAGAAAATATTTTTTACAGTAAAAATTTGACAAGTAGATTCATGGGATAATATATTATTTTTAAGTAACCAAAATTTTATTTAAGAAATAAGGATAAACATTTGAAGATATGAAGTTAGTAATAACCTAATAGTGCATGAGGTTAAAAATGATAAATTATGTGTCAAGTGCAGTTATCTGGTCGATAGTATAGATAAAGTGATTATAGAAACAGGCATAATCCTTACACTCATGGAGTTCAAAATTTAATAGATGAATGTGACAATGACATCCCAAAATATTAATTACACATATTGGGACAAGTTCACTAGAGGAAACAACAGACATCTTGTAATAAGAAATACTAGGCTGTATCAGATTTACATAGATAGTAAATGCAGATCTATCTGAGGAGGCAGTATTTTAGCTGATACCTAAAAGATGAAGGAGGAGAAAATGGTTACAGTTAAAAGAAACAGCATATTCAAAGGCTCTGAGATGGCAAACACTTGGAGTGTTCGGACAATGTTGATGTCAACATGGCAGAAGATTCAGTCATGTCTACTTTAGTAAACTTAAGCAGATTCAAGATTGTATTTATAAGACTGTTTTTCATAGATTTTGATAACTAATACATTTCTTGTATATATGACAAATGATAGAATTATACTAAGTATTACTTGTGATCAGAATATGCCTGTTAGGGTTTGTTTTACATTTAAACTTCATTTGCCATATGAGTTTCAGCAATAAGGAAATATGGGGAAAAGGCTCACTGCATAAAAATTGGGCTTCCTTAGTGGCTCAGACAGTAGAGAATCTGCCTGCAATGCAGGAGACTGAGTTCAGTCCCTGGATTGGGAAGATCCCCTGGAGAAGGAAAGGGCTATCCCATCCAGTATTCTTACCTGGGAAATCCCATGGTCAGAGGAGCCTAGTGAGCAAGAGTCCATGGGATTGTAAAGAGTCAGACACAGCACACAAGAATTAAGTAACTAAAATAAGTAGACTTTTTAAGCAGTGAGTTCTAACTTTTTGTCTAAGGACTTCTTTACACTCTTTCTGATTATACTGAGAATCATTGAATATCTCCTCTACCCTTGTTCTTTCTATGCTAAGCCTGTTTTTCTATGTAGAATGCAATTTTATCTTTATCTGAACATTTGAATCTTTTCCTCTAGTTTTTCTGAGCACACTCTATTTTTTTTTACTAGAATCCCTTGCCTAGAAAATCAAGTTTGGTTATTTTAAATCACCACATAACCTGCTATTTATTTCCCACTCATGATAACTGAACTTCAAGGAAAAATGAACATGTAGTCCAAATTTCAGTCTACTATATGTGAGATTCTTGTCACTTGAAAGGGATATTAGAGCTATTCTGTCTCTGGGCATTTGTTGCCAAGTAAATCAACAGAGTTAATGTCATAGTTTTTATGAATCTCAGAAGGCTTTCTGTTACTTCTTTGATACAAACATCAGGAAACCATATTTGCAGGAGACGGACGTCATGTATACCTGTGACTGACTGTACTTCTGAATGAGGAACTGCTGAGTACCCCTGATATTTGACATGAAATATTGAGTATTTTTTAATAATAAACAATCAGCTTTTTCCTAAACTTATTTATGGTTTTATAGAATACTTTGTGTTACTTTTTTGTGTGACTCAGAACACTCTTCATGGAGTATTAAACCCATTTTCCTGCTTCAGGGTTTTAAGATTTCTTTTTTTGTTGTTTCCACAAAGAAACTTCAGTTCCCTTGCCTCAGTTTCTCTGAATGTCTTGCATTGTACTTGACTACGACATTCTAAAGCTCTATTATGTGTTTTCCTATTTCTAGTTGGGATATAGAAAAGATAGCACACATAGGAATTGGCTGTCTTAAAAAGGAAGACAAGCATCTTCGTGACTGGCAGGCACTGTAAGAATTACAAACAAAAGAGCACATGTTGAAATAGCTCACTTGAAATAGCATTCAATTTATGCATTCCATAGAAATTCTATGTACTTTTATTATCTAAAAGCTTTTTTTGTACAGACATATGATTCTTTCATTCTTAGAAACATACTTCTGCTAAAATGACAAATGTTCATAAACAGCAATGTTTTGTCCCAGTTTTTTTTTTTTTTAACAGAAACCCATTATAACAAATGGTATCACATTGAAGACCCCCGACTACACTCTCAAAATATCCATTCAAAATACAAAAAAAAATGCTTTTTGCATTTCTTGCTGACAACAGTTTTATTGTTTCAGTAGAGAATTATATTTTAAATATACTTGAAGGTATAGAATTTATACCTCATATATTAGTATTTCCCAAATATGAGATGTCTCAGACTACTAGGACATATGTAATAAAACTGCTCTTTACCTTTGTAGCATGTAGTATTATTTGTAATTAATCATTAGTGATGTATGTTTTATATGCTTCTCATTTCTGTTCATGTCCTTTTCATGGATTTATCTTATAGGAAAACCTGTATCTGTGCTTGAAATAAAATAATGCTAGGTGCTCAGTTGCTTCAGCCAAGTCTGACTCTTTGCAACCCCATGGACTATAGTCTGCCAGTCTCCTCTGCCCATGGGATTTTTTTTCAGGCAATAATGCTGGAGTGGGGTGCTATTTCCTCCTCCAAGAGGTCATCAAGACCCAGGAATTAATCCTGCATCTCCTGCATTGGCAAGCCAATTCTTTACCACTGAGTCACCAAGATGGTCTGGTTGAAATAAACTAAAGAATGCTTTTAGTACTTTTGTACTTTCAGTATATATTCAACCTGAAAAGAATCATGATGTAGTGGAGAGAACATGACCTTTAGAGATTGTTAAAGGTGTATTTGAATCCTGTTTTCTCCCTTCTGATACGTGTGTATGTATAAAAATTTTAAGAATATTTTTGATGTTGGAATTTAAGTCAATATGTCAGTGAAATATTTTTTGATCAGGAAATAATTTGAACTCTTCTTATATTATTCTTCAGTCTGTCTATATAAGGCTTTTAGAAATGCCTAAGTGTGTGTTTTAAGCATTATTTTCCACTTTTCTTCCTTGTCTCATATTTCTATCGAAAGACACTAATATTGTCTGTACTTCTAAGATAACTTTTAATGTGAATGCTGTTCAGTCCTTTTTCAAGCAGCCTAACTTCTTTCTGCTCCCATTCCTGCCTATCAAAATAATGTCCTTATTACAAGGTTCACCTTAAATTTCAATTTCCAGATAAAGACTTTCTAAATTTCCAAGTAGTTTCTCTGGTAAGTACCTATAGAATTTAACCAAGGCACCTTGATTCTTTTTCAAATGTTAAAAAAAAGTTCTTAAAATATTTGATAGCTTTCTTCATAATAGGCTGTGCTAGCCTACACTTGTTCTCCAAAAGTTTTTCTGCTCTTTCTCAATTTGAGGCATTTCTTATGTTACTCTTTATGCCTGGTGCTCTCCTCATTCTTCATTGCTTTCATCTGGCAATTTTAAGCCATCTTTAGACATCTCTTTTACCAGGAAATGCTATATCATTTTCATGGTGCAGGCTGGATTAATGCACTTTGTATCATTTGCTCAGTTCCTTTTATTATGAATGCACAAATATCCTGTAAGCATTTGTCACATTGCAATGTATTTGCTCATATATCTGGCTCTTCTTCCATTGTAATGTAAGCTTTCCTAGGAAAAATAATTTTTCCCATTTACTATTATTGCATGTTTGAATGCCTGGCAAAGATATGGTTGCACATGAATATTGTGTAAGCATCCAATATGTCTCTATTAAATAAAAGATGAACTATAATAAACTGATAACTCTTTATATTTCCATTTGAAAGATGTTTTTATTTATCCTATTATATGTTAAGTTACTTGAAGTCAAGGACTTTTCAAAAAAATCTTTATTATTCATCAGCTACACTAGTGCTCAATTGGCATCTTCCAAATTTATTGTATTTATGTTCAAAGAGTTTGTATATAATATTTTTATAGTTATGAAAAATAATATTTATAATACTTTAAAATGTAAGAAGCTGATATAAGTGCTTTTTAAATGAGCGTACAAGAACATGCCTTTTTGATTCTATGGTAGGCTGAGCAGTTGACATGCAAAGAAAATAAACTCCATAACTTAAATTTTTCTCCTAGGACTGAAAATCAAAATGTTTGATAATATTGATGCCCAAATTAGGATGGGAAAATGTTTCTGTTGAACTATTTGGAAGAATTTATTTTAAAACATCAGATATATTCATAGGTATTTCATCACTTAAATAAAATTGAATTAAAATTAGAGAACCCAAAATTAGAAGTTTGAAACTGACTTCTAGTCCTGTAGTAGATGTCAGTTACTTCTAGCAACTGTAGACTTTGTGGCAAGACATCTAGCTTCTGTGTATACACACGAATGGTCTCAAAGTAGATGATTTTAAAATCCTTTTCAGCTCTAAAATTATGATGCAACATGAGAAATCAAAGATGAACATGCAGTGAACTCAAGTTATACAGTTTAATTTTATCTCTGTTTCATTTTAAGTTGACTAAAATCCTTCTTGGTGTTTAGTGGAAACGGTTGGAATATGAGGAAATCATAATAGATATAAAATACTAATTGATCTAATTATAATTGTATGCAATTTAATGTATGACAAATTCTCTCTCATGCATGCCTGTTAATTTATTTATTCTTGTTTTTTTTGCTACCCTCTTCACATATCCTGGGTGGAGTGTCAGATTAAATTAGTTATCACCTGCAGGGTGTAAAAACTTTAATAAATAAGATGTCCTGGAGCTTACTTATTTATTGGGCCATTCTAGATGTTTATAATATCTGCATAATAATTGCACAGGAAGAATATTTTATTTTTTATGTCCTCATGGGGTATTTGTGTGTGTGTGTGAATGTGTGTATGCATGCATACACATTTTTTAACCCCCACCTATAGCCACAAAAAAACCCTATTATCATGAAACAGTAAGAGAACAAAATATGCTAGGAGCAAAATTCTCTGAAAAGCAATTCAATAACAGCAGTGGCACTCCTGAGAAACATAAATTTTAATAGTCATCTTGTCCATTTTTGCTAATGTAATCAACTAAGAAAGAGCAACAAAATTATTCAGCTATATTCAATTTCTGGTAGAGAAGAAAAACAAAAACAGTGTTGCTTAAATATTTTGTAACTCCTATTAAATGCAGCTCACCATTCTGAGGATAGCATTGTGATAGTGTAATGGAAAATTCTTTGTTTCTCCATCTGTATTTATATATCATAAAATATTTTACAACTCATAGACATATAAAGTATGTTTTTATCTATCATTAAAGGCACATAATTCCTGCTTACAGTGAAGTATTAGTTTACTTTATCTCTGTTTGCAATAAAATATAATGTAGTGTAATATTCATTCTAGGGGCCTCCCTGGTGGCTCAGTGGTAAAGAATCCACCTGCCAGTGCAGGAGATGCTTGTTTGATCCCTGGGTGGAAAAGATCCCCTGGAAAAGGAAATGGCTACCCACTTAGTATTCATGCGTGGGAAATCCCATGCACAGGACTCCATGGACAGAAATCCCATGGAACCTGGCAGGCTACAGTCCATGGGGACACAAAGAGTTGGACACGACTGAGTGTCTAAACAACAGCAACAACATTCATTTTACACTAACTTCCTCTGTTGAAAACTATCAACAATCTCAAAAACTTTTGTGATACTATTGTTCTGAATATAGTAGCTGAGTGGCTCTGTTTTCATTTGGAAAAATAAATCCACAGATTTTAAGCTAGTAGGCATGATGATGTATCTGTTAAGTAATGTCCAAATATTTGCCTACTAAGAGGACTTTCTTATTTTCCTCTCAGATCTGAGTCCAGGGTCAATAAACCCTTTGATCTGCTCCAATATTTTTTAAGATTTTTCACTCAAAATGTAGCTTTTGTGATAAGTATAATTACCTAGAACCTGATTGTGTAGAATAGGAAACACTGATGCAACTATTTTTGCAATACTTTTTTTTTTCAGTACCATTAGCTTATTATCCTAATAAACAGTTGTAAAATTCTCAACTTATTTTGTTGATGTATCACATGAATAGTTGATATCTTCAAACACCCTACAGATTTTAAATTTTTTCTTGATTTATGAGAAATACTAGCAATGAGATGATTATTAGGACAATGACACGGGCACAATAATTGTTTACTAAACTAAAACAGGTTTTTACTGTTGTATATAATATATAGCTAGATCCACAGATATTATGTTTTGTAATTTTTAAACATTGAAGTATAGTTGATTTGCTTTTTCTATGATCCAGTGGATGTTGGCAATTTGATCTCTGGTTCCTCTGCCTTTTCTAAAACCAGCTTGAACATCAGGAAGTTCACGGCTCACGTATTGCTGAAGACTGGCTTGGAGAATTTTGAGCATTATTTTACTAGCATGTGAGATGAGTGCAATTGTGCGGTAGTTTGAGCATTCTTTGGCATTGCCTTTCTTTGGGATTGGAATGAAAATTGACCTTTTCCAGTCCTGTGACCACTGGTGAGTCTTCCAAATTTGCTGGCATATTGAGTGCAGCACTTTCACAGCATCATCTTTCAGGATTTGGAATAGCTCAACTGGAATTCCATCACCTCCACTAGTTTTGTTCATAGTGATGCTTTCTAAGGCCCACTTGAGTTCACATTCCAGGATGTCTGGCTCTAGGTCAGTGATCACACCATTGTGATTATCTGGGTTGTGAAGATCTTTTTGTACAGTTCTTCTGTGTATTCTTGCCACCTCTTCTTAATATCTTCTGCTTCTCTTAGGTCCATACCATTTCTGTCCTTTATCAAGCTCATCGTTGCATGAAATGTTCCTTTGGTATCTCTGATTTTCTTGAAGAGATCCCTAGTCTTTCCCATTCTCTTGTTTTCCTCTATTTCTTTGCATTGATTCTGCTTTATTGACTATGCCAAAGCCTTCGACTGTGTGGATCACAATAAACTGTGGAAAATTCTGAAAGAGATGGGAATACCAGACCACCTGATCTGCCTCTTGAGAAATTTGTTTGCAGGTCAGGAAGCAACAGTTCGAACTGGACATGGAACAACAGACTGGTTCCAAATAGGAAAAGGAGTTCATCAAGGCTGTATATTGTCACCCTGTTTATTTAACTTATATGCAGAGTACATCATGAGAAATGCTGGACTGGAAGAAACAAACTGGAATCAAGATTGCTGGGAGAAATATCAATAACCTCAGAAATGCAGATGACACCACCCTTATGGCAGAAAGTGAAAAGGAACTCAAAAGCCTCTTGATGAAAGTGAAAGTGGAGAGTGAAAAAGTTGGCTTAAAGCTCAACATTCAGAAAACGAAGATCATGGCATCCGGTCCCACCACTTCATGGGAAATAGATGGGCAAACAGTGGAAACAGTGTCAAACTTTATTTTTCTGGGCTCCAAAATCACTGCAGATGGTGACTGCAGGCATGAAATTAAAAGACGCTTACTCCTTGGAAGGAAAGTTATGACCAACCTAGATAGCGTGTTTAAAGCAGAGACATTACTTTGCCAACAAAGGTTCGTCTAGTCAAGGCTATGGTTTTTCCTGTGGTCATGTATGGATGTGAGAGCTGGACTGTGAAGAAGGCTGAGCGCCGAAGAATTGATGCTTTGAACTGTGGTGTTGGAGAAGATTCTTGAGAGTCCCTTGGACTGCAAGGACATCCAACCAGTCCATTCTGAAGGAGATCAGCCCTGGGATTACTTTGGAAGGAACGAGGCTAAAGCTGAAACTCCAGTACTTTGGCCACCTCATGAGAAGAGTTGACTCATTGGAAAAGACTCTGATGCTGGGAGGGATTGGGGGCAGGAGGAGAAGGGGACGGCAGAGGATGAGATGGCTGGATGGCATCACTGACTCGATGGACGTGAGTCTGAGTGAACTCTGGGAGTTGGTGATGGACAGGGAGGCCTGGTGTGCTGCGATTCATGGGGTCGCAAAGAGTCGGACACGACTGAGCAACTGATCTGAAATGATAGTTGATTTACAGTGTCATGTTAGTTTCAAGTGTTCAGCATAATGATTCGGTTATGTGTGCGTGTGTATGTGTGCGTGTGTGTATTCTTTTTCAGATTCTTTTCCCTTATAGGTTATTATAAAATATTGAGTATAGTTCCCTGTTCTATATAGTAGGTCCTTGTTAGTTATCTATTTTATACGCAGTAGTGTATATACGTTATTCCCAAACTTCCTAATTTATGCCCCCTCCACCTTCCCCTTTGGTAACCATTTGTTTTCTATGCCTGTGGGTCTATTTCTATTTTATAAATAAGATCATTTGTATCTTTTTTTTAGATTCCACATGTAAGTGAAATTATATATTTGTCTTTCTCTGGATAACTTTGCTTACTATGACATTCTCTAGGTTTATCCATGTAGCTATAAATGGCATTACTTCATTTTTATGGTTGAGTAATATTCCATTGTATATATGCACCACATCTTCTTTATCCATTCCTCTGTCAGTGGACATTTAGGTTGTTTTCATGTCCTGACTTTAAATAGTGCTGCGATGTAAATAGTGCACTATTGAACATTGGGGTGTATTTTTTTGAATTGTGGTTTTCTCCAAATATATTCCCGGGAGTGGGGATGCTGGATCATAACTGTTCTCCATAGTGATAGTATCAGTTTACATTCTCACCAACAGTGTAGGAGGGCTTCTTTTTCTCGACACTTCCTCCACAATTTATTATGTGTACACATTTTGATGATGGACATTTTGACTGGAGTGATGGGATACCTCATTTTAGTTTTGATTTGCATTTCTCTAGTAATTAGCTATGTTGAGCACCTTTTCATGTGCCTATTGGCCATCTGTATATCTTCTTCTGAGAAATGTCTATGTAAGTCTTCTACCCATTTTTGATTATGTTGTTTGTTTTCTGGTATTGAGCTGTATGTGCTGTTTGTATATTATGCATATTCATCCCTTGCCAGGTGCATCATTAGAAAATATTTTCCCCTATTCTGAGGGTTGTTTTTCATTTTGTTTATGGTTTCTTTGGCTGTGCAAAAGCTTTCAAGTTTAATTAGATCCCATTTATTTATTTTTGCTTTAATTTTCATTACTCCAGGAGGTGGGTTAAAAAAGATCTTGCTGTGGTTTATATCAAAGAGTGTTCTACCTATGTTTTTCTCTAAGAGTTTTATAGTGTCTGGCCTTATCTTTAGACCTCTAATCCTTTGTGAGTTTATTTTTGTGTGTGGTGTTAGACAGTGTTCTAATTTCACTTTTATATGTAGCTGTCCAGTTTTCCCAGCATCACTTATTGAGGAGACTGTCTTTTCTCCACTGAATATTCTTTCCTCCTTGTTGTAGAGTGAAAGGCGATGTGTGCATGGGCTTTTTTTTTCTGAGATTTATAGCCTGTTCCTGTGATCTATATGTGTTTTTGTGCCAGTACCATAAGTGTTTTGGTTACTGTAGCTTTGTAGAATCATCTGAAATCAGGGAGTTTCATTCCTCCAGCTCCATTTTTCTTTCTTAATATTGCTTTAATGAAATTAATAATCCCAAAAGTGCAGGGTCATTGTCATGCTTTAAGATAGAATATGTAGATTGAGTAGCAAATTTCAGTTAATAACTTTTATTATATTATATATGACAAGTATATTACTTTCTTGCTCTTAAAATTTTAAGCAGTTTTCTAGTGGAAGGGAATAAGAGGAACAAATCCTTTTTAACAAACTGCATGAAAATTCATCAAGATATTTGGCAAAAAGAGAGGCTGGAGTTGGTTTACATACCTCAAAAGATATGTGAATAACTTTACAATGTGTATAAATGCTGGATAACAGGTCCAGTAATTTTATTTGGGAATGTAAGCAATGTTAAGCCAACACCATGTTCAAATTGAATGTTAAGGTGGTAACACCCATGAACTCTATGGGTGTTAGAACAAATCTGTGCGTACACACTCTGGAATGTAGACGCATATGAATACGTGATCTTTGCAATTAAATGTGAAGACATAATACATATCCTTCAGAGCACAAATGAAAAGTAGATTCACATCTATTCAAATAGATCTATTCAAGATCTAGAAGCACAGTTTAAGAACAGGGGTTTACCTTGTTTTAAGAGAAAGATTATATTTTGATGACTAATTTTTAAAATAGTTTTGTAATAATGTTACAGTGTTAATTTTTAACATTAATTTTTATTACATAATTTATATAGCTGGACTTTCATATAATATATAATTGTATATATAATGGTATTTACTTCAGTACATTTAACAAAATAAAAATTGCTCCTATGTTCCCTTTCTTTTGTTTTTATTACCTAAAACTCCTTTTGGAGTCAACAATGCCATACTTGCCTATTTTTTTTTTTTTTATTTTAGAACAAAGAAGAGAATAAACACATTACGATAGTAAAAAATATCCAGAATAGTTCATACTGTGTAACTAGAACATTGATCAACATTATTATTATTTTTTTGTGAAGTTTATTTTATACTTTGTACGTACAGTATAAATTTGCTTTCTTACTTCTTCCTCAAATCATTTCTGATTGAAGCAGGATTATACTGGGAAGATCGTCTAGATCACAAGATTTATGGTTTCATTTCTACAACTGATTTCTGGGAGATCAAAATACCCTGTTAGCATATGTATGCTTCAGTTTTTTTCTAATTCTTCTTTCTAAATGAGGTATTTAAAATGTGCAACTGGGATGTTGAGATAATTTTTTCCAAAGCATTTATTCTTAAATCTGAAAATTTTTATAGACAGTAAAATGGTTTTGTATAACTATAGCTTTAATGCTTTTTTTTCTAGGAGAAATTACCAAATTATTATTCTTTCATCAAGAACTAAATATATTCTTTTATATTTCCAAAGTATGGTCCCTGCTGGCAAGGACAATTGAACATAGTTAAAAAGGAAGCAGCTTTTAATTTATTTTCAGTTGGCAACCACAAGAATGTATTCTTTCTGTTATTTATTTTTATTTAATCTTTGAGGCCAATGGCTCCCTAGTGAGAAGATAATATGAATTCAGCAATCAGGACATTATTTTAACTTCCCTTACATGCCATGTTAAGTTTCTGCATAGCATTCCCTTGTGTCAGGCAGAAGACAGAATGAAAAAAATCTTTTACAGTATGATTTTTAAATGTTTGTTCATTCTTTAGAAACAGCAGAGGTTCCAAGAATACCTGAAAATACAGTTGCAACCTATCAGATTATGTGTGTTCCAGAAAAGTTAAGTGGCTTTACCTGGCTCTGTGTTGAATGCACAATTGTACCAGGTATATTTCCTGCATTTCATAACAAATGAGAGAATAACAAAAGAATTGCAGTTGCATTTCAAATAAAACCAACTCACAAGTGGACCATTAATTTAATGAAAAGACAAGGAAGTTTCTGATCCTCATCTTCCTTGGCCTTCCCTGATATTATCCTTATTTCATTTATGATGAGTTAATATTGTATCCTGTGGAGGTACGAGACAGCAGGGGACTGCCGCAGGGGCAGGGACTCTGGGTGCAGCAGACTTGCGTATGGCATAGGCCCTCTTGGAGGCGGTTGCCATTAACCCCACCCTAGAGCTGCCAGGCAGGAGGAGAAGGGGACAACAGAGGATGTGATGGTTGGATGGCATCACCGACTCATTGAATATGAGTTTGAGAAAATTCTGGGAGTCAGTGATGGACAGGGAGGCCTGGAGTGCTGCAATCCATGGGCTTGCAAAGAGTCGGACATGACTGAGCAACTGAACTGAACAGAGAGAAGCACAACTTACACAGGACTGGGGAAACAGACTCTTGATGGGCACAAACAGAACATTGTGTACACCAGGACCCATAAGAAAGGAGCAGAGACCCCACAAGAGACTAAGCCAGACTTGCCCATGAGTGTCTAGGAGACTCCGGTGGAGGTGTTGGCAATGGCCTGCTGCAGGGTTAGGGCCACTGAGTGTAGCTGTGCATACATAGGAGCTTTGGAAGGAGGTCACCATTATCTTCATTACCTCCACCATAGTTTGGCCCCAGGTAAATAAAAGGGAGGGAACACAGCCCCACCCATCAATAGAAAATTGGATTAAAGATTTACCAAAGGAGAAAAGGAAAGATATAAGCATCTGAATGCAGAGTTCCAAAGAATAGCAAGAAGAGATAAGAAAGCCTTCCTCAGTGATCAATGCAAAGAAATACAGGAAAACAACAGAATGGGAAATACTAGAGATCTCTTTAAGACAATTAGAGATACCAATGGAACATTTCATGCAAAGATGGGCTTGATAAAGGACAGAAATGGTATGGAACTAACAGAAGCAGAAGATATTAAGAAGAGGTGGCAAGAATACACAGAACTGTACAAAAATCTTCACGACCCAGATAATCACTATGGTGTGATCACTGACCTAGAGCCAGACATCCTGGAATGTGAACTCAAGTGGGCCTTAGAAAGCATCACTACAAACAAAGCTAGTGGATGTGATGGAATTCCAGTGGAGCTACTTCAAATCCTGAAAGATACTGCTGTGAAAGTGCTGCACTCAATATGCCAGCAAATTTGGAAAACTCAGCAGTGGCCACAGGACTGGAAAAGGTCAGTTTTTATTCCAATCCCAAAGAAAGGCAATGCCAAAGAATGCTCAAACTACCGCACAATTATACTCATCTCATATGCTAGTAAAGTAATGCTCAAAATTCTCCAAGCCAAGCTTCAGCAATACATGAACCGTGAACTTCCTGATGTTCAAGTTGGTTTTAAAAAAGGCAGAGGAACCAGAGATCAAATTGCCAACATCCGCTGGTTCATGGAAAAGCAAGAGAGTTCCAGAAGAACATCCATTTCTGCTTTATTGACTATGCCAAAGCCTTTGACTGTGTGGATCACAATAAACTGTGGAAAATTCTGATAGAGATGGGAATATCAGACCATATGACCTGCCTCTTGAGAAATCTGTATGCAAGTCAGGAAGCAACAGTTAGAACTGGACATGGAACAACAGACTGGTTCCAAATAGGAAAAGGAGTACATCAAATCTGTATATTATCACCCTGCTTATTTAACTTATAGGCAAAGGACATCATGAGAAACGCTGGACTGGAAGAAACACAAGATGGAATCAATATTGCCGGGAGTAATATCAATAACCTCAGATATGCAGATGACACCTCCCTTTTGGCAGAAAGTGAAGAGGAACTCAAAAGCCTCCTGATGAAAGTGAAAGAGGAGAGTGAAAATGTTGGCTTAAAGCTCAACATTCAGAAAACGAAGATCATGGCATCTGGTCCCATCACTTCATGGGACATAGATGGGGAAACAGTGGAAACATTGTGAGACTTTATTTTTTTGGGCTCCAAAATCACTGCAGATGGTGACTGCAGCCATGAAATTAAAAGATACTTACTCCTTGGAAGGAAAGTTATGACCAATCTAGATAGCATATTCAAAAGCAGAGACATTACTTTGCCAACAAAGGTCTGTCTAGTCAAGGCTATGGTTTTTCCTGTGGTCATGTATGGATATGAGAGTTGGATTGTGAAGAAGGATGAGCGCCGAAGAATTGATGCTTTTGAACTGTGATGTTGGAGAAGATTCTTGAGAGTCCCTTGGACTGCAAGGAGATCCAACCAGCCCATGCTAAAGGAGATCAGCCCTGGGATTTCTTTGGAGGGAATGATGCTAAAGCTGAAACTCCAGTACTTTGGCCACCTCATGCGAAGAGTTGACTCATTGGAAAAGACTCTGATGCTGGGAGGGATTGGGGCAGAAGGAGAAGGGGATGACAGAGGATGAAATGGCTGGATGGCATCACTGACTCGATGGACGTGAGTCTGAGTGAACTCTGGGAATTGGTGTTGGACAGGGAGGCCTGGCGTGCTGCGATTCATGGGGTCGCGAAGAGTCGGACACGACTGAGGGTCTGAACTGAACTGAACTCAGCAATGGCCCTGCCCATCAGAAAAATACTCAATTTCCCTCTCAGTCAGTCTCTCCCATCAGCAAACTCCCATAAGCCTCTTATCTTTATCCATCAGAGGGAAGACTGACTGAAAACCACAATCACAGAAAACTAACCAATCTGATCACATGGACCACAGCCTTATCTAACTCAAAAAAACTATGAGCCATGCCATGTGGGGCCACTCAACACAGAAGGGTCATGATGGACAGTTCTGACAAAACCTGGTCCACTGGATAAGGGAATAGCAAACCACTTCAGTATTCTTGCCTTGAGAACCCCATGAAGAGTATAAAAAGGTAAGTTCACTCAAACTCATGTCCATCGAGTCAGTGATGCCATCCAACCATCTCATCCTCTGTCATCCCCTTTTCCTCCTGCCCCCAATCCCTCCCAGCATCAGAGTCTTTTCCAATGAGTCAACTCTTCGCATGAGGTGGCCAAAGTATTGGAGTTTCAGCTTCAACATCAGTCCTTCCAATGAACACCCAGGACTGATCTCCTTTAGGATAAACTGGTTGGATTCCTTGCAGTCCAAGGGGCTCTCATGAGTCTTCTCCAACATCACAGTACCAAAGCACCAATTCTTCAGTGCTCAGCTTTCTTCACAGTCCAACACTCACATCCATACATGACTACTGGAAAAACCATAGCCTTGACTAGACGAACCTTTGTTGGCAAAGTAATGTCTCTGCTTTTTAATATGCTATCTAAGTTGGTCATAACGTTCCTTCCAAGGAGTAAGCGTCTTTTAATTTCATGGCTGCAATCACCATCTGCAGTGATTTTGGAGCCAGGAAAAAAAAAGTCTGCCACTGTTTCCACCGTTTCCCCATCTCTTTCCCATGAAGTGATGGGACCAGATACCATGATCTTCGTTTTCTGAATGTAGAGCTTTAAGCCAACATTTTCACTCTCCTCTTTCACTTTCATCAGGAGGCTTTTGAGTTCCTCTTCACTTTCTGCCAAAAGGGAGGTGTCATCTGCATATCTGAGGTTATTGATATTTCTCCTGGCAATCTTGATTCCAGCTTGTGCTTCCTGTAGCCCAGTGTTTCTCATGATGTACTCTGCATATAAGTTAAATAAGCAGGGTGACAATATACAGCCTTAACATACTCCTTTTCCTATTTGGAACCAGTCTGTTGTTCCATGTCCAGTTCTAACTGTTGCTTCCTGACCTGTGTATAGGTTTCTCAAGAGGCAGGTCAGGTGGTCTGGTATTCCCATCTCTATCAGAATTTTCCACAGTTTATTGTGATCCACACAGTCAAAGGCTTCGGCATATTCAATAAAGCAGAAATAGATGCTTTTCTGGAAGTCTCTTGCATTTCCCATGATCCAGCGGATGTTGGCAGTTTGACTCTGGTTTTTCAGCCTTTTCTAAAACCAGCTTGAATATCTGTAAGTTCACGGTTCACGTATTGCTGAATCCTGGATGGAAAATTTTGAGCATTACTTTACTAGCGTGTGAGATGAGTGCAATTGTGTGCTAGTTTTAGCATTTGGGGCATTGCCTTTCTTTGGGATTGGAATGAAAACTGACCTTTTCCAGTCCTCTGGCCACTGCAGAGTTTTCCAAATTTGCTGGCATACTGAGTGCAGCACTTGCACAGCATCATCTTTCAGGATTTGAAATAGCTCAACTGGAATTTCATCACCTCCAATAGCTTTGTTCATGGTGATGCTTTCTAAGGCCCACTTGACTTCACATTCCAGGATGTCCGGCTCTAGGTGAATGATCACACCATTGTGATTATTTTGGTCGTGAAGCTCTTTTTTGTACAGTTCTTCTGTGTATCCTTGCCACTTCTTCTTAATATCTTCTGCTTCTGTTAGGTCCGTACCATTTCTGTCCTTTATCAAACCCATCTTTGCATGAAATGTTCCCTTGGTATCTCTAACTGTCTTGAAGTGATCTCTAGTATTTCCCATTCTGTTGTTTTCCTCTCTTTCTTTGCATTGATAACTGAGGAAGGCTTTGAATCTTTTGAACTGTGGTGTTGGAGAAGACTCTTCAGAGTCCCTTGGACTGCAAGGAGATCCAACCAGTCCATCCTAAAGGAAATCAGTCCTGAATATCCGTTGGAAGTACTGATACTGAAGCTGAAGCTCCAATACTTTGGCCACATGATGCAAAGAAATAACTCATTGGAAAAGATCTTTATGCTGGGAAAGATCGAAGGCGGGAGGAGAAGGGGAAGACAGAGGATGAGACGGTTGGATGGTATCACTGACTCGATGGACCTGAGTGTAAGTAAGCTCCAGGTATTGATGATGGACAGGGAAGCCTGACATGCTGCAGTCCATGGGGTGACAAAGAGTCAGACAGGACTGAGTGACTGAACTGAACTGATAAATTTAAGAGATTCAAATTTAGCTACTTATTTATACAGTCTGTTTTTAAGATGTCTCATGTGAGCAATGAATGCAGTGCTAATTTGTGAAGCCTTTTAAAAACATCCGTTTATTGGTAGGTGTTTAGCTTTATTCTGAATAGCAATAAAATTGAGTAACTGGTTAATGATCAAGCTGCCATGATTTTAGGGTTCCTACATTTATCACAGAAATAGACTTTAAATAAATTTTGGGAGATGCTGAATTCATTTGTAGAAATGTAAAATTAGACATAAGAGGTCTGTCTGTATTTAACGAGTTTTGAACTTTTATCATAATAAAAATGTACATTCCTTAAAATAAGTGCTTTGTATTTTAAAAAGGAATTTTAGGACATAATTTCTCAAATTGAAAAAATTCAGTAACTTTATGTAGCCAAAATATTATTGTGACTACTCAGACATGGATTTAAATGTAGTCATATTAATGTATATAATATTTATGTCCAAACCTTATCAATCTGTACTTCAGAGTTTCACTGACTCTTACTTTAAAGCTACCAATATATTTAACTGTTTAAAATCCAATAAATCCAATCTTTTTTCCAGACAAAAGTGAAAGTGTTAGTTGCTCAATTATGTCCAACTCTTTGTGATCCCATAGACCAGCCCTCCAGGCTCCTCTGTCCATGAAATTCTCCAGGCAAGAATAATGGAGTAGGTAGCCATTCCCTTCTCCAGGGGATCTTCTTGACCCAGGGACTGTAACCAGGTCTCCTGCATTGCAGGCAGATTCTTTACTGTCTGAACCACCAGGGGAGCCCAACATAATCTTTTTTTGGAAAACATTTGGGAAATCTCTGGGGTAGTATTTCTCAAATTTAGCATGCATTTAACATCACCCATAGAGTGAATCCCATTACAGAGTTTCAGTTTATTAAGTCCAGGTCATAGCTCAAGCCTGTGCATTTCTAAGCATTTCTAATGTCTCACGTTGACTCTCATGTTACTGATTCAGGGCTCACACTTTGAAAACCGTTACTTTAAGGAATGCTTATGAATTCTGACTCATTTTGTTTTTTGGTCATTGCATTAGCATTCCATCTGACTATAATATTCTGAATTCAATTCCTTTCTTGTTTGACTGCTTCCCAGAAAGAGGACACTTAAGACAGTATCTCCAACTGCTTCCTTTGAACTAATGCTGCTCCACCCAGTACCACTTTGTTCTATTTAGTGACACAAGTCTACTTTCTTTATTTTCCTTTACCCAGCTAAGACTCTCTCCAAACCCACTTTAAAGTCAAGTTCATTAACAAGGGAAAATACCTTCCTATTCAGTTCACTACGTAAATTCCCCATGGATTTCTCTCACCCTCTCTGAGTGTATAAATTTCCAGATGTTTCATTCTCTCCATCTGTCCATCTGTCTGTCTGTCTGTCTCTCTCTCTCTATATATATATATATAATGAAAGTGTTAGTCACTCAGTCATATCCAACTCTTTGCTACCCCATGGACTGTAGCCTGCTAGGCTCCTCTCTCCATGGAATTCTCCAGGCAAGAATACTGGAATGGGTTGCCATTTCCTTCTCCAGGGGATCTTCCCAACCCAGGGATCAAACCCAGGTCTCCAGCATTGCAGGCAGATTCTTAACCATCTGAGCCATCAGGGAAACCATATATATTATATATTATTATATATTATATTATATCATATATGCTATGCTATGCTATGCTATGCTAAGTCACTTCAGCCATGTCCGACTCTGTGCGACCCCATAGACGGCAGCCCACCAGGCTCCCCCATCCCTGGGATTCTCCAGGCAAGAACACTGGAGTGGGCTGCCATTTCCTTCTCCAAATATCATATATAATATACATTATATAAATATTTCTTGATATATACATACACTTACATACATATACACATGTCCCCAATTTTTGAAGTTCTCCTTGCCCAGTGGAACTGCTGGATTTCAATCTTGCCATGCTTCTTGCCATTCAACACCGATTCAGTTTCTTTTCAGACATACTCTCAACATCAATCACTGTTCATTTGAACTCTTTTTACAAGAGGCAACTTATCACCATGTAAATATTTGAGACCAATAGATGAAGTGAATTGATAGGGATCAGCCCCCAAATTCACATAAAAAATCTCAAATTTACCTTAATGCTACCATTATCATTTCTAGCATAGGATCAGAAAAATCATGGCTTGTAAAAAATATAATTTATAACAGCAAGACATACTAGTAAGACATATCTCAGTGTCAGTTTTATAGATAGAAGTCATGCATAATAGAAATTGATATTGATATGAAGTGAAATATTGTTAGCATATTTTGCTGAGGTGGTAATACATCCTACCTCCACAAGTGACTTTGTAGTGATTATGATGATGCTATAAAGAGTCATTCTAGTTCTACTCAGTTAAGGATGGATTGTTTCTAAATTTAGAGAATTAGTAGGCACTTGGCTTCCCTGTGGCTCAGATGGCAAAGCATCTGCCTGCAATGAGGGAGACCCAGGTTCGATCCCTGGGTCAGGAAGATGCCCTGGAAAAGGAAATGGCAACCCACTCCAGTACTCTTGCCTGCAGAATTCCAAGGACTGGTGGGCTACAGTCCATGGAATTGCAAAGAGTCAGACACGACTGAGTGACTTCACTTTCACTTTAACCTATTAGCCTGATTATCCATGAAATAGATAGTTGAAATGTGGGAAATAAATTATTTAAAATAAATCTGTTATGTAAATTGCATAAACCTGAACCCGTTTTTTCTTCAGAGAAGTAAAAATAAATGACAAGATTTGCAAAGAAAAATTACAGATATTTCTCCTATGAAGGCACAAGTGTCATTTTACACTCGTATCTTTAGATCTTTTAGAAGGTATTACAGCTCTTAACAAAGCAAAAGCTTCTTTCCTGAGATACACATTTATCAGTAGAAAATAAATGCTAGTGAGTGCTTTAGCACCAATTCCCCTTACTTTTAGTTAGAAAACTTTGAATTTGTGCAAATTTCATAATAGGACCATGCTCTAAGACAATACTACATGCAGAACTAACCTGAGGTAGGTAAAGTTTTGACTAGTAAAGGTACAGGTAGAAGGCCAAGAGGTAGAGTGGGGTTAGGATGTGGAGAAAGGTTTGAAGTAATCATGAGGTTATGGGCTTCCCTAATAGCTCAGTTGGTAAAGAATCTGCCTACAATGCAGGAAACCCTGGTTTGATTCCTGGGTCAGGAATATCTGCTGGAGAAGGGAAAGGCTATGCACTCCAGTATTCTTGGGCTTCCATTGTGGCTCAGCTGGTAAAGAATCTGCCTGAAGTTCAGGAGACCTGGGTTCAATCCCTGGGTTGGGAAGATCCCCTGGAGAAGGGAAAGGCTACCCACTACAGTATTCTGACCTGGAGAATTCCATGGACTGTATAGTCCATGGTGTCACAAAGAGTCAGATACAACTGAGTGACTTTCACCTATGACAACAGCGAGATTATGAAAAATCTTGCAGGCTGTTAGAGAGTTTTTCTTTTATCTTAAGATAAGAGGAGAGTATAGACATTAATCTTGGGATATATGTTTTTTAAAAGTTATTCTAGTGATTTTGTACAATTAAGGTAGAACGGATAGAAAAAATTTTATTTCACTCAAAATTTTGTTCATTAAATTTATTTTATTTCAGATTTTCTGATGCATGACTCTAGGCACATTACTTTTCTTAGGATATGGGAAAATACTTAATTCTTAGAGTCATCATATGTGTACTCAGTCACTCAGTTGTGCCTGACTCTGCGACCCCATGGACTGTAGCCCACCAGCCCACTTTGTCCATGAAATATTTCAGTCAAGAATACTGAAGTGGATTGCCGTTTTCTACTGCAAGGGATCTTCCCATCTTATCCATGTTCATTTCTGAAATACATGTTTCTTGATTACAACAAACATGAAAATACTAAATATGTCAATATATAAAGTTCATAAATTATTTGAAATTTTGAAGTATATATGAATGCAGCAAATGTTATATTACATAATTATTCTAAAATAAGCCAAATTAAATATGACTATTGTCTTAACTTCCCTACTGCTTTTCCCAATATCCCTATGGCTTTTCCAAATATCCCATTACTATTTATCTGTATCTATATATACAGTAAAACTAGCAAAATCCAGTGAAGGAGAAAAAGAGTTATTTATCAATTCAAGAACCTTCTGTTGAACACACAGTTCATTCAGAGGTCTCTGAAGCCCTTTGTAGATGAGACGATCTCAATAAGGGCTGCCTATGACTTTTATTCTATTATGGTCAATGCTAAGATACTTATTATTCAGTCTAAATAGTCGAATTGAAGGTGGGTAGCTTTTCTTCTTTAGACAACTTATAAAACATAGCTTTGGAGCTCCTAAAATTATGGTCATTTGAAAATATCAGGTGGATGGGGAAAAAGAGCTTAATAGTTCATTATAAAGAATAAAATCTACCTATGGAGAGTTATCTTCAACTTTCCTAGCTTCCCAATAAAGATATAAACTCATATAGTATTTGACTTAGGCTGAGTTCCACCATAAACAGACCCTAATTCAAGAGTTTTAGTGTTGGTAGATTATTTGGAGTGATTCCTTGAACAAGTGAGGTTAGAAGGGTATAGAAGTCATTCAAAGCATATTAATGAGTAGAGGCTCACCCAGTGTCTAATGGGGGCTAATTCCCATTGGAGCCTTGGAAGCTATTTGGTCTGTTAATAAGGACAGAACTGTAGCATGTATTTACCAATTTCTGTTCTTCATTGGTTGAGGGTTCTTCTTGAGAATGTTAATTCTTGGCAATTCTAGCCAAGGAAAGCTAATGGGCAAAGATCCATATGTTTATAGCAACATTGAATGCTGAGAAAAAAGAGAGGCAGGACACATGAAGCATCTGTTGTAGTATTATTTAAAAAGTTCAAGTATCTACCTCAGGAAGTATGATTAACTATTTAATCACACATAGAACATAAGTCTTTTATTACCTGGATCTTTGCTTCAAGATCTGTTAGCATGAGAAAGGAGAGATCATATATAAGACAGAATGGGGATAGGAGAAACTAATTCATAACTATAGATATGTTTCCAGTGCTTTACCCCATCATGTGTAAAACAGGGCCAAAGATAATTGGTCTCATAAAGTTTTTAAGAGAGATAAACATGGCTATGGCTGGAAAATAGCAGGTTCTTACAACTGGTTAATATTTGTTAGTATTTTATCTTCAAAAAAAATCAGCTTTTAGTTTCTCTGATATTTTTCTGTTGTCTCTCTTGTCTATATTTTTATTTTTATTTCAATCTTTGATATTATCTTAAAAAAATATTTAAAAAGCCCACATTTTCCTTTAAGAATAGTAATGAGACAAGGTGACTACCCTAATCATTTTGTTCAATGTAGCATAAGAAGTCTTAGCCAGAGCAATTAGGCCTGTGGGAGCTGTATTTCTAAAATGTATTTAGAAAAGACAGAGGAACCAGAGACCAAATTGCCAACATCCATTGGATCATAGAAATGGCAAGGGAATTCCAGAAAAATATCTACTTCTTCTTTATCGACTATGCTAAAGCCTTTGACCATGTAGATCACAACAAACTATGGAAATTGTTAAAGAGATGGGAATACCAGACCACCTTACCTGACTCCTGAGAAACCTGTATGAAGGTCAAAAAGCAACAGTTAGAACCAGACATGGAACAAAGGACTGGTTCCAAATTTGGAAAGAAGTACAAGGCTGTATATTGTCACCCTGCTTATTTAACTTATATGCAGGGTACATCACACAAAATGCCAGTATGGATGAAGCTCAAGCAATAATCAAGATTTCCAGGAGAGATATCAATGACCTCAGATATGCAGTTAGCACCACCCTAATAGCAGAAAACAAAGAAGAACTAAAGAGCCTCTTGATGAGGGTGAAAGAGGAGAGTGAGAAACCTGGCTTAAAAGTCAGCATTCATCGAAATGAATCCGCCACAGGTGGGCAAAACTAATACAATATTGTAAAGTTTAAAAATAAAATAAAATTGAAAAAAAAAAAGTCAGCATTCAAAAAACGAAGATCATGGCATCCACTCCCATCGCATCATGGCAAATAGATAGAGAAACAATGGAAACACTGACAGACTTTATTTTCTTGGGCTCCAAATCACTGTAGACAGTGATTGCAGCCATGAAACTAAAAGATGTTTGCTTCTTGGAAGAAAAGCTATAACAAACATACACAGTGTATTAAAAAGCAGAGATATCACTTTGTTGACAAAGGTCCGTCTAGTCAAAGCTATGGTTTTTCCAGTAGTCATGTATGGATATCGGAGTTGGACAATTTAAGAAGGCTGAGCACTGATGAATTGTTGCTTCTGAACTGCAGTTTTGGAGAAGACTCTTGAGAGTCCCTTAGACTGCAAGGAGATCCAACCAATCAATCCTAAAGGAAGTCAACCCTGACTATTTATTGGAAGTACTGATGCTGAGGCTTAAGCTCCAATACTCTGGCCATCTGCACTTGGCCAGATGCAAATTGCCAACTCGTTGGAAAAGACCCTGATGCTGGGAAAGAGTGAAGGCAGGAGAAGAAGGGGATGACAGAAGATGAAACGGTGGGATGGCATCACCAATACAATGGACATGAGTTTGAGTGAACTCTGGAAGGTGGTAAAGGACAGGGAAGCCTGACATGCCACAGTCCATGGGCTTGCAAACAGTCGGACATGACTGAGTGATTGAACAACAATAACCACGAAAATGAAATAAAATAAAAGGCATTCAATTAGAAAGGAAGTAAAACTGTCTGTATTTACAGATGACACATAAAACTGTATATAGAAAGCCATAAAAACAGAGATATAGATCAATGGAATAGATTAGAGAGGCCAGATGTAAACTCATGCATATATAGTCAATTATTCACAATAAAGATGACAAGAATATATAATAGGAAAAAGAATAGTTTCTTCCATTAACAGTGCTGAGAAAATGAGGTGTGTAGGGGTGTGTGCTAAAAGTCATTCCAATAGTGTCCTTAGTTCAGTTCAGTTCAGTCGCTCAGTCGTGTCCGACTCTCTGTGACCCCATGAATCACAGCACGCCTGGCCTCCCTGTTCATCACCAACTCCCGGAGTTCACTGACTCACGTCCATCGAGTCAGTGATGCCATCCAGCCATCTCATCCTCTGTCGTCCCCTTCTCCTCCTGCCCCCAATCCCTCCCAGCATCAGAGTCTTTTCCAATGAGTCAACTCTTCGCATGAGGTAGCCAAAGTACTGGAGTTTCAGCTTCAGCAACATTCCCTCCAAAGAAATCCCAGGGCTGATCTCCTTCAGAATGGACTGGTTGGATCTCCTTGCAGTCCAAGGGACTCTCAAGAGTCTTCTCCAACACCACAGTTCAAAAGCATCAGTTCTTCGGCACTCAGCTTTCTTCACAGTCCAATTCTCACATTCATACATGACCACTGGAAAAACCATAGCCTTGACTAGACAGACCTTTGTTGGCAAAGTAATGTCTCTGCTTTTGAATATGCTGTCTAGGTGGGTCATAACTTTCCTTCCAAGGAGTAAGCGTCTTTTAATTTCATGGCTACAGTCACCATCTGCAGTGATTTTGGAGCCCAGAAAAATAAAGTCTGACACTGTTTCCACTGTTTCCCCATCTATTTTCCATGAATTGATGGGACCAGATGCCATGATCTTTGTTTTCTGAACGTTGAGCTTTAAGCCAAGTTTTTCACTCTCCTCTTTCACTTTCATCAAAGAGGCGTTTTAGTTCCTCTTCACTTTCTGCCATAAGGGTGGTATCATCTGCATATCTGAGGTTATTGATATTTCTCCTGGAAATCTTGATTCCAGCGTGTGCTTCTTCCAGCCCAGCGTTTCTCGTGATGGACTCTGCATATAAGTTAAATAAGCAGGGTGACAATATACAGCTTTGACGTACTCCTTTTCCTATTTGGAACCAGTCTGTTGTTCCATGGAACCAGTCTGTTGTTTCATGTCCAGTTCTAACTGTTCCTTCCTGACCTGCATATAGGTTTCTCAAGAGGCAGGTCAGGTGGTCTCTTATTCCCACTCTCTTTCAGAGTTTTCTACAGTTTATTGTGATCCACACAGTCAAAGTCTTTGGCATAGTCAATAAAGCAGAAATAGATGTTTTTTTTGGAACTCTCTTGCTATTTTGATGATCCAGTGGATGTTGGCAATTTGATCTCTGGTTCCTCTGCCTTTTCTAAAACCATCTTCAACATCTGGAAGTTCACTGTTCGCCTATTGCTGAAGCCTGTCTTGGACAATTTTGAGCGTTACTTTACTAGTGTGTGAGATGAGTGCAATTGTGTGGTAATTTGAGCATTCTTTGTTATTGCCTTTCTTTGGGATTGGAATGAAAAGTGACATTTTCCAGTCCTGTGGCCACTGCTGATCTTCACAAATCCTTGGACTGTAGCCTGCCAGGCTCCTCTGTCTATGGAATTCTCCAAGCAATAACACTGGACAGGGCTGCCATGCTCTGCTCTAGGGGATCTTCCTGACTCAGGAATCGAACCTGTGTCACTTTGGTCTCTAGCATTGGCTAGCAGTTTCTTTACCACTAGCATTGCCTGGGAAGCCCGAGAAAACCTGGTAGCCACTTGCAAAAGAATGAAACGTGGTCACTGTCTTATGTTGTTATTATTCAGTTGCTTAGTCATCGCAGACTCTGTGACCCCATGGAGTGCAGCACACTAGGTTTCCCTATATGAGTTGATTTTCATGCATCATACATGAAAATCAACTCAAAATGGATGAAAGACATAAAGTAAGACCTACAATCATAAAACCACATAACATCTAGAAGGAAACACAGAGTAAAATTCTTTGATCTGAGGCTTGGCGATAATTTTTTAGATTTGGTACCAAAAGGAAAAACCAAGCAAGAGCAAGAATAAAAAAGTAGATCAGCATCAAACTAAAAGCTTTGCACAGCAAAGGAAACTATAAATAAAATAGACAGGCAACCTATAGAATGGTAGAAAATATTTGCAGTTATATGCTTGACAATGTGATGACATCCAAAATATATAAAGAACTCAAAGCTGTGTGCTCAGTTGCTAAATTGTCTCTGACACTGCAACCCTATGGACTGTAGCCCACCATACGCTTCTGTCCATGAGATTTTCCAGGCAAGAGTACTGGAGTGGGTTGTCATGTCCTCCTCCAGGGGGTCTTCCCAACCCAGGGATCGAACCCACATCCTGCACGTCTTCTGCATTGCAAGCCAATTCTTTGTCACTTAGCCATAGGAAACATCCCTAAAAAACTCATATAACTAAAAGAAAATGCAAATAACCTGATCAAAAGAAAAATTGGGCAGAGGAACTGAATAGACTCTTTTTCCAAAGATGACTTACAAATGGTCACAGATACATAAAAAGATGCTTGACATCACTAATTATCAGAAAAATGCACATCAAAACCACAATGAGATATCACTGCGCACATGTTAGAATGACATCATCAAAAGGACGAAGGGTCCAAGTGTTAGTAAGGATATAGAAAGAAGGAGACCTTTGTGCACTATTGGTGGGAATGTAAATTGGTACAGCCACTATAGAAAAAAATATTAGGGATCTCTAAAAATTAAGAATAAAGCTACTATATGATCCAGTAATTCTAATTCTGGGCATATACCCAAAGGAAATGAAATCATTGTCTCAAAAAGATATATGCACTTCCATGTTTATTATAGCATTATTTAGAGTAGTCAAGACTGAAAACAGCTCAAGTGTTCATCAAAGGATAACTGGATAAAGAATATATGATACACACACCACATACAGAAACATTGAAATATTATACAGCCATTAAAAGAAGGGACTCTTGCTATGTTTGACAACATGGATGAACCTTGAGGGCATTATGCTAAGTGAAATGTCAGAGAGAGAGAGAAATACTGTATAATCTTACTAATATGTGGAACCTAAAAATACTGAATCATAGACACAGAGAATGGATTGGTGTTGCCCAGAGGTTCTGGGGTAAGAGGAAATAGATGCTGCTGCTGCTGCTGCTAAGTTGCTTCAGTCGTGTCCGACTCTGTGCGACCCCGTAGACGGCAGCCTACCAGGCTCCTCCGTCCTTGGGATTCTCCAGGCAAGAACACTGGAGTGGGTTGCCATTTCCTTCTCCAATGCATGAAAGTGAAAAGTGAAAGTGAAGTCACTCAGTCGTGTCCGACTCTTCACGACCCCATGGGCTGCAGCCTACCAGGCTCCTCCGTCCATGGGAGTTTCCAGGCAAGAGTACTGGAGTGGGTTGCCATTGCCTTCTCCAAAGAGGAAATGGATGAAGGTAGTCAAAAAGAACAAACTTCCAATTATAAGAATAAATAATAGTACAGATGTAATGTACAGTATAGTGACTACAGTTACCAAAATGCTACTGAATATTTGAAAGATGCTAGGAAACAGATCTTAAAAGTTCTCATCACAGGAAAATTATATAACTATGTGAGGTGATGGATGTTTACTAAACTTTTGTGCTAATTATTTTGCAAAAATGCATATATCAAATTATTATGTTGTACCAGTTAAACTAATATAAAGTTATATATCAATTATATCTCAATAAAATATAAAAAATAGAATTAGATATGAAATGTTCAGAAAATTGATAGGTAAACCTAAAAACAGTAAGCAATAAACGTATGTTTATCCAAATTACTAGGAAGATTTGAAAAAAAAAAACTTCTAAATCTAAAAAACATAGAAACTGAAATTGATGATGGCACAGTGAGTGGGTTAATTGATAGGTTACATATAGATGAAACAGAATTTGTAAGGTAGAAGAAAGAACTATCTGAAGGAACTCCTGAGAATGCAGGAGACAACAAGATTACATAGAGACAACAAAATGTAAAATATATCAGTTTAATAGATTTGGTAGCTAGACTGAGTCATTTGTTAGGAATAGGAAATAGAAAAAGATGGTTGAGAATTTTCCAAAATTAATGAAAGATATGAATTCATTAAGGTAGAATTAACAGATCATCTCCAAAGGAAAGACAGTGATACTGGCAGTAGACTTCTCAAATGAAACAATGGACGCTAGATAAGTAGCATAATATTACAAAAGTACAGATATAAAGCTAAACCTTAAATCAAGTCCCAAGCAGATTTTTCATAAAAAGATCAACATTTTCAGATAAACAAAAACTGAGAGGACCATTAACAGATGCACAGCATAAAAATATATTTCAGAAATAAAGGAAATTAGCCATCAGTTAGGTCTGAGGTTGAAAAAGAATGATAAACAAAGCATTCTGCTAACTATGCAAATGGATCCAAATAAATAGTTATAAAGCAATACTAAGATATCTAATTTATGGGCTTATAAGGAAACATACCTAAAATTATAGTCAACCATAAGAGTAGCCTACATTAGAAGGTAGGGATAATTAGATTGAATGTGTTTTAAGTTGATGTTTTAGAGAGGTGTTAGGTTAGTAATTAAATATGAAATTTGTTTAACATTATTACAAATTGTGTTTAACTTCCTGTAATAGAAATACAAAAATGACTGCCTTAAATAGCTTAGGGACTTCTTTTCTATCATATAAAATAAGACAAAAGGTATGCAGTCTAAGGGAGATGTGGGCTGCTCTGGATTTTTTAGAAATCCAGACTCTGCACTGCTATCTTTTGCATTTGGTTGGAAGTCAGGGACTGTAATTTCTTGTACTGTGGCCAGTTGGCAGTCACCAGGACAAAGACATCAGGTAGTAAGAGCTTGTCAAAGGCAAATGATTTCCCGCTTAACTCAGACCACTCTTTGAAGAAAGCTTTGCTGGAAATCTTAACCCCAAATTTCAACCTATATTATGTTAGTTATATACTTAGTCACATTTGCTGAAATTTCACAGGAAATTGGAGGGTAGTTTTCAAACAGCCCCCAACTAGGTGAAGGTTCCCTTAGAGACAGAAAATTTTTAAAAAATGATTATTGGTTAGAAATCTAGCAGTTTCTGTTTCTGACAGATTTAGTAAAACATTCAGAGCTATCAGTAAGTATAAACTAGAACTGACAACTTCCAAACCAGTAGGGAAATGGAAATGTACTATTTGTTGAAAATACCATCTTTTCATTAATAAAATATTGGAATCTTTGTGAAAAATCAATTAACCATATATTTAATGGTTTATTTCAGGAGTATCAATTCTATTCCATGGATATATATTTTTTTCCTTAGGCCAGTGCCACGTAGTTTTGATTTCTGTAGCTTTGTAGTAAGCGTGAACTCAAGAAGTGCAAATCCACCAACTTTTTTTTTTTAGATTACTTTGACTTTTTTTGGTCCACTATATTTTCCTATACAGTTTGGTATCAGACTGTCAATTTTCGGTTTTGATAAAATATATCTTCAATAATTTTAATAGAAACTGCACTGAATCATTTTGGGGAGAATTATCATCTTAATAATATTGAGCATTCCTATCTGTGAACGTGGAATTGATTCTCTTTTCCTTTAGCTTCTTTTTATTCCCTCTTTCAGCAATGTTTTAGTTTTCAGTTTACAAATTTTCACTTCTATATATTGTCTTGTATCCTGCAAACTTGCTATGCTTGTTTATTAGTTCCTATGTTTATGGGTGTGTGTGTGTGTGTGTGTGTGTGTGTGTAGTGTACATCTGTGTATGCATGCATATCCCTTTGGATTGTCTGCATAATCATGGCAGCTGTGAATAAAAACATGTTTAATCCTTATTTGATAATCTATATTACTTTCATGTATTTTCTTTGTCTGATTGCCTGGATAGAATCTCCAGTGCAATACAGAATTAAAGTGGTAGAAGTGGGCATGTTGCCTTATTCTCAATCTTAGGGAGAAAGCATTCATAATTTCACGGTTAAGTATGATGTGACCTGTAGGTTGTGGAGAATTAAGGCTGCACACGTGGAGGAGGGGTTTTCTAGAAACTATGAATTAACTTGTTGAAAATGGGAGAGGGAAGTGAATAAAGCTATGACTTGAAGATTGACATTTTGATACGTAAATGAAAGAATGGACCTGCTAAATTGTTGCCGAGGCCTTTAAAAATGTTCTAATATCCTGAGAGGAGTCTTCAAACTGATTTCCACAATTTCATTGATTTTAAAGTATTCTGACCTAGAATCTTGTCCATTTCAAGTTTTAGGATCAGTACTACAGACTGCTTGTTGCAAATAGTTGCTATAAGGAATGTGGTGTCGAACATGATAAAGTTTCTCAGATTGCTGGAGCCTGTAGAGTTTTGTGCCCTAAGGCTAAGGACCAAAACCTGAAATTATTTTTCAGAATTTGATCAGTATCAGTACAGGGCGGGAAGTACTGATGTGATGTGACCTCAGTGTTCTTGTCCTCTGAAAGAACTGTAAGTGCCACAGAAACTTCTGCTTGTATAGGATTGGAAGCACATGCAGTAGTCTAAACGGCAGGCAGTGGTGAACACAGCCCTGGAAGACTGAAATTATAATGGGAGTTAACAACAGATACTTTAAAGCAGAGATTAAAAATGACACTTTTAAAAAAATTAATCGCTCTTTCTGTGTAGGAATTGAGAAGAAATTAATCTTTGAAGGGTTCAAGAATCTGCGTCACCTTGACCATCTGTGCACTGCTTCCCTCAATCACGGCGAGGAAATATTTCTTGTCAGGTTTTCAAGTTCTGTTCCCTAGTCACTTAGCAACACTTTGGATTTTTATCATAATTGTGTCTGAGCCAGCTGGATTTCAGCTAGGTTGCTGAAATGCAACAGTTGGAAGACTGGTTTTGGAGAAGATGTCAGTTAGCTAGGGATCATTTTAATTTAAGTGGGTTTGCCAAAAGAAACCTGAGGAGAATCCTGACATTCATAGGAAAAATCACTTATATTTTTCAAGATCTCACATTTGTGAATTACCACATAAGCACAAATATAGTTGTGAAATCGTGTTAAATGATAAATTGCGCCATGACAGGAGTGTTTGAAAGTTTTAATAGACTATCTGAGTGGAAGAATGAATTTTTTCATTTTCTTTTTTTGTTCTGAATTAACATAATTATAGAATAGACATAACTGTAACATTCCACATGGCCACCAATATAGGAATCAGTATGTGCTTTGCTGCATTTAGGCACGATACTCCTTTTTCCTAGACATTTTGTCGGGAATTTCATCAGTGTTGAACTCTTGTTCCCGCTTATCTCTCTGCCTTTCTGAGACCCACCTACTTCCCACTCAGACTGCAGGCCCTTCAGGAAGAAATGCTAATGCTGTCTCTTTTCCTTGTACTGTCACAGATGCAAAGAACTCTTTGAAATAGCCCCATATTTCCTGGGACTATGTAACTTGAAAAGACAGAGTACTTGCTTTTTATAATTTCACTTAAGTTCTATTACTATTATTATGCAACTTTTGCAGTAGGGGTAAAACTCCATATCCTATGTTTACTGCATGAATATATATATAACGGTTTTGAATATCATAGATCCAGAACCTTTGGGAATTTGCTATTCAAAAAAATTTTTTTCTGGATGAGAAACACTTTAGACTTCTTAACCTTACATTCAAAACATTATTGTTTACTTTTTTAGCCTATGAAAATAGGACTTCATTTTTATTTTCATGACTTATTGCCTACATAAACATAAGAAAATAACAAAGGAATAAGATTGAAAGTTAAATGCTGGATGCTAGGCCAGATTTCCTCTTTAGGTATGGGCCTCTATCCCATATTAGCCTAATTATTTATGTTTCAGCAGTTTCACAGTATTAAAAATCACTACATGTCATGGATTTCTGGAGTGGTTTGCATTTTTCTACCAATCCACCAATGCAATTTTTAATTAATTTTTAAAGTGGACTATAGTTGATTTATAATGTTGTGTAGTTTCTGCTAAATTTTCTTAAAGATTTTTAGAGCCCCCTATACACATACTAATCTCTTCACCATTGTCAGCCATAAAACAGAAAAAATGAGACTCTTTAAATTCAAGGCTTTAGAACACAACCTCAGGCCTGTTTCAACTTTTAATTTGGTCCATATTTTAGAAAAATGTCACTCTATAACCACCTTTATTCTTAAAGAAAACAACATGATAAAGCAGAAGAAAGATACGGTTTCTAGGGCTAGGTATATATTTAAATTATATATTCTTTCGTTATTTTTTGATTGCCTTTACATGTTACTTAATTTGCCTTTACCTGCCTCCTGAGAAATATGTATGCAGGTCAAGAAGCACCAATTAGAACTGGACATGGAACAACATACTCCAGGACATGAAACCTCAGATATGCAGATGACACCACCCTTATGGCAAAAAGCAAAGAAGAACTAAAGAGCCTCTTGATGAAAGGGAAAGAGAAAGGTGAAAAAGTTGGCTTGAAAACTCAACATTCAGAAAACTAAGATCATGGCATCTGGTCCCATCACTTCATGGGAATTAGATGGGGAAACAATGGAAAGAGTGAGAGACTTTATTTTTGGGGGCTCCAAAATCACTGCAGATGGTGACTGCAGCCATGAAATTAAAAGACACTTGCTCCTTGGAAGATAAGTTATGACCCACCTAGATAGCATATTAAAAAGCAGAGACATTACTTTGCCAACAAAGGTCTGTCTAGTCAAACTTATGATTTTTCCAGTAGTCATGTATGGATGTGAGAGTTGTACTATAAAGAAAGCTGAGCACCAAAGAATTGATGCTTTTGAACTGTGGTGTTGGAGAAGACTCTTGAAGAGTACCTTGGACTGCAAGGAGATCCAACCAGTCCATCCTAAAGGAAATCAGTCCTGAATATTCTATGGAAGAACTGATGCTTAAACTGAAACTCTAATAATTTGGCCACCTCATGTGAAGAACTGACTCAGTTGAAAAGACCATGATGTTGGGAAAGATTGAAGGCTGGATGAGAAGGGGACAACAGAGGATGAGATGTTTGAATGACATCACCGCCTCAATGGACATGAATTTGAGTAAGCTCCAGGAGTTGGTGATGGACAGTGAAGCCTGTGCCGTCCATGGGGTCACAAAGAGTTGGACCTGACTGAGTGACTGAACCGAACTGAATTTGCCTTTTCCCTAAAATAAATGTAAATAATGAATTAAAAGTTATATTTAGGATTAAATGAAGTAATGCTTCATTTTTGATTGATGAATTGTATATTTTTCTATCTGCTTATTCTAGGAAAAAAGTTATGTGGCTTGCAGTGCTACATAAAGTGTCTAGCTAAAAATAGAGTGAAAAGAATTGGGGAAAACATGGTTGCAGCAAAATGGAACCAGGATTCTTAAAAAAAATTATATCAACTTCATAAGTATCATGATCATTTCTCTTGTGAGAGATGAGTACATAGTATGGTGATGACATAATGAATAAACAGCCTCAGCAATATCTTTATAATAGTCCCAAATTAGAAATTTCATGACTATTTCTTGCAAAATCTTCAATATAAATGGGTGTTATTATTTAAAAGGACAGATAAAGAAAACTATGCTTCAGGAGGCCAAAAATGTGCAGTTTTGATATTCATATAAGTTTCTACTTTCTAAAGAATAAAGAACTAGTGGATATTTTCTCTGACACAGTCTGTCCTGAATACCCAGTTTTCCTTGCACTTCTTTCTATGTCATCCCTTCTGAAAGGCAAAGGTCCATTCAGTTACGCTATCTAGCTTAAAGCTCAGGATCTCTCGTAGATGTATGATCTTTCCTCATAAGTCTGATAGAGTTATCGTTAGTCTAGAAACAAAGCATTTGCTGTTAGCATGAATGCTCAATATAAAATGATGACATAGACCAGGGGTCAGCAAACTTTTTTTGTAAAGGGCCAGATGGTATGTATTTTCAGCTTTGTAGACCATACTGTCTTGGTTACAACTATTCAACTGCCACTGAGGGGTGAAAACAACCAGATATAAAGCTAGATAGGCATGGCTATGTTCCAGTAAAAATTTTATTTACACAAACAGGCAAACTGGATTTGGCCTGTAGGTCATAGTTTTATTCTCCCAACATATATGCATGAAATTAAGCATGAAATTCTCATTTAAGGAAAAGAAGAATAATAAATACATAGTGATTATTGTAAGTCTGTGGCAATGATCAAATCTTGCTGTATGTAAATCACAAAGTACAAGTTCTTTGACTAGTTCAACTGGTAATATATAGCTCTCTGGGAAGTTCTTGACTGTTTTCTTCTTTCGTCATATCTTAAGTGAACATTGTCAAAGTGTCCTTTTGGAAGACTATGTAATTTCATAGCCAGAATCCTAGTGATATAGATGGTAAATGTGTGTATGTGTTGTGGGAGGTGGGAGGGAAAGCTATTACTGTTAGAGTTGAATGATTACCATCCTTTGCAAGCCAAGATTGATTATCAAAGTAATTCTCTAAAAACTTAATTTTCAGACTGTATGTAAATAAGGAAAGCTAGTGATCTTGCCTAGCATGTGATCAGATAGTGTTTGAGTCTAAATGACTTTTTTTTTTTTTTTTTTACAGATTGTGCTCCATTCACTCCCAACATCCTAGTCTTCCCCTTTCACTGAGACTGTTGCAGCTATATGGAGGCCATCTGATTAAAAAATGCTTGAGTGACATGGTGCCATGTTATTTCCATCTTTGACTTCAGGCCTGTTGTCCTTTGGTGCCAAGGTAACTGTTTTACTCTTCTAAAGCTACCACTAAGAAAGCCTCTATCACATAGGTATACCTAGAGCCAAGGGAATAGAAAATGTAGTATTTATACTGGTCAGAATGATGTGTCCACCTAAAAATGAGGTGGTTTTTGTATATGTGTTTCTGTGTGCTTGGATAGAATGATTAGCAGAGAAAGCCTAGTCATTGTCATAGTATCCTATTCTTTGTGGGCATGACTTGATCTAGGATGTATTTTAGAATACCAAAATGACAAATATGATATATATATATATATATATATATCATATAATATGATTATTGTTTCTATTAGCTATAACAGGAGAGGCTTATACAAATTATGTAAAGAAGTGGAATGAAGTCGCTCAGTTGTGTCCGACTCTTTGCGACCCCATGGACAGTAGCCTACCAGGCTCTGCCATCCATGGGATTTTCCAGGCAAGAATACTGGAGTGGGCTGCCATTTCCTAGATGGATAATAAATAATTTTTAAGAAAAAAGGAAGGGAATAAGAAAATGTTTACACCTCTTGAAATTTCTAGCTAGTCTACCTAAGCAATGTACCTATCAAACCTGATTCTTCACTACAGTATGTGATTCAGTTTCTGAGTGTTGACAATAATCATGGTCTTTTTTGAGCTCGTGCAGATTGCATTATAACTATTATTTCTAGTCTCAAAGACCAGGGTCTGGAAAGGGTCAATATGTAAGATCAAAAATAACTTGTTCCTGGAGGAGTTCATAGGAACATATAACAGTAATCCATGTGGAAAAGCAGTAACTAAAGCCATCCTGTTCTTTGGTCGGAGTATTCAACCAGTAATTCCAGATTACCTTCTGGCAAGGAAAATAACTGGAATTTTATTTAGATGGAATATTCAGGAAAGAAACAAGTCAAAGTTTTGTAAGGAAGAGAGGGTCACCATTTTGGAGCTGGTGCAAATTGTAGGAGATAGAGGTGGACAGTATGGTGTTGGTAATTCAGAGCTTGCTTGCCTTCTCAGGATACTTTAATGGATTTAGGATTTTAAATGAACTGAAAACTAAAAATATTAGTAGCCCACAATTAGAATATTCTTTGAAAACTACAACAGTTGATGGTTTCTAAAGGTAGAGTAAGAGACTGTTTCAGAAATCAGTGGCAATCTGTGCCTCTGTGGCTTCATTTACCAGATTTGTGCTTTGTCCAGCACTCTGTGCCAAGACTAATTGCCCAGCTCAAGTTTCTGGTTCCTATGAATTTTTTCTTCAAAGAGAATTTGTGATTATACTTAAGAGTTAATATGAAAAGTTGTAAAACATTTCAAATATTCCAAGACTTAAAGGCAGTTATACTTATTGCTGTCTAATCAGTTTAAAATTTTTTCTATTAAAAATAAAATGCTAAATATAAAGACCCACATAGCGTCTTTGGTCTCTTTCTTGTAAGACATAGGAAATATCCTGATTTGGTCATTTCATTCCTATGCATATTTTTACATTTTACTAAACTAAATTTGGTCATTCCTTATTATATATGGTATATATTTGCAAATTCACCTGCATGCTAAATTCTATTTGTAATGCAGAATCAATACTCATGCACTTTTGACATGTCATTCACTGACGTATAAAAGTTTTCCAGCTGAGGTTGAACAAGGCACAACTCTGCCTTCTTTCAGTTCTCATATTGTGTAAACAAATGTCCTTTTCGTAGTCTATTTTGTACCACTTTTAAAAAATGTGTTTTCCTCTTCTCACGTTTGGTGAGTACGCTGTTTAAAACGGCTCCCAGTGCAGCACTGAAGTGCTGCCTAGTGTTCCCAGGCGCAAGAAAGCTGTGATGTGCCTTATGGAGAAAATGCGTATGCTTGATGGGTTTCATTCAGGCATGAGTTATAGTGCTGTGGGCCATAAATTCAATGTTAACAAATCAAAAATATCAAGAAAAGAGGAAACTTGCTGATTGTACATGAAACCACTTTGCAACGTTTACTACGTTTACGAAGCTACAAAAACGACTGAAATGGGGCTAAATGTATGGATTCATGAGCTGGCAATCCGTTTTTTAAAAAGTGTAGTCGACAACATTGTTGTGAGGCTGAAAGCCAAAGAAATTTATGATCACATTACCCAGGGTCAGAAAAACGATAAACCCTTTTCAGCTAGTGCTCACTGGCCTACATGTCTCAAAAGGTGATGTAGCATAAAGAATGTTAAACTTGCAGGCTCTGTATAACCAGTAGTGCTGCCATGAGCATCACTGTACATATCTCTTTACACTCACGTGTGGGGTTTGTCTATAACAGACATAAGGGGACTTTCCATACCACATATTAATACATCTTCCACTTAAGAAGCTATATGAATCACTCATTTTCACAATAATGATGTGTGACGGATCACTGCAGAATTCAATGACATAAGGACAGAAGACATTAATTTTTCCTGTGTCTCTGCAAGTTGGCTGCTCTTCAGCTGATCTAGGTTACATTTGGCAAGGCTTTGCTCTGAACTGAGCATTGAGTCAAAGTCGCCACATTTCTTTTATCATTGTATTCTTGAATGAGCAGCTACCTTGTACATATCCTTCTTGTAATAGAAGGAAGGAACCCTAAGGACAAAAAAATTTTTTTTGCATTTACACTTTATTATCTCATTTACAATTGTTACAATATTACTGTAACATGGGTGCTATGATTCAAGGTGAGTTGTCTAGAGACACTAACCTAACAAAACAAAGATTTTAACCCAAGGCCTATCAGTACCTAAACTGTTTTCCTAATGTATTAGATAGCAGCCTATAATAGCTGGTGGCAGAATTTGGGGATAAAAACAATATCCTAAAATTTTTATAAATTTTTTTCTTATTCCAAAAAAGTATTTGCTGTGCTGTACTGTGCTTAGTCCCTCAGTCATGTCCAACTCTTTGCAACCCCATGGACTATAGTCCAACATGCTCCTCTGTCCATGGAATTCTCCAGGCAAGAATATTGGAGTGGGCTGACATGCCCTCTTTCATGGGATCTTCCCAACCCAGGGATCGAACCCAGGTCTCCCACATTGCAGGCAGATTCTTTACCATCTGAGCCACCAGGGAAGCCCAAAAAGCATTTGAATAGGTAGCAAGGCTCTGTAGAGAATAATAAAATTTAAAACAATTGCAACTACAGCAACTTGAAATTTAGGTTTGTTGTTGTTCAGGCTCTAAGTCATGTCTGACTCTTTGCAACCCCATGGACTGTAGCATGCCAGGCTTCCCTGTTCTTCACCATCTACCAGAATTTGCTCAGACTCATGTCCATTGAGTGGATGATGCTATCTAACCATGTCATCCTCTGCTGCTGCCTTCTCTGCTTTTGCCTTTCAGTCTTTCCCAGCATCATGGTCTTTTCCAATGAGTTGGCTGTTCGCATCGGGTGGCCAAAATACTGGAGCTTCAGCATCAGTGTTTCCAATAAATATTCAGGATTGATTTCCTTTAGGACTGACTGGTTTGATCAGAATTCTTCAGAATGTGCAGTGTGACTTTGTCACTTGGCCTTATACACTCCCCTTTTACAGATTTGTAAGCATATTTGAGGTCTCTGCTTATGTCACATTTGTTAACCTCTCATTGACTACAGCAAATCACCAACTAAGCAACATCAAAGTTGTCGTGCAATACGCTCATTCTATAGAGATTGGAGAGGAAGGGGGAATAATTATCTGCTGAACAATAGTCGAACTTAAGACTTTAGTCCTGTGTACTGAAATGACTGTGAATATATCCCAGTTTGCATTAGCGAAACAACACATAATTTATAATAGCAATACCTATGATTTCATTTTGCCTGTGTCTGTGCCAATAATAAATGTTAGCAGTATTTTCATTTTCCAACTCATGTTTTGTTATTAGGTAACATTATTTCGGCTTGCACACTTTCATGGGAAGTGTGAGAGTGAGAGGGCCTCCTTGGCAGCATTGCAAAAGATTCCTCTCTGGCATCTGGATAAAAGACAGAGGTGAATATTAATTTTAGGAGTCATAGAATTTCAAAGAAGCCTCAGCAAGTCAGAGACCTAAGAGGAAAGTGGTCAGATGTGAGATTTCAGATAGGTATCCCGGATATATGCAGTTAAAATCCTTGAACCCACAGATTCCCACAACTGGGGAAAATGTCAGCAGAATTCATAGGGAGTATTTCTGGGCCTATCAAAGGAAGAGAGGGATTCTGTGCAAAGAAGCTGTAGGAACTAGTTAACATTACCAGCTGGGACTGTGAGAATATGCCTGAGAATTTGAGAATCGAGCTTGAGAGGCCTGGACCAAATAGGAAAAAAAAAAAAAACGCTAGATAAATAAGAGAGAGTTTGTTTATTTATAAGCCTAGCTAGATTATGTAGAGACTTCCCCCAAATTGTTAGTTTGTTCAAATAGGAATTCTTTCTTGTGACATAAGATTTATATCATATCAAGGTCCCAGGAGACTAAATACACTGCTTGAATGGATCTTGGAGGCTTTGTAAAAATGATGGCATACATGAAATGATGCCAGAACTGTTGTGATAGACTTGAGACGGAGAGGGAAAAGGCTCAGAGAAGGCATGCTAGAATGGATATACTAGTTCCCCAGCTGATTACATTCCATAGGAGGGCTCGGGAACATTCCACTTATCGAGTTAGTATGGAATGGCCTGATGAGAGGGGCACAGCTGTTACTGAAAAGCTCATTAATTGTTGTTCTCTGGATGCCAAGGTGGTAGTAATAAATGCCATTAAAGAGTTGGGCTTTTTAGTAATAGGGATAATAGGATGTCAGAATTGTGGGTCTTAGTGGAAGACCTTAACTGGTAGAAGCAATGTGGGTTAAGTGATAGCTTCTGAGTGGCAAAGTGAGGATTAAGCCCACATCTATCTTCAAAATAAGGACTGTTGACAATACCTCAAGAGAGCGTTGCGTCAAAATGTTGAGACTCAAATATGTAGCTAGGTTTAATGACAGCAAAGCAGTCTGGATCCATGTGGGATCTTTGGAACTGGCTAAGAGAATTTGGTATTTATAGAAGCACAATATTTGGGCAGCCAGCAAGGACAATATATATAACATATATAAGGGTATATATATCTTTATATCCGGAGAAGGCGATGGCACCCCACTCCAGTACTCTTGCCCGGAAAATCCCATGGGCGGAGGAGCCTGCTAGGCTGCAGTCCAGAGGTTCACTAAGAGTTGGACACGACTGAGTGACTTCACTTTCATTTTTTCACTTTCATGCATTGGAGAAGGAAATGGCAACCCACTCCAGTGTCCTTGCCTGGAGAATCCCAGGGACCGGGGAGCCTGGTGGGCTGACGTCTGTGGGGATCACAGAGTCGGACACGACTGAAGTGACTTAGCAGCAGCAGCATCTTTATATCCTTGGTGGCTTAGAGGTTAAAGCCTCTGCCTGGAATGTGGGAGGCCTGGGTTCGATCCCTGCGTCGGGAAGATCCCCTGGAGAAGGAAAATGGCAACCCACTCCAGTATTCTTGCCCGGAGAATCCCATGGAGGGAGGAGCCTGGTACGCTACAGTCCATGGGGTCACAAAGAGTCGGACACGACTGAGCAACTTCACTTCACTTCACTTCATATATATATGCATGTGTGTGTGTCTGTATCTATATCTGCATCCATATCTATCTTTATATAACTATATTTTTCTATATTTTCCTATATTTATAGATCTACATGCATATATATACAGACATATGTTCTTGATATTGTACATATGAACATATATTGATGTGTGTGTATGCACACACACAGAGAAAGCTAACCTTACCCTTCAGCTCACTCATACTTGATCTTTTCCTTACATGCAAAATATATATGTTCTGTGTATTTATTCTTTATATGTGTTCTATATATACAGGGAAAGATCATGAATGGATGAAAAAGAAAACTCAGATTTTTTTAAAGGTTATTGATATAAGACCTAAGCTGATACTGATATACAGATAATTAGTATAATTATCGCCCCATGTTAGGGTATATAGAACTCTAACAGTATTCTTGCCTGGGAAATCCCATGGATGGAGGAGCCTGGGAGGCTATAGTCCATGGGGTTCCAAAGAGTCAGACATGACTTAGCAACTAAATAACAGCAACAACAGAAGTCCACTCAAAGGGTTCACCTTACCTTCAGCACGCCAGTTATAACTTTCTCAGTTTTTGATGATATAATCGTAATGGACATACTCAGCATTTGGCAAATTTCACACTGGTTCTTTCACCAGTACAGTAAGTACTAATATAATAGAAAAGGTCAAATAGAACTTCCATCTGTAATGGCCGTGGGCAACATTGATTCCACCATTTACTGCACCATTCTCAAATTGCCATCAAAGAGCACATGTGAACTACCACTTGTCGGTGGGCCTGAGGTGCCAGCTTCAAGACGATACCTTGTGAGAAAGAGGAATTATCCATTAAAATATGGTGTATGTCTTAAGCAATGGTCATTGTGTTATTGTTGTCTCGGTTCCTCGGTAGAATGCTTTCCTGGGTCTGGAAACCAAGTGGTAGAAATTTCCCTACTCACCATTCCTTTCAAAGACCAAAATAGGTGATCTGTACTCCCGTCCCTGAATGTTTAGACTCCTGGCTCTAGTTATCCTGGGTCCCTAAGGAGTGATCGTTTTCCCAGGGGTAAGCAGGGAAAATAAGAATCCCACTAAATGCAAAGCCTTAGTTTCCGTTGGTTCATGTAGGATTTACTGTGGCATAGGAGTTATTACACTGTTGCAGATAGTTGACTCTGTTCCTCATGAGAGTTAAGATGCTGCCTCATAATGGAGCCAGGGAGGAATATTCCTGGTACTCAGGTGATTCGCTGGCCCCTCTTCTGGTAGTTGCTTGTTTTATTTGTTTGTTCTCAGTTTCACACACCAGGAAATTGTCTTTATTATGGGCTCAAATACACATATCCACACCCACATACATGAATGTAACCATACACATACATTACCCCCCAGCATTTCCATTTGAGGGATTTAATGTTTTCCTAATTTGTCACTAACAGACCCACAGATCAGAAGTTGTCACTATAAATCTTGTAATAACTCACTAAATTTACTATGGGCCCTTGGTTATCTGATCTCTTCAGGTGGCATTAGTGGTAAAGAACCTGCCTGCTGATGTAAGAGATGTAGGTTCGATGCCTGGGTCAGGAAGATCCCCTGGAGTAGGAATGGCAACCCACTCCAGCATTCTTGCCTAGAAAATTCCATGGATAGAGGAACCTGGTGGGCTACAGTCTATGGAGCCACAAGGCAGACACAACCTACCATGTGCACACACACATTTGGATATCTGACCTTCTAATACAAAAAGCTCTTCCCTGGTGGGTCTTCCCTGGCGGCTCAGAGGTTAAAGCGTCTGCCTGCAATGTGGGAGACCTGGGTTCAATCCCTGGGTCGGGAAGATCCCCTGGGGAAGGAAATGGCAACCCACTACAGTATTCTTGCCTGGAAAATCCCATGGACAGAGGAGCTTTGTGGGCTACAGCCCACAGGGTCGCGAAGAGTTGGACACGATTGAGCAACTTCACTCACTCAATACAAAAAAAGAGAGGGGGACTATATTTTTTGTAAAATGTCCTTATTACTGGTGGTATTAAGTTATGCTTGATTTATTGGAAGTGAGGCAAGGGTCCTGAAAGATGCCAGCTATGGAATGTTGGTAGTTCTCAGTATCAGTAATACAGTTTGGATGAACTTCCGTGCAGGTCACAAATCCCTACATTCTCCTGATTAGTTCTGTAGTCTAGAACATATTCTCAGATTAAGTACCAAGAACAGTGAATTTCCATCAGATCCACGACACTGATTCTAGAAATAATTGGTACTAGGGATAAGAAAAAGAGGTGGATGACCACTGAAAACGATATTCTACAGCACTGGCAGCCAGTTGGGATTGAGGAGTAGATTTGTAAACATGCAAATATTCAATGTCACCAAATTCAATTTCTTACTAGTTTTCTTCAATATTTTTACTTCAGATGAATATATTCTTCTTTGTGGGCCAAGCACACTTCTCAGTTGTCAACAACTGCAGTAAGCTTTTGAATAAATAACTACAAATGTTTAGTTCTTCTATGGGATGCTTCGAATTAATATATTTCATATTTTCAAAAAGTGAGCCTATGTATGAGTAAACAAAGTAAATACAACTTGCAGAGGAAAACACATGCAGCAAGTCAAAATAAAGTATTGTGAAGGCTCTGAATCAAAATAGAAGAGAAAGATTCATACTGGAGGAAAGGAGCAGGCTAAAAGAGGTAAGGAGAGTCAATAGAAGTTGAAATGGACAATGTTCTTTCCAGATTGCTGAAGAGGTTGTACAAGTGAACCCATATCTGTGGGTTCCATATGATTCAACCAACTGCAGATCAAAATTGCTGAGTAGGGAAAACACTTTCAGAAAGTTCCAAAAGCAAAACTTGAATTTACCACTTGCTGAAACCTATTTACATAATATTTACATTATATTAAATATTACAAGCAATCTACAGATGTTTTAAAGTATATGGGAAGATGTGTACAGAGATACTATGAAATGTTATGTAAGGGACTTGAGCATCCACTGATTTTGGTATTTATAGGTGTCGTAGAACTAATCCTTAGCAGTTGCTGAGGGACAACTGTACTCTAAAATTTCTAAAGATGGGAAGAGGGTAAATATAACTCAGATTTTTTGCAGATACATCCTATTTTATCTACTTGTGATTACTTAAAATGAATAAAAATATATTTAAACCTACATTTTTCTAGTTACCTGTATTAAAATTGAAACAGGATCATTTCTACATCAACAATTAGTACAATTTTCCCTTCTTCCCTTTCTTCTTCTATTTAATTTTCCTATTAAAAATATAATCTCAATTTTAGAGATTTAGAATAATTTTATTGATTTTGAATTTTCAGTTTTTCTCCAAGAAGTTGCTTTGATATTTATATTAAAATTTGAGAATGATCATTCTAGAATTTTTCTATGTTTTATGATTTTTAAAAAATGCACTGTTTCTTAACCACCACTGCTTTTGAATCCTAATTTCTCTATTCTTTAATTGTTTATCTGACCAAAAGGAGTATGTCTTTGAGCATTTTTTTCCACCAGTAAGTCTGAGTGGGAAGTTTTTTTTTTTTTTAATATATGGATATATGTAAATATCTTTTATTGTGCTTTAATAGGAAGAAAAATTTACTTAAATAGGATCTTTTTTTTTTTGACCCCATGAACAAAGCCCTACCAGGCTCCTTTGTCCCTGGAATTTCCCAGGCAAGAATACTGAATGAAGATAGGATTTCTGATTCTCAAGCTTTTCACACAAAACTCTCTAGAGGCACTTGTCAACTATCCTTACTTTGAAGATAGACATGGGCTTAACCCTGGCTCTGCCACTCAGAGGCTCTAACTTTGGAAAACATGCCCTACTTTTGAGTAGCAGTTATTCCCAGTGTTAACAGAGGCAAAGGGTTATCATGAAGGTTGTTTCTATTATTATATACCCTTCTTTATTATGGGGTATATTACCCTATATTATTATATATATAAAGTATATATCTTTATACTTGCTGAGAAGAATGAGGGCAAAATGTTTTCTGTCTTGTTTTTGTTGCCCTGGCTTTACATAGAATTTTCTTAACCCCAAACTTAAAGATTCACAGTACAATGTGTTGACGTATCACCATTATTCTTTGGACAGTAAGTCCCCCTGCATGTGGACCTTCAAGTTGCTATCTTTCAGAGAGGCAAACGTGCGTTTGCCTGTCCAATCACTTAAATGAGTTCACAGGTCTAGCATACAGTGTTATGTGCACGCATCCGCTACAAGTAGCTGTGCTTTTGTGTACTTTGTTGTACAATCCTGTATAGAGTACAGTAGTACAGTATCTTTATTTCAAGTCCAGGGTGTCCGGAAGCAAGGGTAAAGCAGCAGTGATGTCGCTAAGAAGCACCAAGGGAGACAAGAGGAAGAGTTAACTGACGAGCCAAAGAGACTCATGATGCAAGAAATGACAAGGGAATTTTCTTTATTTGAGGAGACACTGTTAGTTTTTGAGGCATGGAACCTGAACGTATTACAGTACACAAAGGTTCTTAGGAGCTATTCAGAATGCAATCCAATGCTACTGTGCCATCTTATGAGAACAAAAGAGCTACTGTCCAAACATCACTGGATCATTTCTTCAAGAGGGTAGATAGAATTGAATCCAGCAAGGAACCAGAATCTGTGCCATCAAGTCAAGCATGAGTGAAATTGCAGCCTGCGCTCCATCTCACACTGCTAACAATCCTTCAGCTCTACCATCTCCCACCTACTCTCCCTCCTCCACTCAGTAACTCTTCTTGCCTGTTCGCTTGATGCCAGCCCCTGTATGCCAACTGTTGTACTCTCAGTTCATTTCAATTCAGTCTCTCAGTCGTGTCCGACTCTTTGCGACCCCATGAATCGCAGCCTCCCTGTGCGATTCCTCCCTGTCCATCACCAACTCTCATCACCATCATGCCAGGCCTCCCTGTCCATCACCAACTCCCAGAGTTCACCCAGACTCACTTCCATCTAGTCAGTGATGCCATCCAGCCATCTCATCCTCTGTCATCCCCTTCTCCTCCTGCCCCCAATCCCTCCCAGCATCAGAGTCTTTTCCAATGAGTCAACTCTTCACATGAGGTGGCCAAAGTACTGGAGTTTCAGCTTTAGCATCATTCCTTCCAAAGAAATCCCAGGGCTGATCTCCTTCAGAATGGACTGGTTGGATCTCCTTGCAGTCCAAGGGACTCTCAGGAGTCTTCTCCAACACCACAGTTCAAAAGCATCAATTCTTCGGCACTCAGCCTTCTTCACAGTCCAACTCTCACATCCATACATGACCACAGGAAAAACCATAGCCTTAACTGGACGGAACTTTGTTGGCAAAGTAATGTCTCTGCTTTTGAATATGCTATCTAGGTTGGTCATAACTTTCCTTCCAAGGAGTAAGCATCTTTTAATTTCATGGCTGCAGTCACCATCTGCAGTGATTTTGGAGCCCCAAAAATAAAGTCTGACACTGTTTCCACTGTTTCCCCCATCTATTTCCCAAGAAGTGATGGAACTAGATGCCATGATCTTCATTTTCTGAATGTTGAGCTTTAAGCCAACATCTTCACTCTCCACTTTCACTTTCATCAAGAGGCTTTTTAGTTCCTCTTCACTTTCTGCCATAAGGGTGGTGTCCTCTGCGTGTCTGAGGTTATTGATATTTCTCCTGGCAATCTTGATTCCAGATTGTGTTTCTTCCAGTCCAGCGTTTCTCATGATGTACTCTGCATATAAGTTAAATAAGCAGGGTGACAATATACAGCCTTGACGTACTCCTTTTCCTATTTGGAATCAGTCTTTTTCAAGGTACTATACAGTAAGATTAAAAACATTTTCTTTACTTTTTGTTTTTTATGTATTATTTGTGTGAAAATTCTTATAAACCTACTGCAGTACAGTACCATATAGCTGATGATTATTGTACTTGGGTACCTTGGCTAAATTTGTTGGACTTAAATGAACAAACTGGACTTATGAACAGGCTCTTGGGAACAAAACTCATTCATATGTAGGGGACTTACTGTATACTCACCAAAAAATGTTGTCAATAAGCCAAATAATCTTTCTTGACTTAACAATTCTCTTCTAAATCCTTAACAAATTTGAACTGTTATGCCATAGACGACATGTCCTCTTATCTTATTGAGACTGTAAGTTAAATGTTTTATACAATCTTTTCCTACAAGCTTGCAATAATTCTATTACCTATGAAAGAGCTTCTTCTGATTATTAATGTAGACTCCTTACATGTAAATATATTTTCCCTGCTCATCCTTACAGTGGAAAGCCTAGGCTTAACTAGCCCTGGAATAAAAGTTTGTAAATCCCAATCAGTAAAGGAGAAAAATCTACAATGAAAGGGAAATGAGTTTAGATTTGTTCTTGTATGACTTTGGTGGTTCAGCTTTAAGAGCAGCCCTAGCAGAGAAGGAATGTACCCAAAGGGAGGCAACCATACCGCTTAGATTTCGCAGTGCAGTAAATAAATGTTCTTGTCTCTGTTTTAAGGGGTAACAAGCAGTTGGTTCCTAGCATAGCCTCCCTCTTCAAAAGTCAACAATAGTGTTCTGTGCTTGGCACATCCACCTAAACCAAGGGCCTTTAATGTATGATACCATTTCTAGAATAACTGGTTCTTCCCAAATGCACCCCTCGACTGCTCTACATTTTGTTTTTGTTTCTCAGGTTAGTGAGAGCATTGAGATTTTGTGAGAATATGGTCTCTTCCATTTAACACATAGGCAAAGGCTTTCTTTACAGACAGTTACACTTAAGTCACTCTTCCTTCATTCAGTTCAGGTCAGTTGCTCAGTCGTGTCTGACTCTTTGTGACCCCATGAGTCGCAGCACGCCAGGCCTCCCTGTCTATCACCAACTCCCGGAGTTTACTCAAACTCATGTCCATCAAGTCAGTGATGCCATCCAGCCATCTCATCCTCTATCGTCCCCTTTTTCTCCTGCCCACAATCCCTCCCAGCATCAGAGACTTTTCCAATGAGTCAACTCTTTGCATCAGGTGGCCAAAGTACTGGAGTTTCAGCTTTAGCATCATTCCTTCCAAGGAACACCCATGGCTGATCTCCTTTAGAATCGACTGGTTGGATCTCCCTGCAGTCCAAGTGACTCTCAAGTGTCTTCTCCAACACCACAGTTATAAAGCATCAATTCATCAGCACTCAGCTTTCTTCACAGTCCAACTCTGACATCCATACATGACCACTGGAAAAACCATAGCCTTGACTAGATGGACCTTTGTTGGCAAAGTAATGTCTCTGCTTTTCAATATGCTATCTAGGTTGGTCATCACTTTCCTTCCAAGGAATAAGCGTCTTTTAATTTCATGGCTGCAGTCACTATCTGCAGTGATTTTGGAGCCCAGAAAAATAAAGTCTGACACTGTTTCCACTGTTTCCCCATCTATTTCCTATGAAGTGATGGGACCAGATGCCATGGTCTTCATTTTCTGAATGTAGAGCTTTAAGCTAACTTTTTCACTCTCCTCTTTTACTCTCATCAAGAGGCTTTTCAGTTCCTCTTCACTTTCTTCCAAAAGGGTGGTATCATCTCCATATTTGAGGTTATTGATATTTCTCCTGGCAATCTTGATTCCAGCTTGTGCTTCTTCCAGCCCAGCGTTTCTCATGATTTACTCTGCATATAAGTTAAATAAGCAGGGTGACAATATACAGCCTTGATGTATACCTTTTAGTATTTGGAACCAGTCTGTTTTTCCATGTCCAGTTCTAATTGTTGCTTCCTGACCTGCATACAGGTTTCTCAAGAAGCAGGTCAGGTGGTCTGGTATTCCCATCTCTTTCAGAGTTTTCCACAGTTTATTGTGATCCACACAGTCAAAGGCTTTGGCATAGTCAATAAAGCAGAAGTAGATGCTTTGCTGGAACTCTCTTGCTTTTTCCATGATCCATTGGATGTTGGCAATTTGATCTCTGGTTCCTCTGCCTTTTCTAAAACCAGTTTGAACATCTGCAAGTTCACAGTTCACGTATTGCTGAAGCCTGGCTTGGAGAATTTTGAGCATTACTTTACTAGCGTGTGAGATGAGTGCAATTGTGAGGTAGTTTGAGCATTCTTTGGCATTGCCTTTCTTTGGGATTGGAATGAAAACTGCCCTTTTCCAGTCCTGTGGCCACTGCTGAGTTTTCCAAATGTGCTGGCATATTGAGTGCAGCACTTTCACAGCATCATCTTTCAGGATTTGAAATAGCTCACCTGGAATTCCATCACCTCCACTAGCTTTGTTCATACTGATGCTTTAAGGCCCACTTGACTTCACATTCCAGGATGTCTGGCTCTAGGTGAGTGATCATACCATCATGATTATCTTGGTCATGAAGATCTGTTTTGTACAGTTCTTCTGTGTATAATTGCCACCTTTTCTTAATATCTTCTGCTTCTGTTAGGTCCATACCATTTCTGTCCTTTATCCAGCCCATCTTTGCATGAAATGTTCCCTTGGTATCTCTAATTTTCTTGAAGAGATCTCTGGTCTTTCCCATTCTGTTGTTTTCCTCTATTTCTTTGCATTGATAACTGAGGAAGGCTTTCTTATCTCTTCTTGCTTTTCTTAGGAACTCTGTATTCCGATGCTTATATCTTTCTTTTTCGCTTCTCTTCTTTTCACAGCTATTTGTAAGGCCTCCCCAGACAGCCATTTTGCGTTTTGTAACAGGCAAATTTGGCCTTGGAATACAGAATGAAGCCTGGCAAAGACTAATAGAGTTTTGCCAAGAAAATGCACTGGTCATAGAAAACACCCTCTTCCAACAACACAAGAGAAGACTCTACACATGGACATCACCAGATGGTCAACACCGAAATCAGATTGATTATATTCTTTGCAGCCAAAGATGGAGAAACACTACACAATCAACAAAAACAAGACCAGGAGCTGACTGTGGCTCAGATCATGAACTCCTTACTGCCAAATTCAGACTGAAATGAAGAAAGTAAGGAAAACCACTAGACCCATTCAGGTATAACCTAAATCAAATCCCTTATGATTATACATTGGAAGTGAGAAGTAGATTTAAGGGACTAGATCTGATAGATAGAGTGCCTGAGGAACTATGGACGGAGGTTCGTGACATTGTACAGGAGACAGGGATCAAGATCATCCCCATGGAAAAGAAATGCAAAAAAGCAAAATGGCTGTCTGGGGAGGCCTTACAAATAGCTGTGAAAAGAAGAGAAGCAAAAAGCAAAGGAGAAAAGGAAAGATATAAGCATTTGAATGCAGATTTCCAAAGAAGAGCAAGAAGAGATAAGAAAGCCTTCCTCAGCGATCAATGCAAAGAAATAGAGGAAAACAACAGAATAGGAAAGACTAGAGATCTCTTCAAGAAAATTAGAGATACCAAGGGAACATTTCATACTTACATATAGATATCTACATATTACAGATATCTAAATATTAATTAGTCTTAAAATACAATATATTGTATGTGTAGTATTTTTTAGATATGCTTATACACTGGGAATAAAGAGGTGAACAGAGCAAACTGAGAGCTCAGTTTCAACAGGAAGGGGCAGTAAATGTCAATTATAAAGTAATTTCAAGCAATAGATTTTTGCTATGAAGAAAAAAGATGAAGTTAAATGAATAGTGATGAACAAGGTTCTTTTATAGCTATTTGCTTAGGGAAAGCCTTTCTAGTAAACTGGTATTTAATCAGAGTCAGAAAAAAACTAAGGGAAGAAGATAATTCAGTGCGGAAGAAGAAGCATAATCAAAGACTATTATGACCCAGAGATATACACAGTGGCTAGTTGGCTCAAGACAAGTAAGTAAGTGAGTAAATGGGAGCACAATACAAAAATGAGGAAGAATAGGGACTTGGTGGTGGAGGGTCAAGTCTCTTAACTGACATAATTGACTGTTGGGTATTTTTGGACAGGAGAGGGATGCGATCTGTATATTGTTTAAAAAAGAAAACATGATTCTGAAAAATAGATGACAGGAAAAGGAGACATACAAAGAAACTCATTTTTATATAAATGAATGATTACAAGAAAAATATTTTATGTTTAATTAAATTACAAATAATTACTTGATATTTCTAATCCTTTTCTAACATATTTCCCTTCATCAATACATTCATTATTTAACTTACTCATCTACTTATTTTATTAAAAGTATTGAAATCTGTTCTGGTCTTGCACTATACTGGATGCTAGAAAATCAACAAAAATCAAGAGAGATGTGATTTACATGGAGAAAATAAAAAATAGTAACAATGTAATACAGTAACAATGACGAGAACCTGTTGTTCTTTTAATCACTAAGTTCTGCCTGCCTCTTTTGTGATCCCATGCACTGCAGTCCGCCAGGCTCCTCTGTCCTTGTGATTTTCCAGGCAAGAATACTGGAATGGTTTGCCATTTCTTCCTCCAGGGAATCTTCCTGACCCAGGACTGAAAATATGTGTCTCCTGCATTGGCAGGCAGCTTATTTTACCATTGAGCCACCTGGGAAGCCTGTGAAAAGTACAGTGATGCAAATCAACAAATGGTATTTATCAAACACCCAAAGAAACAGTAGGGTACGAAATTTTTATTTTTATTAATTCCTGTTTGTTCTAGTCCAGCTTCTTCATTTCTCCCATTCAGTCTTAGGCCATCCATATTCCCCAGGCAAATTTGTCTGTATTTTGAATTTCTTGTTTTGTCTACTTCAGTCTGTCTGGGCTTGCTCCAGCTGTGTAGGGGGGGGCTTTGGAGCATTATTAAAGGGACTTAACTATGTGTTTGCAGTTTATTAGAGAGAAAGTGTTAATTTGTTTCTTAGCATTTTTAATTAGTTCTGGAAACCTCTAAGCATCTTTGCAGTAATTCCAGGGAAACTAGGGCTTTGCGGTGAGTAGAGTGATCTTCTAACTACCTTTTCAGACCTTCTGGCCTGATCTGCCTCTTGTGGTAAAAACAGAAGGAAAAAAAAAAAAAAATCAGGGTTCTTACTGCCTGTTTGCATTTATAGCTGTTTGTTTTTTTTTTTTAAATTGCATTCAAGAGACTATTCTCCTGAAAGGAAGGATTATATCACACCAACAGATGTCATCATCCATCTAATCTTTGAAGTTTGATTTTCTTGCAAAAGTGATTGTTCTGGAAATACTGAAGATTATTCATTAGGAAGGCTATACATTCCTAATAGTGTATCAGCTTATTAGCTGTGCATTTGCATAAACTAGAAGTATTATAATAATACTTATTACAAAAGCTATTATCATTGTCATATGTAAAATATGTCTACTTTATAGTTTTTATAAATACATTTTTACATTAAACAAAAAATGTTCAAATAGTGTTTAATTGTGATTCTTGCACCTATATAAAATGAACAGATGGTGACATTTTTATTTAATGTATTTATTAAGAAGGGAACTGATAACATATGAACTCAGGTTTGTTTGCTTGTTGCTCCAAGCTAAAAAGCCAATACTCGAAAGACAAGTGTTGGTAGGAGAAAAAGTTGCTTTAATCAGAAAAGCTAGCAACTTGCAGAAGAGGAATATCCCAAAAAACAACTTCAAAGATTCTGCTCAGTCAAAAACATTTTTAAAGATAAAAGGGGAAGTAATCTCCTCTAATCATTAAGGCAGGAGGCCAAGCTCTGCTACTATCCATTGTATGCGGGTTGGCTGACTTCCTCAGGAGCTTTCTTTAGATACTGTATGTTCACACAGTTTGTTCAGGAGATTATTGAGGCGGAAGCTAGGGAAGAGATCTGACCATTTGTTAATTACTTGACTCATTCTACTTTGAATCACAGAAAGAACACACAAGTTAGGCAGGTATTGTGAGATCAAAAGATTTGAAAGGTATGCTTGGCCAGAGATGAGTAGAGCATGGGGGCTGGGGTGGTGGTGGGGTGCCTGGTTTAACATTAGCTTTACTAAAGTGGGCCTCCCACAGAGAGCTCTTTCCTGCCAAAAGCTGCTTACACGGCTGGTACCAAGAAGAATTTGAGCAGAAACATATATTAGAAATAGGGAATTGTGCGATACATTTACAGATAGATGCAGAATGGATATCCATCTAATTGTCAAGTCTATTGCACCAGACTCCATTAAGTTTGAAACTCAATCGATAATATTGTTGCGGAAAGACAGACTCCCTTCCAGGGCCCTAGAGTGGGCTCTTGTCTAACACTCAGAAAAGAATTGTCCAAGGAGACACATGAGCTGATAAAGCAAGAGATTTTATTGGAAAGGCACCAGGGCGGAGAGCAGTAGGGTAAGGGAACCCATGAGAACTGCTATGCCACATGGCTTACAGTCTTGGGTTTTATGGTAATAGGATTAGTTTCTGGGCTGTCCTTGGCCCATCATTCTGATTTGGATTCCTTCCTGGTGGTGCACACATTGTTCAGCCAAGATGGATGCCAGGGAGAAGGATTCTGGGAGGTGGTGGGACACATGGTGTCTCCTTTCGACCCTTCCCGGACTCTTCTGATTTGTGGTGGCTTACTAGTTTCGTGCTCCCTCCTAGGACCTCCTGTCATAAAACAACTCATGCATGTAGTTACTACGGTGCCTGGCCAGGTGGGCAGTTTCAGTCGGTGTGCTTCCCCTAACAATACTTTGCATTATTATCAGTTTGCTACATTATAGAGTTGTAAAACATTTGACAACGAAATGCAGAGAAATGCAGGGGTATCTGTACAATATATCTGCTAGTCTTCTTTTACACTGAAGGAGGAAACAGACAGAACAGGCTCTGTCTTGAAAGCAGGGCTCCATCTTGGGCTGGACTGTGGACTTTGAGCTATATGCCCAATATCTATGGAAAGGACGAACCGACTGGAAAACCAGACCTGCCCAGATGGGAGAGGCCCAGGGCTCATACCTAGACTCTCCTTCACCTAAAAGAATACCCAAATTGTCTGTGTAACCAAATAGAATCATAAATTCTATTATGCTTATTGGAGTATGACCACAGGCCTATTGCTAATTGTCCCCTGTTAACTACCTAGGCTTAAGGCACATGAATCACGGGTTAACTTTGATTGTATCTTTCTTTTCCTTTGTTCAGACTAGTTTCAGGGAATTTGGGGAGGTGGGTTTGGGCAACTACACTTAGGGTATATAAGGTTTTCACAAAAACTGGTCGGGGTCCTTGGCTAAGAGGAGACTCTGCCTTGGGCCCGCCGGTGTAATAAACTGCACTCCACTATCTGCATTGTCCTTCTGAGTGATTTTGTTTCCAACTCACCCTTCTTCAACTTGGGAAGATAATAATTCCAAAGAACTATAACTTTTAATCACAAAATTAGCCTGATCACATTAGATTTGGCCTGATTAGTACATACGTATTGTTGTGAAGAGTTGGACATGACTGAGGAACTAAGCACAGCCAACACAGAAAGAGTGTTAATTTACTATATAGACTTCCTTAAGTTTATTTTGTAAAATCTACAGCCATATAGTAGTGAACTGTTACTAAGACAACAGAATTAACCACGGGCTGAAAGTTTTCATAAGGAATTTGAGATTGGACTGTCAAAGATCTCTATTATGTGATATCCTGAGGCTAGGAAACTAAGTCCAAGAGAATAGCAAACTATCTCATGAACTAAAACCAAAAAAAAAAAAGTACTGGAAAACCCTTATTCAGCATATTGGTATGATCTGAATGTCATCTAAGCAATGTCAACCCAAATCCTATACCCAGGAGTCTGTTCTTTGAAATGTCAAACAGTTTTTGTTTTCTACAAGAAAATATTTTTATTACTTGAGAGAAACTAGTCCACGAAAAATAAATAATAGTTCATGCTGATTTATTTATAACCCATTATAACACATTTTAGATAACAAAAAAGCATGCAATACAAAAAAATTAGTTTACAGCTGCAGATTTTTCCATCAGATTTGCATTTGAATCAGATGTTCAGTATGTGTCAGGTAATAATTACTAAGTTCAATAATAACACAGGTAAAATGCTAGTACACTACCTAGCACAGAATTATATCTTAGCACACTTTAGTTGAATATTGAATATTGATTGTGTAAGTCAGTATGAATGTATTTTAGAGCAGGTAAATAAAATTACCAAATGTATTGTTGTTGTTGTTCAGTCGCTAAGTCATGTCTGAATCTGTGACCTGTGGACTGTAGCAGACCAGGCTTCCCTGTCCTTCACTATCTCCCAAAGTTTGCTCAAACTCATAGGCATTGACTCGATGATGCAACCCAACCATCTCATCCTCTTTTTCTTCTCCTTTTGCCTTCAATCTATCTGAGCATCAGGGTATTTTCCAATGAATTAGCTCTTCCCATCAGGTGGCCAAAGTATTGGAGCTTCAACTTCAGTATCAGCTCTTCCAGTGAATATTCAGAGTTGATTTCCTTTAGGAAAGATTGGTTTGATTTACTTTCTGTCCAAGGAATGCTTCGATGCTCAGCCTTCTTTATGATCCAACTCTCACAACAGTATAGTACATGACTACTGGAAAAACTATAGCTTTGACTGTATGCCCATCTGTCAGCAAAGTGATGTCCCTCTTTTTAATATACTGTCAGCAATACATGAACTGTGAAATTTCAGATGTTCAAGCTGGTTTTTGAAAAGGCAGAGGAACCAGAGATCAAATTGCCAACATCTGCTGGATCATCGAAAATGCAAGAGAGTTCCAGAAAAACATCTATTTTTTTTCTTTATTGACTGCCAAAGCCTTTGACTGTGTGGATCACAACAAACCGTGGAAAATTCTTCAAGAGATGGGAATACGAAACCACCTGACCTGCCTTTTGAGAAATCTGTATTCAGGTCACAAAGCAATAGTTAGAACTGGACATGGAACAACAGACTGGTTCCAAATAGGAAAAGGAGTACGTCAAGGCTGTATATTGTCACCCTGCTTATTTAACTTATATGCAGAGTACGTCATGAGAAACGCTGGGCAGGAAGAAGCACAAGCTGAAATCAAGATTGCCAGGAGAAATATCAATAACCACAAATATGCAGATGATACCACTCTTATGGAAGAAAATGAAGAACTAATGAGCCTCTTGATGAAAGTGAAGGAGGAGAGTGAAACAGTTGGCAAAAAGCTCAACATTCAGAAAATTAAGAAAATGGCATCTGGTCCTGTCACTTCATGGCAAGTACATGGGGAAACAGCAGAAAGAGTGACAGACTTTATTTTTGGGGGGCCCCAAAATCATTGCAGAAGTGATTGCAGCCATGAAATTAAAAGATGCTTACTCCTTGGAAGGAAAGTTATAACCAACCTAGATAGCATATTCAAAAACAGAGACATTACTTTGCCAACAAAGGTCCATCTAGTCAAGGCTATGGTTTTTCCAGTGGTCATGTATGGATGTGAGAGATGGACTATAAAGAAAGCTGAGCCTTGAAAAATTGATGTTTTTGAACCGTGGTGTTGGAGAAGATTCTTGAGAGTCCCTTGGACTGCAGGGAGATCCAACCAGTCCATCCTAAAGGAGATCAGACCTGGGTGTTCATTGGAAGGAATGATGTTGAAGCTGAAACTCCAATACTTTGGCCACCTGATATGAAGAGCTGACATTTGAAAAGACCCTGATGCTGGGAAAGATTGAGGGCACGAGAAGAAGGGGACGACAGAGGATGAGATGGTTGGATGGCATCACCGACTCAATAGACATGAGTTTGGGTAAATTCCTAGAGTTGGTGATGGACAGGGAGGCCTGGATGTTGTGGTCCATGGGGTCATAAAGAGTCAGACACAAATGAGCTACTGAGCTTTCCTTCCAAGGAGGAAACATCTTTGAATATCATGGCTCTAGTCACCATCCAGTGATTTTGGAGTACAAGAAAATGAACTCTGTTACTGTTTCCACTTTTTCCCATCTATTTGTCATGAAGTGATGGGACCCTATGCCTTGATCTTGGTTTTTTGAATGGTGAGTTTCAATCCAGCTTTTTCATTCTCCTCTTTCACCTTCATCAAGTGGCTCTGTTGTTCCTATTTGCTTTCTGCCTCACATTATCTACATATGTGAGGTTGTTGATATTTCTCCCAGCTTTCTTGATTCCAGCTTGTAAGTCATCCAGTCTGGCATTTCACATGGTGTACTCTGCATATAAGTTAAATAAGCAGAGTGACAATATAACAGCCTTGACGTATTCCTTTCCCAATTTTGAATCAGTCCATTGTTCCATGTCCTGTCCTAACTGTTGCTTCTTGACCTGCGTACAGGCTTCTCAAGAGTCAGGTAAGGTGGTCTGGTATTCCCATTTCTTTTACAGTTTTCCACAGTTTGTTGTGATTCACACAGTCAAAGACTTAGCATAGTCAATAAAGCAGGAATAGATGTTTTTCTGGAATTCCCTTTCTCTATGATCCAATAAATGTTGGCAATTTGATCTCTGGATCCTCTGCTTTTCTAAATCCAGTTTGTACATCTTGAAATTTTCAGTTTATCTATAGCTAAAGCCTAGCCTGAAGGATTTTGATCATTACCTTGCTATCATGTGAAATAAATGCTACTGTATTGCAGTTTGAACATTCTTTGACATTGCCCTTCTTTGGTATTGGAATGAAAACTGACATTTTCCAGTCCTATGGCCACTGCTAAGTTTTTTAAATTTGCTGACATTTTGAGTGCAGCACTTTAACAACATCACCTTTTAGGATTTTAAATAGCTCCACTGGAATTTCATCATCTCCACTAGCTTTATTGTAGTAATGTTTCCTAATGCCCACTTGACTTCATACTCCAGGATGTCTGGTTCTCGGTGAGTGACCAGAGCATCATGGTTACATAGTAATAAAAAATTCCATCAGTAGTATTCTCACTAAATACTTACATGATCAGTAAATCTATCTCCCCCAACCCTGAGCCCCACAAAATTACTGGAGTAACTCATTAGAAACTAAGAGAATTGAGTAGTTCTTTAAAGTTGTTAATTTCAATTCAGTTAAATTTTGGAAAACATGTTTGAAAAATGATGATTTTAATTTAAGAGTGAATGCTCTTAAATAATTCCTGGTGACATAGTTTCAGAGCAGTACTAATTATTTATTAAAGCCATGTTTGAGTAAAGCAACAAAATCACAACAAACACTGATAATGTGTTTATTTTGATATTTTCTGTGGAAGGAGGAGGAAAGGAGTCATGTCCATTATCTCAAAGCAATTTAAACTCATTAATGGTTCAAAATGCGCTTTGCTCTATATTTTTCTATACTGACCTGTGATGACATGCAAGGAATTAATTTCTTATACTCAGACAGTATAGTAAGCTAAATGTTTAAAGGAGTAAGACAGACAGTGGGATTATTTTCACACTATGGTAATCTTCTGATTAGCTGTAAATAATTTTTTTTTCAATAGATCATTTAGAAATAAATCAGTGAAAAAAAAAAGAAATAAATCAGTGTCCATTTTTCTTTCATAACTGTCCAATTTCAAAAGAAGATATTTCTACCTTTTCATGCTCTTAAAAGGAAACTCACTGCCGTTCTTAATATATTCTGTTTTCTTTATTTTCAACATCATTATCATCATCATTATTTTTTTTTTGTTCTTGAGAATACAGCTAGCTCTGTGTATCCTCAGGTTCTGAATCCAGAGATTCAACCAATTGTGTATCAAAAATATTTTTTTTAAAAATCCAGAAAGTTCCAAAAAGCAAAACTTGAATTTGACTTACTGTGACAACTATCTACCTAACCTTTACAATGAGCTTATGTCTATTTATATCGAATTTTGCATTGCATTAGGAATTATAAGTAATCTGGAAATGATTTAAAGGATAGGAGGATCTGTATAAGTTATATAAAAATACTGTGACATTATATATAGAGGACTTGAGCATTGTAAATTTTGTTATTTGCAGGGAGTACTGGACTCACCCCCAGAGGATACCAAGGGTCAACTTACATCCTTCCTATCTAACCATAGGATATTCTCTTAGGTTTCATATACACTTTTTGATTCCAAGAAATGAAATATTAATCATGGATACCTCATATCACACTTTATGTAATGTATATACATAATTTTATATAAGTGATTATATATATATATCATTATTTTAATCTTTCACTGAATTTATGCTGAAAGCAATAACACAAAATGTTGAACATATCCTTTTATGTCAGATACATCTTCATGGTAGCATTAGAATTCTACATATGATTTCTAATTATCCCTATACAAATCTAACATTTTATAAAATGAATGCATTTCTGAAAACCAACTTTCAGAAGTATCATCTTTCAAATACTCTTTCACACTCATTAATTACATGGCTATTAGAATGAATTTTGGGGTAAAATGAATAATTCTTATAGAGATCAAAAAAGTTTCAAATTGATGTCTGTGCTTCAAGAATTCATATTTTCAGGTAAAAGAAAAAAAACCTGCTTGTAGTGAGGAACACCTATAAGCGTCTTTGTAAGTTGGAAATCTTTTGAGATTGTTAAGGCTTTATAATGATTAATCATGTAAAATATTTATGTAATTTCTAAATAGTTGCCAAAATGTACCTTTCTTATATATTAAAAATCATAAATTTTTTTAGCATTGATAGAAACTTTTTAATAAGGCATAATACTAAAAAATAATAAATGCTATGATCTGTTTTTAATCTAAATTTACAGCAATCCTATCTGTGAATTTCATAATATGTATATTATATAAATATGTGTATGTATAAATATACCCAAAAACATCTTTAAAATTCCAAATCCCAAAGTAACTTTCAAATTGAGTTTTAAAAATTAAAACCACTAAGAGGAATTAAATGAATGTAGTATGACACATCATTTGATTAAATTTTATTTTACATAAGCAACCTCTCAAATTCATAAATGTTGGGGCAAAACAGGAAAACAAATCTGAGTACAAAGCTCAGGCCTTAACTACTAAACAATGATAGTATTATTATAATGTTAAGTGTATTTATCCCTTTTATGGTCTTTAGAAAACGATTTTAATATACTCACGGAAAATGATATCACAAAAGATACCCATTAAAGGCTTAATTTGCTGGGATAGTTGTAATGGTGGTTTTTAATTTCAGCTGTCAGAGGTCAGGAAAATGTGTCTCTTGTTTAGAAATCTTTAAAGGAGGAGGAGCAGTTGTGCTAGAGATTAAATGATTAAGAAAAGGATAATATTAGACTAATAGTAATTGGTATTATTTCTCTTTTTTAAAATTTATTTTTGGAATAGATAACCCACTTGAAATTAATCCTGGTGGTAAGCTTTCTGTTTCCACTCACTATTTCAAGTTGATCTTTAAACTGGAGATAGTCCAGTGGTGTTAGATGTACTCGCTCAACATTGTGGTCCTCACCCAAGATCTTCAGTTTACTGGTAGGGCATCCTTGGAAAACTTACCTCACTTCTCTAAGCCTTACTTTTCTAAACTGTAAATGCAGAATGACAATGATGATACTTGCAAATTTTTTATGAAGATTAAATAAATCATGCTTTCAGTTCAGAGACTGGCATTTTTTGGTAGTCAGTTAGCATTTTCTGGTGGCTCAGATGGTGAAGAATCCGCCTGCAATGCTGGTGACCCAGCTTCGATCCCTGGGTAAGGAAGATCCCCCGGAGAAGGGAATGGCTACCCACTCCAGTATTCCTGCCCAGAGAATTCCATGGACAGGGGAGCCTGGTGGGTTACAGTCCATGGGATCACAAAGAGTCGGACAGGACTGAACGAATAACACTTTCACTTCCAATTAGCATTAATATTTAATGTCATTTGGTTCTCTTCTTGTTGGTTGTTTTAAGAAGTTGGTAATATAAATTCACTGTTATACTTTTCTAATTATTTTCAAACAAAACTGATCTATATATACGAATACCATATGTCATGCCAAAAAAAAAAAAAAAACTCTCACAAGGCCAAGGGTCACATTTGGGAGATCACTTTCAAAATTAAAGGTACAATTGATGATCAGGGATAAGGAAACATTTATTCACAATTATATTAACCCCCAAAGAGAACATTGCTTGAATATATTATTTCAATCCTGACTTTATTTTCAGAACTTTGTGTTTCTGCATGCATGCCTGCCTAGTTTCTCAGTTGTGTGTAACTCTTTGCAACCCTTTGGACTGTACCCCTCCAGGCTTCTCAGTCCATCGGATTCTCCAGGCAAGAATGTTGGAGTGAGTTGCTGTGCCTCCCCCAGGATATCTTCCCGACCCAGAAATCAAACCTGTGCCTCCTGTGCTTCTTGCGTTCAGGTGAATTCCTTACCTGCTGTGCCATCAGGAAAACACTTGTGTTTCTAGATGACTGCAATAAATTGATTGTTTAATTATCCAAGTCCATATCAAATTAGTTGACATGTCAATAGATTGACAAATGTCAATAAATTAGTTGCTTAATTATCCAAGTCCATATCAAGAAGCAACAGTTAGAACTGGACATGGAAAAACAGACTGGTTCCAAATAGGGAAAGGAGTACATTAAGGTTGTATATTGTCACCCTGCTTATTTAACTTATATGCAGAGTATTTCATGCAACATGCAGGGCTGGATGAAGCAGAAGCTGGAATCAAGATTGCCAGGAGAAATATCAATAACCTCAGATACACAGATGACACCACCCTTATGACAGAAAGCAAAGAAGAACTAAAGAGCCTCTTGATGAAAGGGAAAGAATAGAGTGAAACAGTTGGCTTAAAAGCTCAACATTCAGAAAACAAAGATCATGGCATCTGACCCATCATTTCATGGCAAATAGATGGGGAAACAATGGAAGGAGTGACAGACTTTATTTGGGGGGGGCTACAAAATCACAGCAGGTTATGACTGCAGCCATGAAATTAAAAGACACTTGTTTCTTGGAAGAAAAGCTATGACCAACCTAGACAGCATATTAAAAAGCAGAGACATTACTTTGCTGACAAAGGTCCATCTAATCAAAGCTATAGTTTTCCCAGTAGTCGCGTATGGATATCAGAGTTGCACTATAAAGAAAGCTGAGCACCAAAGAATTGATGCTTTTGAACTGTGGTGTTGGAGAAGACTCTTGAGAGTCCCTTAAACTGCAAGGAAATAAAAAACCAGTCAATCCTAAAGGAAATCAGTTCTGAATATTCATTGGAAGGACTGATGCTGAAGCTGAAACTCCAATACTTTGGCCACCTGATCAGAAGAACTAACTCATTAGAAAAGACCCTGATGCTGGGAAAGATTGAAAGCAGGCGGAGAAGGGGAAGACAGAGAGTTAGATGGTTAAATGGCATCACTGACTTGATGGACATGAGCTTGAGCAAGCTCCCAGAGTAGGTGATGAACAGAGAAGCCTGGTGTGCTGCAATCCATGGGGTCACAAAGAGTTGGACGAGACTGAGTGACTGAACTGAACTGATGTCAGACTAACTTGGCTAAACCTACATGTTCAAAGTTTTTCTCAACTGGTGCAGTCAAGAAAATATCTCAGAGACTTTTTTAGTGTTTTATATAAATAGAGAAGAGTCATCTTATGAAAGTAATTAAATAAGATAAAGCAATTCTAAGAGAGACCATTTTAAAATATATCCAGGGACAGAGGCTGGTGTTTTCTGGATTGACTGCTGGTATCATCTAGCTTAGCTTTCTTGTTTGCAGATGCATTAGAGCAGATTATTAGAATCTGTGTAAACTCTATACATAAACATCTCCTCTTGTTATTCACTCCCTAAGTCGAACCCCACTCTTTGTAGACCCTATGGACTGCATCACATCAGCCTTCCTGTCCTTAAATATCTCCTGGATTTTGCTCAAATTCATTTCCATTGAATGGATGATGCTATCTAATCATCTCATTCTCTGTTGCCTCCTTCTCCTTTTGCCTTCAATCTTTCCTAGCATCAGGATCTTTTCCAAAAGTTAGCTCTTCACAACAGGTAGCCAAAGTATTGGAGCTTCAGCTTCAGAATCAATCTTTCCAATGAATGTTGATGCCTTTAGGATTGACTGGTTTGATCTCCTTGCAGTTCAAGGGACTCTCAAGGGTCTTCACCAGCACCACATTTTGAAACCATCAATTCTTTGACACTCAGGGCTCATCTGTCCATGACACTCAGGCCTCATCTGTCCAGCTCTCACATCTGTACATGACCACTGGAAAAACTATAGCTTTGACCATATGGACCTTTGGTGGCAAAGTGATGTCCCCACTTTTTAAACATCTCCTCTAGTGTACAATTTTTCCACATTATTTTCTACTGAGTATGGAATGATGCAGTGTCTAGTGATGTGTGGAACTCAGCATTACAATTTGTTTATCCGTTCTAAAAATGATGACCAGTCTTGAGCATTTGTTAGGATAGAGTCATAGTCTCCCTTTTTTCTCACTGAATTTTGTGTAAGTATGAAGACAAAATAGAAACTAGTTCTAGAATGTTCTATGAAAAATATGCAAATTTAATAATAATAATTGTGAAAACTGCCATCCTCTGAGAGCTTTGGGTTATGACAATAATATTTCTTTTCATCTAGGAGTAACAGCAGCAACAAGAAGTTGGTTTTTAACTGACTAGTATTTAACTAAGTACATTGTATAGTCCTCATGGTAGGCTGATAACTTCCCTCCAAAAAGGCTCAGGTCTTTATCTCTGAGACCTATGAATGTTACTTTATATGGCAAAAGGGACTTTTCAGATATGATTAAATTAAGGATATCGAGATGGGGAGTTTATCCTAGATTATCCTGGTGCAGTAATCCCAGTGTAATCACGAGTCCTTATAAAGGAAATTTATAAGGGAAAGGAAAGCAGAACAAAGAATGATGAAATCAGAGGTTGGAGTGAGGCAATTATGTCTGGAAGGGGGACTTGAACCAAGTAAATATGGCAGCATCTAGAAGCTGGAATTGTGTTCTTTTTCCAGTAGTCATGTATGGATGTGAGAGTTGGACTATAAAGATAATTGAGTGCTGAAAGACTGATGCTTTTGAACTGTAGTGTTGAAGAAGAATCTTGAGAGTCCCTTGGACTGCAAGGAGATCAAACCAGTCCATCTTAAAGGAAATCAGTTCATTGGAAGGACTGATGCTGAAGCTGAAACTCCAGTACTTTGGCCACCTGATGTAAAGAGCTGACTCCTTGGTAAAGACTCTGATGCTGGGAAAGATTGAAGGCAGGAGGAGAAAGGGACGACAGAGGATGAGATGGTTGGATGGCATCACTGACTCAATGGACACGAGTTTGAGCAAGCTCCAGGAGTTGGTGTTGGACAGGGAGTCGCAGTCCATGGGGTCGCAAAGAATCGGACAGGACTGAGAGACTGAACTGAACTGAGAATCTGGCAAAGACAGGGTAACCAGTTCTCCTGTAGAGCCTCCACAAGGAATACAGCTCTGTTGACAGTTTACTTCTAGCCTAGCGAAACCCATTTGGGACTTCTGACCTCCAGAATATGTGGTAATAAATTTGATTTAAGTCACTAAATTGGTGGTAACTTGTTGCAATAGCAACAGGAAAATACTGTCTTCTTGATAGAACTCTAATATTTTTCATACAGTGAATGGTTGAATTGTGTCTGTCCCTGGGTTTAAAATAGCCTTTAGTCTAATAGGAATTATAAATTACTTGCCAGTCATATTTGCAGGTTATATTTGTTTCTCATCCTTTCCTGTTTTATATTTGATAATAGAAATATATTTTTAAAAGTATACAGGTATTTTTAAAAAGAACAGAATATTTAGCACTTTGTACTGATGAGGCTTCATAAGAGTAATCACTTTCTGAATTGGTGAGAATCAGAATTATTTAAATGTTCTTTCTGTTCCACATTTTTACTATAACAAACCCAATGCTCCCTTACAAGGCTGGGATTAGCATCACAGAAGATGTCACTCACCCCTTTGGCTCTGATATTTATAAATTTACTTTTTCTATATTGCCTTTACTTTGTGGTTTGCTAGGAATGCATTGTGAAGAAAACATGGTGAAGTCATGGTAATAGCAACTTACATTAAGTGTTCAATTCCAAGAGTCCTCCCTGCTCCAGTTTTGTCTTCTGTATTAAAAGGGGCTGACAGAAGTATGCATGAACATGGCCAATATTCAAATTAGAGAGCAGTTACTTTTATTAAATTATGCAGGCATTTGAAGAAGGTTGAACATGGAAGAAGTAACTAACAGGAAAGACAAGCTGATTGTGTCCTTTGGAGTCTCACTGGTGTCCTTATCTTACTGAACTTCCCAAGGGCAGGATTCTGGTCATAGGCTTTAACCAGCTGAATTAATTTAGCTATTCTATAGTTTCTCTAAAAGAGGCAGCATCCTTCAAAGGAGCTGCTGGAGTCTATAGGGCTTATAAATTTAAGCTGTTTTAAATAACAAAAACATTGATTTACTTAGATTTTATGTTTATTTGGGATGAGAAAGTTGAAAAATTCTGAAGACCAAGCAAAAATAGAGTTAATTCTCCCTCAACTAACCCTGGGTATAACCACAGATCAGATATCTCAATCTGTTAAATTGAGAATGCATTGCCTGTTTAGATATAAATGCATACTTAGCATCCTCAAACAACTGATTTTAAAACATACATACAAATCTTTGTTACCAGAGGTATATAGACAAAAAAAAAAAAATACTAGTCTGATTTCAGTCAAATCTTGGTGGCTTGAAATGTTCACTCAAGGTGACTTTGTGTCTTAGCATTTTCATAATAATTCTATATTTTAACTCAGAGCAATTATACTTCCTTTATTTTCTGTTTCTTTGATTTCTTTGAAGGGAACACATGGCAGCTTCTACATACCCACTGTAACTTTCTTTTCGGATACTAAGATAGTAAAGTAATAAACTGATATTTATCAACAATTCAGTTCAGTTCAGTTCAGTCCCTCAGTCATGTCCTACTCTTTGCAACCCATGGACTGCAGCATGACAGACTTCCCTCCATCACCAACTCCCGGAGCCTACTCAAACTCATGTCCATCACGTCAGTGATGCTATCCAACCATCTCATCCTCTGTCGTCCACTTCTCCTCCTGCCTTCAATCTTTCCCAGCATCAGGGTCTTTTCAAATGAGTCAGTTCTTTACATCAAGTGGCCAAAATACTGGAGCTCCAGCTTCAACAGCAGTCCTTCCAATGAATATTCAGAACTGATTTCCTTCAGGATGGACTGGTTGGATCTCCTTGCAGTCCAAGGGACTCTCAAGAGTCTTCTCCAACACCACAGTTCCAAAGCATCAATTCTTTGTTGTTCTACTTTCCTTATAGTCCAACTCTCACATCCAAACATGACTATTGGAAAAACCATAGCTTTGATTAGATGGACCTTTGTTGGCAAAGTAATGCCTCTGCTTTTTAATATGCTGTCTAGGTTGGTCATAGCTTTTCTTTCAAGGAGCAAGCATCTTTTAATTTCATGGCTGAAGTCACCATCTGCAGTGATTTTGGAGCCCCAAAATTATAAAGTCTGTCACTCTTTCCATTGTTTCCCCATCTGTTTACCATGAAGTGATGGGACCGGATGCCATGATCTTAGTTTTCTGAATGTTGAGCTTTAAGCCAACTTTTTCACTCTCCACTTTCACTTTCATCAAGAGGCTCTTTAGTTCTTCACTTTCTGCCTTAAGTGTGGTGTCATCTGCATATCTGAGGTTATTGATATTTCTCCTGGCAGTCTTGACTCCAGCTTGTGTTTCATCCAGCCCAGCATTTCTCATGATGTACTCTGCATATAAGTTAAATAAGCAGGATGACATACACAGCCTTATGTACTCCTTTCCCGACTTGGAACCAGTGTGTTGTTCAATGTCCAGTTCTAACTGTTGCTTCTTGACATGCATGCAGATTTCTCAGGAGGCAGGTCAGGTGGTCTGGTATTTCTATCTAGTGTTTAAAGCCAGCAGAAGTTAGCTTGACCACCAAATAATCTCAGATAACGCTATATTTTCCTCCAGAATGACTCAGGGAAGATTGTGATGACAAGTAAATAAGGCAGGATGTAAAAAATAAAAGTGTTTTAGTGTGATTTATCCAATTAATGGAAATTCCTCAACATCTCTTCAAACTGCTCTCTCCCATCCTCACTGCCATGACATAACTCGGGCCTCATTATTTCTAGTCTGGATTAATGAAATAGCTTCCTAATTGACATTCCTTGTCCTCAGTCTTGTCCCTCTTCCTCTAATTTACCTTCTTTATAGTCACCGGTGATCTTTCTTACTCGGAAAATGCAACAACATCACTGCTTAAAAGTCTGCAGTGCCTTTAAGATAAGAGTGTAGGCTCTTAGTCATGTTATGCAATCCTTAGCTCACAACGTAACCCTAATGGATCACTGTCTGACCCTAATCCATGCTATTCTTGAGGGTCTTTAATTACTCTGTGCTTGGAAAATACCTTGCTCTCTTTCTTTTTTGTTTTCTCTATCTTTTTGACCTTCATATTTGCATGACCCACTTATAGAATCCCTTTTCCATCCAAGCCCTGCAGATTTAGTTTTGATATCACCTCTCCTTTATTTTCAAGTTTTCTCTTCCCTAAAGTTTACTTTTCCTATCATAGCACTTATCGCAATGCATTGTATTTACCGGTTTAATTATCTTACTGTGTGATCTTTGTGACAATTTTATCTTCAGCCTCAGAAAAGTATGAGGATCAGTTTATTCATTTATTTTAGAATTTAATAAAGAGACATGTGAATATATAAGACTTCTGGAAATGCATCAGAACTATAAAAATCAAAGGAATCTCCTATATATCAGATATCCATCCTCTTGTAAACTGTCTCCTTCCTTAAGTTCCTAACAAAGTGGCACTTGGTAATTAGGAGCGATTGGACTTAGGGAAAAACAAAAATAAAAACATCCCAATATTTTAGTTGCTTAATATAGTAGGAACTTGTTTCTTGCCTATAGTCTCAGCTTATTAATCAAGATAGAGGTATGGCTTTTCTTCATATGATAATGTGGTAACTAAAGTTCTTTATACTTTATGACTATGTCACGCCCTGTGCTGTGCTGTTCTTAGTTGCTCAGCCGTGTCCAACTCTTTTCGACCCTATGGACTGTAGTCCACCAGGTTCCTCTGTCCATGGGGGATTCTCCAGGCACGAATACTGGAGTGGATTCCCATACCTTCCTCCAGGGGATCTTCCCAACCCAGGGATTGAACCCAGGTCTCCCACATTGCAGGTGGATTCTTTACTGTCTGAGCCACCAGGATCAGAATACTGGAGCCCAAGAATCCTGGAATGGGTAGCTAATCCTTTCTCCAGGGAATCTTCCAGACCCAGGAATCATACTGGGGTCTCCTGCATTGCAAAAAGATTCTTTACCAGCTGAGCTACCAGGGAAACCCATGTTACCCTCTAGGAACATATAATTATTTGCATGCAGCTGGTCAAGGGGGAAGAGATGTAGGAGCTAAGTTTTAGATTTTAATGTGCCTGAATTTGACTTTACTACAAATCACAATCCATTGGAAACAATTCCATATAGTCTGCAAAGGAGGCTGGTGAAATTCTAGCCGTATGCCTAGAATTCAAGATGGATTTCTGTGGATGACATAGCTATCTCTTACAGGAAAACCAGCAGTTAGTACTCAGATACCCAACTCCTGGGGTCGTCCCTTTCTTTTACTATATGCATGTAAAATAACTCGGGTTTCTATTCCACATGCTTGTTCAAAGCCCAGGCTTCCCCTAATAGTTTCCAGAATTCACACTTCTTATTTTGTAAATGCTTACCCTCTTTTTAAAAATTTTAAATGTATATATTTTTTTCATTGAAGAATAATTGTTTTACAAAATTGTGTTTGTTTCTGCCAAACATCAACATGAATCAGCCATAGGTATACGTATCTCCCCTCCCTCCTTGAACCTCCATCTCATCCATCTCCCTCCCCATCCCAGCTCTCTAGGTTGTTACAGAGCCCTGATTTGAGTTCCCTGAGTCATACCGCAAATTCCCATTGGCTATCTAGTTTACATTTAGTAATGTAAGTTTCCATGTCACTCTCTATAAATCCCCCCCTTTCCTTCTTCCTCCCTCCTTGTCTGTTTTTTATGTCTGTGTCTCCATTGCTACCCTGCAGCACTGGCGGTTTATTGTGAATCTCTGTACAGATTTGCGTTAGAAGAGGAATTCGCTCTACTGGCCACACAGTTATCCTGGTTGAGTGTTCTTCGCATTCTGAGATACATATTGCGCTCATAAGGAAGGCAGATGCTTAAGAAGTTTTGCTTAGTCAGCAGTTTGAACTGAGCAATTTGCCTTTCTCTTTGATCTTAAATTTGTATTAAAAGAAGAGATTTAAATAGACTTAATTTGGTGCTAATCTGAATGGTATGTCTGTAGTTTTTTTTTTTTTTTTTGAGTTCTCATCATCTATTTCAGAATTTAGGAATCTCTCTTCAGTCTTCTTGTTATATGTTTACTTCACATCTAGTGAAGCATTCCCCAGCCCAGACCTCTGTCACTTTTTTAGCAAAAGGCTTAATATGCTAAGCAAAGTGTATAGAATAACAAATAGAAATGTTATGAAAGAATGGAGATGAAACAGTGATGGTAAGTGAAATGAAATTGTTGAGGCCACTTTCCTTAGAATTGTATCTGGCAGGCATGGGCGATTCATCGTCCATCTATATATTCTGACACATTCAGATAGAAGACTTTGAGGTGACACAATGCAGGCATCTTCTGTCATCCAATTCAATAATATTTGGGGTTCTTGTGAGCTCTAACAACAGACTGTCATAGACGTCTTCACCTCTCTGATCATCAGGATTAATTGTACTGTTCTGATAAGTCACCCGATGAAGAGAGAATACTTTTATAATAAAAGTAGAAAAACCACATCTTAGGAGTACTGTATTCACTTAGAACATAGGAATTGCTTTTTCACAGTAGAAGAGAACCTGAATGATAGTCATGAAAAGCCTTAGAAAAATGTGTTTTAAGTTGTTATTTCATATTCCCTTATGCCATGCCTGTCAGACTCCCTTGCTTCTCTACTTATATCTGGCTGTATCTGTGTATGTGTACATGTGTGTATGTGCACAGCAAGGATGTTTGAGCCAGCGAACTGCTGCATAAGTTAATAATCTTCTATAATTTAAGCATTTAGTTTTGCTAGACAATCTGCTGTGAAAATATGGTCCAAGTATAGGTCTCTTTTCCCCTTTAATTTAGTCAGTCTTATCTGCCTTTTATCAAAAATTGTATCTGTCCTGTTCTTTATCCCAACAGACTTCTTCATATCTTGTTGCTTTCTTTTCTTTCTCTCTGACTACCCATACTCTCTGTTTTTCTTTTCTAAAGGAGAATATATGATCAGTATTAGGGGTTGAGCAAAATATTATAGTTGTTTCAATGACCACAGCCCTCACAATATTTTCTTTAAACATTTTCTGACTCTGGTCAACTGATAGATATAATTTTATAATTTTAGCAAACATCTTTAGAATAAAGACATCAATGTCTCAAAATTCATGATAACATTTTTATAACTGCCAAAGCCTTTGACTGTGTGGCTCACAAGAAACTGTGGAAAATTCTGAAAGAGATGGGAATACCAGACCACCTGATCTGCCTCTTGAGAAATTTGTATTCAAGTCAGGAAGCAACAGTTAGAACTGGACATGGAACAAGAGAGTGGTTCCAAATAGGAAAAGGAGTTCATCAAGGCTGTATATTGTCACCCTGTTTATTTAACTTATATGCAGAGTACATCATGAGAAATGCTGGACTGGAAGAAACACAAGCTGGAATCAAGATTGCCAGGAGAAATATCAATAACCTCACATATGCAGATGACACCACCCTTATGGCAGAAAGTGAAGAGGAACTCAAAAGCCTCTTGATGAAAGTGAAAGTGGAGAGTGAAAAAGTTGGCTTAAAGCTCAGCATTCAGAAAACGAAGATCATGGCATCCGGTCCTACCACTTCATGGGAAGTAGATGGGGAAACAATGGAAACAGTGTCAGACTTTATTTTTGGGGGGCTCCAAAATCATTGCAGATGGTGACTGCAGCCATGAAATTAAAAGACGCTTACGCCTTAGAAGGAAAGTTGTGACCAACCTAGATAGCGTGTTCAAAAGCAGAGACATTACTTTGCCAACAAAGTTTCATCTAGTCAAGGCTATGGTTTTTCCTGTGGTCATGTATGGATGTGAGAGTTGGACTGTGAAGAAGGCTGAGCGCCGAAGAATTGATGCTTTTGAACTGTGGTGTTGGAGAAGACTCTTGAGAGTCCCTTGGACTGCAAGGAGATCCAATCAGTCCATTCTGAAGGAGATCAGCCCTGGGATTTCTTTGGAAGGAATGATGCTGAAGCTGAAACTCCAGTACTTTGGCCACCTCATATGAAGAGTTGACTCATTGGAAAAGACTCTGATGCTGGGAGGGACTGTGGGCAAGAGGAGAAGGGGACGACAGAGGATGAGATGGCTGGATGGCATCACTGACTGGATGGATATGAGTCTGAGTGAACTCTGGGAGTTGGTGATGGACAGGGAGGCCTGGCATGCTGTGATTCACGGGGTCGCAAAGAGTCGGACACGACTGAGCGACTGATCTGATCTGATCTGATATCTTATAAACCTACAGAAACAAATACCTAATAACAGGGTTTAATATTTTAAAGTTAATGTTAAGAATAACTTCATCTTAAGATTCAACTTTTATTTTTGCAATAACTCGTAACACTGAAGTTTGTTATGGTAAAAGTCATTTATGGGAACTTCCTTGGCAGTCCAGTGGTTAAGACTCCATGCTTCCATTGTAAAGAGCATGGGTTCGATTCCTGGTCGGGGAACTAAGATCCTTGCGTGCCTCTAGTGCAGCCAAACGAAAAAAAAAAAAAGAGTCATTTATGAAGTTAAGAATTAACTTAATGATTTCATTATTTTAATACTTTTAACAATGTTAGGATTGAAATTTTTGAGAAATAAAAAACTATTGGAAAAGAAAATTAACTTTTTCTTTACAAAATCTTATAAACAAATAGGGTACTCTAGAGATACTCCAAAGAGAATATTGAAAATCATTTTTAAAACAAAAGGCATAGACAACAGTATATAAATATGTAGATTAAAATATTTCTAGATGTCATTAGGAAACAATCCAAGTTTCTTTTTAATTCAAATGTATAACAAATAAAGTATGATAAAGCTCCATTATACTTTATACATATCTGTGCTAGTAATGTAAAGTCTGTGGATTTCAGGATTCTGAGTATGAGTGTTGTGTGTGATGAGGGAGGGGGAGATAAGTAAACGTGAGTGTGGTGACTGGTGTGTATAATGTGATTTTGTTGTATGTTGGTGTTATGGGAGAATATATGGTGTGTTATGGATGTGGAGCGTGTGTGTGTTTGGTGTGATTGACATGTGTATGTGGATGATATTATGTGTCTGTCATGTACATATCCTGTAACTAACATAAGCATGCTTTGTTAGTATGTACATATACACAATCATATCCTATATATACACTACATCCTGTAGTATACTTTATATCCTTGACTAGTTGTCACTTTTGATAAAACATTGCTATGCTACATACAAGTCTGGGATGGAAAAAAAATAATTCCAAAGGGAAGATTTGAGTATTGGAGATAAAGATGAACTATGAATAGCGTGTTATTGCCTCTCTTGTGTGTGGTAGAAGGATGATTATCTTTGTCTTAAAGTCCAGTCATTCCCAAACCATTCTTTCCCCGTGTATGTACTGGACTGATTTTATTCCATCCCACCCAGCCACCTCTGTCCCTTGTCTGGTTTTCCCTACAATCAAGATTTCACACTATACTAACTTATTAGAATCAAGAGCTGAGGTATAGGAAGACATTTAACATTTATAGTCTCCCAAAGTACTTAACTGGAGAAGGAAATGGCAACCCACTCCAGTATTCTTGCCTGGAGAATCCCAGGGACGGGGGAGCCTGGTGGGCTGCTGTCTATGGGGTCGCACAGAGTCGGACATGACTGAAGCGACTTAGCAGCAGTAGCAAAGTATTTAACAGGAGTTATGTACCATGAAGATGGGAGTTTGAGGCAAAAGGCACCTAAATAAAAATCATTAAAGATAAGTGAATTTTGCTGATAACAGGAGGAATATTTTTCTATACAGTTTTCAAAAATGACCATGAGTAAGAAAGTTACATAACACTTTTGGCAGCTGACTTAGTAAAATAGCTGGGCTTAAAGTAACAACAGATTGAATTTTACAATGAGCTAATTATTAGTGAGAGGAAATAACAGCTGTGAAGTAACAACTTTCATAAAAGTTTCCCCCCACCAAAAAAAAAAAGGATGATGATCTATAAAAATACAATTAGGAGGAGAAATATTTATGTTCATAAATATGCCTTGTTTAACAGTCTTGACATTAGGTGACTTTGACCATAATTTGTTCCAGTTTTTCCATTCATGTTACCTTCCCTGCATTAATAAAAATTGATTTAAAATGCTGAGTAGTAACGGAAATTTGGGGTGTAAAATGATTACTGGCTTATTAGATTTGAAGTGATAGTTATTAAAACTTTAAAATATTTTAAACTTTAAAAGAATTTTATACTTTTTGGAGAGGAAACTTAACAACTAGGATCTAATTATAATTTTTGTCAAAGAAACCACCAGACCTTAGCTGTAGTCAAAAATACATTACTATTTATGTTTGAATAATGACTCCTAGCATAGTGGATATCAAATTGGAATCATTAGTGCCATAACCTTAAATTGTAGGAAATATTTATCTATGTAAATGGGAGAAAAATAATCTATTTAGTGAAGAAAGAACTCTGAGAGTAAGTGAATCATCCCACTCCACCCTAACCCACAATCTTTTTAATGTGGAGGTTATATCTAGTGTTAGTATTTCCAACCTCCACTGCCCTGAGTACAAATTAGGTTGCATTTACAGTATCTCACAGCTTGATACTTGGACTTCCCTCCCTGGTGGCTCAGATGGTAAAGAACCCACCTGAAATGGGTGGGGGCGGGGAGGGAGACCTGGGTTCAGTCCCTGGGTTGGGAAGATCCCCTGGAGGAGGGCATGTCAACCCACTCCAGTATTCTTGCTTGGAGAATCCCCATGGACAAAGGAGCCTGGTGGGCTGCAGTCCATGGGATGGCAAAGAGTCGGGCACGACTGAGCGACTAAGAACACACACATGCACAACTTGATACTCTGCCTTAGAGACTTCCACTGCTCACTGGTGATTTCTCATCATTACTTACATGGCGTCATATGACCAGAATTAGCACAAGATTGGTGAATAGAAGTCATGTGTCATTGCAGGGCCAAAGTCTTGAGTGACTGGAGGGAGACATTTTCACAGACTTCCTGTACCACATAGACTAGGGAGACTACGAATCCTGGATAGAGTACCCAGAGAGCAGCGGGGACTTCACTAGCCTAAATGGCTGAGTTGCTACAGAGAACAGTTGCCCTGGAGAGTTATTCAGAGCCTCAACCAACTTTGCAAAAATTAAAACTAAACTTTTACTGCATTAACTTCTAAGATTTTGGGGTTGTTTGCTATTTCAGCATATCTTTTAGTTTATTCCAACCCTTGACTATTCCAAGTCCCCCATCTTGACCAGAAGGAATGTCTGACATTTTCTAGGATTTCCAAGCATGTCTAGAGTTTTATACACCTTTTGTATCCATTCTGCTTGCATCTAATCACATCTAATGAACTGAGAATCCTCAAGAGAAGATTCTGCGACTTCTGCCCTCCTGCAAATCTTAAGGATGAGATTTCTCAGTCTATTCATCCCCATTTTTTGATCTGGGTTTGTCAAGCACCCTAACACCTGTGGTTCAGGCAGAGAGTTTGAGATCAGATGCCACTACTTCCTCTCCCATACCCAAAATAGAGCAATACATTTGTCACGGTTTATGCCTGAAAGTCCAAGATTTTACTGATTAAACCAGAAGAGACCTAAAAAGGAGCTATTTTTGGTCAGTTTCTCATACCTGCTAGCTTTTATGCAACAGGAAATTTCAGTTGATTTGCCTAGGTAGTAGCTGGCTCCATGAAATGAGGACAGTCTCTCCCATCCCCAAATATCAGTTGAAGAATGTTTCATGATCGAGTGACTGTGGCACTGTATTGCACCTACTAGCAGAAACAGCTCTTTCAGTTCACAGAGAGAGCTATTACCCCAAACCATTTTTTTGAGTCCTACAGAACTGAAATCTTACCATGCTTGGAATCACCATGCATATACGTATACAATCATTCTCAAATTTATTTCAAAGTATCTCCAGATTTTCATTTGTGTGCAGAACATTTTATTCAAGTTTTTCAGCTACTGTTTGCAGGCTTTCCACCATAATCCACTGTACCAATATGACCTTTCTTGCAGCCCTTAATAAGAATAATGTTCCTCTGGGTACAAGCTTGATGACCATCTTCATTATATCATTTGCCAGACAGTAGGTGATGAAAAATTAATCCTTTCATATCTATGAGTCATTTGTCTCCCAGAACATGAAGCATAATTATTGTTCCCAAGGCATCATGTAATCTTTGGTGACAAGAAAGAATGCTCTTGAGTCTGGCTCCAGGCCAAAATCCTGTGTCTGATCTTTCAGGACTGACCATATATAATTACAGAGACCATCTCAAAGATCTCATGAGAGAAAACTGTCTTCCTCACAATCACGCCTTTTACATAGAGAGTATGTCGCTGTCTGTAGTGGGAACTGCAGTCAAAGGCTCAGGCTACCTTCCCCATGTAGTGCAGTGAAGTGAAGTTGCTCAGTCGTGTCCGACTCTTTGTAACTCCATGGACTGTAACCTACCAGGCTCCTCCATCCATGGGATTTTCCAGGCAAGAATACTGGAGTGGGTTTCCATTCCTTCTCCAGGAGATCTCCCCAACCCAGGGATTGAACCTGGGTCTCCCACATTATAGGCAGACGCTTTACCATCTGAGCCACCATGCAAATCACCTTCCCCATGCTCATACATATATGTGTATTCTTACCTCAAACACCTCATTTTGAAAGCCTTCATCTGAAAACCTTGACTGAGGCACTTTTCAGCAACTCTGCCTAGATCTCCTTATTGTATGGTCTTTATATATTTTTCTCTACTCTGACGTAGTAGTTTTCCACTCTTAGGTCTCTCCCTTGTCATCCCTCTACCCTCTCCAGATCCAGGGAAACAGCTGGAAGCTCACTCAGGGCTCTCCTGTAGTGGGACATTTTCCATGCCTGCACTATGTGTAATCCAAGTGACTCACACCGATGCTGTTCTGTGGGGTAAAATGAATCATTTTATTTCTTTGGCTCTTTCATATACCATCACAGAAAGTGCATCGGGGCTTGAATTTTAGTTTTGGGATTGCCCTACTTGTATTAATCAACCACTTTGATACCCAAGAAGTCAGCAAACTTTCCAGATATTTTCTTCCAACCTTCCTCCTTTAGTGATACAAAACTACTATGCTGATTGAGTTTAAGAAGAGGACTCGGTGCTCCATTAACTCGATTACTCCTTTAACCTCAGCCTTAGTGGTTTTTTTCCTTTGTTTGTTTCTATTTCTTTTGTTTGTTTGTTTGTTTTTGTTTTTTGGCCCTAGAACAAATAGAAAGAGCCAATAGTTACAGGCTCATTAGCAAAACACAAAATCTCTACAAAATAATAGACTGCAAACAGCTATCAGTTCAGTTCAGTTCAGTCGCTCAGTCATGTCCGACTCTTTGTGACCCCATGAATCGCAGCAGGCCAGGCCTCCCTGTCCACCACCAGCTCCTGGAGTTCACTCAGACTCACGCCCATCAAGTCAGTGATGCCATCCAGCCATCTCATCCTCTGTCATCCTCTTCTCCTCCTGTCCCCAATCTCTTCCAGCATCAGAGTCTTTTCCAATGAGTCAACTCTTCGCATGAGGTGGCCAAAGTACTGGAGTTTCAGCTTTAGCATCATTCCTTCCAAAGAAATCCCAGGGCTGATCTCCTTCAGAATAGACTGGTTGGATCTCCTTGCAGTCCAAGGGACTTTCAAGAGTCTTCTCCAACACCACAGTTCAAAAGCATCAATTCTTCGGCACTCAGCCTTCTTCACAGTCCAACTCTCACATCTATACATGACCACAGGAAAAACCATAGCCTTGACTAGATGAAACTTTGTTGGCAAAGTAATGTCTCTGCTTTTGAATATGCTTTCTAGGTTGGTCATAACTTTCCTTCCAAGGAGTAAGCGTCTTTTAATTTCATAGCTGCAGTCACCATCTGCAGTGACTTTGGAGCCCCAAAAAATAAAGTCTGGCACTGTTTCCACTGTCCCCCCATCTATTTCCCATGAAGTGATGGGACTGGATAGCTATAATATTAAAAAGACCCCCTACCTGACAATCAGCCTTTACTATTTTTTTTAGAAAATCAGTTTTAATGGTGTTATCTGTTGTTAATCCACTAATGTGTCTATTTCTTTGTGAATCTCATTGACTAACCATTTAAATTGGATGAGTATTTTTCATCAAGAGTCCATCTCTATAATTAGACTATTATTTATCGTCTTTAGCTAAAATCAGGTCTACAACATTAGGACTCTTTATAAATAGATGCATACATTGAAAATTCAGGTAAGAATAAATGATAGCTTAAAGAGATCTAAAAGCTTTGAAAACACTCCATTGCAACAAAAGTATTTTGGCGTGAGTGCTAAGTCACTTCAGTTGTATCTGACTATTGAGACCTCATGAACTGTAACCAGCCAGGCTCCTCTGTCCATGAGATTTCCCAGTCAAGAATACTGAAGTGGGTTGCCATTTCCTCCTCCAGGGGTTCTTCCCAACCTTGGGGTGGGCTTAAATTCAGAGCCAAAAGAGGCTCTTGGAAGTAGCAAGGTGACTTTGGAATGTATATCTCTGTGGATGTTATTGCTCAGTTGCCATGTTAATGTCAGCTGCATAGTTTATATTCAATGAATATTTTAAAAATGAATAAATAAAAGGAGGATTAGGTTCATACTGAAACCATGATAGCCTAAGGTAAATGCTTGTCCTAGTGTTAGAAACTTTTTCCTTGACATAAAAATCATTTCTTATTATTCCCCTAAAAAGCATATTGAAGAATATTTTAATATAAAACACCATTTCCATATCTAGCAGTGTGGTCATATTATGAAATTTTATATTAAAAGAGCATGAAATATTATTTGCTATGAAATACTGCTTACAAAATTGGTTCAGTAAAAAGCAATAGAATGGGATTTAAATATATATGGAACTGCATGTTGATCATCTGAATCATACTCTAAATATTTTAAAGGAATAAGATTATTAATAGCAGAAGAAAATATAGTTTTTTAAAAAAGTGTTTTATAATACAGACTCATATTCAAATAGACTAGTTACTGTCAGTTGTGACAAGAAACAGTTGCTTAAAAAATATCCTTGCTTATTAAGCATTAATACTTTCTCAAAAAAAAAACTAAAATTTCTGCTGAAGACTTACTCAAAGAACATGCTTATCTTTAATTGGACATTTTAGAGCATCAATATTCAGAAGTACTACAGACCATGCTGTTGAACATATATATCATGGTTTATTAATCTAAAAGAAAATAAAAAAATAGCTGAAATGAAAATTATTAGCAAGAATAGGAGCATATCTGTAACATGGAGGAGCAGGGGCCAGAGATGGAAAAGTCAAGTAAAGAATTTTTTAAAAATGAAGAAAATTTTGATTTGATGTGCAAGGAATGATAACATAACTAAGAGACCACTAAAGATACAAATTACATAATTTTAGTGCAATTATAAAATTAAAATCAGCCCATCTGGCTGACCAACAGCACATACATAAATGGAGTAAAATCAGTATATAAAAGCAAACATTATTTAATGAAAATATTCATCAGTTTATAGAATAACTTCAATGTTGAGTCAAATCTCTTTCAGAATGCTCATGTGATTTTATAAAATCAAGTATTTCTTTTTAAAAATTTACTCAGTTTACATGGAACAAATTGTAGATTATGTGTAAAATGCAGTATGAGTGATATGTTTTTAGCTTAAAATTTTAAATCTGATTGTCTAATCATTTGATTGGTTTTAGAGGTTGAGTACTTTACCAGATAAATTACATTATTTTCTTCATCAAAATAGCTCATAATTTACTTGTTTGGGAAATTGTTTAATTTTTTGTACAAAACATTTACAAATAGGTGTCAACTTTGTGATAAAAAAGCAAGCTTAGAAGCTGGAGGTGGCAGTCATTTTTGTTTAGATGATTGCTTCAACACAAACTTCTCAGATCAGATCAGATCAGTCGCTCAGTCATGTCCGACTCTTTGTGACCCCATGAATCAGCACGCCAGGCCTCCCTGTCCATCACTATCTACAGGAGTTCACTCAGACTCACGTCCATTGAGTCAGTGATGCCATCCAGCCATCTCATCTTCTGTCGTCCCCTTCTCTTCTTGCCCCCAGTCCCTCCCAGCATTAGAGTCTTTTCCAATGAGTCAACTCTTCACATGAAGTAGTTTCAGCTTTAGCATCATTCCTTCCAAAGAAATCCCAGGGCTGAGCTCCTTCAGAATGGACTTGTTGGATCTCCTTGCAGTCCAAGGGACTCTCAAGAGTCTTCTCCAACACCACAGTTCAAAAGCATCAATTCTTTGGCGCTCAGCTTTCTTCACAGTCCAACTCTCACATCCATACATGACCACTGGAAAAACCATAGCCTTGACTAGTGTTGTATAACTCATGCTCTATTTCAGTACTTTTGGTTTCACCTCTATCCAGAACATTAGGTCACATAAGACTGAATTAACAAAGTCTGCAAATGCTCCAAATAAGTATGTGATGACACCATCCTGTAATAGTTCACCTCATACCCATGGAACATTTCTTGCTTCCTGCTCCAGCCCCCTCCTGTTGATGTTAATTACTAGAATGCGATGAAATCTACTGGCTTCATAATAGCAGAAAGTACAGGGGAATTTAGTGCTCCATGTAGCAAACCATTGACCAACAGGAAGTGAGAGTAAATAAATTATTTCACCCCTTCATTCAATAAATGGTCTGGAGAAGCATTTATATAGTTCAAAGGATGATGATTCTAAGCTTTAAGCAATTTAAGTGGTTAAACTTAATAGTTAAAAAATATACAGTTGGTAAAACTCTCTTGTCTTGTCTTTCCCTCTTTTCTGTTTTGCTTCCCTTTTTTTTTTCCATTTCTGTTCTTTGGGATTGCAAGTCAAAGTCACAATAAAGTAGGAGCAGAAAAGCCTCTATCTTATATGTTACTGACATGAAACTAAGGCTAAGATGATGGAACTGGTGTGATCCTGAAAAGCAGCCTCTGTGGATGAGATTCAGAGCCAGATTTTTCTCTGGTATGGCCATTAGGATCTTACTTCTGATGACAAGTGAGATGGCGATAACACTTTGCGTATAGTGGCATAATAGAACCAATGCTTTAACTTGTGGTTAATTGGGATACTTCACAAGCACAAGGTGAAGTGTTAAGAAATGCTACAAACACGGTAACTGACAAGTATTGGAGCAATGGCAGTTACAACACTGGGGCTCAGGATGGTTGCTCTTGTAAATAGTGGAAACTTTGGAGAAAAAACAAAAACGTGGGTAGGCCCAGTGCAACCAATTCTCAATACTACGATTTAATAAAGCTGCTATCTATAAATGGAATATTTGGAAGGCAGATGGCTCCAAAAAATTCACCAAAGATCTAGTCATATAGTTAGAAAAGCTGCAAAGGAGACTAAATGCATATTTCTGAGATCTGAGATAGGAAAAATTGGGTGCATGAGCCTGAAAATCTAGTGTACATGTTTTCCTGAAACCAATGGGAAGGAAGAAGAAGAAAGTAAGATTAATCTACACGGGGTCAAGAAGAAAATCCTGAACCTGACCTTTTCCACTTCAACCAATATAGTAATTAGAAACGGCATTGCAAGAAGAAAGAATTTGGAGATTAGTGTCACCATAAAACACTTAAAGGTGTAGGGGAAGTAGACCCTGTCATATTCCTGTTTAATCACATATTTTGGCTAAGAGAAGCTTTATGGATATTGAAAAGGGGAGATAGACTACGATAAACATAACCAGGCAATAGTCCCAACTGCAGGTGCTGTGTTGAATTGGATATTAGAGCAGATAAAATACATAAAAAACTTTGGTTCTTAATATTTGCCATTGATGTGGCAAATTGTTTCTTCTCCAACACCATCAGTAGGGAAAATCAAGTACAATTTGCATTTATATGTTAATGACAGCAATATACAATCAGTTATTCATAGATAATTTGCTCATGCATTACCATCAAAGGACAGGGGTTAGACTAAGTGTTAAACAGAGTGATTGTTTTCTTACTTTCCTTTTAAACTATAACATTTTCTAATTATTTCATGATGTCACGAAAAGTTCTGGTTTGTTATTTCTTTGATGGAAAGATTATGTTAACAGTTGTGGATTTCCACAGAACTTCCACAGTTATGCTGCTGCTGCTAAGTCACTTCAGTTGTGTCCAACTCTGTGTGACCCCACAGACAGCAGCCCACCAGGCTCCCTCATCCCTGGGATTCTCCAGGCAAGAACACTGGACTGGGTTGCCATTTCTTTCTCCAATGAATGAAAAGTGAAAAGTAAAAGTGAAGTTGCTCAGTCATGTCGGACTCTTAGTGACGTAAAATTTGAATTTTAATTAACTTTAAGCATTTTGGGGTTTTGCTTCAAAGATTTCTTCCAAGATTCCATTCTCATCTGGACACACTTTTCTTGTCAGAATTAATCAAAGACCTTTACATGTATTTAAAACTCAATCCATCACTATAGTAATCACTTCCCTTTTTAAAAATAATCCATTGCTTCTGAAGGCATACCTGTGTTAGGATGAATAAAATGTTTTCTTTATCAGTTGTCACACTAGAAAAGTATCCCATTAGTTAGTTAACTAACAAGCTATTCCATTATTTATCTTTTTATACTTACTTTTAGCAACAATCATTGTACTGAAGACTTTCCAGGTTTTGTTTGCCAAAGGGTTCAAGCTTAAAGCCAATTACACACTGAGATGTATACTAAACTGTACTTCTTTTTTTTTTTTTTTTAAGTTTTGAGTTTGGTTGAAATGAACATCAATGTACATCTGAGGGAGAAACAAGTGGCAAAAACAGTTCAGCCCAAAAGTATCAATGGAAAGGAAAGCATTGTAAACAAAAGAGAGATGTGAACTTTAAAATATCTGGGTTAAATTCTTGACTCTGTTGCTTTTCAGCTGTGGGACTTGGGGAAATTACTTAAACTCTATGGATGTAAGCTTTCTAATCTATAAAATAGATATGCCCCCCTCATAAATTACTTCTATGGAATTTTAAAAAGCTTGGTGGAATATATATAAATCACAGCAGGATCCTCTAGGACTCACCTCCCAGAGTAATGGAAATAAAAGCAAAAATAAACAAATGGGACCTAATTAAACTTAAAAGCTTTTGCACAATGAAGGAAACTATAATCAAGGTGAAAAGACAGCCTTCAGAATGGGAGGAAATAATAGCAAACAAAGCAACTGACAAAGAATTAATCTCAAAAATATACAAGCAGGTTATACAGCTCAATACCAGGAAAATAAATGACCCAATCAAAAAATGGTCCAAAGAACTAAACAGACATTTCTCCAAAGAAGACATGCAGATGGCTAACAAACACATGAAAAGATGCTCAACATCACTCATTATCAGAGAAATGCAAATCAAAACTACAATGAGGTACCATCTCATGCCAGTCAGAATGGCTGCTATCAAAAAGTGTACAAATTATAAATTCTGGAGAGGGTGTGGAGAAAAGGGAACGCTCTTACACTGTTGGTAGGAATGCAAACTAGTACAGCCACTGTGGAGAACAGTGTGGAGATTCCTTAAAAAGCTGGAAATAGAACTGCCATACGACCCAGCAATCCTACTGCTGGGCATACACACTGAGGAAACCAGAATTCAAAGAGATACGTGTACCCCAGTGTTCATCACAGCACTGTTTATAATAGCCAGGACATGGAAGCAACCTAGATGTCCATCAGCAGATGAATGGATAAGAAAGCTGTGGTACATATACACAATGGAATACTATTCAGCTATTAAAAAGAAGGCATTTGAATCAGTTCTAATGAGGTGGATGAAACGAGCCTATTATACACAGTGAAGTAAGTCAGAAAGTAAAACACCACTGTAGTATATTAGCACATATATATGGAATTTAGAAAGATGGTAACGATGACCCTGAATGCGAGACAGTGAAAGAGACACAGATGTAAAGAACAGACTTTTGGACTCTGTGGGAGAAGGTGAGGGTGGGATGATTTGAGAGAATAGCATTGAAACATGTATATTACCATCTGTGAAATAGATCTCCAGTCCAGGTTCTATGCATGAGACAGGGTGCTCAGGGCTGGTGCACTGGGATGACCCTGAGAGATGGGATGGGGAGGGAGTAAGGAGGGGGGATTCAGTATGGAGGATATATGTACACCCATGGCTGATTCATGTCAGTGTATAGCAAAAACCACTACAATATTGTAAAGTAATTAGCCTCCAATTAAAATTAAAAAAAAAAGCTTGGTGAAATGTATAGCAAGTTGAAAAGTTCTTCAGACCCCCAACTTTAACTTACCCATGGTAATTGACAATTTATTTTTACTAAAAAATTGTTTAGGTATTATCTGGCTGTAGCTACCATTAGTTTTGATTATTGTTTTTACTTGTAACACCAGATGTGTTTAATGCTTATGTGGGATGTAAATTAGAAGTGATATATTCATGTCATGATAGCACTCTCAATACAAGTAATTGCTTACCCAATTGACACTATCTCTTTCTTGACTAATAAGAACTCTGTATTTTCCCTGAGAGATATATACTAATTAAAACTATTTATCCTCTCATGTTATTTTGGGACCACAGAAGGGCATTATGATGCAGTTTTGGCTCATAAACTTCAAGAAGATTCTGGGTTAGACTTGCAGGAAAGTGGGGACCCTTTATAAAAAGAATTTCAGCTTGTTTGCTCTGTCTTTATTTGGTTCTTATTTTGGTTTCCCTTTTCACTTTCAATATGATAGCTGGATACCTGGGACCGTAACTGTCAACTTCTAAACACTGGAATAAAAGCCAGAGCCAAAGGCGACAGACAGGACAATGGAAGTGGCATAGATGCCTGGGACTTGCACACCAAAGTGGACTATCTACCCACGGCTTTCTTATTGTGCAAGACACATAAACTCATTTTTTCTAAGTCACTGTTTGTAATGCTTTCTATTTGTGGCTGACATACCATAATTAATAATAATGTTTAGGTGGTATAGCCCTTGACTAGGTAATACATCATTGACCATATGAGAATAAACATGTACAAGGAATCACTCCTTAAGGCAATTTATGGAAAGGTTATTAAATTTGTCCTTTAGGAACAAATGAATTTCAATTTGATTTAAGGGCTACATATACAGATGTATTGAAAGAGTAATTTCAACAGTTTATAAACTATGTATGTATATAAATGCATAGAGATATATGTTGTCATTAGAAAAAGTCTACCTTGAATCTAAGTCAGTGTATCAATCTTTTTTTCCTTTATGCCTTAACCTGACACTATTTCTTGCTCCTCCTGTCTTTCTTTTCATGATCATCATTTTTATAAATTATATTATTTTTTTCACTGATATGGTTTGAAGGACTTGAGTATATCCATGGCTGAAGCAGAAGATATTCAGAAAAGGTGGCAAGAATACACAAAAGAAATATACAAAAAAGATCCTCACAAACAAGATAATCATAATGGTGTGATCACTCACGTAGAGTCAGACATCCTGGAATGTGAAGTCAAGTGAGTCTTAGGAAGCATCACTACGAACAAAGCTAGTGGAGGTGATGGAATTCCAGTTGAGCTATTTCAAATCCTAAAAGATGATGCTGTGAAAGTGCCCTCAATATGTCAGCAAATTTGCAAAACTCAGCAGTGGCCACAGGACTGGAAAAGGTCAGTTTTCATTCTAATCCTAAAGGAAAGCAATACCAAAGAATTGCTTTGGCATCTCACATGCTAGTAAAGTAATGCTCAAAATTCTCCAAGCCAGGCTTCAGCAATATGTGAACCGTGAACTTCCAGAGGTTCAAGCTGGTTTTAGAAAAGACAAAGGAATCAGAGATCAAATTGCCACCATCTGCTGGATCATCGAAACAGGAAGAGAGTTCCAGAAAAACATCTACTTCTGCTTTATTGAATATGCCAAAGACTTTGATGTGTGGATCACAATAAACTGTGGAAAATTCTGAAAGAGATGGGAATATCAGACCACCTGACCTGCCTCTTGAGAAATCTGTATGCAGGTCAGGAAGCAACAGTTAGAACTGGACATGGAACAACAGACTGGTTCCAAATAGGAAAAGGAGTATGTCAAGGCTGTATATTGTCACCCTGCTTATTTAATTTATATACAGAGTACATCATGAGAAACCCTGGGCTGGATGAATCACAAGCTGGAATCAAGATTGCAAGGAGAAATATCAATAACCTCAGATGTGCAGATGACACCACACTTATGGCAGAAAGTGAAGAGGAACTAGAGAGCATTGATGAAACTGAAAGGTGAGAGTGAAAAAGTTGGCTTAAAACTCAACATTCAGAAAACTAAGATCATGGCATCTGGGCCCATCACTTCACGGAAAATGGAACCAGTGACAGACTTTACTTTTGGGGGCTCCAAAATCACTGTAGATGGTGATTGCAAACATGAAATTAAAAGACGTTTACTCCTTGGAAGGAAAGTTATGACCAACCTAGAAAGCATATTCAAAAGCAGAGACATTACTTTGCCAACAAAGGTCTGTCTAGTCGAGGCTATGGTTTTTCCTGTGGTCATGTATGGATGTGAGAGTTGGACTGTGAAGAAGGCTGAGCGCCGAAGAATTGATGCTTTTGAACTGTGGTGTTGGAGAAGACTCTCGAGAGTCCCTTGGACTGCAAGGAGATCCAACCAGTCCATTCTGAAGTTCAGCCCTGGGATTTCTTTGGAAGGAATGATGCTAAAGCTGAAACTCCAGTACTTTGGCCACCTCAGGCAAAGAGTTGACTCATTGGAAAAGACTCTGATGCTGGGAGGGATTGGGGGCAGGAGGAGAAGGGGCTGACAGAGGATGAGATGTTTGGTTGTCATTACCAACTCGATGGACATGAGTTTGAGTAAACTCCCGGAGTTGGTGGTGGACAGGGAGGCCTGGCGTGCTGCAGTCCATGAGGTCGCAAAGAGTTGGACATGACTCAGTGACTGAACTGATGGCTGAACATTAGCAAAAGAGGGATTTTCACTCATATATATATATATATATATATAAATATATATTTATGTTAATATATGCTGATGTATATATAATATAGAACATTTTGTGTTCTTATTATAGCATATATTTTCTCTTCCTTATTGGTACTAGTACTTTAAACCCCAGGAAACTGAAATTTTTTCATATTAAAATTTTATTCTATCAGAAGGAAGGTGAAAAACAGATACCTAATCACTGACCGTTGTTGTCAAACGACCTGAATCTGGGACATTTCTGGTATTTCAAAGATGTAGTTTTGATAATTCTCCCCAGGCTGATAAATTAATCTAACTTAGAGCAGTTAGAAACCCATCTTAATATTGGAAGATGGGTTTTTCCCCTGTATAATGTTTCTAGAAATGTTTGATCCCAGGGATGCTTGTGAACATGGTTCTAGTTCTGTGGAGAAGATAAAACTTATGAGATTGATAAACCGGGAGACATATGGACTAGAAGCAAAAACAGAAAGGCTGGATAGTGTCCTGTCTCTCTCTTTAGAGGTAGCTGCCCCTAGGCTCTGGAAATACACAATTCCAAAGTTATTTTATTTGGGTTTTAGTTGCTTAAGACAAAACCAATTCCTGTTTTCTTTAGTTGGAGTTTTTTTTTTTTTTTTTAGTTGTCTTTGATTTTTTTTTTTTCTTTGTTCAATGAGGCTGAAATTGCTCTTATGTTTATGTGGGAAATACAACCTTTACATAAATGTAAAAAGAAAAATTTTTTTTCTTTTTTTTTCTCTCTCCCTGCACATAAGAAACAGGTTTATCTAATCTTGAAGGCATAGTTTTTGCTTAGGAAAAAGACCATTTAGGAAACTCTCCACCCAGGATAATCTTAGATAGTGTCTTTAAATGATTCTTTATGTTTTTATGTACCTTTAACACTGAGAGGGCTTTTTGACAAGAGACTGGAATTGCTAAACTAACCTCATTAATATAATTATTTAAACTATATTCATGTCAATTTTAAACATCAGATTAAAAATCACCAGAAGTGAGATACATATTTTGTAAAAGCTGCTCTAATCCACCCACCAAGCTTGCATGATTTGAAGAGTAATGAAACTAAAGGACAACCGATACAAATTATAGTCACAGTGTCACATCACTTGTAAGAGAGCAGCAGAGCACAAAGCTGAACCCAGGGCAGTCCAATTTCAAGACTGAGCCTTTTCAGGTCACCCTAAAAAATGAGGGATGAAGAGGGAATGACCCTGATTTTCCATATCTCTGCCACAGCATATTCACTTGGCAAGCTGGCAATGTTTCATAGGCTAGTCTTTCAGTTTCTTTAGAGCATAATCTCTTAATAGTTCATCTGGTTTGTTCATCTGGTCTCTTTGCAGTTCAAAATTGTTGATTTTTCTCCATCAATTTTCCCATTACATTACTCAGAACTTCAGCTTCCTTTGAAGGCATAAACTCTCACTGGTTTTATAAAACCATAAAAACAAAATTTAGATTCAGGTTTGAAGTCAATCCGCATTAATTTTATCTTTTATGTTTGTTGATATTCTTGGATAATTCAGCAAATTTGCTTTTCAATGTGGGATTTTTTGGAGAATAGTTATTTGAGATATATATGCATACACACACACACACACGTATATATATATATGTATATATATATATATATATATATATATATATATGTTTTATTGCACATCATTAACCAGAACAGGCAAGACTCTTTAAAACTTTCCTGATAAATACAATTTTGAACAGTGATGTTTAAGCATAGTAACTGCTGATTATATAATAACAGCATTGCAGTAACCATAGGCAAGACACTCTGTGGCTTTGTGATAGATGTTGACAGGAAAATGATCATGAGCCGATGCAACGCAAGGTTCATCACGATGCCCTTTGGAGCTTGACAAGAAGAGGACATGCTTTATAGTAGAAGAAACAATAAAAATTGGGTATTGGCAATATGACATAGAAAGCTAAAATATGAATCAGTCTTTATTGTAGCAAAAATGAAAAAGTATTAACTCCTTCCAGAGAGGAAGTATAGCTTCAGTCTACTTTAGCACTTTAATGGAGGCAAATCATGCATACAGGATTTGTCTGATGTAATTTGTTAACTCTTAGGGCACTATATAAAAAGTATTAATGTGAAATTTGCTGATCTTGTTTTCCTAATTTTTATTTTGATGACATTGTTGCTACAATTCTAAAGTTCATTAATGTCTTTGAGTATGGAAAAACCTTCATGATTCCACAATCTCCAACTATAGCGAATTCACTCAAATAGATGCTTTAGTAAATTGAGACAGTCAAATGTCTACCTATTATTTAGTTCTAGAAATATATCTTTTTCAAAGAGATTAAATTTTGTCTAGATGTCCAATCTCATCTATGCTTAAATTTCACTTAAAAATGTGTTCCAAGGAAAAGAATGGTATTTTAATTATTTTGATGAAGATGATTTTTTTTTCTTTACCATGTTTCTTTTAGCTAAAATACACAAGTCTATTCTCACTTTCCATCTGTGGTTGATGTGGCAGATATATCAGGTTCTACATTAAATACTGCCATTGAGATTTTACTGCTTTGCCTTACCATTTAGCTTAATTTTATTAATGAGGATTACATTTTCTGGAGGTTTTTTTTTTTTTTCCCCTGTTGCTACAGTTGTGCTAAATCAGAAGTTATTAAATTACAGGGAATGAATGGACTGAGATATTACTGTGATTCTTTAGAAGGACATACAAAAGTGGCAGGGTCGAATAAGTTTTACTACAACCTTTTCATTAAAACTGATCATTATTCATTTGGAAATCTGTAATACTATGATCTGTTCTCAGCAGTCATTAGTATAGATTTGTGAAGGTCATTTTATAATGTATTATCAACCTACATTATATCTTCAGATGTGAAGGGAGACATAAAAAGGAAAAAAATGATCACAATTTTCCTAGTGCGTCAGAGCCATTTTTATTTCAATATTAGGTCCTGTTTTACAGTGCCTCTTCAGTGTTAACTCTGAGATGTCCAATTTGGCTTTTAATCAGGGAAATTTTGCAATATATAATTTCTCACATAAATACTTGGTCATTATACTGAGAAACAGTATAAAGGATATATGCTATATAATCTCCTTGGGGATATTTTAATATCCATTCTTCCTGTCAGTAAGATGTTACAGAAAAGCCAAAGAAACATTTTTGTCAACCCAATACTTAGACAGACATCTAGTTAAGCTCTGCTAAAACAGTTTCTCTTCATGAGAGGCTTCTTTCTCTCTCTTTTTAAGCAAAAAATAATCTGTTAGTAAATATGAAAAAGAAAATGTTTCCAGGACTGCTAACTTAAGGTATGACTGGATCCAGGTGTCCAGATAAATTTCTAGTTTTTAACTTTCTCTAGCACTTGTCTCTACTCTCTATGTTCATTTCATTCTTTTTCTTCACGTGAAAAATAAAAATGGCTGCAGGCAGCTGCTACCTCACATTCTGTAAGCCCAGGGGAAATAATTTTCCTTTCTTTATTTTTTCTGAAGTATAATTAACTTACAATATTGTGTTATTTTCAGGTGTACAATATAGTGATTCAATATTTGTATACATTATAAAAGGATCACCAAAATTAGTCACTGTCTCTGTCAATTAAATTATAATATTATTGAATATATCCCCTACAAGATACATTGCATCCCCTTGACATTTGTTTTGTCATTGGAAGTTTGAACTTTTTAATCTCCCTCACCTGTTTCGCTCATTCTCTCACCCCTGTCCCTCTGGCAACCATCAGTTTGTTCTTTGTATCTATGAAGAGACTTCACTCTTGTTTCTAATACTAAGGAACATCTATATAATACATAAGCAGATTCAATGAGTGCTGAGAAAATAAAGTCATTCTTTCAAGAAAATGTAGAATTAGGGTAGGTTTGTGTGGTGTTGGATTTTTACTATTTAAAAGAACTGAAGTTGTTGTAATCTGAGTGAAAAGAACAAGCTGAGTTGTAGAAGTTGATATTACTAACATACAGTCAAGTCTGCTAAAGGTGGGGGGCTGTAACCAGAGAAACGGAGAGTTGAAGAAGACTCTCCATTGGATCTCCATTCTTGGCAAGGACACAAAGAAGAATCTGAGGTCTTACTCATGGCAAAACAAGTTTATTAAGTAAAGAACAGAAAGAACACCTCAAGGGAGAGGAGGGCCAAGTCAAAAGAGGCACTGGCCCTGAAGTAGTGAGGTACTGGGTTTTTCAAGGCAGGGCTTTTACATATTCATCTAGGTGGGTGTGGATTGACAGTTTTGATTGACAGTTGCAAGTTACATAACAACAGGCTGTATTGCACATTTTCCCCATAATTCAATCTGTTATAGTCAAATGTATGTATGTATAGAATATTTATGAACCCTTAGTGGGCTCCTGGCTGTCGAAGGTCACTTGAGAGCATAGCTGTGCATGAAGGGTGCATGGGCTGGAGTTGAAGGAGCCCCTGTGGTTGGTTTATATCCAGTGTGGGCTTAGGATGCCTGCACTTGAGTTAGAAACAGTCTCTGTGGTTATTTTCTGTCATATCTGTGAGCTCTCATGGGCCACACTAGGCAGTGACTTTTTCAGCTATGCCACCCCTCATTGATCATGCCTAACTTTCTACTTAACAGGGAGCATCTTATTTCCTTTGTTATCTGTCTAGCCTGGTGACTTTGGAGATGCCTCAAAAACCCTGTCCACAAGGTCCTTTTAGGTCTAGTAGAATTGTACATGTTTTGCCTATTCTTGCATGCTCAGCAATCATGCCACTACCCTTCTGTCATGCAGGAGAATCTCAGTAGGGCATATGAGGCCCTATCTTATAAACATTCCAAACAACATCTTCTGTTTCTGAAATATTGCTGCTTCCCTGGTTCTCTACCCAGTATGCGAGATTATCTTCCTTGATTTTGGCATTTTTACAGAATAGCTTTCTGCTTGAATGGGGCCAAGACTATTGGGAGAAAGCCACATGGGGAAAACTGTTAATATTTTAAAATATTCTCTGGAAAACAGCTCCTCTTCTTAAGATGTTACTGTGGTTCACACGGCAGAGTACAGTGCTTTTAACGATCTGACTTCTAACTACATTTTCAGTCTTATCTCTCCTCATACTTAAGCAGTTGATAGGTTCCATTCTGCTTATTTTTGAAACTCAAGTCTAATATCACTGTCTCAGTGAAGACTTTTTATTACTGAAAATAGTTTTTTTTTCCCCCATAATACCTAGTTTCCCCCCCCCCATAATACCTACAGTGCCTTTGTACAATGAAGTGTACACTTTAGCACACTAATTTAGTTACATAGCTATTTCTACCTGATATAAGAATAGCTGTTTCTCTCCAATTAGGATACCTTTGAGGTTTGTAAACTTGCTTTATTTCCAGGGCCTACTGTGTCTTTCAAACAGAAGGCAAGAGTACTTCTTGAATGCACTTTGCATACCACAGTGCTGACCTTTAATCAGGAAGAGCTGCTGCCCTGCTCTTCATGGAACTTCAATAGATGAGTTTCAAATAAATGCAAAAAAAAAAAAAAGTACATACCCTGTAGTACTTAGTGTTGCCCTAGTAAGTTCCATATCCAAAGCCGTTTTCCAAACCTCCCATACATTGATTTTTCTACACACTTTATCCCTGTTGATCAAAATCTCCTTCCTGGAGCGCTCTCTTCCCTTAGCTTACCTAATGCTGTGTTCTCTTTTACTGTAATTGTAACCATGTTTTCACATAGATCGACTCCTCTTTTTTATATACAAATGCAGTCACGCTCCAGGAATCTACTTTCAATGCACTTGCTCTAATAAAATCTCTCGAGGACCTTTTCTATTTACAGAACATCCACCATTTGCTTTAGTAACTTCCGAAGTTTTGTCATTTACGTGACATCTTACTTGAATATCAGAACTACTTTTCACAGAAATGTCTCACCGATACCTTAAATATGAGACAAAATGAACTATTTTTTTTCTATTGGCATGTTATTTTCCTACTAAGCCAGAGTGCATATTAAACATTTTACTTGATCCTTCTTTCATTTTCTCACACTCCAATAATCATGACACGATCATATAATATGTTTTATAAGTTCTTTAGAAGTTTTCCTTCTCTCTTTACATTTCTACTCTTGCCCTTCCACTTTAGGCCATTGATTCCTTATGCTAATTTCATATCATGACATTTCCCCATCTCTCTTCTGCTTTTTCTTTCTCTGATTTGTTTACCATATAGCAATACAGGATTTTCTTTAAAGCATATTATCCTTCACATCAGTTATCATTTTCAAAAAATATTTGATCATTTTCATTACCTATTAAGCAGAATTTGAATTGGCTGACTGGCACAATCTACCTAAATCTGACACCAAGCTTCATTTTTTTGTTTTTCTTTCAAATGTATCCTCATCTCAAACATAAAATAGTCCAGCAAATGTGGGTTATTAATTCTTGGTCAAGTAAGCAATGTATTTCTGCAGAAACTTGGAAGAGGGAAACAGGACTGAAGTATGGATTTTGAAGTGATTAGAATATTTAATATATCTATATTCCATAGTTAGAATATAGAATATATAGATAGAATATAGATACAAAAATTATAATAAAGCTACATCAACCAAATACATATATAATAGAGATAACTCTTAACACAGAACATTGGGGAATAACATTTGATTGAGGGGTGATAATGATGGTGGTGCTACTGAAGAAAAGGAAAGAAGTAGGAAACTAAAAATAATATTTCAAAACCCAGGGAAATTGAGAATATCAAGATATCAATATTTCAGAGCACTTTCTTGATGAGAACCTAACAGTGCATCAGATTTGAATGTAGAGAAGTATATAGGTAATTGAGCACAATGATTTCAGTGTTTGTTTGTTTTAATATGATCTTAGATTCTGGAAGATGGAGAGGTGATATCCTGTAAATAGTAAGGAGCTTGTCTATAAAAGGAGAGGAGATATTAGGAAGTAGAGAAGATGGTAGGAGATAGGGAAGTCACTAAAGAAATGCAGAGGACCTGAGGTATCAGTACATTTTCTTATCACACTGGGTAAGTAGTGAGTTAGAGAGGGAGAAGTTAAACAAACAAGAGAAAGCAAGGTGGGTAGCTAATGGTGCAGACTTTGTTTTCCTATGATGCATATTTTTATCCAGGACACAGGTAGATGTGTGTATGAGACATGTATGAGAAGGCAGGATTTCTTCTCATATTTATCTATTTATCTATCCCTTACAACACATGAGTTAAAAAGAAAGTATGGTGCAGCCACTGTTAAAAACAATATGGAGATCTCTCATAATTAAAAATAGAACTACCATATAATGTAGTAATTCCACTTCTGGGTATTTAATTGAAGAAAATGAGAACATTAACTTGAAAAGATACATACACCCTTCATTCATTGAAACATTATTTATAATACCCAAGATATGGAAACAACCTAAATGACCATCTATGAATGAATAGATAAAGACAATGTCATATATATACAATGGAATACTATTCAGCCATAAAAAGGAATGCAATCTTGCCATTTGGTAACAATGTGGATGGATCTTGAAGGAATTATGTTAAATAAAATAAGTCAAACAGAGAAAAACAAATGTTGTTTGATTTCATTTACATGTGAAATATGATAAAAATAAACAAAAACTAGCTTATATGTATATATACAGAGAGTACATTGATAGGAGAGGTCAGAAGTAGGATGTAGTTGAAGTGGATAATGAGGGACAAAATGTACAGACTTAAATAAGTCATAAGGATGTAATGTGCAGCCTGATGACTATTGTTAATAACACCGTATTGCCTATTTGAAAGTTGCTAAGGGAGTAGATCTTGAAAGACCTCAACACAAGAAAAATATTGTAAATATATAATGAGCAGATGATGACTATATTCTGTGCTTATTGTTTTACAGTATATACAAATTCAAATCATTCTGTTGTGTGTCTGGTACTAATATAATCATATATTAATTATATGCCAATAAAGGCAAAAGAAATTATAGTGCAGATAATACAGTCATTACGACTAAATGAAAATAAGCTTACCACATATCAAAATTCTGGAATAGAGTGAACGTAGTAATTACAAATAAGTTTATAGCATTAACATGATTTAGCTTTAAAATTTTTGAAAATAAACAAATTCAGCATTCATCTCAGAAAACTAGATACATCTTAACAGAATAAATAAAAGAAAGTAGAAAGAAAAAAATTCTCAAAGAGCTAAAAACCAGGGATCATTGGACCAGATAATAAAAATCAAGAGCTGGTTCTTAACAAAAAGAGTAATAAAATCAATGTGCTTCTAGTAAGAATAATCAAGAGAAAAATGAGAACAATAATTATGAGAAAATCATATTTTAAAAGATGGCCTTTTATCTCAAGAAAAATAAATCATAAGAAAATATTAATTTCTTAATAAATAATCATAGAAGAATTTAAGCTAGTAAATAAACCTACCTGCAACAATGACTCATGCTTCAGCTGGTATTACAGGTGGTTTTACAAAGCGGTTAAGGAAAAAAGAACCACCATGTAAATCAAAATCTAAGACTGATATTTTTAAAAAAGGAAACTCTCCAACACAATATTTAAGGGCAGAATAAATTTTATCAAAATATCAAACTACCAAAAAAAGGAGAGGGTATATCAAATAGGAATCTTTCAGATCAATCTCAGTATTATATGTCCCTCTAAGAAATCACCACCAATTTAACAGTGTCATATAATGTAATTTCTAAGAGTTTTGAGAGTCTCAAACCCAACATGAGTCTCACTGGGCTAAATTCAAAGTGTTCCAGGACTGCCTTCCTATCTGGAGACTGTCAAAGACCATCTGTTTCCCTGCCTTTTTCTGCTTCTCCGGGTCACCCATACACTTTGGCTCCTAGTTCCCTACTCCATTCTGACCATCTTCCATAGTTACTTTTCCCTCTGACCAGAGCTGGGACCTTTACGGATCCGTTTAATTAGATTGAACCCACTTGGATAATCCAGGATACCCTCCCCATTTCCAGATTCTGGATCTCTTCACACCTACAAAGTCTCTTCCATTTGAAAAAACATAATCATAGATTCTGAGGATTAGGATGTGGGTATCTTGAGGTAAGAGTGGACATGATTCTGCCTAGTGAAGTCGCTCAGTCGTGTCCGACTCTTCGTGACCCCATGGGCTGTGGCCTACCAGGCTTCTCCGTCCATGGGATTTTCCAGGCCGGGTTGCCATTTCCTTCTCCAGGGGATCTTTTCAACCCAGGGATCAAACCCGGGTCTCCAGCATTGCAGGCAGACGCTTTACCATCTGAGCCACCAAGGAAGCCCCTTATGAATAAAAAAACATCTTAAAATTTCATCAGTCCTTATCTAACTTTGTATGTGTGTGTATCACAAACCTATTGAGTTCACCGTAGGAATGAAAGCATAATACGACATAAGAAAACCTATAATTGTAATGCATCACATCAGTAAAGAAAAGAAAGAAATAATAATTGCGGTGCTTGGACACCGCACGAAGGCGGGCGGCTGCGCCGGCGGAAGAGTGCAGCAGAGAGAAGCTACCCCACGTCCAAGGTAAGAGAAACCCAAGTAAGAGGGTAGGCGCTGAGGGAAGGAGGAGAAGGGGACGACAGAGGATGAGTTGGTTGGATGGCATCACCGACACAATGGACATGGGTTTGGGTGGACTCCAGGAGTTGGTGATGGACAGGGAGGCCTGGCGTGCTACAATTCATGGGATCGCGGAGTCGGACACAACTGAGCGACTGAACTGAATGATCTTAATTGGCACAAATTTTTTTTAAAAATCAATTTTTTTTTTTAAAGAAAATCACATGCTGGTAAACTAAGAATAGAAGGGAATTTTATTTTTGCAGTATGTTTACCAAAAATCTTGTTATAAATACCGCAGATACCTCTGGTTCTGTCTCGGACATACCTGTGACCACAACCCTAATTTCCGCCGGCAGAGGGGTTGACAGTTCTGTTTGGGTTTGACTCTGTGCTCTTATAGTATTTTGCCTCAAATACATGCCTGATGTCTTAATTTTCTCCTAAGACTTCCTCTAAAATTACAGATGCTAGTGAGAATGTGCACAGTCCTTGCACTGGTGCAGATTGATGACAGAATTAACATCCCTGGGGCAGTCTTTGACCAAAGAAAGATGAGGGTCAGAAAACTATTGAAGACATTCTGTAAGCTCCTGGAGTTCCTAGGAAAATTGAGTCTCATTGCCCACAGCAGTGACCTCAAAATTTAACCTTTATTTTGATTCTTTTCTTTCTCTTTTTTACCCTCCCCAGTCTCTTATTCCAGTTTCCTGGGGTCACTTTTCAAATAACACAGCTGTGGAAGTTGTTGTCTTATGCTCTGCTTTTTTAGGAATCCAAGTTGAGACAACAAGTAAACAAGATGCCCTCATTCAGTCAAGGATCAGTATGAAAACAAACTCTCTCTATAACCCTTAGTTCTATGAAGAACATTTTTTAAAAGATGGGGAGATTTGGGAGAATGGCATTGAAACATGTATAATATCATGTATGAAACGAGATGCCAGTCCAGGTTCGATGCACGATACTGGATGCTTGGGGCTGGTGCACTGGGACGACCCAGAGGGAGGGTATGGGGAGGAAGGAGGGAGGAGGGTTCAGGATGGGGAACACAGGTATACCTGTGGCGGATTCATTTTGATATTTGGCAAAACTAATACAATATTGTAAAGTTTAAAAATAAAATAAAATTAAAAAAATAAATAAATAAAAGGTGAAATGGTCACAACTTGTAGAGAAAAATGAAATAAAACAAAACAAGCAAGCAAGCAAACAAACACACAATAAACAAGAAAACATAATGAAGCCACCAGAAAGAGAGACCCAGGGTGAAGGCTACCACTCCAATGGCTAATACTTGAGGGACAAAAGGAAGAGATAGTGTTATTCAAGACAAAGATCTGGGGCCATCCATTGACTCTTAGACCCAACGTAGGATCTGAGGGAGTTATCACCACAGAGAGAGGGGTTATCTGGTAAAAGCTGGAATTATAGAGGAAAGCTATTGCTGCTGGAGACACACTACAAACCAGAGAGAAGAACTATATAAATATTCTAGGTTTTCTTTGCCATTTAATCTAATCTCATCTCAGGGTCTAACTTTGGCTCAAGCAAGGTATTAACTAGTTGGCAAAGAAGCCTGTGAAATGTAGTTTGCAGATTCCTGTGTACAGAGCAGAAGAGAAAAGGAAGAAGCAAATGGATCTAAAAGCAAACACACAAATTGGGCTTATCCAAGCAAATAAGAGGTTAAGAGTGGGAAAGAACTAATCTCATTTCAGATGATTTGAGTATCTATGTAGAGAATCCAAGGGAATTGGTAGATTAAAAACAGCTGTTAGAATTACTGAGTGCATAGCAATTTTGCTAATTACAACAACACAGTAAGAAAATGGTATTTTTATAAACTTACAGAGAACAGAAAAGAGCCATTATACAAGATAAATGTTAAAGATAAGAAACCTGTGGATAAATCTAATAAAATTCTATAAAGAATCAATGGAAAAAGCACAAAATATTATTCATGGATAATTACACTAGATAATATTTAAGGCAGAGACATTACTTTGCCAACAAAGGTCCATCTAGTGAAGGCTGTGGTTTTTCCAGTAGTCATGTATGGATGTGAGAGTTGGACTGTGAAGAAGGCTGAGCACTGAGGAATTGATGCCTTTGAACTGTGGTGTTGGAGAAGATTCTTGAGTCCCTTGGACTGCAAGGAGATCCAACCAGTCCATTCTAAAGGAGATCAGTCCTGGGTGTTCTTTGGAAGGAATGATGCTAAAGCTGAAACTCCAATACTTTGGCTACCTCATGGAAGAGTTGACTCATTGGAAAAGACTCTGATGCTGGGAGGGATTGGGGGCAGGAGGAGAAGGGGCTGACAGAGGATGAGATGGCTGGATGGCATCACCGACTCAATGGACATGAGTCTGAGTAAACTCTGGGAGTTGGTGATGGACAGGGAGGCCTGGTGTGCTGCCATTCATGGGGTCGCAAGAGTCAGGCACGACTGAGCTACTGAACTGAACTGAAGAATATTTTGTGTATATACCTCAGTGAAGAAGCAATTTTAAAAGACAATACATCAGTTCCTATCTGCAGAGCAGAATAGAGGGCATAGATGTAAAGAATGCACTTGTGGACATGGGAAGGCAGAGGGGAGGGGTCAAATGAATCTAGCAGCATTGACCTATATACAGTACCATGGATAAAACAGCTAGCTAGCAGGAAGTATAGCACAGGGAGCTCATCTGGGTGCTCTGTGATGACCTCGAGGGCTGGAATGGGAGGGTGGGAGAGAGGCTCAGGAGGGAGGTGTTATATGTGTACAAATGGCTGATTTGCAGTATTATACAGGATAAATACAACATTGTAAAGCAATTATATTTCAATTTTAAAAAAGACAATAACTATGCTTCTTCCACAGAGCATCTTGTAGTGCCACTGATAGGAATGGATATTAGGGAGGAGCTGGGTATATGTCTAACTCAGGTAGGCTTTATTTTTTTCCACAATGTTATAAATATTGGTGGGTCTGGAAAATGTGAATCATCAATGGGGTCACAATGGATAGATTGGTAAGGAGAGAGGACTCTTAAAAGTATATGGTATAGGAATCATTATTAAGTTCTGGAACATAATTTTGAACATTGATATAGAACTAAGGCAATAGACCAGTAAATGAATAAACATTTTAGCTAAAATTTTATTTAATAAATAATACTAAATGAATTTTAGTAATTTGGTGGTTTCTTCAACTACTTAAACTTTGATCTTAATTACTAACATGGAAAGAAAAAAAACTGTTGTCACTCTTTTATATGGATTTTTGTCCTTATGAGACACACAACTACTACTCTTAAAGCCAGATAGAAGTACATGATGCTTTTGTGTGTGTTTGGAGGTGGGGGGGGATGCTGGATTTTTGCTTTTGTAAGTCTGAAAGTTGGTGCAAGTGGGCCAAAAATAAAGTAGTTAAACATGCATGTACAAAACAGAGAAAGAAGGGGGAATCTGTGATTACTACTCTGCTGCTGCTGCTAAGTCACTTCAGTCATGTCCGACTCTGTGTGACCCCATGGACGGCAGCCCACCAGGCTCCCCCGTGAAGTCAGAATAAAGAAACCATTAGAAGCAAGGAAGGAAAGAAAGAAAAAAATAAGAGAAAAGAAAAAGGGGGAAAAAGGATCTTTCAGGGAAAGATACCCAGACATTACAAAGGATAGATATTCTATCTTGCATTCTCCCACAGTACACTCACTACACTGGAAAATCTTGTCTTCTCCAGAGTGTTCCCTCTCCTAATTTCTCTCTTCCTATGAAGGAACTCAAGGCATGATTCTTTAATTGTGAACAACAGATGATGAGAGGCTTTGCTGGTCCATTCTTCAGTGAACACAGAAGTTTCCTATAGGCAAAAAAATTAATAGATATATTATTTTCTGTTTTCCTCTTACAAAGAATGTCAAATAATAATTAACTTGACAAAGATTACAGAGAATGTGAATAAACTGCCAGAGAATAAAGTCAAAGTGGCTATTTAGGAAGCATGAGACAGTAAAGATCTGCCCAAAGGTGAAACAGAGTACAACAAAAGCAAGATAAATCTTGAGAGAAAGTGCTACATTGGAATAAAATTAGTACAGAGGCTGAGTTAGGAAGAAAAAAGAAAAGATTGATAGCACAACACCATGATTTCTCCTTTTGAATTCATACGACATAGTAACCTTGGCTTTTCAATTGTAGAATATTTTAGACTCAGTGTAATGGATACGCTCATGCATTCTATAAGTATCTATTGAGTACCACACTCCTTAGGGCATGAGAAATACAATGATGAAGTAGACATAAGATCTAAGTTCTCATAGGTTTCAGTTTAGCAATGGGCTTTATTTTTCAATAATACAGAGAGGTAATACAATATAGTAGTTAAGATAGACCCAGTTTTTAATGCCAAAGCCGTCAATTAGTAGTTTTGTGACCTTAAGCAAGTTATTCCACTTGTCTAAGCCTTATCTACTTATTTGTAAAAGAGGGATAATAATATTTAGCTCACAGAGTTGTTGGGAGTATTAACATTGAATGATGAATATATAACAGTTCACACAGTGCCTAGAGCTTAATATTCATTAAATGTTAGCTTATTGTTTTTGGAATTTTCATTACTATGATTTAGTGCATATTGTGATGACTAAATTGTTTTGAACAAGCCAGAAACATTAGACATAATTCATAGCTCTACTTGCATTTGTTAGGGGTGTGTGGAGGGAAGCAAACAGAGGGGTAAAGGATAAATTTGTATAAGGCTAGAAAGGAAAGCAAAAGAAATGTCAACTTGGCTTTGTTTCCAATGGAGAAGGAAGGTCTTTAAAAAACTTTTTAAGTGAGTCATGTCAACTTTTGTATAAATTTAACCAAATAGTAATTATGACCCTGAAATGTCAATATTTAGCTCATTTTTAGTAGCTGGTGTTACATAAGAAGGTGAAATATCAAAATTTTCTTGCATTTCAGCTTAATGAATCAACAAATAAATTTGAATATTATAATATTGAATTTCTGAAATATAATAAATAGTTTCATTGACTGTAAATTTATAATCCTGAATTCATTCATAATCAGTAGTAGCAATCACAAATTTACCTTTATTATGCTATTATTAATATTAGTTTTAAAAGTATAGGAATGAAGACAATACTTTATGTGATGTCTAGTCTTATTTGATTTAATTGGAGATATCAACAAAAACATTCAAATAGAAATTAAACTTTGAATATAAAATTGCATTTATTATATTACTCCATGAGACAAAAATGATATGAAAAACTTTCAGCTACAGTCTCTGAGGATCTTGTACTTTCAAAGAATTAACTTGAGATTTAGGACAGTATTTTCTCCCTCCCTAATGAGACTGGTGCCTCAGGGTAAGCATAGAAGCCTGAAATACTGAATGAGTTTTATCTGCAGATAAATTACACTAATTACCCCCTTTTGAGCTTTCATTTGATGTCTGTTTCTCAAAAAGAACTGCCTATCTTCAAAAAAAGTTTTTGGTTTGTTGTGATCTCTTATATATTTGTACTTAGTATTTATTTAATGAGCAAGTTCAAATACTTTTAATAAACTATCTAGGTTAATTCACAAAGAAGTTATATCTATTTCTAGAAATTCCACCATATATATATATGTGTGTGTAATTTAAGTTAAATGATTTAAGATTATTTTTTAAATAAAAATGGAGGTCATAGTTTTAAAAATTAAGAGAAAGGAATTATTTTGATCTGCTCCACTGCAGCTAAATATCTCAGAAGTTGTGCGGTGTAGTTTCTGTGGACTCCTGGGATAAGATGATAAGCAGCATTGATTTCGAGTATAATTATTATCATACTCAAATCAAGTATTTCAAATCTTATTAATCCATTTGGAATGTGAAACAATAGTATGGTATTTTAGATACTCCCAAGGGTTTCAGAAGGGAAAGCTTGCTGTTACAAAATAATTCTTCACCTTCCCTTGGAAGACTTTCCTCAAATGTCTTCACTACAATGTCAGCCATCAGGGGAGTAAGCTTTGGTACTTCAACGTATAAAATCTCCCTGGAGAGTATAGAGAAGCTTACACCTGGGGAGGGGTATAAATGAAGGAAGCAGAGTGGATAAGTTAATCATTTATCCAAGGAAACAGAGTGAACCCAGTTTCTTTATTTCAGCAGGAATTTTATTAAAAAGATTAAGACAACTTAGTTTAGTGTAATGCACCTGATTTATTTCAATACTAATTACAAACTTATATGAAGTAATATGGGATTCCCTGGTGGCTCAGATGGTAAGGAATCCACCTGCAATGCGGGAGAGCTGAGTTTGATCCTGGGTTGGGACGATCCCATGGAAAAGGGAACAGCCGGAAAAAGGAGCCCACTCCAGTATTCTTCCTGGAGAATTCCATGGACAGAGGAGCCTGGCAGCCCACAGTCCATGGACATGACTGAGTGACTTTCACTTCACTTCACTTTATGAGGTAATAAAATGAGAGAGAAGAGATTGGAAAGTAAATCGGACTAGAAATATTTCTAGAGAGAAAGAACCATGTATCCAGAATTGCTGATATTCCCAACTCAGTTAAAGTAAGTATAATACCTTGGTGGCTTAAATGGTAAAGAATCTGCCTTGCAATGCAGGGGACCCAAGTTCAATCCCTGGGTCAGGAAGATCCCCTGGAGAAGGGAATGCAACCCACTCCAGCATTCTTGCCTGGAGAATTCCATGGACAGAGGATCCTGGCAGGCTATAGTCCGTGGGGTCCCAAAGAGTCAGAAATGACTGCAGGACTAATACCACATAATAATTTGTGATGCATTATTTTTGCTCAGTCATGAGAGACTTGATGACTCTTAGACTAGGGTAGAGTCAGTGGAGAAAAAACAAGTATAATTGAGTGACATAATTATGACCTAATTCTATACCTACATTTGCAAAAAAGACCACCATTTTTGAACAGCAGATATTAATTTAATGTCTTTTGTTTTAATAACAATGGATAGCAATTTTCATTTAATATTATGAATCATGGGCCCTTATTATAAAGGCCCATGTAGTAAAAAGATAGATCCATCTTATATAAAATAGCATTAAACTTTTATTTTTTGTTGTTGTTATTATTGGTTTTTAATATTTTATTGAAGTATAGTTGATTTACAATGTTGTGTTAATTTCTGCTATACAGCAGAGTGATTCAGTTACACATACATACATTTTTTTCACATTCTTTTCCATTATGGTTTATCACAGGATATTGAATATAGTGCTATACAGTAGGACCTTGTTGTCTATCCATTTTTTTAAAATTTTATTTTATTTTTAAACTTTACAATATTGTATTAGTTTAAAAGTAGAATTAATTAGAGCTGTCTTTTAAAGGGAAAATATACTCTTCATCGAAAGGTTAATAGAAAGTAGTTTGCATAATGTTCAGTTTACCAAATCTTTAATACACACACTTCTTTTGTTTTCTACAACCATATGAGACTTTTATTTTTACTAGTATCTTTTTATATTTGAATGCTAAATAGTTACATGATGTTTTCAGGAATGTTTTTTATAACCATACTTTTTGATATCAAGTAGTTTAACATCATATTTACATTGTAATGCATTTAGTTTTTCATCCCAGAACATCTTTTATTAACCATTCCCTATACTGCATGCTGGATATGCAAAAAAAAAAAAAAAAGTCAGATAGTCCATAAAAGATTACTATTTAGGAATGGAAGACAGACATCTAAACAAACATAATGAAATAGCATAGATCCTCTGCTATCAGTTCAGTTCAGTCTCTCAGTCATGTCTGACTCTTTGTGACCCCATGGACTGCGTCAGGCCATGCTTCCCTATCCTTCATTATTTCCCAGAGTTTGCTCAAACTCATTTCCATTGAGTTGGTGATGCCATCCAAATATCTCATCCTCTGTCCCCTTTCTCCTCCTGCCTTCAATCTTTCCCAGCATCAGAGTCTTTTCCTAGAGTTGGCTCTTCCCAACAGGTGGCCAGAGTACTGGAGCTTCAGCTTCAGCATCAGTCCTTGCAGTGAATAATCAGGGTTGATTTCCCTTAGAATTGACTGGTTTGATATCCTTGCTTTCCAAAGGACTCTCAGGAGTCTTCTCTAGTAACAGAGTTTGAAAATATCAATTCTTCAGCTCTCAGCCTTCTTTATGGTCCAACTCTCACATCCATATATGACTACTGGAAAGCCATAGTTTTGACTGTATGGACGTTTGCTGGCAAAGTGATGTCTCTGTTTTTTTTTAATACAGTCTAGGTACATTAGTTGGTGATTGCAGCCATGAAATTAAAAGATGCTTACTGCTTGGAAGGAAAGTTATGACCAACCTAGATAGCATATTCAAAAGCAGAGACATTACTTTGCCAACAAAGGTCCGTCTAGTCAAGGCTATGGTTTTTCCAGTGGTCATGTATGGATGTGAGAGTTGGACTATAAAGAAAGCTGAACGCCGAAGAATTGATGCTTTTGAACTGTGGTGTTGGAGAAGACTCTTGAGAGTCCTGTGGACTGAAAGGAGATCCAACCAGTCCATCCTAAAGGAGATCAGTCCCGGGTGTTCATTGGAAGGACTGATGCTAAAGCTGAAACTCCAATACTTTGGCCACTTCATGCAAAGAGTTGACTCATTGGAAAAGACTCTGATGCTGGGAGGGATTGGGGGCAGGAGGAGAAGGGGCTGACAGAGGATGAGATGGCTGGATGGCATCACCGACTCGATGGACATGAGTTTGGGTGAACTCCAGGAGTTGGTGATGGACAGGGAGACCTGGCGTGCTGCAATTCATGGGGTCGCAAAGAGTCGGACACGACTGAGCAACTGAACTGAACTGAATTGAGGTACATCAGAGCTTTTCTTTCAAGGAGCAAGGGTCTTCTCATTTCATGGCTTCAGTCACTATCTGCAGTGATTTGGGAGCCCAAGAATATATAATATCTGTCACTGTTTCCATTGTTTCCCCATCTATTTGCCATGAAATGATGGGACCCAATATTGTGATCTTAGTTTTTTGAATTTTATTGTAAGCCAGCTTTTCACTCTCCTCTTTCACCTTCATCAAGAGGCTTTTTAGTTCCTCTTGGCTTTCTTCCATTAAGGTGGTGTCATCTGCATATCTGAGTTGTTGATATTTCTCCTGGCAATCTTGATTCCAGCTTGTCCTTCATCCAGCCCTGCATATCTCATGATGTACTCTGTATAATTAACTTGTATGCAAAGTACATCATCCTTTCAAATAGGCAAATGTAGACTATAGTAGTGACAACATTTTAAGATAGGGTTAAATAATCTGATAATAATTATTCAAAAATAATAATTTGACATTATCTTTTCTAAAACATGATGTATTATTAGTGTAAAATTAAAAAGGATCTCAGATGTACAGGATTAAACATTTTGAGGTGAGAAAAGAACTCTCAGTTTGAGTAGAGAATTGATCAGTTCATGTCTTTGCCACGTGAAATGAGGCCTTGCTCTTATCTTTGTTTATTCTCCATTATGGAATACAGACTGTAAGAATTTGCTTTAAAAGTGTGTTTTAGTAGTCACTGGGGAGTCTGTGTTGGTAATAATTCAGGTACCAATTTGGGCATTAACTACATCACTAGTCACAGAGGGAAATAATGGATGGTTTAGAACATAAATGTATAAAACTCCAACACCATAACTGCAGATATATGTGGGGGGGGGTTGCATTTGGGTTTGTGTATGTGTGTATATCTGTGTGTGTATGTGTGCACCTGGTGTGTGCTGTGTGCCTTTTAATTGGACATTAGTAGAAAAAATAATATAGGTTGATAGAGAAGTCTGTAATTAAATAGGAAAAAAAACCCACAGCAATTGACATCAGGAATATGTATCTAGATTTAATTTTTCACTATCAGGAAGATTTTGCAAACTCATTAAGCTTTCTGGATCCTAGTTTCCTCTTTCTATGAGCGATGTCATGATTAAATTAAGTTCCTACTAGTATAAAGCCAACTGAAGGTAGCATTAGACTTTTCACTGTTTATGTTATTTTGTATTCCCAACTGGTTACCAATTTGTTAATGGAAGCTCTGGTAATTCATTTTTAAAAGCATTTAGGAAACATTTAATAAACAAAAACATGGAATCATATAATAATCTTTAGCATAATCAGCCTATAAAATATAAACTTAAATTGGAATATTGCTTTAAAACTCTCATCCTAATATGTACCTTGGATAAATAGTTTAGCCTTTCCATTTCTTGGTTTTATCTTCAAAACCATAGCTACATTTATTCATCTCTTACTATATGCTAAAGGATTACTATAGAAAATTTACATTTCTTAACTAATTTACTTTAAATTATCCTGATAAATAAATATCCTTCTCACTTTATGAATGAGAAATTGAGAAGACAGAAGTTCAGCATCTTAGCCAGGATTACATAAGTATTTTATGGTGAGGCTTTAGAGAAAAGAAACATTTAATTTAGGGAGATATGTTTAAAAAGTTGTAAATCACTCAGAGCCTCTAACATAAAGTGAAAGTTAGCAGTAGTAACATACGTCATATAAACACTGTTCCAATTCCTTTTTTCGGTGAAATGAACATTTCCACAATGATAGGCCACTTCTAGTTGTCATTTACCACTGATATAATTTGAATAATATATATATTGATTATATATATATAGTATAAGAACTTCCTATAAAAATAAAAGTAGATGAATATTACACAGCATGAATGGCTCTGTTACTTATTTTAGAATATGCCTTCAAAGTAGTTTTAAAATTTGGTTTGTTGTGTTATGATTAAATGTGATTGCTCATATATGCAAAACAGAGTAGTAACTCCTGGACAGATAATTAAAGTTAAGGTATTCTTTCTTGAGGGCAGCCCCTAAATTACAATTATGAAATTATGATTTAATTGAGCATCAAATATACTCATGATGCTCATAAAACATGAGGCAGGTGTGCAGCTGTTTTTCCCTTGTAATGCATGCATACCCGAATCCTATCCTTTGCACCACTGCCTTAATGATTCAAAACCTGCTTTTTACTGTTTTGTGTACACCAGTTTACACCTGTGACCGATCTTTTTATTTATGGCACGCACTGAGGTTAACAAATGACAATATCCATTATGTTCCTGTGAAAAAATCCTGGAAAGTGGCGTTATCACAGATGCCAAGCAACATGGATAAAGTCATCTATTCTTTGCTTTCAATTCTGAACATTCTTATAAGGTAAGAGAATCATTTTGGGAAACAACAACTGAGTTTAGTTATAATGAAATCTTCAAGTTATAAAGAAATCTTCAAGTTATAAAAATGCTTTGTTCTGTTTCAATTGCCATAAAATATAATTCTTAGGTAGTAAAATTTGTTTAATGTGATTTGCTGCGATGAGAAATAGTTTGGCACAGAAGTCAGATTACAGGAGCATAGGTGAACATCTGAAATTTCAGAACTGCCAAAAATGAAATCTACTGCAACTAACTTTTCTTCTCTAGTTATAGGATTACTCCGATAGATGCTAGATCAATGGGAATACATGTAGGTCAATGTTTAATGGATTAGAAATATTTGTTTCATCTTCATTCCTTGTAGTCACTATGCTAGAATTATCCTCTCTATAATGCTATCAATAGATTTAATTGAAAAACTCATATAGAGAACAGCTTTAAGTAAAATGATAAATGAACTTGCAACAAAATTTTTCACTTACTGTAAAGGTCAAGAAAGACATGTATGATGTATTCATCATGCATTAAACAGAAAATATTTTTATTAAAATAACACCTAATCCAAAAGTGGTAGGTATTATATAGAAATTGTAAAAGTATAATCTGTTTGGACACTATAAAGACACATTACAAGCAAAATATAATTAAGTAACCCAAAGTTATAACTTACAGTCCAAAATGGGATACTTTCATTATAAAATAGGAATGGTTATTTGTCTTGAGACAAGAGGCATAAACCAGGACCATATAAGATAAGTTTGGATATATATTCCTCTAATTATATGCAAATTTACTTAACAAATAATTAAGAGCATGAGTGCTGTGAAGCACTTATGCTGATAACTTTTAGTATTTTATTTTTGTATTTAAAGGCATACACTAACTTAAAATTATGTACTGATATTCATGGAGAGGTTAAATTCTCCTTGTTATATTTTCTTAATTACTCTCATTGGCATGTGTATACAACATGGTTTACACATCTTCATGGCAGCCAGGGAGAGTCATTGGTTCCTAGGCTGTTCTCTGGGCACTGGGTGATCCGCCTCGCTCATCTTACCCTTGCTCTCCTCTGTTGGCATCCACTGCCGTTTCTCTGATCTGGGCTCATTCTTGGAGAAGGTGCCCAGAAGAGCAGGGGATTTTCCTGTACTTCATGTCGAGACTCAAACTTTCCAGATAAAGGCACAGTCTTCTCAGAACTTCTTTGTTGCCAGATCCCCAAGAAACACTGGTGTGTCCTCTTGCTTAGGGCAATTTATCTCAGGTTCACCACTTAGCAAACAGCTTTCTTATGAAAGAATGCTGTTCTACTTTCCCAGATATTCTTGGTTTCTTTTTCAATCTACCTATGGTTTCTAAGTATCTATTGTGTCACCCAATTTGGAAAGAAAACAGAAATAATAAATTTTTTCAGAACAAACTACAATAGAGTTTAAAAATCTGCTGAAAGTATCAATCGTTTGTCTGAGCTTTCAAGCCTGAGTTAAAAAATGTGATTATCCAAAAAAAGAAAAAAATGTAGTACATCAACAAGTAAGAAAGTATGAAAATAGTAAAATAATTATGTTTTTCACAGTCTTTCCTAACTAGAATTCTAAATATTTCCATTCATGTGAAAATATATTGTAAAATATACTGTCTGAATACAAAACGTATTTATACAGATCGTTAGAAGAAAAGACAATAACATACATATAAATGTAGTTATGATAAAGCTAGAAGACTCTGAAAAAAACTCAATTTTAGTTATAACTGGAGTTAACTATTCACATTACCAAATTAATTTTTTTTCAAGAAATAAATTGAAGAATTAATTTATATATGAAAAGTTTAAACAACAGTGAATATAGTTTAACAAGTAAATTTGTAACAATAGTGATCTTTTATTGAGACCCTATGATGTCTTTTGCACATTATAGACACATTATTTATAGTACTTCTAATACTTGGTACAATTCTAGGAAGCATTCGGTCACCTCAGTTTATACCTGAGAAATGGAAAATGAGAGAAGCCCGGTACTTTGTCTAAATGAACAGAGTACTTCTTAAGTGGCACGGCAGAAGTTCAAATACAGGTTTATCTGATTTCAAACCTCTGAGTCCTTTTGTTTCTCTAGTCTCTCTTCACTTCAAAAATACAGACATTTACTAAATTTTAATTGTAGTTGAAGTTTCACATTTTATATAATGTGGAATATGCCATTACCAAAAGAGCACCATCAGGAATGTGAATAGCAAAAGCAGATCTCAAATGACAGTTAGTTCAGTTTTACAAAATCAGTGTGGTGTTTATGAGATGAGGCACAACCAACAGAACTGGCAAATACTAGCTCTAAAACTAATGATTTCCCTTTTGAAAAATATGACAATTAGCTAATATTTTTGGCTGCATCATTTAAAAGAAACCATCCTGATTCTTTCATTTTTTATTTTTGACAGTAATTTTTGTATCGGCAGTAATGGAGCCTTTGCTAGTAATCCATTAACAGAGTTTGGCCATTAAAAAGAGCATTTTAAGGCACAATTTGATAAGGTTCATACATTTTATTCTCCAACATATTTTAGAAATCAAGCAAACAGTGAATGATAGAAAATAGAAAATATGAGTCATTTTACCTTACCCCCCTTAAATAAATAGAGTTCTAAAACACTGAATCATTTCTTCAGAATGTGTCATGTAGTATGCATAGCTGAATTATACTAATAAATCATTAATAATGTAGAAGTTGGACATCTGAAATACATGGGACTTTCTTTATTTCACATATGTTTAAAGTCAAGGTGATATAAAAGGAAAGCAGAGTAATTCCTCAACATGATACACTATTGTTATGCCTTAAAAATATATACTTTCAATAGTGAAGTTTTAATTTTATAAATGTATATGATTAGATCTTAAAAGAATTAAAATTCTACATCCCTCATATTTTCATTACTAATCCAGAGTTAGGTCTTTCTGTGAAGATATTGGAAGAAACATTAATTTTTCATTTGGCACAGATATTTTGATATGTAATCTCTAGTTATCTGAGCATTTCCTGAAACATCTGGACACTTGGATGCTTAATGAAGATGGGCCCAAAGCCAGTAGGAAGAGTATAATTATATAATGTACTTCATTTTGTGAAGTTATTGCATAGGAATTTACTCACACATACCTAGTATTCTATGTGCAAACAAAATATACTCAAAAGCTGAACAGTTAAACTGGATTTGTGCAAACTCTTTAAATTATAATTTGCCTCAAATAATTAAGGTAAATTGTAAGATTAAAATGAAGCCATCAGAATGAAAAAGATAGCTCATTAATTGATGTTATACTCAAGCCAATAAAATTTTTTTAACCATAACCTGAACATGAAATGGTGTCTCATTAAATCCTATAGGATATGTCTTCAACTAGTAGTAGCAGTATTGCTCACATTAAATTAGTTAGGACAGTATTTTCTGATTGAATCAAGGAACGTTTCATTAGTTTCCTTTAAGCACTACTCTGGACTTCAATTGTTGTTCTTAGATATTTGAGAAGTTTTCCTTATAGGATGAATAGGATCCACATTAAAAAAAAAAAAAAAAAGGAACATGGAGAAGCAGGCTTCTAAAGAGAGACATAGGGAATGTAATCAACTGACAAGGTATAACAAGGTATACCTTATAACAAGGTAACAATTCAGTCTGCCACAGTGTATCATATAGATGGTGACAGAAAACATTGGACTCTTGAGGCAGTGACAGAACTGCCATTACCTACTGCAGAAGCAGCAGTCAGTCAGTCAGTTTCTCTTTGCTCTCTGACCCCCAATTCTGGTTGAGTGGAACGGAGGACAGATGACACTTACACACGCAGTGGATCCAGGGTCAAGGGCCCAGTTCTTTTTCTTCCAGCTTTACTGAACAATAATTGACAAAAAATGTTCGTATTTACTTTGTAGTGTGATATTTTGATATGTGCATACACTGTGAAATGAGTACTTAAACAAGTTAATTAACACATCGCCTCACTGTGTTGTGTGTGTGGTGAGATCGTTTAAAATCTATTCTATTAGCAAATTTCCAGTATACGATCCAATATTATTAACTATAGTCATCATATACTAGATCTTCCGAACTTTTTCATCTTGCATAAGTGAAACTTGGTATTCTTTGACTAATATCTCCTCCTTTCCCCCATCACCGGGGCCCTAGCAACCATTACTCCAACTAACTGCTTCTATGAGTTTAATTATTTTAGATTCCACATCTAAGTGAGATCACACAGTATTTGTTTCTCTGCTTGGTTTATTTCCCTTAGCATACTGCCTTCCAGGATCATCAATGTATTTGAGCTAGCGTAAACATTCCTGCACGCAACAAGCCAATTCTCCTCCCTGCAGGGAGAGAGCATTTATTTTCTCTCAGTCTCGACCTACTTAGTTGCTGCTGTGACTAACTATGGAAACCACTCAGTATCAGGAAAAGCGTAAGTTTTGCAGTAGGGAGCCCTTGGCAAAAATGTGTAGAGACACCCAGGACCCAGAGTGGACCGCCTCTCTAAACAGCCAGTGATCCATTTAGTGGTTTTGTTTTGTTTTGTTTTTTGCTTAGTCTCTTAAACTGAAATCGTTTTTTTGTTTGTTTGTTTTGATTTTACTGTCATCTTTATTTTTTTTTTCTAATTTTATTTTATTTTTAAACTTTACATAATTGTATTAGTTTAGTAATCTAAATCTTTGGCATAAAGTATCACCCTGAGGAAATACTATCACATGCGCTTAAGAAATAAGGACACATTACAGTGAAAATAGTTTGACCTCTAAAGTTTACTCCTTCAAATTGCTTCCTCCTCCAGTGGAGTATTTAATTCTTTCTTTTGTAGGTTATATTTAACTGTTGTTGACATAGTTACCCATTGAGCTTCATGTTGGTCCAGATCCTAGAGAAGCAAAAATTGAGACAGGATTCAATGTGCAAAAATTTGGGTGGGGGCGGGGGCGAAATGCCTAGGAAAGAAAATGTGGAAGAGACTGGAAGGCTGGAATAGCTTTGTGATCACCATGCAAATATGACTCTAAGTAAAGGAGAAAGGGAAGGAAGATTGGTTGGGAAAGTCCTAGACTACTATACAGACCAAGGTGTGTCTGCTAAGGCCATCAGGATTCCTCAAGCCAAACCTGGCATTCCAAGGAGCACCTTGTCTCCTAGGAAAGAACCTGTGGTGATCAGTAACTGGCTGGGAGCAGGAGGGTAGCCTCTGATCAGACACAGAGATGGATTCCCAGTCTCTGTCTATCTGGTCCAGCTGCACTCCCTGTAGTTGGGGTCTGCAAGGAACATTCTCCTGGCTGCCACAGTTTCTTCCTGAAATAGATACTATTTCAGTGCTGCACCCTCCTGATGAATGGACAGCCACTCACATTTTTTTAGGATTTTACATTGATATGTGAACCTTTAAAAATCAGCTCCAACTTACAGCTATCAGAAACTGTGCAACTTCTAATGACTAAATTTCTTTAAATTCTTATTGAGGAACACATGTATACCTGTGGTGGATTCATTTTGATATTTGGCAAAACTAATACAATTTGTAAAGTTTTAAAAATAAAATAAAATTTAAAAAAATTCTTATTGAGGAAAAAAAAAATAGTCCCCTTTAAAAGCCCTGATAACATAAAAAATAAAATATTTCAAATAGTTTACCATGGGTTTAGAAAACATTTTCTAGAAATATATTATTAGAAACTTTATTGTATCAAAGTACCCTACTAATATGAATTAAAATAGAATATTTTTGTATGTTTAGCTATATGTACAAACTTCTTGTATTTTTGTTACATAGGCACTCAATATCTATTTATTGACTAAATGACTGAATAAATCCATATGATTTTAGTTTTTCTTCTTTTAAATTGGCCTTTCCCTGTAACTCAGCTGGGAAAGAATCTGCCTGCAGTGCGGGAGACCTGGGTTAAATCCCTGAATTGGGAAGACCCCCTGGAGAAGGGAAAGGCTAAATCAATATATTCATGGTTATGCATATCAAGACTAAAGTACAATACTGTTGCTGTTCAGTTGCTAAGTCGTGTCCGACTCTTTGCAGCCCCATAGACTGCAATACGCCAGGTTTCCCTGTACTTCACCATTTCCGAGAGTTCGCTCACACTTATTATTTCCATTGGGTTGATGATGCCGTCCAACCATCTCATCCTCTCTTGCCCCCTTTGCCTACTCTCAGTCTTTTCCAGCTTCAGGGTCTTTTCAAATGAGTCAGCTCTTTGCATCAGGTGGCCAAAATATTGGAGATTCAGCATCAGCATCAGCCCTTCCAGTGAATATTCAGGGTTGATTTCCTTTTCGGTTGACTGATATGATCTCCTTGCTATCTAGGGGACTCTCAATAGTCTTTTCCAGAACCACACCTCAGCACTCAGCCTTCTTTATGGTCCAATGTTCACATCCGTACATGACTGCTGGGAAAACCATAGCTTTGACTATACCAACCTTTGTGATTTTAGCAAAGTGATGTCTCTGCTTTTTAATACACTCTCTAGATTCGTCAAAGCTTTTCTTCCAAAAACTATTTCCAACAACTTTTTTCTTCCAAAACCTTTCTTCAAGGAACAAGTGCCTTTTAATTTCATGGCTGCAGTCACCATCCGCAGTGATTTTGGTGACCTAGAAAATGAAATCTGCCACTGTTTCCAATTTTCCCCATGTGTTTGCCATGAAGTGTTGGGACTGGATGCCTTGATTTTAGTTTTCTGAATGTTGAGTTTTAAGCCAGCTTTTTCACTCTCCTCTTGCACCTTCACCAAGAGACTCTTTAGTTCCTCTTCGCTTCCTACCATTGGGGTTGTATCATCTGCATATCTGAGATTGTTGATACTTATCCTGGCAATAATGTGAATGAACCACTTTTATGATTTACAAATAATTTTCATTGTATTTACTTATAGATGACTTGTTAACCTGACATTTAAATCATGTTTTCTTTGTGTTTTTATTTCTTTTTTGCTTTGTGTATTTTTACATATCACTTTTCCATTTTAAGCAAGCATCTTGAGTTGGTTTTTGTAACAACTATTGTAGATAGATGGAGATAATTGAAAAGTTTTATATATGGATTGACAAATTGCAGCTATCAATATAATACTATTGTAGCTGAGTAAAACTTGGGGATTTTAGAAGGTGTTTTCTCTTTCCAAAATTATTAATGCTGTCCCAGGTCTCTCTGTTCATTGGATCAGTGCCTTTTATTGATTTAGGGAAAGGGTGGATACAGTCTAGGAAATAGAAGTGAGTGTAAATTCACAAAGGGGTTCTTAAAAACTCAAAGGGCAAGTATTAGCTTGAAACCAAACTCAGCCTACTGAAATTGAAAATAGTTCTTTGAAATTTGAAAAATCTTAGAGTAGAATATAAAGTCAGAGCATAGATATCTAAAGCAGAGAATTTATTGTACTAATGCAAATTGTAGAGATATATATGAGATCTAACTTAAAGATGGTTTCCAACCCCAGTCAAATTCTTTCCCATGCTAGAAGAGGAGGCTGAAGAATTTTAGAGATGAGATGGTTTTAAGGCCAACACCTTTTTTATTACGCGTGAGATGGATAACTGGAAAGTTGAGAATAGAAACCCTAAGGTAGTTTTGAGAATTTTTAAACAAAGATGGTTTCTGCCCTTCTATCTGCTGGGAATTCTTTGACCAGGTAATTGGAAAAGTGCCCAAATAACAATAAAGTTGAATTCAGAAGAGGATAGGAGATAGCCATTCTGAGAGACAGCACCTCTATGCTATACTATGCTATGCTAAATCACTTCAGTCGTGTCCGACTCTGTGAGACCCCATAGGCGGCAGCCCACCAGGCTCCCCCGTCTCTGGGATTCTCCAGGCAAGAACACTGGAGTGGGTTGCCATTTCCTTCTCCAATGCATGAAAATGAAAAGTGAAAGTGAAGTCACTCAGTCATGTCTGACTTAGCGACCCCACAGATTGCAGCCTAGCAGGCTCCTCCATCCATGGGATTTTCCAAGCAAGAGTACTAGAGTGGGGTGCCATTGCCTTCTCCAAGCACCTCTATAGCCCTCCCTTATCACTGCATCCTTGTAATCTGAGATGGTGTAGAGAACATCAAAGGGATCACTGGCCTCAAAGAGCTGAGAGGCTAGTGGACTGCAAGAGATAGGATTTGAATGAGGTCACAGAGTAAGCAGATCTTCTATCTGGAGATCATGTGTTGAACACAGATAATAACAACAATGATGCTTGCAAGTGTCATATATCAAGCAGGTTGTGCTACCTAAATGGAAACCAGTGAGTTCCATTCCTATGGAAATTTTCTACTTTCAGTGAAATTGAAGCTTGATCCCAACATGCTGGTATGATGTATACAGTGAGTAAAGTGAAGTCGCTCAGTCATGTCCAACTCTTTGCAACCCTGTGGACTGTAGCCTATCAGACTCCTCCGTCGATGGGATTTTCCAGGCAAGAGTGCTGTAGTGGATTGCCATTTTCTTCTCCAGGGGATCTTCCCGACCTAGGAATCGAACCCAGGTCTCCCGCATTGCAGGCAGACACTTTACTGTCTGAACCTCCAAGGAAGCCCCTTTTCCAGTAGTTTATATGATGTATAAACTACTCCACTAATCCAGGTGTCACCAGAGGAAAAGGCAAGGAGAAGGGACATGAAGAAAAACACTGAAAGACTAAGTATTGATCTAGAAAAATTAAATTATTATCAAAAAGTTAAGTTTACACTGGTAGTGATGACATTTCCATGAATGTGCAAGTTCATTTTGTTCAGAAAATAGTGTTAGACTGAGTTCAGTTCAGAACAATGAAATCACATATTCAGTTCAGTTCAGTTCAATCATGTCCAACTCTTTGCCACCCCATGGACTGCAGCACGCCAGGCCTCCCTGTCCATCATCAACTCTCAGAGCTTATTCAAACTCATATCCATTGAGTTTGTGATGCCATCCAACCATCTCATCCTCTGTCATCCCCTTTTCCTACTGCCTTCAATCCTTTCCAGTGTCAGGGTCTTTTCCAATGAGTCAGTTCCTCACATCAGGTGACCAAAGTATTGGAGTTTCAGCCTCAGCATTAGTCCTTCCAATGAATATTCAGGACTGATTTCCTTTAGGATGGACTGGTTGGATCTCCTTGCAGTCCAAGGGACTCTCAAGAGTCTTCTCCAACACCACAGTTCAAAAGCCTCAATTCTTCGGTGCTCAGTTTTCTTAATAGTCCAACTCTCACATCCATACATGACCACTGTAAAACCAATAGCTTTGATTAGATGGACCTTTGTTGGAAAAGTAATGTCTCTGCTTTTTAATATGATGTCTAGGTTGGTCATAGCTTTTCTTCCAAGGAGCAAGCATCTTTTAATTTCCCAGCCACCTTGATTCTAGCTTTTGTTTCTTCCAGTCCAGCGTTTCTCATGATGTGCTCTGCATATAAGTTAAATAAGCAGGGTGACAAAATACAGCCTTAACGTACTCCTTTTCCTATTTGGAACCAGTCTGACACTGTTTCCACTGTTTCCCCATCTATTTCCCATGAAGTGATGGGACCGGATGCCATGATCTTCGTTTTCTGAATGTTGAGCTTTAAGTCAACTTTTTCACTCTCCTCTTTCACTTTCATCAAGAGGCTTTTGAGTTCCTCTTCACTTTCTGCCATAAGGGTGGTGTCATCTGCATATCTGAGGTTATTGATATTTTTCCTGGCAATCTTGATTCCAGCTTGTGCTTCTTCCAGTCCAGCATTTCTCATGATGTACTCAGCATAGAAGTTAAATAAGCAGGGTGACAATATACAGCCTTGACAGACTCCTTTTCCTATTTGGAACCAGTCTGTTGTTCCATGTCCAGTTCTAACTGTTGCTTCCTGACCTGCATCCAGGTTTCTCAAGAGGCAGATCAGGTGGTCTGGTATTCCCATCTCTTTCAGAATTTTCCACAGTTTATTGTGATCCACACAGTCAAAGGCTTTGGCATATTCAATAAAGCAGAAGTAGATACATTTCTGGAACTCTCTTGCTTTTTTGATGATCCAGCGGATGTTGGCAATTTGATCTCTGTTTCCTCTGCTTTTCCTAAAACCCAGCTTGAACATCTGGAAGTTTACAGTTCACATACTGTTGAAGCCTGGCTTGGACAATTCTGAGCATTACTTTCCTAGTGTGTGAGATGAGTGCAATGGTGCGGTATTTTTAGCATTCTTTGGAGTTTCAGTGGAATTGCTTGGCACTGACTATTTTCAGAGAGCTATCATAGGTGTGGTGCTAGTTTGTGTGTTTATTTGAATTGATGTGTGTCTGTGTGTGCATGAGAGAGGGCATTTGAAAAAATTTGGACAACTTTGAGTAATGGGACATTTTCAATTAAAAAGTCTTAGTCTTAAATGGTGTTTATGTGAGTTACTATGAGTATATATTCGCACTGAAATCTATTTACTAGTCCTAGAATAGGAGGTCGGACACGACTGATGCGACTTAGTAGCAGCAGCAGAATAAGAGGTAATTGATATCTGAGACAATGGCAGTGCCTTTGTTGCATGGAAGTGAATGTGGACTCCTGTAGGTTAGTATGAGTTTGTAGGACAAGAGACACTTTAACCTGTTTACAATTTTATGGGATGATATTAGGGGCTTGGTTAAAACCTTTTAAAAAGGAAAAGATATGAATGAAACTCAATAAGAGTTTTCTGAAAATTAAAATAACTGTAATTTATATGCAGATATCAGGAAAACAGGTGTATGTAAAACTATTTTAAATTTCTTACTTAGGCTTTAATTGCAGCAAACAATGTCAAACCAGTTCAGACTGAATTTTCAGTCACGTGTTTGTTTTGGACACCCACCTGTATGTATCAAGGATCCAAAAGAAAGAAACACTAATTAGTCTATTGTATAAATCATAAGAAAAAGCAAAAAAAAAAAAACAAAACAAAAGGGTGTACACTCAGGGAATGCTGCCCTACTAGCAGAGGAATATCAAACACCTAACTATGGCATAATCTAATATTCTATAAGAAGAGAGAAGGAGATAAACAGAAGGCCTTGGAAACCTGATATTGTCAAGGCTAGATGCTTTAGATCATTTGTGAATCCAAATAGATCAGGTCAGATGTCATATCACTTACTACATAGTCCAAAGAGTGTGTTATTCTAACATTGACTATTCTAACATATCTTTTGACTTACTATCAGAGCTAGCATTCAAAGAGTATGTGTGGTCACTAAGTTGTGACCAACTCTTTTGCCACCCCATGAACTGTATGTAGTCCATCAGGCTCCTCTCTCTAATGGGATTTCCCAGGCAAGAATAGTGGAATGGGTTGCCATTTCCTTTACCAGGGAATCTTTCTGACCGCAGGGATAGAACCCGCATCTCCTGCATCTCCAGCATTGGCAAGAAGATTCTTTACCACTGAGTTATATAAAGGCTTCCCTTGTGGCTCAGTGGTAAAGAATCCACCTGCTAATTCAAGAGTGCAGGAGACACAAATTCGATGTATGGGTTGTGAAGATCCCTGACAGAGGACATGCTAAACCACTCCTGTATTCTTGCTTAGGAAATCCCATGGACAGAGGAGCCTGGTGGGCTACACTCAGTGGAGTCCCGAAGAGTCAGACACAACTGAGCATGCCTCCTCAAAGAATCTGTTATTTTAAATATGTGCTAAAATATGGCTACTTTATATGGATAACATTTTGAATTCTGTGAATAATGATATACTCAAAATACACAATAGTCTAAAAAATTCAGACATTAATTATTATTTAGCAAATATCAGTTCTGCTGAATCACTAAAATAACTGAATCACATAACATCACAAATTTGGGGAAAACAAACCATAAAAAGAGATCCCCTCTGTGGGAAATTAGGTGAGCTATTTAACTTGTTAGTGCCTCAAAATCTTTATCTGTAAAATAAGTGATGTAATGGAACATACCTAGAGTTACTGCCATTAAATGAGATAATACATTTTAAAGGCTTAGGCCAGTTGCTGTTATTATCAGCACAATTAGATTATTTAGATTACCAATGGGTCAATTATACCAATTACAAAGAATTTGCATATATGTTATGGTTTAATATACACTGGGAGTTTTTTTTTTTAATGAGTTGAGAAACCAAATATCCTTTATCCATTCAATCTAGCATTATGTGGTCAACCGGGGCATAAATAAGAAGTGCCAAGGTAATAGGAAGAAAAGACAGGCTGCTCTCTTGCCCTGTTTCTCTCTTAATAGTTCAGTGGGTGTCCTTTTAAGATTGTTTATCATTGACTATGCCAAAGCCTTTGACTGTGTGGATCACAATAAACTGTGGGAAATTCTGAAAGAGACGGGAATACCAGACCACCTGATCTGCCTCTTGAGAAATTTGTATGCAGGTCAGGAAGCAACAGTTAGAACTGGACATGGAACAACAGACTGGTTCCAAATAGGAAAAGGAGTTCGTCAAGGCTGTATATTGTCACCCTGTTTATTTAACTTATATGCAGAGTACATCATGAGAAACACTGGACTGGAAGAAACACAAGCTGGAATCAAGATTTCCGGGAGAAACATCAATAACCTCAGATATGCAGATGACACCACCCTTATGGCAGAAAGTGAAGAGGAACTCAAAAGCCTCTTGATGAAAGTGAAAGTGGAGAGTGAAAAAGTTGGCTTAAAGCTCAACATTCAGAAAACGAAGATCATGGCATCTGGTCCCACCACTTCATGGGAAATAGATGGGGAAACAGTGGAAACAGTGTCAGACTTTATTTTGGGGGGCTCCAAAATCACTGCAGATGGTGACTGCAGCCATGAAATTAAAAGACGCTTACTCCTTGGAAGGAAAGTTATGACCAACCTAGATAGCACATTCAAAAGCAGAGACATTACTCTGCCAACAAAGGTCTGTCTAGTCAAGGCTATGGTTTTTCCTGTGGTCATGTATGGATGTGAGAGTTGGACTGTGAAGAAGGCTGAGTGCCGAAGAATTGATGCTTTTGAACTGTGGTGTTGGAGAAGACTCTTGAGAGTCCCTTGGACTGCAAGGAGATCCAACCAGTCCATTCTGAAGGAGATCAGCCCTGGGATTTCTTTGGAGGGAATAATGCTGAAGCTGAAACTCCAGTACTTTGGCCACCTCATGCAAAGAGTTGACTCATTGGAAAAGACTCTGATGCTGGGAGGGATTGGGGGCAGGAGGAGAAGGGGACGACAGAGGAGGAGATGGCTGGATGGCATCACTGACTCGATGGACGTGAGTCTGAGTGAACCGCAGGAGTTGGTGATGGACAGGGAGGCCTGGTGTGTTGCTATTCATGGGGTCGCAAAGAGTCGGACACGACTGAGCGACTGATCTGATCTGATCTCTGATCTGATTTCAGATCTCTGGCCCAGTCGAAAAGTTTATGCATAGATGGCATCTTGGGAGGAACTTAGAAGAACTGGGGTGGTGCAGGTCAGAAGCCTCCCAGATTTATTGCCAGAGAATTGTGCCTGCTTGTACAGGATCACACCCTAGTCACAAATCATGTGTCTAGGCTCCCTGGGCAACACTACACTCCACAATGCTGAAGAAGCTTCTTCTAGTCTCTGGAATTGCATTTGTTTTATTTGATCTCTCTCACCATTAGTTTCCTTCTCTGAAAATGGAGATAGTATCATTACCTTATAGCCTTGATCTGAGACATGAGAGTCAAACTCTGTAAATCAATTAAGTGACTGGAATATAACAAAGAAAACTAACTGAATTCAATGAACTGAGAACTTAATTTACTAAATGTTTACACCTTTTAAGATATAGCAGACTTCAGCAGTAGCCAATAGTAAAGTTTGTCTCATTTCTTTCATATCTTGGCTACATAGTGGGTGGGGTTCTCTAAAAACATAGTTTCTGGCAGGTTCTGAAATTAATGGGCACTTACGTTCGCTATTCAAACTTCCATTCTTGGTCACATAAATTCTGCATGAATCAGGAATGGAAGGAGTGCTACATTGCCTCCTTTGCTCAGATCGTAGGGTTTTCACTATGGTAATTAAAATGGAGTTGAACATCTCCAGTTTATGGAAACATTGGGAAGCGGGGGGATACAGAGTGATTTTAGACATTCTTAGTACCAGTGTAACAATGTGGAGAAAGTTTTATTTTCTTAGTAGCTTGAGGTTTCTCCATGCTTTCATCCTCATTCCCTTCACTAAGATCTGTTTTTTTTCTTGAGAGACTATTTCAACGAACTCTTTGGAATTATACAGATGGTGGCAAGCAACAAAATTCATCAAATGTATACTCAAGTATAATAGATGGTCCTTGGGCTGATTCTAGGAGAGGTTCAGTTCAGTTCAGTCACTCAGTCCTATCCGACTCTTTGCGACCCCATGAATCACAGCATGCCAGGCCTCCCTGTCCATCACCAACTCCCGGAGTTCACCCAGACTCACATCCATTGAGTCAGTGATGCCATCCAGCCATCTCATCCTCTGTCGTCCCCTTCTCCTCTTGCCCCCAATCCCTCCCAGCATCAGAGTCTTTTCCAATGAGTCAACTCTTTGCATGAGGTGGCCAAAGTACTGGAGTTTCAGCTTCTTTGGAAGGAATGATTATTCCTTCCAAAGAACACCCAGGACTGATCTCCTTCAGAATGGACTGTTTGGATCTCCTTGCAGTCCAAGGGACTCTCAAGAGTCTTCTCCAACACCACAATTCAAAAGCATCAATTCTTCGGCCCTCAGCCTTCTTCACAGTCCAACTCTCACATCCATACATGACCACAGGAAAACCATAGCCTTGACTAGACAGATCTTTGTTGGCAAAGTAATGTCTCTGCTTTTGAATGTGCTATCTAGGTTGGTCATAACTTTCCTTCCAAGGAGTAAGTGTCTTTTAATTTCATGGCTGCAGTCACCATCTGCAGTGATTTTGGAGCCCCCCAAAAAATAAAGTCTGACAACGTTTCCCCATCTATTTCCCATGAAGTGGTAGGACCGGATGCCATGATCTTCGTTTTCTGAATGTTGAGCTTTAAGCCAACTTTTTCACTCTCCACTTTCACTTTCATCAAGAGGCTTTTGAGTTCCTCTTCACTTTCTGCCATAAGGGTGGTGTCATCTGCAAATCTGAGGTTATTGATATTTCTCCCAGCAATCTTGATACCAGCTTGTGTGTCTTCCAGTCCAGCGTTTCTCATGATGTACTCTGCATATAAGTTAAATAAGCAGGGTGACAATATACAGCCTTGACGGACTCCTTTTCCTATTTGGAACCAGTCTGTTTTTCCATGTCCAGTTCTAACTGTTGCTTCAGCAGGAGGTAATTCCTGGACTTTGGAACTTTATTAAAACTAAAGATTGTGACATCATAATGGTGATCCCAAGGGGGGAAAAATGGAGATAGACATAGAGTTAAGGGACTGACACTGAAATGAAAACTTTAGGGGAAAGGACAGATCTGTTTAAAGAGATATATCCTGATATATTTTTTTCTTGACATGTGATACAAATTCTCTTTCTCATATTCTTACTAAATAATAAATTTAACCTCACTTCATAAGTACCTCACAGAGTAGAGTTGGGGAAGTAGATTTGCCACATCTGGAATATTTCAGATGGAAGGAATTACATAATAAATAGCAGTCAATGTCTGTTCTTGATTTTTGTGATTTCTGCAGAAATACCTTATATAGTCTTAGAGATATCTCTTGATTACTCCTATGTATATATGCAATGTTCATGGTTTCAAGGGCTTCCCTGGTGGCTCAGACTGTAAAAAATCTGTGTGTAATGAGGAGACCCAGGTTCAGTCCCTGGATTGGGAAGATCCCTTGGAGAAGGGAATGTCTCCCCACTCCAGTATTCTTTCCTGGAGAATCACATGGACAGAGGAGTCTGGCAGATTGCAGTCCATGGGGTCTCAAAGAGTCAGACACAATTGAAAGACTAATACTTTTCACTTTCATGGTTCCAAAAAGAGGAAAATATTCATTTGTATGTGAAATTGGCACTGAACAGTGAACTATCACATTTTAACATATATAGTCTATGTGTACTATTAATAACTATGGTAATAGGCAAAATTCTGGGGAATTTTTAAATGTTACAATGAGCCTGCATGCTATGTGCTCAGTCACTTAGTCGTGTCTGACTCTTTGTGACCCCGTGGACTGTAGCCCACCATGCTCCTCTGTCCATGGAATTCTCCAGGAAAGAATACTGGAGTGGGTAGTCATTCCCTTCTCCAGAAAGTTTTCCTGACCCAGGGATCAGACTCAGGTCTCCCACATTGCAGGCAGATTCTTTACCATCTGAGCCACCAGGAAAGCTCAATGTAATTATATGCACACACAAAAATATATGCATATATATGTATGTGCATATTCTTGCCTGGGAAATCCCAAGGACAGAGGAGCCTGGAGGGCTACAGTCCATGGGGTCGCAAAGAGTCGGACACAACTAACTAATACTCCCAAAGAAACTGCTTTCACCATCAGAAATCCAAAACTTCAGGGAGAGTAAACAGATTGCAATAATGCTAAGATGAACTATAGTAACTTAGGTGTAATGGTATATTGACTCATTCAATATCAGTCACTCTTCTACTGAACAACATAGATAAAAATCTCCATTCTTGTGGAATGTCAGCTCCAGAAGAGGGAAGACAGGAAGTAAATCAATCAACAAATAAATTATGCATAAGAATAGTAATTGCTGTAGCTCATAAAATTTTTTTTTGCAGGATGATTTCCCTTATCTTACTTTTATACAGGCGTGTCTTTGCTCTTCTCTGACCTTGCTGGTTCCATGTAAAAAATTAACTTGTAAAATGAAAAACTTTCAAGAGTCATCACTAAGATAATAGAAATTAGGTACAAAATTACTAAACTGGTGGAAAAAATTAGTAATGAGAAAACTGAAGTTCATTGATTGAAGTTCAATCCATATGTTTTACATCTTTGCCAGCAATTTATTATTACCCATTCTGAAGGAGATCAGCCCTGGGATTTCTTTGGAAGGAATGATGCTAAAGCTGAAACTCCAGTACTTTGGCCACTTCATGCAAAGAGTTGACTCATTGGAAAAGACTCTGATGCTGGGAGGGATTGGAGGCAAGAGGAGAAGGGGACAACAGAGGAGGAGATGACTGGATGGCATCACTGACTCGATGGACGTGAGTCTGGGTGAACTCCGGGAGTTGGTGATGGACAGGGAGGCCTGGCGTGCTGTGATTCATGGGGTCGCAAAGAGTCGGACACGACTGAGCGACTGATCTGATCTGACCTGATCTTTTATATGTTGGCCTTCTGCATGGAATTATAGCAATATTCATTCCCCTGATGAGGACTAGTGAAGTTGAGCATCTTTTAATATGTTCACCAGTCATTTGTGGATTTCTTTGGCTATTCTTTGAAAATTGTCTGTTCAGTTATTTTGATCCTTTAAAAAATCGGGATGTATGGTTTTTTATTGGTACATAGAACTTTTAAACATATTCTGTGAAAAAGCTCCTTTATCAAGAGTATTTTGAACAAATATCTGCTCTGTGGCTTGCCTTTTTACACTTTCCAGTGGATTTTTTGATAAACAAAAGTTCATTTCTTGTGACCCAATTTATCAATTCTTCTCCTTGTTATTACTGCTTTTGATACCCTGTTTAGAAAACAGCTGTGACAAGGTAATAAAGATATTCTGTTATGTGTATATATATATATATATATATATATATATTAATATTATTGATTTAACCCATACATTTAGATTTATAAATCACCCGAGATGTTTCCTATTATAGTGAGGTTCACAACTAATTTTTTCCATGTGAGAATTCAATTGATGCAACAAGTTCTATTGAAAATCCCACCTCCTCCCATATTTTTTCAGCATAAAGTTCATCGTAAATCATCCAATCGGGTATGACTCTAGTTTCCATTCTGTTCTATAGGCCTGTTGAACTATTTGGGGGCCAACACATCACCTTCTTATTTACCATAGTATTAATAAATCTTATCTGGTCATGAAGTCCTACTGTTCTCTTTTTGCTTCAGAATTAATTTGTCTCTTCTCTAAACTTTGCATGCCATGTAAGTTTAAGATCAACTCATCAGTTGCCTTCCCAAAACCATTCTTGATATTTTGATTGTGATTTCAAATAAATCTTATAGATCAGCTGGGAGAGAATTGACAGTTTATGATCATGCTTATGGTCTATTCTTGCATAATCAGTTCCTTAATTTATCTCAATCAATTCAGTTTTCCAAGTAGAAATCTCACATACTGTTTATTGAATCTTTTTTTGGTTATCTAATTTATTATGCTATCAGAAATGGTTCCCATGTTAAATTATATTTTCTATTGCTATTGGCATAGAGAAATAGAATGGATTTTTGTTTACCAAACATGCTTCTAGCAAATTGTTACTAATTTATTAATTTTAATAGTGTCTGCAGACTTTATTTCTATATTCACAATCACGACTTTGGCAAATAATGATAGTTTTAAAAATTTCCAGATGAACTTTTATTTCCTTTATTGCACTGGCTAGGACCTCCAGTTCGTTTAAGTTGTGCCTCACTTACTACTCCTTTAACTCAATTTCAGAAGACTGCTGCTGCTGCTGCCGCCGCTGCTAAGTCACTTCAGTCGGACTCTGTTCGACCCCATGGACTGGCAGCCCACCAGGCTCCACCATCCATGGGATTTTCCAGGCAAGAGTGCTGGAGTGGGGTGCCATTGCCTTCTGCATGATTTATATACACAATGTTTTATACTCAATGCATTGTATTTCTTCATGTCACTTAGTATGATATTTGATGTCATTTCTCCTTTAATAGATGATTGTAAGCTCCAAGAAGGCAGGCATAATATATTCTTTATTTGCCATTATATAGTTGGCATTGTATTTAGACAAAGTAGATGCTCAATAAATATTTGTTAGGAGAGGAATAAATGGATGAATGAATAAATGAGATATATAATATGTATTCTTATTTAGAATCTTAGTAAAACATTTTATGTATTTATAATACTCTCTATAACAAAAAGCTCCCTTCAACTTTGTTTTCTTCCATTTAAAAATTTTTTTCAGGGAGTAAATATTTATGTTTCTTATTCCTCAAATTATACTGTAGGTTTCAGAAATTGACAATTGTTGAAATTGTTGAAAGGACAAGAATTTCTTATTACCTACTCTCAAACTGCTTTTGAAAATCTTGCACTAAGATGAACTTTTGCATTTATTGTGGCATGTGAAATAGTAAATGTCTAAATTGTTGTAAAACTTTGCTCTTGTTTATGATTTTTGCTGAAGTATCTGTTCCTTCCTTATTTATGATGGTGCTGTGTATTTTCCATTTTCAAGTAAGCTGGGCACAACTGAAAAATGCTTCAAATAAAAATAAAGTAATACTAATCATAAGCAGCTACTATTTATCAGATATGCTTTGGTACACATCAGTGATTGCAAACTTTTTCTTTAAAATGTTAGAGGGGAAATATTTTGGGCTTCATGGGCTAAATTGTCCTTATTGCAACTACTAAAATCTAGCATAGTATAAAAGTAGACACAAACACTATAGAGAGGAATGGATGGGACTTTCAATTAGATCTGTAATTAGATCTATAAATGTTCATTTCAGTAAGTTTTATTTCTAATCTCTTCATTATTGTTTTTTCCTCCTGTATTTTTTAGAATCTTACAATATATGACTATGTCTCATATTGGTTTTTTTCATCTTTCCTCCTTAATCAAGATCTTTATTCATTATTTTCATTTCTTTTTGCTCTCCCTAATTTGGTGAGCATTTATTAAATTTAGTTTGTCATTAAATGTATTGAATTTAATGCAGTTTTAATTTTTCTAGTGAATTAACAGAGTTTTTGGTAGTCTGTACCTTTGATCTTTCTCCTTTTATCTGTAGTTTGTATTATATTTTGCTTGTATTTTATATTATTTTGCTAGTATTTCACATTATTCTAACTTTTAATTTTTTAGCCATATTTAGGAAAAATATGTCTCTAATTGGGGGTTTGAGATTGACATATACATGCTGCTATATTTAAAATACATAATCAACAAGGACCTACTATACAGCACAGGGAAGTCTGTTCAATACTCTGAAATAACCTAAATGGGAAAGAATTTGAAAAAGAATAGATGCATGTATATGTATAAACTGAATCACTTTGCTGTAGCCCTTAAATTAAGACAACATTGCTAATCAAAGGTACATACTAAGTCACTTCTGTTGTGTCCTATTCTTTGCTACCCATTGGAATGTAGCCTGCATGGCTCCTCTGTCCATGGTATTCTCCAGGCAAGAATACTGCCTGGGTTGTTATTTCCTCCTCCAGGGGATCTTCCTGACCCAGGGATTGAACCCATGTCTCTTTCATCTTATGCATTGACAGGCGGGTTGTTTACCACTAGCCACCTGGGAAGCCCATACTCGGATGTAAAATAAAATTTTGTACATAAATAAATTTTATGAAGGATTCCCTCCATATTTGAGTTGTTTCTTCTCAGTCTCTTGAATGAGTGACTTTTGAAGGCACATCCTTCTCTGTATGTTTAGGATATTTACTTGTTTTCACCTAATTTTTTCCACATGGATTCCAATTTTTTCACTTATTTTGTACTTCTCAAATACTGTTTTATAAACATTAGCCTTCCATTCAAAGAACTTAACGACTTCTTATTTTATTGGTATATGGTATTATTTTCTTTTTTTATGTTACCTTTTTAAAATGGAAATATAATTGACAACTAAAATTGTATAGTTTAAGTATACAGCATGATGATTTAATATATGTATACATTGTGAAATGATTACCACCTCCATCAGTTCATTAAATTATCTTCTTTATGAGAATGCTTAAAGTCTGCTCTCTGAGCAAATTTCAAATATACAAATATATTAAGTGCCATCACCATGCTGTACATTAGATACTCAGAACTTATTCATCTTATAAGTAAAAGTTTGTACACTCTGATCAATATCTCCCTATTTTCTTCACCACTCCCCAGACCATGGTAACTATTATTTTACTCTCTATTTTTTTGGTTTTAAAAAAAGAGATTCCACATGTAAGTGATATCATACAGTATTTGTCTTTCTGTGCCCGACTTACTTCACTTATTACTTATTATAATGCTCTCTAAGTCTATTCATTAACTAAAATGCTTTTATATAGCAAACAAAATAACCAAAAAAAGGAAAAGCAACCTATGAAATGCGAGAAAATCTTTGCAAACCGTATGTATGATAAGGAGTTAATAACTAAAATATGTAAGGAACTCATGCAACTTAGTAGCATAAAATGAGTATCTTGATTAAAAATAAGCAAAGGATCAGGATAGACATTTTTCTAAAGAAGATATATTGATAACCCACTGGTACCTGCAAAGATGCTCAACACCCTTAATCCTCAGGGAAATGCAAATCAAAACCACAGCACGATATCACTTTATGCAGTTTAAGAGAGGTATCACAAAAAGACAAGAGATAACGAATGCTGGCAAGGATATGGCTATAAAGGAATTCTTGTACACAATTGGTTGGAATGAAAATTACTACAACCATAATGGAAAACAATATGAAGCTTCCTCAAAAATTTACGAATAAAAAAATCATATGATTCATTAATTTCATTTCTAGGAATATATATGAATGAATGAAATCAGCATCTCAGAGATATTTGCATTCCCATGTTCATTATTCATAATACGAAGTGGAAACAACCCAAGTTCATCCTGAATGAATGGATTAAAAATATTACACAAACCAAAGAAAATGGGAATGTAATTCAGCCATAAAATGAAAGAAACCCTGCATTTTGCAACAACATGAATGAACCTGGAAGAAAGTAAATTAACTTACAAAAATCTTTATAGTGAGATTTATCTGGCTATATCTTAAATTTGATTTCTGAACACATATCCAGGGAAACCTGGCATTCTGCAGTCCATGGAATCGCAAAGAGTCAGACATGACTGGGTGACTGAACAACAACACAGTCCTATACAAGTAAGTTTATATATTCAGTGGCTAAGATTCAACCTTTGTATGTCTGCTTCCAATATTGACTTTTCCTGAATTGCACTTTTTGCATTCTCAGTAACAATACATTTACTAGTGTTTCCCTATTTACAGCTCTGCTGCTGCTGCTAAGTCGCTTCAGTCGTGTCTGACTCTGTGTGACCCCATAGATGGCAGCCCACCAGGCTCCCCTTTCCCTGGGATTCTCCAGGCAAGAACACTGGAGTGGGTTGCCATTTCCTTCTCCAATGCATGGAAGTGAAAAATTAAAGTGAAGTCGCTCAGTCGTGTCCGACTCTTAGCAACCCCATGGACTGCAGCCCACCAGGCTCCTCCGTCCATGGGATTTTCCAGGCAAGAGTACTGGAGTAGGGTGCAATCGCCTTCTCCGATGTACAGCTCAAGTTATATCATATTGGGAAAATTTTCTTTGAGGTATCATTCCTTATTAGTTCTCTTGATTTCCTGAAGCAATTGTTTCCTATCATCCTTATGAAACATGTATTTATCTAAGCCTTCAAAAAGACAGTAATTAACCAGGACCCAGTGAAGCAAAGAGTAGATCCAGATACTTGCTCTTCACTTCATATAGTGATTACATCTACCGTTACTGTTATTTATTATGACATGTTTTATATACACATTTGGTCTCATTTTATAAATAGGCAATCATAGAATTTCTGAAATTAAGAAAATTTTTATCAAGAAAAGATTCAACTAAAATGTCAGAATCCAACTTCCTATACTATCTGTTTGTCTGTAATAGCTGAGTTATTTTCCTACCTACTCATTCAGCTCTCCAGTCATCTGATTTTTTTTGTGATTTATCCTGTCCCAAACACAATTTTGAGAACAGGGACTGTATCTTGGCATTATAATACCTCACAAAATTTGCAGCATATATCAAGACATTATAAATATTTGCCACTCAGAGTGAAAATAATCTGTGTTTATGGATATATGTTTATTGAAAACTTTACATCACTTAAATTATGTAAACTTTTTGTTAACCAAGCAGGAGAACATCTGCTCTGGTATGGGGCTTATTTAAAATAGTTTCCTTACATTTTCAATTGAAAACTTGCTAAATTACAGAACACTAATTTGTGAGAGTGATAGCTATTGTTATCCAAAGCACTGTTTATTCATGTTCTTGGAAACTCATGTTTAAGCAATATATAACAAGGCATATCTGGCAGCTGCAAAGTGACAAACCCAAGCCTCTCCCAATAATAATACTCAGTAATAGGCACAGAGAAGAGGTACATTTCAACACATGTTTATCCAGGCTAAGTCATTAACTGAACCAGCTGTGATAAAAAACGGACTTATCATTTATAACCCAAGCTCAGCAGTCTCTCTAAAAAGTGTATCTTTAATCAAAAAATGCTTATGAGGCCAATGTACAAGAAATTCCTACCATAAATGCTACACAATGCAGGGTGAACACAACATTTTAAGGAAATCTAAAAAAAAATTAAATAGAATTGTAAACATTTTAAAGCCAAATGAGATGGCCATACATTGTGAGAAAGTGCTTCTTAAGAGGCATCCATTCTCAAGTATATTAAAGTAAAATGGTACTTTAGGTTTGGATATCATGAATAAAAGTAACAGAATAATTTTAGTTTTAGTTTGTTGATTTTATAAATGCTAATTTGTTTTTTGAGCAAAACCCATTTTAATATGAAATAAATTACAATCAACCTATCCATTTTAAGAAGCAGATAAAATTTATATAGTGATTGTAAATGAGATTACAATGTGGTAGCTAAAATAGCACATATTCTAGAATCCCAGCTCCATCACCAATAATGTATGTACTCAGATAAGATACATAGTAATTTGGTGTCCTGTTCCTCAGCTTCCCCATTTGTTAAACAGAAATGATAATAGAACTTGCCTCAGTAGGGTTGTTATTATGATTAAATGAGCCAGTATTTTTTAGTATATTATTCATATATATAATCTATCCTGTCAAAAAACACTATAAAATAATTTAAAACATAAAAATTTGAGCATATTTCTGTTCTTCAATATCTAATGTGATCTGAATTAATTTTTTTCTAAATTTTTTATTAAAAAGTGATTTATGGTTAAAAAAAAATAGAAAAAGAAAATGTAGAGCAAGTCCAGGTAAAGTTAAAATAAATCTTAATTATCTGAAAGAGATAATCCTATTTTTTCTATGCATATATTATCATATATGATATAAAACTTTATATCCTGTTTTTTCTTACATAATGCTATTTTAAAGACATTTATGTTGTTTTGAATGTCTTTCATCTTTTGATAAAAAACATTTTAATGAAACATACATTTCATAATAAGAATACATCATGATTTATTTGGTTATTCCTATTTGGGAACTTTTATAATTATATTCTAATCTATTGTATATTATAAACTCTTTGTGCCTACATCTTAGCTCAAACATCAAATTATTCTTAGAATAAAATTAGGAGTCAAATACTGATTCAAGTTATCTTTCCTCAATGTCTTAGTCATAAGTGTATTTCCACTGAGACTAAGTCCACTTTTACTATTCATCTGGTCTACAAATGTGGTAGAAATCCCAAGATTCCCTTGGAGAATGATAGAATTTTAGAAGGAAATATTACAAAGTGACGTTATCGTTGACAAAGTGACAAATGAGAGAATGACAAAATAGTTCCTCAAATATGTTTGGTCCTTAGATAAACTGAAGCCTGAAATTAGGCTTGTCTCTACTGAGATCTCATTGTAGTAATTTGGGAACAGAAAGAACTATGTATTCTAACAAAAAGAATGTTGTCATAACAAGGGTACGAGACATTTTGTAACTGGTGTTCAAACTGGATTGTTGAATTTGAAAATTGATTCTGAGGAAATTGGCTGCAAATGGTGACTGCAGCCATGAAATTAAAAGATGCTTGCTCCTTGGAAGGAAAGCTATGATCAACCTAGACAACATATTAAAAAGCAGAGACATTACTTTGCCAAAAAAGTCCAATCTAGTCAAAGCTGTGGTTTTTCCAGTAGTCATGTATGGATGTGAGAGTTGGATTATAAAGAAAGCTGAGCCCTGAAGAATTGATGCTTTTGAACTGTGGTGTTATAAAAGACTCTTGAAAATCCCTTGGACAGCAAGGAGATCCAATCAGTCCATCCTAAAGGAAAGCAGTCCTGAATATTCATTGGAAGGACTGATGCTGAAGTTGAAACTCTAATACTTTGGCTACCTGATGCAAAGAACCAACTCATGGGAAAAGACCCTGATGCTGGGAAAGATTGAAAGCAGGAGTAGAAGGGGATGACAGAATATGATATGGTTGGATGGCATCACCTACTCAATGGACATGAGTTTGAGTAAGCTCTGGGAGTTGGTGATGGACAGGGAAGCCTGGCGTGCTGCAGTCCAAGGGATTGCAGAGTCGGACACGACTGAGCAACTGAACTGAACTGAATGGAAGGCAGCTATATGGACAATACATTTCTTTTATATACTGGGAAGCAAAATATTTGCTTGCATTATCAAAACAAATTCCCTAATTTACAGCTATAAAAGATGTGGGGAAACTATCAAGTAATCAGTACCAGCATTAAGAAAATTCATATAACCTGAGAAAGTGGTAACAGCTTTTGAAATATACCAGGTAAGTATGGGGCTCCATTGTCAAGAAAGCATCATCTGCCTGGATCTGATAGGTGACAGCAAAGCTTACCCTACAGTGGAAGTGCTGGATGTCCTGAACAGGTCATCATCCCAAACCATCCAAGTCATATTTCAAGCGTGGTGTCTATGGGATCTCAGATTGTTTCTATTGCTTGCAAATTTACTAGACTGAGGCTGGCATTAATTTTCATCTTTAATAAGATCTAGAAGACAGCCTCCAATTCTTACAATTTGCTGATCTGCTACTTCTGAGGTGATCCTACCAAGTTCATGCTTGTAGAATATTTCTTAGACTCTATTTCCCTGTGAAGCTTGGCTGGTTCATTGTATGAGGTAAACTCAAGCTATGGGTTAGATATCTAGGCAGGGCAGAAGGGCAGGGCAAAATAAAAAAAAAAATCTTTCAAGAAAACTGAATAGTATACACACATCTGTCACAGCAGTGTAAATCAATTATGAAAGAACAGTGTTAGAACTAGGTTTTTCTAATAGACAATTTAAATTTTCAATAAAATCTGGTTAACTTTTAATTATTACTTTCTAATAACCTATTTTACAAATTTATATTCCATAAATAAAATAATTAAGCAAAAATGTTTTAAACAGAATGAGCTACATTTTTTAAAAATTGATACTTTTTTTTCTAATTTTATTTTATTTTTAAACTTTACATAATTGTATTAGTTTTGCCAAATATCAAAATGAATCTGCCACAGGTATACAGATACATTTTTAAATGGAGGCTTCTGTTTGAAATTCTATGGTGAAAAAGATTTGAGGAGTACAACATTCTGAAATGATACTTTCAAGTTTTCTGATTAAAAATTTTGTTTTATTTGAGATGCATATTTTTATAAATTTATAAGCATAAATAAAATCTGTAATTTAAAAGTTACCATTTCAAGGCATTAGCACATTTGACTAGAGTTAATGTAGGACATCATGTATGATCTGCACAATCCAAAGGAATGAGATCCAGTTCATTTATTCCATATTCTCCAAGATAGAAATCATGACCCCATAAAAATAAATAGTATAATTTTTCCATCACTATATATGGTAATACTAAAGTTAGTTTTAGTCATCAGTAACTCTAAAAGATTTTTAACAACTCAGTAAAAATGTTCTTAATTGCCATTTCCAGTGAAGAATTTTTCTACTCTAGAAAACATATCTGCTGTTACTTTTCTGCTCCTTGGGCCAATTTAGGGATTTCCCCCAATGATTCAGCAGGTAAAGATCTGCCTGCAATGCAGGAAACACTGGAGACATGGGTTCAATCTCCGAGTTCGGAAAATCCCCTGGAGGAGGAAATGGCAGCCCACTCTAAAACTCTTGACTGGAAAATTCCATGGACGGAGGAGCATGGTGGGCTACAAGCCATGGGGATGCAAAGAGTCAGACATGCCTGAGCACATGGCACTGAAACAATTTAATCAAATCGTATTTAATGATCTCCACAGGTAAAATGCTAACCTTTGGGGACACAAAGATAAGACTGACACAAGACCTTCATTGAGGAACTTGCAATTTAATGGAAGAATTTTGGTAGAGTGATTAATGCACCGAGAGCTATATGAGCACAGGGCAGTTGTTCTTTGCCTGGAATGAGGAAATTATGGGTTTTCCAGGAGGATGAATTTCTGAGAAATCTCAAAGGATGATCCTTGAAAAACTAACCAAAAGAAGGCATTTTGAGGAGAGGAAACAGAATGGGGATGAGCAAAGATACACAAAATTTCACATAGTGCTATGATACTACAATCATTTTTGATGGTACTTGAACACAGATTGTGAGGTGGAGGTGGCAGAGGTGATGCTCATTGTTAAACAGGAGAAGGGTATTGGAGGACACTGACTGGCAAGGCACAGAGCTTATGCTCCATCTGGCATGATAAGTAAGCTTGAGAAGATTTAGGAAGTGCATGAGATTCTATTACTGGCCTGAAAAGAATTTGAGAAAAAAAAAATCATGCAAAGAGAGATAGCAATTAGGAGCCTATTTAATAATCTCAGGGGCAGATGGTGAAGGCCAGATTGCTGAAATGGAGAGAAAGTGAGTAGGAGATGAGTTTAAGAAAAATTTAGGAGGAAAAACTGACAAGAATTTGCATTTGATTGATATTGGGTGTTTTATGGGGCAGACGTAACTGAAAATATAAGTGAGGGGATTTAAAGGAATTAAAAATAATCTTGTCAGATGATAACATTTGAATGTTTCTAAATAAGTAGATCTCAAACCTGGATGCACATAAGAATCATCTGGGGAGATTAAAAAAATACCAAAAAAAAAAAAAAGGCCTCCTAAGGCCAATTATGTAAGAATCCCCAATGATAGGATTCAGGCATCTGTATTTTTAAAAAAGCTTCCCTAGTGATTCTAATGTGCATGTAGTATTGAGCACCACTGTTGTTTAAATCACTTCCCAGATGTGGTTTTGACTTATGAAACAAAGAAGAAGTATGTGGAAAATTAAAGCGGCATTAAGAACCTAGTTGTATTCTACAGTCCTTATAGGAAGAATATGAAGGCTAGTGTTTATTATATATCACACTAATATACGTCTGTTTATTGTGAATGTTGAAGTCAATTTCTCAAAATCATCCAACAAGCACAGGCTAGTTTTGAACCAGAATCAGTCTGATTCTACATGTAGCTATTGTTGTTCAGTTACTAACTCGTGTCCAACACTTTGCGACCCCGTGGACAGTAGCCCACTATATCATCTCCGACTCTTGTGACCCCATGGACTGTAGCCTGCCCAACTCCTCTGTCCGTGGGGTTTTCCAGGCAAGAATACTGGAGTGGATTGCCATTTCCTTCTCCAGGGGATCTTGCTGACCCAGGAATCAAACCTGGGTCTCCTGCACTGCAGGCAGATTCTTTACCAACTGGCTACCATTTCCTTCTCCAGGAGATCTTCCTGACCCAGGGATTAAACCCACGTCTCTTGCATTTCCTGCATTGGCAGGCAGATTCTTTTACCCCTGTGCCTCCTCTCGCATCTGTACTACATTTACAGCCAGATAGTAATTGCTTTACTCTGGAATTTATTCTTGTAATTAAAAAAAAAATTATAGACATTTGAAGTGTTGTTCTTTTCTCCCTATAAGATGTTGGAAATTCTATGTAAATATTTAATAACTTGTTCCAGCATATACATAGTAAGTAGAAAAGTGGTCTTCGGAGAAACGGAAGTTGGGTGATAGTAAAAGTGAATACCAGCTCATGGGTTTGTATTTTTTCCAGAAACTAGAAATACAGAGAAAATCAAAGATGCACATAGAAAATATCTTGTTCAATTCTTTTAGAATTGTCTCTGTCACTGACTTGGCACATTTCGTGCCATATTTCTAAAACAATGAAAGTTCTGTGAAATAAGGGATTTTTTTTTCCTGTTTTCCTGTTTTATTTCTTTATAGTCAAGGAACAATATCTTATGCATGTAATATCATGTAATGAATATTCTGTATCAAATGTCCCTGGAAGAGAATTATCAAAACAATATCTTAAATATTCCCAATTTAATAGAAATCCTTTGGAGTATATGATTGAATATATCTTTTTTTACTATCTGTTGACTTTTCTGCTTCAGAAATACAGATTACATTTTATCTTGATTTTCTTTTGTCTTCCATACGTATATCTTGATTGGTAACTGGTTAATTGATTTGTTTTTCTTCATCAGTGTTCAGTTTGGTTTTTAAAGCTTTTTTTTACAATAGCTAAGTTTTCTGTACTATTGTATTCATACTTGCTATGTTTAATTAATTTAGTAAGTCTCTAGTGATATTTCCTCATTTTCAATATGTTTTCTCAGGTTTGGAATTTTACTTATTTTTGTTGTTGTTTTGCCATCTCATCTTTATGATCTTTTGCTTTTACTTCATTGATCTATAGCATTTTGGGTGATTCCTTAAAATTTCCTTTTAGGGTGGTTCTCTTTTTATATGTCTTTTATTTCTCTTTTTATATATCTTTTCTTTCTTTCTTTTTTCATGCTGTAATGTTTTAAATATTTTCTATTTTGTATCTTTTCATCTTGCTCATGCTTGGATGTTGCGGCCAATATATAATTTTTCAAAATCTTTTGATCCTTTTTCCATTATATCTCAGACCAGTTTGATTTTTCCCACAACTATATTGTGAGGACTAGGAATTTTGTATTCTCTGACATTTTTCTAGCTAAAGAAAATGGTGAGGTTTAGGACTTGGTTTAGAAAGGCTCTGTTATACACTTGAACTCTTCTCTGCTGTCTTACTGAGTTAATTTTTTACACAGTGGTGGATGTCACAAATTTACTTACTATATACCATACTCTCAGATGTAGATTATTTTGAAGATTTCATTTTCTTCTTAGAGAATCAAACTCATTTATTTGCTTTTTTTACTTTGCTGTTGACTCCCCAGCAACCAGTATCAATGACAGCGAAAGTCGCTCAGTCGTGTCCGACTCTGTGATCCCATGGACTATACTGTCCATGGAGTTCTCCAGGCCAGAATGTTGAAGTACATAGCCTTTCCCTTCTCCAGGGTATCTTCCCAACCCAGGGATCGAACGCAGGTTTCCCACATTGCAGGCAGATTCTTTACCAGCTGAGCCACAGGGAAGCCCAAGAATAGTGGAGTGGGTAGCCTATCCCTTCTCCAGTGGATCTTCCCAACCCAGGAATTGAACCGGGGTCTCCTGCATTGCAGATGGGTTCTTTACCAACTGAGCTATCAGGAAAGCCCTTTCACTTGATAGTCCAAGCATATATAGATTTCCATTTAATTGGTTTATCTGAAAATTTTGTCATCTTTCTGAAATGTCCTAAATTTAGTCATCTCAACAGTGTAGGTTCTAGGGAGTCCATGCATTTAGAGATGAAATCTTTGTTTGTGCCAATCTGAAATTCTTTCCTCACTTCTTTGTTCTCACCTTTTTGAAGTTCAGTAAATTATACTTTGCACATTTTTTCTTCCATTCTTCCTTTTCTGATTTGGTAGCTGTTGGTATAGACATTTTCTATTTCTTTTTAGTCTTTTCTTTAACTGTTTCTTTTGAATGGAAGGAAATTCTAAGAGTTCCACATTTTAACCTACTTTTTCTTTGGAAACATGAACATTATTACAAGCTTTAAGACAGAGAACTGAGACTGAGAGGTTAAACTGTTGAAGTTTACAAGAAGCTGCAAAAATTCTATATGTGCTAAGTTGCTTCAGCAGTGTCAGACTCTTTGTGACCCCATGCACTATAGTCTGCCAGGCTCCTCTATCCATTGGATTCTGCAGGGAAGAATATTGGAATGGATTGTCATGACCGCCTCCAGAGGATCTTCCTGACCAGGGATTGAACATGAATCTCTTAAGTCTCCTGCATTGGCAGGCAAGTTCTTTACTATTAGCACTACTTGGGAAGCTCAGCTCTGTCTGAGCAAGGAAAATAGAACATTGAATGTAGATGGATGTGAATGTAAGTAACTTTGGGAGGGATGTGGGAAATATGAGGGCTTCACGCTTAAGCCCTATATTTTTAAACACAAGAAGGAATTTGGTGGAAAGAAAATGCATTTTAGTAGATGATTGACTGAATTGAAAGAAAAAGAAACTGAGAGAAGATGGTACAAAGTACCCTTTACAGAAACTTCCTAATGTAGCTTTCTTTTATCTTTCCTTTCCACGTCTATCTACACAGGCTATACAATCGTTGTTTCCCTTTTTGTTTGATTGATTGCCTCCTTCTCTCTTTCTTGCTCTCTTCTTCTCTATTAGAATGTTCTATGCTATCTGGGGATTCAGAGTCAACAACCTCTGCAAGGTACGGTAATTTTAAGTGACAGTGAGGTATTGTACCATAAACTTAATTATTCAACTGAATGAAGGGGAAGCATTCATGCAGCTAAGAAAAACATAATTTGTTTGCTTTTGGCATGTCTGTGATGTTGCTCAATTGAAACAGTTATTCTCCAATGTTTGATTTTCCTAGATTTATATAAAACTAATTCTTGTCACCTGGGCCTAGGGTCAATAATAGTAAGGGATGAGTGGAAATAAATTTAATTGTGCTTAGAATTATAAGGAAAGTCAAGTATAAAATATTTCCCCTAAAATATGTATCCAGGAAATATTGGAAGCCAGATAAATTTAGCTTGTAGCTTACAAAAGGTATTATTCAAAACTAAAAAAAAAAAAAAAGATTTGTCAATATTATGTATATAACAAAAAGTGCTCTGGGGTTGGGAAGTTTTAAGTATTTCATGTATTTCTCATCATAGTTAAAATTAATGTAATCACTTACTTTCAATGTTAATGTGTGTGTAGAAAAGTAAGATTGCTTTTATCTTAATTTTATATGTCAGAAACGAGAAGATTGAAAAACAATCAAGTACCTTCATTTATTTCCCTTTAGTGTTGTCAGAATCCGAACTTTATCCTACTCTTGGGATGATTGAAATTGTGATTAAGAAGAGTAAAATATCCTTGCTTGGTCTAGGGCCCCTGCTTTTTTTAAATATCTTGCAATGGATCTTTGCACCTAGATTTTTAAAGGGCTGCTTTTCATTTGGAAAAGATGTATTTGTTTTCTGCATTTTTATTCTAGCATGTGGATAAGCTGCAAGGCATTTAATGTGATCTCAAAGCCATTCATCCATTGAACCCCCCTGTAGTGACAAACAATGAGAAGAGGGAGCTGTTTCTTAAGCTTGAGGCACATGTATAAACTACTCATCCTAGTTTTTTTATTTGAGCACAACTTCGATGATTCATTTAAAAATATTTTGTCATTTTTAATTAATTCTCTGAATCAAATGAGTGGAATCTGCCTTAAACACAGTATATTCTACAAGATGCATGTATACACAGTATGAAATAACAATTCATTTTTCTGTCTGTATGGACACTGTGAAAACATACTTCTGAAAACTGCTTAGATGTATGATAAGAATAGACTGATTATTTGTGGTTGAGATGATTTTGCAGGGTGTAAGGCACAATCAGTACTTACTTTCTTTGTGTGCCATATACACCAATGGCATGAAAAAATAAATAATGGAAACAGCTTTGCTGAATATTCAAAGTGAAAAGCTTTACCAGATAAAAACAGAGTAAATGCCATTTTTAGAGCATTGTGTATTCTTTTCTTTTATATTTCTGACATATTTACATGTGTGTTTTATGATGAATGAATAATCTGCAAGTAAAAAATGTTAATAAGCTTTGCACATTGGTTGTATGAAGGATGTGGTAGAAAATCATTTCAGAGAAGAAATTAAGGTTATGAAGAGCCTGGAATTACATGCTGCAAAGTTTTATCACCTTTTTTTTTTTTTTAAGCAAGTAGAGATTCACTGATGAATTTAAAAATAAAAGAGGCACTTATATGGGCAAATTTACATTTTTGATAGCTCTTAAGATGGTAATGTTGAAGACTAATATGCTTGTAGTGAGCCAGAAGGCAAAGAAAGGATGACAGAATTGTAACATTTCAGGTGAAATAAGGGGGATACAGGCAAGAGGGGCTCTAAGAAAAGGAAGGTTAAAGAAATAGAATCAAGTGAAATCTATTTAACATTAGTTGAATGAAAGACATCTCTAGAATAACTTGAGTTTTTGGTCTATGTAGTAAAGAAAGCTATTTCTTACATCTAACACAGATGAAAGATGGAAAATGCTTAGGAACTAACCTGTAAAGATATTTCCTAGTTGGTTATATCCGGGGAGTTTGCAATTTCCTCTGTTCTGCCTCATTGCAACATTAATTTGAAGCGACAGATGGACCAGCGTTGCAGCCTTCTGATGGGCCAGTGTTACAGCTTCATGTTACAGCTGTTTTATTTAGAAAGGAAAAGAAAATACATCCAAAAGACGTGAAAAGAGAGGCCCCTGGCCCAATTTTGGCTCCTCTGTTCATATGTTTTTTCTCCTCCCCTGGGCCTGCCCTCTGTAAATTGGGCCAGCCAGGAGTGCTGTTTGTTTTACCTGAAATGCTCGCTCTGGTCCTCAGACCTTCCTTTGTTCTATGTTCGCAGGCCTTTCCCTTCCTTGTATTTTAGCTACCACCATTCTGACTCCTTTTTCCTATTCTACCTATCTAACATTTATATGGGTCAGAAATATAAGGGCAGATTTTAAGGTAGAAACCAGCTTTGGGAACCATTCACCTATGAATAGTAGCAGTTAAATATTGTGTGTTGTTGAATGGGCATACAGAGCAAGAAAAAAAATAAAACTTAATATAAACTCCATTGAAAAATGAACTACAAATTGGAACTCACACTGGATTTATAAAAATCACAGTTATTGCTCCCTCTCATTCCATATCCATATATCCTTTTCCATTTGTTGCCTGTCATATTGTGTGATTTACTTAATTGCCGTCCATTAAAGACCACATTGCTTGAGTTCCATTTACAAAGGTATTTGTTTCCTTTCATTCTGTTAATAACACTTCCCTGGAATTCTCTTTATAATTTTGATTAAAAAGGATATTTGTCCCAATACACTAATTAATATTTCCTCTGATGTGCTTCTTATTCATAAGGTGAGTTATAGTGCTATTTGTAGTGTTTTTCAGTAAGGTTTAGCAAAAAGTGATACATAATATCACATAAGCTAAATTATGTTGCTGTAACAAATAACATCCACATATCAGTGACTTAAAGAGAAAATGTTTATGTCTCGCTTGTGCACCGTGCTGATGCCCTTCCCCCATTTCTCTTCACAGCAGAACCTTGAGGTGGCTCTCACACATCATTCATTGCTTTGCATGTTTATTGTCCAAAGCAAGTCACAAAGCTAAGCTTGATGGCAGTGGGTCAGAGAAAGGGACAACAAATATTTTAAATAATACAAACTGCCAGGTAAGCTCTATGCTTATTTCTGTGATTACACCAATAAAAACATCTCAGCCATATCTCTTTTTCTATCTGTTTTGTCCTTCTCTGACAAATTCCTCTCTTCTCAGGAACAGGAACATCCAATGATTTTTTTTGTTTTTCCCCCACGGGGAGATGCTATTTTTCACCTCTCTATCTATGACTCTGTTAGGGGCTATTTCTGGTAATTTTTTCCTTTAACATAGTTGTAACTAAACTTTAGAGACCTTGTTTCTTGAAATAAATAGCAAACACAAAATCACACCATAACTTATAGGTCTGAGTTTCAGCAGTGATTTACTTCAGTTACATCTGCTTCCAATAAGATGCACAATTTCTTTAAGCTAGGGTCTGCTTAACATTTTTTTAAAAATTATTGTCACAATGTTGGTTCAACTTTTCTCTTTGTTTTCTTGTGAGACAGTTTTTATTGCATATATTTTGGCTAAAATCCTCTGCCAGTTTCAGCACAGAAATAATGATTTATTATTATCTTGTGCTTACATATTTCTTCTTCTGTATGTGAATATACATACCTTTCCATCTTATAGTTTCCTCTTAAATATTAAAATAGCATCAATGTCCAGTACATATCCTCTTATTAAGGGAACAAAGAATACCATTGATCAATCAATCCTATTTTATCGTACTAGGAAAATTCTGTATAGACTAAACAGGCTTATGTTTATTTCTTAAGGTAGAAAATTTTTAAATTAATTGAACTATTTAAAAAATATTGTTGACCCTGTTTTTCACTTTTTCAATAAAATATCTAGTTAAGTAGGTATCAATATATGTACTACCCCCAAAATTGTACTGTTGCATCATTACTTTGAATATAGTACCAAAGATCTATTTAGTAATTTAGTCCTAAAATAGTTCTGTTATTATGTATAACCCCATTCCCTTCAGCCTTATGAGTCATAGTATTCTTATTTCTCTTTAAATAGGATAATAAATAAATGAAATAAATAAATCCTTTATTCTGTGCCATGATATCAGCCCTCTGACTCTTGACCATTTCAATTATCTTTTCTGCCTCCAGATAACTCTTATAGTTCTCCATCTATTACCCTATACTTTTGCAAACCCACTATTTCTGATGATCCATTATTTTATATTCATCTCCACTTTCCCAACTTTATCACCCAAACTCAATGAATACAAGTCAAATATTCAAAATTGGAAGTTGATAATAAAATATATGGGCTAGAAAATTTACATCATAGTCTTTCAATATAAAGAAGAGATTTTGGTAATAGATACTGAATTGCAAGGATAATTAATTCAGATTTTTTCATATATTATATGCTTATACACCTCACAGAAACTATAATCAACATGGTTTCAAAAAATACATGTATTACATTAAGTTCATTTCTTTTAAACTATTCAATTAGCCTTTGATACTGATGTATTAACAAAGCTATATGGATACAGCATGTTGGAAAGAAATTTGGATACAGCAGTGACTCCATACATTTTCTAATAATTTAAGATTATGAGTATTGTAAAACTTAATAAATGTTCCAAGTCAAGAACAATCTTCCCTGGTGGTTCAGTTGTAAAGAATCTGCCTGCCAATACAGGAGACTTGAACTCAATCACTGAGGTAGGAAGATACCCTGGAGAAGAAAATAGCAACCCACTCCAGTTTCTTGCTTGGGAAATCCCATGGACTGAGGATCCTGACATGCTACAGTCTGTGGGGTTGCAAAAGAATCAGACAAAACTTAGATACTAAACAACAACAACAATATTCATTCCACCCCATATACAACTTACTTTCTCATCCTCAAGTTCCTAACTTTACTTTTTCATCTGTAACAGTTTATTTTAAAGTAGCAGTAACATTTAAAATGTTAGTTTAAGGGCATAAGGGACTTCCCTGATAACTCAAATGGGAAAGAATCCACCTGCAATGCAGGAGACGCTGGTTTGATTCCTGGGTCGGGAAGATCTGCTGGAGAAAGGATAGGCTACCCACTCCAGTATTCTTGGGCTTCCCTCATGGCTCAACTGTAAAGAATCCTCCTGCAACGTGGGAAACTTGGGTTAGATCCCTGGGTTGGGAAGATACCCTGGAGAAAGGAAAGGCTACTCACGCCAGTATTCTGGCCTAGAGAATTCCATGAACTGTCCATGGGGTCGCAAAGACTCATACATGACTGAGTGACTTTCACTTTATTTCTTTCTTTCATAAACAGAAAAATTAAAATTTTTTAAATTAAAAAACATAAAAATTAAAATGGCCCTATGAACACCTACAAGATCTTCTAGAATTAACACCAAAAAAAAAAAAGGTATCCTTTTCATCATGGGGGACTGAAATGCAAAAGTACGACGTCAAGAGATACCTGGAGTAACAGGCAAATTTGGCCTTGGAATACAAAATGAAGCAGGGCAAAGGCTAACAATTTTGCCAAAAGAACACACTGGTCACAACAAACGCTCTATTTCAACAACAAAATAGACTGTTCGACACATGGACATCACCAGATGGTCAACACCGAAATCAGATTGATTATATTCTTTGCAGCTGAAGATGGGGAAACTCTATATAGTCAGCAAAAACAAGACTGGGAGCTGACTATGGCTCAGACCATGAACTCCTTATTGCCAAATTCAGACTTAAATTGAAGACAGTAGGGGAAACCACTGGAGCACTCAAGTATGACCTAAAGCAAATCCCTTATGATTATACAGTGGAAGTGACAAACAGATTCAAAGGATTCGATCTGATAGGCAGAGTTCCTGAACAACTATGGACAGAGGGTCATGACATTGTACAGGAGGCAGTGATCAAGACCATGCCCAAGAAAAAGAAATGCAAAAAGTCAAAACGGTTGTCTGAGGAGGGCTTACAAATAGCTGAGAAAAGAAAAGAAGTGAAAGGCAAGGGACAAAAGGAAAGACACATATTTGAATGCACAGTCCCAAAGAAAAGCAAAGAGAGATAAGACAGCCTTCCTTAAGTGAACAATGCAAAGAAATAGAGGAAAACAATAGAATCTGAAAAACTATCAGATCAGATCAGTCGCTCAGTCGTGTCCGACTCTTTGCGACCCCATGAATTGCAGCACGCCAGGCCTCCCTGTCCATCACCAACTCCCAGAGTTCACTCAGACTCATGTCCATCGAGTCAGTGATGCCATCCAGCCATCTCATCCTCTGTCATCCCCTTCTCCTCTTGCCCCCAATCCCTCCCAGCATCAGAGTCTTTTCCAATGAGTCAACTCTTCCCATGAGGTGGCCAAAGTACTGGAGTGTCAGCTTTAGCATCATTCCTTCCAAAGAAATCCCAGGGCTAATCTCCTTTAGAATGGACTGGTTGGATCTCCTTGCAGTCCAAGGGACTCTCAAGAGTCTTCTCCAACACCACAGTTCAAAAGCATCAATTCTTCGGTGCTCAGCCTTCTTCACAGTCCAAATCACATTCATACATGACCACAAGAAAAACCATAGCCTTGACTAGATGGACCTTTGTTGGCAAAGTAATGTCTCTGCTTTTGAATATGCTATCTAGGTTGGTCATAACTTTCCTTCCAAGGAGTAAGCGTCTTTTAATTTCATGGCTGCAGTCACCGTCTGTAGTGATTTTGGAGCCCAGAAAAATAAAGTCTGACACTGTTTCCACTGTTTCCCCATCTATTTCCCATGAAGTGATGGGACCGGATGCCATGATCTTCGTTTTCTGAATGTTGAGCTTTAAGCCAACTTTTTCACTCTCCACTTTCACCTTCATCAAGAGGCTTTTGAGTTCCTCTTCTCTTTCTGCCATAAGGGTGGTGTCACCTGCATATCTGAGGTTATTGATATTTCTCCCGGCAATCTTGATTCCAGCTTGTGTTTCTTCCAGTCCACTATTTAAGATACCAAGGGAATGTTTCATTCAAAGATGGGCACAATAAAGGACAGAAATGGTATAGACCTAACAGAAGCAGAAGATATTAAGAAAAGGTGGCAAGAGTACACAGAAGAACTATACAAAAAAAAGTCTTCATGACCCAGATAATCATGATGGTGTGATCACTCACCTAGAGCCAGATATCCTAGAGCGTGAAGTCAACTGGGCCACTTGGAAGCCTCACTACAAAAAAAGCTAGTGGAGGTCATGGATTCCAGGTGAGCTATTTCAAGTCCTAAAACATGATGCTGTGAAAGGGCTGCATTCAATATGCCAGCAAATTTGGAAAACTCAGCAATGACTGCTGCTGCTGCTGCTAAGTTACTTCAGTCGTGTCCGATTCTGTGTGACCCCATAGACTACAGGACTGGAAAAGATCGGTTTTCATTCCAATCCCAAAGAAATGAAATGCTAAAGAGTGTTCAAATTACTGCAAAATTGCATTCATCTCACATGCTAGCAAAATAATGCTCGAAGTCCTCCAAGTGATGCTTCAACAGTTCGTGAACCGAGAACTTCCAGATGTTCAAGCTGCATTTGGCAAAGACAGAGGAATGAGAGATCAAATCGCCAACATCCATTGGATCATTGAAAAAGCAAAAGAGTTCCATAAAACATCTACTTCTCATTTATTAATTGCACCAAAACCTTTGACTATGTAGATCACAATAAACTGTGGACGATTCTTAAACAGATGAGAATACCAGTCAACCTTAACTGCCTCCTGAGAAATCTGTAACAGGTCAAGAAGCAACAGTTAGAACTGGATATGGAACAACAAACTGGTTCCAAATTGGGAAAGGAGTACTTCAAAGCTGTATATTGTCACCTTGTTTATTTAACTGAAATGCAGAGTACATCATATGAAATGCTAGGCTGGATGAATCACAAGCTGGAATCAAGATTGCCAGGAGAAATATCAATAACCTCAGATATGCAGATGACACCAGTGACCCTTATGGCAGAAAGCAAAGAGGAACTAAAGAGCCTCTTAATGAAAGTGAAAGAGGACAGTGAAAAAGTTGGCTTAAAGCTCAACATTCAAAAAACTAAGATCATGGCATCTGGTCCCATCACTTCATGGCAAATAGATGGGGAAACAATGGAAACAGAGACAGACTTTATTTTGGGGGCTCCAAAATCACTGCAGATGGTGACTGCAGCCATGAAATTAAAATACACTTCCTCCTTAGAAGAAAAGTTATAAGCAACCTAGACAGCATGTTAAAAAGCAGAGACATTACTTTGCCAACAAACTCCATATAGTCAAAGCTATGGTTTTCCAGTGGTAATGTATGGATGTAAGAGTTGGACCATAAAGAAAGCTGAGTGCCAAAGAACTGATATTTTTGAACTGTGGTGGTGGAGAAGACTCTTGTGAGTCCCTTGGACTGTAAGGAAATCAAACCAGTCTATTCTAAAGGAAATCAGTCCTGAATATTCATTGGAAGGACTGATGCTGAAGCTGAAGCACCAGGCCAGTGCTCTGGCCGCCAGATGCAAATATCCGACTCATTTGAAAAGACCCTGATGCTGGGAAAGATTGAGGGCAGGAGGAGAAGGGGACCACATAGGATGAGATGGTTGGATGGCATCACCGACTCAGTGGGAACGAATTTGAACCAGCTCCAGGAGTTGGTGATGAACAGGGAAACCTGGCTTGCTGCAGACCATGAGATCACAAAGAATTGGACGTGACTGAGCGAATGAACTGAACTGAACCGAAAATTTTATTTTCTCTCTTCATTCTGAAAACTTAAAATTTCTAGATGTTATCTATTTTCCTTCATCCCCTCATTTTTTTTTTCACTTTTACACAGCTTGTTCTCAGTTTCTTCTCCAAAATCTACATCATATTGTATCAAATTAAATAACTTTCTTTATTTGTGTCATCACTTTCTTTCTTTTTGGACAATGAATTTATAAACACGGATCACAGAAAAGCAGAAGGGAGTTCCTGGTCTTGAATAGAATGAAACTCACTAATGGATGTAGGTTTTCTCTTAATGATAGTGGTGATTATTCTTAATGATAACTCAAAGCTTTTTTTTATTTTTCATTGTGATAGTGCCTGAGCTTTGTGCATGAAATAAAACGGTGTTGTTGGAAAACTTTCTTTGGCTATTACCATTTATTTTTTTGAAATGAATTTTGTCTCTTTGAACATTCAGCCCAAATTTTCTTCTGGAGACTTTCATCTGAATATCAATAAACTCTGTGAGTTTTATAAGCAAAACTGTAAATAAAACTCTGATCTCTTCTTTGGCAAACTTGCGATGTGTAGGATTCAGAAATATCCCCAAGATAAAACACCCACCAGTAAACCTCCTCTTTGGCGATATCCTTTTGAATACAAGATGGCCTGAGCTCACTGGGTGTCAGTTCAAACAAATTTGAATCTTTTGAAGATCGAGATATTGTAGCAACATTCTGTGAATTAGGATCAAGTTCCCCAATTCTAACATTTAATCTTGCACTCTGTTCCAATGCACAACTGGACAGATTCCAATAGCAAAGAATATCATTTTCAGAAGTACCAAGAAGATATGTTCTCAGACACATTAGTCTCCCAAAGCAAAGCTTCTTTATTTTTACAGCTTATTGACAGAAAGTAAAGTCAGATGCCTCTGAATGTCATATTGTGACTTTTTTTTCCTCAAAATTAGCAACAAGTAATCATCTTCCAAGAAACAACAAACAGTTGCTTGTTATTCATAGTAACTGCCCACAGAGTCATAATTCCAATAACAGTATTTTTCCATGTATCAGAATCATCTGTTATTTCACATTTTGAAGTGATCATTTTACTAACTAGAGCAAAGATGTGGCTTTAATTTTTTTTTGTATTTTTAGAGACAGAAAAATGTGTTATCATCTTTATGTAGCAAATTAAGCTTTGTGTTAAAAAGGGACAAGCCATTTGTATTTTCTTATTATGTGTCCCTGTTTTCATACGCAATATAAACTGAATATTCATTTCTTGCTGTTCTATTATTGCAAGGAGGTTACATTGACATCAAAATAAAGACTTTGTTAAGTCAATTTGGATCAGTCCAATATAATCGATATATTTTGCTGTATCATGTGTGTTCAGTCACATCTGATTCCTTGGGACCCAGTGGACTTTAGCCCACCAGGCTGCTTTGTCCATGGGATTTCCCAGGCAAGAATACTGGAATGGGTTTACCATTTCCTTCTCCAGAGCATCTTCCTGACCCAAGGGTCAAACCCATGTCTCGTGTGTTTCCTGTATTGCAGGTGGATTCTTTATCATTGCACCACTAGGGAAGCCCTGTATATCTGTATGGTATATAACTAGTTTTCATTTTGGATAGAAAAGAAAAACTATAGGCCATAGGTGTTTAGTTTATTGCTAAAGCCTTAATTATTGGATAAATTGTAAAACTATTAAAGATATCCCTATCATCCACCATCAGATCAAGGAACAGAACCAATACATTTAAGACTAAGTTGGTCAAGTGTGTGTGTGCTCAGTTGTGTCTGACTCTTTGCAGCCCCATGGACTGTATACCCTGCCAGGCTCCTCTGTCCATAGGATTTTCCAGGCAAGAATATCTGAGCAGTTGCCATTTCCTTCTCCTGGGGATTTTCACCACCCAGGGATCAAACACACATCTCTTGCATCTCCAGCACTGGCAGGCAGGTTCTTTACCACTAGCGCCAGTTGGTCAGTAGCACCCCTAAGTGGGAGATAAACTGTTCCTTCTCTATAGTATCTTGCCACTCTACTGGATACCCATTTACAGTGACCATTCTTCAGACTGGTGATTGGTATGGAAAAAGCCAGATCCATGACCTTATCATGGCATTAATATAAACAGATGTATGTGTGCTTCTAGTCAGCATCAAAATTCCTCTAATTATGATATTGGTCATTAATATAGCTCACTGCTATCCTGGCTGAAATAATCTCTCATAGGTAATAACCAAGAAGTCAGGAAGTTTATGTTTAATATGAAAGTCTTTATCAGAATATCATCTATATTGTCCCACAGTTTAATTTTTAAATTAAAGGAACAACATGCAGCAGCATATGGTAGTTGGGTTGAGTTAGAATCCAGTTACCAAATATTATGTCTGTTCAATATGTGTACACATTCTTCATGGATACAACTTTATTAAAAGGACCCAAGAGACATTAGCCTGGAGAATCCCATGGACAGAAGAGCCTGATGGGTTATAGTTCGCAGGGTCACATAGAGTTGGACATGACTGAGCACACACGCACAGCAGAACACTGGCAACCCATGGAAGCCTTAGTTTTCTCCTCTGATTCATTCGATAGTGTCGACAGAAACCCTTTTAGCTGTAATATGCACAGAACCTTCCCCCTATGGTCTGCTTGCTGCCAGCCACAAAGAACCACACAAAGGCTCTCATCTTCCACTGTATCTGCCCAGACACATGTGTTTACAAACTTAATTTTGATTTGATTAATGTGTTTAATAGAGAACATTATTAAATGTTTACTCTTTTATTTGGGGAGAACTGCTTAGCTCAGTTTTCTAAGATCTTGTATACAATTGTTTTTCCTTTGCTCACAGAGACAAAAATTTCTTTATTAATAGGTATAGAATCCTTGGGACACTACACTTTCCACTCTAAACATTGTTCAATGATATTGATGATACTGCTTGAATATCTTCTGGAATCTGATGGTGTAGATACAAAATCAGAAGCTGTTATGATCTACATTTGGGTTGTAAGTATACTTTTTGAGGTTAGTTGTCAGATATTGTTATTTAGCTGTGAAATCATAATTTTAAGTGCAGAAAGATTTTCTTCCATTTTTTCTTTGTTTATCAAGTTTGCTTAAATTATTCTATTCTTTCTTTGGGAAAACTTTTCAACTTGAATACTTTTTCTAAACTAAGCTGTCTTTATCCTCATAACATCTTTACCACTCTTTGATTTTTCTTTATATTCTGAGAAACATTCTCAGCTTTTATTAGATATTTTTTCAATCAGTGATTCAGTTTTCATTTGCCTCTGTAGCCCATGAAGCTCACCAGGATCCTCTATCCATGGGATTTACCAGGCAAGAATACTGGAGTGGGTAGCCATTCTTTGCTCCAGGGGATCTTCCTGACCCAAGTATCGACCCCTGTTCTCCTCCTTTGCAGGCAAATTCTTTACCATCTGAGCCACCAGGAAAGTGAATTTTTTTTTTTACAGTGTTACTTCTATGTAAGATATTAACTTTTCATATATCATAACTATTTGCATGCCTTTATTTTTCTTTATATTCTTCAGAGCATTTTATTAAACATAATATATTCTTTTTTGAGGAATGTGCAAACAAAACAAAATATATGTTCATATTTGATCCTAAAGGCACGCTTTAAAATTTAATGAATATATGAAATTCATCCCTGAGAAAGGAAAATATTTGATCAAATATAATTAGTTGGCAAATTTGTTGTACCAAAATAATAATTGACTAACGTATTCTCAAAATGGCAGTTGATGTTAGGTTGGTCGAAAACATTTTGACATTTTGAAAGGCTGGCTTATATTTGTTACTGTTACCAGGACAACCTCTCACTATTTATGCTCCCTAGAGTTGACAAGTTAATTAATGAAGGGAAAGATCAGAATGTCTTGTAACTTAGGAGATTTCATTATTTCTATAAGTGAATGAACTTCATAGAAAATATGCTTCCTGATTTCACATGCTCAAATGAAAGAAGTACATTTATTTTTTAAATCCATTATTTGTAGAATCATACACACAAGTACATCCAAACACATACATACACACACACATGCAATTCCTTCCACATTTGATATATTTTAAGCTAAGTTTTAGAAATAGCTTTTGGAAATCCTCTCCGTCTTCTAACATGAGAAATTTCTTTACTGTCTTGGAATGGCTACCCACTCTAGTATTCCTGCCTGGAAGATTCCATGGGCAGATGAGCCTGGTGGGCTTCAGTCCATGGGGTCACTAATAGACAGACACACCTGATCGACCAACACTTTCGCTTTCATATGTACTGTTCAGTACTATATTAGTCATTATGGCAGCCAGAACTAAAACAGAATGTCATAGACTGGGCAACTTAAACAACAGGCATTTGTTTTCTCACAGTTTTGGAACCTGGAAGTCCAAGATCAGAGTGTCAACAGGGTCAGGTTGTAGTGAGGGCTCTCTTCCTGGGTTGCAGATAGCCACTTTTCCACAGTGTCCTCACATGGTAGAGAAAGAGAACAAGTTTTCTGGTTGTTGTTGTTCAGTCGCTCAGTGATGCCCGACTCTTTGCGACCCCATGGACTGCAGCACTCCAGGCTTCCCTGTCCATCACCAACTCCTGGAGTTTGCTCAAACTCATACACATTGAGTCAGCAATGCCATCCAATCATCTCATCCTCTGTCGTCCCCTTCTACTCCTGCCTTCAATCTTTCCCAGTATCAGGGTCTTTTCCAGTGAGTCAGCTCTTTGCATCTAGTGGCCAGAGCATTAGAGCTTAAGCATCAGTCCTTCCAATGAATATTCAGGGTGGATTTCCTTTAGGATTGACTGGTTGGATCTCCTTGCAGTCCAAGGGACTCTCAAGAGTCTTCTCCAAAACCACAGTTCAAAAATATCAATTATTTGGCACTCAGTTTTCTTTATGGCCCAACTCTCACATCCATACATGACTACTGGAAAAACCATAGCTTTGACTATATGGACCTTTGTTGGCAAAGTAATGTCTCAGTTTCAGTACACTGTCTAGATTTGTCATAGCTTTTCTTCCAAGGAACAAGCATCTTTCAATTTTGTGGCTGCAGTCACCATCTGCAGTGTTTTGGAGCCTCTTGTATCTCATCTTATAAGAGCACTAACTCCATCATGAAGGCCCCAGTCTCATAAACTCATCTAACCCTAATTATATCCCAAAGTCCCCACCTCCAAATATTGGGGGTTAGGGCTTGAACATGTGAATTTTGGGGATATATAGTTAGTCTGTAACAAGTACCTACTTTAAGTAATACAATATCTCAACTAGATCTGAATAGATATTCTAACACTAAATTCTTCTCCATATCATCATTGACTAATAGAACTTATATGATGAGTGAAAGTGTTCTTTATCTGTACTGTCCAAAGGAATAATCACTGACCACAAATAGCTAGTGAACACTTGGAATGGGGCTACAAAATAAATTTTAATTTTGTGTAATTTAATGTAAATTTGCTGCTGCTGCCAAGTCGCTTCAGTCGTGTCTGACTCTGTGCGACCCCATAGACGGCAGCCCACCAGGCTTCCCCGTCCCTGGGATTCTCCAGGCAAGAACACTGGAGTGGGTTGCCATTTCCTTCCCCAATGCATGAAAGTGAAAAGTGAAAGTGAAGTCACTCAGTTGTGTCCGACTCTTAGCGACCCCATGGACTGCAGCCTACCAGGCTCCTCCATCCATGGGATTTTCTAGGCAAAAGTACTGGAGTGGGTGCTATTGCCTTCTCTGAAATGTAAATTTAAATAGATTTATATAATGGCCCTACTGGGGTGGTATACTCAGTTCACTCTCTGATCAACATCAATAAACCAATATATATATGTATAAAGACAGAGAGACAGACTAAATGTAAAACTTAATATATAAAAAGAGAAATTTTTTAATATTACTTAATGAATTAAAACAATACCTAATGTGAGTAAAAAGAGTTTCATACCTGTAGTAGGTTAAAGTAGTATAAATATTGCTTGAAACTACAATTTAAATATTTATAAATCATCAAAAAAATGTAAATACAACCTACTAGATACCCTAAAATATATTTTAAAAGCATAAAAACAATAACCTGCAATAGCAATGATTTCTACTAATTATTTATTCATATATATTTAGTCATAAGTATGTAAAATATTCATTTGAAATTAAATGTAAAGCATAGCTAAACTATCAACTCATTATACAAGCATAATGATATTTCTACATTTTGGAAAGTTACTCTTTGGTTAACTTTGATTCTTTGCTTTAGTTGAATGAGATCACAACTCTGACAGATTAAAAAAAAGAAGTTTATAATCTAAAATTTGTACATATACATGAACTGTGGTGTTGGAGGAGACTCTTGAGAGTCCCTTGGACTGCAAGGAGGTCCAGCCAGTCCATCCTAAAGGAGATCTGTCCTGGGTGTTCATTGGAAGGACTGATGCTAAAGCTGAAACTCCAATACTTTGGCTACCTCACGTGAAGAGTTGACTCATTGGAAAAAACTCTGATGCTGGGAGAGACTGGGGGCAGGAGGAGAAGGGGACAACAGAGGATGAGATGGCTGGATGGCATCACCAACTCGATGGACATGAGTCTGAGTGAACTCCAGAAGTTGGTGGTGGACAGGGAGGCCTGGCTTGCTGCGATTCATGGGGTTGCAAAAAGTCGGACATGACTGAGCCACTGAACTGAATTGATGCATTTTATGTTAATTAAGTATTTTGAAAATATGGAGCAATTTATACATTTCAGGCATGGTGTTATCCCCTGAGAATATAATAATAACTAAAAACTGCTTCTTGGAGTCAAAAGACCATAATCTAGCTGAAGAAATGTACATGTAAAAAAGAACTTACAAATATAGAACTGTAAGTGAAATCGTAAGGCTATACTCAGAGCGCAGTGGTGGCAGAAATGAAGCAGAGTTAGTATATTCTGTGCCTGAGGTATGAGGATGATTTCCAGAGAAAGAGTTGCACACTGATCAAGTAGCCCTCAAGGCATTCCTAGGCAAAATTAATTATCCCTGTTTTTGTACCCCTGTATATTAGTCATTCACTGTGTAGAATAGTTTTCATTCTGGTTTCATTCTGTGCTTTATAAATATACTGACAAACTGTTTTCTTGTTTGAATAATTAATTCCTTGAGGTAGTATCAAATGTCCTTTTCTATCTGTGTACATCCAACACGTAAGATCTTTCCAAAGTGTTAGTATTTGACATATACACATATATTTATATTCAATATTTAGGTAAATAACACATATGGAGCATATCTATGAAGCAAAATACATATTTATATTTTAGTTTCACAAAATTTCACTGAGAATAAAGACAAGAGGGTTTTAAAATATGACTAAAAAGCTAAATATATTTAAATGACACCATTTTAAATCTTATTGTTACTTAAAATTTTGAAACATTTTCCTATTATTTATGAGATTTACTATAGCACAAATCAATAAGGTTTTAGTAGACTGTATTCAGAGGGAGGCTTTTTATTCTATTCTTCGCATCAAATAAATGATTTTTATCTTCATATACTTAAATATGTAGGTGGTATTTCTTATGACAGACTTTAAAATTATGTGAAATAAGGAAGACTGTTCTTCATTAAACATTATAAACATAACTTTTACAAAAGACAATATACTTGTTAAAAACTTTGCATATATGTATGGATCTACAGAAAAATAAAGCAAGCATCCATAAAATATACCTTTTTAGGAAATGCATGGAATAACATAACACCACATATAAAAATAAAGTCAGTGTGGGTCATGTGCAGTAAAGTTGTACTCATTGAAAATATTATTATCTTCTCAAAATAGGCATATTAATATTAGCATAAAGTATATGGTTAAGCATACTACTATGGATTTTCAAAATAATTCTAATATTAAATTGTATATTCTTCTGTTCTTACTTAATTCAATACTAAAATGTAACAAGAGAAATTGGAGGCTTTATTACTGAGGCAGAAAAATCTCGACAATGATCCTTGAAATTATCTTTGAATTAAGAAGTATCTGCAATTAAGAATAAATATGCAAGTTGGCTTTATTCAGTGCCTGAATATAAGGAGTTGACCATTTACCATCTCAATATTTCAGCATTTAAATTCTTGTATTTTTAAAGACCTACATAAAGCACATTCTCCCATCATTAGCTAATAGCCTGAGCAATTTTATCGTTGTTCATTTTGAATTATAGTCACATGAAATACACTTCAGATAAACACAGGGAAGGTGCTCAAAAGGTAAATATGGAAAATCCTTTAAATGTAAAATTAACACAGCAAACTATAGAACCTTGTTTAATACAACCTTTATTTAAGTTAATCGGTTCTTCCTATGTCATGTTCTACAGCAATAAAAACCTTAACTGATGTCCCTTGTCTAGAGGCTGAAGAAAACTGCAGCTGTTCATCAAGAGCATTTTCGTTTTTACCAGAGCCGCAGCTGTAATGCACATAATTCATGTGGTCCTTTGGAGCTGTCCATCTGCTGGGTGCTGTATTCACGGTTGACTAATCATCTGTAATAGAATGCCTGTCTAGTTGTTTGTGCATAATACCATATTCTAGTAACTCCAGATCATTTATCCTGCATGGATTTAGAGCAAAACATCACGCTATTTCCTCTGGAGAGATGCCCTGAAAACAATATTAAAACATAATTTCATTAGAAGCAGAAACAAAACTCTGTTCATTTTGAAGCATTTATTTTAGTATTGATCAATTATCACCCTACTAACATGGACTTATACAACTTTAAATCTATATGAATTTGTAGTGTTCCAGAGGTCTTTTAATGCAACTTAATTTGGTTGATAATAGATAATAGTAAGCCCTAACATTTATTGAGGGCTTACTATCAGTCAAGGACATGCTAAGGACATATGAAAGTGAAAGTGTTAGTCTCTCAGTTGTGTCTGACTCTGCTGCTGCTAAGTCACTTCAGTTGTGTCCGACTCTGTGCGACCCCATAGACGGCAGCCCACCAGGCTCCCCGTCCCTGGGATTTTCCAGACAAGAACACTGGAGTGGGTTGCCATTTCCTTCTCCAATGCATGAAAGTGAAAATGAAAGTGAAGTCGCTCAGTTGTGTCCAACTCTTTGGGACCCCATGGATTGCAGCCTAGCAGGCTGCTTCGTCCACGGGATTTTCCAGGCAAGAGTACTGGAGTGGGTTGCCACTGTCTGACTCTGAGACCCCAAGAACTGCAGCCCACCAGGCTCCTGTGTCCATGGAATTCTCCAGGCAAGAATACTGGAGTGGGTAGCCATTCCCTTCTCCCAGGGATCTTCCTGATCCAGGGATCAAACCTGGATCTCCCACATTGCAGACAGATTCTTTACCATCTGAGCCACCAGGGAAGATCCTAAGAACATATAGGCATCAACTTATGTAAGATTTATAACACTTCATTATTTCAGTACATTGATTATAATAATTATACTAATTTAGAATATTAAAACAATTAGCCTAATTATTATAGTACTATTATTAAGTTTTAAGAGGAAATAGCAGTCAGAAAAGTGGTACAGTTACCTAACCTAATTATTCACTTATCCAGCAAGCATTTCATTTTAATTTGTAGATTTATACTTGAGCCACTTTGATGGATGCTTAGGTAAAAATAATAAACGTATTTTACTTGCCTTCTTTTACCTTTAGGTAGCAAGGTAAATGCTACAGAACATGCCAGCAGGAGTAGAGGATATTGGCTATGCATCCAAACTCTACTGCATATCTGTTTTGGTGACTCAGGGTGTCTATTTCCGTTCTTTGGGTAACAACATCCTACTTTGTTTAGGGGAACCACCTTTTTCCTATGATTTGAAGCACACCTATTCTCCAGCATGAGGGATAAACAAGTAAACCATGAGTGGCCGATAAAAACATTCCATCCTTCTGGCCACAGTGATTTGTTCAGAAGTATAAGCCAAGTCAGGTCAAGAAGGCACTCTGGATAGTGTAACAATAAGGAGGAAAGGAAAGTTCTTTTTCTTTCAACCAGAACCTGAGAGGATAAATCAAGCTAAAAATTACAGAGCCTTTAATACTGAGAGAGCTGCAGAGGAGAACAGTCAGCACAGAAAATATGATCATCACAAGGACAGAGAGGCTAGGTCCTGGTAACATTATTGAAGGATTGGATCCATCTGTGCTTTAAGCCATCTCTGGATCTGTGTGTGTAATTATATTACTAAAAAAAACAAACAAAAAAAACTTTATTTTCCCTGAACCAGTTTAATCCGATTCTCTGTTCCTTGCAACCAAAAATCATGGTAGTTACACACACATACAACCAAGGCCTGGAGAATTAGGAAAGACACTGAATCTTATGTGTGAAAACACGTGTAATTAAGCAGATGAAAAAGGCAGGAGGAAGAGTTCAGAGGAGAGGAAGAAGGTTCAAAAAAAGCACATTTTTTGAAACCTCAGATATGAGGAAGAATATATTTCAGTTTTTAAATAACTATACAGTGCTATTTATGTGCTGAGTTTCCTAAGTGCTGGCTAAAGAATGCTAATCAGGATAAAGAAAATGCTTATTCTTAGCTCAACATTGATCAGGTGAGCCTGAAATCATGGAATACATTATGAACAATCAAGCACTCTAAATTTCATTATTGTTCTAGCTTAGAATTTGAGAAAATAAAGGAAATAAATTAAACCAGACATAAATTTCAAATCTTGCAGTAACTGTTAAGTTCTGTTCTGGTGATTAGTTGTATGGGGATTTCCCTGGTGGCTCAGAGAGTAAAGAATATGCCTGCAAAGCAGAAGATCCAGGTTCAGTCCCTTGATTGGAAAGATCCCCTGGAGTAGGGAATGGCTACCCACTCCAGTATTCTTGCCTGGAGAATTCCATGGACAGAGGAGCCTGGCGAGCTACAGTCCATGCGGTGGCAAAGAGTCAGACATGACTGAGGGGCTTCCATTCATTCATACACTGTGCAGCTCTGATCTTTAGAAGATAGTTATTGACCACAAACATAATGACTGAGCCAGACAGGAAACAAGCCTCCTGACTGCCAGTTTATATTTTTCTTCCTTCACAACTTTTATAAGCATATTAGAATTAATAAACATTATTTATTATTCCAAGTTTTTGAATATGCCAGGAATACTTTAGAACCTCAGATATTTCATTTTCCAATTGCTAATCACCCTCAAATCACTTTGTACTAAATAAACAAAAGTGTGGATCCACGTTTTTAATTCTTGTGCCCCTGCTCTCTCTTAGTTCTATCTCTATTTTTCTTTATCTCTCTAACCTCAAATACATATATTTCTCCTTTGGATGTTTCCCCTTTTCCTATTCAACTAGCCTAACTTCTGGCTTTAAATTAAAACTCAAAGTATCCATTTAAGCCATGTATGGGATTATGGGACTAGTCATAACAGTATAAATTGCATATACCCTTTAGTTGATCTTGATTTTATGATTATATTAATAATAGAAATGTTGGTAGTATTAATTGATAACACAATGACTTATAGTCAGGTAAAAGTTGAAAATAAAATTTAGGAAACTGAGAAAACCTATACTACTAATAATATCTTATTTTGTTGTTGTTCAGCTGCTATCATGTCCAACTCCACATGGCTACAGCATGCCAGGCTTCCCTGTCCTTCATTATCTCTCAGAGTTGGCTCAGATTCATGTCCATTGAGGCAATGATTCTAACCATCTTATCCTCTGCCACCTCCTTTTCTTTTTGTCCTCAATCTTTCCCAGCATCAGGGTCTTTTCCAATGAATTAGCACTTTGCATCAGGTGGCCAGAGTATTGGAGCTTCAGCTTCAGCATCAGTCCTTTCAATGAATATTCAGGGTATATTTTATTTAGGGTTGACTGGTTTGATTTCCTTGCTCTCCAAGGGGCTCTCAAGAGTTCTCTAAAACCACAGTTCAAAAGCATCAATTCTTCAGCACTCAGCCTCCTTTATGGTTCATCTCTCACATCTGTACATGACCATTGGAAAAACCATAGCTTTGACCATATGAACCTTTGTCAGCAAAGTGATGTCTTTGCTTTTTAGTACATTGTCTAAGTTTGTTATACCTTTCTTTCCAAGGAGCAAGAATCTTTGAATTCCATAGCGGCAGTCAGCATCTGCAGTGATTTTGGAGCCCAATAAAATAAAAATTGTCACTGTTTCCACTTTTGCCCCATCTATTTGCCATGAAGTGATGGGACTGGATGCCATGATCTTCATTTTTAGAGTGTTGAGTTTTAAGCCAGCTTTTCACTCTCCTCTTTCAGCTTCATCAAGAGGCTCTTTAGTTCCTCTTAGCTATCTGCCATTATAGTGATATCATCTGCATATCTGAGTTTGTTGGTATTTCTCCTGGCAATCTTGATTCCAACTTGTGTTTCATCCAGCCCAGCATTTCACGTGATGTACTCTTCATAAAGTTAAATAAGCAGGGTGACAATTAAATAAGAGCAAAATTTGGTCTCAAATGACAAGAAATCATTGTAACTTCCAGAAAAATTATTATTAACCTGGTTAAATTTGAGACAAACCAGACCAAAAGCATAGTTTATAATACTTTAAAGTTATTCTTTATCTTATTCCTCAAAATGCCAAGTTCTGAGGGAAAAAAATGTTTAAAGTCTGGAGAATTTTGTTTGCCAGCATTTTTCAAGAAATATCCAATTCCACATATTGAACAAACCTCTCCCATATATTTGTATAATTTTTTACATTTACAATGTGACAGATAGCTTAGGTTTGCAAAGATAATATTTAGCTTCGATTTAAAGTTCACTTCAGGATTTTAAAATTTGAGAGAAGATTAAGCTTCATTTTTCAAAAATACATTAAAGGGCTTAGTGTGCTAAACACTGACATTTATTTTGATAACTTTCCAAAAGTTGTGTTCATGTGTGCACATTCACCTATTCTTTAGTGTCTTTATATTACAGGTAACATTTCCCACATGATATTAATTCATTTCAGTAATTACATTATACCTATTATAATGTTAACATTAATGTGAGTCAGGTGCCTTCTGTGAAAAATAAATTAAACAAAATCTCTCTCCCATTTGCTCTCTCACAATTATTCTCCTTTCAGATTTATTCTAATCTACCAGATAAAATATTATGCAATCCCAAGGTTCTGCTCTGGAAGACCTTCTCTTTTCATTCTACACTCTCTCCCTAGGTGATATAATCTCACCCAGAGCTTCTAAGACCTCCAGCTGCCCAACATATTTACCTCTCCACTCTGAGCCTCTTTGCTAAGATAGAGTTGACTCTGAATTCCCCTACTGGTTTGTTATAAGGCGTCTCAAACTTGAAATCCACAAAGTAAAACTTAAGATCTTTCTCATCTGAACATATTTCTCAGGCAAACTGCAGCATCACCCATCTTTTTGCATTGTCAGAAACCTGAAGTTGCCATTGTCATCTATATGTCCTTTACCTTCTGTGTCCCATCTTTCTGTACATTTTTATGTCATAATTATCTCTCAAATCCAGTCATTTCGTCTCTGCTCTTACTATCCTAGACCAAAGCTGCCATCAATTGTCACCAAGATGGCTTCCCATTGACTTGGTAACACTAAATATTCTTGTTCCCCCTCCCCTAATCCAACCTCTACCCTTCATGCCAAACTTTTGCCTGAATAAGCTAAATGGAATGTACTGCTTTTAGGAAAAAGAAAAAAATTCAGAAAAACCTTTACAGAGTGCAGGCCTGATCTCTACAGTTCTTTTTACTTCTTATTTTTCAGTTACCATGAAGGATTACACATTCCCCTATGGTCAGAACAATATGTCACATGCATCATGATGACCTTAAAATATGATGTTTGTTCCTCCCACCCAGAAATGGCATCTTAAATTTCTTCGCACTCGATCTGGTCAGACCTTGGACCAAAATCTAAGTTTCTCAGATACCGTGGCAGATTTTATACTTTGCAATAGCCACAGCCTCTAACCCTCTTTGCCTCCTAGACAAAATTGTAGATCAAAACTAACAATGCTTCCCATGAGTTGATGATAGAGATTGCAGTCACCAAGCTAAAGGATATAGAGATGGAGAGTGCTCTTATGTATCCTTTTAATTCACCTCTGCAGAAATGGGATGGATCCTAGAGAAAAGCTGTAAACTGTCACAAACTCAAAAACGTAGTAGCTCTGATTATAGATATACCATGCTGGATTTGACATTGTTGCTAGAGCAGACTAAAAAGGACTTAAGTACATAATATGCCATTAATTTGGCAAATTCATTCCTTTCCATTCACATGAGAAAAAGTGATCAGAATAGCCTGTGCTTTTATTTGAGCATTAAAATATTTCTTTGCAAATTTTGTCTTTTTTTTTTCTTCTTCCTCAGAGATAAGTCTCCTGCCCTGTCAGCAGGCGACCATCTGAACTTTCCACAGAACATCACCTTGTTGATACGAAGCTGATTGGACAGGACCAATAAGAGCCGGTAAGTACATTGGAGGCCCTGAGATGAGAAAATAAATCTGTGAGGATTCAGGAACAGCTCTGTGATATGCCATTTCTGTGAAATGTCAAGGGATCCATTGGTCAGGAGATTAAGGGAATATGGCCTTCAAATCAGAGGACAAATTGATGTATCTCCTACCATAAAGAAGGCTACTTGGACCAATTAGCTTAAAGATTTGGATTCATATTAAATTTCTGGCTCTCCAGATTAGTCTTTTTCTACTGGAATTTTACTTTTTATATAGTAATTTCTACCTTTCTAGCATGCTAAAGAATTTACTTATCTTAGTGTCTATTAATTATCACCTTATTTATGCTTATTGCTAGCATATAGGATTCGCAAGGACAAGGATCTTCAAAATGTATCCCATATACCAATATCAGTGCTTGGAATATAGTAAGTGCTTAATCAGTATTTTTTAATGAATGATTTAATTTTTTCAAATAATTATATTATTTGTCTAAGTGAGTAGATTATAATAACCTAGCCTGCTATTGCCAAATTGAAGGAGAATTCTATGGGCAGAGGAGCCTGGTGGGCTACAGTCTATGGGGGTCACAATGAGTTGGACACGACTAAGTGACTTTCACTTTCAGTAAGAAGTAGAGAGCTGCATATTTCTTTATAATTAAATTTTATTTTAATATAGTGGGAAAAAGTGGGTCAGTTAAATGTTATTTTTAACTGGCTAATTATATTCTGATATCAGAAGTGTAGATATTATGTTGCTTTTTGACAGAGGTGACTAAGATGTTTCATTAATATTTAAAATTATATTTTCCATCTTTGAACCAGATGCTTAGATATTAGCATTAATTTCACCAATGAAATTTCCCAGATCATCCATTAAACATATACTACATTTCTTCTTCCTGGCTGCCCCACAACGTGTCTGTTTAGCATAATATACCTCCACACATCACACCCTTAATCACGAACGCCTTGTGCTCTACCAATCTGCTTCTTGGCCATCACTTTTCTTCATTACTAAAGACCCCTTTGTCCTATAGACAAATACATTTTCTGATGAGTACTGGTCATCATTTTTAATGTTTTTAAGAAAATATGTATGTTAGTGATCTTTTTCTGCTTATGGGCAGACTGAGGTTAGAAAGGAATGAGATATTCCACACTAAAAAGTCCAGAAAGTAAAACCAAATGGAATCTCTTTTTTATAAAGGTCTTGTCACTTTTCCCAGTCCTAGAAAGGACTTTGCTGCCTCTTATAGTTTTCTTCAGTTAGTATCAGGCTGAAGAAGATTCTCTAGTTAAGAACCCACAGCAACATACTCACTTGCCTTTTTCATGGCATGTTTTGGGGGAGGGAAATTAGAGGTGACATTGTCTTTCACCTGATCCTTAATTTTTCTCTCTGCCACCCTGTTTCTGCTTCTACTTCTTCCTCTCCCCCATCTTCCATCCCCTTTGTCCTCATGTAGCCCACTCCTTAATTTGTAATATTTGGCTTTAATAACAAAATCTCACAATTGCTTTGCAAAAAAAAAGTTTCATTGTTGGAAATCACTTGGGAAGCAGTTAATTTTATGACATTTCCCAAGAAAAGTTTTAATTCATTAAAATTGTAAAACCTTTGAATTGTGTACTTTATTTTCAGTAACTCACTGTTTGAAAATACTTTTACTGGTTCCCCATTTTCTACATAATATATCCTACATTATGTTTATGCATACACATTGTAACACATCTGTGCTTATTAAAATACACAGTAGAACATTCTGTGTGTACTTTTTATTATGTGCCTTCTGCTCAATAGTATTATTTTTCAATGCTAATACATATAATATCATGATGATTTTAATTGATTTTCATTATTTGCCTAAGGTTTGAGAATGATTTAGGCATTTAAGTTAATTTTAAGTTATCTATATGATATCTATATAAGTGAAAAGATGATATCTATAAAAATATTATTCATACATTTTGTATGTTTTTAAAAGTATTCCCTAAGGGGAATTTATATATTTATAGTAAATAAATTGATGTACATTGTCATTTATAGCATGACCAAAGAAATAAATAATGAGATATAAACTTGAAAATAATTTTCTTTGACCAGTGCAAAATTCTAGCTTAGTTTATATTCTATAAAAGTTATGAAAAATAATCTTAAATTTTCCATAGGTAGGAGTTGGTGTTAAGACACACATGAATTGTCATAATATTATCTGTAACATTTATAACGCATGAACAGGCATCAACCTAGAACTGAAGATATTAAACATCACTTCTGAAAATAGGAATTATAGTGTAACATGTAGACGTATGAGACAGAGCAATAAACAATGTAATTCATGTTAAGATAAAATATGTAACATATTTGAAATATGTGAAATATTGAAATATATATTGCCATAATGCTCTTGTTCAATTCAGTTCAGTCACTCAGTTGTGTCCAACTCTTTGCAATCCCATGGACTGCAGCACACTAAGCCTCCCTGTCCATCATCAACTCCCGGAGCTTGCTTAAACTCCTATTTATTGACTCAGTGATGCCATCCAACTATCTCATCCTCTGTCAACCCCTTCTCCTCTTTCCTTCAATCTTTCCTAGCATCAGGGTCTTTTCCAATGAGTTGAATCTTTGAATCAGGTGGCCAAAGAATTAGAGCTTCAGTTTCAGTATCAGGGATTGATTTTCTTTAGGATTGACAGGTTTGATCTCATTGCTGTCCAAGGGAATCCCAAGAGGCTTATCCAGCACCACAGTTAAATAGCATCAATTCTTCAGTGCTCAGACTTCTTTATGGTCCAACTCTCATGTTTGTCCATGACTACTGTAAAACCATAGTTTGAGTATATGCACATTTGTCAGCAAAGTGATCTCTGTGCTTTTTAATACACTGTCTAGGTTTGGCATGGCTTTTCCTCCAAGTAGCAAGTGCCTTTTAATTTGTGGCTGCAGTCACCGTCCTCAATCATTTGTGCTGCAGTCACCGTCCTCAATCATTCAATCCCCAATAAAAGGAAATCTGTAACTATTTCTACTTTGCCCCCATCTATTTGTCATGAAGTGATGAGACCAGATTCCATGAGCTTGTTGAGTTTTAAGCCAACTTTTTCACTCTCCTCTTTCACCTTCATCAAGAGCCTCTTTAGTTCCTCTTTGCTTTGACCACTAATGTGGTATCATCTGCATCTCTGAGGTTGATGATATTTCTCCTGGCAGTCTTGATTCCAGCTTCAACTTCATCCAGCCCCACATTTTGCAGGATATTCTCTGCATATAAGTTAAATAAGCAGCATGACAATATACAGCCTTGACATACTCCTTTCCCAATTTTGAACTAGTCCATTGTCTCATGTCTGGTTTTAACTGTTGCTTCTTGACCTGCATACAGGTTTCTCAGGAGACAGGTAAGGTGGTTTACTATTCCCACCTCTTTCAGAATTTTCCACAGTTTATTGTGATCCACACAGTCAAAGGCTTTAGCATAGTCAATGAAGCAGTAATAGATACATTTTTGGAATTCTCTTGCTTTTTCTATGATCCAGTGGATTTTGGAAATTTGATCTCTGGTTCCTCTACCTTTTCTAAATCCAGCTTGTATATCTGGAAGTTGTTGGTTCACATGTTGTTTAAGCCTAGCTTGAAGGATTTTGAGCAATACTTTGCTAGCATGTGTAATGAGCACAATTGTGCAGTAGTTTGAACATTCTTTGGTATAGCCCTCCTTTGGAATTGGAATGAAAACTGACTTCTTCCCACCCTGTGCCCACTGCTGAGTTTTTCAAATTTGCTGACATACTGAGTGCAGCACTTTCACACATTATCTTTTAGGATTTTAAACAGCTCAGCTGGAATTCTATCACTTCCACTGCCTTTGTAGTGATACTTCCTAAGGCCCACTTGACTTCTCATTCCAGGATGTCTGGCTGTAGGTGAGTGACCACAACATCAGGGTTATCTGGGTCATTAAGACCTTTTTGTACAGTTCTACTGTGTATTCTTGCCACTCCTCTTAATCTCTTCTGCTTCTGTTAGGTCCCTGCCATTTCTGTCCTTTATTGTGCCCATCTGTGCATGAAATGTTCCACTGGTATCTCTGATTTTCTTGAAGAGATCTCTTGTTTTGTCCATTCTATTGTTTCCCTTATTTCTATGCATTTTTCACTTAAGAAGGCTTTCTTATGTCTCCTTGCTATTCTCTGGAACTCTTCATTCAGTTAGGTATATCTTTCCCTTTCTCCTCTGTCTTTTGCTTCTCTTCTTTTCTCAGCTATTCATAAGGCCTCCTTAGGCAACACCTTTGCCTTCTTGCATTTCTTTTTCTTGGGAATTGTTTTAGTCACCACCTCCTGTATGATGGCATGGACCTCTGTCCATAGTTCTTCAGGCACTCTGTCTACCAAATCTAATCCCTTGAATCTATTTGTCACTTCCACTGTATAACCAAATGGATTTGATTTAGATCATACCTGAATGGTCTAGTGGTTTTCCCAACTTTCTTCAATTTGAGCCTGAATTTTGCAAGAAGCAGCTCATGATCTGAGCCACAGTCAGCTCCATGTCTTGTTTTTCCTGATTGTATAGGGCTTCTTCATCTTTGGGTGCAAAGAATATAATCAATCTTGGTTGATTTTGGTATTGACCACAGGGTGATGTCCATGTGTAGTATCATCTCTTGTGTTGTTGGAAGAGGGTGTTTGCTATGAGCAGTGTGTTCTCTTGGAAAAATTTTAGCCTTTGCCTGATTCACTTTGTACTCCAAGGCCAACTTACCTGTTATTCCAGGTTTCTCTTGATTTCCTACCTTTGCATTCCAGTGCATTCCAGTCCCTATGATGAAAAGGACATCTTTTTTTGTTTTGTTTTTTTTTTGGTATTAGTTCTAGGAGGTCTTGTAGATCTTCACAGAGTTGTTCAACTTCTGCTTCCCCGGCATTAGTGGATGGGGCATAGACTTGGATTGCTGTGCTGTTGAATGGTTTGCCTTAGAAACTAATGGAGATCATTCTCTCATTTTTGAGACTGTACCTAAGTATTGCATTTAGGACTCTTTTGTTGACTTTGAGGGCTACTCCACTTCTTCTAAGGGATTCTTGCCCAGAGTAGTAGATGTAACGGTCATTTGAATTGTTTGCCCTTTCCCATACTTTTTAGTTCACTGATTCCTAAAATGTCAATGTCCACTCACACCATCTTCTGGTTGACCATCTCCAATTTATCTTGATTCATAGACTTAACATTCCAGGTTCCAATGCAGTATTGTTCTTACAGCATCAGACTTTATTTTACCACCTGACCTATCCACAACTGGCAGTTGTTTCTGCTTTGGCTCAGCCTCTTTCTAGTATTATTTCTCTCTTCTTCCCCAGCAGCATATTGGACACCTACCAACCTGGGTGGTTTATCTTTCAGTGTCATATCTTTTTGCCTTTTCACACGTTCATGGGATTCTCAGGGCAAGAATACCAAAACTGTTTGCCATTCCCTTCTCCAGCAGACCACATTTTGTCAGGCCCTGACTAGTAGGGACATGCCCTTCAGTCACTCTACGTAGCTGGATGACATGCCCAGTGCCCTGATTGTCCTACTGCTGGTCCTCATTGAGTGTATAAACCTTCACCAGCTGTTGGATATTGGTCAACATGCTGCCCGGGGGCCAAGGCAGAGGCCCTGCTGGAGTCACAGAGAAGGGAATCCAGGGAAGGCTGGAGCTGATGTTGGAGTATGCCCATGAGCAGAGGGCACCCAGCCTCTTCGCTGCCATTGGCCACCCTGGGGCCAATCCGTCACCCAGGAGTGTAGGGAAACAGTTTTTCTACTACCTCAGAAATGTACTATTCTAAGGAAAGCTATTCTAGACAAAATTTAAACTAATAAGTGAAAACTTGGCCATGATGTACAAACAATAAATCCAATCCCTTGAAGTAATCTTTCAAAAGTCAAAGATCTTGCATAATAAATGACCAGAAATGTTTTTCTGTACTTGCAAGGCATCTATCAACTTGATTCAAAGAGTTTATATGAAAAATGATCCAAAATCAGATATTGTCTGTTTTTCATCTTATGCCCTATCATGCCTTAACTTCTATTTCATTTTGCTCTGAAACATTTCACTAGAAATAATTCATTCTAGCAGCAACTCACTCGGTAATCTCTGAATCTGTACTCTATTTAGGATGTGTAATATAAATGAAGACAGGAACACACCCATATGAATAAATCTGTTAATTGGTTTATAGATCGACAGCCCCCAAGTGTAGATCACAAATCTGTATGATATTCCTGGACCTACTTCCACATTCAGATTCAGAACTGGATGAGAGATGGGTGTAATTACGTGGAGCCAGATGGCTCTCTTGTGACTACACATTTACAGAAGCTTTTGCAGGTTGTTTATTCCAACAAAATTTGGAATAACTCAACCTCACATGAGGTTTTTCTGATTTTTTAACTGAAAAACAGAGGAAGTACTTTGTTTACTTAAAATAAGACATCCTTGAGCACAGAACATGTGTATTTATAGCTATTTCACATCAAATGCTTTCTGGAAAATGTTAAGTTGGACTATACTTTTGTGCACTGATTTTTCTCATTTTTGATGATCATTGCTTAGCACTTGTGAATTTATGCTATGCAATTAAACTGAAATACTGATTATTAAGTGGGATCAAATTATACAGTTTTTGAATGTGTAGTTAAACACAACAGTCAACAAGACTTACACAATGGTTAAGTCTTAAATACATTTGCTATTGAAATATATAATGAAGACTCAAAATAATCTAAATTGTCTACAGTTTATTCTGAAATATATTTTCTTTGGTGGGAGTTTGGAGTTAAATTTCATTTTTCTGGTTATTTTTGGATTATACTTATAATTTAACCATAATCATTATTTTTCATTACATATGTAGTAAGGGTTCCCTTAGCTTTGGTGTTAATGGGAAACATAGGGTATGTGAACAGAAATTATAAAATATGCACATGAAAGATATCTTCCTCTAAATCTTATACTGTTCACTCTTTTTAGAAGTTCCTTCTCATTTGATAAGAAGGACTCAATTTTGTGTGAATTTTTTATAGGTCCTGGCCTTTAGTTTTCCATGTATGACAATTTATAGATCAGGTTTCATACTGACAAGAACTATGGACTGAAAGATGTGCTGATCTACAGATTAAACTACATTTTCTCAGTAATTCTTTTGATTTCATCACACTTAATCTACATTCTCTAGCCATTTTAGTTTTCAATGGGAGAAAACACTGACTGTATGAAAAGGGAAGTGAAATATGAAGATTTATGTCAATCTCAATGTTGATTGTTGCAGATTCCTCTTTCTCTCCTATGCCAGCTCTTCTAGTTTTCCTTATTGGCCGATACAAACCTAATTTGGAAGGGAATATGAATTTTTTTGGTCACAAATTGATTTTGCTATCTGTTTTTTCAGAACAACTTTCTCTGGTTTATTCCTTTTATTATTCCCTCTCATTCTTGTATCTTGGACAACTATTTCTTCACTGGTATCCGGCACATGCAAACTTATCACATAATAAAGAAACAGAATATCTCCATTGCTTCTGAGTTTGCATAATTTTACTTCCTCCTTTTTCAGTCTATCCTCCAAACGTAGAACGGGAGAGAGAATTTTGCATTATTTCTTATTGGACTTTCCAACATCAGAGTGAAGACAAAGTTCCCTTTCTTACTCCTTTATCTTCATTGCCCCAGGGATGAGAGCAAGATTATAAGTACCTAGATAAAAAAAAGAAATAATACAAATCAAATAAAGCTTCTACCCACACAAGAAAAAAAGTACATATTTTACCCATTCACACTAAGTACATTTTTTATTTTATTTTTATTTTTTGGCCTTTCCCTCCAACTTTGTTTTCTATTGGCGTATAGTTGATTGACAATATAGTGTTAGTTTCTGCTGTACAGCAAAGTGAGTCAGTTATACATACACATACGTACACTAACGAAATCTTTGGCAAGAGAAGAAGTAATGAGTTCTTAAATGTGTGTTTGATCTCACTCCCTTCCTCTGCACATTAATACTCATAAGTGGTGGACGTTAGAAGGAGTTAGATAGATTGTGGAGAAAGATATCAGAAGGACCTTTTCCTTCATTCTTTTAAAATCTTGGTGTGCAAAGCACACAAATAGTAGTGGCAATAGTTAGTTAAGCAGTAACATAGTGAGGCTGAACCGAATGCTGCAAAGCAGTTCTCCTGGGAACTTACAACCTGGTTGTTATGTGAGAGAGACCCAGAAGTGCCTCCATATCCCAAGGAAGGATGTAAGTGGTAGCTCAGAGTCTTGACAGACTAACTTTGCAGTTAGTGTAATATAAGAACTGCATTGGGATAAAATAGCTTTGAACGTTGAGCATGCTAGCTGATATGATTGGCCCTGCAGAAGGTGGATTTAACCATGAGGTTAATGAAACTGAAACTTAAGAGCCCGTTAATGTATGTGTGTGTGTGTGTGTGTGTGTGTGTGTGTGCTCAGTGGCTCAGTTGAGTCCAACTCTTTGTGACCCCCATGGACTGTAGCCCACCAGGCTCCTTTGTTCATGGGGGTTTTCTGGAAGGGAATATTGAAGTGGGTTTCCATTTCCTTCTCCAAAGGATCTTCCCAACCCAGGGATCAAACACTCATCTTCTGTGTCTCCTGCATTGCAGGCAGATTCTTTACTGCTGAGCTACTAGGGAAGCCTCCCTTAGTGTATGGACTCTTCAAAGGCCCTATACCTCATTTTGTATCCAAAATCATTCTGCTCTTTTTCTCTTAAAAAAATGACCTAAAATTGCAGAAGCCCTGCAGCCATAAAACATGAAATCAACCCTGGGTCTGGGGATTAAATATGAATCATTATCAGATATTAAGTGTAGAGGTAGGGAAGTCCCTTTCTGTGGGAGACCAAAGCTAAATCACTAAGACCTAATTAAGAGAATATATCATTAGCTAACTCTGGACTACAGCAGCAAACACCAGAATGCTGTATATAAACAGCATTAATCAAAACTTAAAAACTTAGTAGATACACATTAGCTTAGGATCAAAGCAACCCTACTGCAAGGCAGTATAATACCAGAAGACTTCTCTTCATCCAAATGCCATGATGACTATAAAATTTCCCTTATACTCACATGTAATCTCTGAGAAAGGATTTCGGAGATTTGATAATGAAACTGAAATGTGAATTGACTGAATATGTATTCAGTATTCATAGATCTAAATGTTTATGGTGGAAAAAAAAAAAAGGAATTGCAGTAAAATAAACTGACCAGAGAATTTAAGTTAGGCCCCAGATATAAAATAAAATGATGCAATTATAAAAAAGTATTTACACATCCTTTTGGGAAAATTATTAGGAATATTATTCAATTCTGTTCAGTTCAGTCGCTCAGTCGTGTCCAACTCTTTGCGACCCCATGAATCGCAGCACGCCACGCCTCCCTGTCCATCACCAACTCCCGGAGTTCACTCAGACTCACGTCCATCGAGTCAGTGATGCCATCCAGCCATCTCATCCTTTGCTGTCCCCTTCTCCTCCTGCCCCCAATCCCTCCCAGGTTCAGAGGCTTTTCCAGTGAGTCAACTCTTCACATGAGGTGGCCAAAGTACTGGAGTTTCAGATTTAGCATCATTCCTTCCAAAGAAATCCCAGGGCTGATCTCCTTCAGAATGGACTGGGTTGGATCTCCTTGCAGTCCAAGGGACTCTCAAGAGTCTTCTCCAAGTCTCTCAAGAGACTTCTCAAGAGTTCAAAAGCATCAATTCTTTGGCACTCAGCCTTCTTCACAGTCCAACTCTCACATCCATACATGACCACTGGAAAAACCATAGCTTTGACTAGACGGACCTTTGTTGGCAAAGTAATGTCTCTGCTTTTCAATATGCTATCTAGGTTGGTCATAACTTTCCTTCCAAGGAGTAAGCGTCTTTTAATTTCATGGCTGCAATCACCATCTGCAGTGATTTTGGAGCCCCAAAAATAAAGTCTGACACTGTTTCCACTATTTCCCCATCTATTTCCCATATTAGGAATGCACAAATAAAACTTTTTTTTTTTTTCTTTTCAGCCAATGCCTCATATAACTTGGAAATCTATTAATAGGTCAGGAAAAGTTTTAAGATATTTGAAGGCACAGCTAACTAGCATGTCCTAAACAACTCAGCTACCATTAGTAATCTGTGGCTGCTGTAATAAATTACCGAAAACTTGGCAGTTTGAAAAGCAACATAAATTTATTACCTTACAGTTATATAGATTAGGAGTTCACACAGATCCACCAGGCTAACATCAAGTGATGACAGGCTTCATTCCTTCCTGGAGGCTCTATGTGAGAATATATTTCTTTGATTTTTCCACCTTCTTGAGGTCTCTCAACTTTAATTATAGCATTAGGCCCTGGTGGTGGCCAGGCAAGGAAATCCCTGCCTTCAAGTAAAATAATCTTCTATTTTATCTGCCTAAATATATAAATTTAGCATCCCAAATAGGAAAAGGAGTACGTCAAGGCTGTATATTGTCACCCTGCTTATTTAACTTATATGCAGAGTATATCATGAGAAACGCTGGGCTGGAAGAAGCACAAGCTGGAATCAAGATTGCCGGGAGAAATAGCAATAACCTCAGATACGCAGATGACACCACCCTTATGGCAGAAAGTGAAGAGGAGCTAAAGAGCCTCTTGATGAAAGTGAAAGAGGAGAGTAAAAAGGTTGGCTTAAAGCTCAACATTCAGAGAACTAAGATCATGGCATCTGGTCCCATCACTTCATGGGAAGTAGATGGGGAAACAGTGGAAACAAAGTCAGACTTTATTTCTGGGGGCTCCAAAATCACTGCAGATGGTGATTGCAGCCATGAAATTAAAAGACACTTCCTCCTTGGAAGGAAAGTTATGACAACCTAGATAGCATATTCAAAAGCAGAGACATTACTTTGCCAACAAAGGTCCATCTAGTCAAGGCTATGGTTTTTCCAGTGGTCATGTATGGATGTGAGAGTTGGACTGTGAAGAAAGCTGAGTGTCGAAGAACTGATGCTTTTGAACTGTGGTGTTGGAGAAGACTCTTGAGAGTCCCTTGGACTGCAAGGAGATCCAACCAGTCCATCCTAAAGGAAATCAGTCCTGGGTGCTCATTCAAAGTACTGATGCTGAAGCTGAAACTCCAATACTTTGGCCACCTCATGCGAAGAGTTGACTCATTGGAAAAGACTCTGATGCTGGGAGGGATGGGGGTGGGAGGAGAAGGGGACGACAGAGGATGAAACGGCTGGATGGCATCACCAACTCGATGGACATGAGTTTGAGTAAACTCTGGGAGTTGGTGACGGATAGGGAGGCTTGGCGTGCTGCTATTCATGGGGTCGCAAAGAGGCGGACACGACTGAGCGACTGAACTGAACTGAGCATCCCAAATAACATCATATTTCTTATTCACCTTAATAATTAGTGGACTCAAATCACAGCTGCAGTTTAATTGGGAGGACTTGTGATAGCACAGGTACAGTTTCCTCATGCTGAGGTGTCTCCCTGCATATAAGCCTCGCTTCTTGTCACCAAGGGCGCCTCCTGCAGAGTTGTGAACTAGAAGCTGTTCGGACTCTCAATAAAGGTCTTGATGCTGCAGGTGCTGCATGTCCTGTCCTGCATCTTTTCTTAAATAAATCTAGTGCTAGTATAAAGTTTATCTCATCCTGGAAATTCCTTTGCTGATATGAATCTGATATCACTGTTGGTTGTTGTTTACCATAGGAATGCCATCTTTAAATTGTTATTGCTGTGATATATGTGAAGAATTTTACTTTTATTCTTGCTTTATTTAGTATCACTCTAATTATTAGGTATCTTGTGTTTCAAATTTTCTGTCCTCTAAATTTTAATTACTGCTTCTCTTTTAAGAACCTGTTAATACAAAGAAACATGTCACTGTCATTCATTTCCTAACTTGAGTTTTAAACTTTAATTTTCTAGTTTTAACTTTTATACTTTCCCATAGAAAGGCTGGGGGTGTTACTTTAGTTGATTCCTAGTTGCATATCTCTTTTTAACTTAATTTTGTTTATTTCACATTTTATTTAATGAATGTCTTGCAATTTTTTGTATTTCATTATTTTATTGCTATGTGATACCTATTGTTTCATATAAACATAAATTATTTTAAAATGGAAAACTCTAGAAAATTATATGGAAAACAAATACCATTTCTTGTTTTATATCTAAGTATAGCTATGATTATGCTTCTCTCCAAGAAAGAACTGATTTTTAAGTGTACAAACTATTTGATTTTGTTTTTTTACATATTAAATATTTTAATGTGCTTTTTTATGGGTGAATATTTTAAAATATAGCTTCTCTAATAATATATTTAGTGTTTCCCCAAATTTTGGACATTTATGTAATTCCCAGCTTTTGCTGCTACAGAAGTGTTATCATAATATTTGGTCCAATAAAATGCCATCATAGAATTTGACATTAATACATAAATATCTAAAAATTTCATGTAGTAAATGATTCTCCAGGCAAGAACATTGGAGTGGGTTGCCATTTCCTTCTCCAATGCATGAAAGTGAAAAGTGAAAGTGAAGTCGCTCAGTCCTGTCTGACCCTTAGCATGGACTGCAGCCTACTAGGCTCCTCAGTTGCCTTCCCCGAGTAAATGAACATGTTTATTTAAAAGCTCAAGTTTGTAATATTTTGTATTTTTAGATTCCACAGGTAGACTTTGTGATAGGATAAAACATAGCTTTCTTCTATTATTTTTAATAAAAGAATAAGAGGAATTCGATTTTCTTGATTTTTGGAGGGTAGCTAAGATTTGTGTTCTGGGTCCTTCTAAGCTTGGTAAGTGACTAAGCGAGCTTGTATCTTTTTGTTTTGTTTTAAATTTTAGGACCTCCCAATAGAAATTGCCACATACTCAAATGAAGGTTTCCACATGTTTTGTTGATTTATTTTGGGTAGTTGTTTACCAATGAAAATAAAGTTTTGCTGTTGTTGTTTTCAGAATTTTTTCTGATTCTGGGGAAAACGTGTTTATTTTTCAGATTTTCAATGTACTGAAAATTAGTACTCTGAACAGGAAACAACCTCCATGTCCACGTGTGGTGCTATGGAGGTAGCAGACTGGAAATGAGAATGTCTACAAGGTATGACCAGGGAAGCTTGAGTCAGGTTCCACCTAGTCAAAGACCTCAGAGATTTTAAACAAACAACCTTGACAAAAAATATTTGCATTTTGAGGAGGAGCGTTAGTAGCTGTGGCCAGGGTCACCCAAGATCAGTGTATCTTTTCTGAATAATTAGGACTGATTAAAAACCCCAAGACTATTGAACAATCCTAGGAAAGAGGAGGTATCACCATCTCTTGAACACTGAGGTATAATACCCTGCCCACTGGGAAGGTGTAACTTCAAAATAATTTTATTCAATTGAGGTAAATAAATACATGTGCGATTGAGTGGTAATCACTTTTGACACATCATTTGATATGTTTTGTATGTGATAACATTTGCAATAATATTCCTAGAAAATGATGAGTTTCTGCTAGCCATACTTGCTGTCCCCATGCTGGGAACTTATGGGAGACGTCCTTGCTAGACTTTTACGCTGAAAAATGGAACCCTGTCCTTAATATAACAATATTCTTCCTTCTCAATAGAAAATACTTGCTGCAAAGGAAATTTCAAGAAATAATTAGCAGATGTTTAAATTTTATCAGACTACACAGCTGTGAATTTGTTTTGAATCTCTGATATCTAGTGTCTTGTTGATATTTATCTTTTTATTCAGTACCATAATAGAGTACTTCCTAGTCTCCTGGTATTTGAGGAAACAATATTCTAGCTTACTTATTCTAAGAAGCAAAAATTTCCTAATCAATTTCTGGAGCCATAAATATGTTTTTCTAGCTCTCCTGTCAGAAGTTACTTTTCATTTTATCTGAAAAATTTATCCAAATTTTAAAACTTACTTTCTTATTTCCTCTGTCTTGCTTACATTCTCTCATTGTATTTTATTCTTCCCTTATTGTAGATCTCTTTGTAGTCAATTCTGTGAGATGGTTATCTTTCGTTCCCTTCTTGCTCTATTCATTTGAGCTCTGTTGAGAGAGTATCTTTGTGGAGCAACCTGCATTTCTATTAAATATACATAAGGAACATTTATGTTGATTCAGCAGAAGTCTCTGTCTGCTGGAAAAAGGAAAGCATAAAATTCACATATATTTGGGCAGTGGATTATTCATTACATGTCCTGGCATATGATGGTTTTTAATAGATTATATTTCAACTTTTTGACTTTATGGACTGAGTTCTGCAACAATCCAAGTTCACAATTTAGGCACCAATTTACACAGAGACAGCTGTTAATGATTATCAATGAATCCCTCACCTCAACAAATCTCTTATAACAGTATATATTATGTTTGAAAGTTTTAAGATTTGGGTTTTTCATTTTCCTATGAAAGTTTAACTCTTTTAAAGCTTTTTTAGCAGCAGACAAAATAAGTATTTTGAAGAAATGTAGCTACTACTTTACAGAGCCTAGCTCAATGCTAAGTTTGGAGAAAACCAGTGATAGGTATAGGACACATCAAAGGATAAATATACTTGTAATATATTCTGTTTTGGAAATGAGAATCTGGGATTTTATCAAAAAGGAAAGATCAGAATTTTTTGTCCTTTGATTTAGTTTTTATGAATCCTAAATAAAAGACATTGAGAGATAGCTTTCTGGTTTTTCAGTCAATCCATCATATCTGATTCTTTGTGACCCCATGGACTGCAGCACACCAGGCTTCCCTGTCCTTCACCATCTCTTTCAGAATTTTCCAGTTTGTTGTGATCCACAAGGTCAAAGGCTTTAGCAGAAGTAGATTTTTTCTGGACTTCTCTTTCTTTTTTCTATGATCCAATAGATGTTGGCAATTTGATCTCTGGCTCCTCTGCATTCTCTAAATCCAGCTTGTACATCTGGAACTTCTCAGTTCACATACTGCTGAAGCCTAGCTTGAAGATTTTTGAGCATTACCTTGCTAGTGAGTGAGTGAGTGAAAGTGGTTCAGTCATGTCCAACTCTTTGTGACCCAATGGACTATACAGTCCATGGAAATCTCCAGGCCAGAATGCTGGAGTGGGTAGCCTTTCCCTTTTCCAGGGGATCTTCCCAACCCAGGGATTGAACCCAGGTCTCCTCCATTGCAATTATGGGGTAATTTGAACATTCTTTGACTTTGCCCTTTTATGGGATTGGAAAGAAAACTGACTCTTTCCCATCCTGTGACCACTGCTTAGTTTCCCAAAATTGCTGACATTTTGAGTGCAGCGCTTTCACACCATCATCTTTCAGGATTTGAAATAGCTCAACTGGAATTCTATCACCTCCACTGGCTTTGTTCCCAGTGATGTTTCCTAAGGCCCACTTGACTTCACACTCCAGGATGTCTGGCTCTAGGTGAGTGATCACACCACTGTGGTTATCTGGGTCATTAAGATCTTTTTTGTACAGTTCTGTGTATTCTTGCCACCTCTTCTTAATATCCTCTGCTTCTGTTAGGTCCATACCATTTCTGTCCTTTATTGTGCCCATCTTTGCATGAAATGTTCCCTTGGTATCTCTAATTTTCTTGAAGAGATCTCTAGTCTTTCCCATTCTATTGTTTTCCTCTGTTTCTTTGCATTGATCACTGAGCAAGGCTTTCTTATCTCTCCTTGCTGTTCTTTGGAACTCTGCATTCAGATGGGTATATCTTTCCTTTTCTCCTTTGCCTTTCGTGTCTCTTGTTTTCTCAGCTATTTGTAAGGCCTCCTCAGACAGCCATTTTACCTTTCTTTTTCTTGGGGATGGTTTTGATCACTGTCTCCTGTACAATGTCACAAACCTCCATCCATAGTTCTTCAGGCACTCTGTCAGATCTAATCCCTTGAATCTATTTGTCACTTCCACTGTATAATCATAAGGGTTTTACTTTATGTCATACTTGAATGGTTTCAGAGAGAAGGAATTTAAGATCTCACTTTATGAGAACATGGTGGGAAAGAATAAGTAAGTACCAGTCTATCAAATACAGTTGAATGTTATGACTTTATTAGATTGTTTCCTAATGGATTTTCTATTTCAGCCTCTCCATATGCTCTATGGTTTAACTGATTGTTTTGATAAGGAGTTCTATTTTGATTAAATGTTTGATTTACTACATTTTCATTCTGTATATCAGTGACTGCATATCAAGTATTGGTCTATGTAATTAGGAATATAAAGTCATTGGAACCACAGTCCTGGCTTTGGAAGTGTTTCCAGTGTAATCAAAAGTGGTGACAAATAAGCCTATCCAACATATTGTAAGTGCTACAACCAAGCATTGCAGTTTTATTATAGGATAGAGTTGGGTATGCAGGTCCAAATTTTAGATTGTAGAATATAATACTTTCTGAAGGAGGTGACATTTGGGCTGGATTTTGAAATATTACATAACATTTTAATTGAATAAATACCTCTTGTATGTACTCTATAGCAAAGCACCACCATATCATTGCTCTAGCTTGGATATTTTCCTATCACTTCAATCTGGTCCCTGTCTCCTTTTGTGTGCCATAATAAGGTACCATTGCCCCCTGGTGGCCTTTACTTTACATTGTTGGCATGAGGAGAAAGGAACTAATTTCAGAGCCTATGACTGGTTGATTTCATTTCATTTCACTTCTCAAATTCTTTGCTTATACAGATAATGTAGCTTGGTGTGCTCTACATGACAAGTTACTTTTTCCCTATTGTTCTTAAAGTCAGCTATCCAAGACACCCAAAAGACAGCAGGGCCAGCTTACCTTTAATATTGGTTTAGATGTTCTCATTTTGGACCAGGCATGCCTAGAGATCAATGGGTGAGTAAATGTCAAATAATGATTCCTGCTTTTGTGGCAATTTTCAATGTAAAGAAGATAATCAGCTTGTTTATATCCCAGAGGTTTAATAAATTCCAATATATGGATTGACAGCAGTGTCTTTATCTCCTTGTCTCCTAACAACCACCAATGGTTCTCAACTGAGGAGACAATTTGTCCTCCTTCTCTTCACCACCCCAATCCCTGCCACAACTGGGGAACACTTGTTAATGTTTTAAGACATTGTTGCTTGTCACAACTGGAGTAGGTTTGTTTTTATCATTCAGTGGGTAGAGACCAGGGATACTGCTAATCATCCTGCATGCATGAAATGACCCCTCAGAACAAAGATTTATCTAGCCCCAAACTGAAAGTGAAGTTGCTCAGTCGAGTCCGACTCTTTGCAACCCCATGGATTATAGCCTACCAGGCTCCTCTGTCCATGGAATTTTCCAGGCGAGAGTACTGGAATGGTTGCCATTTCCTTCTCCAGGGATCTTTCCAACCCAGGGATTGAACCCAGGTCTCCTGCATTGCAGGCAGACGCTTTATCATCTGAGCCACCAGGGAAACCCCAAACTGGGATAGTGCTAAATGTGAGCGTGGCTGCAACAGAGTAATAAAAATATGATTTTTCTTTTGTATTTCAAAAAACAACCTATCTGTACTTCATCTTGCTCATGTTACATCATTAGCATAAATACATTTTACATTCTTTTCATTAGTAAAAATTAAATGTACAAGCTATAACATTTTTAGAATTTGTTAGATGAAAAAGGAAGTTTACAAGAGAAGCCTACAGTGCAAATTTTTAAGCTTATGAGAGATGATGTAATCTTAGTCAAAGATTCTAATTTTGCCGTATCTCAAAGAGTTTTGCCACATAGTTCATAAAATCATGAGACTCTTGGTTGGCTGTGTAGTGTTAAATGAGACTGCAGATGTGCTTTGTAAACCATTTATTTGAGTTCAGATTGTACAGATAACAGTGCATCATTTGGCACTATCCAACACAAATAATGTTTACTAAAGGTGGGTATTAAAATGTTCCTCCATATATAGAAGATTTTCTGATTTCAAAAAAAAAAAAAGAAAGAAAGAAAATAGTCATTTGAGATCTATCTTGTAAAGCAACAGGAATTTTCATGGTTATTTAATTTGAGACTTGTCAAAGAGAAATCATACTGAACACTTTTTAAGCAAGAAAGCCTTTTTTTCAAGACTGTTGTGGTGGGCACCCCAGCTATTGCAATAGAGAAGAGAGATTGAATTTGATTTTTCTGAAACAAAAACTTGAAGAATTTTTAAAAAATATTTGGGGTGAGTTAATGGAAAAGTACTGAAAGGCATTAGAAAGGAAGATGGTAAAGGGAATTAAGCCATCTGTGTTTGCTAATTCTCACTTTCTGAAATGAGGTTCCTACCCACTTACTGAAAATGAAAGATAGGAGTGCTGTCCCCTCTGATGATTCAAAGGAATGACTCCCAAGTTCACAAAAAAGACGTTTTCTGGGTTGTAGAGGATTTACATCTCAAAGCGGCAGAGAAAGAATTTACTGTTGCAAGTTTTCTGAAGTAAATGTTCTAAGGAAGGGGACATCTGGGATCTGCAGTCAAGGCGTAACCCATCTAAAGTTTAGTAAAGCTGAGGGGAACATGAACAGTATTGTGATTAGACTCTAGGAAAACAAAATTATTAGGAAAGATTAAACTAACCACCTAGAATTCTAACTGTTGTAAATAACATATTCAACATTATATAAAGAACACTTACTTTTCATATGAATGTCAACACCTATTTTTGAATGTTTAAAAACAGTGCATTTAGAATTTAAACTAAGAAGTGTTCATTTTATAAAATAAAAGATATCTACAGAGGGAACTATTATGTCTTTGATGAAAGATGAAACACACCTTGATTTGAAAACCTATATCTTTCATTATCCTCATTTGAGTAGCAGAATTATTTTCACTCTGCTGTATGTTGTTTCACAGATATCACTGAATCTTTTCATGTTCTCAGGATTTTCTTATCCCAACCTGTTGTCAAATGGAAGGTTGTTCTCTAGTGTGCCAGGAAGAATTCAAAGCTGTTGCCCAAGATTCTGATGTCTTGATGTACTCGTGCTGTGGAATGTTCTTCCCATGAGGCTGGACAGGACCCATGAATATATTAGAAAACTTGCTCCCTTTTGAGGTTACATCATATAGCAAAGGTAATTATTTAACTGCTCTGCTGTTATAATCTGACTTATCTGGGTCCTAGATATCCCCAATCATAAAATGAGAGGATTGAATAAGACCAGTATGTAACCCTAATGATTCTTCTGAAGAATATATTCTCCCTGAGATAGTAATAGTCTTCTGAAGTGAAGAAAACAATGTTCTTTCATCAAATAAGTTTGGAAAAGCTGAGTTAAACAAAGTAGAAGAGCTTTCTTTAGTGCAAGACAGCTTAGAGTCTTTAAAAGACTAATGTACATTGAAAATCTGTGAATAGATTTTACTATTCAGGGATTCTTATTTTACCAACGTATTTTTAATACTCTATTTGTATAAAACCAAATAAAATTCAATGGGTCAATGTTTTCTGGAACATATTTTGGGAGAAATTGTTCCAGAAATCTTGTTATTAAAGAGAGAAAGAAATATCATACCCTAAAATAATCATAATATTAAGATATTACCTACACAATGAATCAATTCTTGCATGTAAAGTGAATGATAAACTATGTGCAGAAAATGATTTGATGTTGTTTAATATGAATGATATTGGCCATGATGAATTTAATTTACTTTTCATTGCATTTAAATGTATACCTTTTTATTGAAAAAAGACCCAAAGCTTTAACATTTTTTAAAGTCAGATTCTCTAATATTTTTGAGTTCTTCAGATAGTTTATCAGTTAAGCTGTAAACCTTAATTCATCTCTCTCCCTCCATATTTACACATATATCCATAAAAAATACACACATATATTTTCCATTTAACAAGCACAATTGAATGCACTGATGTTCAATCAAACATTGTTTAATCACTGTTTATACTAAGGGACTCATTAACTTGAAATTACATAATTCTTCAAAAATGTGTCTCTTTCAATATAGACCTAATTACCTAAGACATTTTCTTAAGAAATGTCAGCTGATGAAGCAAAAATAAATAAGGAATATTTATTGTAACCTATTTTTTATGTACTATACTTTTTACAGCAAGTTCCAGATTTACAGGAAAATTAGGCAGAAAGTACAAAGTTCTCACTTCCTTTCTTTCACCCCACCCTATTTCCTTTTATTATTATCTTGCATTGGTATATGTACTGCATTGTTACATTTGATGAACCAATATTGATACTTTATTATTAACTGAATCTCATAGCTTCAATTAAGGTTCACTGTGTTGTATAGTGTGGATCAAAATAAACTGTGGAAAATTCTGAAAGAGATGGGAATACCAGACCACCTGACCTGCCTCTTGAGAAATCTGTATGCAGGTCAGGAAGCAACACTTAGACTAGACATGGAACAGCAGACTGGTTCCAAATAGGAAAAGGAGTACGTCAAGGCGATATATTGTCACCCTGCTTATTTCACTTATATGCAGAGTACAACATGAGAAACGCCGGACTGGAAGAAACACAAGCTGAAATCAAGATTGCCGGGAGAAATATCAATAACCTCAGATATGCAGATGACACCACCCTTATGGCAGAAAGTGAAGAGGAACTAAAAAGCCTCTTGATGAAAGTGGAGGTGGAAAGTGAAAAAGTTGGCTTAAAGCTCAACATTCAGAAAATGAAGATCATGGCATCCTGTCCCATCACTTCATGAGAAATAGATGGGGAAACAGTGAAAACAGTGTCAGACTTTATTTTTCTGGGCTCCAAAATCACTGCAGATGGTGATTGCAGCCATGAAATTAAAAGACGCTCACTCCTTGGAAAGAAAGTTATGACCAACCTAGATAGCATATTGAAAAGCAGAGACATTACTTTGCCAACAAAGGTCCGTCTAGTCAAGGCTATGGTTTTTCCAGTGGTCATGTATAGATGTGAGAGTTGGACTGTGAAGAAGGCTGAGCACCGAAGAATTGATGCTTTTGAACTGTGGTGTTGGAGAAGACTCTTGAGAGTCCCTTGGACTACAAGGAGATCCAACCAGTCCATTCTGAAGGAGATCAGCCCTGGGATTTCTTTGGAAGGAATGATGCTAAAGCTGAAACTCCAGTACTTTGGTCACCTCATGCGAAGAGCTGACTCATTGGAAAAGACCCTGATGCTGGGAGGGATTGGGGGCAAGAGGAGAAGGGGACAACAGAGGATGAGATGGCTGGATGGCATCAATGACTCTATGGACTTGAGTCTGAGTGAACTCCAGGAGTTTGTGATGGACAGGGAGGCCTGGCATGCTGCGATTCATAGGGTCTCAAAGAGTCGGACACGACTGAGTGACTGAACTAACTGAACTGACTGTATTGTAGAGTTTTATGTTTTTTCCAAATGCATGATGCCAGCATCCACCATCTTTTCAACTCAGCACAACTATCAGAGTAATTTTTTAAAATTATAGGACAACTCATGTCAGTGCCTTTCAATATCTTTCCTTTTTTAGAAAGTAAAAATTAAAAGAGAGACTTTAGATTCAACAACAATAGGGTGAAATAAAAATTTAAAAAATATTTACCATGCAAATACAAAGGGGGAAAAATAAGCATTGGAATATCTCTTAAAATATACTTTAAGAGAAAAATTATACATTTTATATTTATATAAATTTTATTATAAAAAACTATAGGGGACTGGAATGCAAAAGTAGGAAATCAAGTAACACCTCGGGTAACAGGCAAATTTGGCCTTGGAATATGGAATGATGCAGGGCAAAGGCTAATAGAGTTTTGACAAGACAGTGCACTGGTCATAGCAAATAACCTCTTCCAACAACACAAGAGAAGAATCTACACATGGACATCACCAGATGGTGAACACTGAAATCAGATTGATTATATTCTTTGCAGCCAAAGATGGAGAAGTTCTATACAGTCAGCAAAAACCAGACTGGGAGCTGACCGTGGCTCAGATCATGAACTCCTTATTGCCAAATTCAGACTTAAATTGAAGAAAGTAGGGAAAACCACTAGACCATTCAGGTATGACCTAAATCAAATTCCTTATGATTATACAGTGGAAGGGAGAAATAGATTTAAGGGACTAGATCTGATAGATAGAGTTCCTGATGAACTATGGACTGAGGTTCCTGGCATTGTATAGGAGACAGGGATCAAGACCAACCCCATGGAAAAGGAATGCAAAAAAAAGCAAAATGGCTCTCTGGGGAGGCCTTACAAATAGCTGTGAAAAGAAGAGAAGTGAAAAGCAAAGGAGAAAAGGAAAGATATAAGCATCTGAATGCAGAGTTCCAAAGAATAGCAAGGAGAGATAAGAAAGCCTTCCTCCATGATCAATGCAAAGAAATAGAGGAAAACAACAGAATGGGAAAGACTAGAGATCTCTTCAACAAAATTAGAGATACCAAGGGAACATTTCATGCAAAGATGGGCTCGATAAAGGACAGAAATGGTGTGGACCTAACAAAAGCAAAGGTATTAAGAAGAGGTGGCAAGAATCACAGAAGAACTATACAAAAAAGATCTTCATGACCCAGATAATCACGATGGTATGATCACTGACCTAGAGCCAGACATCCTGGAATGTGAAGTCAAGTGGGCCTTAGAAAGCATCACTACGAACAAAGCTAGTGGAGGTGATGGAATTCCAGTTGAGCTATTTCAAATCTTGAAAGATGATGCTGTGAAAATGCTGCACTCTATATGCCAGCAAATTTGGAAAACTCAGCAGTGGCCACAGGACTGGAAAAGGTCAGTTTTCATTCCAATCCCAAAGAAAGGCAATGCCAAAAAATGCTCAAACTACCACACAATTGCACTCATCTCACACGCTAGTAAAGTAATGCTCAAAATTCTCCAAGCCAGGCTTCAGCAATATGTGAACCGTGAACTTCCTGATGTTCAAGCTGGTTTTAGAAAAGGCAGAGGAACCAGAGAACAAATTGCCAACATCCGCTGGATCATCAAAAAAGCAAGAGAGTTCCAGAAAAACATCTATTTCTGCTTTCTTGACTATGCCAAAGCCTTTGACTGTGCGGATCACAATAAACTGTGGAAAATTCTGAAAAAGATGGGAATACCAGACCACCTGACCTGCCTCTTTAGAAACCTGGATGCAGTTCAGGAAGCAACAGTTAGAACTGGACATGGAACAACATACTGGTTACAAACAAGAAAAGGAGTACGTTAAGGCTATATATTGTCACCCTGCTTATTTAACTTATGCACAGAGTACATCATGAGAAACGCTGGGCTGGAAGAAGCACAAGCTGGAATCAAGATTGCCGGGAGAAACATCAATAACCTCAGATATGCAGATGACACCACCCTTATGGCAGAAAGTGAAGAGGAACTCAAAAGCCTCTTGATGAAAGTGAAAGAAGGGAGTGAAAAGTTGGCTTAAAGCTCAACATTCAGAAAACTAAGATCAAGGCATCTGGTCCCATCACTTCATGGCAAATAGATGGGGAAACAGTGGAAACAGTGTCAGACTTTATTTTTGGGGGCTCCAAAATCACTGCAGATGGTGATTGCAGCCATGAAATTAAAAGATGCTTACTCCTTGGAAGGAAAGTTATGACCAACCTAGATAGCATATTGAAAAGCAGAGACATTACTTTGCCAACAATGGTTTATCTAGTCAAGGCTATGGTTTTTCCAGTGGTCATGTAGGGATGTGAGAGTTGGACTGTGAAAAAAGCTGAGTGCAGAAGAATTGATGCTTTTGAACTGTGATGTTGGAGAAGACTCCTGAGAGTCCCTTGAACTGCAAGGAGATCCAACCAGTCCATCCTAAAGGAGATCAGTCCTGGGTGTTCATTGGAAGGACTGATGCTAAAGCTGAAACTCCAATACTTTGGCCACTTCATGCAAAGAGTTGACTCATTGGAAAAGACCCTGTTGCTGGGAGGGATTGGGGGCAGGAGGAGAAGGGGACAACAGAGGATGAGATGGCTGGATGGCATCACCGACTGGATGGACGTGAGTCAGTGAACTCTGGGAGTTGGTGATGGACAGGGAGGCCTGGTGTGCTGCAATTCATGGAGTCGCAAAGAGTCGGACACCTCTGAGCAACTGAACTGAACTGAACTGAACTAAAGAGAAAAACTGTTATTAGCGCTAGAGCCAGACATCCTAGAATGAGAAGTCAGGTGGGCCTTAAGAAGCATCACTACGAACAAAGCTAATGGAAGTGATGGATTCCAGCTGAGCTATTTCAAATTCTAAAAGATGATGCTGTGATATGCCGGCAAGTTTGGAAAACTCAGCAGTGGCCACGGGACTGGAAAAGGTCAGTTTTCCATTCCACTCCCAAAGAAAGGCAATGAAAAATGTTCAAACTACTGCAAAATTGCATCCATCTTACATGCTAGCAAAGTAATGCTCAAAATTCTCCAAGCCAGGCTTCAACAGTGCATGAATCAAGAACTTCCTTCCAGATGTTCAAGCTGCATTTAGAAAAGGCAGAGGAACCAGAGATCAAATTGCCAACATCAGTTCGATCATAGAAAAAGCAGGAAAATTCCAGAAAAGCATCTACTTCTGTTTTATTGACTATGCCAAAGCCTTTGACTGTGTGGATCACAGCAAACTGTGGAAAATTCTGAAAGAGATGGCAATACCAGACCGCCTTACCTACCTCCAGAGGAATTTGTGTGCAGGTTAAGAAGAAACAGTTAGAACTGGACAGGGAACAACAGTTTCCAAATTGGGAAAGGAGTACGTCAAGGCTGTATATGGTCTCCCAGCTTATTTAACTTATACTCAGAGTACATCATTTGAAATGCCAGATTGGATGAAGCACAAGCTGAAATCAAGATTGCCGTGAGAAATATCAATAACCTCAGATGTGCAGATGACATCACCCTTATGGCAGAAAGCAAAGAAGAACTAATGAGCCTCTTTTTTTAAAATTAATTTATTTAAGTGGAGGCTAATTACTTTACAATATTGTAGTTGTTTTTGCCATACATTGACATGAATCAGCCATGGGGTACATATGTCACCCATCCTGAACCCCCCTTCCACCTCCCTCCCAATCCCATCCCTCAGGGTCATCCCAGGCACCAGCCCTGAGCACCCTGTCTCATGCATCAAACCTGGACTAGTGATCTATTTCACAGATGGTGATGTCATGTTTCAATACTATTCTCTCAAATCATCCCACCCTTGCCTTCTCCCACAGAGTCCAAAAGTCTGCTCTTTACATCTGTGTCGCTTTTGCTGTCTCATATATAGGGTCATCGTTACCATCTTTCTAAATTCCATATATATGTGTTAATCTACTGTATTGTGATTTTCTTTCTGACTTACTTCACTGTGTATAATAGGTTCCAGTTTCATCCACCTCATTAGAACTGATTCAAGAGCCTCTTGATGAAAGTGAATGAGGAGAGTGAAAAAGCTGTCTTAAAACTCAACATTCAGAAAACTAAGATTATGGCATCTAGTCCCATCACTTCATAGCAAATAGAGGGGAAACAATGAACACAGTGACAGACTTTATTTTTTGGGGGCTCCAAAATCACTGCAGATGTTGAGTGCAGCCATGAAATTAAAAGACGCTTGTTCCTTGGAAGAAAAGCTATAGCAGATTGACAAGCAGAGACATTACTTTGCTGACAAAAGTCCATATAATCAAAGCTTTGGTTTTTCCAGTAGTCATGTATAGATGTGAGAGTTGGACCATAAAGAGAGTTGAGTGCTGAAGTATTGATGCTTTTGAACTGTGGTGTTGGAGAAGACTCTTGAGAATCCCTTGGACTGCAGAAAGATCAAACCAGTCAATCCTAAAGGAAATCAGTCCTGAATATTCATTTGAAGGACTGATGCTGAAACTGAAGCTCCAATTCTTTGGCCGCCTGCTGGGAAGAGCTGATTCATTAGAAAATACCCTGATTCTGGGATAGATTGAAGGCAGGAGAAAGGGATGACAGGATAAGATGATTGGATGGCATCACCAACTTGATGGACAAGAGCTTGCACAAGCTCCAGGAGTTGGTGATAGGTAGGGAAGCCTGGTGTGCTGCAGTCCACAGGGTCACAAAAAGTGGGACAAGACTGAGCAACTGAACTGAACTTAATAAAAGGAGATAGATAGATAGATAGATAGATAGATCAACATAGCCTTAAAATACATTAACAAACATTCACAGAATTAAAAGGAGGAATAGGTAATTCAGCAATAATAGTTGGAAACTTCAGTAGCCCACGTTAAATAATGGATAGAATGACTAGGCAGTACAACACAGGAAATAGAAGATTTGAATAACCCTATAAAACAATTGGCCTCTGGTGGCTCAGTCAGTAAAGAATCAGCCTGCAATGCAGAAGACCCAGGTTCAGCCCCTGAGTCTTCAAGATCCCCTGGAGAAGGAAATGGCAACCCACTCCAGTGTTCTTACTTGGGAAATCCCATGGACAGTGGAACCTGATTGGCTACAGTCCATGAGGCCGCAAAGAGGTGGACACGATTGCATGGACAAACCCTTCGAAAAACAACTATTAAATCAGACCTAACAGACACTTATCAAATGCTTTGCCCAATAACAAGGTCATAAATACTCATATCAAGTGCACACAAAACATTCTCCAAGATAGACAATATACTAAGCCACAACATGTTTTAACAAGTGTAAATATACTCATAAAGTATATTCTATAACAAAAGAATTAAAATAAATATCTATTCCTAATCTACTCCTAATCATAGGAGAAAATTTGTATAATTCACAAAGTTGTGGAAATTGAATAATGCACTTGTAAATATCCAATGAGTCAAAAAAGAAATCATTAAAGGAAAAACAGAATGCAATTTGAGATAAATAAGAATGAAAATACACATAAGAAAACTTCTGGGATGCAGCTAAAGCAGTGCTTAGAGGAAACTTGAAGAAGTACATACCACTATTTCAAAAGATATAAAATGAATACCCTGTCCTTCCATCTTTAAAAAAAGGAGCAAACTAATCCCAAAGTATGCAGAAGTAAGTAATAAACATTCAGAGGAAATAATATTAAAAGAAAGAACAGAAAACCGATAGAGAAAAGTAACAAAAATTCAGTTTTTAAAATGATCAACAAAATTGGCAAATCTTTAGCTATACTGATGAAGAAAAAAAATCAAAGAAAACTCAAATTATTAAATCAGGATTGAAAGGAGGTGCATCACTACCAATCTTACAGAAATAAAAAGCATGTAAATTGGTACAGCCTCTATGAAGAAAAGTATGCTGCTGCTGCTAAGTTGCTTCAGTCATGTCCGACTCTGCGCAACCCCATAGATGGCAGCCAACCAGGCTCCCCCATCTCTGGGATTCTCCAGGCAAGAACACTGGAGTGGGTTGCCATTTCCTTCTCCAATGCAGGAAAGTGAAAAGTGAAAGGGAAGTCGCTCAGTCAAGTCCGACTCTTCGCGACCCCACGGACTGCAGCCTACCAGGCTCCCCCGTCCATGGAATTTTCCAGGCAAGAGTACTGAAGTGGGGTGCCATCGCTTTCTCCAATGAAGAAAAGTATGGAATTTCTTTAAAAAAAAAAAAAACAAAAAACATCGAAGACTAGAGTTACCATATGATCCTACAACCTCACTTTGTTATTCGAAGATTCTAAAAGCCTCACTATCTAATCAGGCAAACATAAATAAACCCATGGAACCTGGAAATGGAAATGGGTTTGGGTGAACTCCTGGAGTTGGTGATGAACAGGGAGGCCTGGCGTGCTGCTATTCATGGGGTCGCAAAGAGTCAAACACAACTGAGCGACTGAACTGAACTGAACACTAATGATGTAGAACATTTTCATGTGCTTATTGGTTGTTTCATATGTTCTTTGGGGAAATGTCACAAGTGATATTAGTCTGTAGATTTATTTTGGCAAACCTCTAAATTAGGTTGTTTTGTTTTTTTTTATAAATGCTGTAGTAATTCACAAACAATAATCTGGTAGTTTTCCTTCTTATTTTATTTCTTTTTTTTTCCTTAAATAACATTAGGTTTATCTGCTTTTTAAAGATTTATCAAAATAAACTCATGACCATATAATTTCTTTAAGGGAGTATATTTCTGAAACTTACTCTGCATATTATATAAAATATGTCTTTTGTTATTCTTTGGCATACTTTGTTAAGTTATATTTGCTAAGACATCTGTTATTTTTATAGATTTTCATATTTATTTGAATAATGGAGATTACAGGGTAGAATAATCAATATAATCAAAGAGTTGGACACCACCCCTCTTCGCATCTCCTGCGCTGGCATGTGGGTTCTTTACTACTGTTACCACCTGGGAAGTCCATGTATTTGAGTGAAGTGAAGTGAATGTTGCTCAGTTCTGTCTGACTCTTTACGACCCCATGGACTGTAGCTGTCAGACTTTTTTTCCATGGAATTTTCCATGCCAGAATACTAGAGTGGGTTGCCATTTCCTTCTCCAGGGGATCTTCACAACCCAGGGATCAAACCCGAGTCTCTTGCATTGTAGGCAGACTCTTTACCATCTGAGCCACCAGGGAAATGATGTATTTGAATGGAATTATATAAATATTTTGGGCTTCCCAGGTGGTGCTGGTGGTAAAGAAGCTCTGGAGATCTCGGTTCTATCCCTGGGTCAGGAAGACACCCTGCAGAGGTCATGGCAACCCACTCCAGTATTCTGGCTTGGAGAATCCCATGGACAGAGGAGCCTGACAAGTCTACAGTCCATAGGGTCACAAAGAGTCAGAATGTCTTAGAATGTAAGCATGCATATAAATGTTTTACATAATTAAAAAACAAAACTAAAACGAATTTATTTTATTTTATTTTATTTTTAAACTTTACAATATTGTATTAGTTTTGCCAAATATCAAAATGAATCTGCCACAGGTATACCTATGTTCCCCATCCTGAACCCTCCTCCCTCCTCCCTCCCCATACCCTCCCTCTGGGTCGTCCCATTGCACCAGCCCCAAGCATCCAGTATCGTGCATCGAACCTGGACTGGCGACTCGTTTCATACATGATATTATACATGTTTCAATGCTAACACTTATTTAAAAAACCCTAAGCACTGAAGGTGAACTAAAATGAAAGAGATCTCACTTTATATTGAATTGGTGGCACAATATTTTTAAAAAGAATTATTCCCAGAGACTTAAAATATGCTAACAAACTATACATAACAATTAATGGGATACATACTAGAAACAAAGAAATTGCAAAAGACCCCACCTATGAGTAAGAAAACTGATATTCTTTGTGAGACTGTTGATTCTGTTGTTTTGAGGCTGTAGTGTATATGCTGCTGCTGCTGCTAAGTCGCTTCAGTTGTGTCTGACTCTGCGAACCCATAGACGGCAGCCCACCAGGTTCCCCGTCCCTGGGATTCTCCAGGCACGAACACTGGAATGGGTTGCCATTTCCTTCTCCAATGCATGAAAGTGAAAATTGAAAGTGAAATCACTCAGTCATGTCTGACTTTTAGCGACCCATGGGCCGCAGCCCACCAGGCTTCTCTGGGCAAGAGTACTGGAGTGGGGTGCCATTGCCTTCTCCATATTTGGGACTAAATCTAATGAATAGTTGGGCTCCTCTGATGGCTCAGTGGTAAAGAACCCACTTGCCAGTAGTGCAGGAGATGTTGGTTCCATCCCTGGGCTGGAAAGATTCTCCTCGAGAAGGAAATCGAAACTCATTCCAGTATTCTTACCTGCAAAATCTCATGGATAGGGCAGCCTGGAGAGCTATAGTTTGTGGAGTCTCAAAGTCAAACACAACTGAGTGACTGAGCAGGCACAATGAATAGTTATTAGTGTTATTGAGAATAGCATTTTTAGCATTTTTGAAAATAAATAGTGATATGAGATTAATGAGGTTAAGTAACACTTTATATAACTCTACTTGTGTAGTGTAAGTCTTGGTATAATCTCATATGTAATATTTGACAATATTTCATAGACCTTTCAAAGAAAGACCTAGGAACAATGATGAACTGATAGCATTGAGTGCTCAGAATAGAGTCTCAAAATACTAGTTTCTACTAAGAGAGAACAGGGCTCCTTGAATAAATTGATAATTGCAAGTATGGGATAGGAAATAAACAAGATAAACTTGGAATGTAATGTAACATCAAAAAACTATAAATACTATCAGGCATATCAAGAGGATTCAGGAGCCAACTTTTGAATAATTAAGCAATGAATATATATATATGTGTATGTGTGTGTGTGTGCGTGTATGTGTGTATATATATATATATATATATATATATATATATATATAATAGGCATCCCTTATGGCTCAGCTGGTAAAGAATCTGCCTGCAATGTGGGAGACCTGGGTTTTATCTCTGGATTGGGAAGATCCCTTGGTGGAGGGAAAGGCTACCCACTCCAGTATTCTGGCCTGAAGAATTCCATGGACTATATAGTCCATGAGGTAGCAAAGGGTCGGACACAACTGAGCGACTTTCACTTGATATATATAATATCTGTTTTACAAATATTTATATATAAGGCTTCCCTGGTTGCTCAGACTGTAAAGAATTTGCCTGCAATGCAGGAAGCCCAGGTTCAATCCCTGGGTTGGGAAGATCCCCAGGAGAAGGGAATGGCAATACATATATATAAACATATATTGTTTTGCTGTGCTCAGTCACTCAGTCATGTTTAACTCTTGGCAACCCCATGGATTGTAGCCCACCAGGCTCCTCTGTCCATTGGATTTTCCACACATGAACACTGGAGTGGGTGGCCATTTCCTCTTCCCAAGGAACTTCCCAAGCCAGGGATCAAACCCACCTCTCTAGAACCTCCTGCATTGGCAGGTGGCTTCTTTACTACTGAGTCACCAGGGAACCCCAATATAAACATATATTCAGTTCAGTTCAGTTCAGTCGCTCAGTCGAGTCTGACTCTTTGCGACCCCATAAATCGCAGCACGCCAGGCCTCCCTGTCCATCACCAACTCCCGGAGTTCACTCAGACTCACGTCCATCGAGTCAGTGATGCCATCCAACCATCTCATCCTCTGTCGTCCCCTTCTCCTCCTGCCCCCAATCCCTCCCAGCATCAGAGTCTTTTCCAATGAGTCAGCTCTTCGCATGAGGTGGCCAAAGTACTGGAGTTTCAGCTTTAGCATCATTCCTTCCAAAGAAATTCCAGGGCTGATCTCCTTCAGAATGGACTGGTTGGATCTCCTTGTAGTCCAAGGGACTCTCAAGAGTCTTCTCCAGCACCACAGTTCAAACACATCAATTCTTCGGTGCTCAGCCTTCTTCACAGTCCAACTCTCACATCCATACATGACCACTGGAAAAAACATAGGCTTGACTAGACGGACCTTTGTTGGCAAAGTAATGTCTCTGCTTTTGAATATGCTATCTACGTTGGTCATAACTTTCCTTCCAAGGAGTAAGCGTCTTTTAATTTCATGGCTGCAATCACCATCTGCAGTGATTTTGGAGCCCCAAAAAATAAAGTCTGACACTGTTTCCACTGTTTCCTATGAAGTGATGGGATCAGATGCCATGATCTTGGTTTTCTGAAGGATGAGCTTTAAGCCAACTTTTTAACTCTCCACTTTCACTTGCATCAAGAGGCTTTTTAGTTCCTCTTCACTTTCTGCCATAAGGGTGGTGTCATCTGCATATCTGAGGTTATTGATATTTCTCCCGGCAATCTTGATTCCAGCTTGTGCTTCTTCCAGTCCAGCGTTTCTCATGATGTACTCTGCATATAAGTGAAATAAGCAGGGTGACAATATACAGCCTTGAGTATATAAATATATACACAAATATATGTATACATATAAACTACTCTGTCTCTCTCTCTCTCTGTGTGTATATATATATATATATATATATATATATATATATTTATTTAAATGATTGAAATATATCAAATTAATCCATGGTGTAATACTGACACTATAAAAGAAAGAAAAATGAAAGAAACTAACTTCATTTGGAAGGTTCTAGGGAAACTTTGCACAATTCTGAAACTAGTAAAAAAAGAAAAGAAAAGAAATTAAAAATCTATCCCTGAAATTTCTATACAATTGGTTCCTGCAATTAAGAAGTAAAAAAATCATAATGAGAAGTCTTTTTCATAAAGATAATATGGCGTATAAATGAAGAAGAAATACTAGAACTAGAAAATTGTCATACTGAAGCTCCTTGGACTTCCCTAGTGGCTCAGTGGTAAAGACTCTGCCTGCCAATGCAGGACCCATGAGATCAGTCCCTCATTTGGGAATATCCCCTAGAGAAGGAAATGGCAACCCACTCCAGTATCCTTGCCTGGGAAATCCCATAGACAGAGGAGCCTGATGGGTTACAGTCCATAGGACTGGAAAAAGGGTCACACATGACAGCAATTAAACATCAGCAGCAATGATATAATTGAAGTATTATATACAGATGGCAATATCATGAGAAGAGAATCACCAAACATTATGGGACTACTCAGAGAAATATGCAACATAGCATTGTAAAGAAACAAACTCATAAGAAAGAGATCAAATTTGTGGTTATCAGAGGCAGGAGTTGGGGAGAGAGGAAACTGGATGAACTGGTTAAAAAATACACACTTGCAGTTAAATAATAAGTCCTATAGATATAACATACAACCTAATATAATTAACATTGCTATGCTATAAGAAAATAGTGAGCAAGGAGTTTTTTTTTTGTTGTTGTTGTTTAGTTTGTATCTATATGAGATGATGATGGATATTAACCAAACTTATTGTTGTAATCATTTCATGATGTGTGAAAATCAGATAATTATACTGTACATCTTAAACATATTGTATAATGCTATAAGTCAATTATATCTAAATAAAACAGGAAGAAGAAAAAAAAATCTCACCAAAATAAAAAAATAAAACTTAGGTCAATGCTTTAAATCTCATACCTTACCAATTTACAAGAAATACAGGAGATGAATAAACAGATTAAATCACAGTAAGAGGGAGTAATTGGCAAAATCCACATAATGAGAAACTGTATCAGAGAAAAAAGTCCATTTTCTTTCACAAATACAAAAGAGAAAAGGGAATTTATAAAATTATGAGAACATTTTTAAAATAAGATGAAAAAGGAAACAAAATATCAATGAATCTGAAAGACTAAAATAGACAAAATTATCCTGAAAATGAGAAACGACTAAAGAAGGCATGCATAGATAATATTATGTGTATAAAAGGAATATAACTCTTCCTAGAGAAGTGAAATGATAAAAGCAAATGTTATATAAGAAATTAATGTAGAGTGTTCTCCAAGGGTGAGGACAAGTGAGTTTTGGGTAAAGCAGGAACCTACAAGTCCCTGGTTTAGTCTTCTTGGAGTCTTCAAGATGCTGAATTGTGTCTGACTCTTGTGACCTCATGGACTAGATCCCATCAGACTCCTCTGTCCATCGGATTTCCCAGGAGATGGAGTTTATCCTGAAGATCATGGTTCTTTAGTCTCTAGATGATGTTTTATCAATGCTGTTGTATAGAAGGAGAAGTTTTGAAACTACTGTAAAAATAAGACCGATAACTGGAAGCAGGTGGCTTAAGTCCAAACCCTGACTCCAGGGAACTCCTGACTCCAGGGAAATTAATTGACAGGAGCTCATCAAACGCCTCCATACCTACACTGAAACCAAGCACCACACAAGGGCCAACAAGTTCCAGGGTAAGACATACCAAGCAAATTCTCCAGCAACACAGGAACACAGACCTGAGCTCTAAGATACAGGCTGCCCAAAGTCACCCCAAAACCAAAGACATCTCATAACTCATTACTGGACACTTCATTGCACTCCAGAGAGAAGAAATCCAGCTCCACCCACCAGAACACCGACACAAGCTTCCCTAACCAAGAAACTTTGACAAGCCCCCTGTACAAACCCACACACAGCGAGGAAATGCCACAATAAAGAGAACTCCACAAACTGCCAGAATACAGAAAGGACACCCCAAATTCAGCAATTTAAACAAGATGAAGAGACAGAGGAATACCCACCAGGTAAAGGAACAGGATAAATGCCCACCAAACCAAACAAAAGAGGAAGAGGTAGGGAATCTACCTGATAAAGAATTCTGAATAATGATAGTGAAATTGATCCAGAATCTTGAAATCAAAATGGAATCACAGATAAATAGCCTGGAGACGAGGATTGAGAAGATGAAAGAAAGGTTTAACAAGGACCTAGAAGAAATAAAAAAGAGTCAATATATAATGAATAATGCAATAAATGAGATCAAAAACACTCTGGACGCAACAAATAGTAGAATAACAGAGGCAGAAGATAGGATTAGTGAATTAGAAGATAGAATGGTAGAAATAAATGAATCAGAGAGGATAAAAGAAAAATGAATTAAAAGAAATGAGGACAATCTCAGAGACCTCCAAGACAATATTAAACGCTACAACATTCGAATCATAGGGGTCCCAGAAGAAGAAGACAAAAAGAAAGACCATGAGAAAATATTTGAGGAGATAATAGTTGAAAACCTCCCTAAAATGGGGAAGGAAATAATCACTCAAGTCCAAGAAACCCAGAGAGTCCCAAACAGGATAAACCCAAGGCGAAACACCCCAAGACACATATTAATCAAATTAACAAAGATCAAACACAAAGAACAAATATTAAAAGCAGCAAGGGAAAAACAACAAATAACACACAAGGGAATTCCCATAAGGATAACAGCTGATCTTTCAATAGAAACTGTTCAAGCCAGGAGGGAATGGCAAGACATACTTAAAGTGATGAAAGAAAATAACCTACAGCCCAGATTATTGTACCCAGCAAGGATCTCATTCAAATATGAAGGAGAAATCAAAAGCTATTCAGACAAGCAAAAGCTGAGAGAATTCTGCACCACCAAACCAGCTCTCCAACAAATACTAAAGGATATTCTCTAGACAGGAAACACAAAAAGGGTGTATAAATTCAAACCCAAAACAATAAAGTAAATGGCAATGGGATCATACTTATCAATAATTACTTTAAACGTAAATGGCTTGAATGCCCCAACCAAAAGACAAAGATGGGCTCAATGGATACAAAAACAAGACCCCTACATATGTTGTCTACAAGAGACCCACCTCAAAACAGGGGACACATACAGACTGAAAGTGAAGGGCTGGAAAAAGATTTTCCATGCAAATAGGGACCAAAAGAAAGCAGGAGTAGCAATACTCATATCAGATAAAATAGACTTTAAAACAAAGGCTGTGAAAAGAGACAAAGACGGTCACTACATAATGATCAAAGGATCAATCCAAGAAGAAGATATAACAATTATAAATATATATGCACCCAACACGGGAGCACTGCAATATGTAAGACAAATGCTAACAAGTATGAAAGGAGAAATTAACAATAACACAATAATAGTGGGAGACTTTAATACCCCACTCACACCTATGGATGGATCGACTAAACAGAAAATTAACAAGGAAATACAAACTTTAAATGATACAATAGACCAGTTAGACCTAATGACATTTCATCCCAAAACAATGAATTTCACCTTTTTCTCAAGTGCACACGGAACCTTCTCCAGGATAGATCATATCCTGGGCCATAAATCTAGCCTTGGTAAATTCAAAAAAATGGAAATCATTCAAGCATCTTTTCTGACCACAATGCAGTAAGATTAGATCTCAATTACAGGAGAAAAACTATTAAAAATTCCAACATATGGAGGCTGAACAACATGCTGCTGAATAACCAACAAATCACAGAAGAAATCAAAAAAGAAATCAAAATTTGCATAGAAACAAATGAAAGTGAAAACACAACAACCTAAAACCTGTGGGACACTGTAAAAGCAGTCCTAAGGGGAAAGTTCATAGCAATACAGGCATACCTCAAGAAACAAGAAAAAAGTCAAATAAATAACCTAACTCTACACCTAAAGCAGCTAGAAAAGGAAGAAATGAAGAACCCCAGGGTTAGTAGAAGGAAAGAAATCTTAAAAATTAGGGCAGAAATAAATGCAAAAGAAACAAAAGAGACCATAGCAAAAATCAACAAAGCCCAAAGCTGGTTCTTTGGATAAATAAAGTTGACAAACCATTAGCAAGACTCATCAAGAAACAAAGGGAGAAAAATCAAATCAATAAAATTAGAAGTGAAAATGGAGAGATCGCAACAGACAACACAGAAATACAAAGGATCATAAGAGACTACTATCAGCAATTATATGCCAATAAAATGGACAACGTGGAAGAAATGGACAAACCCTTAGAAAAGTACAACTTTCCAAAACTGGACTAGGAAAATCTTAACAGACCCATCACAAGCATGGAAATTGAAACTGTAATCAGAAATCTTCCAGCAAATAAAAGCCCAGGTCCAGATGGCTTCACAGCTGAATTCTACCAAAAATTTAGAGAAGAGCTAGCACCTAACCTACTCAAACTCTTCCAGAAAATTGCAGAGGAAGGTAAACTTCCAAACTCATTCTATGAGGCCACCATCACCCTAATACCAAAACCTGAAAAAGATGCCACAAAAAAAGAAAACTAAAGGCCAATATCACTGATGAACATAGATGCAAAAATCCTTAACAAAATTCTAACAATCAGAATCCAACAACACATTAAAAAGATCATACCCCATGACCAAGTGGGCTTTATCCCAGGGATGCAAGGATTCTTCAATATCCACAAATCAATCAATGTAATACACCACATTAACAAATTGAAAAACAAAAACCATATGATTATCTCAATAGATGCAGAGAAAGCCTTTGACAAAATTCAACATCCATTTATGATAAAAACTCTCCAGAAAGCAGGAATAGAAGGAACATACCTCAACATAATAAAAGCTATATATGACAAACCCGCAGCAAACATTATCCTCAATGGTGAAAAATTGAAAGCATTTCCCCTAAAGTCAGGAACAAGACAAGGGTGCCCACTTTCACCATTACTAGTCAACATAGTTTTGGAAGTTTTGGCCACAGCAATCAGAGCAGAAAAAGAAATAAAAGAAATCCAAATTGGAAAAGAAGAAGTAAAACTCTCACTGTTTGCCCATGACATGATCCTCTACATAGAAAACCCTAAAGACTCCACCAGAAAATTATTGGAACTAATCGATGAATATAGTAAAGTTTCAGGATATAAAATCAACACACAGAAATCCCTTGCATTCCTATACACTAATAATGAGAAAATAGAGAATTTAAGGAAACAATTCCATTCACCACTGCAATGAAAAGAATAAAATATTTAGGACTATATCTACCTAAAGAAACTAAAGACCTATATATAGAAAACTATAAAAAAAACTGGTGAAAGAAATGAAAGAGGACACTAATAGATGGTGAAATATACCATGTTCATGGATTGGAAGAATCAATATAGTGAAAATAAGTATAGTACCCAAAGCAAATTATAGATTCAATGCAATCCCCATCAAGCTACCAACGGTATTCTTCACAGAGCTAGAACAAATAATTTCACAATTTGTATGGAAATACAAAAAACCTCGAATAGCCAAAGGTATCTTGAGAAAGAATGGAACTGGAGGAATCAACCTGCCTGACTTCAGGCTCTTCTACAAAACAACAGTCATCAAGACAGTATGGTACTGGCACAAAGACAGAAATATAGATCAATGGAACAAAATAGAAAGCCCAGAGATAAATCCACGCACATATGGACGCCTTATCTTTGACAACGGAGGCAAGAATATACAATGGATTAAAGACAATCTCTTTAACAAGTGGTGCTGGGAAAACTGGTCAACCACTTGTAAAAGAATGAAACTAGAACACTTTCTCACACCATACACAAAAATAAACTCAAAATGGATTAAAGATCTAAACATAAGACCAGAAACTATAAAACTCCTAGAGGAGAACATAGGCAAAACACTCTCCGACATACATCATAGCAGGATCCTCTATGACCCACCTCCCAGAATATTGGAAATAAAAGCAAAAATAAACAAATGGGACCTATTTAAACTTAAAAGCTTCTGCACAACAAAGGAAACTATAAGCAAGGTAAAAAGACAACCTTCAGAATGGGAGAAAATAACAGCAATTGAAGCAACTGACAAACAACTAATCTCAAAAATATACAAGCAACTCCTACAGCTCAATTCCAGAAAAATAAATGACCCAATCAAAAAATGGGCCAAAGAACTAAATAGACATTTCTCCAAAGAAGACATACAGATGGCTAACAAACACATGAAAAGATGCTCAACATCACTCATTATCAGAGACATGCAAATCAAAACCACTATGAGGTACCATTTCACACCAGTCAGAATGGCTGGGATCCAAAAGTCTACAAGCAGTAAATGCTAGAGAGGGTGTGGAGAAAAGGGAACCCTCTTATACTGTTGGTGGGAATGCAAACTAGTACAGTCACTATGGAGAACAGTGTGGAGACTCCTTAAAAAACTGGAAATAGAACTGCCTTATGATCCAGCAATCCCACTGCTGGGCATACACACTGAGGAAACCAGAAGGGAAAGAGACATGTGTACCCCAATGTTCATTGCAGCACTGTTTATAATAGCCAGGACATGGAAGCAACCTAGATGTCCATCAGCAGATGAATGGATAAGAAAGCGGTGGTACATATACACAATAGAGTATTACTCAGCCATTAAAAAGAATACATTTGAATCAGTTCTAATGAGGTGGATGAAACTGGAACTTATTGTATAGAGTGAAGTAAGCCAGAAAGAAAAACACCAATACAGTATACTAACGCATATATATGGAATTTAGAAAGATGGTAACAATAACCCTGTATACAAGACAGCAAAAGAGACACTGATGTATAGAACAGTCTTATGGACTCTGTGGGAGAGGGAGAGGGTGGGAAGATTTGGGAGAATGGTATTGAAATATGTATAATATCATATATGAAACGAGTCGCCAATCCAGGTTTGATGCACAATACTGGATGCTTGGGGCTGGTGCGCTGGGACGACCCAGAGGGATGGTATGGGGAGGGAAGAGGGAGGAGGGTTCAGGATGGGGAACACTTGTATACCTGTGGTGGACTCATTTCGATATATGGCAAAACCAATACAATATTGTAAAGTTAAAAAATAAAATTAAATTAAAAAAATTAATGTAAAGATTATTAATGTAAATCCTAGACAAATTTATTTGCCTAAATATATGGACCTAAGAGAAAGTAAACTATGAAAATTTTGTCTACATTTTCTCAGGGCAGGATATTTTTCATTTTTTAAGTTACTGCAAATTTGATAGTTAAAAATTAGCATTGCATCTCTATGTGTATTTCTCTCCTGTCAGAGAGGGAGGCTATCTCCATATATAAGTATCAGCCTCTTGTATTTAATATTTTATGAATTGCATTTTTATATACTTTGCCAAATTTTATTTGTAATAACTCTTTATAGATTAAAGTTGTTAGCATTTATTATGCATATGAATAACACTTTGTGCCAATTTCTCATTTGTCTTTTTAAAGAACTCACAAATTTAGTAACACTTCAGTTATTTATTCAAAGAAAAATTTACTTTATTTCTGGATGGTTTGAATGCTCTTTCTTTGCAGCTAACAGAGATAGTATAAAAAAACACCTTTACTAAATAATGTGCTAAGTCACTTCAGTTCAGTTCAGTTCAGTTCAGTCGCTCAGTCTGTCCGACACTTTGCAACCCCATGAATCGCAGCATGCCAGGCCTCCCTGTCCATCACCATCTCCTGGAGTTCACTCAAACTCACGTCCATCGAGTCGGTGATGTCATCCAGCCATCTCATCCTCTTTCGTCCCCTTTTCCTCCTGCTCCCAAGTCTTTTCCAGTGAGTCAACTCTTTGCATGAGGTGGCCAAAGTACTGGAGTTTCAGCTTGAGTATCATTCCTTCCAAAGAAATCCCAGGGCTGATCTCTTTCAGAATGGACTGATTGGATCTCCTTGCAGTCCAAGGGACTCTCAAGAGTCTTCTCCAACAAAATAGTTCAAAAGCATCAATTCTTCGGCTTCAACAGTGTCCAACTCTTTGCAACACTGTGGACTGTAGCCCGCCAGGTTCCTCTGTCCATGGGATTCTCCAGGCAAGAATATTGGAGTGGATTAACTAAATTTAATGCAATCAGCTAAATATTCTCTTTAAACAGTGTCCTCATGGTTTAGATTTCTAGTTCCCCTCCCATCTAGGCTTCTACATAACATTGAGTCTCCCTTAAATTCTAAAATCTTCTATGTGTGCCATGAAGGTTAACTTGAGAGATGCAATGCAAGAGTCTTACCCAAAGGTATAGGTAGGAGAATTGGTTGTTGGTTGACTGATGATTCAAATTCCTTCTGGGTGTGCAACAACATATTGGTTAACCTCTTTTTATTTTTAAGTGCATGATGAGCAGTATTCATCAACCATCAGTTGATCAGACAGATTTTGCCAGTGCAATTGTTGTTTAGGTGGATGAACAGATCCTAGGTGCTGCCTCCTACTCCACCATCTTTCCAGAATCCTCGCTTATTTCCAATTACTTTTGAATTTCAATTTGAAATTTATTGAAAATCGAGCATGTTACTTTTACTGTGATATATAATATGATTAAGGCCTATTTTTACTGTTGAGTAGTTCAGAATATAGTGTATACATGTATATGGCAAAGAATGGATACCACGTCATTTATCTACTAAGAATAGTATCATTTGATGAGCTCTACAGGATGGACACAATTGTTACATCTGTTTAGAAAAGGTGGGAGTAACCTTCAGGTGAAAGTAAGCACAGAAATGAATAGGATATCTGCGTTGAACCTTCATCCAACAAACACAGACTGAATGTCCAAAATATTACTGGCATTGTGCTAAGTGCTAGGTTTACATATTCACTTAAGATATGAACTCAACCCTTACAGAGCCTGAGACAATCTATTAAGCACCTTAAAGGGTAAATGTTTGTACCATATTCAACTTCTAAAAACCAATGCCAATTCTGATGCTAACTAATGATTCTCACACCCATTCTAACATGGAGATACAGAGATTTTTCCCACATCACTAGTAATTCAGCAATACTATCTGGGCATCCCGCAATCTAACTCAATGTTAACACAATCTACCTGGAGATAACATAAGATCCCACAAGTTAAGGACTCAGTCCTAAAAGACTGCCCCCATCCATTCCAGATGCCAATTTCAAGTCCAGGTTGTTACCTGTGCTTCTGAGCCACTGGCTATAGAGTGGCGGTTCTAAGACCCACCCCCTCCACCTTGAGTTCCATTAATTTGCTAAAGCAATTCACAGAATTCAGAGAAACATTTTCCCTAGTAAATTACCAATTTATTATAAAAGGTTATATAATTCAGAAACAGTCAGATGGAAGAGATACATAAGGCAAGATATAGAGAAAAGTGCTTGGAGCTTCCATGCTGTCTCCAGGTATGCCATGATCCCAGCACATCCTATGCTCACCAACCTAGAAGCTTTCTGAACTCAGTCCTTTGAGTTGTTAATGGAGGCTTCATTGCATAGGCATGATTGATAAAATAATTGGCCATCGGTGACATAGTCAGTCTCTGTAGTGTCCAGCCCGTCTAACTTCTCAGGAGGTCCAGGGAAAGGCAAGGTAGCAAGGCACTGAGAGTTCCAGCCCTCTGGTCACTTGGTTGATTCTCCTAGTAACCAGCCCATCCTTTGATTAGCTGCTTGTGCGTCTGTGCTAAGTCACTTCGGTCGTGTCCAACTCTTTGTGACCCCATGGACTGTAGCCACCAGGCTCCTCTCTCCATGTGATTCTCCAGACAAGAATACTGGAGAAGGTTTCCATGTCCTCCTTGAGGGGATCTTCCCAACCCAAGGATCAAACCCATAATTCTATGTCTCCTGTATTGGCAGGCGGGTTCCTTATCACTAGAGCCACCTTTTCAAAAGTCATTTTACTTAGGAAGTTTCAGGTTTAGGATGAGAAAATATTTCTGTGTCAGAAAAGGGTGGAAGACCAAAGGTATATTTCTTATTATAAATTGCAATATCACAAAGGGTGAGTAAAATGTTATCAAGATTGATACAAATAAAAGAAAGGGAAGACAAGTGTACTAAAAATACTGCTGGCATAAAGGCAAGAAGACTCCAAATGTCCACATTTCTGTTATTTACTAACTGATCAGTGTTGTTGAAGTCTGTGAGACATTAAACCTTTCATTTAACACCTTTAGCCATAGGACAACTATTTCTAATTTAGGCAATAGCGGTTGGATATACGGACTTCCCTGGTGGCTCAGCTGGTACAGACTCTGCCTGCAGTGCGGGAGACCTGGGCTCGATCCCAGGGTTGGCAATATCCCCTGGAGAAGGGACAGGCTACCCACTCCAGTATTCTGACCTAGAGAATTCCATGGACTGCATAGTCCATGGGGTCACAAAGAGTCAGATATGGTTGGATATATATTTATATTTCATTCTACTGTAAAGTGCATTGCTTTTAAGCCTCTGTAAAGAACTTTTTTATATTTTTCTTAATGAATTGAGATCATTTGAACTAAATTAAAGATACCTAGGTCATGTTTAATAAAAAGCTGAATTGCCTAAGAATTGTATTTTTTTGTTGCTGCTGTTGTTGTTTCTGCTTCTCTCAAACACTTTCCCATTTTCATTACTCCAAATCTTTGCCATCGCCTGGTGGCTTTATTATTATTCTTATTACAATGCCAAAGTTTTTCTGAGCAACTGAAGGAAAGAGTCACAAAACAGTATTTTGCAATAATAATTCTGAAATTAGATTGAAATAAATGAGAAATTAGTAATTTAGAAAAATACACTTAAAAGATTAAAATTGCTCACCCCTGAACTATCAGAGAATTCTTCTAAAACTACTAGGGAAATTCTTATACTTTACCTATCTTTGGGCATGTATATTTTAGAACTAAAATTTGCATCAGCCAAAGCTAGGGATTTTACAGATGACTGATGCCTGTGAAAATGAGATTTCTCCCCTGAACTTGCTTTAATTAAAATGCTGTAAGTAAGGGAAGATTTTAAAGTGCCAATCTCCATGTTTGGTTAGTGCCAGCTTTCTAGAAACATGGCTTTCGTTTGAGTATCAAAGAGCTCAGGTGCTCAGGTTCTGCACTGTATATATACTGGCTGTTTAACACTCCTGGTCTTCATACACGATGGGCAAAATGAATAAGAGGTCTTTAGTTAATTACACACCTTTTGTTTTTTTTTTTTTTTGTCGCCTCTTTTTGATATTAAGTACTTAAATTGGTAATGATAAACTTCTATACGACTTTGAGGTTGAATATAAAGCCTAGAATTGAGGACCCAGAGAAGCTATGTTTGAAATGACTCTTCATCTTTTCTTCATAGGAATTAGAACTTTGATAAGCACCAAGTCCTCTTACTCACAGTAACAGAAAAATTCATTTTCCACAGGTCATTTTTCCTGTAATTTCAGATCACAGGAATGTTCATAGGCAGATTGGTCAAGGTTATCTAGTAATAACCAAGGGAGAACAATTTTATCACCTTGTGATAATTACTTGTGGATAAAACAAACACTGTACATTGTACCCTCATTTAGTCCCCTTAACACATTATATGTGTAAGTATGTATACCTTTTGTTGGGTAAAATCTATACTCATATGCATCACAATTAAATTACAATATGTATATAACTATATTTATGTATAGGTTATCAAATATAAGTATTAATAATTATATTAAGATCAGCAACTGAGCTCAGTTTCAAAAGCAATAGCTTAGTTAACTTTCCTGTGAAAATATCAATAAAAGAAACAAATATGTCTATAGCACTATAAGCTTCAGTTTTTATTTTGTTTTTCAATATAGAGAGACATTTCTATAGAATATCTGTGCACATTATTGTTTAAAAAGGCAAATGATGTTTATTATATACTTACTTTGTCTCCAGGACTGTACTAAATGCTTCAATATATTCATTTTTAGAGCCCACAGAATGAACCTATAAAGTAAGAATTTTGCTTTTATTTCAAAAAATGAGGCACTTACTAGTTATGTATCTTCTCAAGTAGTTAAGCCAAGAAATGAATCCAGAAAGCCTAACTCCAGAAACTCTGCTTTTACTGCTTTAATCTTATGTTTTATGAATCAATTATTTTTCTATATATGTATTTATTTATTTTCCTCCTTCCCAAATAAACAAATGCCAGAGATATCAGAGGCAGGATATGTCTCAAGAGTTCATATTCTGAGTCATCCGGCTCTAGTGTCTGCCAGAAGTGAGAGTGAAAGGAAGGCTGTAATGGGAAAAGTCTCACTCAGAATGGGAACATAACGTAAATAGTGTAGAGTGGAATTCTTGGATGAACTCTAGAGATGAATTCTTGGTGAGTTCTGCTTCCTCCCTCTCTCTCTCTTTCTCTCTCTCGTATTTTATTGTACAATAGAATGCATAAGAAATTATATATTCTTACTATATATGCATATTTTACACAAACACACGTGTGTGTATGAAGAATTACATTGTGAACAACACCACAGATCAATTAATTAAACACTAATGGAACTGCTGAGGCCTTTTGCTTCTTTCTTATCCAACTTGCTCACCTAGAATTTTGTGACAGTTATTTTCCTGATTTTCTTTGTATTTTTATTAGCTGTGCATGCATTCCTAAACCTTACAGTTTAATTTTGATTGTTTTAAACTTTATGTGAATAGAATTTTTTTGATATATGTATGACTTTAAAATTTTATATTAGTTGCATTTCTTATAAATATATGTATATTAAGTTTTGATGACCCTATAATTTTATGCTATTTTCATTCAGAGATGAATCAAGATTCTAATATATATTTTAAACTGATGGAAAAAAATTCCACCTTATTTATTTGATTTAGAGTTTTTTTATTGGGGAATAATTGGTTTACAATGCTGTGTTGGTTTCTGCCGTACAACAACACAAATCAGCCATAAGTATATATCTATCCTCTCCCTCTTGAGCATCTCTTGATCTAGAATGTTTAAACAGTATTATCTCTATTTGTGGGGCCTTCCTGGTAGCTCAGACAGTAAAGAATCCACCTTCAATGTGGAAGACCTAGGTTCGAAACCTGGTTGGGAAGATCCCCTGGAGAAGGGCATGGCAACCCAAACCAGTATAATTCAAAAGAGCTTGTGCAATGAATATTATGGGAAATAATTCTATAAAAATTATTTCCGTGTTTTTGTTTATGCTGATTATTTTGTGTCTAGATTTGATGTGGATCAATTTTTTAATAATGTTACCTCTTTCATATTCATATGAAATTCTAAATACTCCTCTGTTAAATGTGTTTATCTACTCCCTTTTAGTGAATCACACATTTCTCCACTCATAATTTTTGATTTTATGGCTGAAATCTCTTTTACTTTAAAGTTATTTGATTAAATTCTCTAATAGTTAAAAGACAAGTAAGCATTGGTTAATTGGTGAATAACTCTGGTGACATTTCTTACTAATAACATTATCCTGAATAGCATTAATTTGTTTTTATTCTGTAATTGCAATATTGATGGTTATTTTGACAACAAAAATTCTTTGAGAAAGTATTTTTAAATTGCTACATGGCTGAAATAATGTATTCATTTATTTTGTATTTATTTTTATTGCTTTACATAGCAAAATATGTATTTTTATTTAGTGTTTCTCTTATAAAATTCATTTAGCTATATTTCTAGTTGTAAGGCTTCTTTCTATATTTTTCTTTAGTATTTTCTTTTTAAAAATTTGTAGTGTTGAAAGCAAAAAGATAACATCTAAACAGTGTTTAAAGTATATTTATATTACTGTAAAAAAAAACTTCCTTATTTTATTGGAGTAATACTTTCGGTCAATGTGACCAATATATTTGTCTAAATCATTAAGATTCTGTGACTTTGCAGAATACAATTTAAAAGTTGCAATATAATGTTAAAATGAAAATATTAAAAGAAACATTTATTTAAAAACATGTTGATATGGAAATCATTCTAAACCATATCTGCTAAGCAATTGTCTTTCCTTTTTCACAATGTTGAAAACCTAGAAGAAACAGGAAAGCTGATCCATATACACAGCTTTATAGTTGCCCTGTCTATTACCTTGTTAACAAAACTACCTCCTTCCAGAACTATTTTTATTAAAATATGTGTTTATCTTCAGGGGAAAATTTAATGTCTTATCCATTTTATAGTAAGTGAAAAATAGCCTCTGTATTATAAAATATTATAGGATTCTGCCTAAATTGTCCTTCATTTAACTGAAAAGAGTATCAGAGAATATATATTTTCCCAAAAGTTTTATAACATGACCTCAGGAGGAATCAGATATATATAACTGAAAATTGTGTCTTATAACATAAATTCTGCTTAGTGAGCACTTTTATCAAAGAAATACAAAACATCTTTTAATTTTTCTTCACAGAATTTGTTAAGTGATGATAAGATTTGCTCTCACTCTGGGAAAATCTGGTGAACAAGATAGCAAGTCAAAGTCCTTACGATATGATAGCTATCTTTTAATTAAGGTACATATTTCTTTACTTTTACTATTATATCTCTTCAGATTTTCTATAAACTAGATGGGGAAACAGTGGCTGACTTTATTTTTGGGGGCTCCAAAATCACTCCAGATGGTGATTGAAGCCAGGAAGTTAAAATATGCTTACTCCTTGGAAGTAAAGTTATGACCAACCTAGATAGCATATTAAAAAGCTAACAAAGCCAACAAAGGTCCGTCTAGTCAAGGCTATGGTATTTCCAGTGGTCATGTATGGATGTGAGAGTTAAACTGTGAAGAAAGCTTAGCGCCAAAGAATTGATGCTTTTGAACTGTGGTGTTGGAGAAGACTCTTGAGAGTCCCTTGGAATGCAAGGAGATCCAACCAGCCCATTCTAAAGGAAATCAGTCCCGGGTGTTCATTGGAAGGACTGAGGCTAAAGCTGAAACTCCAATACTTTGGCCACCTGATGCGAAGTGCTGACTCATTGGAAAGGACTCTGATGCTGGGAGGGATTGGGGGCAGGAGGAGAAGGGGACGACAGAGGATGAGATGGCTGGATGACATCACCGACTCGATGGACATGAGTCTGAGTAAGTTCCAGGAGTTGGTGATGGACAGGGAGGCCTGGCGTGCTGTGATTCATGGGGTCGCAAAGAGTCAGACACGACTGAGCGACTGAACTGAACTGGTGTGCTTGACTTTGACTTAGGAATGGGGATAAAAAAAATGTTAATGTATTTAAAGAATTAAATTTACCAGAGAGGAGTTATTTTAAAATATAATGAAAAGATTTGGAATGATAGTGGAACAAAATATGTATAGATGAGAATAGGTTAGAAATAGAAAGAAAGAATAAAAATAGAGTTGAAATTTATGCTTATTCTTTGTATGCAAGATTTTCTATTTTCACATTTTAATTGTTTACTTTTAGAATGGAAGATAAAAGCAGTAATTTTCCAAGGCATCATACATATTTTAAAGACTCAGCTGTCATTCCTATTAAAGTCATTTACATAAAATCTCCAAACAAGGAAATACACAATCATTGAGAAAGTTAGTTCGTAGAATGCTCTGCATCTTAAACTTTTACAGAAAACGAAATATTTACATTCAATAATAATAGGTAATTGACATATAATTTTCTACAAATTTGCATGGTTAAAAGCACCATTTTAGAGATTGTGCTTAATAAAATTTAGTATTTTATTCTTAATATTTTTAAATAAAATCTATTACACTTATTATAAATATTTTAAAATATGAATACAAAAAAATAAAGTATATCCCACAGTTTAGTACCAATAGAAGTACCAGTAGAAGACAGTAGTTAATATTTTGGAATGTGTATTTTTACTTTATTTTATTTGTTGTGTAGGGGAGAGAGAGTGAGAAAGAGAGGAAAAAAGAAATTTATCTTCATTAATTCATAACCAAGGATGGGTAATAGTAGTGAGAATATTAGATTATCTGTGGAAGCTAAGGAAAGAAGAGGTTAAAATATAAGAATTTTAACAAGTTTTTCATGTGTGTGAGATACATGGGATAAGATTAATAAAAAATGAACAATAATAATTGAAATACCTACTGACTAACAAACAAACAGGGCCAGAAGAAAATCTGTGTGTGGATAATTCCATATGATTGAAACTCCATGCTTGAAAGAACAAAAGTAGGGACATCAAAGTAGAAATTTCCTTTTGAACGTGTTTAATTGCTGTTATCAGGAAAAATTGTGAAATACTTGAAATGCACTGAGAGAATATTGGGTACCTTCCTCTTGGTTATCTGATTCCACAGGTGGCTTGTACCTTTCATTGTTATTCAGATATTTTATATCCCTGTAAACTGCAGATAACTTGCCATTAGTGTGGATTATTTTTTCCATGGGTGTGTAAACTGTGTGTTGGAATGCAATTGCTTATTGCCTTGTGGATATAAAAAGATTTTTTTGACAGTTTTTACTTCTCTTTTTAAATGTACTTCAGCCTTTCATATTTAGCTACATAATTCTATTCAAAAACTCAAAAAAGTTTCCCTTAAACTGGTTGTAAATTTTTATTTCCAGTTTCCCTTATTAATTAATGAATTGAATATATGGCATATGAGCAATTTATATTCCTGTGAGAGTTATAGTATTACCTTCTTTAAAAATCCTTTAACATTTTTGGGTATTATTAACTGAGATGACCAGTGGATTCACCTGAAGCCTGGTAAAACATCTTGCTGGAAAAATGTACAACTTGGGGTTCTTAAGTTCAGACACTACTTTCCTTGTCTTCCACAGGTAAGTTTTGAGCCCCCAAATAATTTAACTCTGCTGATCCTTTGTTTCTATAGACTTTTTGGGATTTCCCAGGTAGCTCTAGTGGCAAAAAGACCACCTGCCAACGCAGATGTAAGAGATGTGGGTTTGATTCCTGGGTTGGGAAGATGCCCTGGAAGAGGGGATGGCAAGTAATTTTTACTCTCCTTTACTGATTTTATCTTGTTTATATTTCAGCTTTGCTTATATCTGATAAGTGATTTCCAAGATGTGACAGTAATGATTGTGAAATTTGTTTTATGATGTGATCGTTTCAGTTCAGTTCAGTTGCACAGTCATGTCAGACTCTTTGTGATTCCATGGATTAAAGCATGCCAGGCTTCCCTGTACATCACCAATTCCCAAGGCTTGTTCAAACTAATGTCCAACCATCAGTGAAGGCATCCAACCATCTCATGCTCTGTCATCGCCTTCACCTCCTGCCTTCAATCTTTCCCGGCATCAGGGTTTTTTTTAAATGAGTCTGTTCATGGCACCACGTGACCAGAGTATTAGAGCTTTAGCTTCAGCATCAGTCCTTCCAATGAATATTCATGGCTGATTTGCTTTAGGATGGACTGGTTGGATCTTCTCGCAGTCCAAGGGACTCTCAAAAGTCTTCTCCAACACCACAGTTCAAAAGCATCAATTCTTCAGTGCTCAGCTTTCTCTATAGTCCAACTCTCACATCCATACATGACTACTGGAAAAGCCATAGATTTGACTATACAGACTTTTGCTGGCAAAGTAATATCTCTGCTTTTTAATATGCTGTCCAAGTTTGTCATTGCTTTTCTTCCAAGGAACAAGCGTCTTTTAATTTCATGGCTGCAGTCACCATCTGCAGTGATTTTGGAGCCCCCAAAAATAAAGTCTGCCACTGTTTCCCCATCTATTTGCCTTGAAGTGAAGGGACCAGATGCCATGATCTTTGTTTTCTGAATGTTGAGTTTTAAGCCTACTTTTCCACTCTCCTCTTTCACTTATATCAAGAGGCTCTTCAGTTCTTTTTCACTTTCTGCCATAAGCGTGGTGTCATCTGCATATCTGAGGTAATTGATATTTATTCTGGCAATCTTGATTCCTGCTTGTGCTTCATCTAGTCCAGCGTTTCTCATGATGTACTCTGCATATAAGTTAAATAAGGTGGGTGACAATATACAGCCTTGATGTACTCCTTTTCCCATTTGGAACCAGTCCGTGTCCAGTTCTAACTGTTGCTTCCTGACCTGCATACAGATTTCTCAAGAGGTAGGTCAGGTGGTCTAGTATTCCCATCTCTTTAAGAATTCTCCAGAGTTTGTTGTGGTTCACAAAGTCAAAGGTTTTGGCATAGTCAATAAAGCAGAAGTAGAGGTTTTTCTGGAACTCTGTTGCTTTTTAGATAATCCAACGGACGTTGGCAATTTGATCTCTGGTTCCTCTGCCTTTTCTAAATCCAGCTTGAACATCTGGAAATTCTTGATTAATGTACTGTTGAAGCCTGGCTTGGAGAATTTTGAGCATTACTTTACTAGCATGTGAGACGAGTGCAATTTTATGGTAGCTGGAGCATTCTTTGGCATTGCCTTTCTTTGGGATTGGAATGAAAACTGGCCTTTTCCAGTCCTGTGGCCACTGCTGAGTTTTCCAAATTTGCTGGCATATTGAGTGCAGCACTTTCACAGCATCATCTTTTAGGATTTGAAATAGCTCAACTGGAATTCCATCACCTCCACTAGCTTTGTTGGTAGTGCTGCTTCCTAAGGCCCACTTGACTTTACATTCCAGGATGTCTGGCTCTAGGTGATTGACCACACCATCGTGATTATCCGGGTCATGAAGATCTTTTTTGTATAGTTCTTCTGTGTATTCTTGCCACCTTTTTTTTAATATCTTCTGCTTCTGTTAGGTCCATACCATTTCTGTTCTTTATTGAGCCCATCTTTGCATGAAAAGTTCCTTTGATATCTCTATTTTTATTGAAGAGATCTCTAGTCTTTCCCATTCTATTGTTTTCCTCTATTCCTTTGCATGGATCACTGAGGAAGTCTTTCTTATCTCTCCTTGCTATTTTTTGGAACTCTGCATTCACATGGGTATATCTTTCCTTTTCTCCTTTGCTTTTTGTTTCTTTTCTATTCACAGCTATTTATAAGGCCTCTTCAGACAATCGTTTTGCCTTTTTGCATTTCATTTTCTTGGGGATGGTCTTGATCACTGCCTCCTGTACAATGTCATGAACCTCAGTCCATAGTTCTTCAGGCACTCTCTCTATCAGATCCAATCCCTTGAATCTATTTGTCACTTCCACTGTATAATCATAAGAGAGTTTATTTAAGTCATACCTGGATGTTCTAGTGGTTTTCGCTATTTTCTTCAGTTTAAGTCTGTATTTTTCAGTAAAGGAGTTCATGATCCAAGCCACCGTTAGCTCCCAGTCTTGTTTCACTGACTGTATAGAACTTCTCCATCTTTGGCTACAAAGAATATAATCAATCTATTTTCAGTATTGACCATCTGGTGATGTGTGTGTGTAGAGATGTAAATGGATTAATAGATTTATGAATTATTATTTTATTTATATAAATTGTTTAATAAATTTTTGTTTAAATTATAAATTATAATAAGAGATCTGTAAATGGATTAATAGGTTGATAGAGATATATTCTCTGTGTGGGTCTTACCTGGTAGCTCAATGGTAAAAAATCCCCCTGCAATTCAGGAGATCACCTGCAATGCAGGATATGTGGATTTGATCCCTGGGTTGAGAAGATCCCTTGGAGAAAGAAATGGCTACCTACTCCAGTATTCTTGCCTGGGAGATCCCATGGGCAAAGAGGCCTGGTGGCCTACAATCCATGGTGTCCCAAGAGTCAGCCATGACTTAACAACTAAATGACCACCACATTCTCTGTTGGGTTAAAGATAACAGTGATCTGGTTTGTTAGGTTCGTCACTATATATATATATATACTATATAAATATATACGTATATATATACGTATATATATACGTATATATTTTAAACACATATCAACCCACTGGAGAGCAGAAATACTCTTTGATATCAGGATCAATGAATTTGGCCTCTGGCCAAAACTGTATAATGCAAAATATCTCCATGTCTATGTGTCTGTGGTTCAAAAAACAACCTTTCTTCTCATTATATGATTATATAAAACTGATCTATTTTCAGAGAATATCAATAAGTTAGATTTAAAGGAATTATTTTCTGGTCAGCTTATAGAGAAATACTCCTAAAATTATATAAGATAAAGAAACTGAACTTATAAAACTTTAAATATATTTCAAAATTATTCTTACAGAAGCTCAGAACTATCTTAAAAATCCAAGATATATATTTTAGATAAATCTGTAGTAAATAAGACTAGTTTAATAATTTTGGCTTAATAAAAAGTCTCCTCTGATTTATGTGTTAACTGTAATTCAAGTTATAAAGTTATATTTTATTCTACTTTGATTTACTTTTCCCAAACATATAGAAGTTTATTGATGAAATATAATAGCTAACATAAATGTGTGCTCAATTCAGTGAAATAATTATTTTGACAAACTTCTATTTCAAGGTAATTATGGTTTAGAGTATATCAGACTGAAGATAATTTTCAAGATCTTTGGGCAACTTAAATCTTTGGACTGATACTGAATGATTATTATTGATAGTCATCAAATACTTATATATATTCTACTTAATATAGAGCAATTATTTTAGTTAAAAACATAATTTTAAAGTTATATACTCTGTTCACATGTTAATATCTTACAGAGAATCTGTAACTATGGTTCATGTCAATGAATATTATCATTTTGTCACTTTAAGAAGCTGCATATGACATTCTTAGGCTATATAAAGTTGTTTTATGTATATTTATGAATTCTACTGGAAAACCAAAATGCTAGGGATGATGAATGATCTAATTTATCCACCTTCTAGTTTTATCTGTGAAATAAAAATTATTCCCCAGATTAAAAGTTATAATTGATTGGTGGTTGATATTCTGCCAGGAATGATAGTGAAAGAAAGATGTGAATGTATTTTTGATTTTTAATTTATTATTTTTATTATTAATTTATTATAAACTAATTAATAAATTATTATAAATAAATTATTAATTTATTATAAATTTAATTTATTATTATTATTATTTATTATTTTTTGATTTTTAAGGAAAAAAAAGAGTAGTTTTGTCATGAAGTTGTATCTTAAAGCCCTCCCTATTTTTTTGCTCCTGTACCCTTTACAACTCTTAATTATTGAACACTGAGGACCCCAAAGAGTTTTTGTTGTTAGTATTATTGTTGCTTATATTGGTGTGGGTTATATCTATAGATATTTACCATGTTAAAAGTAAAAGCTGAGCAATATCTAAATGTATTTATTGGTAGACTCACTTGAAGATAGAAATAATTAACATAATGCATATCAACATGATGAACATCAACATATATAAATTTAATTTTTCTCTCACAGATCCCTGGAGATCTATTATTAGATAAAGTGTCAGATTGCTCCAGAATATGGAAAAGCATAAGAATGACAGGAAAAAAAAAAACATGAAAAGTTATATTTTTCCCTTTGGTTTATGTTACCTGAATCTAAAAAGAATCTATGAAATATGTTAAAATATTAGCAACTTTTTCTTTATTTTCATTAGCTTGTTTCTTCGGTTTATTGACTAACGTATTTTCCTAAAATAGATATAAGAAATTCTATGTTTTATTAGAATAATATTCTATGCTTCAGTCCATGGGATTGCAAAGAATCGGACATGACTGAGCCACTGAACTGAACTGCATTTCAGACTCTTTTGTTGACTATGAGGGCCACTCCATTTTGTCTAAGGAATTTTTGCCCACAGTAGTAGATATACGGTCTTCTGACTTAAATTTGCCCATTCCCATCCATTTTAATTCACTGATTCCTAAGGTTTTGATGTTCAATCTTGCCATCTCCTTCTTGACCACATCTAATTCACATTGATTCACAGACCTAACATTCCAGGTTCCTATGTTTTATACATCATCAGACTTTACTTCCACCACATCCACAGCTGACCATTGTTTTTGCTTTGGCCCAGCAGCTTTATTCTTACTGGAGCTATTAGCAATTGCCCTCCGCTCTTCCCCAGTAGCTTACTGGGACTGACATGGGTGGCTCATTTTCCAGCGTCCTAGCTTTTTGCTTTTTCTTACTGTCCATGTGGTTCTTGCAGAAAGAATACTGGAGTGAATTGCTATTTCCTTCTCCAGGGGGCCACGGTTTTTCAGAACTGTCACCCATCTATATTTACCCCTGCAAAGCACAGCTCATAGCTCACTGAGCTCATAGCTCATAGCTCACTCATATATATAAGTCTCTTTCCCACGACAAGGCTGTGATCCATAAAGTGTGTGGTAGTTTGATTAATTTCATTTTCCATGCCATGGAAACAACCCTATTTCCTTGTCAATTGCACTAATTTTATTGTGAATTCTAATTAGACTTATCACATTTGAAATTTATTATTAGAAAAAATAATAGAAAAACCATAGGCTTCTTGCCCTAGCACAAACAGTATTTGTTTTACTCTGATATAGGTTAGACATCCTATTTTCTGCTGACCATAGTTTTATCTTAAACAAAAAAGGATAACTTCAAAGCCCCAAGAAAAAAGAGAATAGAAGGGGCTTAAACTCAAATAGGGACTCTTCTTTATAGCTTCTGAACTGATATTGTTTAGACACTATTTAAACTATATCAGTAGAATTAGAATTATCATGATTCCTTTAAATCAAGAATGCTGATATTGGGTCCATGCCAAATCAACATGGAATGATATAAGGGTTAAATACATAGGATTAATTAACTAGTGTGGAGAAGGCAATGGCACCCCACTCCAGTACTCTTGCCTGGAAAATCCCATGAATGGAGGAGCCTGGTAAGCTGCAGTCCATGGGGTCGCTAAGAATCAGACACAACTGAGCGACTTCACTTTGACTTTTCACTTTCATGCACTGGGGGAAGGAAATGGCAACCCACTCCAGTATTCTTGTCTAGAGAATCCCAGGGATGGGGGAGCCTGGTGGGCTGCCGTCTATGGGGTTGCACAGAGTCTGACACGACTGAAGCGACTTAGCAGCAATTAACTAGTGAAGAAAATTTTATTGTGGTTTTTTGCCTGTAGTACTATTTATGTTGTCTTAATGTTCTATTTGGAGAAGGAAATGTCAACCCACTCCAGTGTTCTTACCTGGAGAATCCCAGGGATGGGAGAGCCTGGCGGGCTGCCATCTATGGGGTCGCATAGAGTCAGACATGACCGAATTGACTTAGCAGCCGCAGCAGCAGCAGCAATGTTCTATTATTCACACAAGTTAGGAAACTCTTTTTGCTTTATTGACTGTGTGGATAAAAAGCCTCTGACTGTGTGGATCACAACAACCTGGAAAATTCTTAAAGAGAAGGGAATACCAGACCACTTGACCTGCCTCTTGAGAAATCTGTATGCAGGTCAGTAAGCAACAGTTAAAACTGCACATGGAACAACAGACTGGTTTCAAATTGGGAAAGGAGTACGTCAAGGCTGTATAACATCATCCTGCTTATTTAACTTATATGCAGACACATCATGAGAAATGCTGGGCTGGATGAAGCACAAGCAGTAATCAAGATTGCCAGAATAAATATCAATAACCTCAGATATGCAGATGACACCACCCTTATGACAGAAAGTGAGGAACTAAAGAACCTTTTGATGAAAATGAAAGAGGAGAGTGGAAAAGTAGGCTTAAAACTCAACATTCAGAAAACGAAGATCATGGCATCTGGTCCCATCACTTCATGCAAATAGATGGGGAAACAGTGGAAACAGTGGCAGACTATTATTTTGGGCTCCAAAATCACTGCAGATGGTGACTGCAGCCATGAAATTAAAAGACATTTGCTCCTTGGAAGAAAAGCTATGACCAGTCTAGACAGTATATTAAAATGCAGAGGCATTACTTTGCCAACAAAGGTCTGTCTAGTCAAAGCTATGGTTTTTCCAGTAGTCAGGTATGGATATGAGAGTTGGACTATAAAGAATGCTGAGCACTAAAGAATTGATGCTTTTGAACTGTGCTGTTGGAGAAGACTCTTGAAAGTCTCTTGGACTACAAGGAGATCAAACCAATACATCCTAAAGCAAATCAGTCATGAACAATCATTTGAAGGACTGATGCTGAAGCTGAAACTCCAGTGCTTTGGCCGCCTGATGTGAAGAACTGACTCATTTGAAAAGCCCCTGATGCTGGGAAAGATTGAAGGCAGGAGGAGAAGGGGACGACAGAGGACGAGATGGTTGGATGGCATCACCAACTCAATGGACATGAGTTTGAGTAAGCTCCAGGAGTTGGTGATGGACAGGGAGGCCTGAGATGCTGCAGTCCATGGGGTCACAAAGAGTTAGACACGACTGAGCGACTGAACTGAACTGAACTCAGGAAACTCTTTTAAAACTATCCAATTTTAATGTAGTGACTGCTTTTATAAACTCAGATGATACACCCTGCCATCCCAGAAATTGTAAACACATTAAATCTAATTACTTTTCATGGTAATATATTTATTTGCATAAGTTCATTAAGTATCTGCTTTTTTTTTCCATGATAGAATTGGATAAATTAATCATGTGACTAACATCTCAGTGGAGTATCATATTTAAAATGATGTTCATTTAGTCAGTTATGACCAGCACTTTAAGGAGCTAACTTTGGCTGTGCTTACAGAGTCAATGCCTACTTAGCCCTCCTATGTCCTGGTGTGTTGCTTACAGGAGTTCCAACTTGAGAGTTAGTAAGGAAGTTCACCTTTTAGGCCAGGAAATTTAGGATATTTTGAGAACCTTTGGAATAGAAAGATTCACCCCAACTTCAAAGTAAATTAGGTGAAATTTGATTGAATTTCTTGTACTTGTTTTCTGGTCTCAAATAAGAAAGACTTTATCAATTCGATCTGTGGTTCCTTATGGAAAATTCTAGACAGAAATTAATTTTGCAGACATTAATTTTGCATTACTATATATAACTCTAGATTTGAAAAATAATCTCAAGGAAGTCTGTGCAATTAATCAACCCTCTTGCAGCAACCAATGTAAATAATCAGCTCAAATCAAATGAAATAGCCTGATTTGGGGATAAAAAAATTATGTATTTGAGATTATTATAGTTACAAGGAGGAGTTGGTGCTGTGAAGGAAAAAAAAATTAAGAGTTTTGAAACAGAGAAAAACATTCCTGGGTTGGTTTCTTTTTTTTCTAGGTCACGTGATCCCTTGGAAGCTCTGCACATTGCTTCTGAACTACTCTACTGTTGCTTGTCTTATTAGCTCACTACTACCAGTTATAGAAAATTGGAAGTAGTTTCAATGATTTCTTTCCATACAAATAAAAAATGATCAAATGCATGTGAATATTTATGTTTCATGAATTTTTGCATCTATTTGTCAGTTCATTAAAGCATTCTTCACCTGACTGTACAAGTACCATCTGAAACAGTTGAAATATTAATGAATTAAATACATCTTTGAGGGATCTCCCTGGTGCTCCAGTGGTTAAGCATCTGCCCTCCAAAGCAGGGGACATGGGTTCCATCCCTGATTGAGGAACAAAAGTCCCACATGCCATAGGGACTCTAAGCCCATGTGCTACAACTACTGGGCCCTCATGCTATAGAACCCACAAATCGCAACAAGAGAAAAGCCCACACCCCATGACTATGACTCAACACAGACAAATAAATGAATAAATACTTAAAAAAAAAACACATGTTTGATGCTTGAACCATTTATATTTGTATGAACATCATTAGGATGAATAGACTCTAAGATAAGCTCTCTGCAATGATTTCCCGGTTCTAGGGTCTACATCATTGTGTGATCCCCTCACACTGAGTGCCAACAATATGTGTAAATTGTTTCTAGCCACCAGAATGTAGCACTTCTATGGGAATATAGGGATGTCACTCCCTTGATTACATGATATATAAGACTTCACTTTGGCCAACTACAGTGAAAGATTATCCTTGCAGGTCTGAGGAAATGAGCAACTATGTTGAAGAAGTTCTTGTGGGGGGGGGGGAAGAGCTGAATGGGGCCACAAGGGACTATGAGTGACTTCTAGAACCTAAATGTAGCTTCTAGCAGAGACAGAAAAACACTGGAGCTGTCAGTCATTCAAACGCAGAGTAGTTACTTCTCCCAATAATCTGAATGCTTAGAAGTATATTCTTCCCCCTGCTACTCTCCAGATGAAAACTCAGCTTGGCCAATACCTTGACTGAAACCATGTGAGACACTGAGCAGAAAATTCAGCCATATTAGAAATATTATGCCATCTCAGACTGTGAGATGATAAATCTCAATATTATTTTAAGCCACAAAATTTGTGGTAATTAGTTACATATGTAGCAATACTGAGTAACTTATATAGTCATGATTTTATGTTTTGTTGTTATTCTTTAATAATGTGATTTTTAATACTTTATTTTTGGGGGCTCCAAAATCACAGTAGATGGTGACTACTGTGAACTTAAAAGAGGCTTGCTCTTTGGAAGGAAAGTTATAAACAACCTAGAGAGCATATTAAAAGGAGAGACATTACTTTTCCAAAAAAGGCCCATCTAGTCAAAGCTATGTTTTTTCCAGTAGTCAGGTATGGATGTGAGAGTTGGACTATAAAGAAAGCTGAGCCCCAAAGAATTGAGGCTTTTGAACTGTGGTGTTGGAGAAGACTCTTGGGAGTTCCTTGGACTGCACGGAGATCCAACCAGTCCATCCTAAGGGAAATCAGCCCTGAATATTCATTGGGAGGACTGATGCTGAAGCTGAAACTCCAATACTTTGGCCACATGATGTGAAGAACTGACTCATTAGAAAAGACCCTGATGCTGGGAAGGATTGAAAGCAGGAGGAGAAGGGGAGGAAAGAGGATGAGATGGTTGGATGGCATCACCAACTCACTGGACATGAGTTTGAGTAAACTCTGGGAGTTGGTGACGGACAGGGAGGCCTGGCATGCTGCACTCCATGGGATTGCAAAGAGTTGGACATGACTAAGTGACTGAACTGAACTGAATTATTATAATTGCAGTTGCATCTGTACTTGTAAACAAAAGGAGCAGAAAACATAGGGTAGCTCAATTATTTCTGCACTGCAAAGCAAGTGTCTTAATGTGATGATTGTTCCTCAAACTAGATACCCTAGTTCACCTTATACTAAGCAACAAAGTTTGGGAGAATTGTAACAATTGTAACAATTCTGAGAGAAATTTTTCAAGGGAGTTATTTTCTTTTTTAACTTTTATTTTCAAGTATATATATCCTGTACCAGGAAGGAGGAAGCCATAATCAATTGACCATATGGTATATTGGCTTTTACAAAAATAGAGCAGAAACTGCTGAAGGCTAAAGCAATTCATAAATTATATTCTTCTTGTGGGAATACCATGGATCTGATGCATTCCTTACTTATTTTCAGTTTTAAAGTTAAGAGAAGATTTATAATACTTTAGGAAGGAAAAAAGAAATGTATATTTAAAAAATTAGTAAATAGGGATTATTGTCTATTCAAAGACTTTTCCTGAGTACTAAAATTAACTAATTATAGAATTATGCATTGCAGCATTTAAAATATGATAACAAATATTGAATAATATTTCTGAAATAAAATATAAGTACTATAAAATGATCACTTCTGAAATGTTATATTATCTTTTTCAATATAAGGAAGAGATACAGAAGATGTGGGGAAATAAAAAACATACTCATTGACCTAATCGGCTAATTGATCACTCACCCAGAGCCAGACATCCTAGAATGGGAAGTCAAGCTGGCCTTAGGAAGCATCACTACAAACAAAGCTAGTGGAGGTGATGGAATTCCAGTTGAGCTACCTCAAATCTTAAAAGAAGATGCTGTGAAAGTGCCGCACTCAATTAGCCAGCTAATTTGGAAAACTCATCAGTGGCCACAGAACTGGAAAAGGTCCATTTTCATTCCAATCCCGAGAAAGGCAGTGCCAAAGAATGTTCAAAATTACTGCACAATTGCTCTTATATCACATGCTAGCAAAGTAATGCTCAAAATTCTCCAAGTGAGGCTTCAACAGTATGTGAACCATGAACTTCCATATGTTCCAGCTGGATTTAGAAAAAGCAGAGGAACCAGAGATCAAATTGCCAACATCTGTTGGATCATTGAAAAAGCAAGAGAATACCAGAAAAACATCTACTTCTGCTGTATTGATTAGGCCAAAGCCTTTTACTGTGTGGATCACAACAAACTGTGGAAAATTCTTCAGGAGATGGGAACACCAGACCTCCTGACCTGCCTCCTGAGAAATCTGCATGCAGGTCAAGAAGCAACAGTTAGAACTGGACATGGAACAACAGACTGTTTCCAAATTGTAAAAGGAGTATGTCAAAGCTGTATATTGTCTCCCTGCATATTTAACTTATATGCAGAATACATCGTGAGAAATGACAAGCTGGATGAAGCACAAGCTGGAATCAAGATTGCCAGGAGAAATATCAATAACCTCAGTTATGCAGATGACACCATCCTTATGGCAGAAAGTGAAGAACTAAAGAGCTTCTTGATGAAAGTGAAAGAGGACAGTGAAAAAACTGAATTATCAACATTCAAGAGATTAAGATCATGGCATCCAATCCCATCACTTCATGGCAAATAGATGGGGAAACAATTAAAACAGTGACAGAGTTTATTTTTCTGGGCTCCAAAATCACTGCAAATGGTGACTGCAGCCATGAAATTAAAAGATGCTTGCTCCTTTGAAGAAAAGCTATGACCAACCTAGACAGCATATTAAAAAGCAGAGGCATTACTTTGCCAACAATGGTATGTCTAGTCAAAGCTATGGTTTTTCCAGTAGTCATGCATGGATGTGAGAGGTGGACTGTAAAGAAAGCTGAGTGCTGAAGAATTGATGCTTGTGAACTGTGGTGTTGGAGAAAACTCTTGAGTCCCTTGGACTGCAAGGAGATCCAACCAGTCCATCCTAAAGGAAATCAGTCTTGAGTGTTCATTGGAAGGACTGATGTTGAAGCTGAAACCTCAATACTTTGGCCAGTTGATGGGAAGAGCTCACTCATTTGAAAAGACCTCAATGCTTGGAAAGATTGAAGGCAGGATAAGTGGATGACAGAAGATGAGATGGGTGGATGGCATTACCAACTTGAAGTGCATGAGTTTGAGCAAGCTCTGGGAATTGGTGATGGACAGGGAAGCTTGGCGTGCTACAGTCCTTGGGGCCGCAAATGGTTGGACACGACTGAGCGACTGAACTGAACTGAACTAAATTGACCTTAACAAGAGATAGTAAATGCATTTATTTCTGAATAGGTCATTTGAAAAATCTTTAAGGCAGTATATAGGTGAAATCAAAAATACATATATATATATATATTATTCAAATCATTAGGGAAGTTTATCCACACACTAAAAACCCCATGATCTATGAAATCTTCCTAGCCTAAGTTAAGTTTTTGTTGTTGTCGTTAATTAACTTTTTAAAATTCTCTAAAGTTTAAAGAATGGAATGGTTTCAGAGGACAGTAAGCATTACATAGATAGCTTTGAATTATGGTGTTGGAAAAGACTTGAGAGTCCCTTGGACAGCAAGGAGATCAAACTGGTCAATCCGGAAATCAACCCTGAATATTCTTTGGAAGGACTGAGGCTGAAGCTGAAGCTCTAATAATTTGACCACATGATGCAAAGAGCTGACTCGTTGGAAAACATCCTGGTACTGGGGAAGACTGAAGGCACGAGAGAAGGGGGTGAAAGAGGTTGAGGTGGTAGGATGGCATTACCAACTCAATCGACATGAGTTTGAGCAATACCAGTAGTGATTTTTTTAACCAGAAAATAATTAATACGAAGTACTAGATAATTCTGTCCATGCTTGTGCATTTCCTTTCTTCTCAATGACATTCAGTGTTGTCAAATGGTTGTATTTTTTTGCTCTCTCTTCACTCTTCATTTTGCATTTCATGGCTTAACATCTCCTTTCCAGCACAGCACTAATATTGGCATCCCTTCTGGTATCTAACCCCTTAGCCTGACCTGAAGTCTTTCTTGTTAGATGAGATTGTTAAAGATTGCATATTTTCTGAGTTCAGAGCAACACTGGTTTGCCCACTAATATTTGTGGAATTAATAAAGCCATCTCATGCTGCTAATTCTTGCCTACAGACATAATAGCAACACAGGCACTTATTTCTTCCCTAATCTACTCTTTTTTATCCAGCATGTCTTTTGACTTCAGGGCCAATCAGCACACAGGGTAGAGACAAAGCTCATGGAATCACAAAGCTGGAAGTGTCTGAAATGTGTCTAAATTGTGTGTATTTATCTTTCTGCAAAATATCTTGTTGACTTCTTGGACTTCTTTGATAATTATTGTTTTTCTTTTTCCTTCATGTGATTTATGAATAAAAAGATGATTTTAATGATAATTGATAGATCTTTCTCTCACCTACCCTAAAATGTATATTCTTTATCTTAGGAATGAGGTTTGTGAGTCGCAGGAAAGAACAGAACTGCTTCTTGATTGTAGGAATTGAACATAGAGTATGTCAGGAGAGGCGAAAGTCTGTTCACTGAGTGTTCGTTGCTTGTCGCTCAGTCATGTCTGCCTCTTTACGACCCCATAAACTGTTGCCCACCAGGCTCCTCTGTCCATGGAATTATCTAGGCAAGAATACTGGAGTGGGTTGCCATTTCCTTCTCCTGGTGATCTTCCCAACACAGGGATCAACTCAGGTCTCCTGCATTGTAGATGGATTCTTTACCATCTGAGCCACCAGGGAAGTCCTCACTGAACCCTCTGTTCACTGAGACGTCTGTTCACTGAACCTGGGCCATTTTGGCCATACAGATGGCTAAGGATTATATAAAACTTTACACCGTGTTTGAAACAGCACAGGGAATCCAGCTCTTTTCTAATTAAATGCACAAAAACTCAAAGAAATCTAATATAATTTTACAATTTATGATTTGTTCCCTGTTTTTCCTGACTTAGCATTACAACTTTGTTACAAAATGTGATTTGGCAAAATAAGTGCTACTGTTGTTTCAAACAAAATATCAGAGCATGAAGATTTGTGTTTATGACAAGTAAAAGCTGGAACTAAAAGAAGAATCCTGGAAAAGTGAATCTTCGGGGATCGGAAATGTTTTGTCAACTAAGAAAGAGATAGGAGAACCATCAGGGACTGTAACTGTACAATTTTCAATTTGTTTAATATCATTTCCCCCATCCCCTCTCAGATAACTTTGAATAATATCCAATGAATCATCACTTTAACTGAAAATATTCAGCAGGTATCCCTAAATAATATGCACTCTTAAAACACAATCACAACATCACTATAAATCTAAAAATTACACTAATTCTTAAGGTCTTCAAGTATTAACTTTTTGTGTTTCTTTGTAGTTTTAAGTAGTTTAAAAAATGTAAAAAAAAATAAATAAATAAAAAATGTGATTAATATACATAAAATGAAATTTACCATTTTAAACATTTTAAACCATATGGTTCCATAGCACTAAGTAAACTTATATTGTTTTACAACCATTACCATCATTATTTTCTGACTTTTTTATCAACTGTTTCTAAAATATTTTGTTTGAATGATTATTCAAACAATGTTCATATATTGGGATGGGACTTGGAAAAATGACTTAAATTTTGTTTAATATTTCTAGTTCTCTTATATGTATTTTATGTTATTGAATATTTTATTGAAGAAAACAGTTTATACATCTTACAGGGAATCATATTCCAGACACGGATAATTATAGACATAAATTTCTTATGACTTGGTAGTATACTTGGTACTACTTCATATAAAATTCCAGGTACTTCCCTTCAGGGGTGTGATTGTTAATTTTATGTCACCTTGACTGGGCCACCAAGTGCTAAGATATTTGATCAAATATTAATTTGAGTGTGTCTGTGAGAGTATTTGTGGGTGAGATTATGGTAGGCTAAGTGAAGCAGACTGGCTTGCCCATGTGGGTGAGACTTATCTAATCAAGTCTGAGTGAGATAAAAAGGATGATCCTTCCGTGAAGCAGAGAGAATTCCTCTTGCCTGACTGACTGAGCTGGAATATTGATATTTTTCCATCTCCAGATTGAAACTGAAACATACCTTATTGGATTCTAAGCCTGCCAGATTTCAGATTGGAACTTAAAACAATGGCTCTTCTCATTCTTGGACCTTTGGACTCAGATTAGAACTAAGCCATCACCTCTCTCCTGAGACCTTGGGACTTCTCAACTTTCATTTCATGTGAGCTAATTCCTTATAATAAATCTTTATAAGAATAGAATCATGTTGATTCTGACTTTCTAGAGAACTATGATTGATACCAGGGATACATATGTCTGGTTGCCTTCCTTTTTTGACATTGCCCCCAATGATCATTATTATATGTCTTACTTAATTAAGGATTACAAAATAGTGATATTCTTATTTGTTCACTTATTTATGTAATATTTTATAATTAGAAACTTTCACTGACCGAAACATTTATTTATCCTTATGTTCCAAACATATTGGAATGAAAAATAAAGAACAGCAAAGGAAGCCATCAACAAAATAAATAGACTTACAAAATGGGAGAAAATATTTGCAAATCACATACCTGTTATGTGATATCCAAGATATAAAAAGAGCAAATATCCAAGATATAAAAAGAACATTTACAATTCAATAGCAAAAAAAAATACTTTATTTTTTTCTTTTTCCAAAGAAGATATACAAAAGAACAAGTGCTTGAAAAGGTGCTCAGTGTAACTCACAGTCAGGGAAATGCAAATCAAACCCACAATGCGATATTTTCTTAAACCTCTTAGAATGCCATCATCAGAAATACAAGAGATAACATTACATATCACGTTACATATATTTGCATAACATGAATGGACTTTGAGGGTATTGTACCAAGTGAAATAAGCCAGACAGGGAAAGACAATTATAATATTACTTATACATAGAATTTTTTTAAAAGACAAACTCATAGGAACAGAGTAGAAAAGTTATTACCAAGGACTGGGAGATGAGGGAAATAGAGACAAGTTAGAAAAAGAGCACAAACTTTCAGTGATAAGAAAGAAAGGCATGTATAAGAAGTTTAGCTTCCATTACCCTTTACTTTTTTCTAAAAGGAAAAAATTATCTAAGTATGTTTATGGTTTACTTTTCTATTTTTTAAACAAAGAAGTATAATAGAATCAAATAAGGCAAAATAAGGAAGCAAGTAGCAGACCAAAATATATTCTGATCAATGTTTGAATGTAATAAACAATAAATCAATTTTTAATCGTTTTTAGTCTGTAGAAATAAGTGGCTTTTTAGTATCAGTAGTGTTCGTATCCATTTGGTAGAAAAATTTGGAAAACCATATTGTAGTTATCTATGGGAACATAGAGCATTTACTTGTCAGTTAAATAAGCTTTATCCCCTTTGGTAGCCTTTAAGGAACTTGAAATACATGATTTTATAGAGCATACTTTACAATGAATATTCTCACATTATTTTTGTTTCTACATTAGTCTTATGTGAAGGACAAACTGTGCCTACCTACATGTGGAAAATTTCGGTAGTATATATCATAACAATTGGAGAAAGTCAATATTGAAACACAAGGAACAAGACACAACAAGTTTTTTACCTATGTTCCACCAGAAGTATAAAGTTGTAGCTGAGTCAATTAGAAATTTTTTACCTAGACATAAAATGCACAATGACTAAAAAGTACCTTTCAGAGTATAAATGCTGCATAGAAATGTGCAGTTAAATATATTACTAGTTTCCCCCTAAATTTAATTCCAGAATTAAACATGTTTAGATTAAACTACAATTGTTATTAGAAATATATTCTGATTATTAACTTAATGGCTTAAAATTTTTATTTTTATGCCAACATTTATGGTAATTCCATGATATCAATAAAATAATAATGCCTTATCACAAATTTAAATATAGTTTTATATACAAGTTTTATATACACATACATTTCTGTGACTATATATGTCTTATAGAACATAAGGTTAAACATGATTCAGCTTTCTAATCGATCTTTAATTCTACTTGTGTTTCATTTTAATAACTATTTCATAATTAACATGCATGTTTTCTGGAGACTTGAAAATATTTTTTCAGATGATTTTTGCACATATACCTACTTAGTCTAATTATGAGGTTTGCTCCAATGGAAAAATACAGATCAAAAAACTATTTGTTTATAAAGAGAAAATGGCATTATAATGAAAATTTGAAATAACTATAGATTTCATTTACTTTCATCTGTTATATTTAACTATCCACTTACTAATTCAAAATTTTCAACATAAACTAGCTGCTTAAATGAAATATACAGAGTATCTTTTATTAATGAAGGAAAAATAAATGGTTCATGAGACTTAAAAATACAATGTAGAAAAATAAAGCAGAAGGAATAGCTTGAATAGCCAAAAGTCTCTGGGCTAATATCCAGTATGAAACTTGAATGAACCAGCCTCTTTGACAGAGCATCGTTAGGTTATTTGCATAATATTCATTGGATTGAAGCTGAGCTTCTAGATGCAGGACTAAATTTTTCTTATACATCTGCTTCAGTGCACTAATGTGGAATAACCTTTAATATTTAAAACTCCAATAAACATCTCTAGGTTAGAAGTAAACTGCTTGTCAGAAACAAAAAAACACACATGAATATTACATAGACCTAATACAAAATATGATAGTTTTGAAGGATTTTAAAATGTGTCTACAGAATGTCTAATAAAATAGATGCCCCCAAACCAGACCACAGTAGAATAAAAATATGCTATACAGTTACACTGGAATTTTATTACATTGGTAGTTCCTCCACATTTATGCCTATTTCTTTATATTTCAAATTAGATAAATGATATTTACTTCTACTACCCTGCAAGGTGTTTGTCAACAATTAATGAGATATATTTTATTTTTAACGAGATATATAACTAGAAATAATGTTATATGTTCTGTATACAAAAAAAGTTATTATAACCCACAGTAAATGGGTATGAATGGAAACAGATGAAAAGCATTATAGAGATTAATAGAACATTTCAATGTTAGTTATAACTTAAGAATTTATTTTGGTTTCATTGTTTTATTATTACATTGTGAACCTCATATGCTATAAATGGGCCTTCTATGAAATTACAGGATAAAATGACTGGGGTCTTAAAACTATTTGACAAATATCATCCATCACTCACTATTTTCTCAGTAAATTATTTTATCTGTTCCAATAGAAAACACGCAAAAATATTGATATTTGGAGCATTTCCCCCAAATTATGTATTGTGTATGTCCTGCCCCACTGATGATTTAAGGTCAGATCACTTTTATATACTGCCCACAGCAGCCCCCGTTTAGTAAACTGCAATGTATTATACTCACATGTGAAAGATCAGAGACTTTCTCTATATTAAAACCCTGTTCATTTTTTAAACATTGTGTTTAAACAGAATATAAAACACTTCTAGTCACAGAACCTCTATACATGTTTCAAGAACTAGTTCTTTGAATATAATTTGGAAAATATGGAGGTAGAAAATTGCCCATGTGTTTAGTTATCTTCTTAACTCATATGCCAAAACTGCGTTGATTTTTTTGGCAAATTCTAGCTAAGCTTTCCTGCACTTCTGAAAGAACTTAGACCGTCTATCTCCTTTCAGTGCTTTCCAGAAACATGTTCTTTCTGACTCTACCATTTCCATTCTCTTTTCTAGATCTTTTATTTTTGTAGGCACTGGCCAATTAGTATTTTATATAACTTGTTCTAAAGAGTGTCCTCTCAATTTGTATATACCTAGTTCCAGAAAACTCCCCTCTAAACTATTCAGTTTAAAATATTGTATGCTACGTAACTTTATGTGAATATTTTATATTCTAATTGTATCATAATTATGTCATAGAAATATTTATATTTAAGTTTTCAAAACACTAAGACATACTTTGCATTTTGATTGTGCTTTCTTGATTTGTGTACTGAACAAATATCCATAAAACACTTAGAGCATTTTAGAAAAAAGTTAAATTATTTGTGAAATAGATATTGTATAGTCTATATATCCCAATATATAGGCTGTATAGTCACAAATTTGTGAAATAAAATTCTTCATTTGTAGACTCTCAAGAAAACACTATGATTCATAATGTATTTATAAAAGATACATTATTATCCATAAAATTCAGCTACTGATTTTACTAGAGTAGACTTCAACAAATGAGAAAAAAATTCATATGACCAGCATGTCTTAAAATTGAAGACAATCAAAACATGTGGCTGGGAGAAGTTCTGATATAAGTGAACCAAAGGAAAGAGAGAATATAGTAAGAAATACTCTAAAACATAAATTTTATCAAAAATCTTGGCAATTTCAAGACATTAAAAAGTACGTTTAACTTACATTGCTTAACACAACTGTTGGTAATTTTAAATTTAACAATTCTGATTATCTTCTAAATTATATTATTAATATTTCCTAAATTGTATCAATTTTTAAAGATATGAACCCATAACTTTTTGGGGGGAAGGGAAAAAACTTGTGATCGTAGAAGGATCCAGTTTGTAGGAAATTTCCCTTGAAATATTTCTTTGTAGATGTATTTTTTTCCATTTCTTTTAAAACTCCCTGTGGTAAAATTTTTACATGCTTCAGCTACCAACACAGTTACTGAAAAAGAAGTGTAAAACATTTATCCTTAATGGGCTATAGATGGAACATTGATTGTAAAGTCTCTGAGGAAAACATATAATAGGGTTCATGTAATTTAACTGGTTCTAAAGTTGATACCAGAATGCATAATCCACATTTTTAATTAAATGCTGTGTGAATTTGAGTTTTAAAAGAAACTTATTTTATATTTTAAATATTTATCTTACTGAACAACATATTCTTTTTTCCCCTCTCTCTCTGCACTTAGATTCTGCTCCTTCCCATGGAAAAATAGTAAACTAAAAAATTAAACAATACAGTCATCCCACAGTGTATGCAGGGCATTGGGACCAGGACCTCCCATGGATTCCAAAACCACTGAAGCTTTAGTCTCTTATATAAAATGTCATAATATATGCATATACCCTACACCTACTCTCCCAAATACTTTAAATCATCTTGTTTTGCTTTTTGAAACTTTCTGAAATTAAAAAGAAATTTTTTTTCATCCATGGTTGGTTGAAAGTACAGATGCAGAACTTGCCAATACAGAAGGCTAACTGTATAATATTTAAATGTTTTATATATAACTTATATATTTTTTGTTTGCAATACCAAGAAAACTTTACAATGAATTATCAGATTTTTTTCTAAAAAATAAATGGTACTTAAGTATAAAATAACAAAAATTCAAAGAATTTGTCACCTAAATTTTGGAGAATAAATAGCATACATTTGATAAAGCTCTAAACAGAAACAATAAAAATATTGTAATCTCTGTTTATAAAGTCAATTGCATGTAATAAAGTTGGTAAGCAAGTTCAGGGACTAGCATAACGAAAGATCTCTTAATAATCTCAGCATTAGTATCAACAATGTGCTACGACAGAACTTTGTAACTCTGGTATTACTAAGCATTTCTGAAAGAAAAGACCAGCTCCTCATGAACTAAGATAATTAATGGTAATCAATTACAACACTATGGAAAAAGTTCACCCTTGTTTTTGTTTTTCAAGTAGAAATGTTATTCCAAAGAAATAACTATGATTTTTAGTACCTTATCATTTAACTCAGCAGTGGCCACAGGACTGGAAAAGGTCAGTTTTTATTCCAATTCCAAAGAAAGGCAATGCCAAAGAATGCTCAAACTACCGCACAATTGCACTCATCTCACACACTAGTAAAGTAATGCTCACAATTCTGCAAGCCAGGCTTCAGCAATATGTGAACTGTGAACTTCCTGATGTTCAAGCTGGTTTTAGAAAAGGCAGAGGAACCAGAGATCAAATTGCCAACATCTGCTGCATCATAGAAAAAGCAAGAGAGTTCCAGAAAAACATCTATTTCTGCTTTATTGACTATGCCAAAGCCTTTGACTGTGTGGATCACAATAAACTGTGGAAAATTCTTCAAGAGATGGGAATACCAGAACACCTGACCTGCCTCTTGAGAAATTTGTATGCAGGTCAGGAAGCAACAGTTAGAACTGGACATGGAACAACAGACTGGTTCCAAATAGGAAAAGGAGTTCGTCAAGGCTGTATATTGTCACCCTGTTTATTTCACTTATATGCAGAGTACATCATGAGAAATGCTGGACTGGAAAAAACACAAGCTGGAATCAAGATTGCCGGGAGAAATATCAATCACCTCAGATATGCAGATGACACCACCCTTATGGCAGAAAGTGAAGAGGAACTCAAAAGCCTCTTGATGAAAGTGAAAGTGGAGTTTTTGTGGACCATATGTTTTGTGTGTGGCAGTTTAAGTTATTAGTTTTTAAAATCAGTACTTTTTAATGAAAACAACTTGACCAAAAATCTGTCACAGAATTTGAGACCCATTAAAAAAAGTTCAATGAGAAAAAAAAAAAAAGAAAGAAAGTGAAAGTGGAGAGTGAAAAAGTTGGCTTAAAGCTCAACATTCAGAAAACGAAGATTATGGCATCCGGTCCCACCACTTCATGGGAAATAGATGGGGAAACAGTGGAAACAGTGTCAGACTTTATTTTTCTGGGCTCCAAAATCACTACAGATGGTGACTGCAGCCATCAAATTAAAAGACGCTTATTCCTTGGAAGGAAAGTTATGACCAACCTAGATAGCATATTGAAAAGCAGAGACATTACTTTGCCAACAAAGGTCCATCTAGTCAAGGCTATGGTTTTTCCTGTGGTCATGTATGGATGTGAGAGTTGGACTGTGAAGAAGGCTGAGCACCGAAGAATTGATGCTTTTGAACTGTGGTGTTGGGGAAGACTCTTGAGAGTCCCTTGGACTGCAAGGAGATCTAACCAGTCCATTCTGAAGGAGATCAGCCCTGGGATTTCTTTGGAAGGAATGATGCTAAAGCTGAAACTCCAGTACTTTGGCCACCTCATGTGAAGAGTTGACTCATTGGAAAAGACTCTGATACTGGGAGGGATTGGGGGCAGGAGGAGAAGGGGACAGAGGATGAGATGGCTGGATGGCATCACTGACTCAATGGACGTGAGTCTGAGTGAACTCCGGGAGTTGGTGATGGACATGGAGGCCTGGCGTGCTGCGATTCATGGGGTCGCAAAGAGTCGGACACGACTGAGCGACTGATCTGATCTGATCTGATCATTTGAATGATATATAGCGAAAGTTAATTTAGGAATATCAAACTTTATAGAAGAAATATTTATATATCAAAATAATTAATTTGAAGTTATATAATCATCCATATATGGGATTCTTAGTTATTTAAGAAAGATTATCATTTGACATGCTTTTAGATTCCACTCGATTCTTACTGATTCAGCTTCAGGAAACATCATTTATGTTTCTAGTATAGATATAGTCACTAACCTTAAATATTTCACTATGCAGTGGGAGAGACAGATTAAACAATGTCACGCATAGATACCAGTGAAATGAATGAAACATCATGGGGTCATTTGGATTGTATAAAATCATTAAGACTGGTTGGAAACCAAGAAGTTGCTATGATTTTGTAAAATAATGGAAATTTTTGTGTCCTTAAAGTAGAATTTCTTTTGTAGAAAAAGAATTCTGCCTACAGGACATGTATTGTCCTTTAATGAATAATGACCATAAAGCTTTTTAACAATCCCTTCAGGTTGGCCAAATTTTAGACAGGCTCCCTTCCCTGGTGGCTCAGAGGGTAAAGCGTCTGCCTAAAATGAGGGAGACCCTGGTTCAATCCTTGGGTCGGGAAGATCCCCTGGAGAAGGAAATGGCACCCCACTCCAGTACTCTTGCCTGAAAATCCCATAGACTGAGAAGCTTGGTAGGCTACAGTCCATGGGGTTGCAAAGAGTCGGACACAACTGAGCGACTTCACTTTACTTCACTTCTACCTGACTCTAGGACCCTGATCCCATTTTTCCTAAATCTTTACTTTAGAAAACTTCAAGTTCTTTCTCTGCCCTTAGGAGATTTAACTCTTTTTAAAACCTTCTTGAAGGTTTTATAACTCATAATTGTGTTTTTTTCAAGAACCCTAAAGCCATCCCTTTGAAATGTAATCCTCAAGGGAAGTAGTGCCATAACTTTCAGTCTCTGTGGAAGAAACGGATTGTAAATTCAGAGGAGCCTTTCTCTAGACTTTGAAACTGCCTCTTCGGGTACCTATCATGAAGATAGCAGAAAACTTATTTTTTATTTGGATAAAGGCAATTAGCAAACACAGATAGTCTATGATCGCTCCACCACAGCTCTTAAACCTCTCCCACCCTTTATTTCTGTTTCCAGACCTGGTCTATGCTCTCTTCCTTATTACTAGCAATAATATTAAAATATAATCAACTTCTATTACTCACTTTGTATATCAAAATGTTTTCTTTAGCAATAGGATTAGCTAGTAAGTGCCAAATATTTTTCTTCATGTTGCTGTACCATCTCATCCTCATCTGCCCCCTTCTCCTCCTGCCTTCAGTCTTTCCCGACACCAGAATCTTTTCCATTTAGTTGGCTCTTCACATCAGGTGGCTAAAGTATTGGAGTTTCAGCTTCAGCAACATTCCTTTCTATGAATATTCAGAGTTTATTTGTGTAGGGTTGAATGTTTTGATCTCCTTGCAGTCCAAGGGATTCTCAAGAGTCTTCTCCAGCACCACAATTCAAAAGTACCAATTCTTCTTACTGCTGAGCCAGCATAAAAGTTTATCTAAGTTATCAAAATTTGGGGGGGGTTATGTTTGATTATTTTCTGAATGGAGCTAATTAAATTTAGTATATAAGTAACTTAATTAGTCCTCCACTATTTTAGCATTGTGGTACCATATTTCATATTTCCAGGTCTACGTTATAAAACCCATTTCTTCTCATTACCATATTATCTTAAGAGATGGAAAACAAAATGTAAATTGAGACTAAATTGGGCTACAAATCAAGAACATTTCAAGAAAAAAAATGTATTTATATTTCAGTTAGTACATTAATAAGCTACTTTGTTGAAGCAGATTTAATATTTTTAATAGTCTGAAATATGCATAATAATATACCCTAAGAAATCTGAAATATAATATGATTTTTAATATAAAAGTACTTCAGGGAAAACAAAATATTATAAAAACGTTAAGCATTATTACTATTCTGAACCTTCTAACACTGTCTTCCTCATTTATTAATGAAACTGTATACTATTGAAATGGTTTTATTTTTAATAAGGCCTCACAAAATATGAATGTTTTTGCTTCCATTGGGGGATTATCCACACTATCAGGCACAGCTATTTGCAGATGAGTGACCAAGCAAGAGTCTGGCTCCATTTTTTGATGTCTACCTGCTAGCAACTTTTAAGTATCACCCCTCACCTATTCCTGGTGCCCACATCTGGGCAAGCTAATAAGAAAGCCTCAGTGCTCTTTCCTTTGACACCTGCAGGAAATTCAAATGACACAGGCTTCTACCTCAGCTCTGTCCCATCCCAACCACAGTAAAAACCCCTGAGCCAGCCTCCTTTCTTGGCTCTCTCAAGACATTTGAGACCTCCCTGAGAGCCCTGCCCTGTAATCTGTCACCACTCTTGACATCCTATTCAAAATTTACTGGAAGTGCCCACTGCAAGTGCCCCCCACTGCTTTTTCAGGGTGACTTTAGCAGAGTTTGACTCAGGCAGGACCTAATCTATGAGTAAAACAACCCATCAGCTATATGATTGGTAAATAACCAGAAAACTGTTCCCCCTTTTATTGCTTTGGTTTCATACAAATGTTCAGAAAGTAATTTACACAATACCTAAAATATCATTTTTAATATTTCTCATGGAAATAAATAGGTCCCAATAAAGTAAGCTAAGACTAAAAAAATCTGCACTATTTAGAAAATATGAGGATGTTAGTTTCTACTAATTTTGAATATATGATATTAAAATATTGATGCATACATAAATACCTTAATTTATTTAAATAACTTTAATGTTCAATGTTAGCTAAAAAAGTACTTGAAACAATACATATCTAATAATCAACTTTCATTGACATAACTATTTCCTTCATATGCTTTTATGTGTTTTTATCTCCATAATGCAAAATAAGCAATGATATATATCTCTGGCTGCAAAAAATTTAGTAAATATAATGGCTTCCTTTATTATGGAAATACTCTTTTCAGAGGTTTATGGAATGGTAATAACAATTACTAGGTATAATGTTCTTTTATAAAACTTTCAGTAACTTTGAACAAGTCAGCATCTTAATCTGTTAAAGTAGTGAAATAATAATTGTGTTCCTTTACATTTAAAAAGCTATAAATTGCCACTCTCAGAATAGTTTTGGGCTTTTGTGCAGATAGAATATGTATTTATGTAATAAAAATTTGTTCTTATGAAAATGTTAGTTGCAGCACATACTAGATAATAAGGTTTGAAATCATAAATAATCCAAGTTAAGTGATAAGCATCTAGAAGATTTAAGTACTCTAGGGAAAAGATTTTTACCTTAAATACCAGATAACTTTTTTTAAAATATTTTATTTCAATGCTATGCATTTATATATATTTTTAATTTTAAAGAAATTTTAAAGAAAGATCAGAATTCTTACAATATCCATGGACAGATAGCTTCTAGTTCTGGTTAGCACTAACCACTTTCAAAACTTAAGTTTTGACTTGAGCAAAAATATTCTGCATTGGGTTCTCCTCCCAGGCAGGCAGATAGAATAATAGTTTTTTTAAAATGGTCACAAGTTCGTTTAGCCGATGGTAGTTTCTACAGACTAAATTTTTGTCTCCCCTTTGAATTTATATGCTAAAACCCTAACTCCTGATTTGATAGTATTTGGAGCAGGGTGAGGTGGGAGGAGTTTATGTGAAGTCTCCCATGAAGGAAATTAGTTCTTTATATAAAAGACTTCAGAGAGCTTCTTCACTCATCCTGCCATGTGAAGACATAGCAAGACGTTGGCCATTTATGAACTAAGAAGTGTGCCTTAACCAGACATTGAATCAAGATGTGCCAGCATCTTGATCTTAAGACTTCACAGAACTGTGAGAGATAAATCTCTGTGTCTTGCAAGTCATCCATCCTGTGGTGTTTGTGTTACAGCAGCCTGAAAAGGCAAGACAGTAGTTGCTGCTAGAAGTAGGTTTTGCTGTAACAAGTAACTGAAAATGTGGAAGTGGCTTTGGAACTGGGTAATGGATAGAAGCTGGAAGAGTTTTGAGGTACAGGCTAGAAACGTCTACTTTGCTATGAACTTTGAACAGACAGGTAAAAGTGATTCTGGTAAAAGCTCAGAAAGAAAAAGGTGAGCTGTAGAGAATACTCAGTCTTCTCAGAAACAACAGTTACGAAGTAATCACAAACAGAATGTTGGTAGCAATGTGTGTCATCAAGGCCCATATTGATGAGATCTCAGATGGAAATAAAGTATTAGTTGCTCAGTTGTGTCTGACTCTTTGCAACCCACCAGGCTCCTCTGTCCATAAAATTATCCAGGCAAGAATGGAGTGAGTAGCCATTTACTCCTCCAAGGGATCTTTCCAACAAAGGAATCGAACCTGAGTCTCCCACAGTGTAGGCAGATGGAAATAGGGAGCATGTTATTTGAAACTGGGAAAAAATGTCACCCTCGTTGTAAAGTGGCAAAGAACTTGACTGAATTGTGTTCATATTCTAGTGTTTGTGGAAGGTAGGGCTTGTGAGCAAGAGACGAAATTGTATATTTTGCTGAGATCTAAGCAAAGAGTAGAAGCTGTGACTTGGCTCCTCCTGACTGCTTATAGTACAAAGTGAGAAAAGAGAAATGACTTAAAGATGAAGTTTCTGAGCAAAAGAGAAGCAGAACTTAAAAGATTTGGAAAATTCTCAGCCTATCCATATGGAAAAAATGAGACCACGATGGGTATGATCAAGCTGCTGCTGCTAAGTCACTTCAGTCATGTCCGACTCTGTGCAGCCCACCAGGCTCACCTGTCCCTGGGATTCTCCAGGCAAGAACACTGGAGTGGGTTGCCATTTCCTTCTCCAGTGCATGAAAGTGAAAAGTGAAAGTGAAGTCACTCAGCTACTGCTTGATAAAAAGATTAATGTGGATCAGCCATCTCAACAGAAACTGGAACTATTTTCCAAAACAACGGAAGAATGACTTGGAAGGCAGTTGAGAGAGCATCAGGACTGCCACTCCCAGTGCTGACCTAGAGTACAAGGGCTTATAAGGACAGATTGTTTTCAAAGAGGGGAGGAGGGGTGCATCTCCAGTTCTGGTAGGCTAGGATGACTCCACCTACTGGCCCACAGGTGGGACTCCCACAGAAGCTGTGATGTGGACCTCAGCCAGCAGAACTTTGAAGACATGGCTGCTTTTACTCAGATTTCAGAGGATGGGACCACTTATCAGAGTCCCAGACCTCAGATCCCTATCCAGCTCTAGAAAACGAGAATATGGAGCCATTTATACCCTTTAGTCTTGGTTTGGAAATTTTTATTTTTAAAGAACTAGATATTAAAAGTTTTGGTTTGGCATCCATATCTTTACCACAACTATCAGTTCAGTTCAGTTCAATTCAGGTGCTCAGTGGTGTCCGACTCTTACCGACCCCATGAATCGCAGCACACCAGGCCTCCCTGTCCATCACCAACTCCCAGAGTTCACTCAGACTCAGGTCCATTGAGTCAGTGATGCCATCCAGCCATCTCATCCTCTGTCGTCCCCTTCTCCTCCCGCCTCCAATCCCTCCCAGCATCAGAGTCTTTTCTAATGAGTCAACTCTTTGCATAAGGTGGCCAAAGTACTGGGGTTTCAGCTTCAGCATCATTCCTTCCAAAGAAATCCCAGGGCTGATCTCCTTCAGAATGGACTGGTTGGATCTCCTTGCAGTCCAAGGGACTCTCAAGAGTCTTCTCCAACACCACAGTTCAAAAGCATCAATTCTTTGGCGCTCAGCCTTCTTCACAGTCCAACTCTCACATCCATACATGACCACAGGAAAAACCATAGCCTTGACTAGATGGACCTTTGTTGGCAAAGTAATGTCTCTGCTTTTCAATATGCTATCTAGGTTGGACATAACTTTCCTTCTAAGGAGTAAGCGTCTTTTAATTTCATGGCTGCAACCACCATCTGCAGTGATTTTGGAGCCCCGAAAAATAAAGTCTGACACCGTTTCCACTGTTTCCCCATCTATTTGCCATGAAATGATGGGACCTGATGCCATGATCTTCGTTTGCTGAATGTTGAGCTTTAAGCCAACTTTTTCACTCTCCACTTTCACTTTCATCAAGAGGCTTTTGAGTTCCTCTTCACTTTCTGCCATAAGGGTGGTGTCATCTGCATATCTGAGGTTATTGATATTTCTCCCGGAAATCTTGATTCCAGCTTGTGCTTCTTCCAGTCCAGCGTTTCTCATGATGTACTCTGCATATAATTTAAATAAGCAGGGTGATAATATACAGCCTTGATGTACTCCTTTTCCTATTTGGAACCAGTCTGTTGTTCCATGTCCAGTTCTAACTGTTGCTTCCTGACCTGCATACAGATATCTCAAGAGGCAGGTCAGGTGGTCTGGTATTCCCATCTCTTTCAGAATTCTCCACAGTTTATTGTGATCCACACAGTCAAAGGCTTTGGCATAGTCAATAAAGCAGAAATAGATGTTTTTCTGGAACTCTCTTGCTTTTTCCATGATCCAGCGGATATTGGCAATTTGATCTCTGGTTCCTCTGCCTTTTCTAAAACCAGCTTGAACATCTGGAAGTTCACGGTTCACATATTGCTGAAGCCTGGCTTGGAGAATTGTGAGCATTACTTTACTAGTGTGTGAGATGAGTGCAATTGTGCGGTAGTTTGAGCATTCTTTGGCATTGCCTTTCTTTGGAATTGGAATGAAAACTGACGTTTTCCAGTCCTGTGGCCACTGCTGAGTTTTCCAAATTTGCTGGCATACACCTCTGTCATTGTAGTGAAAAGCAGGTTTTGACAATAAGTTGATGATATTCATGGCTATATTCCACTAAGAATTTATTTATTGAAATTTATCTACTGTCCCTATATTTGAAAATTATTTAAATTCCACATCATAAAATATTACTTTTTATTCAACCTTTTAATTATATCAAACCATGCTTAAAAAACAAAGAAGATGGCTAGCCAGATTTGGCAACAGAGCTGTAATTTGCTGACCATAGCTCTAAGTCACAGTTCATAATCCTGTGTCATAATCATCAAGGGACTTCCAAGATTCGTACATACTTGGGCTCCCAAACCAACTACATCATTAATTAAAAAGGAGTGAGGTCCATGTATTGACATGGTTTTAATACTCTCTGTTGACAGAGAAATGACATATAAGCTGAGGTATTCGATTTTGCTGCTTTTCAAACATTCACCCTAACTACCACTCTTTTGGATTCATCTGGCTTTTCTTGGACAGATAAGCATTTAATTTTTTTAATATTTTATTTATATATACAAGATTACATGTTTGCTATATCTACTTATTCATACGTACAGAAGATATTCATTTATTTAATTTTTAACAGCTTTTTGTTCAGTTCAGTCGCTCAGTCGTGTCTGACTCTTTGCGACTCCACGAATCGCAGTACTCCAGGCCTCCCTGACCAACACCATCTCCCGGCGTTCACTCAAACTCACATTCATTGAGTCGGTGATGCCATCCAGCCATCTCATCCTCTGTCATCCCCTTCTTCTCCTGACCCCAATCCCTCCCAGCATCAGAGTCTTTTCCAATGAGTCAAATCTTTGTATGAGGTGGCCAAAGTACTGGAGGTTCAGCTTTAGCATCAGTCCTTCCAAAGAACACCCAGGGCTGATCTCCTCTAGAATGGACTGGCTGGATCTCCTTGCAGTCCAAGGGACTCTCAAGAGTCTTCTCCAACACCACAGTTCAAAAGCATCCATTCTTCAGCGCTCATCCTTCTTCACAGTCCAACTCTCACATCCATACATGACCACTGGAAAAACCATAGTCTTGACTAGATGGACCTTTGTTGGCAAAGTAATGTCTCTGCTTTTCAATATGCTATCTAGGTTGGTCACAACTTTTCTTCCAAGGAGTATGCGTCTTTTAATTTCATGGCTGCAGTCACCATCTGCAGTGATTTTGGAGCCCCCCCAAAATAAAGTCTGACACTGTTTCCACTGTTTCCCCATCTATTTGCCATGAAGTGATGAGACCAGATGCCATGATCTTAGTTTTCCTAATGTTGAGCTTTAAGCCAACTTTTTCACTCTCCACTTTCACTTTCATTAAGAGGCTTTTTAGTTCCTCTACACTTTCTGCCATAAGGGTGGTGTCATCTGCATATCTGAGGTTATTGATATTTCTCCCAGCAATCTTGATTCCAGCTTGTGCTTCTTCCAGCCCAGCTTTTCTCATAATGTACTCTGTGCATAAGTTAAATAAACAGAGTGACAATATATAGCCTTGACATACTCCTTTTCCTTTTTGGAACCAGTCTGTTGTTCCATGTCCAGTTCTAACTGTTGCTTCCTGACCTGCATACAGGTTTCTCAAGAGGCAGGTCAGGTGGTCTGTTATTCCCATCTCTTGAAGAATTTTCCACAGTTTATTGTGATCCACACAGTCAAAGGCTTTGGCATAGTCAATAAAGCAGAAATAGATGTTTTTCTGGAACTCTCTTGCTTTTTCCATGATCCAGCGGATATTGGCAATTTGATCTCTGGTTCCTCTGCCTTTTCTAAAACCAGCTTGAACATCTGGAAGTTCACGGTTCACATATTGCTGAAGCCTGGCTTGGAGAATTGTGAGCATTACTTTACTAGTGTGTGAGATGAGTGCAATTGTGTGGTAGTTTGAGCATTCTTTGGCATTGCCTTTCTTTGGGATTGGAATGAAAACTGACCTTTTCCAGTCCTGTGGCCACTGCTTAGTTTTCCAGATTTGCTGGCATATTGAGTGCAGCACTTTCACAGGGTCATCTTTCAGGATTTGAAATAGCTCCACTGGAATTCCATCACCTCCACTAGCTTTGTTCGTAGTGATGCTTTCTAAGGCCCACTGCACTTCACATTCCAGGATGTCTGGCTCTAGGTCAGTGATCACACCATCGTGATTATCTGGGTCATGAAGATCTTTTTTGTACAGTTCTTCTGTGTATTCTTGCCACCTCTTCTTAGTATCTTCTGTTTCCGTTAGGTCCATGCCATTTCTGTCCTTTATTGAGCCCATCTTTGCATGAAATGTTCCCTTGGTATCTCTAATTTTCTTGAAGAGATCTCTGGTCTTTCCCATTCTGTTGTTTTCCTCTATTTCTTTGCATTGGTCACTGAGGAAGGCTTTCTTATCTCTCCTTGCTATTCTTTGGAATTCTGCATTCAGATGCTTATATCTTTCCTTTTCTCCTTTGCTTATTGCAGATTCTTTTTGCTAAGAAGAGAAGCGAAAAACAAAGGAGCCACCAGGGAAGCCCCTGCTGCTAAGTCACTTCAGTCGTGTCCGACTGTGCGACCCCATAGACGGCAGCCCACCAGGCTCCCCCGTCCCTGGGATTCTCCAGGCAAGAACACTGAAGTGGGTTGCCATTTCCTTCCCCAATGCATGAAAGTGAAAAGTGAAAGTGAAGTCGCTCAGTCGTGCCGGACCCTCATCGATCCCATGGACTGCAGCCTACCAGGCTCCTCCATCCAAGGGATTTTCCAGGCAAGAGTGCTGGAGTGGGGTGCCATTGCCTACTCCAGGGAAGCCCCTATATACATGCATATATTATACGTATACATGTGTATATTATAAATATACATCTATATATTATATATAAATACACATATATTAGGGATTTTTTTTCTTGTAAATTTTGTTACTATACTTTTTATTTTGAAAGAATTTCTCAAAATTTGCCTCTGCCGATGCCATTCATCATGTTTTACTTTATCGTTTTTAATTCATTATTTTTCTCATATCATTTTATCATTTCTTCAGATTATTTGTGTAGGTATTATAGACTGTTCAGTTCATAGTCTATGTTCAGTCTTCGCTTTTTATCTAGTTTTCATTACATTTTGCAAAATAAAAGGCAATAGTAAGAAGAAACACTAAATAAAGTAATTTTGAAAGAAATGTCTGTTTTACTTGATCAGCAAGCTACTTATTCTTTTGTTTTATTTTTGAAAATTAGTCCAAAAGATTTTCTATGATAAACTTTTAATCCTATACAGCAAAACAGAGAGCAGAAAACATGGCTGGAAATATTTTAGATACATTATAATTATAAAAGAATGTCACAGATTTTAAAATATGAAGTAATTTTGAGAACATCAAAATAGTTAACTTTCTAAGTTTGCTTTGGTCTTGCCTGGTAAATTATTTTTTTTAGAGTGAAATTTCTCTTACACCTTTCCTGTTATTCTCATGCTGTAAAATATTTTTAAAAGGCATGTATGAATGAGAAGACTTTTATCCTCAGATTTGCCAGTGGAGAGGAAAGAAAATCCCCTCTCTTCATCTTCAGTATACATTTGGTTACAGTCAGAATTTGCGTTAATCAGGCATCTCCCCTAGGAAAATCTATTAGAGATTTGTCTTGTGAGTCTCTGGAAGAGAAGGGATGTTTCATTTTTATTTCTCTTGCTTTTCCTGGAACTGGTGTTGTGACTGAGATTGTTTTTCTAGAAGAGCTCTGTTATATTTACCACAATAAAATGGGCACATAAAAATGAAAACAAGACCAAACAACAACAACAAAATATAAGCATTGCCCCCTTAGTTATTCTTTCATCTTTACTGTGATAAATCCTAAGACTCATTCCTCTATTTTTTCCTACTTCTTTTTCAGAATTTCATTTTCTCAAAGATATGTAATAAGAGCTACTCATTTTGTTTGTTTGATAGATATATAGACTTTTTGCCTAACAATTGCTATAGAGTGTTTTTGCCTGGAGAATCCCAGGGACGGGGGAGCCTGGTAGGCTGCCGTCTATGGGGTCGCACAGAGTCGGACACGACTGAAGAGACTTAGGAGCAGCAGCAGCAGACAAATGCAGTGTGGGAGTATGAAACAGTGTGAATATCAACTATTTTCTACTTTAGCTCTGTTGTTGGACTTCATCAATCCATTCAGTCTTTCTTTAGAGGTCATTTCTCTATGTTTCTGGAAATAGTTGATTGATACCTGATTTCTGTAATGTCACTTTTATGAGTATTTCAAGGGAGACACAGCAAAGAAAGAAGGAAAGGGAGGAAACTGTGGCTAGCTAGTTAATATTTTAATGTGAGACAATAATTGTGTTTTGTTTCTTAATAGGAATGATGAGTCTTTCTAAGGTAATAATTCACACAGAAACAAAACATAACACAATAATAACTCAGTAATAACAGTGAACTTAAGAATATGCTATTTCTCATCAATAATAATGAAAAAGGATAGAAATATTTCACTCTTGAGTTTTTAAAAGGAAATATGATTCAACGATATAGCACATTACATTAAAATCAAACATAAACATAGTCCTCAGTTTTCACATGTGTTTTCCTAGAATATTCTCCATCATCCAAAAAGTTAAAGTGTGGGATGATATTGTTTTCCTATATTTCCTCCTTAAATAAAGCTGAGGCTGTTTTACTAAAAACTTATTAATATACGTTTGAAAATACAACTATATTCTCTGCCGTGGTCTGCCCATTTAGTTATCCAGACATCTGGGTTCATCCTTCTTCTTATTAAAAGAATATACACTACCCATTCTGAAACAAGGCAGACCTAAAGTTTCATCCAGCTTCTACATCCAGGTCTATATTTCTATGTAAGGTGCAGCCCTCCCCATTAGCAACTTTCCTGAGGTTCTGGGATCTATAAAGACTCTGGGCAGAGCTGCCTTCTGTTCTCCCTGGGCCTTGCTTCTGCTTTCTGAGGGCCTTTTCTTTGTCACTCTTCACATAAAATGGGTAATAGAACATACACCCTCCTGAAGACTGTAGACTTTCCACGGTTTTCTACTTGGGGTACAGTATTAGAGAAATATGAGTTTCTCTATAGGAAAAATAAATCAATTCAAATTTCAGTATAAAAACTTCCTTTCTTTCTATGAGAATAGGTATCAGTTATTCATTAAATTGAAAGTAATAAACCCTCTTTCTAAACTAACCTGTCTCAATTGTTTGCTTGCAGAGACTCCAGTGATTGGTTATCAGTGTATATTAAATTGGCTGTGTGACCATGCCTCTTGCTGAATTTGTATGTGTGTTTGAGTCTACACAAAATACACCCATGTATGAATACTCTGTTGTATATAGGTAGGTATACATGTGTATATTTGTATAGAGATAGATATAAAGACTGGGACAATTTAAAACATTTTATTTTGATGTTTAACTTTAATTAAAATCTTCTTTTTCTGATTTGGCATTTAATGCCTAGAACAGGCTAAAGTATCTAGGTGATGAAAAGGTATTTACTTCTTGACCAAGAGATTAAAGCTAACAGTTTTTAGGTATCCTTTATCACTAAAAATGAGGAGTTGAAAAATTTCCTTTGAATCACTTTCATTTGCTTCTTTTAAGTAAGAGTAAGAAAATGACATAATAACGTAATTCTCAATTTTTACACATTATTACATTCCAGAAAAAAGGATTTTCTGAAAAGAAACGTGCATTTTGAACCGTGAAGAATTTTGTGCCATCTAATTAAGAAGCTCAATGAAAGCATAAAAGCAGAAAATGGAATTACTTGTGTACTTAAATAATAATTAACTTAAATAGTCATTAAAGCTTTCTAATTTATAGAATAATGTGTCATAGTCATATGCCATTTTACATGAATTATAGAGCATTTTAAACATAAAATTCAATGACTTTTCCTAAAAATTTGGAGTGAAAACAGTAAGAAAAACAAACCATTTACATACATTATTCAAAATATATTATACATTATAAATTATTAATTATATATTATTATCAGTTTAGTTCAGTCACTCAGTTGTGTACCACTGTTTGTGACCCCATGAACCACAGCACGCCAGACCTCCCTGTCCATCACCAACTCCCGGAGTTCACCCAAACTCATGTCCATTGGTCGGTGATGCCATCCAATCATCTCATCCTCTGTCGTCCCCTTCTCTCACCTTCAATCTTTCCCACCATCAGGGTCTTTTCAAATGAGTCAGCTCTTCACATCAGGTGGCCAAAGTACTGGAGTATCAGTTTCAGCATCAGTCCTTCCAATGAACACCCAGGACTGATCTCCTTTAGGATGGACTGGTTGGATCTCCTTGCAGTCCAAGGGACTCTCAAGCGTCTTCTCCAACACCACAGTTCAAAAGCATCAATTCTTCAGGGCTCAGCTTTCTTTATAGTCCAACTCTCACATCCATACATGACCACTGGAAAAACCACAGCCTTGACTAGATAGACCTGAGACTTGAGAACCCCATGAACAGTATGAAAAGGCAAAAAGAAAGATAGAACACTGAAAGATGAACTCCCCAGGTCATGCTGCTGGAGATCAGTGGAGAAACAACCCCAGAAAGAATGAAGGGATGGAGTCAAAGCAAAAACAACATCCTTTTGTGGATGTGACTGGTGATAGAAGCAAGGTCCGATGCTGTAAAGAGCAATATTGCATAAGAACCTGGAATGTTAGGTCCATGAATCAAGGCAAATTCAAAGTGGTCAAACAGGAGATGGCAAGAGTGAACATTGATATTCTAGGTATCAGCGAACTAAAATGGGCTGGAATGGATGGATTTAAGTCAGATGACCATTATATCTACTACTGTGGGCAGGAATCCCTTAGAAGAATGGAGTAGCCATCACAGTGAACAAAAGAGTCCGAAATGCAGTACCTAGATGCAATCTCAAAAATGACAGAATGATCTCTGTTCATTTCCAAGGCAAATCATTCTATATCACAATAATCCAAGTCTATGCCCTGACCAGTAATGCTAAAGAAGCTGAAGTTGAATGGTTCTATGAAGACCTACAAGGCCTTTTAGAACTAACAGCCAAAAAGGATGTCCTTTTCATTACAGGGGTTTAGAATGAAAAAGCAGGAAGTCAAGAAACACCTGGAGTAACAGGCAAATTTGGCCTTGTAGTACAGAATGAAGCAGGGCAAATGCTAATAGTTTTGCAAAGAGAACACACTGGTCATATATTATTATGCATTACTCAAATAAGCAATGAAGGACAACATACACTAAACAAGTTGGTATGGTAAAGATGGCTAGATTTTTCCACTGAGTTCATTCAGCATTGCTCATGTGACCATCCAACAAGAGTAAATTCACAAACTTCCCTCCAACTGAGTATAACCATATGACTAAAGGATGGCAAATGAAATACTGACCAAAAGAGATATTTGGGATTCTGATTTGTACTCTTCTACAGAAGCAGCATATCTTTTCATCACTTTGAACTGTTTCTTGTCAATTGGATACCAGTCACATGATGAGCCATTCTGACAATATAGATAAGGAAGGATGAGCAGAAAGGTAGAAGCAATTTTGTCACTTTCATATTCAATGTAGCCAATTTTAATTAACATATGTTTAATTAAAATAATAGTTAATAAAAATGGCATGTAAAATAAGTTGTTTATTTAATAAATTTTATTTAATGCATTATATTAAATGCATTATAAAATGCATTTATACTATGATTTCCATTAAACCGAACAGTTTAAAGGCCATAGCAACATGTTAGCAACTTTTATAAAAATTAAAGAGAAAATGTATCTTTGCCTGTAATATATAAGATCTCATTTTAAAGATGATAACATTTTCTGATATTTTTTTCTGCTGATGTTTTCACATTTTTGCTATATGCAATAATAGCATGCAATAGATTGCAAATATGGAAACTAAGTGAATGTGAATAAAAATATGCCCCTGGTTATGGGCTAGAGAAACAAAGTGAAATATTCATGAAACAATGGAAATACTTTCAATAAGATAACTTACTCTTCATGCATATTTTAAAGTCCCTTGAAAGTTTGGAAACAATTCCATTCAGAACTTTGTTCTGTTTTGCTTTGAGCACTGATTAAGTCATCAGAAGGAAAGGGAAAACACCCAACTGAGATTTAACAAGACAGGGGAAAAAATTATATTTAAATAGTGGAAGTGATTCTAGACTCAAGTAATCAGTGGGTAGGAAAGCACATAAATTAAAGACACAAGCAGAAATAAAATTTGAAGCACATCTTAAGGAGATAATTTTAATGTACAAAACTCATTTACAAAACAATTTATACTTTCAGTCATTTCAAACTGCTACCATATTTACCTCAGTAGATAATTACTCCTTAAGAACACATTGTTAGCCATTGGATCACCATTTTTATTAGCCCAAACTTCTCTTTTCGCTTCTATGTACTCTTGTTTGCCTTATCAGTTAAGTTTATGAATAAGATGGAAAACAAGAAGAAATCATTCTTATAAAAGTATTTCATGTAGATTTCCTGGCGGAAAAAGAAATGTCATTTCCATTAAACCATTTGATCTAAAAGTCCAGATACTCCATTAACCAAAGAATGATGGCGATCAGGTATTGGCGAGACTGCCACTCCGTAGTCGAGAAGCATTTTTCATACTTTCACCTGGGTAAGGCTATGTTCACTGATTGATAAACTTTAATAAAATATTGTTATTATTTTCTTCACTTTCTTTACTTCAGATTCTTTTAAGGGTAATTTGAAAAGACATTTGACAGACATTAATTTACAAATAATAATGCATTAGTGCTTAGTCACTCTGTCATGTGTGACTCTTTGTGACCTTTTCAACTATAGCCAGCCAGGCTCCTCCGCTCATGGAATTTTTCAGGCAAGAATACCAGAACAGTTTGCCATTTCCTCCTTCAGCGGATCATCCAGACCCTTAGATGGAACTTGCGTCTTCTGTGTCTTCTGCATTGCAGGCAGATTCTTTACCCATTGAGCCATCAGGTAATGCATTTAGGAGTTACTCTTAAATGCATATGTTGAGTTCACATTCAATGTAAAAGGTCAACTCTGAATATTCCCACAACAGGTTCATTCTAAATTAATAGTGTTAGGAATAAGTCCACACAATCAGTGGTGATATACAATATAATATCAAATATAATTAAAAAGCAATTAAAAAAATAAAGATAATCACCTTCTTTGTCATTATGAAAAACAATACACCTATTTATTTCAACGTCTAAATTACATGACTGATAAGAAATGAGGGAACATAACAGTTAATTTTATTTTAAAAAATTAATTTACATTTTAAAATATAAAAATGAAATTCAAGAATGTTCATTTAATATATGTTAGAATTTCAATCTGTATTGTGCTTTTAAATGGAAGTGTTGATAATAGGGTGGTTGAGAATTTGTAGCTGATAGCAAGCGATTGGTTCTGTTCCAATTGATTTTATTCTTAGTAAGATCAATGTTTGTTTCTTGCTTTTATTGTGCACAGGAAAAGCAGACAGTGATGAATCACATGAATGTCTTCTTGATTTATTTATTAACCACCGTCAGTACAGCTGGTCAGTTGTGCTAGCTGACCTATTTGCTGTTCAAATATTTGTGCTCTCCTTTCCAAAGGATTAAACCATACAGGTGAGAAATCGTCTTTTACTCTGAAATCGAGCAGCTGTAAAATATCCAAAATTCTGAGGCTGTATCAAGGGACTGAAGTCAATGTGTTGATACTGCAGAAATATGTCCTGCTACTTCACTCAGGCATCTACCAGGAGACTGCTGTTTTTCTAGTATACATTCTCTAGCCAGACTCAGCAATTCTGAAGTCAGAATCCTGACAGGCTCTAACTAAATTTCCTCACCATCTGTGTTTTCTGAAAATGATATTTCTCATGGAAAAGACTTCCTTCCCAGTGATTTGAGTCCTGGACTTTAGGGAGCTGATACTCACAGAGGATTGGGCAAAAATCTATGAAATGCATTAGCACAAATTTATTTTTAAAATAGAAAGATGTTTAGAAAACATTACATTGTTAAGATTTAATTATGTAATAAAAAGCAATAGCTTTCTTTTTAATTATAGATTTCATTAGGTACCCACCATAGGAAATTAAATGTTATGCTCATTCTGGGAAATACAGAGGAGAAAGTAAAAGAAATAAGTGAGGGGGGGAATAAAAAGTATTTCTCTTGTGATCACATATTTATGTTTAAATGATGGTCCCTTCATTGACTGCTTGTGTAGATTTAGGTAAGTGCTTTAATGTTTTTGACTATTAAGTGTACTCATTCCCAAATGCTAGTAGTAATATGTGAATTCTTTATTGTGAGAAATGTTGTTGTTGTTTAGTTGCTAAGTCATGGCTGACTCTTTTGTGACCAGGTTCCTCTGTCCGTGGGATTTCCCAGGCAAGAATACTGGAGTGGGTGGTTGTCATTTCCTTCTCCAGAGGATCTTCCCCACCTAGGGATCAAACTCATTTCTTGCACTGGCAGGAAGATTCTTTACTTCTGAGCCACCTGGAAAGCCCAATTGTGAGAAATAGACACATATAAAACGTCCAACAGGGAGCTGGTTGCAAATTCCAGATGACGCGTGGAGAATGTAAAGATCTATCTGTGGAGGTAGATAAGCAGTAAGCAGCTGTCTTTGTTAAGAGCAGCAGGGCAGGATACCCAGGGACTTTTATGGTTGCTGTTACCTCTCAACACTAGCAGAGGACAGGGAATTAATAAGGAAACACTCTATTACAAAGGTTACAAAAGTGAGAGGTACTGAATTGTGATACAAAGTTCCTGATGTGTGTAAACCAGTGAGCAGGGAATCTAAAGTCAATTTTCAAGCGTTCAATCAAGTTTCTTTCAGGTATACAGGGAGGATACCTAAGAACAAGAACACTGCCATCATTTCTCCTGTTCATAGACCTATATACAGCAAGGCTCAGGGGTAATGCATTGTATTTAAATCTAATTAATAATCAGAAATGAATCAACAGAGGGTGTAAGCAAAAATAAGAATAGCAAACATTATATTTTAAAATATTCATTAACGTATATCCAGTAAAGGAAGGATATACCATGCCCCAAGCAAGAATGTTCAGTATTATAGAATTTCAAGTTCTCCCAAATTATTTCTTAATGGCCCATTGAATGGGCACAGTAATTCCACAATTTGGGGACACAGAAAATCTCAAAGATTGTGGAGAAAAATGTTCAGATAGTTCATTTTTCCATAGCACTAAAAATAAAGAGCTATCAGAAGAGAATGAAAAGCAAAAAAGACCTATCATACAAATTTCTCAGTGAGCACAGTATATAATCTACATATTTAACTAAATAAGAGTAAAAAATTCTATAGCATTTCTGAACTTCAGAAGCAGGTTTTAATTTTCCTATATTAAAAAATACATTCGTAATAATAACAAAAAAGTAGTAAATTTAGAAGAAACTTGCTATCAACATATATTTTAAAATGCATATAATTTAATTAAAATAATGCAATATAGTTAAATAGTTCAGTAGAAAATAAGTCTAAAAATATACTGAAATCCATATTAATAAATGTGTTGTTGCTTATCCATGGAGGAAACAATAGGTTGTTTTATAGACTTTTTTTTTATAGAACTGCTCTTTCTCAGAAGAATGAAAATTTGAAAGTCATGAGATTAAAAAGGGATAAATTTACCTGCATATAAAAAACAAATTGTTATATAGTTAGAAAAAATACCATGATTGAGGTATAAAAATATAAAGGAAAAGAGAAGACTCACAACATATAACAAAGGGATAAATTCTAATCTTGTAACAGATCCAAAGACTCATTAAGAAAAGTAAACCAATGGAAAATAGTCAAGACTTCTCACAGGAAGACAGCATCAGTCTGATAAAGCTTTTAGTGTTAAAATAACACAACTTTGTCAAAGAAAAATTGCTATTTTCCCAAACCCAGATTCAGTATTTCAGCCATCTTGCAATCAGGAGGGCTAGATCTAGAGCCCTGTAGACATCATAACATCCTAAATTTCCAAAACCCCTAACTCAGTGTCAGCTGCAAATTTTTTGAGCCAGTTGGTTATTGCTGAAATTGAATTCCAAATTTCTATTTTATGGCCAAACTTCTGTGCATGCTGTGTGCTCAGTTCCTCAGTCATGTCTGACTCTTTGTGACCTCATGGACTGTAGCTTGCCAGGCTCCTCTGTCCATGGAATTCTCCAGGCAAAAATACTGGAGTGAGTTGCCATGCCCTTCTGCAGGGGATCTTCCCACCCCAAGGATCGAACCTGTGTTTCTTGTGTCTCCTGCATTGGCAGGCGGATTCTTTATCACTGAGCCTCCTGGAAAGCTCAAATCTCTGTATGTTTTACTAAATAATAACAACCCTAACACAATTATTTTGAAAAGAACTGGGAGACATACCCTTAAGGAGTTTGATGAACCCATCTGCCCTTGTGCATTCTAATGACCAGATTACCTTTTTTCTCTTTTATAAGAAAAGGAAGGGAATGCCCTTGGGGTACTCACTCCAGAACTCGGGACCATCATTGACCCATTGGGCACTACAGTCATCAACTGGACTCTGTGGGATGAGGATACCACCTTGCCTTAGAGCCATCACTGTCACTGCCCTTTTGGTTAAAGCCACTGAGAAAATGATCGTGTTCCCATTTAACCATTTTTGTACCTAATGCAGTAGACAGTTTCCTGAATTCTCATCACACTCAACATTTCTCAGTCAACCACCTCACCTCCTATGAAGTTTTTTGTTAACTTCTCCTCTTCTTTCCTGGCAGGGACTTAGCCAAAGAAAGGCCTTGGGCTCATTGTTCTCTACAGTCCTCCCAACTTCCTTTTTCCTCTTAATAAAAGAGTTCTCTTTCCTTTGCGTTGTGAGGACTTACACTTCAACTCTTCTCTTTATCAAACCTGAGAAAGTTCTCCACATGTTTAAGAGTGCATGAAGTTAGATTGGACCAATCCAAGTAAGACAGTACAATCTTTCTGCCTCAATGTTCATAATCATAATCATATATTAAAATTTCATTATTCCATAAAATGCAACATATCCACAGATTCCATGGACATATTTGGGAGGCCTTGATTTTGAGTACAACAAACTTATTCAAGAAAATAAATGGAAAATATTCAAAAGTAGAATTAAAAGACGGTAATATAATACACACTAAAACACCAAATGAGGCATATATATATGTATATATGTATATGAGTAATTGTTAATTCTTTTATTTCTGAACACTATCAGATATTTCTATATGTGTTATTCCAATAAACCAATGTTACTAATTGGTTCATGCTTTTATGAAAATTTTAAAGTATTATAGTTGAAAATATTCTTGTTTTTAAAAATTCCATTTCATATCTCTTCATATCTGTTCCCCTATTTTATTTTCTTCAAATTACATTACTCTTTGTTATTTTTGCAGACTTTAAATCACTCCTCATGCTCTCCCTTCCTCTAAAAGTTTCTTCTTAATCATTATATATATATTTTTCCTGGTTCCTGACTTACAGTTTTCATTTAAAATTTGTTCTCATTTTTCTTTTAGCTTTTCTGGTACTGTTGAAGTTATGCATAGCTCTATAGGCTATTCAAAAACATTTATTCTGTATTTTAAAAATTATAGTATTACAAATGTTATCCAAATCACTCAAAGACATACTTTTTGTATAAAACTATTTTCTCCATTCTTGGTATTTCTTAGTATGTTTTAGTCTTTCTACATACTCATCATTAACCACTCTCAACTGGTGAGTTTGGAGGTAAAAAGCCAAGCGTGTGTTGTCTGGCTGCTATTTTCGTAGCTCATTCTGGAATCAGTTTGCCTGCAGAGATATCCCCTTTGCTGTTGGCCTACCATAAGCTTAGCCCTGTCTTTGTAGGCCAGGCCCAGGGATTTCTAGCCAGCTTTGTGAGTAAGGAGGAATATCAGTTACACTCTGAATTTCACCAACTGGGAAGCCACTTTTGTCCTATAGATCAATTCTTTCTTTATTATCTCTAATTGCATTGATATTTGACTTCCATCAATCACTCTTTTTATTTTCCAATTATTTATGAACCCAGGGAGGGAAAATGGTGCTGTTTATTGGATCCCAACAAACCTCTAAATGTACAAAAAGTCATTGTGGAGCTGAGACAGAGTACTATATTCTCTAGTGCCTTTTATGTGGTCAGGTGTTGAAATAGCTATTGTGTGTGATTTAGAACAGTGAATTCTAAAAATGACATTGGCAGTTAATTATTACCTATATTTTAATGAAGAAGACACAAATAACTTAATTTGCCAGCAGTCTCAGACATAGGAATAACCAAGGTTCAAGTAAGAAGCTATCTTATAAAAAAAAAATGTAACTTTTGGAGTAATTTTGGTGCCATCCTCTGTTTCTCACAAGAGATCCTGCTATTTTACTGCTTCTGCAATAATTTATACATATTTTTTTTTGAAATTTTTATACTAAGTACCATATTATTCATAGTAGCTCATTGTATTTGTAACTCAAATTATACTCAAATAGCAGTTTCTCATTAATTAGCTTTTAATCAGACATCATCTAGCAATTTTTTTTGTTTTAGTTGTAAACAGCAAAACTAAGCCTGAACATTTTAATTATAAAAATGCAACTAGGGGAGGAAAAATAGGATAATTTGCAGAATTAAAGGAAATGTTGAAAGCTAAACCTTCAGAAGGGCAAGTACCAAGGAAGATTCTGGGAACTGGGCAACAAGAATGTCCATGGATCTTCTCTCCAGAGGACTCCCAATAATACAATTTAGATTCAAACTCTCCTTGGTTTTGTTTCTCTTTTTCATGTTTTAAAATTCTGGGACAGAGCATATGATTGATTAAACTTGAATCACACATTTATTTTCCCCTTGACCTATCCATCATAAACATGGGAGAGAAAAATCATATGTGCAGATGCACCCAATGGAGGTCCACTCATGTGCATTGAGGGACATATCTAGAAAAGGAGTCCCGCTACAAAAGGCCTGGCATAACCTGTGTTGAATGAAATACCTGCATGAATTATCATTCCATTTTTATTTCAGACGTAAATAGTGTTTAAATCTTTACAACTTCATTTGTCCCTTAAATATTCTTTGATATAACAGTGCTATTTTGAAAATAAATTTAACCTACAATAGAAAGGATACAGTGTTATTAAGACAAATTTGGAAATGCAGAGTAAAGTTCCTACATTCATGGAACCAAGTCAGATTGTCTATTTATGTCTTTAGATGGGCCTATTTCTACATTTTATTTTCCTGTTAAATATTTACTGTGGCTTCAATGTTAACACTAAGAATGGCACTATAACTTATTAAAAAAAAAAAAAAAACTCGTTCTCTAAGACAATAGACGTGACACACCAAAGAAATCTGACCACCTACTTTATATTTTCTCTATCGTATTGTCCAAAGGCATGGTTAACATGATCTGATAAGAAATATGCCTTAAGGTACTCCATAAATCAAAAGGACATGCAATGTTAGTCAAGGAAATCCCTTTTATCTTTGGCACCAGCATCCTTTTTTTAACTTTTCCTCTATTGGCCATCTAGGTAAAGTAGACGACATTATATAAGTGATCAACAAGCTTTGCTGCAGACCCTACATATCCTTTCCTTCACCATTTCATATTCTTTATACTCTGCCACAGGTGTTTTATCTCACTGACGATTACTGATTAATGGAGAATGAAGTATAACTATCTGAAAATATATATCTACCTTTAAGTCAGGGGCTTCCCAGGTGGCTCACTGGTAAATGCCTGCCAAAGCAGGAGATAGAAAAAATGCAGGTTAGATGCCTGGGTTGGAAAGATCCTCTGGAAAAAGAAATGGCAACCGACTCCAGTATTCTTGCCTGGAACATTACATGGACAGAGGAGCCTGGCGGGCTACAATCCAAGGGTTCACAGAGTCGGACACGACTGCACACACATGCACCTTTAAGTTATTACTTGAGAATATAGGACTGTCCTAATAGCTCAGTTGGTAAAGAATCTGCCTGCAGTGAAGGAGACCCCAGTGCAATTCCTGGCTCTGGAAGATCTGCTGGAGAAGGAATAGGCTACTCACTCCAGTATTCTTGGGCTTCCCTTGTGGCTCAGCTAGTAAAGAATCTGCCTGCAATGAGGGAGACCTGGGTTCAATCCCTGGGTTGGGAAGAACCCTCTCCAGTATTGGGTAGGAAGGCTTCCCACTCCAGTATTCTGGAATGGAGAATTGCATGGACTATATAGTCCATGGGGTTGCAAAGAGTCAGACACGACTGAGTGACTTTTGCTTTCATAGGCAATATTAAAGAGAGAGGCACAGTTTCTGAAAAAACCAAACACATTTTTCTACATGGCATAAAATGTTTTAATTACTTGTATTTTCCTTTGATACCCAGACCTTTTACAGTATAGAATTCCTGGGAATTGATTATCTTCATAGACACTAATGCATTGTGTATTTCATTTGATAAACACCTATATAGCATTTGCTCTGTGCCAGGTGCTATTCTAAGTGTTTCTCACATATAAGGTAGTCTTATATCTATTTCATAGGTGAGAAAATTAATGCACAAAGAGCTTAAGCGATTGCCCCAGTGCTGAAAAAAAGTGGCTTTGCCATTGATATAGATGTGTAAGACACAAATTAAACTATGTCTGCAGTCTGGGAGAAGCTATGGGGAGTGAGACTTTGTTAACTTTATTCAGTTCCTTTATATTTATTCTTCTGTAGGAAAATTATTTTATTCACTTACATAATATTTTAGGATTGTAGTGAATTGTTATCCTTAATGAGATATCCCTCTAAAAATAAATTAATATATCACAGTATTAAAACTCTACTACATTTTTATTATAACAGATGGTGCAAAATACTGATTCATTTTTATGGCAATAAATATAATTTCCCTTCTTATAATAAAAGAGTATACCATTAAAATTGTAATTAAAAAAATAAATGTTATATAGTTAAATGTTACTTTAATTAAAAATTGTTTTGGTTGTATTTCTCATTGACCACAAACTCACTGTTACTTTTTCTTGCTCTCTTGCCTCTTTTTTTCTTTAATGTGGGCAACTACATGCCTAGACATAGTTTTGCTCTTTTCTTTTTGTTTTTCTTCTTAAAGAGTTCAATGATTATTTCCAAATTTATGTTTTAAGACCAAGAAATATAGACTATTATATTTTAAATCTTCTCTGTTCAATTGTATAACCAAAACACTGAATTTCTGTTTCTCAAGATCACCATAAACATTCTAAACCTTCCAATATTTATTCATGAAATTTGTTCATTGTCTGATGAAAATGTGATTGTGTGCCTTTAGCATCTGAAGGTTTTGCATTATTAGTCCAACTTGACTCCTTTTGAAGTAAAATAAAGGCTTATCCCTTAGGGTAAATAAAGGCAATAAGTTGTACAAAAACAGCAAAATTTTTGTGTGCTATTCTTAGAATGATATACACATGAAACTTCTAATACTTTCTTTCATTGAACATTATCTGAAATCTAATTTTCTCCTCCTCTGATCACTGGAATTCAATATCCTCACAAGAAAACATTTTCAATTCCAACCCTATAATTAATAACATGTGAGAGCAGAGCTCAATAGCTGTCAGACTTATAAAAAATAGACACCTTGAAATCTCTAATTAAATAAAGCTAGCATAATTTACCAACAGAAATACTGAATTTTAATTTTGCCATGGGGTAGCTTTAGGGCATCATTTAATCCAATAGATTGCCATCCAAACAGCTATCAAATCAAAGGCTATTAGCTAATATTCAGTGAGAAACTGAAGATTTGAAAAGTTTCCTAAAACACCCCTGAGGTGAAGACTGATGATTATTTTATCTAAAAAATTTGAGTGCGATTTATTTTCTTTTAGTGTCTTTGTGACCAGACATCAAGGCCTATGGACTTTGTGGTTTGTTTTCCATATGAGAAATCTATAGCGAGAAGAGCTTATAGAGAAAGAACTGAACTGCACTTGAAATTCTACTACACTTTCAGATACAAAAATTTCTACCAGACTCATTAGGTAAAAATACTCATTATTATATGTAAATATACTCATTAGGTAAATATACTTTATCACTGAATAAAGGCATATGTGTATCCTTACTTTACCAACACAAACCTTTCTCATTCAACAAGCAATCTTGAGTAAAAACAATAAAAATCTTTTCATGTGTTTGTTAGCCATCCGTATGTCTTCTTTGGAGAAATGTCTATTTAGTTCTTTGGCCCATTTTTTGATTGGGTCATTTATTTTTCTGGAGTTGAGCTGTAGGAGTTGCTTGTATATTTTTGAGATTAGTTGTTTGTCCATTGCTTCATTTGTTATTATTTTCTCCCATTCTGAAGGCTGTGACAGCAAAAGAGACACCGATGTATAGATCAGTCTTATGGACTCTGTGGGAGAGGGAGAGGGTGGGGAGATTTGGGAGAATAGCATTGAAACACGTATAATATCATGTATGAAACGAGTCACCAGTCCAGGTTCGATGCACAACACTGGATGCTTGGGGCTGGTGCACTGGGACGACCCAGAGGGAGGGTATGGGGAGGGAGGAGGGAGGAGGGTTTAGGATGGGGAACTCGGGTATACCTGTGGTGGATTCATTTCGATATTTGGCAAAACTAATATAATATTGTAAAGTTGTAAAAATAAAATAAAATTTTAAAAAATAATAAAAATCAACAGTTATTTATTGAAAAAGTGTTATTATATATAAAATGCATTTTAATGAACCATAAAATTATGCTTTGTTATTGCTATAGTACAATTTTTCTGATAACTTGTAAAATAAGAACCAGTTCTTAAGCATACTTTGAGCATAAATTATTTGATTAACTACTTGCTGCTGCTACTGCTGCTGCTGCTAAGTCGCTTCAGTCGTGTCCGACTCTGTGCGACCCCATGGACGGCAGCCAGCCAGGCTCCCCCGTCCCTGAGATTCTCCAGGCAAGAACACTGGAGTGGATTGCCATTTCCTTCTCCAATGCATGAAAGTGAAAAGTGAAAGTGAAGTCGCTCAGTCATGCCCGACTCTTAGCGACCCCATGGACTGCAGCCCACCAGGCTCCTCCGTCCATGGGATTTTCCAGGCAGGAGTACTGGAGTGGGGTGCCATTGCCTTCTCCGGATTAGCTACTTAGACTTGTTTAAATGGTTAGTACCTTTAAAACTCAATACTGCTCCAGAAAACGATGGCACCTCTGGCAGATTCTGTTGGCGTGCCACTCATATCCTCTTGGATTTCATAGTTCCTAACCGTGTTTACTTGACTTCCAGCTGCCACCACTTGCATGCCTTTGCACTTGGGCTTTTCTGGCTGACAAAGCCTGCTCTGCCCACAGGCAAGGCACGCAGGAAGCAGCAGGAGTCATTGCCTTCTTACCTCAGAAGCATTCCACAGGAGACTGAAAAATTAGGAAAGCACTCTACTGATGGAAAGTATTAAAAAAAAAAAAAATTCCCAGAATCCTGACCAGGGTGGCCTTAAAATTCCCCTCTGCTTGACCAAACTTCACAGTATTATTCCTTATTCTAGGCCACTGACATTCTTTTTCTTAGTGTATTTACTTTAGAAAGATTTTAATTGTAAATAGGTTTTCTGCCACTTTGAGACTTAAATCCTTTAGAAAGCCTCTTCAAAGTTATAAAACCCCTGTCTGTCTTTGGCCAGGACCTCAGAACCATCCCTCTGAAAGGTAATCAAATCTCCAGTTTCTGAAGGAATATTGGAACCAACCTCAGATGGTAGCCTTGCTTCAAATTGTAGAATACCTCCTGTTAAGAAGATGGACTTCCCTGGTGGCTCAGGTAATAAAGAATCTGCCTGCAATGCAGAGCACCTGGGTTCAGTCCCTGGCTTGGGAAGTTCTGGAGAAGGAAATAGCAACCCACTCCAGTATTCTTGCCTGGAGAATTCCATGGACAGAGGAGCCTGGCCTGCTATAATCCATGGGGTCGCAAAGAGTCAGACATGATAAAGGGACTAACACTTTCAATTTCAAGAAGATGGGAGGTTTATACTTCATTCCTTTATATATCTGAAATCATATGCCAAGTGAAAAAAGCCAGTCACAGGCCATATATTGTGTATTTCATTTACAAAAAATGCAGAATCTATAAATCTAAAAAGACAGAAAATAGATGAGTGGTTGCCCAGAGCTGGTGGGTGGGGAGTTGGGGGTGAAATGAGGTCTGAGGTGTAAGGTCTATCAGTGAGATGGGGTCCCTTTTTGGGAAAAGAAATATTTTAAGCTTTATTGTGGGAAAGGTTGCACAACTCTGTGAATAGATTAAAAACCACTGCATTGTTTACTTTAAATGAGTGAATATATATGATCTATATCTCAATAAAGCTATTAAAAAGAAAACTTCAAAATTAAAAAAATAAAAGGAAGAGCCATTTGCTTTTCATTTGGGAGACCACACACAGATAACCTAAGGTCTCTCCCTCACCCCATTCTTTAAAAAGCTATTGCCATTTTTCTCTTTTCTTTCTAAAAAATTATTTCATGATTACTGAATGCAGTCTGAAATCTGGCCTCTCTCCTTGGCTCTTTCTTACCTATTTAATTTTGGTGTAGTTTTTGCTTTGACAGCCCCTCAACACAAAAGACACTTGGCGTGGGCACCTTCTGTTTTTGTGAAGAGATGGGTGTTGTTTTCTTTATCATTTGTTTTTTAAGGGACCATATTTTGACTGAATTTTTGACTCAAAAAGGATGTGGGTTCTAAAGTTTTTTTTTTTTTAAGTACTATGATAGAAGATAAGATATTTTCTGCATCAAGCCTATTTCCTCATTTCTTTCAGCATTTCTAGTCAGAGGGAGAAAACTAAAGTTTACACTTTGGACTTGGAGAATGAGCACTCTGAAAAGAGCTTATTAAAAATTTTAGATGGGTGCTAATCCAGACAAAAGAAAAAAGCAAAAAAATAAAAAAAAAAAAAAAGCGTGATCCTTTTGTTACTTACCCTCTTTTGTTGGTCTCCAAAAAAGGTCCTTAAAGGGCTTCCCTGATAACTCAGTGGTTAAAGAATCTGCCTGCAATGTGGGGGACCTGGGTTCAATCCCTGGGTTGGGAAGTCCCCTGGAGAAGGGAATGACTACCCACTCCAGTATTCTTGCCTGGAGAATTCCATGGATGGGGAAGCCTGGTGGGCTACAACCCATGGGGTCGCAAAAGAGTCAGAGGAGGCTGAAGCGTCCAACACTGCTGAAGAGTCAAATGCAACAAGGCGAGGCTGCTGTGCAGTGTTCTTGGCAGAAGGGAGGGGCCAGAGTTCTCACAGGCAGGGTGCAGGTGTGCAGCTCACAGGTCACGCGCAGAGCCAAGTGCAGCCTCTCCGCACACAGTCCACCGCCATCTTGAGTTGAGCGCATTCCTGCTGGCCGCCCATGGAGCTGAGGTGTCCGACAGCCGTTTGGCGCTAGGGACTCTGAAACGTCTGGTGAGAGGCCCTATGAGCACGGGAAACTAGACTAAGCCCAAAGGAAAAGAAAAACATTAGATTTTACTTTATTACCTAGATTTTTCTCCTCTGAACTGAGGTGTCTGACACCTGTTCGGCTGTAGGAGCTCTGGTTTGAAGTACCAGGTGAGAGGCCCTGTGAGCAAGAGAAACTAGACTAAGTCAAAAGGAAAATAAAAAGGTCAGCTTTTATTTTTATTACATTATGCAGACTTTATTTTTATGTCCAGGGAATTGCTAATGGACTTCAGCTACATGATGTTCATTGATGGTTATGGAACTTTAAAAAAGATGCATGTAAATTATTTGAAATTCCTTCAATTCAAAGATGGAGCCTTCCTCCCCTCCCCTCCCCTCCCCTAGGTATGAACTAGACTTTGTGATGTGGTTCTAATGAACAGAATGTGGCCAAAGTGACTATTTATAAACTAATGGGCTCCTACCAGACTGTGTCTATCTTGGGATACTAACCTTTGGAACCCAGTCACCAGGTTTTAAGAAAGCTCAAGCCGTGTGTCAAGTCCAGGTCCTCAACCCACCGAATTACTGTCAGGCTTTGAGTTTTCCAGTTGGAGACTTAGTTATCATAGAGCAAAGACAAAATTCCCTGAAGTCCTGTACACATTCTAGAACCACATAATCCATATGGGTTGATTTATAACACTATATTCTGTAGCAAATTTATTCTGCAACATTATATAAATGGAATATATACATACTCTTATAAGTCTTTTATTCAGATGTTCCATAAACCTAAGGAAAATGTATATATAGAATTTTCAATAGTGAAAAACATTTGGTAAAGTACATAAATCTCTTCTTTCTGTATCAATTTATTTGTAAGTAAATTTTTTAGAGAGTTTTAGGTTCACAGAAAAAAGGAAGATATAGAGATTTTTCCTATACACCCTGCCCTTACACATGCAAAGCCTCTCCTCTTAATCAAAGTTCCTCACCCGAAGAGTACAAACATTAAAATTAGTGACCTACATTGACACCATGATCAACCAAAGTTCGTAGTTTATATTAGGTAAAGGCAGAGGAACCAGAGATCAAATTGCCGACATCTGTTGGATTATCGAAAAAGCAAGAGCATTCCAGAAAAACATCAACTTCTGCTTTATTGATTCTGCCAAAGCCTTTGACTATATGAATCGCAACAAGCTGTGGAAAATTCTTAAAGAGGTGAGAATACCAGACCACCTGAAAAAACTGTATAAAGGTCAAGAAGCAACAGTTAGAACTGGACACAGAACAGAGTGGTTCCAAATCAGGAAAGGAGTACATCAAGGCTGTATATTGTCACCCTGCTTATGTAACTTATATGCAGAGTACCTAATGAGAAATGCTGGACTGGATGAAGCACAGACTGGAATCAAGATTGCCAGGAAAAATATCAATAACCTCAGATATGCAGATGACACCACACTTATAGCAGAAAGCAAAGAAGAACTAATGAGCCTCTTGATGAAAGTGGAGGTGAGTGAAAGAGGAGAGTGAAAAAGTTGGCTTAAAACTCAACATTCGGAAAACTAAGATCATGGCATCTGATCCCATCACTTCATGGCAAATCGATGGGGAAACAATGGAAAGAGTGACAGACTTTATTTTGGGGCTCTCCAAAATCACTGCAGATGGTGCCTGCAGCCATGAAATTAAAAGATGCTTGCTCCTTCAAAGAAAAGTTATGACCAACCTAGACAGCATATTAAAAAGCAGAGACATTACCTTGCCAACAAAGGTCCGTCTAGTTAAAGCTATGGTTTTTCCAGTAGTCATGTATAGATGTGAGAGTTGGATTACAAAGAAAGCTGAGTGCTGAAGAATTGATGCTTTTGAACTGTGGTGTTGAATAAGACTCTTGAGAGTCCCTTGGACAGCTCAAGGAGATTCAACCAGTCCATCCTAAAGGAAATCAGCCCTGAATATTCATTGGGAGGACTGATGCTGAAGCTGAAACTCCAAAATACTTTGGCCACCTGATGTGAAGAACTGACTCACTGGAAAAGACCCTGATGCTGGAAAAGATTGAAGGCAGAAGGAGAAGGGGACAACAGAGAATGAGATTGTTGGATGGCATCACCGACTCAATGAACATGAGTTTGAATAGGCTCCAGGAGTTGGTGATGGACAGGGAAGCCTAGCATGCTGCAGTCCATGGGGTTGCAGAGAGTTGGACACCACTGAGCAACTGAACTGAACTGAACTATTTGGTATCGCACATTCTACGAGTTTGAACAAATACATAATGACATGTTAGAGGACATGGTAACCCACTCCAGTATTCTTGCCTGGAGAATCCCATGGACAGAGAAGCCTAGCAGGCTACAATCCATAGGGTCTCAAAGAGTCGGACACGACTGAAGCAAATCAGCACAGCATATACTGACATGTATCAACTATTGTATATGAATTAGAATATTTTAATGATTATCAAACCAATTAGCACAATTTAATAGCTTATTTACATTAGAAAAGACATAAGTGTTTTCACTGTCCTAAAAATTGTCTGTGCTTTGCCTATCCATTTTTATGGTTTTCACAGTTTTGCCTTTTTCAGAATGTCATATAATTGAAATAATACAGATGTACTCTTTTCAGGTTGGCTTGTGCTTACTTGTCAATTGTATGTATGCAAAGAGCTGACTCATTGGAAAGACCCTAATGCTGGGAAAGATTGAGGGCAGGTGGAGAAGAGGGTGACAGACAATGAGATAGTTAGATGGCATCACCGACTTAATGAACATGAGTTTGAGCAAGCTCTGGGAGACAGTGAAGGACAAGAAAGCCTGGCGTGCTGCAATGCAAAGAGTCTTTGCAGTGCAAAGAATCAGACAAGAGTTAGCAACTGAACAACAACAACAATACATTTATTATTTACAAAATACGACCTTAATTTTGTCTTATATGTAGCATATATATAGTATATATATATATGTAGTATATACAAGCATATATATATACAGTTTTATATCAACTATGTTAGTTGTGGGGCTCTGTATTTTTGGACTTACATATGTAATTTTATATTCTTACCAACTTTGACCATATTCCAGGTGATATAAACTGAACAAGTATTACATTTTAATCAGAAAAATACTCAGATCTTAGATATTTTTTAAATCATTTTTATTTAATAAAAGGAGGAAATTAACAGCCATAAATATTTTACAGTTGGAGATATTTTAATGATTATCAAACCAATTAGCACAATTTAATGGTTTATTTACATTAGAAAAGACATAAATAAGTATTTTAAAGTTATTGACCTATCCTTTTTTGATTAAGCATGCAATTATTTCTCAAATAAATGAAGATACGTCAGGATTGTAACACAGAAGGAAAATGAAATAATTATCGCCCCAGCATGAAATTATTTCAAATGATGCTTTTAGAGTTAGAAAGTAGTTCTAAGTGTATTTCAAAGTTTTGTTACAAAATATCATAAACAAGGAAATAATGGTCAAAAGCACTGCCTGTACTGTGCTTTCTTTGTATATTTTAATGTGCTTAGAATGAAAACTATTTCTGTTTAGCTGATCAAAGCTGTTTTGGATTTCTTATTAAGATGGCAGAGCTTCACCTGTGAATTTTTATAGAAGCCTGGGGAAACGCTCAGCAGGATCTAACTTTTTGTTGTGGGTAAAAAACATTTTCTATCTATGTGAAAGTTTGCTCTTTATTTGGCAGACAGAATCCCCTGGTGAGGTGAGCTTTAGTAGAAAAAAATACAATAAAACATACATCTTGAGAATGGAAGACTTCAAAGTGAGGAATGCACAATTGACCATTTATGCATTATCTGTGTTATCAAAAATAATGTTCTGCTTTTGAAATAGATGATAGACCCTTAAAAGAATAGCTGTTATATGAAGCATTTAGCTTTGTCTTTACTTTAAAGGAGGATTTATGGATCTTATACAATGTTAAATTCAAAACTCCTGGTTGCATTCTCCCCACTCTATTGTTTAATGTGTATACAGTATTAGCCACTATACAATCCGATCATATATGTTTGGTACGATAAAATTTAAGACATATAAAATTCACAAACAAGTTACCAAAGAGATGCTTTCAGATTCAATGGTGGGGTTTTTTCGGTTTTATTTTCAAAATAAATGTTTTAAAAATGAATATATTGTCAGATGCTTAAAGAAGTATTCGTACTATAGTCATGGATGAATATATCCCCCTTAATTCATACGTTGAAGTCCTAACCCTCACTACCTCAGAAGAAGTGAAGTGAAGTGAAGTCACTCAGTCGTGTCCGACTCTTTGCGACCCCATGGACTGTGTAGCCTACCAGGCTCCTCTGTCCTTGGGATTTTCCAGGCAATAGTACTGGAGTGGATTGCCATTTCCTTCTCCAGTGGATCTTCCTGACCCAGGGATAGAACCCAGGTCTCCCGAGATGCAGACAGACGCTTTACCATCTGAGCCACCAGCGAAGTCCAATCTGATCTTATTTGGAAACAAGGTCATTGCAGATGTATTTAGTCAAGATGAGGTCGTAGCAGAGTAAAGGGATGTCCTAACCCTACATAACTGATGTCCTTACAAAAAAGGGAGATTTGGATACACAGGCAGGGAGGTTACTAGGTGAAGGCTGAAATTATGCTGCTATAAGCCAAGAGAGATTGCAGATAGACATGCAAAAGATTCTTCCCTAATGACTTCTGAGGAAGTATGCCTCTGCTGACAACTTGATCTCAGATGGCTAGCCTTCAGAACAGTGAAACAATAGATTTATGAGTTTAAGTCATTCAGTTTGTGGTACTTTGTTCGAGTACACGGAGAAAGTTAAAGATAGTTAACTAATTTGATAAGTAGAAAACTAATTATCAGTAGAATAAAGTACTGATACCTGTCAGAGAAAAGTATTCTAACAATTTTGGTTTTACAAGTGTTGAATAGAGGTCAACATCAATAGATAAGTTTACTATTGATGTTTAATCAAGACAGTTCTAATAGATAACTGCTTTCAAATTACTATCTAATTATACTCAGACAACTCTAATACTATATATGCAATTATATTCAAACAGTTATTTCATGAGTCCCAAAGAAGTACATCTTTCAGGGAAAAAATTTAAGACTTTATATGACTTCTGGAATTGATTTTAATCTTGCTACAACTTTCTTCCCAAATGATTAAGAATGAAGTTACTTCCATGTTGACCTGTTGTTAAGAATTAAAAAGTACTGATCAAGGGATGAGTCAATCAGCTTCAAAATAATTTAAGTAAACTCAATGTATTTATTGAAAATGAGCAGTTCACAGTACACCTGAAGATGAATTACTCAGCGTTGTGTGAAATATCACCACAGGGAACCATTCCACTGAGCTCTAGGACTGGTGGGGAGAGAGGAGGATGCCTCCTGGGAACACTGGAGTCGCTATGCTGCTGCTGCTGCTAAGTTGCTTCAGTTGTGTCCGACTCTGTGCAACCCCATAGACGGCAGCCCACCAAGCTCCGCCTTCCCTGGAATTCTCCAGGCAAGAACACTGGAGTGGGTTGCCATTTCCTTCTCCAATGGAGTCTCTATAATTTACTACAAAATAAAGAATTGATGAGGGACTCAAATTTCTTAGTGTAAGATATTTCTGTTCTAATCATTACACCATATAACACTTGTTTTCAATTCAGTTTTCTAAGGAAAAAGTGTCTCACCAATAGTTATTCACAATTATTAGATAGGATACTGATAGATACTTGCCCAAATCCACTATTTTAAATGCAAGCTTCCCAGGTGGCACTGGGTTGGGAAGATCTCCTGAATGAGGGCACCCCAATGCACTTCAGTATTCTTGCCTGGAGAATATATTGGACAGAGGAATATGGTGGGCTATAGTCCATGGGCTGGCAAAGAGTTGGACCCAACTTAAGCAACTTATCTCACATGCGCACACTATTTTCACATCAGATCAGATCAGATCAGTTGCTCAGTCGTTTCTGACTCTTTGCGAGCCCATGAATCACAGCACGCCTGTCCATTACCAACTCCCGGAGTTCACTCAGACTCAAGTCCATTGAGTCAGTGATGCCATCCAGCCATCTCATGCTCTGTTGTCCCTTTCTCCTCCTGCCCCCAATCTCTCCCAGCATCAGAGTCTCTTCCAGTGAGTCAACTCTTCTCATGAGATGGCCAAAGTACTGGAGTTTCAGCTTTAGCATCATTCCTTCCAAAGAAATCCCAGGGCTGATCTCCTTCAGAATGGACTGGTTGGATCTCCTTGCAGTCCAAGGGACTCTCAAGAGTCTTCTCCAACACCACAGTTCAAAAGCATCAATTCTTCGGCACTCAGCCTTCTTCACAGTCCAACTCTCACATCCATACATGACCACAGGAAAAACCATAGCCTTGACTAGACAGACCTTTGTTGGCAAAGTAATGTCTCTGCTTTTGAATGTGCTATCTAGGTTGGTCATAACTTTCCTTCCAAGGAGTAAGCATTTTTTAATTTCATGGCTTCAGTCACCATCTGTAGTCATTTTGGAGCCCAGAAAAATAAAGTCTGACACTGTTTCCACTGTTTCCCCATCTATTTCCCATTAAGTGATGGGACCGGATGCCATGATCTTCATTTGCTGAATGTTGAGCTTTAAGCCAACATTTTCACTCTCACTTTCACTTTCATTAAGAGGCTTTTGAGTTCCTCTTCACTTTCTGCCATAAGGGTGGTGTCATCTGCATATCTGAGGTTATTGATATTTCTCCCAGCAATCTTGATTCCAGCTTGTGTTTCTTCCAGTCCAGCGTCTTTCATGATGTACTCTGCATATTAGTTAAATAAACAGGGTGACAATATACAGCCTTGACGAACTCCTTTTCCTATTTGAAACCAGTCTGTTGTTCCATGTCCAGTTCTAACTGTTGCTTCCTGACCTGCATACAAATTTCTCAAGAGGCAGATCAGGTGTTCTGGTATTCCTATCTCTTTCAGAATTTCCCACAGTTGATTGTGATCCACACAGTCAAAGGCTTTGGCATAGTCAATAAAGCAGAAATAGATGTTTTTCTGGAACTCTCTTGATTTTTCCGTGTTCCAGCGGATGTTTGTAATTTGATCTCTGGTTCCTCTGCCTTTTCTAAAGCCAGCTTGAACATGAGGAAGTTCACAGTTCACATATTGCTGGAGCCTGGCTTGGAGAATTTTGAGCATTACTTTACTAGCGTGTGAGATGAGTGCACACTATTTTAAATGCACTGAATTTATAAATGTCACATTTATATAATAGATAAAATTAGAATATTTCAAATAATTCTGAAACAAGAGGTTATTAGCAAGACCTGATCTCTATTCTGCATATGATATCTCAATAAATACATTGTAGGAAAGGATTGCTTTACTAACATAGCTATGCCATCATTTAATATTCTTAATTATTTGTGTATTGTACATAGAATTCATTACTAAAAAAGAAGTGGAGGAGAATTAGGAGGGCTGGATTAAAAGATAAAATGTCACTACAGTGTTCCCTAAATTATAAAAGGCAGTTTTATTTTCTTTTTGTTTTCTCTTTGTATACAATATTTCCTCACATCTTACTTTCTGTCATAAAGATGTTAATAATAATTGCAGAGTGAGTAGTTTTGTTTTGTTTTGTTTTTACTGGCTCCCTGCTTTTAGCATTTCTTTTAAGATCAGAAAGATCCTGCTTCTAAAACTTTTTATTTTCTGTCAGATACAAAAATTTCTGGTTATCTGCAAATCTTGTGCTAAACTTACATTTTTGATCTATGATGTATTGTATCCAAAGAAAATCATTTAAAATTACTTTTATATCTAGAAACTTATGCCACTTCAGCCATTGCCTTAGTTCAGGATGCAAAAGTAAAATATTATAGACCAGGTACCTTAAATAGCAAACTGTTTATCACAGTTCTAGAAGACTGAGAGGTCCAAGATTAGGTGCAGGCAAAGCAGGTTCCGGGCTCTCTCCTGGCTTTCCGATGGCTGCCATCTTTCTGTGTCCTCACAAGTGGAAGAAAGAGCTCTGGTTTCTTCCCCTTTTTATATGGACACTATCCCATCACGGGATTGCATCTAAACCTAATCATCTCATAAAAGCCCCACCTGCACATATCATTACACTGGGGATTTGGGCTTCACATATGAATTTTGGGAAACACATTCAGTCCATAACAGCAAGGGAAGTATTTTTTAAATGTTCTTTGTTGAAAGAGATACTTTACTGGTAAGATGATATCTATAGTGAAGTCATAACTAAAAGTCAAAGATTATAATAATTTTCCAGGCTCTATAGAAAAATTTCTTTGAAATAAACCTGAAAAATATAAAAAAGTTACCCAACTATAATTCTTATGAAAAATAACTAAAGTCAAAAAAATGAGAAAATTTTAAAGTTATTTCCTATTTTTTTCTTCTAACTTCAAAACTCCTGCTGCTGCTGCCGCTAAGTCGCTTCAGTCATGTCCGACTCTGTGCGACCCCACAGACGGCAGCCCACTAGGCTCCTCTATCCTTGGGATTCTCCAGGCAAGAACACTGGAGTGGATTGGCATTTCCTTCTCCAATGCACAAAAGTGAAAGTGAAGTCACTCAGTTGTGTCCAACTCTTCACAACCCAATGGACTGCAGCCTACCAGGCTCCTCCGTCCATGGGATTTTCCAGGCAAGAGTACTGGAGTGGGGTGTCATTGCCTTCTCCACAAAACTCCTGGGACGTATTAATTTTACTGAAAATTGAAATACTATAATTATCGGTGCTTCCCAGGTGGCATCAGTGGTAAACAATCCACCTGCCAATGCAGGAGACATAAGAGATGCAAGTTTGATTCCTGGGTTAGAAAGATCCCCTGGAGGAGGGCATGGCAACCCACTCCTGTATTCTGGCCTGGAGAATCCCTTTGACAGAGGAGCCTGGCAGTCTACAGTCCATAGGGTCACAAAGAGTTGGACATAGCTGAAGTGATTTAGCACACGTAGCTATAGGAGGATCTTAAGGACTCATAAAAAGAAGTTTGCAATTAAAAAATATTGTGATGCCATTAAATTGCTTTAAAACTTGCAATCACAGTCATCTCAGTTCAGTTTAGTCGCTCACTCATGTCCAACTCTTTGCAACCCCATGAATCGCAGCACACCAGGCTTCCCTGTCCATCACCAACTCCTGGAGTTCACGCAAACTCATGTGCATTGAGTCGGTGATGCCATATAGCCATCTCATCCTCTGTGGTCCCCTTCTCCTCCTGCTCCCAACCCCTCCCAGAATCAGGGTCTTTGCCAATGAGTCAACTCTTCTCATGAGGTGCCCAAAGTATTGAAGTTTCAGCCTCAGCATCAGTCCTTCCAAGGAACACCCAGGACTGATCTCCTTTAGAATGGACTGGTTGGATCTCCTTGCAGTCCAAGGGACTCTCAAGAGTCTTCTCCAACACCACAGTTGAAAAGCATCAATTCTTCTGTGCTCAGCTTTCTTCACTCCAACTCTCACATCCATACGTGACCACTGGAAAAACCATAGCCTTGACTAAACGGACCTTTGTTGGCAAAGTAATATCTCTGCTTTTGAATATGCTATCTAGGTTGGTCATAACTTTCTTTCCAAGGAGTAAGCGACTTTTAATTTCATGGCTGCAGTCACCATCTGCAGTGATTTTGGAGCCCAAAAAAATGAAGTCTGACACCGTTTCCACTGTTTCCCCATCTATTTCCCATGAAGTGTTAGGACCAGACGCCATGATCTTTGTTTTCTGAATGTTGAGCTTTAAGCCAACTCTTTGACTCTTCTCTTTCACTTTCATCAAGAGGCTTTTTAGTTCCTCTTCACTTTCTGCCATAAGGGTGGTGTCATCTGTATATCTAAGGTTATTGATATTTCTCCCGGAAATCTTGATTCCAGCTTGTGCTTCTTCCAGTCAAGCATTTCTCCTGATGTACTCTGCATATAAGTTAAATAAGCAGGGTGACAATATACAGCCTTGATGTACTCCTTTTCCTATTTGGAACCAGTCTGTTGTTCCATGTCCAGTTCTAACTGTTGCTTCCTGACCTACATATGTTTCTCAAGAGGCAGGTCCGGTGGTCTGGTATTCCATCTCTTTCAGAATTTTCCACAGTTTATTGTGATCCACACAGTCAAAGGCTTATAAACATCCATTTAGGGAATGAGAAGATATGGTTTAATTGAACTCAAGATACTGACTTTTGTATATACCCCATTTTTAGAATACTCCTTTTATATTCCCTCTTTATACATGTAACTATTTTCTTTCTCTCAATCTAACATAATGTATTTATTATTCCACTAAATAATGGATGGTATTTATAATCCTCACTGATTTCTGAAGTAATATATATTGTTATACTTGTTTCACAGTTGTCTAATTATAAATAATGTGCAAAGAACAAATTAAAAACTCTAAAAAACTACCATGGCAAAAGTAGACCACATTTGAAAAAGAATTAAATAGAGCAACCTTAAGGGAAAAGTTGCAATTTTTTTAAATTAAACAACTATTAAATAGTTGAAACAAAAAGACTTCAGATGACAGATTCAGCAGGCAAAAAACTAAACTAGAGGAAATCATTTGGAGTGAAAGAGAGACATGGACAGTCAAATGAGAGGGACAAAAATAACACTCTTAATTTGTGAAGAGTTAAAGAAGATCTGTTGGAGAGGTATCATTCAAGGAAATAATGAGTGAAAATTTACCAGAATTATTTCTCTAGAATCTTTAAAAAAAAAAAAAAGATGCAGAATGAAACATACATACATTTTTGTTCCAGAGTAACTGAAATCCCACAAAGCAAGTGCCCTTCATCTTGGGAATGATCATAGGTAAGGGCAAATTCCTGCTCCTTGCAGGTATCTCCAGAATCCATGTATCCATTGTCTTTCATGACTTCTGCAGTTTGTTTTCATGGAGGTTATCTCTTTACAATTATATTCTTTAACCATATCTGAGAGAAGATATAAAATGTGCAATCCCTGGAGGCTGAGTAGCCCTCCCCTTCTAATGTAGAATTTGAGGGGTAGAGGATGACTTCATATCAGTGCAGGGCTTTTCAGTAGATCTCCTTTCCCAGGAACTTAGACTTTCACTTGTCTTTTTCTTTTCCAAGGAGCCAAACCTTTGCTAAAAGCTGATTCAGTTCCATACTTTTCTATTTCTAGAATAAATTGCACATGCTTTGAGCCTGTTAGGATTTCAAGGGAGACCAATACTTCTAGAATTATTTAATCTTTTTAGTATTATATTATCTTTTTATTTACCCATTTACCCAGCTGAAATGATTCACTCACTGCTCTGTAAATCCAGTGAGGACTTTTATAAGGGAATGGTGGCTCTCTTCTTGATCTAATGCTTGGCACTAAACTAAGCTTTAAGTCATCCATGTCACTCAAAGCATTCTTAATTATATTTTTTATCAATTGGCGATAATCCTAAAAGTTTCTAAAAATGTGTTATTACTTTTCATCTCTGCTTAAAAAACATGAGCCAATGAGCCAGTTCTTTTTGGGGGTGTATAAAATTACTTTAATAGCCTATCAAATGCAAGAAAGAGCATATAACCCACCTTTTTGTTTTTAACTTCTTTAAAGTGAAAGTTTAGTGAATACACCTTAGACATTCCAAATGATCACGTGTTAGAATTTTAAACACATTTTTACACTTCATAATATGGCTAGATATTTTTGACTTTCATTAACAGTTTCCTTAGGCTTTCTGCCTAACCCCAGAATAGTACCACATATTTTAATTTTTGTTACAGCAACAACTCACTCCTAGTATTAACTTCTATTTTGGATAGTTTATACAAGTTATGTAGCAGTGAAAAGAATGTTAAAATTCCAGCAGCTTACAAAAATAGGTATTTATTTCTCTATCACATTACATAATGTCACAGATTGGCTTCTGTTCTCTTCTTCATTCAGGGGTTCAGGCTATTGGAACATTGACGAAACAGAATGTCTAGTATTTACTCAAAATTTATTAGCCATGCTAGGAAATGGGGCTATTAAAAAAAATCAATTAAGCAGATTCATAGTCGATTCTACTTATTAGCATTATCACAATTTAGTTTAAATATATATGGAATTTAAATATGATAGCAAACTTTCAAAATTTGGAAACATAGGAAAAGACTCTAAAGGATTTTAAGACCGTTATTTGAGAAGTACTAAATCTGATAAATTAGATCTGATAAATTAGAATGTAGTTTGTCAAGAATACCTATTGAATTTGTAAAGTAACTTTTATGATTAATAGAAAAGAGTGCATGACATGGGGAATAGAGGGTGAGCTTAGTAATAATTAATATTTAATTACTCTAAAAAAAGTAGAAAAGCAATTTTAAAAAATAGTAAATTATAAAGTATTTGAAATATTCATTGCATTTTACTTTTAGTATGCTGATTATTGTGTTATCTTGTTCAGAAAATATATTTTATCACTGATGTCTTGTAAAGTTGTTATTTTGATATTTTGTCCTCCCACTTATTTTAAATAGAGCAGAATGTTCATCTTTTACAATGTCTCTGGGAATAGGATTGGTAGTCAGCTATCGAAGGAGGTGTCAAAGAGCCAACTATGGCTTCAGATGTCCTATTTAGAACCCAAAGTCTACCACTTGGGTCCATGTGACCTTAAAATTTTTAACACATTATGCCTTGGTTTCACCATTTTTAGCATGGAGAATAATAAGCCTTAAGGGATAAGTTTGTTAGGAGTTTTAAATAAGTCATCTGTGATGGTTGATTTATGTGCAAACCTGACTGGGCTAGAGGATGCCCGTATAGCTGGTAAATCATCATTTCTGATTATGTCCCTGAGGGTTTTTCCAGAAGAGATTAACAATTGAATTGGCAGACTAAGTAAGGAGGTCACCCTTACCACACTAATGCACATGAACATCACCCCAAACTTTTGAGGGCCTGAATAGACAAAAAGGCAGAGGAAGGACAAATCTGTGCTTTTTCATAAGCTGAGATATACATCTCCTCTAGCGCTTAGATATCAGTGCTGCTAGTCCAAGGCCTTCGGATGCAGATCAGGTCCAATACAATCCAACCCCCAATTCTAGGACTTTTGGACTTGAACTTTCACCATGAGTTCACCTTGTTTTCAAATCTTTGGATTCAAACTGAATTATACCATAGGTTTTCCTCATTCTCCAGGGGGTGGCACATCGTGGACTTCCCATGACTCAATAATCCTGTGAGACAATTTTTATAATAGATAAATATCTATACTATTGGTTATGTATCTCTAGAGAACATTGACTAATAAAAATCTGTATAAAAGTAATAAACACAAGCTCAAGTATAGAATCAGTGCTATATTATTAGTTAGAATGTATGATTTTCCCAGTAGTCATGTATAGATGTGAGAGTCGGACCATTAAATAAGGCTGAGTGCTGAAAAATTGATGCTTTTGAACTGTGGTGTTGGGGAAGACTCTTGAAAGTCCCTTGGACTGCAAGGAGATCAAACCAGTCAATCCTAAAAGAAATCAATCCTGAATAGTCATTGGAAGGACTGATGCTAAAACTGAAGCTCCAATACTTTGGTCACCTGATGCGAAGATCAAACTCATTAGAAAAGACCATTATGCTGAGAAAGATTGAAGGCAGGAGGAAAAGGGGATGACAGAGGATGAGATGGTTGGATGGCATCACTGACCTAATGGACATGAGTTTGAGCAAGCTCTGGAAGATGAAGGACAGGGAAGCCTGGAGTGCTGCAGTCCATGGTGTTGCAAAGAGTCGGACACAACTGAGCAACTGAACAACAACCAACAACAACAAATTATTTTTGTACTTCAAGTAAGTAGGAAAAGTCATTTTCATTGGTGAATTAAAAAGCACTGGCTCTTAGTTGTTGAATTAAAAAAAAAAAAATCCTGCATTCAGTTGTTTACAAAAGAAGAACTGAAGATTGGTGGTCTGAGAAGCAAGTTTCCTAAATAAAACGCAATTGCATTGAATTTTCCCTAAGGAAGAGCTTGCCAACAGTAACTGGGACCCACTGTCAGGTGTCAGCCCACTCACACTTCTTGGATGGATATAACAGAATTCTTCAGTAAATGGAGAAGACTTTACTCTTTTCAGATTTAGAAAAATATAGGAAACTTCTAATTGTAAAGAATCAAACTTAACAATCAATCAATTATTTATTCAAATTGATAGGAGCATCTTCTGTTACTATTCAAAAAACAGTCATTGGCCTAAAACTATATGAATTTCCCAAGTTTCATAAAATAAGCCTAATTGTGGCTTTGTATAATAATTCACTTTTGCAGTAAGACTGTTTCTCTCTGGCTTTTGAAAATTACTTGTAATTTTAAATGCTTAAAGCCGTGTCTCTGTTTCAGTTAACTGACTGACATATATGAGTTGTACTGAGTTATGAAATCTATTTATGCTAGACTTTTCATCTGGGCTCTGCTGTGGGAATAATGCTATTAAATTGTACTGTCATATTGCTATACAAGACCCTCTCTTTTCTATGTTTAAACTAGTCTTTCTTTGTTTTGTAGGCTGAACTGAAATGTAAGAACATGACTTGAATATTTCATGCTGTACTGGTATGTATAATTCATGATTAAATTTTTCAAAAAGAAATAGATAAGAAGTACTGAAAGCTATAAATGAAATATTTTTATACTTAACAGAAGCATTGCATAGAGATCTTTTAAGTCTTGTCTGCACTGATACCATGAAGAATTATGAAAAAGAACAAGCCACTAAAAAGAATCAAAGAGAGACAGAGAGGGAGAAAAAAGAAAGAAAGGCAGAGAAACAAGTAAACAGAAAAATATATAACTTTCCATATAAATTGCAGAAGTAGTTTTCTCACAAGTAATATATGAAAATGTTAGCACATTCTAACACAATGTAGTTTAGTCTGTTACTCCTTTCTTTTCTGTTGTGGATGCAAAGTGATTGGTCAAGTTTTTAAAAAAGTATACTCCAAAATATCTTCTAAAAAAACAAAATTAAGGATAACTGGAGTCAGTTCATTCATTGACTTCCTTTTTTATTAATTTATTAATTCCATGAATCATTGAGTGATCACATTTACCGTGCTGCCTGGTGGTTGTTAGGCATATAGATTTTATAAGTGGAGGGGCCACATAATTTATCATCCATACTGGAACCAGTTTTTATATAAAGGATGTTGAACAGACAGTTAAAAAATAAATCTCTGGTAAAGCAAGGTATATAAACAATGTATTTCCAAGACTTGCTCTTTGACTTCAAGGACTTCATTGTATACTTCAAAATTAACATAAAACTACACTGTGGTGTGACACCTTTTTAATGTGAGTAGCTCCAATACAGTAGAAGTGTGTATGGAATGGAACTGACCAAGTTGTCTGAGATCATAAAATTTTGTTTGGCGAAAGTAATGTTAAGCTGAGGAGAGGGTAATATTGGTTAAATCACAACTATATAATAATTGTATATCAGGCTTAGAAAACACCTAAAAGTAAATCTGAAATCCTCAATCAAATGAAATACCCAGAATAAGAAGAAGTTATGTAATTCCTTCATAAGAAATAACCAGAATTTTTTTCTTTGTGCTTTCCTGCATGTTATTCTGTGGATTACTGGCCTTCAGTTTCACTTGGTAATCTCTGAAATATCTAATCTCATCATCCTATTGTAAGGTTATTCTGCCTTACCTGCAGTGATGGCTGAAATGCTAAGGTTTGAAATATCATTTTCTCATTGGAATTTAGGGGAAAACAGATGCTTTCATCATATAAGGCAATACTATGTTTTATGTAGTATCTGCTAAACACTAGTGAATGATAAGGCTGTTTCTCAGTTGATGTTGCTTGTTTGCTAAGTTATGTCCAACTCTTTGAGACTCCATGGACTGCAGTATGCCAGGCTTCCCTGTCCTTCAGTATCTCCCAGAGTTTGCTCAAACTCATGTCTACTGAATCAGTGATACCATCCACCCATCTCGTCTCTGTCACCCTCATCTCCTCCTGCCCTCAATCTTTCCCAGAATCAGGGTCTTTTCCAATGAGTTGGCTCTTCACATCAGGTAGCCAAAATATTGGTGCTTCAGCTTCAGCATCAGTCCTTCCAATGAATATTCAGGGTTGATTTCCTTTAGAATTGACTGGTTTTATCTCCTTGTGGTCCAAGGCACTCCAGTATTATAAAGCTCTAAAAAGTGATGGATATGTCTAACAAATTGACTGATGTTTTAAGCTAGAACTATAGCAATATCTCCTACTCTGTCCTATTATAGAATGAAGTTTTTGAAAAATACCTTCAATTAGTTTTCATTAATTACTTAATAAATGTAAATGCATGTATTTGAGTAAAATATTTAAATTATTTGTATGTGCAAGGTATCTGTATATTATCTTGAGACAAAAATTTTGAAAATAATTTTTTAGAATTTTCTGGAAGCTATGTATTTTTCAAAAATGTTATTTAACTTTTAAGATGTTTCCTTCAACTTTGTTCTGAAGATTTTATTACCTCTATAAAATAGCCCTATACATTATATAGGGCTTCCCTTGTGGCTCAAATGGTCAAGAATCTGCCTGCAATGCTGGAGACCCAGATTGGATCCCTGAGTCGGGAAGATTCCCCTGGAGAAAGGAACAGAAACCCACTCCAGTATTCTTTCCTGGAGAATTTCATGAACAGAGGAGCCTGGCAGGCTGCAGTCCATGAAATCACAAAGAGTTGGACATGACTGAGTGAATAACATACTATATATCATATATGCATGTATATATCTTTTCTGGTTTTTTTTTAATCTTGTAATAAGAAACAATGACTATAATCCCTAGATTGTAGCCATTACCTTTTGCCCTAAGTTTGCTCTTTTTTATCCGTAGATTGAATCACCCTTCCATATCCACATCAATGTGGAAAAGATTCTAATGTTATTATGCCACATTAGGCATGTCAAGAATTGCCTGAATGGTCTGAATTTTACCCTATTTGCAAGCTAACAAATCAACAGTTTATTAAAACTAATGAACAATTTCATTCAAGCTGACAAGAAACAGAAGACTTCTGGATCAGAGACAAAATCTACTTACAGCAGAAGTAGGACCCTCATGTTCATGCCAGTCATTATCCCTCGGCCCCCAAGTCCCTGGTGGGTCTGGATGAATTGGGTACACAAAATTGATTTGTGACACAGCAGCTGAAACCCCAAATTAGTAATTCCAGCCTTTAAAATGGAATGCAAGCAGGCCTGCTGAAGCTTTGCTCTGCAAGAAAATATCTTTATTCTATCAAACAATAAACAAACCCACCCTCTGTAGCAGTAAAAACTCTTTCTCCCAAGGCTGTTTGCTTTATGAACTTCTTTGGAAAAGTAATCTGTAGCTAAGGGACATCAGGGCCTCTGCTGACAAGATAGACAGAAATGTGAGTGTCCCGTAGAGAACTGTCTCCCAACAATGCAGAGTTGCAACCAGTCTCATGTGGTTTCACTAGAGGGAGATAAGACTTTTATATTTTCATATTATACTTTCTGACACTTGTTTGGGAATCTGTGATCTCAACTTTTAAATTTGCTTTTACCTAATAATACTTTCGGAGAAGACCCTGGCACCCCACTCCAGTACTCTTGCCTGGAAAATCCCATGGACGGAGGAGCCTGGTAGGCTGCAGTCCATGGGGTCGCTAAGAGTTGGATACGACTGAGCGACTTCACTTTCACTTTTCACTTTCATGCATTGGAGAAGGAAATGGCAACCCACTCCAGTGTTCTTGCCTGGAGAATCCCAGGGACGGTGGAGCCTAGTGGGCTGCCGTCTATGGGGTCGCACAGAGTCAGACACGACTGAAGCGACTTAGCAGCAGCAATAATACTTTAATTCTAGAAGATGACTTATTGACTGCAGCACTTTTGGGGGCTTCCCTCGTGGCTCAGATGGTAAAGAATCTGCTTGAAATGCTGGAGGCCTAGGTTTAATCCCTAGGTTGGAAAGATCCCCTGGAGAAGGAAATGGCACCCCCCTCCAGTATTCTTGCCTGGAGAATTCCACGGACAGAGGAGTCTGGCAGGATGCAGGTCATGGGGTTGCAAAGAGTCAGACTTGACTGAGCAACTAACTCTGGCTTTTTTAGGATTTTTTAAGAGCTCAGCTCAAATTCTGTCACCTCCACTAGCTTTGTTCATGGCAATGCTTCCTAAGATCCACTTGACTTCACACTCCAAGATGTCAGGCTCTGGGTGACTGACTACATCATAGTGGACATCTGGGTCATTAAAACATTTTTTGTATAGTTCTACTGTGTATTCTCGGAGAAGGCAATGGCAACCCACTCCAGTACTCTTGCCTGGAAAATCCCATGGACAGAGGAGCCTGGTGGGCTGCAGTCCATAGGGTCGTGAAGAGTCGGGCACGACTGAGCGACTTCACTTTCACGTTTCACTTTCATGCATTGGAGAAGGAAATGGCAACCCACTCCAGTGTTCTTGCCTGGAGACTCCCAGGGACAGAGGAGCCTGGTAGGAGGCCGTCTATGGGGTCACGCAGAGTCGGACACGACTGAAGCGACTTAGCAGCAGCAACTGTGTATTCTTGCCACCTCTTCTTAATATCTTCTGCTTCTTTAGTTTCTTATCATTTCTGGCCTTTATCATGAACATTCTTGCATGAAATGTTACTTTGATATCTCCAGTTTTCTTGAAGAGATCTCTAGTCTTTCCCATTCTATCGTTTTCCTCTATTTCTTTGCATTGTTCACTTTAGAAGGCCTTATTGCCCCTTGCTGTTCTCTGAAATTCTGCATTCAGTTGGGTATATCTTTCCCTTTCTCCCTTGTCTTTCATTTCTCTTGTTTCCTTCACTATTTGCAAAGCTTCCTCAGACAACCACTTTGCCTCTTGAATTTATTTTGTTTGGGGTGTTTCTGCTCACTGCCTCCTTTACAGTGTTATGAACTTCCATCTATTGTTCTTCAGGCCCTCCATCTACCAGATCTAATCCCTTGAATCTATTTGTCACTTCCACTGTACAATCATAAGGGATTTGATTTAGGGCATACCTGAATAGCCTACTGGTTTTCCCTACTTTCTTATTTTAAGCCTAAGTTTTGGAATCAGGGACTTCTCTCATAGCTCAGTTGGTAAAGACCCACCTGCAATGCAGGAGACCCCAGTTTGATTCCTGGGTCAGGAAGATCCTCTGGAGAAGGGATAGGCTACCCACTCCAATATTCTTGGGCTTCCCTTGTGGCTCAGCTGGTAAAGAATCTGCCTGCAATGTGGGAGACCTGGGTTCGATCCCTGGGTTGAGAAGATCCCCTGAAGAAGAGAAAGGCTACCTGTTCCAGTATTCTGGCATGGAGAATTCCACGGTCTATACAGTCTATGGGGTCCCAAAGAGTCGGACACAACTGAGTGACTTTCACTTTCACTTTTCTTTTGCAATATGGAACTCGTGATCTGAGCCACAGTCAGCTCCAGGTCTTGTTTTTACTGACTATATAGAGGTTTTCCCTCTTTGGCTGCAAAGAACTTAATCAATCTGATTTCAGTATTGACCATTTGGTGATGTCCATATGGAGAGTCATCTCTTGTTTTTGGAAGAGGGTGTTTGCTTTGACCAGTATGTTCTCCTGACAAAACTCTGTTTCTTTGCCCTGCCTCCTTTTGTACTCCAAAACCAAGCTTGCCTGTTAGTCTGGGTATCTCTTTACTTCATACTTATGCATTCCAATCCCCTATTGTGAAAAGGGCATCTTATTTTTGGTGTTAAATCTAGAAGATATTGTAGGTCTTCATAAATACACTCGTCTTAACTTCTTTGGCATCAGTTATTGGGGCATAGACTTGAATTACTGTGATGTTGAAGAATTTGCCTTGGAAACAAACCGAGATTATTGTGTTGTTTTTGAGATTGCACCCAAGTACTGCATTTCAGACTCTTTTGTTGACTGAGGGCTACTTCATTTCATCTAAGGGATTCTTGCCCATAGGAGTAGATACAATGGTCATCTGAATTAAATTCACCAATTGCTGTTCATTTTAGTTCATTGATTCCTAAAATGTTGATGGGACTATTTGACCACCTGCTGTGAAGAACTGACTCATTGGAAAAGACCCTGCTGCTGGGAAAGAGTGAAGACAAAAATAAAAGGGGGCAGCAGAGGATGAGATGCTTAGATAGCATCCCTGACTCAATGGACAAGAATTTGAGCAAACTCCTGGGGATAGTGAAGGATGTAGGAGCCTGGTGTTGCAGTCTATGAGGTCTCAAACAGTCGGACATCACTTAGCCCCTGAAAAGCAAACAAAATGTAGATGTTTAGTCTGGCTATCTCCTGCTTGAAGTGAAAGTGAAAGTCGCTCAGTCAAATCCAACTCTTTGTGACCCTATAGACTGTAGCCTGCCAGGTTCCTGTGTCCATGGAACTCTCCAGGCCAGAATACTAGAGTGGGTAGCCGTTCCCTTCTCCAGGAGATCTTCCTAACCTAGGGTTTGAAGCCAAGTCTCCTGCATTGCAGGCAGATCCTTTACCACCTGAGACACCAGGGAAACCTGCTTGATCACATCCAAAATATCTAGTTTCATGGACCTAACATTCCAGATGCCTGTACAATTTTGTTCTTTACAGCTTCGGACTTTATCTTCATCACCAGACACATCTACAACTGAGCAACATTTCTTCTTTTGGTCTTGCTGTTTCATTCTTTCTGGAGCTATTAGTAATTGCCCTCTGCTCTTTCTCAGTAGCAAATTGGACACCTTCCAGTCTGGGGGGCTCATCTTTCAGTGTCTTATCTCATTGCCTTTTCATACTGTTCATGGGATTCTAGGGGCAAGAATACTGGAGTGGGTTGCCATTTCCTTCTCCAGTGGACTATCCGTCTTGCGTGGCCCTGCATAGTCTGGCTCATAGCTTAATTGAATTACATAATCCCCTTCACCAAGACAATTTTCCATGAAGAAGTTGGTCAGGTTGGTAACTCCTGTTTGAATGTAAACTGTATTGTGATATTATAAAAAATTAGGTCTTATGCAACAAACCTATAGTAACTTTCATTATAAGTTTACTAAACCCTGCCTAGCTTCACTACGTCTTAAAAATATGATTTACCACACCTCTGAAAGATCCCAAGAGTGAATAAGATTTTGTTTACTCTCACACAGGAACTGACTTATTTTTTCCCCATGACTTACTTTAGGGACCATCTCAGACTAATAATCTTTTTGAAGTTAAAAAAAAAGTATACAAAAAGCTGCATATGACTTAATTACACAATATGGTAAATGTTGTCCTATGTGTACACTTAAAACCATCACTGTCATTGAGAAAATGAATATATCCATCATTTCCAAAAGTTTCTTCCTGCATGTTTATAATCTTTCTGCCAAGCCTTTCCCAGCTACCCCCACGCCACCCAGAGGCAACCAAATTATTTACTTTTTATCTTTATAGAAGAGCTGTATTTTTTCATAAGTCTGCCAAATATAATCCTGCAGCATTAATATTTGTCTGTCTCTACTTATTCAATATAATTGTTTTGAGATTCATACACATTTTGTGTTTACCAGTAGATCATGACTTTTATTTATGAGTAATATTTCATTTTATGAAAGTACAATAACTTTTTTATCCATTCACCTGTTCATAGATGGGCTTCCCGAGTGGCTCAGTGGTAAAGAAATTTCCTGCCATGCAGGAGACTGGGGTTGGATCCCTGGGTCAGAAAGGTCCTCTGGAGAAGTATTCTTGCTAGTCTCACTTCAGTATTCTTTCCTGGGAAATCCCATGGACAGAGGAGCCTGGTGGGCTACAGTCTATGGAGTAGCAAAAGAGTCGGACACGACTTAGCAACTAAACGACAACAACAGCTGTTCATAGAAGGTTGTATTGTTTCCACTTTGGAGCTATTACGAACAAAGAAGCTAGACATTTGTATGCAATGGTGGATATATGCTTTCCTTGGCATGAAATGGCTGGGAGACTTTATGCATATGTCTATCTTTTCCATAACCCGTACTTTTATGAAGAGTTGTATTATTTTACATCCCCACCAATATTATATGAGAATTCTAGTTCCTCCACACCCTCACCAACCTTTGATATGACCATTATTTTTACTTTTGTCCATACCAATAGGTGTGCAGGGGTAACTCGTCTGTTTTTAATTTCGTTTTGCCAATGGCTGATGATGTTTAGAAGCTTTTCCTAAGCCTTTTTGTCTTTCACATGTCCTCTGTGATCATTATGAAAATCTTTTGCCCATTTGTGTTATTCTTTTTCTTATTATTAAGTTGAGAGAGGTCTATGTTCCACTTGATATTCTCTGCCACATACTGTTTGCAACTTTACACATTTTACTCTAATGGTAATTTTGGCAAAATTCTCATATAATGTCACTACCAGGATATTGATATCTATACACTCCTCCATCTTATTCAGATTTTCCTATTATTACCCATATGCTAGTGTGTGTGTCTGTATTAAATCCCATACAAATTTTCCCATCTGGGTTTTTGTATCTACTATCATGATCAGTATTCCGAGAAAGAATCCCTTTGATACACACATCCATGTCTTTGCCATCACTTCCCAGGACCTAATTTTGGCAATCACGAATCTGTCTTTCATTTCTATATTTTGTCATTTCAAAAATGATATATAAATATACTAAATAGTAAGCTTTTTGTAATTGGTTTTTTTCCCCATTCAACAGTATCTCTTGAGATTCATTCAACTAGTTGTGTGTATTAATAATTCCTTCCTTTTACTGATAAGTTGTTTTCTGTGTTATGTTTGTACCACAGTTTAATATTTTACTGTTTAAGGAAATCAGGACTGAGTACAATTTGGGGCTATTACAAACTAAGCTGTTGCAAATATTTGTGCATAGGTGTTTCTATGGTCAAAATTTTTTATTTCTCTGAGATAAATACTCTAGAGTATAATTGTTGGGTTTTACAATTGAATATTTAATTTTTTAAGGAATTAACAAATCTTTCAGAGTAACTGATCATTTAATATGAGTGACTTGGTTTCTCTCCATTTTTACTAACATTTGGTGTTGATTTTTTTTTTTTTCTTAAACCATTCTGTAATATAACCACCGTGGTTTTAATTTGCATTCCTCTAATGGCTGGTGCTGTTAAGTAGCTTTACATGTTTTCTTATTGGAAAGCTAATTTTCCCAAAATATTAACTTCATAAATGTTTTGTGTTTTGAAATTTTACATTTAGAAATATAAACACATTTGTAGTATAGTTTCTTCCTATTGATTCTTTTCTGCCTGCCAGAAGACGTAACAACGTCAGTCACTACCAGAGGTCATAGAGCTTCCATCCTGATTCAGTGTTGCCAAATTTCATGGGCAACTGGAGGTGGAAAAGTTGGAATTATAATGGCTCCTATAAACCTTTCTCTGGCAGAGTACATCATTACCAGTAACTACTAATGACTACAAGTTAGACTATTACAAATACGTACATGGGCACAAAACACACAATGAAATCAAAAGGAGATGCGTGATAACATTGGCATGGAATAATATGATATTGCACCAAATTACTTACTGATTAACTTAAGAGGAATCTTCAACATACTTTATTTAAGAAACATCTGCTTAATTTCAAAGTGAAACTATCATTATGCCATCCTTATCTTATTTTTATAAGTAGATATAGTTTCCTTGATTAATTAGTTGTGCTAAAATGTAGGAGAAATGTATTCTCCCAACTTAAGTAATATCACATTTTATCTGCCTCATAATTAAGAAATTTTGAACAACATATAAAAACTGTAAATTTGTTTGCTAATAGTCAAAATAGTTTTTAATTTCTTCAATGGTGGTTAAAGTCATTTAAATTAGACATCTTTATTATTATTTTTTTTTTCCTTCAGAAGTTAGGATGGTCAACTTTTTAAATATGAATAAGTAGATCATCAGTGAATGCCCTGTTCAATTCTAAGCCATCCATTTCTAATATTTTGCTATTTAATCTCATTTTAACCAAAGCAGAGCTAAATCTAAATTATTCACTCTAATTCTTTTTAAGCCAGTACTTAACAAATGGCTTCCATAAATCTTGCAATTTAGATTTTAATTGTAATTATCTATGATTATCTTTTTTGTTCTTGTGAATAATGTAACTTTCAAAGTTGTTTGCAAAAGCTTTAAAAATAAAATAATAGCTTTTCAGAAAGTCAAGTCTTGACCTTCGGAGCACTCATGTAAAAAAGTGACAAATTAATGAAATAGTACATAAACAAAATGACTAATAATAAGGAACCAAATAGGAATTGATTGGCAAGATAAATCAATTTAGAGCTAAAATAAACATTTTTGCCTCATTGATTTTCATATCTCATTCAACAGTTAGCATTGTTTGTTTTACATCTCTTTGGGTAGTGATTGCGCCCCAAGCTACACTAAAATTGTGGTCAGACTACCTCCACAATGGTGAAGAATCAGGTAGAATGCAATATACTGTAAAACTATTTAGGTGTTTCTTTTCAGGGTAGCTCTTAGAGGAAAAAAAGAAAAAAAAAAAAAGATTTCTGAAAGGCCGTAGGATTAAGACTGCAAGTTATATTATCTAGCTCCGTACACTTACCTGGGGCATTGAGACAATCAGATGTGTGGTGGTTTTTTTCATAATTTTCATTAGTATTGATACATGATAGTAAAAAGGCAGAGGAACCAGAGATCAAATTGCCAGCATCCGCTGAATCATCGAAAAAGCAAGAGAGTTCCACAAAAACATCTATTTCTGCTTTATTGACTATGCCAAAGCCTTTGACTGTGTGGATCACAAGAAACTGTGGAAAATTCTTCAAGAGATGGGAATACCAGACCACCTGATCTGCCTCTTGAGAAACGTGGATGCAGGTCAGGAAGCAACAGTTAGATCTGGACATGGAACAACAGAGTGGTTCCAAATAGGAAAAGGAGTATGTCAAGGGTGTATACTGTCACCCTGCTTATTTAACTTCTATGCAGAGTGCATCATGAGAAATGCACAAGCTGGAATCAAGATTGCTGGGAGAAATATCAATAACCTCAGATATGCAGATGACACCATAATTATGGCAGAAAGTGAAGAAGAACTAAAGAGACTATTGATGGAAGTGAAAGAGGAGAGTGAAAAAGTTGGCTTAAAGCTCAACATTCAGAAAATTAAGATCATGGCATCTGGTCCCATCAGTTCATGGGAAATAGATGGGGAAACAGTGGAAACAGTGGCTGACTTTATTTTTCTGGGCTCCAAAATCACTACAGATGGTGATTACAGCCATGAAATTAAAAGAGGCTTGCTCCTTGGAAGGAAAGTTATGACCAACCTAGACACCATATTAAAAAGCAGAGATATTACTTTGCCAACTAAGGTCCATCTAGTGAAGGCTATGGTTTTTCCAGTGGTCATGTATGGATCTGTGAGTTGCACTATAAAGAAAGCTGAGCACTGAAGTACTGATGTTTTTGAACTGTGGTGTTGGAGAAGACTCTTGAGATTCCCTTGGACTGCAAAGCGATCCAACCAGTCCATCCTAAAAGAGATCAGTCCTGGGTGTTCATTAGAGGGATTGATGTTGAAACTGAAACTCCAATACTTTGGCCACCTGATACAGAGAGCGGACTCATTTGAAAAGACCTTGATTCTGGGAAAGATTGAGGGCAGGAGGAAAAGGGGATGACAGAGGATGAGATGGTTGGATGGCATCACTGACACAATGGACATGAGTTTGGGTGGACTCCAGCAGTTGGTGACGGACAGGGAGGCCTGGCATGCTGCAATTCATGGGGTCGCAAAGAGTCAGACACGACTGAGCTACTGAACTGAACTGAACTGAACTTATTGATGTGCATGTTTTAGTAAACATTCATTTTCAGACATAAATTTTCACATGCTCTTAAAATATCTCCAACAAAATCATCACCAAATTTTTCCAGATTCTTTGTCACACTGTGGGACCATTTAAAGTTCTTTCATGAGGAAAAAAATACATATGTATATATATTCTGCAACTCACTTTTGTGTGTATTTATTTACTACTTTTAAGAGTGTAGAATTGTCTGGCATACACTTCGTATCAGTTTTCTCTCTCTAGGTCTACTTTCAAAGAACATTTTTTGCTTTATAAATAAAATTACAGAACTTGTAATTTAGTCTCTTGTTAGAATCTTCAGTGTTGAGTTAGGCAAATTTCAAGACATGTTGAAGTCCCCTATAAAATTATTTCATTGAGAGACTTACCATCTTTTATTTCATATGTTGTAACTTATCTCTGTGTCTTACTATATCATATGTATATTTCCACATAAATTTCACTATTAATGAAGTGAAATAATTCCTTAAAGAACATTGTGTGATTTAAATGATATAGATCTTATCTAAGATTTGAATTATTAATTTGTCTCTTGTTTTAATGGTAGTATACATGAATGTCTCTAAAAACAATTCTTTCTGAGTACTTCCCAGATTATATAACTCAGTGATTTCCCATTTTTGCTTTGACTGTCGGTATGGTCTAAATTTGTTGCTAAATGGAAGTTATTAATATGTTCTAGTTGATGGAAACTTTTTTGTCCTATTGAATATATGTGAGAGATAAATCATGAATAAACTAAAATAATTCACTCATGAAAAAACAACTATAGAATTAAGTAGATGAATGATACAAAGCAACAATATAATGCACTCTGTTTACATGATTTATGGCATTTGAAGGAAAATTAGTATTTTGCAAAGGTATTGATCATGAAAAGGTTATTCGTTTCATTTTTCTCTCCTCTACTGAGACAGTGATAAAGTGTTACTCTGTTGTTACCTAAAACACAATACTTTGAAGTGTTTATATAGTCCACTAATAAATATCTTAACAAAAAGAATGAGCCCTTTCATTTTATTCCTTTCAAACCTAATTAAATGGCAGATCCATATTTTATATACAAAATATTTAGATAGTTTGTTTACAAAAGTACTTTCACTAAATATTGATTTAATCATCAGTTAAAATATAAAATAATATAGAAGTTTATAGTCAATTTTGAGAATGAAAAAGATGATATAAAAATCACAATGAATCACCAAAGATCTTTCTAATATTACTTCAGTTTGATAATTTTCTCTTTATTTAAATCACCTTTTACACATAATAAACTTAATGGTAGCAGCCTACCTTAGAATTCATTTGAAAGAGAGAAGAAATAGGAAAGTATTTCTCAACTGTTTTTTCACCTTTAAATACATCTCTATATATAAATCATTTGAATTCATTTCCCTGTAGTTTTCCAAGTATAAGTCTGAATATCTTGTTAAAGTACTAGGAGGAAAACATGAAATGAGAATACAAACACATGATTCCCTCTTTAGCCCACAAGCCCATGCTAGAAGTTAAAAATAAAGACTTATAGACACTACCTGTGGTGGAAACTATGGGTTATGTAATTAATACAGATTCAAATGCTGGTTCTGCCATTTACAGGGTTTGCTGCTTCACTCATGTCCCAGCAGTTCGATGAGTTTAGTTTCCTCATCTGTACGTGGAAATAACAATCCTGCGTTACTGTACTGTTATGATGTCATGGGATGATAGACGCCCTGTGCTAGACCCACTGTGTACATGATTTATAAATACTGTAATTGTCAACCCTGCCTCTCATATGCCCTACTTTTAACAGTACAAATGTGATCCTACTGTCCTGGTTGACAAGGGACAAGACTAGACTTTTCTATTGAAGGAAAATACCATAATATAGTCAAAATTAGATCCTCATAAAAGATTCTTTAAACGTAAGACTGGTATTAACAATAGGTAAAATAGAGTTTTTATATAACTGTGGAGAAAATTCTTCACAATCTGACCTCCTTGTATGGATCAGTTTATTTCTGGGAAGGGGAAAATTTTCTTTTCAAGGAAATTTTGCCTTTATAAGGAGATTTCTCTGCCTTTGTGAATACTCAAAAGAACTTCACGTGTGTATCCAAGTGCTGGTTTATTTCAGGAAATAAATGTCACAAGGGTGGAAATTCTAAACAGAATTTGATACCTGAGATACATACAAATATGCTTTGGCCCTGTGATGCCCATTGAGATCTCGACTAAATTTGCTTTGAGTGAACAAAAGATTTCCTAGGAAGATCTGCACTATAGCAGTGTTTTTAGAAATTAATTCTAATTTGTGCTCATGATATTTTCTTTTCACTGTTTCAGAAAGGTATCCGATGCCCTTGGTTTGTCTCGTTTGGGAAAGGGATGTTTATATTTTGAAGACAAGAAGCTAAAAATAATAAGAGACAATATCTGTATTTGATTTTATTTTGCAAAAGCCTGGGATCTAGAGTGAATTTTGAGGAGAGGGGAATGGGAAGAGGGATGATGGAAAAAGGGATATGGATATTTCCTGTAGCACAGAATGGATATGGATATTGACAGTCCCACATATAGCAAGAATTCAGTCCCAACTCTTTGGGAATCTTCTGAGAATGATCATCTCATCCTCAACAAACAGTGATCAGGACTCCCAGGATTGGCAGCGCCATTTATTTTCAGACGATAATACAATGAGCTTCTTGTCTATGAAGATGTCTTACTAAATTTGGAGAAACTTCCTTAGGTATTCAGCAATAAATAAATCTCATTTCTACATGACAACAGTTGATATGAGAAAGGTAACAATGAGTACTGAGTAGTATGGGTTGGAAATCGGATTTGTGTAAATTTTATAGGACATTATCTGGAAACAGATGTTTCAGAATCATGTTGTGGTTGTTGTTCAGTCACTAAGTTATGTCCAACTCTTTGTGACCCCATGAACTACAGCATGCCAGGCTCCTCTATCCTCCACTGTCTCCTGGAGTTTGCTCAAATTCATGTCCATGGAGTGGGTGATGCTATCTAAGCATCTCACCCTCTACCTCCCCTTCTCCTTTTCCTTTTCCCTTCCATCTTTCCCAGCATAAGAGTCTTTTCCAATAAGTCAGCTCTTCATATCAGGTGGCCAAAGTATTGGAGCTTCAGCTTCAGCACCAGTCCTCCCAATGAATATTCAGGGTTGATTTCCTTTAGGGTTAACTGGTTTGATCACCTTGTAGTCCAAGGGACTCACAAGAGTCTTCTCCAACACCACAATTCAAAACCATCAATTCTTCAGTGCTCCGTCTTCTTTATGGCCCTGCTCTCACATTTGTACATGACAACTGGAAAAAGCATAGCTTTGAGTATATGGACATTTGTTGAACAAGTGATGTCTCTGCTTTTTAATATACTGTCTAGGGTTGTCATAGCTTTCCTTAAGGGGCAAGTGTTTTTTAATTTCATGGCTGCAGTCACTGTCTGCGGTGATTTTGGAGTCCAAGAAAATAAAATCTGCCACTGCTTCCACTTTTTCTCCCTCTATTTGCCATGAAATGATGGGACCAGATGCCATGATCTTCATTTTCTGAATGTTGAGTTTTAAGCCAGTTTTTTCACTCTTCTCTTTCACCCTCATCAAGAAGCTCTTTAGTTTCTCTTCACTTTCTGTCATCAAACTGGTATTATCTGTACATCTGAGGTTGTTATTTCTCCTGTCAATCTTAATTTCACTCTGTGATTCATCTAGCCTGGCCTTTCATATGATGTTCTCTACATATAAGTCAAATAAGTAGGGTGACGATATACAACTCGTCATAATCCCAATTTTGAACCAGTCAATTTTTAATATAAGCTTAAAGGACAAATAGGGGGAACTTTCTATTTGCATATATATTCTGATTGCATTTAACTTTTTAGCTAGAGTGAGAGTCCATAGAGGTGACATGTTATGGATATGCACCACAAGATTTCAGACATGAGTTGTGTCCATGTGTTGACTTTTGGAATTTATAGATACTCAAAAATTGGCTTACTGTACCACATGCAAAAGCAACCAAACCAGCTTAGCTTTTATCTCTCAGGACTAAGATTTCTGATTTGGAGATGGCAAGTGATAATAAAAAGACAGGATGCTTTGACCTACCTCTTACTTCTGGATTAAGTAGTTATCTGTTTAAAGTGAAATGGAAGAATATCACTCAAGCTTTGGCACTATGGCTGATAGAATGACTTTTAATTTGTATGTCATTCACAATCCTGAGGTTCAATCTCTGCAGGCACTCTGGCCAAGTTCCTAATAAAAGCAATGTTAAAAAATCTAAAGAGTAAGTTAGGCAAACTAATTAAGCATACTAGAAGTTTTAAAATATACCGAAAAAAGCTCTGTTTTCTTTGTTTGGGAATTGAATGAAATAAGTTGCAAGTTTTTTGGAGAGATGCCCTTTCCCCCAAATCCACATAAAGACAAGCTCAGCTTGAACTAGTTGAGATAAGAGAATGGCCAATAAAAAAAAGGGAACACGATTGCTGCAGCTTATCGCCTCCCCGCCGCTCGGTTATCTAGGTATACAATCGGTGCACCTTCTCAGGCAGATGTTGACCGTCCAGACCCCCAAGAAGTTTTAGCTAGCAAAGAAGCCTGCTTACAGTTTTATAGATAATGTCTCTCTGGGGCTGTGATTGCCCTCTTCCGGCTCTGGCTGCCTGTCAGCGGAGGGGGATGGTCTGCAGCTGGCTATCTCTGTTCAGTCCTTTGTTCCGTGCGTGGGCCTGGCGGTTTCTTAGGTTAGGGCAGTCCCACTGCTGGGCATACACACTGAGGAAACCAGAATTCAAAGAGACACGTACCCCAATGTTCATTGCAGCACTTTTTATAATAGCCAGGACATGGAAGCAACCTAAGATGTCCATCAGCAGATGAATGGATAAGAAATCTGTGGTACATATACACAATGGAGTATTACTCAGCCATTAAAAAGAATACATTTGAATTAGTTCTAATGAGGTGGATGAAACTGGAGCCTATTATACAGAGTGAAGTAAGCCAGAAAGAAAAACACCAATACAGTATACTAACGCATATATATGGAATTTAGAAATATGGTAACAATAACCCTGTGTACGAGACAGCAAAAGAGACACTGATGTATACAACAGTCTTATGGACTCTGTGGGAGAGGGAGAGGGTGGGAAGATTTGGGAGAATGGCATTGAAACATGTATAATATCATGTATGAAACGAATCACCAGTCCAGGTTTGATGCACGATACTGGATGCTTGGGGCTGGTGCACTGGGACGACCCAGAGGGATGATATGGGGAGGGAGGAGGGTTCAGGATGGGGAACACATGTATACCTGTGGCAGATTCATTTTGATATTTGGCAAAACTAATACAATATTTTAAAGTTTAAAATAAAATAAAATTTAAAAAAAAAGGGAACTTTTTCTTAATTATTAAGCAGCCAGTGTCCATTGGCAGCAGTGGAAACAACTGAAGCAATAAGTCCTGAAGATTGGCACAGCTGTCTTCTGAGAGAATTTAATAACTTATGCCAGTTACAAAGGAAAAAAGAACCCTGAGTACTTCTGGAATCCTAGAAGGGGAAAGAAAGTGCAACTGAGAGCTATGTTCTTTCTTATAGATACTCTAATCCATTGTCTTTACTATAATCCCTCTGTCAATATGACCTAGCAAGTGTGGGCTTTATAAAATTAAAATATTTTTTTCTGGTGTTCAAAGGGTAGGTACAAATTTTTGCAAAAGACACAATGAATAAGGGCATTAAATATAAGTTATTTTTCAAAATATTATATTAGAGGTCTTACTATAAAGGGAAAGATAATAACAAGAAGCAATTTAGATTATTCTTCCCTGCTTGAAAAATAACTTCCTTTGCTTAAGAAAATGGAAAACAAAGGAGTTAGAATACATCAGTGACTTTTCTTATATCCTCAACAAGCAGTATTCACAGGACTGCTATTGAAAATGTCAAGAAAGTCAAAGTTAGCACCATTGATATGCCTGATCAGAGAACTCAGTAATATCTCCAATTTATCCAGTGTGTAAGATCTGACTGCAGGCATCATTGAAGTCACCCTCAGTTGTCACCACTAAAAATCTATAGTAACGGTTAAAACAAATGAGTTTGTTTTCCACATCTATAACTTATTTCTGCTTTACAGATAAGTTCATTTGTATCCCTTTTTTCCCACACATAAGCAATGTCATATGATATTTTTCTTTCTCTGAATTAATTCACTCAGTATGATAGGTCCATCCATGTTGCTGCAAATGGCATTATTTTGGCTTTTTTATGGTTGAGTAGTATTCCACTGTATATGTGTACTACATCTTCTTTATCCTTTTCTCTGCTGATGGACACTTAGGTTGCTTCCATGTCCTGGCTATTGTAAATAGTGCTGCAATGAATATTGGGGTTCAAGTATCATATGCCCAGGAGTGGAATTGCTGGATCAAATAGTAGCTCTGTTTTTAGTTCTTAAGGAGCTTTCATACTGTTCTCCATAGTGGCTGTACCAATTTATGTTCCCACCAACTGTGTAGGAAAGTTCTTTTTTCTACACTCCCTCTCTAGCATTTATTGTTTGTAGATTTTTTGACGATAGCCATTCTGACTGGTGTGAAGTGATACCATCTTACAGTTTTGATTTGCATTTTTCTAATAGTCATGTTAAACATCTTTTCATGTGCCTGTTGACCATTTGTATGTCTTCTTTGGAGAGATGTCTATTTAGATCTTCTCCCCATTTTTTGTTTTATATATATAGATCTTTTCAATCTACCAAAGATTGAAATATATATATATATTTCCATATATATATATATATATATATATATACACACACACACACACACACACAGAGTTTCATTAGCTATTTATATTATATTTTGGAGATTAATCCCTTGTAGGGCTTCCCAGATGGCCATAGTGGTAAAGAATCCACCTGCAAATGTAGGAGACACAAGAGATGTGGGTTCGATCCCTGCGTCAAGAAGATCCCCTAGAGGAGGGCATGGCAACTCACTCCACTATTCTTGCTGGGAGAATTCCATGGACAGAAGAGCCCGGTGAGCTACACAGTCCATGGGGTCACAAAGAGTCAGTCACTACTGAGCAACTAAGCACAGACAATCCCTTGTCAACTGCTTCATTTACAAATATTTTCTCCCATTCTGTGGGTTGTCTTTTCATATTGTTTATGGTTTCCTTTGCTGTGCAAATACTTTTAGGTTTAGTTAGATCCCATTTATTTATTTTTGTTTTTATCTTCATTACTCTAGGAGGAAATTGAAAATATCTTGTTGCAATTTATGTCAAACAGTGTTCTGCTTATGTTTTCCTCTAAAAGGTTATAGTATCTGGCCTTAGACTTAGGTCTTTAATCCATTTTGAGTTTATTTTTGTGTATGAGGTTAGGGCACTTTCATGCACTGGAGAAGGAAATGGCAGCCCACTCCAGTGTTCTTGCCTGGAGAATCCCAGAGACCAGGGAGCCTGGTGGGCTGCTGTCTATGGGGTCGTACAGAGTCGGACATGACTGAAATGACTTAGCATAGCATAGCATGTGATATTAGGGAGTATTCTAATTTCATTCTTTTACAGGTATTGTCCCGTTTTCCCAGCACCACTTATTGAAGAGGTTGTCTTTTCTCCATTGTACATTCTTTTCTTATTAGTCATTGGTTAGGGAACCTTAGGTACGTGGATTTATCTCTGGACTTTTTAATTTGACTCCATTGATCTATATTTCTGTTTTTATGCCAACTAATAAAAACCTTGTATTGCACGGGGAATTCTACTCAATTCTCCATAATAACCTAGTTGGGAAAAATCTTTAAAAAGACTGGAATATATGTATATGTGTATATATACACATATATATATTCATTTTGCTGTACACCTGAAACTAACATGATGAAAGTGAAAGAGGGGAGTGAAAAAGTTGGCTTAAAACTCAACATTCAAAAAACTAAGATCATGGCATCCAGTTCCATCACTTCATGACAAATAGATGGGGAAACAGTGGAAACAATGGCAGATTTTGTGTTGGGGGGACTCCAAAATCACTGAAGATGGTGGCTGCAGTCATGGAATTAAAAGATGGTTGCTCCTTGGAAGAAAGGGTATGACCAACCTAGACAGCATAGTACAAAGTAGAGACATTACTTTGCCAACAAAGGTCTGTCTAGTCAAAGCTATGGTTTTTCCAGTAGTCTTGTAAGGATGTGAGAGATGAACTATAAAGAAAGCTGAGCACTGAAGAATCGATGCTTTTGACATGTGGTGTTGGAGAAGACGCTTAAGAGTTCCTTGGACAGCAAGGAGATCCAACCAGTCAATCCTAAAGGATATCAGTCCTGAATAGTCATTGGAAGGACTGATGTTAAAATAAAAATTCCAATAATTTGGCCACATAATGCAAAGACCTCACTCCTTGGAAAAGACCCTAATGCTGGGAAAGATTGAAGGCAGGAGAAGGGGCCGACAGAGGATGAGATGGTTGGATGGCATCACTGACTCAATGAACATGAGTCTGAGTAAACTCCAGGAGTTGGTGATGGACAGGGAAGCCTGGCGTGCTGTTGTCCATGGGGTCGCAAAGAGGTGGACATGACTTAGTGACTGAACTAAACTGAAAGTAACACAACATTGTTAATCAACTATACTTTAAATTTTTTTTAATAAATTTTTAAAACAAAGAAAAACGATATAAAATTAGTTGAAAGGAAAAATGAAATAAGGGAAGCAGTCATAAAATTTCTGTGGCCCCTTAGAATTCTCTTTTAGAACCCAGGAAAAAAGCCTCAAATAGACTTAAACTGCTTTATGAGGTATACTTCTCTGATAATGAATTTACTTATTTGTTGTGTGAATCCAATAAGCAGCCATTTGAAAACATACAAAATTGTTAAAGATAAGCTTAATGAAAATGTAAAATCATGATTTTTATACAAATATACAGAAGTATACATAATAAAGATTTTATTTATAGTGAGGGAATCAAGAAAATATTTTAAGAAATTCAAAGAAGAATTCAGAGACACGCTTATAGGACAAGAATACATAAATAAATGTAAAAATGGACACAGAACTAGATTGTTTCATAGTCAGGGAAATAAGTCAACTGAAGCTTCATCAGAAAGAACAGAATTTATACTGAAAAGAATTTGTCTACAAGAAATACTAGTTTTGCTTCACAACCAGGTATGACTTTCTTGTTGTTATTTTAGTTGCTAAATCATGTCTGACACCTTTGTGACCCCATGGACTGTAGTCCACCTGACTCCATGGGACAACTTCCCACACAAGAATATAGCTGCTGCTAAGCTGCTAAATCACTTCAGTCGTGTCTGACTCTTTGCGACCCCATAGGTGGCAGCCCACCAGGCTCCCCCGTCCCTGGGATTCTCCAGGCAAGAACACTGGAGTGGGTTGCCATTTCCTTCTCCAATGCACGAAAGTGAAAAGTGAAAGGGAAGTCGCTCAGTCGTGTCCGACTCTTCGCAACCCCATGGACTGCAGCCTACCAGGCTCCTCCATCCATGGGATTTTCCAGGCAAGAGTACTGGAGTGGGGTGCAAGAATATAGAGTGGTTGCTATTTTCTTCTCCAGGAGGTATTCCACACTCAGGAATCAAACTCGCGTCTCCTGCATTGGCAGGTGGATACATTACCACTGAGTGAGTCACCAGGGAAGCCGTCTATAATTTACAGAATTACAAAATAGTTTCTATAAAATAAGAATTGTATAATTTGAAATGATATTATATAGACAATACATGACAGTCTATGAAGGTTGAATTTTTTTCAAAATGAATTTTTTTAAAACTATGTGGTAATGTTATAGTACTCTATTTCCTTATTTTCATGTTTAACCTTTTAATGATATTTATCTATAGAATTATTTGTCTATAGACTTGTCTGTCTCTATAAATATGTCATTCCTTGAGCCTTTTTCAAAATATATTTTTCTAAAACTTAGGAGAATAACCAGAGTCAATCAGAACAACTTGTTAGTTTAACCTCTACTGTAGTATGTTTAATTGAGCTAAAATTAAATATTTCAGCTTTTTCATTATGAGTCTTTCTTTTTGCATGCAAGCTGAAACTAAATTGTTGAATATACTGATTTTCTAAAAACATAAAATAAACATTTTTGTAGGAAACAAAGAGTAGTATTTCTACAGCATTCAAATCTATCAAAGCTGAACAGCTTAATGAGTATTCTAAACTTACAAAATGATTAAATATAACAGTTTTCTTTATCTTTGTTTGCCCTTAAAATACTAGAAAATATAAAAATAAAAAATCAAGAAAAGGGAAAAATGGCATATTAATCATATACTAACTTGAGCCTAGAAGAAAAATTTTCAATCTGGAAAAATTTTATGAAAATAGTAAATTGCTTTTTATAGCTTTTGATATTAACATAAATTTGTTCAATACTTAACCCAGATGCTTGACTTGTAAGAACACTGTTTTGAAAATAATTATTATGTACTGTATCTTTAGAATGGAAACATAATTTATATCTTTAAGCTTGTAGACACTCTGATAATAGATATATATTTTTCTTGCTTCAAATTAACATAACTTATTAAATACTATATTGTATCACAATGGGAACTGAATTTTGACATAGTGGATTATTTATTTTTCTAATTGTATTATTTTATAATGGCATCTGGTACAGAAACTCCTTGAACTGTTTATAAAAGTAATAGTTTCATTTATCTCAAAACAATTGAAAGGTATAATTTACTATGTACAGAGACTTTCATCTAAACCATTTTTTCTAATCAGTGTAGAGCAGTGATAACTGGCCTTCAATGGATATTAAATATTATACGTCTTTAAGATTTTCAGATTGGTTTGTCCCCTCATTCTTGCAAGTTCTTCAGGTTTGTTGTTGTTGTTTTTGGTTTGTTTGTTTAAATTGTTAGAAGAAAAACAACCTGATTAGATGCATTGACTCTGAGATCTTAGTATGTAAGAATGATGACTATCCAGGGACATGACTGCTTACAGAAATAAAAGTCTACATTTTGTGTTATTTCAAACTCTGGTGAAGGTTTGGGAGATTTTTTTTCCTGTTCTCAAATTCTCCTATTTAACCAGAAGTATATTTGTATAATAACATTTGGATGTTAAACACATATTACTTTATATTCTGGTAGGTAAAATAAGATACTAATCAGATCAGAAAATACTACATTTGGTGTTTTATTTTCACAAACATTGAAAGATTTAGATTAGGATTCTGCCTAGTGCTATCAGGGTAACTAAGTACTCTCTATGTCTGCTCTAGCACTTACTAGCTACAAACATTTGGTATGTCAGTCAACATATGTTTCCTTATAGATAAAGTAGAAATTATACCAATATCACAAGAGTCTTCTGAAGATCAAATACACTACAGTGTTTTTCAAGATTTCTTAAGAGCAATTAGCTGCAGGAAATTACTTTCGTGAAATTACTGTTTAAATTCCCAGAATATAAGTAAATATTTTACAGAGAAGTTCTATTTCAGTGGTAGGCAGAGTATAAAGGGCCACAGAGTAGTATTATAGGCTTTTCAGACCACACGGCATCTGCTGAAGCTAGTCTGGTCTACAATTGTAGAACGAACATGCCAACAAACAATCAATAAAAGAATGACTGTGGCTGTGTTCCATTGAAATGTATTTATGGACACAGATATTTGAATAACATAGAATTTCATTTGTCATGGAGGATTAGTTTTTTACAATTATTAAATTGTAGTTATGTGATAAAGGATTTTAAACATGCCAGTCATTCAAAACAGGCAATTAAGACTGAGTTTTGAAGGGGTCCTAATATTCCTGCTTATTGGCTTCTTCTTCTTTGGTCAGGGAAGCCCCTTCATAAACCCAAAAAACTTCCGGGGGATGGTTGAAAAGTCAATGATACAATACTTCCAAGTCACATAAATTGTAACCCTAGACAACTAGTCTGGAGAAGGCAATGGCACCCCACTCCAGTACTCTTGCCTGGAAAATCCCATTGACAGAGGAGCCTGGTGGGCTGCAGTCCATGCAGTCGCTAAGAGTGGGACACGACTGAGCGAGTTCACTCTCACTTTTCACTTTCATGCATTGGAGAAGGAAATGGCAACCCACTCCAGTATTCTTCCCTGGAGAATCCCAGGGACGGGGGAGCCTGGTGAGCTGCCGTCTATGGGGTCTCACAGAGTCAGACATGACTGAATCGACTTAGCAGCAGCAGCAGCAGCAGACAATTAGTCATTGTTCATTAAATTATTATAAAAAATGACATATTCTAAGCTTCAACTGGGAAGTTTATAATACATTTTTGCTATTAAAATAATCTTTGAAGTAATTTCATCAATTTAAAAATTCAGGCTAATAAAATAGAAGATTTTTCTGTTTATCAGTAAAGATAACTAACACAATATATTAACTGCATAAATATTTACAGAATTTTTTAATTGCTTCTTGAGCTCACTGAGAAAAAAGACTGCATCATATCCTGCTTTGTATTTCTATTACCTAAGAGAGTATTTGGCTCTCAATAAGCTGAAATTTTAAAGTTAATTAAATTATAGATAGCAATATATTGTGGCTCAGATGGTAAAGATTCTGCCTGCAATTTAGGAGAGACCCAGGTTTGATCTCTGGGTAGGGAAGATCCTCTGGAGAGAATGGCAACCACTCCAGTATTCTTACCTGGAGAATTCTATGGACAGAAGAGCCTGGCATGCTACCCCAGTCCATGGGGCCGCAAAGAGGTAGACATGACTGAGTGACTAACACATGCACACAGACACACATATTCAGTGGAAATGAGGTTTAATTTATTATAATATTATGGCTTGTCAATACAGAAAAGCTATGTTTATATTATGCAAAAGTGTAAGCACTTTATAAGTAGATATATACAAACATAGAAAGAGCTGGACTTGTACCAATTTGGATTTTTATTCTTTAAATTGGCATATGACCCTTGGTGATCCACTGGACCTCATTTAGCTCTGGTACTCCAGGAAAGTGGCTAATGTCTATTATCTCTTTTTTAATATAATGGCATTTAGTTATGGTATAGGATATATAACGTAAGAGATTAGGAGTGCATCTTTCTTAATTTAAAGACAAACTACAAACTGAATTTGCACTAATTAATTTTCCAAATCTGTGTCCTAATTCTAGAAATTAGCAAGAGTTTAAGATGTAAATATAGGTTCTCTACATTTCTTTACTTCCTTCTATTTCTCACATTACTTTCATTTTTCATTCTAAACTATATTTTCACCTTTACAATATCAACCTATATTTCAAGTAGACTGGGTCACACTCTATCTTCCTGAAGTCAGGCTTTATTTAGAACAAAGAACAATGAAAGTAGCATTCCATAAGGAGCTTAGGGATTGTGTTGCTGCTGCTGCTGCTGCTAAGTCACTTCAGTCGTATCCGACTCTGTGGGACCCCATAGACGGCAGCCCACCAGGCTCCCCTGTCCCTGGGATTCTCCAGGCAAGAACACTGGAGTGGATTGCCATTTCCTTCTCCAATGCATGAAAGTGAAAAGTGAAAGTGAAGTCACTCAGTCATGTCCGACTCTTAGCAACCCCATGGACTGCAGCCTACCAGGCTCCTCTGCCCATGGGATTTTCCAGGCAAGAGTACTGGAGTGGGGTGTCATTGCCTTAGGGTGTAATTGTGGCTGCTTTGAGAATTCCAAAACCACAGTTACTTAATTAAGTGCATTTTTATCTCATATAAAAACCTAGGCTGATAGGGTAACTTTGCCCTTCAAATAGAACAAGGCTACTACTATTTTGTTGCCTCCTCTATCCTTATGGTGCTCTTTACCCTCATGGTCCAAGATTGCTCACCACATATCCACAATGTAATCCATGGTAAGGGAAGAAGAACTTGAGCAATCATACCCTTCATTATAAATATATGAGCTAAATATCACATACATCCTTCCTGCTTCTGCTCATATTGACTAGTAATTAGTTACACTGTAAACCTCACTTCAGAGGACGCTGAGTAATAGAGGCTTATTCTTGGCAATCATGTATTTGCTCAGCATTGAGGTTATATGACTGTACAAATGGAAGTAAGAATGGATGTGTGGGGACAGTAAGCTGTCTCTGTCACAAGTATATGTAGGATTTGATGAAATTATTTTTGTGAAGAGACAGAAGAAATTTCAGGATAAAAGAGTGACTAAAAGTTGCCACCAAGGAAAACAAAGCAGCAAACTGTAATGAAAGTTAAAGTGTTAGCCACTCAGCTGTGTCTGGCTCTTCACAATCTCATGGACTATAGCCCACCAGGTTCCACTGTCCATCGGATCATCCAGGCAAGAATACTAGAGAGAGTAGCCATTCCCTTCTCCAGGGGATCTTCCTGACCCAGGGGTCAAACCTTGTTCTCCTGCATTGCAGGCAGATTTTTTATCATCTGAGCCACCAGGAAAGCAAACTGTAATATAAGCATATAATAGGAAGAAATCGGTAGAGAGCAATCAGGTTTAAGTTATGGCAGAATTCAATTCTATGAGTCTAAGGAAAATTCTTGTGTTAAGTCATGCCATTATCAATATATGTTTAAAGGCTTCCCTTGGTTTTTCTTAGCTCAGAGATTATGCATCAATATTTTATATAGTTTTAACATGAACTAGTATGTTTAACATGAGAATATAACATTTTGAGAAAGAAATGCTCTGACAAAGCACTTCTAATGGTAAGACCAAACAAAATTTCCACCCCTCCACCCAGCAACCACAACACTTAATGAAGTGGTGTGAAGCGGGCTAGTCCACACTAACCTTCACACCCCCCATCTAGGTGCCAGTGGTCTATGTAGGGAGTTGAGCCTCTACCTTCGTCTGTCATCAACAAAGTGGAATCAAGTGAAGTGAGTCTGGGTAGTAAACCCTGTTTTTCCCCCAACTCCTGATGTCAGCAGAGCAACATGGAGAACTAAGCTCAACTCTAACCCACCTAGGAGGAAGAATGAAGTGGTAGAAAATGGAATAATTGGTACCATGCTTTCCCCAAGTCATTAGGACCCAGCAGGAAACTAACTTTCTGCCCCAGCCATGCTCCAATAAAGTATGTGAGTCGTCCTCCACGTTCCCTCTCCTTAGTGACTCTAGGTCTACAGAAGAGCTCTCAGAGGAAATGAAATATTACAAATTTGTGGCCTACTTTCACTGGGAAGCTGTCAGCATGATGAAGAGGTAGCTGAACTTGCCCCCAGTCTGTCCGCAAGGAGGCATTATGAGTACTCATTTCACTTTTACTGGGATCTGGCGGAAAGGCCAATATATATATATACTTACCATGAACTCATGCTACAGCTCAAAAGGAGGATTGATTACTGAAATCAAAACATTTTTAATAAGGATACAGTGCCTCATAAAAATAATATCCTAAATGTCCAAGCTACAATCAAAAGTCACTGGTCACACGAAGAATCAGGTAATAATGAGAAAAGACAATCGACAGATGACAAAACCCAGATGATGCAGAGTTTGGAATTATTTAGACCAGAATTTTAAAGCAACCGTTATAAAATTTATTAAACAATTAACTATGAAATATTTTGAAACAAAATAAAAATAGTAAATTTTCAAGAAATAGAGGTCATAAAAAGAACTAAATGAAAATTGTGGAGCTAAAAAATACAATAGCAGAAATGAAAAGCTAATGGATGCCCTGGACAGTGACACCGGAAGCTGAAGTGGCAGAAGATGGAGTTGATGAACTTGAAGACAGAGCAATAGAATTCACATGGTATGAAAAAAGAGAGTCTTGAGGACCTGTAAGACAATAGGAATGCTGTATCCCTATAACTGGAGTTCCAAAAGGAGAAGACAGAGTAAGTAGGACTGAAAAAGTTTTCAAAGATGGAATGACTACTTCCCAAATTTTGTTAAGCATATAAACTTACAGATTTAAGAATGTGAATAGATAAATCAAAGTGATCCATGATGAGATTTATCATACTGAATTTCTGAATACTGAAGACAAAGAAATCTTGAAAAGCAGTTACAGAGAAACTGAGAAGTTACTTACAGAGAAATACCAATTCAAATAGCGGTGGATTTCTTGTGTGTGACATTATGGAGGCCAGAAGGAACAGACCTAAAAATTTTCAAACACTGAAAGAAGAATTATCAATAATGAATTCTATATTAAATGTAACTATCCTTCAGGAATGAATAGGGAATAAAGACATTTTCAGAAGAAGGAAAACTAAGAGAAGGGTCCTGGTTATTTGTCTCTACCTCTGCCCATCAAAATAGAATTCACAGTGAAAATAAGACACAGTGAATATTCAGACTTTTTAAATTATTAATACTATGTTAGTAAAAAGGAAGGAACTTAAAAAAAGAAAAATCCAGTTATGGGTAGCTAAGCTTTGCAAACAGGTAAAGATAACATGGGATGGGCAACTATGTGTCAGAGTGCAGAAAATCCAGGATAACCATGGAATATTCTTCTGAAGTATCAATTTCAATCAGTGAAACTAATTTGAAACCTCCATTATGTAATTTTCATGGTAGATCAATTACTTCCACAGAGTTAGTGGTTCATGGGCTATGATGCATAATATTAATATTACAAAGTTCAGGTAACTCCTCAAGGGTTGCTCTTATATGGAAATGGAATTTATAAATTAAGTGTAATTCTGTCCACTGAAAAAATATTTTTATTCAGTTCTTAATTAGTTATGAGTCATGCACCTCTTTCAAGAGACATCAGCTAAATAACTGATACTCAGAATTAAAAATTATGGCACTGTTTCAATAAGAAAATATTAAATAATGTCTCTTGGGAAATTAGATACCATTCTGAACTATAATAATTGCTTGCTATTTTTTTAATAAGAATATATATGCATTCAGCCCCTCACAGATTTTCTCAGCTTGTTGTATTTGACTCTTTTGCTAAACCTATATTATTAGCTTTACATTATCTCATGTCACAGTAATTATTCTATGTTATTTTCTGAAAACCAAATCTGTCAGAGGACTGAAATGTTTCAATTGAAGGTGAGAAAACATCTAGCAGAAAAAAAGTCAGAAAAAAATATATTCGCAGACTGACAAGGGAAATCAACATTTTAGGTATATAACATGACCTAAAACAGTCTGATGCTATTGCCAAAGAGGCCCCTTCTTTCCTGAAGACAGTGGGTTGGAAAAGTTTTTGAGGCATTAACTCCTCAGATTCTTACTTACACTCGTATCCAGGAAATTTTTCTGCAAAGACAGCTGAACTCATCTTCAAGGACTGCTCACTGCAGAGTTAGATCTTATGTGCAATAAAGCAATTCCAGTTACAGGAGAAAGCATATACTGGATTTTCAGCTCTATGAAAGCTCTCTTAAAGCCAAATGCTTACAAATTTAGACTGAATGAAACAGCAATCAAAATTTAAATGTAAAGTGAAGTGAAGTGAAAGTCACTCAATTTTGTCTGACACTTTGCAATCCCATAGACAATACAGTCCAGGCCAGGATATTGGAATGGGTAGCCTATCTCTTCTTCAGGGGATCATCCCAATCCCAGAAAGTGAAACGGAGTCTCCTGCATTGTAGGTGGAGTCATTAAATGTAAAAGTCTAGTTTAATCAGAGCAACAACAAATAAAAAAAATCATAATCATCTTACAGTACCAACTAGCATAATTAATGTCATTTGCTAAGTCATCAAGACAGAATAAGTCTTTTCAACAGTGATGCTGAGGCATAACTTAAATATGGTTTTGGGTATTTTTTATAAAATAAAAAATACATATTAAAAACATGTTTGCCAACAAGTAAAATTCCTTGGTGCCAGGAGAATAAGAACTGGCAACACAGATGAAGTGAACAAGTAAGAATTAAAGTATATTAATTGATTAATCAATTAATTAACTCAGCATTTAAAAAGCTAATATCATGGCATCCAGTCCCATCACGTCATAGCAAAAAATTGGGAGGGGGGCATGAAAACAGTGACCAACTTTATTTTCCTGGGCTCCAATATCACTGCAGACAGTGACCACAGCCATGAAATTAAAAGACAGTTTTCCTGGGAAGGAAAGCTATGACAAACCTAGATAGCATATTAAAAAACAGAGCCATCACATTGTCAACAACAGTCCATGTAGTCAAAGCAATGGTTTTCCCAGAAGTCATGTATGGAAGTGAGAATTGGACCATAAAGAAGGCTGAGCACTGAAGAATTGATGTTTTCAATACGGGTTGCTGGAGAAGACTGTTGAGAGTCCCTTGGATGACAAGGAAATCAAGCCAGTCAATCCTAAAGGAAATCAACCCTGAAAATTCATTGGAAGAGCTGACACTGAAGCTGAAGCTCTAATACTTTGACCACCTGATGCAAAGAGCCAAATCACTGGGAAAAAACCTGATGCTGGGAAAGATTGAGGGCAGGAGGAGAAGGGTCAACAGAGAATGAGATTGTTGGATGATATCACTGACTAAATGGACATGAGTTTGAGAAAACTCAGGGAGATAGAGAAGGATAAGAAAGCCTGGCATGCTGCAGTTGATGGGGTTGCAAAAAGTCGGACACAACTGAGCGAGTGACAACAACAAAGATATATTAATTGATAATCAAATAATTTTCATTAAAGTGATGCAAAAATAAAAGAAGAGGGCCTGTAAAAAACAGGGGGTAGGGTATATCACAAGAATAGTACTAGAAAGAGAGTATGGGAAAAATATCTGTGGAAGTGATCTAAATGTAGATAAGTTCAATAACAAGTGGCATCTGGATCTTGAGCCATGAAGGCTAGTCAAAGCAGGGATAGCCAAAAAGGGCTGCTGGACAACTTACCTGGCTAGGCCGAGGACACCAGTGAAGCTGAGCCAACATTGGGGACGGCTGAACAGTACATTTCTTGGGTGAAGAGGATATTCTTTGTTCCTCTTTTTTCTGGTTTTCTAAGAACTTCCAGATTCCCTCATAGCTCAGTTGGTAAAGAATCCACCTGCGATACAGGAGACCCCCGTTTGATTCCTTTGTCAGGAGGATCCACTGGAGAAGGGATAGGCTACTCACTCCAGTATTCTTGGGCTTCCTTTGCAGCTCAGCTGGTAAAGAATCCGCCCACAGTGTGGGAGACCTGGATTCAGTCCCTGGGTTGGGACGATCCCCTGGAGAAGGGAAAGGCTACCCACTCCAGTATTCTGGCTTGGAGAATTCCATGGACTGTATAGTCCGTGGGGTCACAAAGAGTCAGACGCAACTGAGTGACTTTAACTTTCACTTTAAGAACTTCAACTATGCCTGAAGGTTTTTCAGAATTCTCATTGATAAAACCAAATACCACCTGACTCTTGAGTTGACTCTGAATTAACCCTAAGGTAACACAACTGATGTCAGAGACCTTGACACTCAGAGGGGCAGAAGTGTTAGGAAAAGAGAAGAGGCAGCATCAGCACTTGGATGGTATTTTGTCAGTGCATTAAATCTCAATTGTAAACACTTCATGTGTTTTGTTGTATGTGAAATTTCCTAATATATAAGAAAAGTCCTCAGGCTTCCCTGGTGCTGCTGTGCATAAAGTGGGCTTTTGTCACAGGCGACAAACTTCAAGCAAGGGAATTATGAATCTTATATAAATGGTTCAAAGAAGACATTTTCTTTATTATACTGGACAGTAAACAAATATGACCTGTTCTCCAGAGACACTATTTCAGTCTTCCAAAGCTGTTTGTTACATGAACATCATTGAAAATATAGACAAGATACTAGATGCTACTAGATACAAGACATACAATAAATCCAAAAAGAACAAACTAACAGAGTTAAAATACATAAGTAAATAATTGACCTGGTACACAAATATTGTCATTAAGCACACACTGTACGTTTTAAATTACCTTTTTTATTACTTTACACAACTAAGTTTCTTAAATCTAGATAGAAAAATCATCCACAGACACTTAAATTTTGCTTCCTATTTAAAAAATCTATATAGCTAATTTAATTTTTCTTAACTGATTGCAGTCATCATAATTTTCAAAAAAGTGTTAAGCCCTGTATTGCTAATAATCAGTAATCATATGTTCCTCACTTTAATGAGAATATGACTAGATTTTCATTGTTAAGCATAATTGCTGCTTAGTGATACATAGATGAAAACACAAACATGCATATACACATTCCTTTATCAGTCTTAAAAGTTCAACTCTGTTCATTACACAGGAAAATTTTAACTGGGTTCATGGCTAAATGGTGTGATCACTGACCTAGAGCCAGACATCCTGGAATGTGAAGTCAAGTGGGCCTTAGAAAGCATCACTACGAACAAAGCTAGTGGAGGGGATAGAATTCCAGTTGAGCTATTCCAAATCCTGAAAGATGATGCTGTGAAAGTGCTGCACTCAATATGCCAGCAAATCTGGAAAACTCAGCAGTGGCCACAGGACTGGAAAAGGTCAGTTTTCATTCCAATCCCAAAGAAAGGCAATGCCAAAGAATGCTCAAACTACCGCACAATTGCACTCATCTCACACACTAGTAAAGTAATGCTCAAAATTCTCCAAGCCAGGCTTCAGCAATATGTGAACCATGAACTTCCTGATGTTCAAGCTGGTTTTAGAAAAGGCAGAGGAACCAGAGATCAAATTGCCAACATCTGCTGGATCATGGAAAAAGCAAGAGAGTTACAGAAAAACATCTATTTCTGTATTATTGACTATGCCAAAGCCTTTGACTGTGTGGATCACAAGAAACTGTGGAAAATTCTTCAAGAGATGAGAATACCAGACCACCTGATCTGCCTCTTGAGAAATTTGTATGCAGGTCAGGAAGCAACAGTTAGAACTGGACATGGAACAACAGACTGGTTCCAAATAGGAAAAGGAGTACATCAAGGCTGTATATTGTCACCCTGTTTATTTAACTTACATGCAGAGTACATCATGAGAAACGCTGGACTGGAAGAAACACAAGCTGGAATCAAGATTGCCAGGAGAAATATCAATAACCTCAGATATGCAGATGACAACACCCTCATGGCAGAAAGTGAAGAGGAACTCAAAAGCCTCTGGATGAAAGTGAAAGTGGAGAGTGAAAAAGCTGGCTTAAAGCTCAACATTCAGAAAAGGAAGATCATGGCATCTGGTCCTATCACTTCATGGGAAATAGATGGGGAAACAGTGGAAACAGTGTCAGACTTTATTTTTCTGGGCTCCAAAATCACTACACATGGTGACTGCAGCCATGAAATTAAAAGACGCTTACTCCTTAGAAGGAAAGTTATGACCAACCTAGATAGCATATTCAAAAGCAGAGACATTACTTTGCCAACAAAGATTCGTCTAGTCAAGCCTATGGTTTTTCCTGTGGTCATGTATGGATGTGAGAGTTGGACTGTGAAGAAGGCTGAGCGCCGAAGAATTGATGCTTTTGAACTGTGGTGTTGGAGAAGACTCTTGAGAGTCCTTTGGACTGCAAAGAGATCCAACCAGTCCATTCTGAAGGAGATCAGCCCTGGGATTTCTTTGGAAGGAATGATGCTAAAGCTGAAACTCCAGTACTTTGGCCACCTCATGTGAAGAGTTGACTCATTGGAAAAGACTCTGATGCTGGGAGGGATTGGGGGCAGGAGGAGAAGGGGACGACAGAGGATGAGATGGGGCTGGATGGCATCACTGACTCGATGGATGTGAGTTTGGGTGAACTCTGGGAGTTGGTGATGGACAGGGAGGCCTGGCATGCTGCGATTCATGGGGTCGCAAAGAGTCAGACATGACTGAGCGACTGATCTGATCTGATCAGACAACCATTTTGCCTTTTTGAATTTCTTTTTCTTGGGAATGATCTTGATCACTGCTTCTTGTACAATGTCAGGAGCCTCTGTCTATAGTTCTTCAGGCATTCTATCAGATCTAATCCCTTGAATCTATTTGTCACTTCTACTGTATAATCCTAAGGGATTTAATTTACATCATACCTGAATGGTCTAGTGGTTTTCTCTATCTTCTTCAATTAAGTCTGAATTTGGTAATAAGGAGTTCATGATGAGGGTTGCTAAAAACTGGAGACTATTGAGTGACTAACACTTTCACTTTTATTTCTAAAATATTTGCTGACAGCCTATGTGTCCTAAGGGCACTGACCTTCTCACTCTTTCTTTTATCTCTACTCTACCCTCATCTCAATGGTTTTATTAGTGAGTCACCATTTTATAATAGTATTGCTCATAGCATTTCATATTTTTACATAATCATGAGTGACAAAGATGTTTAATTTCTTCATATTTTAATCATGCTAATCCATGCTCATTAGCAGTCATCTTACTTCACATTTTTTCTTAAAATTTTCTATTTTTAGTCTTTCTTTACTCTGTCTTAATTTAATTGCTAATAAGTTTATCATATCCTTAAGAATGATTTATATGTAAGTTCATGCTTGTGAATGCCTGCCTATTGTTTTTATATTTGAATGTGAATTTGGATGAGTAAAATGTTCTTAAGAGACAATGTTTATTTTATAAATATTGTGACCTTGTTTAGTAAAAAAAAAAAAAAAGAAAGAAAGAAAAAAGAGGGGGAGGGCAAGACGTGAAAACTAAATATTTTGAACTTAGTCTCAGTGTTAATCTCTGATAGTGGTCTTGACATTCCTCTTGTAACCGTGTTCTGCCACTTGCTTTCTTTCTTTCTTTTTTTTTTAACAGACTTTACAAATATTTTACAGCAGTTTTAGGTTCATATTAAAATTGAAAGGAAGGTGCAAAAATCTTTCATATATCCCCTGCTCCACACATGCATAGCCTCCCCAACTTCAACACTCCCCACCAGAGTGGTAACTTGATACATCATAATCACTCAGAATCCATAGTTTATATCAGAGTTCACTCTTGGTGGTATATGTTTTATGGATCTGAACAAGATAGTATATGACATGTATCCTCCAGTATAGTATCATACAGAGTATTCCACAGAGTATTTATAATGACATGTATCCTCCAAGATAGTATCATGCAGAGTATTCCACTACCTAAAAATCCTCTGAGCTCCACCTATTTTATTTACTACGTCCTAGATTTTCCTACATGTTATTAGCATATTTTTTAACAATTAGGTAGTTTTCTACATAAATATTTTATTAAATCAGCTTCATACTGATAAGAATACGTTTAATTGTTTCCAGGTGTTGGCTATTATTTACAAAACCATAATAAGCACTGTTGATATAACATCTTGAGGGCACATTTGTGAGTATGTGCTATGTGCTCAGTCATGTCCGACTATTTGCGACCCCATGGACCGTAGCTCACCAGGCTCGCCTGTCCATGGGATTCTCCAGGCAAGAATATTGGAGTGGGTTGCCATTTCCTTTCCATTTGTGAGTTTATCTGTAGGGTAATGAAAGATTTTAAATCAGGAGGACAAAAGAATGAATTAGTAGCTATGAACACAGTCATGCACAGAACCAGGCAACAATGAGAGGATACAAATTTCATGTCAGAGAATAAATGAGAGACAAGAAAGAGATCGGAAACTAGGATTTGTTCCATGCATACTATGTACCATAGGTATAATCACATTTTTGCTGTGAACAAGATTTCAAGTTAACAAACATCATCCCCACTTTTAGAGAATTGACCTTAAGCAAGTTCAGAAGAGAACAAATGGCTTTATGTGGTTGTTGATGTTGGGAGACAGAATTGGCCTTCAGACCAAAATGCATATTCCTATAGAGAAGTTTTGAGGCTAAGGCACTCACCTTCAGCCATCTGCAGGTTTTGTGATGGAGCAGGTTTTGAACCAAGGCTGGCCTGACCCAGAATCTGCCCTCTGTGCTTATTTCACTACACTGCTCCCAAGAGGAAAACTGTCAGAAACAAAGTAGACACTATTCCTCAAATTCCTGAGGTTCTGCCTCAAACAGGTAACAAGATAAGGATATTAACACTGGGATAAAGGCAGATGTCCAGGTATGACAAGCTGGGGAGATTATTCTTAGCCAGTCTGGTAGCAAGTGGTCCTTGTTGAGAATTCTAGAGATCTGGACCTTCTAGTTCTCTAGAATTCTCTAGTGAAGCTCAAGTGGCCTATGAAAGTATAAATGTGAATATTGTTAAAGCTTTGAAAGTGCTATTCTGATCTGGAGTAAAGTCATTATTAGAAAAATGTTAAGTAACTGGAACAAGAAATATTGTATGTAAAATATACAAGCAGTGTCTGTCATAATGTAGGTACTAAATGGTCACTGAAGTTTTGTTTTATTATTTTAAAAGGTTGTACATAGTTAATAACAACCTATAACTGATAAAAACCTGCCTGCTTATGCAGGAGACCCGGGTTCAATCCCTGGATCAAGAAGACTTTCTGAAAAAGGAAATAGCAACCTACACCAGTATTCTTGCCTGGAGAAGTCCACGGACAGAGGAACCTGCCAGGCTATAGTCCATGGGGTTGCGAAACAGTTTGACATGACTTAGTGACTGAAAACAACGTTAGAAGTAGGTTTTGAATACATTTAATTCATTCAGTGGAAACTATAATTTCTAAAATTCCCACATTAAAATAAAGCAAATAAAAACATAAACATAATTTAACACAGAACTATTTCTAGATGCAGAAGGAGTTAAGAACTTTAAATGATGCCCTTATTGAGAAAACTAAACCAAACTAAATATCACCTAATAATACATAAATGTCTCTTAATGTATGCAAAGTCCTGAAAAATTGTAAGATTTTTTAAAAAATCGATTCAGTCAAACCAATTTCTAAATTATTGTGCTTCAAGAGCTTCACTGTATGTTAGATAGGCATATTATTTAATAGTGGATACAACAATTGAAATTTCAAGTATGGCTGAATTCCATTAATGGAGGAGACAAGAGATAATATTACCCATCGTTTCTCTCTCACAATAGAAAAATGTATTTGATTCCACCATGTGTGCTCAGTCACTTCAGTCAAGTCCAACTCTTTGCTACCCTATGGACTGTAGCCTGCCAGGCTCCTCTGTCCATGGTGTTCTCCAGGCAAGAATACTGGAGTGGGTTGCAGTGCCCTCCTGCAGGGGATCTTCCAAAGCCAGGGATCAAACCAACATCTCTTACATCTCCTACATTGGTACGCAGGTACTTTACCACTAGTGCCATTTTTACCATTATTTAATTCTTAAAATGGGTACATATGCTAGGTATTTTTCTTATATTTGTAAACAGATAAGTTAAGGCTTAGAGAAGTTAAATAACTAAGTTCCTAAGGCAGTATGACTAGAAAATGGGAAAACCTGAGAAGCATGGAGCCTTTATTCCACGAAATACATACCAATATGACTTGAGAATAATACCAATCAGTGATATAACTATACCTAATTTTAGCAAAATATGATATGTGACTAGTTTTACAAAGTTGTTCATAGTATGATGCCAGACTTTCTTGTTTTATAAGCAAATTTATTATAAAATTTGGTTAATGTGTTCTCTAATGCACCCTAAACATTTTTTTCAGGCACATAAAAAGCAAGCACAGTTGAATAAGGAGGGATTTAAAGGCAAGTTATGATCAAATATAATGATCTTTACTATGCACACTGAACCAATTTTCTAAACTGCCAGTCAAGAATCAGATTTTCATAAGCCTATGGAGAAAAATCTATAATTTCAAGGGAAAAAAGAAATTAATACTTTCTCCTCCTATAAAATAAACAGAGGGGGAAAGGGAGGAAAGAGAAGTTTCTCCATGTTATAGCTCCAAAACTATTCCTCTGGATCCAGAAGATTTCTGTAAACTATAATCAGGAAATACTAAGTTACTTATTTTGGTTCAACCAAAATTAAGTGAACCACTGAGAAGCTGGCACTGCATGTTGTACTGGTTCAGAACACAGATGTCAGGGCTGTACCAGCTGGGTTCTGACACTTAATCAACTGTGAGCCTTTAGCAAATTCCTTGGAATCCAGTTCCTTCATCTGTTCCCTCATCAGTAAAACATTTGCTGATGCTAATAGTAATAAAAATTTCTTCAAAGCATCATGAGGATTTTGAGTTAACATATGCAAAGCACCTAGAATAGTGTCTAGAACATAGCAGATGAACAGGTGCCTTGTCAAGTTCAGCTGTTATTGTTGGGTATTTTTATATAAATTTTATTTCCACTAAAATATCTCATAGTCCAGGCTCCATTAAACTGGTCTAGAGAATACCAGGAAGAAGTATTACTGCAATGTGGTAAGTATTAAGATTACTGCCTGCAGAGTGCTTCATATCTTACAAGTAAAATGCTTATTATATAACTTGCTTAAGAACAGGTCACAAGGGCAGTGAATGATGGAACCGGAACTCATACTAGGTGGGTTAACATCAGAGCCCACATACTTAATCAATATGAGATTCTGCCTTCTTGGAATAAAAAACAGTCTCTGGATGGTCTGTACTCTGGAGTCTTGCTAAGTTCAAACCCCATTCTACCATATATGACTCCATTTATTTAATTCTTAAACTAGGTTTACAAATGAGGTCTTTTTCTTATATTTTTAAACAGATAGATAAATTAAGGCTTAGAGAAGTTAAATAACTAAGTTCCCTGAGGAAGCATGACTAGAAAATGGAAAATCCAATATTTGACATAAATTGTTTTGACTCTAAAGTCTATGCTCTTCCCAATACACTGCACTGCCATTCATTGCATTCTTATTTAATCTCCCTCACAACACTGCAAGATAAGTCCTATTATCTGTCTTCTTATAAACAATAGAATACATTAAATGACTTGCCTGAGTTCACCCAGTTTTTAACTCTTGGAACCAAGGTTCTAGGCCAAGTAAGTTTAACTCAAAAGTTCATTCTCTGTGATAAACATTCTCTATGATAAACCTCATTGAACCATTCTTTTGATTAAACTGCCCATCATATTGATGTTTTTGGACAGATTAAAAGCTTATTTCATCCTAGCCTTTGCTATAAGATCCTGTTTGTTGGCAAATGAAACTCAAGCATGAACTTGACCATTTTATAACAGTCATTTGTTTTCTTAATCCTGATCCAAATGACACTTGGAAAATATAAAAGACTTAGAAGGGCAACAGTTTAGTTTATTCACTCAGTCGTGTTGAACTCTGCAACCCCATGGACTGCAGCATGCCAGGCTTCCCTGTCCATCACCAACTTCTGGAGCTTACTCAAACTCATGTCCATCGAGTCGGTGATACCATCCAACCATCTAATCCTCCATTGTCCCCTTCTCCTCCTGCCTTCAATCATTCCCAGCATCAGGGTCTTTTCCAATGAGTGAGTTCTTTGCATCAGCTGCCCAAATTATTGGAGTTTAAGCTTGAGCATCAGTCCTTCCAATGAATATTCAGGACTGATCTCCTTTAGAATTGACTGGTTTGATCTTGCAATCCAAGGGACTCTCCAACACCACAGTTCAAAAGCATCAGTTCTTCAGTTCTCAGCTTTCCTTATGGTCAAACTCTCACATGCATACATGACTGCTGGAAATACCGTAACTTTGAGTAGATGGACCTTTGTCAGCAAAGTAATGTCTCTGCTTTTTAATATGCTTCTAGGTTTGTCATTGCTTTTCTTCCAAGGAGCAAGCGTCTTTTAATTTCATGGCTGCAGTTACCATCTGCAGTGATTTTGAAGCCCAGGATAATAAAGTCTGTCATTGTTTCCATTGTTTCCCCATCTATTTGCCATGAAGGGAAGGGATTGGATGCCATGACCTTAGCTTTTTTTTCCCTTTTTTAAAATTTATTTTTTAATTAATTAATTTATTTTAATTGAAGGCCAATTACTTTACAATATTGTGGTGCTTTTTGCCATACATTGACATGAATCAGCCATGGGTGTACATGTGTCCCCCCATTCTGAACCCCCTGCTCACCTGCTTCCCCATCCCACCCCTCTGTGTTGTTCCAGTGCATCTGTTGTGTGCCTGGTTTCATGCATCTAACTTGGACTGGTCATCTGTTTCACATATTGTAACATACATGTTTCAATGCTATTCTCTCAAATCATCCCACTCTCACCTTCTCCCACAGAGTCCAAATGTCTGTTCTTTACATCTGTGTCTCTTTTGCTGTCTTGCATATAGGGTCGTTGTTACCATCTTTCTAAATTCCATATATAGTCATTAGTATACCATATTGGTGTTTTTCTTTCTGACTTATTTTATTCTGTATAATAGGCTCCAGTTTCATCCACCTCATTAGAACTGACTCAAATGCATTCTTTCTAATGGCTGAGTAATATTTCATTGTGTATATGTACCACAGCTTTCTTATCCATTTGTCTGTTGATGGACATCTAGGTTGCTTCCATGTCCTGGCTATTGTAAATAGTGCTGCGATGAACATTGGGGTACATGTGTCTCTTTCAATTCTGGTTTCCTCAGTGTGTATGCCCAGCAGTGGGATTTCTGGGTCATATGGCAGTTCTATTTCAAGATTTTAAGGAATCTCCACACTGTTTTCCATAGTGCCTGTACAAGTCTGCATTCCCACCAACAGTGTAAGAGGGTTCCCTTTTTACTCTGAATGCTGAGTTTTCAGCCAGCTTTTTCACTCTCCTCTTTCACTTTCATCAAGAGGCTCTTTAGTTCCTCTTCACTTTCTGCCATAAGGGTGGTGCCATCTAACAGACCAAGATGATATTGCTGTACGATATTTGGAAAGTTTATTTTTGGAACTGAGTCTACAGTATTTGGAATTTTTAAGTGTGTTTAAACATTCATTTAAATCATTTAAAAATACATATTTTATTGATATATTCCTCATTTTACCAACCAGTTATTTAAGGAGTCTTTAGAATAGTATTTTATATTTGTTAATTGATGATCTCTAGAAAGTATCTTCTTTTACAAATGGAATTACTGATGATAAAAGTCATCCTTGATTTAGAGATTACATTATGCATGGCACTTGGAGCAAACAGATGGCACACTCAAATTAGGATTATCTGGGGAGAGTTTATTGATAAGTCAATGAGTTTTAAAGGCATGGGGAAAGTGTGGAGAAACCACAAGGACTGGAGTACATGTCTGAAGCTGCTACCACCCCTTGTCCTGTGTGGATGAGGGAAAGGAGAGGTTGCTGGAATCTGGGAAAGATTGAGAGTTGTGTAGAAAAGGCCAATTTAAGTAAGCAATGACTTTCTGTCACTAGCCAGATCAGTCTAAGGTAACTGCAGAGGATGAGTTAAGAAGGGAACTACTGACCTATATTTCTATCCTCCTGGCTTTTAATCTTCTTTCTGTGCCTCAGATTGGCCTTACTCAATTCTAAGTCAGAGGGTGGGAAAGTATGGATGTTAGTCATACAGGTTGGTCTCCCAGGGTAAAAAGTAGGGTGGAGAAGGGCAGAGAGCATAACTGAAGGGCCAAATGGAAATATCCAATATAGAAACCAGCAATGTTAACTAATTATGTACTCATGTATTCATATGCAGTTTATATAATCAATTTGCATATATATGCTACTGTAGTAGCAGTGAAAGTCACTCAATCATGTCTTACTCTTTGTGACCCAGTGGATTGTAGCCTGCCAGCCTCCTCTGTCCATGGAATTCTCCAGGAAACAATGCTGGAGTGGGTTGCCATTTCCTTCTCCAGGGGATCTTCCCGACCCAGGGATTGAACCCTGGTTTCCTGGATTGCAGGCAGATTCTTAACCATCTAAGCCACCAGGAAAGCCCCTACAATACATAAAAGCTTTAGAATACTGATAGTAATGGTTTAGTTGCAAAGTCATGTCTGACTCTTGTGACGTCATGGACTGTAGCCCACCAGGCTCCTCTGTCCATGGGATTTCCCAGGCAAGAATATTAGAGTGGGCTACCATTTCCTTCTCCAGGGGATCTTCCTGACCCAGGGACTAAACCTGGGTCTCCTGCATTGCAGGAAGCCTTGTATTAGCCCTGTATTGTGATACTAATAACTGTGATTAATATTGGCTAATTATAAATACATAGGAGCTTCCCTGTTGGTTCAGCAGTAAAAGAATCCACAAGCAGTGAGGAGAAATGGGTTCAATCTCTGGGTCAGGAAGATACTCCAGACAATAAAATGGCAACTTTCTTCAGTATTATGGCTTAGGAAATCCCATGGACAGAGGAACCTGGCAGGCTTCAGTCCATGGGGTCACCAAAGTTGGACACAACTCAGCAACTAAACCACCACCACCATAAATACATAAATATTTGTCATCTATCTCCTAACAAGAAAGCAAAGGAGGCCAGAGTATTATTTTAGAAAACTCAAACAATGATGAGTTAGAATGTCTACACGTAAGTTATCCATTGAAGGTATGATCTTACATGAAGCAATTAACCTCTTAATATTTCAGCTTCTGTTCTCTAAAAAAGACAATATATGCCCTATCTCTCTCATAAGCATGTGGTGATAGTCTATTGGTTACACTGAATGAAACAGTATTTTGAAAATATAAAATATTATTTGTTTTTGAAAAGAAAGTGTCACATTGAATTAGATCATCTGGAAAACAATCTAAAATTTGTTTTATTCATTTTTTTAATAAAACTCATATTAAGAAATTATGTATACACATTATTTATATAAATATGAACATTCAATTTAGCTTAACTTTCAAGTCTTGATTTCTATTTTTAAGCACAATTGTCTTCTTTCTGAAAAATTGAAAAATATAATACCATATGATCTCCTTACATTTGCCTGGCATATTTGTTAAAGGAAAAACTGTAGCAAGTATACTTTCACTCTGAAAATGTCAATCCTATATTAACAGTTGTGCTTATTTAGATAAGGAAATTAAAATGCTCCTGAAACAAAATAATTTATGCTGTTCTTAAATATGAGCTTAAATGTTAGTCACCTTCCTATTTTCATTCAATATACTGTTCCTGACATATTCACAATGTGACTCATTCTATCAGCTATAAGTCAACAACTCCCAGGTTGTTATTATCATTGTTATTATTATTCATTGTAGGTATCTCTACTTACAGACATCATAGGTACCTCTAATTCAATATGATGAAGCTAAATTAGATGATTTTTTAATCCAAAATGGATCTTCTCCTTATTCAACAACTCATTATCTATCCAGACACCCAGAAGTTTGAATGCTAGCAACTAGTCACCACCTTTTAATCACCTATGTTTAGTTCATTGCAAAATGCACAGTTGGGTGCCCTTTGTCTCTAGACTAACATTTTCAATCTACTGTTCACAGTGTTGGTGTAGTGATCTACTAAAAGACAAACATGAATAGTTACTTTTCTACCTAAAATCTTTTATTATCTTCATAACAGGGTAGTATCTGATGATGAGTGATCATTATCTGAGCTATGTCCAGTCACTTCTTACTTTATCAGTACTCCCACCCTACCCTAGTCCCCAGGCTTCCCTGGTGGCTTTGTGGTAAAGAATCCATCTACCAGTGCAGGAGATGCCAGTTCGATCCTTGGTCTGGGAAGATCCTGTGGAGAAGGAAATAGCAACCCACTCCAGTATTCTTGCCTGGGAAATCCCATGGACAGAGAAGCTTGACAAGCTACTGTCCATGGAGTTGCAAAGAGTCAGACACGAGTCGGCAGTTGAACAACAACAACAATCCTAATCCGCAACATGTACAGATATACCCTACCCTCAAGCATTTTCCTAATGACCCATGGTGTTTCAGGTCTCCACATCTTTTGGTCACTATGTTCATCCCATAGACAGACTTCTTATTCTCCACCCCATCACCATCACCAGTCTGGCAAATACTTATCATCAGAATATGCTCAAGACTACTACCTCTACGTGTGCTCCTCACTTTCCCAAAGAATAGGCCACATCCTCTTCTGTGGTCTTACCATCACACCCTTACTTTTTTATCCATCCCTGTTCCCTCAGTTCAGTTCAGTTCAGTCACTCAGCCGTGTCTGACTCTTTGCGACAGCATGAACAGCAGCACGCCAGGCCTCCCTGTCCATCACCAACTCCCGGAGTTCACCCAAACTCATGTCCATCGAGTCGGTGATGCCATCCAGCCATCTCCTCCTCTGTCGTCCCCTTCTCCTCCTGCCCACAATCCCTCCCAGCATCATGGTCTTTTCCAATGAGTCAACTCTTTGCATGAGGTGGCCAAAGTACTGGAGTTTCAGCTTGAGTATCATTCCTTCCAAAGAAATCCCAGGGCCGATCTCTTTCAGAATGGACTGATTGGATCTCCTTGCAGTCCAAGGGACTCTCAAGAGTCTTGTCCAACAGCACAGTTCAAAAGCATCAATTCTTGTGTGCTCAGCTTTCTTCATAGTCCAATTCATACATGACCACTGGAAAAACCATAGCCTTGACTAGATGGACCTTTGTTGGCAAAGTAATATCTCTGCTTTTCAATATGCTGTTTAGGTTGGTCATACCTTTCCTTCCAAGGAGTAAGCGTCTTTTAATTTCATGGCTGCAATCACCATCTGCAGTGATTTTGAAGCCAAAAAAAATAAAATCTGACACTGTTTCCCCATCTATTTGCCATGAAGTGATGGGACTGGATGCCATGATGTTAGTTTTCTGAATGTTGAGCTTTAAGCCAACTTTTTCACTCTCCTCTTTCACTTTCATCAAGAGGCTTTTTAGTTCCTCTTCACTTTCTGCCATAAGCGTGGTGTCATCTGCATATCTGAGGTTATTGATATTTCTCCTGGCAGCCGTGAAGAGCTACCTGTTCCCTTACTGGTATGTAAAACTCCTTCTCAGCAGTGCTGACTTGGTATTTATAATGACTTGAAAAGCAGAGGCTTAGAAATTACATGTCAAATGAAAGAATGACTAGAGAGAAAAAATTATATAAGAATAATTTTCTACTTTTACAATTTTGTCTCTGGATTGGATTTCCCAATTGTCCTTGATAAACCTAAAAATGATCATTATATTTGATACAGGAAGAGGAGTGTACTAAGCATGTACAAAAGAAATGGTTGGATAACTAATAGTAACATGGCATAGTTCTCACATAATGTTTCCCAACAGAAAAAAAAAATGCAAAATTGCAAAATAACATCAAATCTATTATATTTCACTGTTTCTTTGTTGAACTAAGCTCAGGATTTTATTCATAATTTTATCACATAGCTATTCTTTCATACTGAACTTTCTGCCTCAAAAGAATTAGATACTAAGGGAGATAAATGCCCTTTATTTTTTGCCAAGATGAAAGAATTCTCCACTAAATTTGTTCTATGCTAAAATAAGATAAGAATTAAAATACATAAATTTGCATTCTCAATATAAAAGTTTACATTTAACAAATCAAAATGTGAGTTAGTCATGTCTTTTAAGTCTAGGAACATTTTAAAATTAGGAGTGTACTTATGTGCACTTAAAAAATAGACTTTATCATTTTCAAGTCACAGTTTTTTCCACTTGAAAAATTTTTTTCAGATCAAAATTTCTCTACCTACCATTATGTTGAACTGATATAATTTTGTACTATTTGATTTAATGATAGACTTGTATGAAAATTATTTATCTGCTGTATTTTACTGAGTCCATCTTTTTCCAACCATATATTTTGTTAAAAGTAAGATTTAAAATCTATATTTTTATCTTGATTTTTAAAGTAAAACAGAGAACACTATCATAGCATCTATGTATGCCAGGGGAAAGATTTTATAAGATATATAGCAAATATATTTTCAGTATGTTTCATATAGTGTAAACGAAATGGAATTTTTTAACATTCAAATATTTGCAACAAGTTTAAAAAGAAACCAACTTCTCAAGAGAAATTTCTAGAAATTCTTGTTACAAGATTTACAGAAGTCTTGTAGAAGGCTCTATTGTAAGCCTGAGTAGGGAGGCCTTCTAACAGAAACTGTGAATTGTTTTTATTTATCACATGGCCCTATAGAAAGAATGAGCTGACTGCTAAGTCATAGCACAGTTTACTTAAAAGCATGTTCACTTAAAAATAGGAGTCACAAAGAGGTAAATTAATGAAGGCAACTAAACAGACAGACAGCTCTGGATGGAGCATGAATGGCATTCCTCTCGCCATGACTTGTTACTGCTGAGAGAAATCAGACTGGCATCGTCTGATGTGTGCATTTTTTTCTTTCAATGTTTTTATTTTTTTTGCCACTCCAAGCAGCATGGCCAGAGATCGAACCTGTGACTCCTACAGTGGTAGTGCAGAGTCTCAACCACTGGCCTGCCAGGAAATTACTTTTTCTACTGAGATATAATTCACAGATCATATTGGGTAAGTTAAGGCATACAACATGTTGATCTTATACATTTATATATTCAATATGATCAGTACCATAGAAGTAGCTACCTCCTCTATCACATTACATAATTATCCTTTATTTTTGGTGATTAGAAAATTTAAGATCTAGTCTCTTATCAACTTTGAATTATATAATATATATGGTGGTGTGTTAATTTTTGAGACAAAAAAACAAAGGTAAATCAAGTTTAAATGACCAGTCCTGAATTACATAGCCAAAGTTGATCAATTCAGAAACAGTTATAACCCCTTAGAGCCCTTTTCTCCTATCCCACCACCTAATTTTATTCATAAGATGTTTCCTGAGAAAAATGCCTGAAGCTGAAATAGAAAAGATCCCAAATATCATCAGATATGAAGGTAGAGACATACCCACTTGTGTCAGCAGTTGCTTGGGATTCCTGGGTTAGCATGAATATGAGGGCAGAGGCGTAGTCAGCTGTAGAAGACATTTCATCATAAAAGTCTCACTTCTGGGTCTCATGCTTAAGACTATTTTTTTCCCAGTGTCAATCATAATTCTACATAGCCTCTGTTTTCATAAAGCACTATAAAAATAGAAGTTCTATTACATAATAACTTAAAGAATAATGCAGATTTTTTCAAACTCAGGACTGAATTTTGTGAAAAAAATATTGATGTTTATTTAGGTTCAAATTATAGCCATCGTTTGAGGAAACATGGGCAAGTTGTTTAATCTCTCCACACTTCATAGTCCCTGATTATCAAGTGGCAAATTAATAGTATTTTAGGGGCTGTTGTGAGGAGAACATGAGTAAAAATACTTAAAGCCTGTAAGCAGTGACTGGCACTCAATAAACCTCTGCTTAAATTTGGGTCGTTATTGTTACTTCATTATCAAACTTTAACAAAGGCTGCTGCTGCTGCTAAGTCGCTTCAGTTGTGTCTGACTCTGTGCAACCCCATAGACGGCAGCCCACCAGGCTCCCCCATCCCTGGGATTCTCCAGGCAAGAACACTGGAGTGGGGTGCCGTTTCCTTCTCCAACGCATGAAAGTGAAAAAATAAAGTGAAGTCACTCAGTCATGTCCGACTCCTAGAGACCCCATGGACTGCAGCCCACCAGGCCCCTCCATCCATGGGATTTTCCAGGCAAGAGTACTGGAGTGGGATGCCATTGCCTTCTCACCTCTAAATAACGATACGGACACAGTTTTTCCTTGAGTTTTTATGATGTATATAAACTATATGTGTTAGTATTTTTAAGGTATGCATTTATGACTCAGAAAATGACAAACAGGAGGACAGTGTAGTGGCAATTCAGTTATCACAAATCTAGGTTATACTGTTAATCCCATCACCTATAGGCTTACAGAGGGCAGAACAATTGTAGCATCATATTATTTTAGATAAGTTCTACTGGTTTTACTTGAATCTGATGATAATTCCGCTTTCTGATTTTATTAGTGTGATAAGCCTCTGAATTTATAATGCTTACATTTACATTTTTTTTTCTATTTCAGTTCCCACTACACTGTTTCAAATTCTTCCCCCTTTCAAAGCTGACAATATTTCCCCCTGTTTCCTTATTCAGTCTCATTTCTTATTTATTCCTCTTCATATTGTTTTCCAACCTGACTTTCAGCTTCTGAAATCTCCCAGGCCCTAAAGAAACTGAAGGACATTCCTTCACTCACTGGATGAGTCCAATATCTAGTAAAGAAATATAAAGAAGATAAAGAAGCCAGCACATTAGTTGATCAGCCGAAAAGCGGCCTTATACTCAGGCTATCCCTTCCCAGAAAGGAATCTTTTGTGCTTCTTTGCACATAAATTCCTTTACTAATTAATTTAAGAAATATCCATTGAAATCTGTTCTGGGCCAGGTTTCTACAAAAGGTAATTGTGTACCCAGCTTTGTGCTAGGTATTAGGAGAAAGTCTACTTTTAATGAACAATACCGTGATGTATACCAATGCTGATGCTTTATGTATGTTAACTAACCTACTTCAAGAATGGGCTGGCCAAGTTGTTATCCAGAGCATTAAATAAAATTTTTCTACCAATCAGGCTCAAGTGTATTATCCGGTATTATTTGGGCCTGATTGTTGAGAGTGCTCCTTGAATTGTTGCAAACCTTTCATTAATTTTCAGAGTTCTGAAAAAGCTGACTTTGACAACTTTTGCTATGATTGTTATTGTTTTTAATGAAGTGCAGGTTTTCAAGATCCTTACTCCATCATTCTGGAATCCCCTTCCTGTTGTGGTTTTAAACTCACTTCCAGCATTGCATTCTTATCTCATTCTTTGTGACCATGTTCATTGTCATCCTTCAGTGACGTTAACCGAGTCTTGGCCCTGATATGTTTTATAATAATTCAATATTTCCACTGCTGACATGGCGCCACCTGGTTTAATCCATCTTCCTAGAAATCATGTTGCTGAATCTCAGTATTGATCCCTACTCTCTACTTAAAGACTATTTTAGAAAGGTGATGCCCTTGCAACTCTTTGTGTATATATCTGACATAGAACTTAAGAAAGGGATGAAATCACTTCTGATATCCTTTTATATTTGTCCTGGAATTAATCCTTGTATATGGTGTAACTTATATAGAAAAGAAAGTCACTTTTCTCTCCTTGGCCTTATTCTTTAGACTTAGGAAAAATTATCCTAGGTATACATTTAAAAGATGGTTGTTTTCCTACAAAGGCAAAAATCCCAAATACAAGATGAGAAAGCTATATTTTAAAATGAACTGTCTCAGATGCTGCTACTCTGAGTTTATTTTCCTTTTAACGATCTCAGTAAATTTCCATGCAGAGAATTTAGCTTGGTCTACAGTGTACTCTGGGCATGTGGTGGAAGAGTATTTAGGTGTCAAGGGAGTGTACCATAAGCCTTAAGGTCAATATAGAAGAGAAACCTATCATTAGTGATAAAGCTCCAAGAGAAACATTTATATTTTTCCAGGATAAAAATAAGATTAGAAGGGTCACTGCACCCTTAGTAACCTTGGAATACTGAAAGTTATGGAAACCTAGATTTTCCCCTTACATAGATAATACACACTAACTACGCTTATCCCTGAACTTCTTGAGGGACCTCCTCCAAGAAGATCTAAGTACTTACTCCAGGAATCTGCCCTGACCTCCCTCCCCGCCCGTATGGTGGATTAGATGCATTCTCCATGCACCCCACCTCACTCAGTATTTACACCACAATTACTCTATTAACCCTTCCTTAACCCATGGACCTACAAGAGTTTTGACTTACCTTTGAATTTCAATTTCTAGAACAGGACTTGGTACTACTAGATGCTCAATAAATTGCTTGTGGAACTTTTATTTAACATTCCTCTTGCTTGTTCAGACTTCTTTTCGTTACTCCCCAAAAGTCTGTCAAGCTGGGCTGTTTGTTCCAGTAGGATTTTCTTGCCCTTTAGAGTTCAACCCATTTGACTTTAAGAGTCAACTATACTGTTGTCTAACTCTATTTTGCCATTGGCATCGTACTTTTCTTCTTCTTTCCCTTTAAAACACACTAGTATTGTTTTTCCTTTCTTTTACTAGCAAGGATCATATTGGGGAATTTAGCTTCCTGAATCTGTTTCCTCTTCATTCATTTTCTCCTTCTTGCCTTTCCCCCCTGTAATGTAATTGAACCTATATTAGGTATCACAAACTCTTAGTCTCTAAATAAATACTGTTTTCCTCTTCCCCCATAATTCTAAAGTTTCACTTTACTGCTCTATCTCACCTTCTTAAACCTTCTCCCAGAGTTGTAAAACTCTTCTCATGCTTGAGTCATGACCTGCTTTGGTAGAGCTCCTTTGTCAGTGCCTCCAGAGTCTACACCCTTCTGTTTGGAGCATCTGTGACACTTGTCAGCTATAAAACTGTTTAGATGGGGTTAGAAGGCAGGTGTCCCTTTCCTGTGAGTTACTCACCTGCAGATGGTTTGGATCCAGAAATACTTCTCTTATCAATGCAAATTCCATTCTTCACCATCCATGTTATATCCGATTTGAGCCTGTGTTGCTATTGTGTACAATGTTTTATTTTATACAGTGACCGTAACTCTGCTGTAATTGCTGTCTAGATCGGGGGCTACACAAAAACTCCACTCCTCCTGCTCAAACTCTGTGTGCTGGCCCACCGAGTGGTGTGCTGGCAATGGGGATTTCAGCCTCAGTTCTGATGGAAAGGCTCAAGAACCACCCCCAGTCGTTCCCTTTCCCTGTCTCTCTGCCTTCCTTTCTCCCACCTTCCCACATGCTTTTCCCTATTCTGTCTTCCCTCACTCCCCTTATCACTCACTAGTCTAGTCTTAACATGACTTTTCCCATTCTCCTCCTTGGATGGTACTCAGCTTACCATCACATTTTATGACCACGAATCTCTTTAAAACTTATTTTATTTGCTTGTGTGTATGCTCAGTCCTGTCCAACTCTCTGTGACCTCATGGACAGTAGCCCACCAGGCTTCTCTGTCCATGAATTTTCCAGGCAAGAATACTGGAGTGGGTTGCCATTTCCTCCTCCAGGGGATCTTCCCAACCTAGAGATCCAGCTCACGTCTCTTGCCTCTCCTGCATTTGCAGGCAGATTCTCTACCACTGTGCCACCTAGGAAGCTGATTTTCTTTGCCACTTTATCTTAAAACAGTAACTGAACCTGCAATATCATTCAATAAACATCAGCCTTTATTATTATTTTACTTATACTCATTCCACACCCTGGGAATGAGGACGCCCATGGTCTAGGAGTTTCTCTGACATAATTGCCTATGCTGTGCAGTCTACAAGTAATTTTTTTCCTCTGTCACCAAATTGTGTGTATAAGTTGCGGGTAGGAGTATCAGGATCAGTTGACTTAGAGCTTGAAGACCTTCAGTTATTTGACACTCATGGAAAACTATTTGCTGGCACATGGAGATGACATGTAAATTCATCCCATGGCTTTTTTGGTCTATTTCTTCTCTACCTGGGATCTATTTGTGCTCATCTTTGCTTTCTGGGGCTTCCCAGATGGCTCACTGGTAAAAAAATCCACCTGCCAATGCAGGAGACTTGGGTTTGATCCCTGGGTCAGAAGATGCCCTTGAGAAGGAAATTGCAACCAACTCCAGTATTCTTGACTGAAAAATTCCATGGACAGAGGGGCCTGGCAGGCTATCGTCTATAGGGTCACATAGAATCAGACATGACTGAGCTCTAGCATGAGAGAAAGAGTTTGCCTTCCAACTTTCATTTTCAGTTCAATACACAGGAGCCTTCCGTTTTCATTGATCTTCCTTATCCATTTCAAGCCACAGAATTGTTTTCCTTTGGACTCCTCAAAATGTTCCAACCATGCAATCTCTTGCATGATTGTTACTTTTTTGTATGCTCTTGCCCCCAATTTTATTAGGTCCCTCGAAAACCCAGTCTCATTTATGGGTTGAGTGCATATAGGCAGCACATAAACAAACACACAGGTTCATGCTCACACACTCAGGAATGAAAAATTTTACTTAAATCTAGTATAACTAGTCCAAATCTAAGACATTTTAACAAGTTAAATCAGAAAGGACAAAGAACAAACGTACAACTGTATCATAATAAAACCTTGCACGTTCATAAAAATTTCTGCCAGCATAAGGACTGTTCAATTAGACTCTTTGATGGTAAAATTTATTCTGAATAAAACCTCACCTCCATGCTGTGCCCATTCTACATTAGAATTGGAACAAACTATGCAGATCCTGCACCTGTTGAGTTATACAGAAAACCTACAGGAAATCAAGACTGCGAGTGTGTGTCATTAAATACAAAAGATTAGAATAAAAACCTTAGGTGGCTATGGTTTCTGCAGTTATTTTAACTCTGCATGCTCTTGTACATCGTATACCATTAGTGGGCAAAAAAATCACATAATAAAAAATTACTAGACTTATTCTTAAAGTTCTTAGACAATGCACATTATGTGAACATCTATGGCTATTCTGAGCATACAAAATGATTAAGCCAAACAGAAAGGTTATCACGTTGCGTTTATGAATTTTGATAACCAGTGGCCTTGTGTTCTGCATGTCTGTGACTCTGAAGAGCAGATTTGGGTTGAGCCTTGTGGCAGCTCCTGCGGGGGCTAATCAGGAGAGCTGCTGTGACTAAAACTGAAGTGGAAGTTGCAGCTGCCTGGGAGATAATGTTTATTAAAGCTGCTTGCCAGTGTCAATACAGAATCCAGACTGGATTTTAGAAGCAAAATGTGGCACTTGCAAGGCAACTTGGGCAGTATTTATAATTTTCTAAGGGCATTGCATCTTTTCACTAAGAATGGAAAGGAAATGATTAAACAACTATTAACATAAAATTTACCAAACTGGCTAAATAATGAACACTTCCACATTTCCTTCTAAATAATATATACGAAAATTTTGTCATTAAATATATACATCTTTAGTATTTGAAAATAAAGGACAGTTATGGACAGAGATTAGAGTATAATCCTGAGTTGTGTTAAAGTAATGAAATGGTGAATATTTTTCTTCTTTTTTTAATTATAATTATTGTTATACTGTTTTATCACAATGAAATAAATGTAAACATTTGGGTAACAAACTTTGGTTCATTTATTGACAAAGGTTAATTTGGAGTTAAAATTATCTTTATAATGCTATACTTTTTTCCTTGGTTTCAAAAAGTAACTCTATTTGTAGAAAATTTTCTAGTAAGATAACAGATGTTTAGCAAAAAAAACCCACTACTTATATTTGATTCTGTACTAGTGGTAGTTAAGAAATACCTGAAAATTCATGATTGCTGACCAGAAAAATTTAGATTTTTGTTAATAGCATACGTGTATAATTGTATCATTTTAGACAAATGCAATAAAATGCTTCTTATTTTAATCATCAGGATCTAAACATTTTTTATTTTTTTAATGGCTGACAGAAAAACGAAACCAAACCAAAGAATCCATGAGGGAAGAAGTATGTTTTCTAGACATCGCTCACATTGCCAGAAACTGGTGCTAGTTAAGAACATTACTATCTTAGAAAAAATGAGCACCTTCACATTTTCTTCAGATACAGAACTGCACTGTTGTTTCCCATAAAAAATGTCTCAAGGTAATACAAACCCTAGGAGAGATATAAATTTCTCAAAGATGAAGACAAAGAAATGGTACTGCTTGATAAGATGAAATTTCCAAAAGGCTGTAGAATTTGTCTAACTCTATGCGTGAGGTTGACCCTCTGCTTACAAAAGTCAAATGATGATTTCTCCATTTTTTTTAATGTGTCTGTGTCATTTGGATGTGTGTACATAATAAGTAGATATAAACACCAAAGTTTTTCAATTCAATTACTGTTTAAGTTTCTATAGAATGCTAGATCAACTCTCCTATTTCAATCTCAGAATACTACTACTTGGTATGGGGTAATTGCTCTCTTCAGTTGATCTCTCCATCTCCAGGAATCAACTTCTATTATTTAGACTAGGGTTTCCTAATTCAGGACGCTACTCCAGTTTGTCCTTCTCACTAGTACATTTGCTCTAGATTTTATTCCTCTTCTTTCCCTGATTAACATGCTGAGTTGGGTTCACTATAAATGCATAGTTGTATAATCTGAAACTGAATTTTGGTTTCTGAAACAGACATAAGTTTCCATCTTTTAAAATCTGTTTCCTCTCAACTAAGGCTAAGAGAGTGAGTAATGTGAAAATATCAGATCATAGCACAGGGTCAGTGTGTGCATAATCTCCCAAGATCTACTGGGTACATGTACATGTGCATTTTCTACAGATCCTGAAGACTGACTCTGTATGAAAAACCACACTTAAAATTAATGTCCTTATATAGCATAGTTTCTGTATGTATCCCTTATATAAACATATGCTGCTGCTGCTGCTAAGTCGCTTCAGTCATGTCCGACTCTGTGCGACTCCATGGACTGCAGCCCACCAGGCTCCCCCGTCCCTGGGATTCTCCAGGCAAGAACACTGGAGTGGGTTGCCATTGCCTTCTCCAATGCATGAAAGTGGAAAGTGAAAGTGAAGTCGCTCGGTCGTGTCCGAGTCTTCGCGACCCCATGGACTGCAGCCTATCAGGCTCCTCCATCCATGGGATTTTCCAGGCAACAGTACTGGAGTGGGGTGCCATTGCCTTCTTCCTATATAAACACATATAAGAAGGTAAATATACTTTTTCATAGTTATACTCAAATTCTATTTTGAACCATAAGAAAAGAAGTCTTTTCCTAACCTGAGTAAACATGTGTCAATTTTACACATATTTTAAATAGAAATCTTTGATTAGGATTAATAGTAACAAGACTGTAGAGTTTGTAGAAATAGATACATGCCCAAGCCCCACCTCTGTGGATTCCAACTTAGTGCTAGAAAGGACCAAACCATCCATTTAGTTTTTTGTGATCTAAATATATTAGTTATTATTTAAATTATTAAGTTATTTAAATTTCAAAATCAATTAGATTCAGAAATACTGTTTTAAGTGTAATATCTTAAGTACATATTAAGATATCCAATTCTATATCTCAGGACTCATGGAGGAAATAAATAGCAGTCACAAAATTCAAATTTTCTGCTGATTTATTTAATCATTTATTTAAAAGAAACCCGATATCTCCTATAACTTTCTCTACAAATACCTTGGTAGAAGTGTTAAGAATCAGTAATCAGATGAAAAGTGAGTATCAAGAGTAGATGGGATTGGAAATAAGATGAGATGATGTGTGTTTGGCAGTGGGTTAATTGGAAAATTTTCCCTTTATGCAAACTTATATTCTGCTGATAACAGTAACTTGTGTACATTTGGAACAGCTGAAAAAATTCTGTTGACTCTAATATTCTACTTTCAAAATAAATTGTTTTTCCATAGACCAGGTAACTAACAATGACTGTCAGTATATTTGGACTTTGATATCTGAAAATCTCCACAAAACTTTATGTCACTAATTATAAGAGTGATGAATCGTTGCCTTTAAATATCAGCAGGTGAATGTTTCAAATGACTAACACTGCAGATATGCAGCTGTTGTTGTTGTTCAGTCGCTCAGTCATGTTAGGCTTTTTGTGACCCCATGGACTGCAGCACGCCAGGCTTACCTGTCCTTCACCATCTCCCAGAGCTTGCTCAAAATCATGTCCATTGAGTCAGTGATGCCATCCAAACATCTCATCCTCTGTCGTCCCCTTCTCCTCCTCTTTCAATTGTTCCCAGCATCAGTGTCTTTTCCAATGAATCAGCTCTTCGCATCAGGTGGCCAAAGTATTGGAGCTTCATCTTCAGCATCAGTCCCTCCAGTGAATATTCAGGATTGATATCCTTTAGGATTGACTCATTTCATCTCCATGCTGTCCAAGGGACTCTCCAGAGTCTTCTCTAAGACCACAGCTCAAAAGCATCAATTCTTTGGTGTGCAGCCTTTTTTATTGTCCAGCTCTCACTTCCGTACATGACTACTGGAAAAAAACATAACTTTGACTATATGGACCTTTGTCAACAAAGTAGAGTCTCTGCTTTTTAATATGCTGTCGAAGTTTGTCAAAGCTTTTCTTCCAGGGAGCAAAATTCTTTTCATTTCATGGCTGCAATCACTGTCCACAGTGATTTTGGAGCCCCAGAAATAAAGCTTTTCACTGTTTTCCATTGTTTCCATATCTATTTGCCATGAAGTGATGGGACCAAATGCCATGATCTTCATTTTTTGAATATAGAATTTTAGATTTGCTTTTTTACTCTCCTCTTTCACCTTCATCAAGAGGCTGTTTAATTCCTCTTCACTTTCTGCCATTAAGGTGATGTCATCTGCATACCTGAGGTTATTGATATTTATCCCAGTGATCTTGATTCCAGCTTGTGCTTCATCCAGCCCAGCATTTCACATGATGTATTCTGCATATAAGTTAAATAAGCATGGTGACAATATATGTTCAATATACATACAATAAGCCATGACCTCTTTCTCAATTTGAACCAATCTATTGTTCAATGTCTGATTCTAAGTGTTGCTTCTTGACCTGCATACAGGTTTCTCAGAAGAGAGGTAAGGTGGTCTGGTATTCACAGATCTCTAAGAGTTTTCCACAGTTTGTTGTGATCTACACCTCAAAGGCTTTAGCCTAATCAGTGAAGCAGAAGTAGATGTTTTCCTAGCATTCTCTTGCTTTTTCTATGATGCAACAGACGTTAGCAATTTGATTTCTGGCTCCTCTGCCTTTTCTAAATCCAGCTTGAACATCTGGAAGTTCACAGTTTACATATTGTTGAAACCTGGCTTGGAGGATTTTGAGCATTACTTTGCTAACATGCGATGTAAGTGCAATTGTCCAGCAGTTTGAACATTCTTTGTCATTGCCCTTCTTTGGGATTGGAATGAAAACTGACCTTTTCCAGTCCAATGGCCACTGCTGAGTTTTCCAAATTTGCTGGCATATTTAGTGCAGCACTGTAACAGTATCATCTTTTAGGATTTGAATAAGCCGAATTCCATCACCTCCACTAGCTTTGTTTGTAGTGATGCTTCCTAAGGCCCACTTGACTTCTCTCATTCCAGGATGTCTGACTCTAGGTGAGTGATAACACCATCGTGGTTATTCAGCAGATATGCAGTACTGTCCCCTATTCTCTCTCTTTTTCTCTCTCATATACACATATACACACACACACGTGCACACATATATAGAATTTGGAAGCGGTTTCTGAAAAACCAGCCTACCTATTTTACCTTAGACACAATACATTTTTAAAATAATAAAACTGTAGTTGTTAGATAATTATCACTTTGCTGACATTTATACTGCAAAGTTTTAAGCAAAACTAAAATATAAAACCTCTGTTTCCTCAAAAAATAGATAAATATTAGAAACTTTACCAAGTTTTTTGATTTAGCAATGAGTGATGGGCTGTATTTTATGTAGAATTTTGCATATTGCTGTGCAGACTATATTTATATAGTGAAAGTGAATGTGGAAGTTGCTCAGTCATGTCCAACTCTTTGCAACCCCCTCTATAGAGTCTATGGAATTTTCCAGACCAGAATACTGGAGTGGGTAGCTTTTCCCTTCTCCAGGATATCTTCCCAGCCCAGGAACAGAACCCAGGTCTCCCTCATTGCAGGCAGATTCTTTACAGCTGAGTCACAAGGAAAGCCCATATTTACAAAAAACCTCAACAAATAGAATGGTGGAAAAAAATAGGATAAGAAAAAGGGGGAAATTAGCTAAACTATAAAAATGCATACAAGAAATAAAGTACCCATAGCTAATAAGGCCAGTGCCTTATCTTCTGTAACTGAATACAAGACCAAGATTGGTATTCTGTAAGTCTTTTTTTTTCTTTTAGCAGCTACACAAAATTCCTATCTTTATTCAGTGCTTCAGTTCTCACAGCTTTAGGATGGAGATTTGGTGATTCAAATCTTTATTCCTAAGGAATCAATCATTTGTAGTCCTGACTAAATAAATTCTTCTGATATTTACCACTAATGGTGATGCAAGCATTGGACTTCAGGCATGTCCTAGATGCTGTTCACACTTTTTCGGACCCACTTTTACAGCATCATTTTCCCTTGATGGGAAAGATTTTAACACCAGTCCACACTGAAAACTCCTTAGTTCATTCAGAGACATGCAGAGCCTCATATGAGCATTTTCCCATGGGCATTAAAATCTCTACTCCAGCTGACCTTAAATTAATAGGAATGAGAAGCAATTGTGTTTTGCCAAGAGATCATGATATATTGAATAAGAGTTACTACCTCCATTCTACCCTCTTTGTTCTCAAAGTTGTGTACTCTAGTTATGTGGAGAAAATATTCTATATTGTTCACTGGCTTGGGGCATATGGCATAGGCTACTAGAGTGCACCTCAACATTGACAACACACTGCCGCTTATCTATTACCATGACTATCTTTTTTTAAAACTGTGAAATGAAATTATTTTAGAAAGTGATAGTTTGTGAAATAACATGGTGTTGTAGAAGGCATTCAGAAATTCCTCAGAGGATTATTCTGGCAGAGACAATATGAAGAGAAATAAATTCAAATCCAGACTATGTCTATTTATGTATGAAAACAAACGGCCAGCTCAAGGGAACGGGCATGTTCCCTTGTAATGTTTGTAGTGATGCTTCCTAAGGCCCAATTGACTTCACACTCCAGGATGCAGTAGTATGCATGCAGAACAGATCCCTTCAGGGTAACATTCTCCACCAGGGCTCAGCATGAATTGCTCCTGCTAGAAGGGTAAGCAGTTCACTAAACTTGTTGAGGGGAATGCTTTTAGCACTGTTTCCATAAACAGCCTCTATCTTTAGAGTGGTCATTTGTATGACCCTACTGAGAAAGCCTGAGCAGGCAATTTTCTTTATTTTGGGGACCTTGTGTGTGAGCATTTATATGGTCAACTATTATCAGATTCTGGGCCTAGGCTCATTGTGAGTGACCTATCTACTTCTGTCTTTCACAAACCTCTTTCTTGCTAATGTTTGTTCTAAGTCCTACAGCACCTAATCATTCTCATGAGAATATGTAGGTACTAACTTCAAGCCAACTCTGCTGGTGAAAAAAATAGACAACGAAGTATACTGCTGGATGTCCAGCCCACTGGGAGGATTTCTCTCCTGAACACTCCTCCTGGGCCACTCTTCAGTGAGTGCCCTTCTGGCCTATGCAAGCACGTCATGCTGAACATTCTGTGGCCCATCTGCTAATAGTTTACTCCTTTATTAATAAGTCTTGGAGACTCTTGTGTGTGCATGCTAAGTTGCCTCGGTTGTGTCTGACTCTGTGACCCTATGGATTGTAGCCTACCAGGCTCGCCTCTCCATGGGATTCTCCAGGCAAGACTCCTAGAGCGGGTTGCCATGCCCTCCTCCAGAAGATCTTCCCAATGGAGGAATCGAACCTGTGTCTCATACCTCCTGCGTTGGCAGGCAGGTTCTTTACTGCTAGCCCCACCTAGGAAGCCCTATACACGACTCCAGTTTTAGAGCAAGGGAGATAACAGAATATGCAGAATCAGGCATCCTTGGAATATGATGATTAAGAAGGAAAAAACCTGAAAGTCACACATTGTCACAATACTTAAGTACGACATGTCATTCTCACGTCCAGAGTGGCTGCTATTGTGTGGACAATTCAATATGGAATCTAAGAAAAAATGATTTTTCAGAGACATACTTAGCTAAGTTAGCAGGCAGTTGTCATGACTTTTTTTTGGAGAAAGCAAGTTATCCAAATAAACACCGGGTAGGAGAGAAATGGTATTTTCAGACGATGTGTGGGTTTAGATTCAGGAAATCTAGGTTATAATTCTAGTTCCTAAGAGGGCCAGTTCAGAAATGATAGACGAATGACCTCTAAAAATTCATCCCTGCATGTGAGTGGAGGAATGGGAACATTTGGAAAAACTTTCAAAATCAATAAATTTTGAAGTCAACCTTTTCAGAACTTTGGAAACCAGCTAAAGACCTGCAAAAATCTAATGTGTGTTTAAGAAAAATAGCAGCATCTCAACAAGAGCAGCAAGGTATGTTTAATACTTTAATCTCATTCCTTGCCTCTCCAGCTCTGCAGTAGCCTTGAAAATTAACTGCATGACAGCTATAACTGCTGTGAAAATCAGCCACTTGGAAGCTATTGGATGAGAGGACATGGGATTGGAGTTCCCCCAAACCTCGAGAGAATTGTCACTATCTGACCTATCTGGCAGCTATAAAAAGCTTCATTCTCAACTGTCTGATCTGATTCAGGCTCTGTTCTGTGAAACAGCCTATCCTCAGGACATTTGTCCAAAAAAACTACAGTCGTCTCTTGGTATTTGCAGGGGATTGATTCCAGAATCACCATGGATACCAAAATCTGCAAATGCTCAAGTTTCATAGTTGACCCTCATTTTGTGCATCTCCACATCTGTGCAGTCAGCCAACCTCAGACCATGTAGCTCTGTATACCCTTATTGAAAACAATTCACATATAAGTGAACCTGGCAATTAAAACCCGTCTTGTCCAAGGGTCAACTGTAGCTGTAATTCTTTCTCAATATACCTGCCTAGGTAGCATTACAGGTTTGAGGCCAAGAGGCTGATCAAAAAAAAGGGAAAACTGGGGAACGATCCATCCTTTCAAAACTCCAACATATTCCTGGGAATCTAGAAAGCTGTATCTATGTGCAGGACCCTGCACATGCTAAGGAAAGACCTGAGAAAGTTCTTCTCTCTGATCCCCAGTTGACCTTGAGGGTCTACACAAGCAGAGTGAATACTAAGAGAGATTACCAACTGTTTGACAGCATTTACGGTATGCTCCAATATAAACACAGCACCTGCAGCAATATCAAGGAGATTTAACAGTTCAAAGCATTGAAAGAACTCTCTGTTCAGTCATGAGTTGACCACTAACTGAAACAAGCAGGGATTTCAGTAGCACATATGATAAAGAATACATAGTCTACAGCAGTGGTCCCCACCCCCTCAACCAAACTAGGGACAGTTTCACTAAAGACAGTCTTTCCAGGGACAGGGGATGGTTCAGGCAGTAATGTGAGCGATGAAGAGTGGGAGATGGAGCTTCACTCCTTCGATGGCTGCTCACCTCCTGCTGTGCAGCCTAGTTCCTAACAGGCTGTGGACTGGAACTGGTCTGTGGCTCAGGGGTTGGGAACCCCCTGCTCTGCAGTACATGTCCAGGAAAGTAACGAAACAAACAAACAGCAACAATTAACTCAGAGAAAGGAGAGCAATCTGGTTTCCAGAGCTGTAATATTTTATTATTTAAAGTCTCCATTTTTTAGCAAAAAATTATGATCCATGCAAAGAGGAAATTATGAACCAGACACTGGAATAAAAGCAATTAATAGATAATGCCCTTGAGTAATCCCAGATGTTGAATTACTAAACAGAATTTAAATCAGCTATTTTAAACATGGTCCAGGAACCCAAGGACAACATGTATGAAGAACAAAAGGAAAGTATGAGAAAAATTTACCAAATAGAAGATATCAATATAAAAGATATAAGTTATAAAAACAAATCAAATAGAAACTCCAGAGTTGAAAATACAATAACTGAAATAAAAAATTCACTGGTGAATAACAAAAGCAGGTTTGAGCAAGCGGCATCAGTGAATTTGAAAATAGGTCAATTGAGATTATCCATTTTAAGGAACTGGGGGAAAAAAGAATGACGAAAATTGAACAGAGCTTCAGAGATCTGTGGGACAACATCAAGTATACCAACATACATTTAATGAAAGATCTCAAAGGAAAAGAGAGACAGAAGGAATATTTGAAGATATACTGGCTGAAAATGACCTCAATTTAATGGAACACATTATTCCACGCATCTAAGGAGATTAGTGAACTCTAAGTAAGATAAATTCAAAGAAATCCACATGTAAGGATATCATAATCAAAGCTTTGAAAGACAAGTACAAAGAGAGAACTTGAAAAGTAGCAGGAAAAAAAAGTGACTCATTACATACAAAGGATTTTCAGTAATATTGACAACTGACTTCTCAGAAATCAAAGAGGCTAGAAGCAAGTGGGATGATATACTAAAAGTGCTGAAAGAAAAGACAGTGCCAGTTTAAAAATCTATATTCTGCAAAATTATTGTTAAAAAATTAGGGCTGAATTAAGACATTCCAAGATAAAAAGAGTTTATTGCTAGCAGACACACCCTGGAAGAGAATTCTTCAGGCTGTAGTGAAAGCATACTAGATGTTAATTTGAATGCACACATAAAAAATTAAATGCAGTGATACAGGTACAATACAGGAAAACATAAGACGCACTGTAAATGTAGTTTTTGTCCTTTTATTCTCTTTTATTCTACTATCTGATTTAAAATACAATTGCATAAAGTAACATTCTAAAAACTGTGTTGATGTGTTTATAATGCATAAAGATGCAATTTGTGTGAAAATAATTATACAAAGAGGGAGGAGAGATGGAATTACATTGGAGCAATTTTTTATATACCATTGAAATTGACTCGATATTAATCTGATTTAAGTTAAATTTTTATTAAGATTTAATTGTAATCTCCAGGGTCACCACTAATAATATAACTCAAAAAAACAACTAGTAAAAGATACAACTACCACATTAAAATATAAAAATGGGACAATTTAAACCATCAGATCAGTAAAAATTAGTTTAAAAATCAACCAGAATTGATAACACTTTTAAATAAATACTATGTTGGTGTTTTTACCTTTCTACTGTTAAAAAAAATTACATGTGTGTACACACATATGTATCTTCATTTAACATGACATTATAAATCTTCTTTAGTCTCAAGTTTGGATTTGAAATTTATGGTGGGGAATTTTCAACTAATTTTTGTATATTATAGCTTCTGTACTTGTACACATATAACCTAATATTTTTAAGTTGTATATAATTGAAAGGTATATGGATTCATGACGTTTATGTTAAACATATGAAGTATTTTTAAATAATTGAGTATGATTTCATAATCAGTTTGAAAGTTAAAATCAAATCCAATTATAAATCTTTGCATATTCACATGCTATAAGATCTACCAGTAATATACAAGCTGATACTCTTCCTTTAACACATGTATACCTGTGGCGGATTCATTTTGATATTTGGCAAAACTAATACAATTATGTAAAGTTTAAAAAAATAAAAAATATATAAAATAAATGAGTTTTATTAAACTGAAAACAGTTTAAAGAATTGTTTAAACATAAAGTGTTATAAAGTGTTTTAATATGTAAAAGTTGGTATACAGTAATTTAAAATAAGTGCCCCATTCAAATGCTGTTGTTTTCTAGGTACATGCAAATTTACTCAGCATTCCCTTCACAGGGGGATTTGTGTGATGTTTGTTTTCACTAAGAAGGAGAAAATGGAAAAGCTATTTCAGAACCTGATTTGATTGCTTTGAAAATAAACAAAAAGTGCTTTTTTCTTGTGGCTTTGGGCTAATGGCACTTGCCTTCAAATCTCTCTTTTTTTGGTGCCTGGTTCCCCCTACTCCCTTTATCTATGTTTCAAGGTAGATTTCATACTTATGGGAAAAACTTATTTCTTCCTTTTAGAAAAGGTTTTATTCTCTATCTTTTCCTGTCTTACTCTAAAGTTTTGTTTTAGTCTTAACATGTTAAGGAATTAATAATGTATGTGACTGATTTTTTTCTAATTTTTTTCAACTTTTAAGAGATCATGCCTAATGATCTGATCCTGGAAATGATATATCCTCATTTCAGTTCTGCCTCTGAGAAAAACTATATTATCTCCAGAGAGCCATGATACAATTTTAGCCACTTATCAACTGTCTTACCTATGACAATAGAAAGGGAGAGAAACTCATTTTAGATGAAAGCACTTTGAGTTAAATAAAAAACGGTTAAGAAATTTACATAATTTTAATGATGTGAAAATCTAACATAGATATGCTCATACCCTCAGTAATTGCTAACTTTAACTTCAATACTTGCTCTTGAAATCTCTGTATCCAAGTGATTTTTTATGCTATTTTCGCACAGAAATAATAGCTACTGTTAATTGAACACTTTCTATGTACAAGGCACTATTCCAGGCCCTTAGTATGTGTTACTTCATTCAATAATTCTAACAGTCAATTAAGTAGATACTATTATTACTGCATCTACTTAATTGGCTGTTAAGTAGATACTGTTACTACTGCAGAGCTTCCCAGGAGGCACTAGTAGTAAAGAACCCACGTGCCAATACAGGAGACATAACAGGTGTGGGTTCCATCCCTGGGTCAGGAAGATCTCCTGGAGGAGGGCATGGCGACCCACTCTAATATTCTGGAGAATCCCATGAACAGAGGAGACTGGCGGGCTATAGTACATAGGGTTGCAAAGAGTCGGACACAACTGAAGTGACTTAGCATGCATTACTCCCGCAGAGGATCTGAAGTAGAGAGGGGTTGAATAACCTGCCCCAGGATTTGACTTCCAGTAACTTTATCATACAACCTGCAGTTTTAATCTCTATCTATTGTTAACTATGAAAAAGTTATCCATGGGACAATTTCATTTAGGATCAGAAATAGCTAATTGCTTTCCTACTGCATAAAAAATGTGGACACTTATGTGGGGTTATAAACAAAAATGAGCATGTCAGAGGCCCTCCAATAAGTAAAGCTCTATTCACCATAATGTTGAAAGCTGGGGCAAGATTTGGAGGTAGACATCTGTCAAGCATATTTTTGAGGCTGGTTGATCTAAAATGGATGCCACATATTTATATCTGAATTTTTAATATTATTTTCTTCCTGATTTGACAAAATGTAAGATAATCTAGTCTCAAACAGAAAGCAATGTTTTTAAAGACCTTAAAACACACACACACACACACACACTAGTAGTAGTTTTGACTTTCATGTTTTTATTAAAGAATGAAAATGACAGTTCTATTAAATATATGCCAAATTAATATTTGTGGTTGGATCAGAGGCTTTTCTCACTAATGTATTAATTTATGGGTTTAGAATAAATTTATAATTTTTCTAAAGTATGTTTGAATGAAAACAAGAACAAAAAGCAAAACCATATACATTTGGGCCTAACATTTAAAATCTTAACATTTAATGTCTTAAAAAAATTAAATATATTTTTATGTTGTGCACATATTTTGCACCAGGTGCTCCTTTATGTGTTCCACAAGTGTTACTTCATCTTTGTGCCTGTGGTGTGCAGTGACAATTATAATCTAAATTTTACAGATTAAGAAACTCAGAAAAATTAAACATCTTGGCCAAAGTTATACAGTTGAGATGTGGCAGACATAGGAAACAAAACTTCAGGTCTGATTTCTAAATTTGTGATTATACCACTATCCTATATTATGTATCTTGGGCTTTTTAAATTGACACCAGTTATCTCTCCCTCCCCCCACCTCCCCCACATAGAAACACAGACACACACACAGAAAGTAAAGCAATCCAAGTCTCTAAATATGTCTAACCTTTTTTTAATGGATCAGATCATCCAGAGGAATTATTGCAAGGATTAGTAAATGTATGCTACATGGAAATTATATTACTATATAGTCTGTGTATATACATACACTATACACACATTCACACATTGTGAAAGACAGTGGCACTACCTGTAAGCTTTTAGTTATACTCCTACATGTAGGTCTTTAGTTATACTCCTAAAATCAGCCCATATATTTTATGATGAGTATTTAGAATTTTTATTACCAGAATTATTTCTAGTAGCTTTCTTTGCATTAATTGGTAATAAAGTTTTAAAGTCATGATTAACAATGAAGTATTTATTTCTTTTCAAATAGAGTTGGATAAATGTAAATTTAAATTAAAAGCTTGTGATTCTGAAATGAATAAGTATTCTGATTTTTCACCACTCATCATTCTGAGAAGATACTCATTAACCATTTCGGTTAGGAAAAAACAGTTACCTTACCATGAAGGCATTTACTGCTGGACTCTTTTTTCTGTGTACAGACATATCTCAGAGACACTGCAGGTTCAGTCCCAGACCACCAGAACAAAGCATCTATCACAATAAAGCATGTCCAATGAAGTTTTTGGTTTTACAATGCATATAAAAGTTATGTTTATGCTATGTTACAGTCTATTAGGCTTGCAATTATGTCTGTTTAAAAATGTAGAAAATTTAATTTTAAAATACTTTATTGCTAAAATAATTGCACTCATCTCACACGCTAGTAAAGTAATGCTCAAAATTCTCCAAGCCAGGCTTCAGCAATACGTGAATCGTGAACTTCCAGATGTTCAAGCTGGTTTTAGAAAAGGCGGAGGAACCAGAGATCAAATTGCCAACATCTGCTGGATCATCGAAAAAGCAAGAGAGTTCCAGAAAAACATCTATTTCTGCTTTATCGACTATGCCAAAACCTTTGACTGTGTGGATCACAATAAACTGTGGAAAATTCTTCAAGAGATGGGAATACCAGACCACTTGATCTGCCTCTTGAGAAACCTATATGCAGGTCAGGAAGCAACAGTTAGAACTGGACATGGAACAACAGACTGGTTCCAAATAGGAAAAGGAGTTCGTCAAGGCTGTATATTGTCACCCTGCTTATTTAACTTCTATGCAGAGTACATCATGAGAAATGCTAGACTGGAAGAAGCACAAGCTGGAATCAAGATTGCCGGGAGAAATATCAATCACCTCAGATATGCAGATGACACCACCCTTATGGCAGAAAGTGAAGAGGAACTCAAAAGCCTCTTGATGAAAGTGAAAGTGGAGAGTGAAAAAGTTGGCTTAAAACTCAACATTCAGAAAATGAAGATCATGACATCTGGTCCCATCACTTCATGGGAAATAGATGGGGAAACAGTGGAAAGTGTCAGACTTTATTTTTGAGGGCTCCAAAACCACTGCCGATGGTGACTGCAGCCATCAAATTAAAAGACATTTACTCCTTGGAAGAAGAGTTATGATCAACCTAGATAGCATATTGAAAAGCAGAGACATTACTTTGCCAACAAAGGTTCGTCTAGTCAAGGCTATAGTTTTTCCAGTAGTCCTGTATGGATGTGAGAGTTGGACTGTGAAGAAAGCTGAGCGCTGAAGAATTGATGCTTTTGAACTGTGGTGTTGGAGAAGATTCTTGAGAGTCCCTTGGACTGGAAGGAGATCCAACCAGTCCATTCTGAAGGAGATCAGCCCTGGAATTTCTTTGGAAGGAATGATGCTAAAGCTGAAACTCCAGTACTTTGGCCACCTCATGCGAAGAGTTGACTCATTGGAAAAGACTCTGATGCTGGGAGGGATTGGGGGCAGGAGGAGAAGGGGACGACAGAGTATGAGATGGCTGGATGGCATCATTGACTCAATGGACGTGAGTCTGAGTGAACTCCGGGAGTTGGTGATGGACAGGGAAGCCAGGTGTGCTGAGATTCATGGAGTCGCAAGAAGTCAGACACGACTGAGCAACTGAACTGAATTGAACTGATTGCTAACATATGCTCACCATCATCTGAGCTTCCAACTACTCAAAATCTTTTTGCAGTCAGAAGGTGGCACCTCAATGCAGATGATGCCAAATGATCAGAGTGGTGGTTGCTAAAGTTAGGGTGGCTGGTTCTTAAAATAAGACAACAATGCAGATTTTGCCACATTGATTGACACTATCTTTCACAAACAATTTTTCTGGGCTTTGCATTTTACCCACAGTAGAAATTCTTTCAGAATTAGAATCAGTCCTCTCAAAATCTGCCACTACTTTATCAACTAAGTTTATGTAATATTCTAAATCTTTCATTACCATTTCAACAATCTTTACAACATCTTCACCAGGGGTATTTTCCATCTCAGGAAACCACATTCTTCACTCACTCATAAGGAGTGACTCCTCTTCCATCAAACCTTCTTAAATTACTGTTTTTAGTTTTATACAATTGTAAAGTTTGTACTACATTAAAATAATACTCCATTGCAAAATATTGGCTATATTACCCATGTCGTATAATACATCCTTGTAAATTTTTATCATGGGATTGTAGCAATTCAGTCACATCTTCAAGCTGCATTTCTAATTCTAGTCCTCTTGCTGTATCTACCACATCTGCAGTTACTTCCTCCACTGAAGTCTTGAATCTCTCCAAGTCATGCAGAATCGTTGAAATAAACTTCTTCCAGACTCTATGAATGTTGATATTCTGACCTCTTCCCCTGAATCATGAATGTTCCTAATGATGTCTAGACTGGTGAATCCTTTCTAGAAGGTTTTCAATTGCCTTTGGTCATATCCATCAAAAGAATTACTGTCTATGACAGCTATAGCCTTACAAAATGTATTTCTTAAAGAATAAGACTTGAAAGGTGAAATTACTCTCTGATCCATGACCTGCAGAATGGATGCTATGTTTGCAGGCATGAAAACCACAATAATCTAGTTGTACTTCTCCATCTGATCTCTTGAGTGACCAGGTGCATTGTTGATGAGCATTAATTGCTGATGAGTTTGAAAGAAATATTTTCTGAGCAGTAGGTCTCAACAATGAGCTTAAAATAATCAGTAAACCACCTTCTAAATAGATGTACTGTCATCCAGGCTGTGTCATTCCACTGAGAGGGCAAAGGCAGAGTAGATTTAGCAGATTTCTTAAGGATACTAGGGTTTTCAGAATGGTAAAGGACTATTAGTTTCTTTAAAGTCACCAGCTACCTTAGCCCCTAATAAAAGTCATCCAGTCCTTGAAGCTTTGAAGTCAGGCTTTGATTTCTCTTCTCTAGCTATCAAATTCCTAGATAGCATCTTCTTACAATACAAGGCTCTCTTGTATAAGTTGAAAACTGGTCGTTTTGAGCAGCTTTCATCAATTTCCTTAGCTAGATCTCCTGGACAACTTGATGTAGCTTCTACATCAGCATTTGTTCCTTCACCTGACCCTTTTATGTTATGTAAATAGCATCTTTCCTTAACCTCTTGAACCAAGCTTTGCTAGCTTCAAACTTTTCCTCTGAAGATTCCTCATCTATCCCAGTCTTCATAAAATTGTAGAGAATTAGGGGCTTCCCTGGTGGCTCAGGTGGTAAGGAATCCACCTGCAATTGAGCAGGAGACCTGGGTTCGATCCCTGGGTTGGGAAGATCCCCTGGAGAAGGAAATGGCAACCCACTCCAGTATTCTTACCTGGAGAATCCCATGGACAGAGAAGTCTGGCGGGCTACAGCCCATATGGTTGCAAAGAGTTGGGCACGACTGAGTGACTAACACTTCACTTCTTCAATGCCTTGCTCTAGATTAGGCTTTGCCTTACTGGAATGTTGTGGATGGCTTGATCTTCTGTCTGGACCACTAAACCTTTCTCCATATTAGCAATAAGGCTGTTTCACTCTCTTGTCATCCATGGGTTCACTGAATTAGTATTTTTAATTTTCTTTAAGAACTTTTCCATTGGATTCACAGCTTGGCTAACTGTTGGGGGCAAAGACCCAGCTTTCAGCTTTCCACAAACAAACCTTCCTCACTTAGCTTAATCATTTCTAACTTTTTTAAAAAGGGTTAAATTTATTATATGAAATTTTATTTTGTTTTATTTTTGGCCACAGCACACAGCTTCTGGGATTTTAGTTCCCTGATTAGGGATTGAACCTGGTCCCTCAGCAGTGAGAGCGTGGAGTTCTAACACTGAACTGCAGGGAATTCCCAATTCTAGTTTTTGATATAAAGGTGAAGATGTGTGATTCTTCTTTTCACTTAAACACTTAGAAGTCATTGTAGGGTTACCGACTGGTCTAATTTCAGTATTGTTTTGTTTTGTCTCAGGGAGGTTGAGGGAGAAGGAGAGAGACTAGGGAACTGCCAGTGAGTGGAAGAGCTGGAACACAAAAAAACATTTATAAAGTACTGCATCTTATATAAGCACAGTTTGTGGCATCAAAACAATTGCCACAGTAATACCAAAGATCACTGATCACGGATAACCATAACAAATACAAAAAAATGAAAAAGTTTGAAATATTGTAAGAATTACCAACGTGTAAATGCAGAGACATGGACTGAGCAAATGCTGTTGGAAGAATGGCATCAATAGACCTGGTTGATGCAGAGATACCACAAATCTTCAATATGTAAACAATAAAATGTGTGTAGCACAATAAAGCAAATTGCAATAAAATGAGGTACACCTATATTCAGGTTTGCAGTAGATTTTAAAACATAAATAAATTATAGGTAAAAATATACATAATGTTCAGCCATTTATCATGGCTATGAGAAACCAAGAACTCATATTTTTACTCACATTTCATAAATAGAAGTTAATTTCATATGTAATATCTTTAAGAATCTTAAGTTACATTGTTGTTGTTTAGTCGTTAAGTTGTGTTCGACTCTTTGGCAACTCCATGGATTGTAGCCCTCCAGGCTTCTCTGTCCATGGGTTTTCCCAGGCAAGAATACTGGAGTGGATTGCCATTTCCTTCTCCAGGGTATCTTCCAAACTCATGTTTCCTGCATTGGTAGGCAGATTCTTTACCACTGAGCCTCCAGTGGAGCCCTTAAGTTACATAGGCAGGAATATTCCCCATATTTTTTAATAAAGATAAAATAATCAATACTCACAGAGCACTGTGATTGCTGATAATTACCTGGGTAGCTTTAAGAAAAGAATAACTCTTCTACACCTTAGAATTTAATCTACAGAACAGGGCTGCTAATATACACTTGTCTTACTTCAAGGGATTTCTACTAAAACTAAGAACAGGCAGGAGAAAATTAACTGCATACTTGCAAAGAGTTCTCCTTTGCCTGTTTTCCCAGGTGTACAACATGAGCTAATGTTAAGGCACTAAAGTATCATGAAAATTCTTTCTGGAACAAAAATTTCATTATATAAGCATAAAATATTATTGGTCACTCACATCCAGGTTTTCAACTTAATTTAGCAAGACTTTAGGTTATTAGTATTAATATTTTTCTTTCGCTCAGTATTCACATTGTACAATTAAAATTTTAAGACATCCTGCTTCTGTTTTCCTGACTTGGTTTTACTCAAGGTTAAGTTTGTAATGAGAAACGCTGGGCTGGAAGAAGCACAACCTGGAATCAAGATTTCCGGGAGAAATATCAATAACCTCAGATATGCAGGTGACACCACCCTTATGGCAGAAAGTGAAGAGGAACTCAAAAGCCTCTTGATGAAAGTGAAAGTGGAGAGTAAAAAAGTTGACTTAAAGCTCAACATTCAGAAGATGAAGATCATGGCATCCAGTCCCATCACTTCATAGCAAATAGATAGGGAAACAGTGGAAACAGTGCCTGATTTTATCTTTTTGTGCTCCAAAATCACTGCAGATGGTGATTGCAGCCATGAAATTAAAAGACGTTTACTGAGAGGAAGTTTTGGTTAATATAATGTTATATTATATTCATATCTGTACATGTGAATGTATATTTTAGATATTTATACATATACATTCATCTGCATATGAGTTTGTATATTTTAAACACACATATATCTACATATATATATGAATATTTTACATGTATACCCATGCATATTTATAAGTCTCTTTATCAGTTCAGTTCAGTTCAGTTCAGTCGCTCAGTCATGTCTGACTCTTTGCAACCCCATGAATCGCAGCACTCCAGGCCTCCCTGTCCATCACCAACTCCTGGAGTTCACTCAAACTCATGTCCATTGAGTCAGTGATGAATATGAGTAAGTTATTCATTCTTATAATGAATAAGTTTAGTAGAAATCCCTTGAAGTAAGACAAAGGAAAGTTATGACCAACCTAGACAGCTTATTAAAAAGCAGAGACATTACTTTGCCAACAAAGGTCCATCTAGTCAAGGCTATGGTTTTTCCAGTAGTCATGTAGGGATGTGAGAGTTGGACTATAAAGAAAGCTGAGCGCCCAACAATTGATGCTTTTGAACTGTGGTGTTGGAGAAGACTCTTGAGAGTCCCTTGGACTGCAAGGAGATCCAACCAGTCCATCCTAAAGGAGATCAGTCCTGGGTGTTCATTGGTAGGACTGATCTTGAAGCTGAAACTCCCAATACTTTGGCCACCTGATGTGAAGAGCTGACTCATTTGAAAAGATCCTGATGCTGGGAAAGATGGAGGGCAGGAGGAGAAGGGGATGACAGAGGATGAGATGGTTGGATGGCTTCACCGACTCAATGGACAGGAGTTTGTGTGAACTCTGGCAGTTGGTGATGGACAGGGAGGCTTGGCGTGCTTCGGTTCATGGGATCACAGAGTCGTACTCGACTGAGCGACTGAACTGAACTGAACTGAAGTTTGTAATGCATTCCTCTTCTTTCTCACCCTTAATGGGATTAAGAGACTTGCCAGGTCTATCTGGATTTTAAGGGAAGCATAATAAACAACAGCAGGGTATTTACTTTTGAGGAATGATATTTTTCATGCTCTTCAGATAAACAACCTCTCTCATGTAAAGCCTAATAAGTGTTAGTCCGAAAACTGGATATTAACCAATACATATTGGTTTTATAGAATGAACTGATGCCTCACTTTAAATGTATTAAGTAGACTCATATTTTATAAGTCTAGTAATTGAAACTTCTTTAAAGATACAATTTCATTAGACCATGACCCCAGTTAAGATATCATTTACAAAGGCTTCAGTCATCATTTACTACAAATGGTTTTAATCAAAGGAAAACGCTTAGAGGAACAAAACTGGCCAGTATTTTGTGTAATGCAATAGCTCCCCCATTTAACAGATTAATGAATATAGACTGGAATTCTTCTTTTGATAATTAATATTAATAACATCTATATTTTATTTTACCAATTATATTTTCTTCTTAACTCTTTCAAAGTAGAGAAACCTTATCAATGATATGTAACTGTTCCTAAAGTATTCATTATTTCTACATGACCCTCTAAGAACATAAAATCTTTACAGGACACTGAAAATATCTCGGTGACTATGATATTTAAAATTTATCTGGTAAATATGAATAAATATTATGGATATATCTTTTTAGCATTTCTAAGGAAATATATGGAGAAGGCAATGGCAACCCACTCCAGTACTCTTGCCTGGAAAATCCCATGGGTGGAGGAGCCTGGTAGGCTGTAGTCCATGAGGTCACTAAGAGTCAGACACGATTGAGCGACTTCACTTTCACTTTTCACTTTCACGCATTGGAGAAGGAAATGGCTACCCACTCTAGCGTTCTTGCCTGGAGAATCCCAGGGACGGGGGAGCCTGGTGGGCTGCAGTCCATGGGGTTGCGAAGAGTCAGACACGACTGAAGCGACTTAGCAGCAGTAGGGAAATATAATTTTCATTTATCTTCTTATAAGTTTAAAAATGATGCTTGTACCTAAAGTCTTTTTTTTAAAGTTTTGTATTTTGATAACTTAATAATATTTTCAGGTTTTCTCTCCAAATTAGTTTGACTCAATACTTAAACACATATTTATTCAACACTTTCAGACTTGCAGAGTAGTTTAATAAATTACAAAGTGACTTACTTCAGGTAACCTTAATAATGATTACATAAATAATTCAATTAAAAATCCTAAAAATTACTTACTCAAAATTTTGCAAAACTAATATAATTTGTAAAGTTTAAAAATAAAATAAAATTTTAAAAAAATGTAAAAAAAAAAAAAAGAAACATGTATATTACCATATGTAAAACGGATGACCAGTGCAAGTTCAGTGCATGAAGCCGGGCACTCCAAGCCAGTGCTGTGGGACATCCCAGAGGGATGGGATGGGAAGGGAGGAGGGAAGGGGGTTCAGGATGGGGGTACGCATCTGTACATATGACTGATTCATGTCAATGTATGCAAAAACCACCATATTGTAAAGCAATTAAAATTAATTAAATTAAAAAAAAAACCACTTGGGTAAAAGGATTCTTTTCTGAAATTAATAAACAGCTTCATTTACATATATAAAATTAATATATGAAAATTATTTCATATATGAATTAAAAAGTTCAACATTCAAAATTTTATCAGGCCCTGTATACTGTAGAATTTTCCAGTATGTAGCAGTATAAAACAAACACAAACTGTATGAGAGCCAGAAGAAAAATAGCTCACCACGTTAAAAAACTTCTTAATAAAATAAGAGAACTGCAGGTACTTTTTATAAAGTAGTTATTCAATAGCCTAATAAATGTAAAGCAGATTTTTAAAAATTATCTTTTAATACTACATCAAAGACATGATTCCATTTGGAGAAAATCATACCTCCACCCCCACAAACATCACCACCAGATTTCCTGAGAGCATTTGGCAGAGAATTTGGACTTCCCTGGTGGCTCATGAGGTAAAGAATCTGCCTACAATGTGGGAGACCCAGGTTCAGTCCCTTGGTAAGGAAGATCCCCTGGAGAACGGAATGGCTACCCATTCCAGTATTCTTGCCTGGAGAATCCCATGGACAGAGGAGCCTGGTGGGCTACAGTCCATGAAGTCACAAAGAGCTGGACATGATTTCGTGACTAAAGCAGCAGCAGCAGCATATTGGTTAGAGCAATTGGATGTTTAATAATGGAATCACGTGAGGAAGTGGGTGGACATGCAGTGTCTCCTTTTGCCCTTTGCCAAACTCTTCCGGTTGGTGGTGGCTTATTAGTTCCATATTCCTTACCAGGATCTCCTGTCGTAAAACAACTTATGGGAATGGTTACTAGAGAGCCTGGCCAGGGTGGGCAGTTTCAAAGTGCTTCCCCTAACATAACTAGCCAATAAACTGGCCCCAGCATACAAATTCATGGGGTCGCAAAGAGTCAGACACGACTGAGCGACTGAACTGAACTGAAACCAGAGGTGGTTAGGAGTACTCCACCCACAGCAAGTAAGGGAGATTTATTTACAGAGATGTGGAAGCAAACCAAGGAAGTTATCTGACTGGCTATAGTTTAAGCAGTTGCCCTATTTGGGAAAGCATAGTTGACTGTGATTGATTGTTCTTAAGTATCACTTTCTTAGACTGGAGGACATTAGCTTTTATTTTTTTTTACTTTTTTAAAATTTTTTTATTTTTTAACTTTACAATATTGTATTGGTTTTGCCATATATCAAAATGAATCTGCCACAGGTTTACATGTGTTCCCCATCCTGAACCCTCCTCCATCCTCCCTCCCCATACCATCCCTCTGGGTCGTCCCAGTGCACCAGCCCCAAGCATCCAGTATCTTTCATGGAACCTGGACTGGCGACTCGTTTAATATATGATATTATTCATGTTTCAAGGTTGTTTTAGGTCTTGTTTTGCTTATTTAGGTTATCAAAGCATTAGTCACTTAGGCTAATGGTCTCCTTGTTTAATTACTTTACACCCATAAATCTCTAGTCTTATTTAAATTAATGCTTTTCTTCACAGTACTTCAAATTGTGACATATTTTGCTGATTCCTTAGAATCACAATTTACTTTTTCCTACTCAAATTCCACAAGTATTTTTAAGCCAACTCCTTTTGTCCAAAATGTGGGAAGACTTACTAATAAGATTGAGAGTGAGAGAAGGAGGCAGTAAGATCACTAGATCATACTCTATGAAGCTTGAAAAGTTAGCTTAAGATCTTGATGTTTCTCGTTTTGTAAAACAAAATTAGCAATTGAAATAGCTAATCTATAAATCCCCTCCTTGGAAAATCAAAACAAACCTAAATATTAATAAAAATAATAATTTGGAAAGTAACAGTGGAGAGCACGCATACTTATGTTAATACTTAAAGGCACCTATTACTGCTTCAGTTCAGTTCAGTCGCTCAGTCGCTTCCGACTCTTTGCGACCCCATGAATTGCAGGACGCCAGGTCTCCCTGTCCATCACCAACTCCCTGGAGTCGGTGATGCCATCCAGCCGTCTCATCCTCTGTCGTCTCCTTCTCCTCCTGCCCACAATCCCTCCCAGCAAGAGTCTTTTCCAATGAGTCAACTCTTCGCATGAGGTGGCCAAAGTACTGGAATTTCAGCTTTAGCTTATGTAAGCATAAATTAAAATATATTAAGGCATTTCTCCATTCTTAGGTAGAAATATCACAAACATTTTATTACAATAACATATCTATAAAAATATATGGGCTATATATTAATGCAAGTTTTAAATACCTGATTTTTATTTTTAGTAAATTAGAGATATAGTACAACAAAAAGATTAGATAGAAAAGTATTTATTTACTTGAAGGTAACCTCCAATGGACTGTGTTCCAAGAATGTTTCATCATCAGTTCATGCTGTTAAAAGCCTGAAACAAAAACACTACCAGAAACAGAAAGTGGAACAAAGCGTCAATTGCTTTTGCATCGTGACTGCTAAATATATAATGATTTCTTATTTTCATGGACTACAGTTTCTTAAAGCAGATGTTCTGTTTCACCCATTATAGTAACTAGATTCTAAAAAAGTAAAACAAAAATACATTTAACAATAAATACGTTATACCTTTATCGGACAGTCTGTTCCATGTAAATGTTATGTATATGGATCTTTTTAACATGATAATAACAGAGAATCTGTTTGAGCTCACCAAATAAATGATTTTAAGAAAGCCTGCCACATTATCTTATGCATATGCACATTATCTTCCTACAACACTTATGTGATACAGGAATAAATTACTAAATTTGAAAAGACAAAAATTAAGGAAGTTCTGCATTGACTGCATTTAAAAAATATTTATCACTTTGTGTAAATGTGGCCCACGTAGAATATGAAACACTGATTTTGCTGTCTGGATCATGGCTGAAACTACAGACAGGCCTGGGAACATTGTAGATGGTGCTCAGTCACTTTCTTTTCCAAAATTTAACAACTTTGTTTCAATCCAGGGTTTATTCTCTTGGGCTCCTCATTACTGTTGCCTTTCAGTTCCAGCATTTGCTTCTTAGTCTAGCTATGGCACAGATCCATTGCACAAAAGCACAAAATAGCAAATGAACCCCAGTGGGAGACACTTTATACCTAAAAGTCAAAGTAAAACCCCATAAAGAAAGTAACTATGCCTTTATACATTTCATAAAACAGAAAAATGTTCAAAGGAAAGTAAAATTAGCTTTCAAGATATATTTGCCCCTTGAACTAGACATCTGCTGTGAAATAAAAGTCACTAAGTTGTGTCCGACTCTTTGTGACCCCATGGACTACACAGTCCATGGAATTCTCCAGTCCAGAATACTGGAGTGGGTAGCTGTTCCCTTCTACAGGAGGTCTTCCCAACCCAGGGATTGAACCCAGGTCTCCTGCATTGCAGGTGGATTTTTTACCAGCTGAGCCACAAGACATCTGCTACATGAGTATAAAATAAACTTGCATATTTTTATAAAGAAGAGTATTTTCACATTTACAGAAGGTAATCTAGGTATAGCCAGTCTATATACATTATTGCTGTTTAACATTTTAAGATTTATTGTAATTTCCAGTTGGGATATTCTGCAAAATTTCCCAGAAGCCTAACTATTCAAAGAAGTACTCAGAAATTCTCTAATTCCAAGCAAAATATTCCCATGTTGCTTGGTGTTAGAAAACAGGCATACATTTTACCTATAAAATGGTATTCTCTTGCCAAGAATAGATCAGAAGTGATTAATAACAAAAGCAGGAAAGAGAAGCTACTGGCATAGTATAAAGACAGAATATAATAGGCAGAAATGAGTTCAGGAGGTCAGGAATCCATCTCCTAGCTCACTGGTAATTTTCTAAATGAATGAATAAGTGGAGTACTACTGAATCCAATCAAGGTTTCCAAGATGAGGTCAGGAGAAAAAGAAACTGTCTTCTTCAAGTTCACTGCCTCAAATAAATGTCCATCATTCAAATTCAATACTTTTTTTTCCATTATGAGCATTTTCACATTTAAGATGAAGTTAAGATTTAAAACTACATTTTAAACTCTCCTCCGTTCACAAAGTGAAAAATAAAAAGTTTAACATGTTACAAAGATCTATTGAATGTGCCTAGGGAGAAGGCAATGGCACCCCACTCCAGTACTCTTGCCTGGAAAATCCCATGGACTGAGGAACCTGGTAGGCTGCAGTCCATGGGTTCGCTAAGAGTCAGACACGACTGAGCAACTTCACTTTCACTTTTCACTTTTGTGCACTGGAGGAAGAACTGGCAACCCACTCCAGTGTTCTTGCCTGGAGAAACCCAGGGACGGGGGAGCCTGGTGGGCTGCCGTCTATGGGATCGCACAGAGTCAGACACGACTGAAGCGACTTAGCAGCAGCAGCAGCAGGGATATGTGCATATTTGACATAATTCTCCTTGTCTTTCTTATAAATCTTCCATTTATCCCCATCTTATTTAAAGTCCATATTTAAACATCTCAATGGGATTGTATGAAATGCTTTTGGAAACACAGAATTAATGTCTGAAGTGAAAAAAAGCATTCCTGGACAACAGAGAGGGAATTATTTTTGTAGTTCTAAATATTATTAGCTTTACAGCTTACCCTCATTTTTTGCTTTCCCTCTCTTTTTTTTTTTTTTCCCTTTCAAGATATATTGTCCCTTTTAGTATAAATCAAAACTGGAGAGCAATAACATATCTTAGCATATGGTGGCAAGGGCAGGAAGAGCCTAATCTTGAAGTATAACATGTAAATAAGTGAGTGAAAAAAAAAAAGTGAGTGAATAAGTGAATAAGTGTATGAATGAATTCAATGCCAAGGATTTTACACTTTCAGCTACACTAATCAGTACTACTGGAAATCAAGAGAGTCTGGAAAAATTTCTAGCAAATTACCATATTTGTAAAATTACAAAAGCTAAGTATAATCAATCATGTTTTGAAAACCATATAGAAAGCATGCAATCTCATATACTGTTTCACAATCATTTACCATCTAAGCTTTTGTTAGTTCCTAAATTTTGTTACTAATAAAACCAATATAAAATATCTGATATGTCCCAACAATCAGGAAGTTGTGATGTTAATTGTTCAATGGTGTTTTTTGTTTTGTTTTCAAAAAGGCTGTAATTTTATATTACCAAAATGTTAAAACATGGCAATCTAACACAAAATAAGCAATATTTTGCTTACATATTTGTCATATCCATTCAGAAAAAAAAGAAAGAACAGACGGATAATAGTTAAATATATACTGACAATATACAAGTTCACTTTAGAGAAGCTGGGACAATACCACCGAATAGCAATATAATGCAATAAAAAGAAAATGGGTTTATGTACCTAACTGAAATGGGAGGGTATTTAAGGAACTACTACAAATCTTATAAAATACATTTTGAAGTTTAATAGTATCTGAAGAAAGAAACTTGAGTATTCAAGACTTTGCTAATATGTGACCAAAATTACAGAATATTTAATATGAAAGAATTATGAAATACAGAATTTTTAATATAAAATTAGTAGAATATTTTAGGTAACTTCCTGAAGATTTTTATCTCACTTTTATGAGCAAATTTTCTTGATTAAAAAAACAGGTTATTCTGAGACTCTAGATTATTTATAATATCCTTTCATTGACATTAGCTATTCATTACATAATTTGAAATAGACTAATGTGAACCGTGAACTTCCTGATGTTCAAGCTGGTTTTAGAAAAGGAAGAGGAACCAGAGATCAAATTGCCAACATCTGCTGGATCATCGAAAAAGCAAGAGAGTTCCAGAAAAACATCTATTTCTGCTTTATCGACTATGCCAAAGCCTTTAACTGTGTGGATCACAATAAACTGTGGAAAATTCTTCAAGAGATGGGAATACCAGACCACCTGATCTGCCTCTTGAGAAACCTGTATGCAGGTCAGGAAGCAATAGTTAGAACTGGACATGGAACAACAGACTGGTTCCAAATAGGAAAAGGAGTATGTCAAGGCTGTATATTGTCACCCTGCTTATTTAACTTCTATGCAGAGTACATCATGAGAAACACTGGACTGGAAGAAGCACAAACTGGAATCAAGATTGCCGGGAGAAATATTAATAACCTCAGATATGCAGATGACACCACCCTTATGGCAGAAAGTGAAGAGGAACTAAAAAGCCTCTTGATGAAAGTGAAAGTGGAGAATGAAAAAGTTGGCTTAAAGCTCAACATTCAGAAAAGGAAGATCATGGCCTCCGGTCCCACCACTTCATGGGAAATAGATGGGGAAACAGTGGAAACAGTGTCAGACTTTATTTTTCTGGGCTCCAAAATCACTACAGATGGTGACTGTAGCCATGAAATTAAAAGACGCTTACTCCTTGGAAGGAAAGTTATGACCAACCTAGATAGCATATTGAAAAGCAGAGACATTACTTTGCCAACAAAGGTTTGTCTAGTGAAGGCTATGGTTTTTCCAGTGGTCATGTATGGATGTGAGAGTTGGACTGTGAAGAAGGCTGAGCGCCGAAGAACTTTTGAACTGTGGTGTTGGAGAAGAGAGTCCCTTGGACCTCAAGGAGATCCAACCAGTCCATTCTAAAGGAGCTCAGCCCTGGGATTTCTTTGGAAGGAATGATGCTAAAGCTGAAACTCCAGTACTTGGCCACCTCATGTGGAGAGTTGATTCATTGGAAAAGACTCTGATGCTGGGAGGGATTGGGGGCAGGAGGAGAAGGGGACGACAGAGGATGAGATGGCTGGATGGCATCACTGACTTGATGGATGTGAGTCTGGGTGAACTGCGGGAGTTGGTGATGGACAGGGAGGCCTGGCGTGCTGCGATTCATGGGGTCGCAAAGAGTTGGACACGACTGAGTGACTTAACTGAACTGAACTGAACTGAATGGCAAAGAACAGAAATGATATGTATGGAGTACTTGCTTATAGTAGTTTTGGTACTAACTACTTGCTTGGGTAGTTACACAGGTGAAGTTAGTAAAATCTCTCAATCAACCTCAAATTAAGTATTATAATTTCTATTTTATACACAAAAGCATTAAATATTTGGGCTAGAGTTGAATGATTTCACAGGCAATGAAGTGAATTTCAGAACCAAGATCGAAACCCAAGTGTGTTATATTCTAACATTTTATAGAATATGCTGCGTTGTTTTTCAATAAAGGACTGTGTCTGGATATTTCATAGGCTACCTATCAAGACAGTTTGAATGAATATGAGAAAAACAAAGAAACTAAGAGCTATGAAGAAACTATTATTGGAGTATATATGGGTGGGTTCCAGAGAGGCCTAACAAAAGGAATCTTTGGAATTGAAGGCAAATTATTGTTTTGGGAAATTAAAGCAAGGTCATATTGTAATAATCGACTTGTTAGTCAATTACTTCCACTAGATGGTAAACTCTACTGTGGGGACAGAGAGCAAGAGAATTATGGTTACTTTTCTCTCCCCACTGCCTACTCCAGGACACTGGCTGTAACAAGGCATTCAGTGAATTTCCAGGGAACGAACTAGACTGCAGGCAGAGAAGGGAGACTGTCTGGAGAAAGAAATTTGGTGGTAAACAATCACAAAGAAAAAGATTTGCTTTCATTACAGAAATTAGTGTCATTATGACTGAGAAATGCATCCATAGGTGCTTTAACACCGATCTGGCCAAGAACTCAGTCAGTCAAGGGACCAGAAGGACTAGGATAACAGGAGCAGGGGGCTTTGAAGTAACTCATCCCAAAGAGACCTTACTTAAAAGAGAACTGGTGAAAACATTAGAAGGAAATCAACTAATCATGCCTTAGGAATTTATGTTAAGAAGTCATTGTTCTAAAAAAAAATCTGCTTTTATATAGATAAAACATATATCATTTATTTTAATAAAAATGCATCTTTCATAAAATAAGTAAAAATTAATTCTTACTTCAAAATCTATTCTCCTTTGTAAGAAAGCCAAAGCCTGTGGTCTGGTCTCAACCACGTGAGTGTATCATCTTACTGCCGACTGGTGGCCACCAGATTGAAATTCAGGGGCAGACTCTAAAGAAGAAGAAATATTAGAAAACGGAATTCGTGAATCAAGCTTAAAAGCAAATGCTTTTTTTCTGTAGTTTACCATCAGGTTTTGTAGAACTGAGAGTAATATATGCATTTTGAAGAAGTTAAGTCCATAGATGTTTGACAGCATATTACTCCCATCAATATAACTTGGTAGGCATACCAGTACTTATAAATCAATAAGAACAGTAATACAAAATTTAAGATAATTATGTGGTGACTGACTTCATGTTAAAATAGTTTCAAGATCAAGTGGAAGTGATCCTGAAATATTAACTGGATATATAAATATAAAACTTTCTAAATGTTTCTTCCAAGGTTATAAAATAGTTTGAGTAACTGTTTAAAAGCAACTTAAAAATTAAAACAGGAAAAAACAGCACCATACTTAACACTGAATCCTTTAAACAAATTTAAAACTACTACAGTGCCTTTGCTCCCTTTATAAGTATTAATAAAACTTTGCCAGAAATTCTGTTTTAGAAATTAAGTTGACTTCATATTTCTGAAGTGGATAAACTGCTAGTCACTGACACTTTAGTTTGAATTAGCATTATATGATTGTTTTCCCCTTAAGAATTTAATAAGATATATCTAATATGACTAAATAGAGGTTTTGATGAAGACAGGAAAATAGATCCCAGAATTGTACCATTGGTCTCTGGGTTAGATATTCCTAGCTAGGATGCTGCACTTGGGACTTTTGGGTAACTCAATGGAAGCACCAGACAAATACAGGGAATTAATGCCAAAAGGTAAGCAAATAAGCCAGACAAAAAAGATGGATGAATAGTTAGGTGAAATTTACTTCTTACCTGCCATATTGCCTAAGAATTGCCTTGCTTATCTGGTAATATTTATCTTTGAAATAACCTCTTTTGAATTCTCTCAAAATTTTTTTGCCTATGGCACTGTCTTTAAAACTCACTGCTTATGTTTTAAAAATTAAGCTTTAAAAAAACACTTTTCTTTAGTAAAAGAAATGACCAGTTCCATCCAGTAATTTATTGGGTTCTTAGTTCTAGTTCCAGCTTTCATGAGGTAGACCTTAATTATCTAGTATGCCATTATCATGATCCATAAAGGTTAAAAAATACGACAAAGATTCAGGAAGAAGGGAAAGTAAAGTATGTTTTACACAAGATTAAAGAATCACATATAAAACATTTTTATTTAAAAATAAAGGGGAAAATGTCTTTTTGTAGCTCAGAAATATATTAAATGGTAAATAAATCTGACTTGGGGGGAGATCCAAAATAGATAAATAAGAAATCTGTTTATTTATGACAGAAATATGCTGGGTCTGCAAATCTCTTTAGTGCCCAATTGAATCATGTTTCTGGTAAGATCTAATTGCCAACACAATTTGTACCTTAGGACTTTATAGTCAGGTGCAACATCAAAAATATGTTTCTAAGATAAGCAGATCTCTTTTCACATTTCAAAAACATATAGGGCACAACTATGGCAGAGAACTTTATTCTTATTTTAACTAAGTTTTTAAAAAAATGTTATTTCTTTATTTCAGAAACTTGTATTTCCCTGTTGTTTCTACATATCATTTTCTGGTCTTGAGTTAAAAGAGAACTTTATATTAGGAAAAAGAATCAAAAGCTCCTCACAATACCAATTCATTACCCAGAAAATCTGGAGAGAATTTCAATTTAAATAATTTTTTTTAAAACATACATAAACAATGAACTAAAGTGACAATATATCATACATTTTCAAACCACAGAAATAAGAAAATTCATGAGGTAAGCAAACCAGTTGTTGAAAACAATTTTAAAGCAGAGTGCCTTTCTCACTCTCTTAGAAAAAATGATAACAATATAACCAGAAACTCTGGTTTCCTTTTAACATTTATCATTTTAACTGTAAAACATTCATATTTCCACTTACTGTCTGAAATTAGTAAAACAAAACATTTTTTGAAATTCTCGATTATTCTGGGAAAACACAGTCCAATATATATGACCAAATATCCTTAGAAAAATGATCGGGGGAAGAAAGAAGCTTAACATAATTTTTAAAATGACTTGGGATAAACATTGGATTTGGGGATAAACTAAGATTTTGGGGACATTTAGAAGTATACCAATTTTGAAACTGGTTAATGCCAACAATGATTTATATAGACATTGATGAATCAGAAACTGCCATCTCCTTTTTTTTCGAGGCCTTTTTTTCCCCCTTTGGTTGGAAGAAAAATTACCCTGTTAACTTTGCCATTCTTTGGTTCAGAATATCCTAGCCTTTCCTTCAAGGTCTTGCCACCTCTACCGCCAAGCTAAAACAAATCTGGCTTCTTCCTCTTTACTGGTAAAAACTCTAATCAGCTTGTATGGGAGGGAAAGAAACAAGTACTGTACCTGGAGATGGAAAGGTACATGGCTTTACCAGCGAGTGTTTTCCTGAGGTAAGATGAAATGGGGAAAGCATTTTCAAATATAATGTATAATGCACAACAGGAAGGCTAAAGGAAGAGAGGGTCTTTTTGTGATCATGGTAGGACTTGCAACAGAGAATATTGCAAAATTACACATTACTTATACACTACATGCTACAGTCGTTGATATCATCTTTCTTACACTACATATTAAAGAGAAGTTGATATCACCTTTCTTATGCATGCACACACACACACACACACACACACACACACTTTTACTCAGAAGCACCCAGGAAAATATTTGAACTTTGCCCTGTTCCCAGTTCTTTTCTTACAGTTGGTTAAGTGTTCCCTCTCCTCATCTCAGTCCTGGCACTGGGAAAAAACAGAAAATAGAAAACGAAAAAGAAGTTATTTAGTCCAGCAATGTAAGGTCTTTGGGTTTCTCATTCGGCGGCTCTCTATACTTTGGTCCCGAAGGGGAACTGCAAACCTTTATCTCCAGGTCTCTAGCAGTTCCTATCAACTCAGCAGGAAAGGGTGGCCGGTGGGCAATCCTGAAGGAAAAAGGAGTCACCCCCGCGTCCAAAAGTATTTGGCAGTGCTCGCTCGCCCCGTGGTCCGCGCTGGTGCGACTCCGCCGTCACTCAGTGAAGTCCCAGAAGCGGCCAAGTTTTAAGTGAAGAGAAGATGGAAGCACGCTCTCTCTGTTTCTCGGAGAGTTCCCGGACTTAGTTCGCCGCAGGTTTTTTGCCCTGGACTTGTCGGAAACCGGCTTCTTTCACTGGAGAGAAAGCCACTGGGGAAGCGCTGATGGCTTTAATGGAGACTCTCCCGGACCACACTGGGTCCGCTGATATCCTGCTCCGCGGTGTCCCTTTGGTCTCTTTTTCTGAGGTGTCGGAGGTGTAGCCGCGCAGTGCCTCTTCCCGGACGAGTTTGCCTCCAGCTCTGAACTCGGATCCTTCCGCGCAGCCCGGGCCCCGCGGAACTCGCGCTGGAGCCCGGGACCCACGGCGCCTGGAGGGAGCCCGGACCTGGAGGGAGGAGGCGTCTTCGGAACAAAGCCTGCGGGAGAGTTTGGCGCGGATTCCTAAACCCGGGGCTGGACCGGGAGCCCTGAGCGAACCGGGTGGAAGAAGAGGAAGGAGGAGATGGAGGACAGGCGAGAGCAGTTTACACCTCAAGCACATCACCCCTTGCGTGCCTGCCTGACAGAGGCAGTTGTGTGGATCTTGCCTCCGCGTGGGTGCACGTGTACGCGCTCGGGAGAACCCGTGGGTGTGCTTCGGCGGGAGCGCGTCTGTGCGCCCGCAGGGCAGCGCTGAAGCCTGGGAGAGCTCTATTGGTAGCAACCTTCCAGAACGCCCCTATCCTAGGAGGCCGCCAGCACGTGGCTTCGCCTAGTAGGCCGGGAAGAAGCCCTTACTAGTCAGTTTCCTTCTGCAACTCCCAGCTCTTCCAGTCTCTGGGTTCGGAGTGGTTTCTGGGCCACCGGGGTCCCAAGCTGAGAGGGAGTTGCTCGCTGGGATCGAAGACCACGTGCTGGTGAACCGGTTAAAGAGAAGTAAAAGGATTTCCAGGCTCAGGAGATGTGAACAGCTCGTTTCACATCGGGGTCTCCCAGGGGGAAGCCTTTTCCGGGCTGGAGGAAGGGGGGTGGGGTTCGAGGAGAGAAACTTGGATTTGTGGACAGCGGACCCCCGCCAGGGGGACCCAGTTTTGCTGTCTCCCCACCCCTCTTCTCTTTCCTGCTTCAGACCTGTTCCTTGTCCCAGTATTCTTAGTGGCCTGGTCTCCCTTGTGACGACTGTTGGGTTTGTTTTCTGCCTGACAGGCACCAATAACGTGACCACCTGAGCCCATCTAATGCGTGATACTTAGCTGAGTTGACTCTCAAATATAATGTTCCTTTTTAGCTTTTGCGTCCATCCGATAGCAGGCAAACTATTACCTGCCACTAAGGAAACGCTGGAAGCCAGTCGCCGGTGAGCGAGACCCCCAAGTCAGCAACTCCGCCGCAGACATTCTCGGCGGGTTATAGCTAGTGACTTTTCCCTCTGCCATAAGCAGTCACAGCCTGACTCAGTGACAACCCTTGATCCCATAACCGTGGGGCAGTGGGCAGTCAGCAAGTCCCCCCTTCGCAAGAGCCCAGGGATGCCCCTGGAAGTTCGCCTTCATCCTTAAGGTTTTCTGCTTTCTCCCCTCCCCCTACCTGCAACGCCCCCGCGCCTCGCCTACTCCGGGATTTGTCGGCGCCCGACGGGCCCTTTTCTCTAGGAGGCCGGGGTAAATCAGTCCGGAACACGCCCGGCTCCGAGGCGCGGAGGGCGGCGTGGCGGCCCCGGCGGGGGTCTCGCCTGACTCGGAGTCTGGGGGGCGCGGCGGCTCCCGTCACTGCGGCGAGGGCCGGGCTCACGGCCGCGCGCCCGCCGCCGCCGCCGCCTCCATGCTGCAGCGCGGGACGCAGTTCCTCCCGGCCCGGCGGCTGCCGCTGTCCGAACACGCGGGCGCGGGGAGCCGGGGAGCCGGGCCCGCCTTGGCCGCCACCGCAGCACGGGAGCCAGGCTGCCAGCACCTCGTCTGAGCCGCGGACTCCCTGGGAGCCGCGGGCAGCGGGCGGGGCGCTCTGTGCAGTGGCGCGCAGGGAGGCAGGAGGCGTGTGCAGAGCGGCCCGAACTGAGGACTCCCGTGTGTGCGTGCGCGCGGGTGTGCATGTGTTTGCGTGTGTTTTTCCTTCTTCCCTCGAGGATGGCAATGGCTTTGCAGCTGGCTGCTCCCCTAGGATTCTAGACTTTGTGGAGCTCCGGGTTGTGAGCACAACCCACCCATATAATCCATTTTGCATGGTCGATTTCTATCAGGAGAAAAAGCGCAACTGGACGGGGGTGGGGCAGACCAAGGAAACCTTCTGGAAATACAAACAGGCACACACAGCACTCACAGGAGAAAGGACGAATGAAAGACCTGGGAAGATGTCTGTAACCTTCCGGCTGGCCCTTCCGTTTTTCAGGAAAGATTTTGGATCGTTTCTACCTTTGGAAGTCATCTTGGCTTTTTTTTTTTTTTTTTTTGTAAGCTCTCTTCAGCTAGTAGCGTGCGTGCGTGCGTGTGTGTATGTGTGTGTATTTGTGCGCTCACTTGTCTGATGCATTTGCTTGTCTTTTATCCAACTACCCAGAAGCAAATGTGTTAACTCGGCGGTGTGCCCTCGATGCCCGGCTTCTCACAGAGCGCGGAGGACGCCCAAACCCATTTTTCCAGGCTGGATTCGGAAGGGCTGCTCAGCTGCGGACTCCTGTGTGTGGATCGCTTTACTTAGAGGCTGGGAAAGCTCCAGTATTAACCTGCTTCCAGGTACATCACAAGGTCACCAGAGGGTCTTGCAACCGTCTTGTGTGTGTGCATCCAGACCTTCCTGTCTCGGCCAGAAGGATATTTACATTTCTGTCTACATAATTTGAAGCCAAAAGTTCAGCCTGTCGAGCGGCTTTCTGCACAATCAAGGTAACAAGAATTGCCTTTCAAACTGCTTACCAAAATCCCCGACTCTTCGACTCTTCCTCGCCGGTTCCTGGCTTTCTCCTCTACACCAAAATGTCACCAGCTCTTGAATTACGTGGATTTGGGTTGGAAGAGAACTTGAAGAAAACGTGATAGAAAGGCTATGCCAGACCCCTCTCTCTGCTGTCCTTGGTTCTGTGGGCATCGAAGCCGATCGTGAGAAGGACCAGTACTCTCCTTGCTTTTCCTTCCCGGTGCTGTACTGGTGTGTGTGTGTGTGTGTATGTGTGCAAGTGTGAATGCGAGTGCGCGCGCGCCTGGCTGCGAGTGTGTGAGTGTGTGTGCATGAGTGTGTGTCTGTGTGTGCGTGCGCGGCCGCCCTGCTTCTGCCCGCTCCCCGGGTGCAGAAACGCGGGTTTCATGGGGCGATCGCCGCGGATCCCCCACCCAGCGCGACCTGCGGGCAGCGGAGGCAGTGGCAGGAGCCGCCCCTCGGACTCCCTAGGATGCGGGTGCTGAGCTATGGCAAAGGGCAGCGAAGTGACGAGCGAGACCCGCGTACGACTGTGAAAGCCACCTGGAGCCACCTTGCTGGGATTGTACCTGCTGGCAGAAAGTCTTCCTACGACCGTCTTTCCTCTAGAGGCACCAGGTAACAAGAAAATGACTAGCCGCCTTACCCAGTTTCCTTCTGATCTTATTTCTAGTGTCTTATCTGCATTGCAGGCTACTTTACTTATTAATGTTTTGAAAATCATTAAGAAGGGCTGGGTATCCAAGGGCGCTCTGTGATGTTGTAATATAAATTCTAGAAGATAGAATATAAATCTGTACCTGAGCACTTAATCTAGCAGTGAAATCCTGGAAAATATGGATACACTCCCTCCTAAGTGATGCTTTTGGAAAGCTAGGCGTGTTGAACCTGTCTGAAGATGCCAGAGATTAAAATCCCGTGTTTCCTTCAGGCTATGGTTGCCACGGACCATTTGGTATCCAGCCCTCCCCAGATTGTGGAGTGCGAGAGGGTGTTTGGTTTCCACCCATCGTTTCAGGCAGGGATCATTTTGACCCTTCTCTACCTCTGGTGCCAGGTTGCTTTCCTTTCCGTATTGTGGTCCGGCTTGCCAGATCCTTTAGTAGTTGTAAATTACCCGTCTGGAGACTTTAATTCGAAATAGAGTTTTCTTGGAACTTGCTTTGCATGGAAGGGAATTCACTGTCAGGAGTCTATGTGTTGAGATATGGTGTTTAACTGCTAGTGTTTGCTTTTATCTAGCAAAGTAGATCCATGAAAGAAGTCATTTTTATATCTAGAGGAGCGCTGCTAAAACCACAGCCACCACCCCTATACCTTCCCCAACTGTATTGTCTCGGTTGTGGAGAGGGGCTTGCACGCGCGTGGTTTGTTTGTTTTTATTTTGTTCTGCGCCCCCCCCCCCCCCGTCCCGTTTTAATTTTTTCTGGTAATGTGTATCTTGAAAATTCTTGCTAGTGCCTTGATTTCCAAGGAGTAGGGTGGATTTGCGACTGCCTAATTAACATATTGGGTCTGATATGTTAAAAATGGAGATTCCCACCGCAGGCTGAGGCAAAACAAATTGAGTGAACTTCCAAAGCCCCTTACCCTCGCACTTCATTTCTCTCAATTTCTTACCTCTGCGTCCCCTACGGAAAATTTTTCTTCCTTCTCGAGGGCATTAGGATTAACAAGATAAAGCACTTCCAAAGTAGTCTCATCAATGTTTTATTCGACAGTGAAGGCGGTCTGAATAATTCAGCTGAGGAGTGCTCGTTTGTCTCCCGCCTTCGCGAGCTGCCTGCTGGCTGCACCCGGCGGAGGGTTCGGCCCGGCCGAGCGCACGGCGCCCGGGTCGGGCAGTCAGTGGCTGGGGCTGCTCCAGGGGTTTCTCTTTGCTCAAGCCACTTGGAAAGTGGAGGGGCGCTGCCTGCTTTTCCTCTGCTGGCTGCTTTTTTTTTTTTTTTATAATAGATTTCCATATGATGGCATTTGAGGACCACAGATGCCATTCGCTAGCTAGCTGCTCTCTCTGTTCCTGCGCCTTGATGTCGCCGACTCCTCTGGTGATTGGGCTCGGCTGCTGCTGCAGCCCTCGCAGGCTGGTGGTGCTACAAGGCCATGTTTGCAGCGGCCTTGGGGGCTGGGCTCCGCCACTGCAGCTGCCAGGCCCGCGGTGACACTTGATTGGGGCGGGGCGGGAGAGCGCAGCGGGCCCCCTGGCAGGCAGCGGGCACATCGTGGCAAGGTGGCCGCCTGGATTTGAGACGGAGGAGGTGGGGAGACACGCGTGGGGCGGGCAGTGAGGTCCTGCCAGACACCCTGCGCGGGTAGCCCCCTCCCCCTTCTTCGTAAATGAAAATCCAAATGCATAGAAGGAAAGCTGGCAGCAAAAATGCCTTGATATTCAGATACAGCATGATTTCTCAGGATTCAAAACCTGAAACTTGTGTGTTTTTCCTAATTTTCCATTCGTTCCTCTCTGCTCTCCCGTTTTGTTCTCCTGGATTTAATCAGGTCATTTCTACTCCTGTTTTACCTCCAATTGAAATACCAGTGGAAAGACTGCTACCATCCCCCATAAACAGGAAGGAGTTGAAGGCCACTCTTCAGACAGATTTGCTCTGTAACTTTGAGCTCCAGGCAGACCCAAGAAAGGATACAGAGGATAACTCGACTTTAGCAGAAAAGCAGGTTCCCCCTGTACCTTCTGAAGACTCGGAAAGAAAAGGGTACTGCCTGTGTAAAAACTAAAAATAATTGGGTATTTGGGGGGGATTAGGTAAATATTTTTCTTTTCTTTCATCTTTTTCTCTTGTAGTGAGTTTATTTGTATTTCTCCTATCACTCTGAAAATCCTAGTCAGAAAATTGATTTGTGTATACTAACAGTCTGACAAGGACACGTTTTTGTCCCCCAGATTTCTCCACAATATTATTAGAACAGAAACGATAGCATACTAATAATATTTGCTGGCGAATAAGATATCCCTGTTTAGAAGGTGCCCCAAAATATAGGATGCTGGTGGAGAATATTAGTATTGGGAAAATTGGGTATTTTCTTCATCTCCCTCCTCATTTCATTTCATCCTGGCCTTTTCTCATTAAGAATTCAGTCCTTTGCAGGTTAAGTCTTGTCCTTGTGCCCTCATCCTTAGGGAAGTTTGAAACAAATATATTAACTGGATCTTGAGTGCTCAGATGCCTAAAAATAGATTATGGTGTCATTCATGTTTTAAAAATGCCATTCATTGGTGCAGATTGGAGGTAGGTGAACTATCATAACCAAATAGACCTTTTAAGCACAGTTTCATGTTTAGAACTTCCTTAAGAAATGGAGCTTTCTGCCTCCCTTCCCTTCCCTTTTGTCTGGAGACAGAGAAGTCCCAACCACTTTGAGGATCTGAGTCCAGTGCCCTTGGTCAGCGTTGTCCTTAGAGCTGACTTGACTTATGAATAGGTTGAGACTGTCACGTGTTGACAGAAAATTTCCTGGCAAAACCTTCCTTCCTTGTCAGCCTTCTTATGGTCACTGATAAGAGGGGTAGAATAATAGGGAAGCCAGGACACCCCTGGAAATAGATATGAGCATAGGGGCAGGTGGAAAGGAATTGTCATTTAACTCTTGTCCCTAAGACCATTCCTTTTTGTCATCTTTTCACTTTCTCTTTTCGAGAGGAGAATGACCTTGAGCAACTCCAATCTTCTATGCTTCACATACCTCTTTTCCTCCCTCAAATGTGATGTATATATGAACACATGCACATACATGTACACACCCCTCATTTTTGAAATATGAGATTCTTGTGTTTGTGTGTTTTGGGAGGGGTTCATTAAGATGTCTCTGACTGATACCAGCCAGAGGTGATTTTCTTTCCTTTTCTTTAAGAGGGGATAGCAAGAGGTGTGGTCACTTGAGACAAAATTGACTCACCCTTATCCCCTCTTCCAGGATTTTTATCTCCTCTGACATTCAGTGTATTCCTGGTATTAAAGCAGTGTGTGGTTATGGCACTGGTGTTTAAATGACCATCATGTTATAATTACCTTTCGTATTTTCACGAGTAACCATCAGTTTCCTTCTGTCCATTTAAACCAGTGTTCTCTTTCCTCTTGCTGCTTGAAGCTCTTTAGACTTGATAGTTTTGCTGAGTTTTCTAGATGGTGAAATTAGGATCTTGCTTTCTGCTGATACTATTGCTATGTTGTTATGTGGTTGGGATGAAATGCTTGCAGATTTCTAACAGTGTTCCTGTCTCTGCATCCTAGTTCTTCATCGTAACTATTCAGTTATTTTAAGGGAAATTTACTATAAATAAGGTTGCTGAGTATTTTTTGCCAATTTTGAAGCTGGAAGAAGAAAGCTACTTGAAATTTTCTGGTGGCTTAACTGGCTAATCGATTCACTCATTCCAGTGATTTTTATTTTCTGTTTACTCAGAAATAAAACATTGGCATTACTTTCAAAGTTTGTGTATAGTATAAAGGGTTCTAAGTTTTGTATTTCATTAAAGAATAAAGATCTAAATTCAGGCCTTTAAATAGATGTGACTGTGGCACCCTAGGATACATGACTAACAGGTAATTTTGCTACATCATTCTACTGACACACATGTGCATAGCTCTGCCTTGTTCAATAAACCTTGAGAGTGAGACTGCTTATTATATTTCTACGGCCCCCATTTTATTCCTGTGGCATCCTTCAATCATTAAGGACTGTTTAAAGTCTAGGGCGGTATAATTTGTCCATTACATGGTGTGTGCATGGTGAAATTAAGAAGTAGTATGTTTATAAGTTTTGAAGCTATTCTGGTTAGAAGTGTACCATTTTTATTATACTCTATCAACATAAATGGTATGTTATTATGAAAACTCCAGTTTCATGTAAGCATAACAGGAGATAGAAAAATAAGAATTTAATCCAAATATAATGCTTTTTTTAAAGCTTTTTCACCTTACTGTTCTAATAGATTCGGTTCTGACAGAATGCTTTTTACTGATCTATGACATAATTTAATACTAATTATGAAGATGGTTAACAAGTGATAGAAAATTTCAGAGGAATTACATGGTTATATAAATGCTCCATCATTTTACTGGTACCACATAAGCCACATGAAAAGGCTTTCTTATTTAAACTACAAACTATATCAGTAAGATTTCTCAGAAATTGGCTTTGATAGCCTATGTTAATAATAAGTTACAAACTTGGTCACGTTGGGAGGAAAATGTTAACTGACTAATTTGAGTCTTCCTAGAAAATTTCTTATAATCTGTCTGATTTTAACCCTGATGCTTTTCTTCTTTTCTTTGTAGGAGCATATATGTAATATTTTTTGAAAAACCTCTCTGATGAAATATTTTGAAATTGGTGTTATTATAATCTTTATGAAGAACAATTGCAGAATTGCCACTGAATGTTGCATCTATTTTAGATTTTATAACAAAAAAGCTCCAGAAAAGAAGTAATAAGATACAGAAATAAAATTATAGGATCCTTTCCCCAACTCTGAGAGTGCTTCTGAATTCTTAGAAAAAGAATAAAAGAAAATGCCAATTAGTTCAATAGACACTCAACTGGAACTAGTAGTTAAGAGCTAGAAGCCAACACAATGCTGTTTACATTATTGTATTTTCACTTTGTCCTTTGTAGCTCTTTTAAGGAAATGCTAAAAAGATCTAAAGAATAGGTGTTAGTTGCTCTCTGGATTCTGTTACTCATGTTGACTCTTGTTTCCTGTCTTGGAGTTGTCATGAATCTTAGTGGTATCACTTCCAAAGTTATGTTTGCATTAAAGTGGTTTACTAGTGTAAACATACCAACTCTGTACATGAAAACTAACTTTCTTGTATCTTCTTTGGAAGTAAAGGCTCTAATATTTTCTTAGTAATTAGCTCTTTTTTTTTTCCTCATTGTGTGGAAAAAAAACATTTTTTTTCCATTTTTTCTCATTTCCCAAGTTAGGTTAACAAGTGATTTATGTATACTTGTTTTATTAGTGCTAAGGCATTTATATCAGTTCAGTTCAGTTCAGTCACTCAGTCCTGTCTGACTCTTTGCAACCCCATGGACTGTAGCACGTCAGGCTTCCCTGTCCATCACCAACTCTTGGAGCTAACTCAAACTCGTGCCCATCAAGTCAGTGATACCATCCAACCATCCCATCCTCCTCTGTCATCCCCTTCTCCTCTTGCCTTCAATCTTTCCCAGCATCAGGATCTTTTCCAATGAGTTAGTTCTTCATATCAGGTGGCCAACACATTGGAGTTTCAGTTTCAGCATCAGTCCTCCCAATGAACATTCAGGACTAATTTCCTTTAGGATTGCCTGGTTGGATCTCCTTGCAGTCCAAGGGACTCTCAAGAGTCTTCTCCAACACCACAGTTCAAAAGCATCGATTCTTCGGTGCTCAGCTTTCTTTATAGTTCATCTCTCATGTGCATACACGACAACTGGAAAAACCATAGCTTTGACTAGATGGACCTTTGTTGGCAAAGTAATGTCTTTGCTTTTTAATTTGCTGTCTAGGTTGGTCAAAGCTTTTCTTCCAAGGAGCAAGTGTCTTTTAGTTTCATGGCTGCAGTCACCATCTGCAGCGATTTTGGAGCCCAAAAATATAAAGTACCTCACTGTTTCCATCATTTCCCCGTCTATTTGCCATGAAGTGATGGGAACAGATGTCATGATCTTAGCTTTCTAACGTTGAGTTTTAAGCCAACATTTTCACTCTCTTTCACTTTCATCAAGAGGCTTTTTAGTTTTTCTTTAGGCATTTGTATAGTAGCATTAAAATGCATATACTTTATAAGGCAGCATTGAACACTGCACTGAGTACTTAGGACATATGCTTTATTCTATTAATACATGGATAGCAATCTCATTATATATTAATATTCACTAATATATCACTAATATTCACATATATTTTAATATGAAATACCTCACTAATAGAAATATGCCTAACTTTAAATAGAAATTTTAGGGTTATTTATAGGACTTGTGTAGGATATCTGCTTTATATTGATTGTTCAAATATCAGGCACTTTAGCAATATATAACTAGACATTGAATGCTGACCTCAAGAAATTTATTTTCTTAGTAACATGGAAGATGTAAACAAACGCATAAGCTTGAAAGTAACTGACATTTTAAAATTCTGTTTTGATATTTTATGCTTTGTAGTAGGGAAAACAAGAGAAAATCAGGAAATTATAGCTGTGTTTTATGGACAACAGTATTGCAGAGTGGTTAGATACATGAATTTGGGGATTTCACACACCTGTGTTTCAGGCCTGTGCAACCTTGAGTGACTCTTAAAATCTACCAAAATCTACCTGTCACTTAGTGTCCTCACTTATAGAATGAAGCCCCCTCCCCAAAAAAAATGAAGCCAACAATAAAAGACACGTAACTGTTGTCCTCACCATCGTCATTACCATCGCCATTATCATCTCATCATTAGCTATCATAAGGGTAAAGGAGGAAACTAAAGGAAGTGGTAACTGAATGGCTTCAAAGTCTGTCCGTGGAATTATAGACCCTCAGGATTCTAGGGAATGCTGAAGTTCATCCACACCAGGGGATGTGCACTTCAGTGTCCTCAGAGGTCAAGGAGAAGATAAAAAGCAGGGAAGCTGGCTGGGTGTAAGAAACGGTAGGCTCTAACATCTCTGTTGCACTGGAGAGTACCCAATTTGTCCAACATGTTCAAATTTAAATTCAGTTTAACCCATGATGGGTCTGGCATTATGAAACTTTTGAGTTCTTCTGAAATTCATTCAGCCTTAAATTTTCTCAGAAAGCATTCCTGCCATGTGGTCATCTTTACTCACTTTAGGTAACTTCAGTGATTCCAAAAATCACTCCATGTAAAGTAGGATTATTCCATTTTTGTATAGTCATATCATAAATTTCCTCTGGGGCACTGAGCCCAAAATCTGGCATCTTGTCAGACAGTTCAGTCGCTCAGTCGTGTCTCTTTGTGACACCATAGACTGCAGCATGCCAGGCTTGCCTTTCTATATCCAGCTCCTGGACCTTGCTCAAACTCATATCCACTGAGTCAGTGATGCCATCCAACCATCTCATCCTCTGTTGTCCCCTTCTCTTCCTGCCTTCAATCTTTCCCAGCATCAGTGTCTTTTCTAATGAGTTGGCTCTTTGCATCAGGTAGCCAAAGTATTGGAGTTTCAGCTTCAGCATCAGTCCTTCCAATAAATATTCAGGACTGAATTCCTTTAGGATTGACTGGTTTCATCTCCTTGCAGTCCAAGAGTCAAGAGTCAAGTCCAAGAGAAGACTCAAGAGTCTTCTCCGATACCACAGTTCGAAAGCATCAATTCTTTGGTGCTCAGCTTTCTTTATAGTCCAACTCTCATGTGGTGTTGGAGAAGACTCTTGAGAGTCCCTTGGACTGCAAGGAGATCCAACTAGTCCATTCTGATGGAGATCAGCCCTGGGATTTCTTTGGAGGGAATGATGCTGATGCTGAAACTCCAGTACTTTGGCCACCTCATGCGAAGAGTTGACTCATTGGAAAAGACTCTGATGCTGGGAGGGATTGGAGGCAGGAGGAGAAGGGGATGACAGAGGATGAGATGGCTGGATGGCATCACTGACCTGATGGACGTGAGTCTGAGTGAACTCCGGGAGTTGGTGATGGACAGGGAGGCCTGGCGTGCTGCGATTCATGGGGTCGCGAAGAGTCGGACACGACTGAGCAACTGAACTGAACTGAACATGTCCATACATGACTACTGGAAAAACCATAGTTTTGACTATATAGACCTTTGTTGGTATCCTGTGGCCGCTAATTAATTTTAATGGGAGGAGGGACACACAATAATTCTAATTTCCATAAACAGTACCTCAGATATTTAAATTCAGTTACTTGGGTTCCCAACCCATGATTGCTTTGCTTGTGATTAAACATAGCTTGATCTAAACAGGTTCTGGATAGTTTTCGATGTATCATGATTTCAAGCCTTTTACACTCGATAAATGTTGTCATAAATCTTCATCATCACCCTCTTTGACATAGGTTTCGATTTGTTTGTGTTGCTTCTCATTGAAGTATGTTACCAGCACCAACAAGCCCCATCAATCAACTAGTGTAGAGTTGAACAGGGCCATTGTTACCCTGTTTTGGACACTGAAGAAAATAGTTACATGCAGTAATCCTCTATCTAGCACTCATGTGAGGTATTACCGTTTGATCAATGCACTCTTCCCCCTTGAGTTTGGACAAGTCTTAAACATGTATTTCTAAGATGCTGCAACTCATCAACTCAAATTTGGTCACACGATTTAAAGTACTTGCCAGTCAGAGTCTAGATCTAGTAAAAATACCCAAGACCACTTTTTCAACATTCATATCACAGGATTTGCTCTTGATGCTGAAATTAATTAGATCTTGTCCATTACATATTGATAGAAAAGAAACTTATAAATTTTAATAGTGGTGTTCTTTTTAACATATATAAGAAACAATGGAATGAAATAAGACACGGTAGATTTTCAGCTCATCTAACTTGATGTGCTGGCTGCCTTATGGGCTCTCTGATCTAGACAGATTCCTTTAACAAATATTTCTTCATTATTTAATGCATGCTTTGATACTCTGCTAACCATTTCTCTTTGGAGACCCAATAATCCAAATGGCATGGATGCCACTCTGGGAAGCTGATACCTGGAGTAAGGAACAGATATTCTTTCAGCAAGGCAGCCCTAGGCTCAAGTCAGTCTTGATGACATTCTTATATCTTTGCCTCTTAATTTACCCTTAAACCTAGATGATACCCGTTTCTAAAATAATTACTAATTTGTGTAACTTCTTCCAATATTGAATAAAATCCATGTTTAGGCTCCTGATAATTTCCCCAGCTTTCATATGAGGTCACCTCATAATTTCCAACAAGGGGAAAAGCACTTAAATACAAAAGGAAAGGACAGATTCCTGTTTCTAGTATCCTTGCAAAATGAGTCTTCTGGTTCTTGAGATTCTCCATACTCTTGAATGTTATTCTTTTGAGGCATCATGTTTAGAATTTTTTTTAGATGTTTTACTTTTAATGGAAATGCTGGTAGTTATTGAAATAGATATACCAATTGTAAATATAGTTAGCTTTTTCTTTATGAATTCAGGTTTTCATTGTATATGTTAGTGATTGCAGAAAGCCTTTGGGGCCCAACCCATGATATGTTTAAGACTGTCATGTTTATACTGATACTAAATTTTCTGCACACTTCTTTTCTTTCCCTTCTGTGTATGATTAAAAACATCTTTTCATCATTCTCATATAGCTAGTATTTTTTTCAGTGGGCCTGTTTTCCTTTTGAATTGACTGATGGAAATTTATTGACAGAGTGTCAAGATTTTTAGGTGTTTTGGTAAAAGAGAGCCTGAGGATGACTAAAATTCTAAGATCTTCTCTACTGAGGAAAGCATGAGTTTTTCTCCATGTATTGTGTATGGAAAGCACTGAAAGATGTTAATATATCTTTCTTGTTGTTTAGTCGCTGAATTGTGTCCGACTCTTTTGTGACTTCGTGGACTGGAGCCCGTCAGGCTTCTCTGTCTATGGCATTTCCCAGGCAAGAATACTAGAGTTAGGTTGCCATTTCCTTCTCCAAGGGATCTTACCAACCCAGGGATCAAGCCCACATCTCCTGGATAGACAGGTGGGTTCTTTGCCACTGAGCCAACTGGGAAGCCCTTGCATGATGTACAATTAGATGATGATGCTGGTGATCAGGATCATAATCATTTTCTGAGAATGTCTTCTCTGTACAGACGTTTTTACTTTCCTCTAATCCATGCAGTAACCTTTATTTTAGGCATGATTGTATACATTTTTAGAGGAGCAGATTGAGACTGAGGGCAGTTAATTTACTTGTTCATGATTATATGACTAAGAGATGACAGGGCTGGAATTCAAATATAAATATTTCTAATTCTAAAGAAGATGCTATATTTGCTGGATCTACCTTTTATTCTACCTCTTAAAGCTGTTTTTCTTTTTATTATATAAATTTGTTTTCATCCTCCTTCAAGGATGATGACTATCTTCTGAATATGCCTCTTATCCTCAACTTCTTTTCCCTTTATGGTACTCTATGAATTGCCATGTGTCACATCTGGAAGTTTAAAAAAGACTTTATGGTTATCCATTGGGCTTCCCAGGTGTTGCTAGTGATAAAGAACCTGTATGCCCGTGCAGGTAGACATAAGAGATAAGAGTTCCATCCTGGGTCGGGAAGATCCTCTGGAGAAGGAAATGGCAACCCACTAGAGTATTCTTGGCTGGAGAATCCCATGGACAGAGGAGCCTGGTGGGCTGCAGTCCAAAGGATGGCATGGAGTCAGACACGACTGAAGCAACTTAGCATGCATGTTAGCATGCATGGTTATCCATTAGGGGATTCTGTAGCTGTTTGCAGTGAGAAGGAAATATTTGGTCCTAAGTCTGAAATTTAAGTATATGCTATTTTTTTTTCTTTGCTAAAGGAGACTGTGTGATTTTGGGTGATTTAATTTGATTCCCAATTTCCATCTGCAGGAGGGATCTGCATGCCTTTATAAATTGGCTGGTATATCTAAGTAATTATTAAATAATTGTTACCTTAGTGCTTTTGCTAGTGCAAAAGACTCAGAAAAGTTCTGTGAAATTTTAGAACATTAGAACTTGATGGAATTTGGAAATTACTCTATTTATCATGAAAACTTATGCTGTGTCTAACTGTGCTTTTCATTCATTCTACTTGTCTCTGTCTGCAGGCTTCTGTCGCAGCCCTTAATGAGTGCTTCAGGCTTTATCCCCAGTTAACTCCTCCCTTTGGGGTAGGGCCAGAAAAAAAGTCAAATAACAAGTTCATTGCCTTACCCTGTATCAAGTTTTCTGTGCTGTTAAATTTCAGTGACAAAGGGGCCTGCCATTAGTGAAAATCTGATACTTAATTCTTGGCATATCTGTTGACAGAACAGACGGTTTCTAGATAAGGCCCTGTGGTGTGTTCCCATTGGTGATTTACTTTCTTACCTCCTGTGGTGAATTCCAAGCAGCCACAAGTTCACTGCAAGTCTTCCCATCAAGGAAAATGTCTGTTTGCCTTCCCTTTGGATCTAGATTGGCCTTGACTTGCTTTGAACAATAGTTGTAGCAGAAGTAATGTGGTGTAACTTCCAAGGGAGTCTTCCAGAGACCCTGTGTCCTTCACTCTTACTTTCCTAGAAAAATATTAACATGATGCTAAGAAGCCTGGAAACCTCTGCTGTAGACAAGTGGCCCGAGTGATCTCTAGCACCAATGTTAAGTCATGCAAATCAGGCCACCTTACACCATACAGAAACAGTTAAGTAAGCAACTGTTAGTCTCTTAGGATCTTCCCAAGCTAGGAATCAAACCCGGGTCTCCTGCACTGCAGGCAGATTCTTACCAACTGAGCTCCAAGGGAAGCCCAGTTAAGCTTCCAGATAATTGTAGGTAGTAGCATGAGTGATCACAGGTGAGACCAGCAGGAAAGCTAGCTCTAATTGATGACCCACATATCACGGACAAATAAAATGGTTGTTAGTTTAAACCACTAAGTTCTGGGATAGGAATAGGTAAGAGGGACACCTACACCTCTCTTTGGGTGATGGGACATAACCAGTCACTGTGCCTAGACTGGAAAACAATTCTGCCTCCTTTTTAAAAAATTTCTTTCAACAAATGTTTATCAAATATTTACTATATTCAGGCATGCTGCCTCTCTACCCCTAGACTGATGGATTTTTGAAGAATCATTTCTTTTCTTAAACTGTTGGAAGTATTAACTGGTTCCTCAAATGCCTCAAATTTCCTCAAATGGCTTTTTCCTGAGATGTTTGCAAACATGATTGAATGTTGTTGTAGTTGTTTAGTCGGTCCATCATGTTCGACTCTTTTGCGACCCTGTGAACTCTAGCCTGCCAAGCTCCTCTGTGCGTGGGATTTTCTAGGCAACAGAGTGGGTTGCCATTTCCTGCTATAGGGGATCTTCCCTACCCAGGAACTGAAACTTTCTCTCCGCAGTTACTGCATTGCAGGCAGATTCTTTACAGTTAAGCTACCAGGGAATCCCCTAAGATGTTTCCTAACATAACTGAATGTATGTAAGAATTAATTTTGATCTGCCTGTTTTCTATTGTAGCCACTTATCACTGCCTCAGAGAAGCATCCCTAAAAGGTTGTCCTCTTTTGTGAGGGATCATGCCATTCACTTAAAGCCCAAGGGAGAATTTGTCTTTGTTTCTTTCTTCATTGCATTTGGGCTTGGTTTGGTTCAGAGTGACATTTTGTCATTTCCCCAAGATTTCATTTTACTTTCTAATTATAGTTTAGTGATTCATATTTACTATTCATTTCTTCTGTAAATTAAATCTAGATTGCACAATTACTTTATTCTGTAACTTCATACACACCTCATTCTATTTAATAATGTTCTCATTTATGTATCAAATTACTCTATAGGAATTTGACATACTGTTACAGGTATAGTAAGGTGCAGAGTGTAGTTCCTGGGACAGTGCAATTATAATGGGTTGATAGCTTTCTGATTACTATTTATTTGCAAGAAAGACATAATTACAAAATGAATAAAGTCAAATTCAGTATTTTTACTTTTAATAGAAAAGATACATTTTCGAGGGAGTGCCTGGGAATGCATGTCACAGTCATCTCAAAATTTTCTATAAAATGTTTTGTTGTGGATTTGAAAAAGTCTCCTTGGAATATATAATATATTTTATTTTCATTTTCTTTCTCCTATTTCTTACTGTGATTTTGATATAAGATAAGTAATGTATGCTCTCCTAATCATTTGAAATTTCGACTTGTGAATTCCAAGATAACCAAGTACCTATCCTATTTGGTGAATGTTGCAATATACATTAAAGTTGATTTTTTTTTTAACATGGTAGTATCAATTTCCTCATGTATAAATGGGGCTGATGTTAACATCCTAAAGCCTACTGTGAGGAGTAAGTGAAATAATGCATGCCCAGCTCTTCATACATTGGCAAATAATGGACTGCTCAAACTGCACTAGCAAAATATATGTCCTTGTATTATGTATATCAGAGTGTAATATTTGTCTTGAGTAGATTGTGAGCTTGCAAATCTCTTTCTACTTTACTTTGTTGAGGCCTCAGATTTAAGGAATCGTCTAAGGTAGTATCAGGTAATACTTTTCTTCCCATAAGAATGGAGATTTGGCAAAACTAATACAATTATGTAAAGTTTAAAAAAAAAATTAAAAAAAAAATAAACAAACAAAAAAAAAGAATGGAGATTTAAAAAAAAATTATTAACAAAACTTTCATAGAGATAGAATAACTAGTTGCTAAATTAGTTAGCTAGAATAATTATTGTTAAACTAGCTGGAATAATATTTTAAGAGAAACATCTCATATATGGTTTTTAGAGCATGATTAGGAAAACTGAAAATAATAATAATTTCATTGCTTATCTAATAGGCATGACCAATCCAGTGTCTTCAAAGTTTTAACGGTATACAATTTTGGGGAGTTTTTGAAGAAAGAATATAAAATTACAAACCCAAAAGTTTGGTAAGGTACACTGAAAGGGATCTATGTGTGTAACAATGGCTTTGTGGCCTTCTTTTCATGTTCAGTGAATGTTCAGTGAATTCAAGAGAAAATTAGTTTTTTTTTTTTTTTTTCTGATGGAGAAAATTGATTTTGTGGTTCTTTAGAGTGATTTGTGCTGAGAACTTTTGTTTTAACTCATGGTAACCACTTTCACAGTTCTAGTACTTCTTCAAATAAATTTTTATTAATTGAAAATTAAAACATTTATCTAAGTAGCCATATGGGCATATGACTGTAGTACTTCTTGTTTTGTTGGGGTCAAAATAAATAGAAAAATCAAAATGTGTAGTTGATGACTACATTTTTCCAGTGATGTTGGAGAAATAATTTCTTTAGTTTGAGGTGATGTTTGTACTATTACAGTTGATAATGGAAAAAATCATTATCTTTAGAGTGTCTGTATTCAAAAAGGAAGCAGATTCAAAGCAGTATTTAAGGCCATAGAGAGTTTCTAGGAAGTAATGCTTGGTACAAAATGTACACTCAAGAGGTATTGTTTGAAAATTGATATGTGCATTAATTAATACATATTTGTTTTGGAATGTGGTTCTACAGCACTAAAACCTGTTTTTCTAAAATAATGAAGCTAGTTTCATTTTTATAATGATTTCCTATGAATTTCCATTTGCATTTTAATATTAATATTGAATATTGGGATCCATGAAAAAGAAAAAAAAATCACTTTTTTGAAATATTAAAAAAAGCAGTCCTTGGAAAACAATGTAATATCATTCTGAAGATTTTCCCCTATCTTGTCTGTCCACATATTCTCTCTATAAAACACATTCTGTATAGGGAATGAGAAGTATCAACTCTCATTCAAAGAGATTCTGATTCTTTGCACATAGTACTGATTCAAAGCAGAACTGATTCAAAGCACATAGTACACAATTTTCCTCAATGGGGTAATAGGTTTTGTGGGATTCTATGCTTCTTAGATGGAGAGAATCCATGTGAACTGTGTGTAAATGGAGTCAGTACTCATTCTTGCTGAATTGGTGCTTTCAGTAACAATCTGAAGACATGACTTGCCACTGTAAGTTGAAATCTTGTGTTGATTATGAAGCAATCCAAGGAAGAGAGACCTGAGTGTGAGTGAGTGAGAAAGAGTGATAGGAGGGGCCAAAACTTTTTAGAGTTCAGGTTGTTTCATCAGTGTTCTTCAGCAAAAGATTTTTGGCTTCAGCACCTTAAGTTAAGGATAGAAAACAGAGTTGTCACTTGGGACTCATTGAGCTGCAAGTGGAAAAGCCAACCCATATTGACTCAAGCAATAAAGGAACTTCTTGCTTCATACCATCAATAGCCTTAAGCAGGGTTATCTTCAAGTATAACTTGACTCAGGGTTGAAATAGCTGACAAATGTGGATCCCACTTTTGGCTCTATTTTTTCTCTACTATTAATAAGTCCCGTCTCAGATTTGGAAGGATGGGTTCCCTTGGCTTCATATCATCACACTATGAAGTTTAAGTTCAAAGGCAGAGGGGAAAAGACAAGAAAGAAGGAGGAAGGGAACAGAGGTTAGGTAAAGAAGAAGAGCAAGGAGAAAGTGTGGGAAGTAGGGGGGAAGAGGAATTGTTTAGTCCCTAACTCCTGTTCGACTCTTTGCGACCCCATGGACTGCAGCATGCCAGGCTTCCCTGTCCTTCACTATCTCCCTGAGCTTGCTCAAACTCAGGTCCATTGAGTTGGTGATGCCATCCAACCATCTCATCCTCTGTTGACCTCTTTCCCTCTTGTCCTCAATCTTTCCCAGCATCAGAGTTCTTTTCCAATGAGTCAGCTCTTCGCATCAGATGGCTGAAGTATTGGAGCTTCAGCTTCAGCATCAGTCCTTCCAGTGAATATTCAGCATTGATTTCCTTTAGAATTGACTGGTTTGACAATCTGAATGAGGTCTTCTTCAGCCTAGGTTGTTTGACTTGTGCCCTGTTAACATCTCTGAACTTGGAACTTATTAGAAGGAGTCAAATCACTGCTTGGTTAATTTCCTTCTTCCTCCTGTCTTCTCTCCCTCCTTCCATCCTTCCCTCCTTTTCTTTCAGAATCATTCCCATGAAAAGCCCCTCTCCTGTCCTCCTTGTGAAACTGAAAAGCTCATATAGCTTTAGTGAAATTTTAATATTTGATAATCAGTGTTTCATGCTGTAGGGGGAAGAAATAATTTTCCCTCTACTCTTCTAGATTCATGACTGAGACCTCCCTGTAATAAGATTAATGGGAGAAAAACAAGCAAGTTTAATAATGTATACGTCCTATATACATGGAAGATACTCAGTAAAAATGAGTAACTTCCCTAAATGGCCCAGGCCATCACCTTGAAGACCATCTTTAGCTAAAGACAAAAGATTGGGGGTGGGGGTGGACAGTTATGGGAGATTATCAGGCACAGCAGATAAACAAGTATATGATTGTTATGTAGATCTAAGTTGGCCCCTTCTGCATTGATACTTTTCTAGAGATTTAGTTATTCTCCTCTTTCTAGTACAGAGAGGGAGTGTGTGTGTGCTTGTGAAGTCACATCTGTCATGTCTGACTCTTTGTGCCCCTATGGACTGTAGCTCACCAAGCTCCTCTGTTTATGGCATTCTCCAGGCAAGAATACTGGAGTAAGTTGCCATTTCCTTCTCCAGGGAATCTTCCCAATCTAGGGATAGAACCCAAGTTTCTTAAGTTCTGGAAACACTCTCAAAAATGGATATTTTCTTCCTAAATATTTGTAAAATGTCTCTTACAAAAGGGTAACTGCTGGGTGTGTGTATCCATGCTCAGTGGCTCAGTCGTGTCTGACTCTGTGACCACATGGGCTGTCACCTTCCAGCCTCCTCTGTCCATTGAATTTTCCAGGCAAGAATGTTGGAGTTGGTTGCTATTTCCTTCTCCAAGGGATCTTCCCGACCCAGGGATCGAACCTGAGTCTCTTTTGTCTCCTGCATTTGCGGGCGGATTCTTAACTATCGTACCACCTGGGTTACTCTAAACTTGTAGGTATTCAGAGCTTTTCCTGTGTCTGCTGTTTCTTAAAATAATAAACCAAAAATAAACTTTTATGCCAAAGATGCATATTTGGGGGCAGCATATTCTGCTTCACTCACTGCTTTAAGATTTCTTAGCAAGTTTTGTTATTTTGGGGTGAATTGAAAGTTTTCAAACCACAGACTTATTGTAAAAATCTTTGAAAAGAGTGGATCTAATAGAATTTACCTACAAGGAAAATTGCATCTGTCTATCATTAAGAAGTTAAATAGTGTTAGTCACTCAGTCATGTTGGACTCTTTTTTTTTTTGACCCATAGACTGTATGTAGCCACCAGGCCCCTCTGTCCATGGGATTCTCCAGGCAAGAATACTGGAGTTGCCATTCTCTTCTCCAGGGGATCTTCCTGACCCAAGGGTCCAACCTTGGTCTTCTGCATTCAGATTTTTTACTGAGCCACCAGGGAAGCCCTTAATTTGCATAAGACAAGTTTCATCTTACTATAATAGAACTATAAAAGGCTACTTGAGTATACATTCACATGCATATCCACATATGCTTATTTTTATCAAATTCTGAGTCTTTAAGTGAAAGTGAAAGTCACTCAGTCTTGTCTGACTTTTTGCGACCCCATGGACTATACAGTCCATGGAATTTTCTAGGCCAGAATACTGGAGTGGGTAGCCTTTCCCTTCTCCACGGTATCTTCCCAACTCAGGGATGGAACCCAGGTCTCGCACATTGCAGGCAGATTCTTTACCAGCTGTATGTACATGCTATGTATTGCACTGTCTGCAATTATCTTATTTTAAAGAAGATTGTCAATAATTTTCTAAAATAAATGATTGTGGAAAAATAATCTTTTATTCAATTTTGAAATAAAATATAGTAAAATTATAAAAGAGAAAATGATAATGAATTTAAATATGATTAAAATAAAGTCTCAGCTTCTTTTTCTCTTTGTAAAACAGTGAGTGTGCGAATGTGCAATAATTGTTGTAGCTTTTGCATTTGTTTTCATTGTATTTCAACCTTTTAAAGGATAGCATTTTCCGTTTCTTGAAGCCATACTCTCTTTTTGATAGTATTAAGTCCTTTCCACTTCCCTTTTAACTTCTATTATAATTTAATTTTAAGGTACGAAAGATGAAAAGAAAGTGAAGTCGCTCAGTCGTGTCCGACTCTTTGCGACCCCATAGACTGTAGCCTACCAGGCTCCTCTGTCCATGGGATTTTCCAGGCAATAGTACTGGAGTGGATTGTCATTTCCTTCTCCAGAGGATCTTCCTGACCCAGGGCTAGAACCCGGGTCTCTCGCATTGTAGACAGACGCTTTACCATCTGAGCCACCAGGGAATAGGCTATAATAATGAACTCAGTTTTAACTAGGCCATCATTTTGTATTGACTTTTCAGTATGATTTCAGTTGAAGGAAAAAAGTAATAAAGCCTTGGCATGGGGTGACCTGGGTCAGTTGGAGAGCCTCTACTTCAGCATCAGAGCAAGCTCAGCTGCTCATCCCAGGATCCTGCAAAGGTGTATCAGGTTCCCACAGGACCACAGCATCCTTACTGTCATTAAATAAACCTTCATTTGAGGAATAAAACAGCTAACATTAATACCAACGGGGATTTTCAAAAATTTCTGTGTGATTGAGTTCCTATTAAGTGGCACATTGGAAAAGTCATCAAGCACATCTGTGTTTTACAGGGAACTCTGTCATAACAAGAGTTAATGGTTTGTGTACCTTCTATTAGGACTTCCCTTGTGGTTCAGCTGGTAAAGAATCCACCTGCAATGCAGTAGACCTAGGTTCGATCCCTGGGTTGGGAAGATCCCCTGGAGAAGGGAAAGGCTACCCACTCCAGTATTCTGGCTTGGAGAATTTCGTGGACTGTAGTCCATAGGGTCATAAAGAGTCAGACATGACTGAGCGACTTTCACTTCACTTCACTTCACTTCATCCTTTATTAAATGGTCTTAATAATCAATTTTCAGTGTCTTTATTGTAAAACTCTTGAAGAAATTTTAAAAAATGTAGCCCTGACTCTTTAATTGATAACTATAGCTAACCTCTACTCCTATTTCTATTATATTTTAATTGCTCTGGGCAGGCTTCTTAAGGTGTCATCCATTCTTTAAAATTTGGATAGTTACCTTCATTTTAGCTTACTTCAACATAGTACAGATGGAAACATTCTTTTCATACTCAACTTTAGGTCAGAGCACTCTAAAATTAACTAATTATAGTGAAATCACGATTCTGCATTTTGTATTGAAAGGAAGTTGGTGATAACCTCTGAGGAAAATAATGCAATGTGGTTAACCATTGTTCCTGTTTCCTCTATTGTAACTAGCTTGATCAGTTACATATGCAACAATAAGTTCCTGAATTACCAAGAAGGAAATGTTTCCTGGCCACTATGCATAAGGTACTTTGATGTCAAATACCTCAAACTTCCGCTATCTAGACGTTGAGGTAACTTCTGTCCCTTCCTTCAGGATGGATAGCACATAATCCATATATTTTACTAACTAAACACACTTTAGGATATTTAGTCTTTTAGGTATCATCTAAAACCGGATTGAAATTTGAATGACTGGTTAGATTTCCTGCAGTTATCATTGCTAATATTTAATTAAAATTGATAATAGATTGTTTATAATCATGAACAAGGAGGATATAATGTAATGTAACATCATATCATTTGCAGTCTTTTCAGATGATTGTACAGAGGGGAAAAATATTGAGCTGGAAGGTTATCAGCAAAAATAGAATATAGCAAAAGTTAAAAATAGCACTGTCTTCCTTGTCTTTTTCAATCTAAGTAGAAAACTCCTCGTATGATTTTTCACCAGATCTGCAAAGTACTTTAAAGTTTCATTTTTAATTGAGGTAACCCTGAGCTTTTTGAAGTGTAACCAGTGACAGACTAAAGTGACATTTTGATTACACACCAGTAGAATTGTGAAATACTGTTACTCTCTATCACGGCTGGGAACCTTAATTGGTGTACACAGTCTAACTAAAGGAACAGCAACCACAACAACAAAGCAGATAGAAATAAATAACTGAATCATAGGACCTTTTTATATCATTTCTCTCACAGATCATGCACAGAAAAAAAGGAGCTATAGATTTTTCATTCCATTTTTTTTTTGTTTTTTGTTTTTTTGTTTGAATCAATAAAGAATGCCTCCTGGTTTTTGTTTTTTTTTTCATTTTTCTTCGCCTTAGTTCTTAAAACAATGACTAATTGCAGATGAAAGATCTTAATTACAGGTTAATCATTTTCCAGTTAAATCGTTAATGAAGCAAGTCTAAGGATATACTTTTTGCTACCATTTTCATTCATATTTTTCTGAGATGAACATTGCTTTAATATCTTCATCATGATCAGTGATGGATATTTAGAGATACATTAATGAATCAGAGAGAATAGTACAATTACAGAGTGCTTTTCTTTATGTAGTATCCTGTAGTATACTCCCACATTGTTAAATGATAAATAAGATCAGTGTATAGCCTTGAAATTTATCTCATAGATATAGTTACACAAAACAATTTATATTCTAAGAAAGTTAACTGCAATATGAATTATAATAGCAAAAATATATTTTACAAAATAGTATATAAACTAAGGTAGTTTATATAGTAAGTAAGTTACCTTATATAGTAAGGTAGCATATAAACTAAGGTAGCTCAGCTGGTAAAGAATCCACCTGTAATGCAGGAGATGCTGGTTCTATTCCTAGGTCAGGAAGATCCACTGGAGAAGGGATAGACTGCGCCACCCACTCCAGTGTTCTTGGGCTTCCCTGGTGGTTCAGCTGGTAAAGAATCCTCATGCTATGTGGAAGACCTGGGTTTGATCCCAGGGTTGGGAAGATCCCCTGGAGAAGGGAAAGGCTACCCACTCCAGTATTCTAGCCTGGAGAATTCCATGGACTTCTTGGGGGTCACAAAGAGACACAACTGAACAACTTTCAGTTTCATTTCTTTCATATAAACTATTTATCCATGGTGACCTTATTTCTTAACAGAATATTTTGCTGCTCTTTAAATAAATAAAATACAGTAGATCTATATTTATCGATAAAGAGTTGTCTTATATATGGCTATATAAGAATGGAAGTTTTGGTTAATATAATGTCATCATTTTTGTATATATGTATAAAGAGACTTTGACTGTGTGGATCTCAATAAACTGTGGAAAATTCTGGAAGAGATGGAAATACCAGACCACCTGACCTGCCTCTTGAGAAACCTATATGCAGGTCAGGAAGCAACAGTTAGAACTGGACATGGAACAACAGACTGGTTCCAAATAGGAAAAGGAGTACGTTAAGGCTGTATATTGTCACCCTGCTTATTTAACTTATGCACAGAGTACATCATGAGAAATGCTGGGCTGGAGGAAGCATAAGCTGGAATCAAGATTGCCGGGAGAAATATCAATAACTTCAGATGTGCAGATGACACCACCCTTATGGCAGAAAGTGAAGAGGAACTAAAAAGCCTCTTGATGAAAGTGAAAGTGGAGAGTGAAAAAGTTGGCCTAAAGCTCAACATTCAAAAAACTAAGATCATGGCATCTGGTCCCACCACTTCATGGGAAATAGATGGGGAAACAGTGGAAACAGTGTCAGACTTTATTTTTCTGGGCTCCAAAATCACTGCAGATGGTGACTGCAGCCATGAAATTAAAAGACGCTTACTCCTTGGAAGGAAAGTTATGACCAACCTAGATAACATAATAAAAAGCAGAGACATTACTTTGCCAACCAAGGTCTGTCTAGTCAAGGCTATGGTTTTTCCAGTGGTTATGTTTGGATGTTAGAGTTGTACTGTGAAGAAAGCTGAGCGCCGAAGAATTAATGCTTTTGAACTGTGGTGTTGGAGAAGACTCTGGAGAGTCCCTTGGACTGCATGGAGATCCAACCAGTCCATTTTAAGCAAGATCAGTCCCAGGTGTTCATTGGAAGGACTGATGCTAAAGGTGAAACTCCAATACTTTGGCCACCTCATGCAAAGAGTTGACTCATTGGAAAAGACCCTGATGCTGAGAGGGATTGTGGGCAGGAGGAGAAGGAGATGACAGAGGATGAGATGGCTGGATGGCATCACCGACTCGATGGACATGAGTTTGAGTGAACTCCGGGAGTTGGTGATGGACAGGGAGGCCTGGAGTGCTGCGATTCATGGGGTTGCAAAGAGTCAGACATGACTGAGTGACTGAACTGAACTGAACTGATAAAGAGACTTATAAATATGCATGGGTATACATGTAAAATATTCATATATATATGTAGATATATGTGTATTTGAAATATACAAACGCATATGCAGATGAATGTATATGTATAAATATCTAAAATATACATTCACATGTACAGATATACATAAATGAATATTTATGACTTAACATTTATTATTTTATTATAATACAAAAAGTAGATAGTTGTTTTCCCTGGGTGGGAGGGTAAGTGGTTGTCAGTTTTATCTTTTTTTAACAGTGCTTGAAACTTTTTATCACATACATTTAATGATTTATAATAATTGTTGTTCATAGTCACTAAGTCCTGTTCGACTTTTTGCCACCCCATGGACTGCAGCATTCCATGCTCCTTTGTCCTCCACTATGTCCTGGAGTTTGCTCAAATTCATGTCCATTAAGTCAGTGATTCTATGTAACCATCACATCCTCTGCTGCCCTCTTCTCCTTTTGCCTTCGATTTTCCCAGCATCAGGGTCTTTTCCAGTAAGTTTGTTCTTCATATCAGGTGGCCAAAGTATTGGAGCTTTAGTTTCAGCCTCAGTCCTTCCAGTGAATATTCAGGGTTGATCTCCTTTAAGATTGACTGGTTTGATCTCCTTCAAGTCCAAGGGACTCTCAAGAGTCTTCTCCAGCATCGCAATTCAGAAGCATCATTTCTTCAGTGCTCAGGCTTCTTTGTGGCCCGTTTCTCATATCCATACATGACTACTAGAAAAATCATAGTTTTGACCGTATGGGCCTTTGTCAGCGAGATATCTCTGCTTTATAATACACTGTCTAGGTTTGTCATGGTTTTCCTTCCAAGGAGCAAGCGTCTTTTAATTTCATGGCTGCAGTCACCATCTGCAGTGATTTTGGATCCCAAGAAAATAAAGTCTGTCACTGCTTCCACATTTTCCTTTTCTATATGCTATGAAGTGATGGGACCAGATGCCATGATTTTATTTCTTAGTTTTTTGACTGTTGAAATTCAAGCCAGCTTTTTTACTCTCCCCTTTCACCCTCCTCAAGACGCTCTTTGGTTCCTCTTTACTGCCATTAGAGTGGTATCATTTGCATATCTGAGGTTGTTGATATTTCTCCCGGCATTCTTATTTCCAACTTATAATTCATCTAGCATGGCATTTCACATGATGTACTCTGCATAGAAGCTAAATACACAGAGTGACAATATATAACTTTTTTGTACTACTTTCTCAATTTTGAACCAGTTGTTTCATGTATGGTTCACACTGTCCTTGACCCAAATACAGGTTTCTCAGGAGACAGGTAAGGTGGTCTGATACTCCAGTCTCTTCAAGAATTTTGCATAGTTTGTTGTGATCCACACAGTCAAAGGCTTTAGTGTAGTCAGTGAAACAAAAGTAGGTGTTTTTCTGAACTGTCTTGCTTTCTAAATGATCTAACGAGTGTTGGCATTGTGATCTCAGATTCCTCTGCCATTTCTAAACCCAGCTTGTACATCTGGAAGTTCTCAGTTCACATACTGCTGAAACCTAGTAAATCTTGCTAGTCTGTGAAGTGAGCACAATTCTACACTAGTTTGAATGTTCTATGACATTGGCCTTCTTTGGGACTGGAATGAAAACTGAACTTTTTCAGTCCTGTGGCGACTGCTGATTTTTCCAAATTTGCTGACATGTTGAGTGTAACACTTTAACATCATCTTTTAGAATTTTAAATAGCTGGGCTGGAATTCCATCAGCTCCATTAGCTTTGTTCAGAGTAATGTTTCCTAAGGCCCACTTGACTTTGCACTCCAGGATGTGCGGCTACTCTAGGTGAGTGATCATGGTTATCTGGATCCTTAAGACCTTTTCTGCATAATTCTTTCTTATAGTATTCTTGTCACCTCTTCTTAATCTCTTCTGCTTCTGGCAGATCCCTACAGTTTCTGTCTTTTATCATGCCCATCCTTGCATGAAATATTCCCCTGGTATCTCCAGTTTTCTTGAAGAGATCTGTAGTCTCTCTCTTTCCCAGACTTGTTTTCCTCCATTTCTTTGCATTGTTCATTTAAGACGACCTTTTTGTCTCTCCTTGATATTCTCTGAAACTCTTTATTTAGTTGGATATATCTTTCCCTCTCTCCTGTCTTTTGCTTCTCTTCTTTCCTCAGCTATCTGTAAAGCTCCTCAGATAACCACTTTGTCTTCTTGCATGTCTATTTCTTTGGGATAATTTTTGTGGTTTCATCCTGCAAGACTCTCATTTTCAGGAGCTTCTGACTAGTGGTTATTCAACATCATTTTCATTGGCTTCAATGAAATTGAAATTCTAGTTTTTATAAATGAAATAAAATAAATTTATTTTATACATTTGTAATGAAAAAGTGATGATAAAGAAGTTGACAGCATGGTCAAAGACATATCTATGTATATATTGATCCATCTGACAATTTATACTAGTGTTAAGTGGAGAGAGAGATTTGAATGGAGTTAATCAAGTAAGTGAATGTTTATTAGTGAATATTGCCTTGTAGGGGCTTCCCTGGTGGCTCAGATAGTAAAGAATCCGAGAGATTTGGGTTCAGTGCAATGCGAGAGACCAGGGTTCACTCTCTGGGCTGGGTAGATCCCTTGGAGAAATGGCTACCCACTCCAGTATTCTGTCCTGGAGAATTCCATGGACAGAGGAGCCTGGCAGGCTACAGACCGTGGGGTCGCAAAGAACCAGACACAACTGAGCGACTTTCACTCATTCACTCATTGCCTTGTAATGACACTTTTTGCTGCTTTAAACAACCTTGTAATTTCAGTCTACTTAAGTAAAGAATACTAGGTTAAAAGCCCCTATGTATGTCACTTGAAATTATATCCATTTTTCTTCCTCTTGAGAGAGAGACAATTAAATATACTTAAAATTTCCATTTGTGAAATTGATGACTGTGAGTATTGCATAATAGGAATTAATTTTACTCATTATAGATAAGAAAATTAGTGTTTTGTTCGTATTTAACATTCTAGGTTTTAGTGACATTTAACTGATTACTTATTTCAAAGTTGCAGAGTTAGTTTGTTGCAGAAATAGTCTGTGTATTCTGCAGGGACTATTCTTTTAAGGGTGGTGAAGCTTAATCTTGTCTCCCAACTCTGGATTCCTGAATCTTGACTATGAATTTGAAGTTCCTTTTTAGCCCTCATTTCTTCTTAACAATATCTCACTTTTTCTCACTAAGGCATCCATAAAGCCATTTATTAGAGTGGATAAATGGAAGCAATTCTCTCTTTCTGTTGTCAGGTTCTACCTCTTTAACTCATTGATTGATTCATTCATAAATACATATTGATAACATTCTACATGTACTGGAAGTAGTGATGGGATCTAAAAAGTCAGCAGTAAACTAGAGAAATAGGATTGTTGCCCTGTTGCCTGTACAGGGTAGTAGGGAGAAAGATACTGAGGACTTCATGGATTCATTTTGTCCAATACTGATATTAGCATGAAAGAAATAGAGTAGCTTTGCGTGTGCAGGGGCTGTTACAACATAGGAAGCCCATTGTGCTGTGGAAACATGTAAGATGGGATCCTGTCAGGCTCACCTTCTTCTGGGTCTTGGCCCGATCTCCCTTTGTAAGAAGGACAGAACATGTTGGACTTGCCTGGCCAGCAATTCTGACACTTTTAAATTCTCATTTAGTCTGTAAACTAGTAAGATTCAAATACTAGGCTGGATTAATTACCAGCTGGTTTTTTTAGAAAAAATATTTATATATAGACACACTGACATACACATACATGGGCTTCCCTAATAGCTCAATGGGTAAAGAATCCTCCTGCAATGCAGGAGACATGATCTCTGAAAGGGGTGGTGGAGAGGGGGAGATCCCCTGGAGGAAAATGGCAACCAACTGTAGTATTCTTGCTTGAATAATCCCATGGACAGAGGAGCCTGGTGGGCTACTGTCTAAATGGTCACAAAGAGTTGGACACGACTGAGTGCCTAAGTGTGCAAAGCTTATACAAATATACATATTTATATATAAATATATATATTAAATGTAGAAGATGTCATCTGTCTCTGTATTTGCAACAAAAATACTTTGTGCAGTTACTCATGAGGTCTGAGGATTTTCCTCCTTTTCTTTCTTTTTTAGATAATATAGACTGCTCTGGCTCAAGTGCTGGCTTGAAAATTTATTTGAAGAGTATTTCCCATTAATCAAAAACTTATTGCTCTATGGTTGTTTCTTGTATTATACTCTCAGATAATTTATTCAACAGCAACAGGAGCCTGGAGTTTTATTGTTCAGTCAACTTTGTGCTCACTTATTTGTAGGCTATGCTTCCATGCTGCTTTATAGCCTTGAAAGACTTCCCTATTATTGGTGAAGTAATTCCATTGTTTTACTTCAGCTCACTTCACATCTACATATTCAGTGTTTTTTGCACATTATTTAGGTTAAACAAGTACCATTTTATTTCTCTGAATGGACTTTCTTAATTCTAGCCTGTACAGCTGGTATAAAATCTTGTCCAAGCATTACTAAACTATGTATAGCGTTCTCTGCACATACTAGGGGCTTCCCTTGTGGCTCAGCTGGTAAAGAATCTGCCTGCAATGCTGGAGACCTGGGTTCCATCCCTGGGTTGGGGAGATCCCCTGGAGAAGGAAACGGCTACCCACTCCGGTATCCTGGCCTGGAGAATTCCATGGACTATATAGTCCTTGGGGTTGCACATGTCGGATAGGGCTGAACAACTTTCACTACACACACTGAGCTCTTTTATGTTTCTGTGTCTTTGATTTTGCCCTTCCATCTCCCTAAAATACTGTTTTCTCACATCCTCAAATTGTTTATTCAACAAATCGAAAATCTCTTTGGGAGAAAGGAGTCTCTGATGCCTCAAAATTGAGGATCTCCTTACTCACTTTTGTTCCAATGCTGCCCTCATATCACATGTCTTGGAGAGGTGTCATGAGGGTTTCCATATTTCTGTGTGATGTAACTTCATATTCTGCAGATCCAGGCCTAGGACTTTGGAGCAGAGGTTTTTCTGAGAACTTTACTTTTCTGTATAGTGGCTATTCTGCATCAGGGCATTTTTTTTTTTTTTAAACCATAGCACAGTGTAGTTAAATCATTTACTTATCCTTCTCTTCATATGTAGTAGACAGACTTTAATGCCTTTGATATATTTAACATATTTTTACTTCTTGTAATCCAAATATCTAGAAAGTGGTTGAAATTACTGAATTCATTTATGAAATTATTAAAATTATTTAAAATAATTTACTCATTTATGTGTAAAGGCAGTGGTGACACAAAAGAATGTAATGGTTTTCTCAGAGATTTTTCCTAAGCTTGTTGATATTAAACTAAAGATTTACTGTAAAGTAATATCTGAAGACCTTTTCTCAATAAAGAAATACTGGCGAGAACTAGAAATGACCTATATACACATCTTGAATAAAATTAAAAATTTTTCTGAGTTAAATCAGTTTAAAGCAATGGCTTCTTTTGAATATATAATTGTTATTCCTAATTGGCTCTTAGATCATATAAATTCAATAACTATTGTAAATATTTGCCATTTCAAAATTATAATTTGAATTATTGATCCTTTCTAGGAATTTCTGAAGGCTACTTTTGAGAAACACATGAATTTAAGAATAGATTGCTTTCTTGGATTATATTCTTCCTATTTGTTTACTGGGTCCATATTATATTGTTAGAAACTAGAAATTCTAATTTCACAGTGTATGCTACATAGTATCGTTATCGTTTATTTGCTACTAATTCATATATACGGTAACAAAACAGTGGTAAGAGTCTTATTTCTTTGAGAGCATTTGCATTGTATACTTTTGAGAGGACATAAGTGGAAAAAGATAATTTTCTTTGACAGCAGGATATCTTATTCATATAAGATATACCCCTAGTTCAATCATTGTACATACATGTCTCAGATTTTCTTTTGTTCTTTAAAAATGTATTTATATTAATCATATAAACTACATTTTTTGGTATTTTTCCTTTGATGTTTGATACTACTAATATATCTGCACACACACATATATATATATATATATATATATATATATATATATATATATGAATGAATACTCTTAATTCATTGTCATTAACTGGAAGACAAAGTAGAATCTGGAAATCTTTTTTGACTTATCAAATGTTGGAATGAGTTAGGTTGGAATGACTCATATAAAGCTCTGAACTCGGTACTTACTGACTTTCCACTTTTAATCCATACTATATCCCTACAAGCTAAGTATTGTTAATAAGCTTGCATCATGCAATTTCCGTACTCAAAAACATCTAGAAGTCCCCCATAGCTTGTTAAATTCAAATTTGTTCTCTGACATTCATGGCCCTCCAAATCCCAATGAGATCCAACCTCTAGTCTCAGCTGTGACTCTTCCTCCATTCATGCTTCATTCAACAATAAAACTGAATTGTTTGGCTTGTGCAGACTCTATTACTTTTTTCCCCCTACTCTGTATTTCCTTTGGCTTATCTTTACTGGAGCACTTGCTCTTGTATCACTTCTGACTGTTCAAATTCAACTTATACTTCAGAACCCGTTTCAGAACTCTGTAACTAAGAAACCTCTTCTGATTTATTTGTTCAACAAATATTAAACTGCCAGGCATCCGTCAAGGGCACAATGAATAAAAAATGTAAAATCCCTATGATCACAAGCTTACTTATTTGGCAGAAGTGTTTGCCAATAAGTAAATAAACAAAAATATAAAATATTAGATGATGATAAGTACTATGACGGAAAAGACTGAAAATGCCTTATAAGTGTGGACTAGGAAAGGAAGGCTGATATTTTACGGAGGGTGATCGGGAATATGTCCTTCCAGATGAGGGCACATTTTCAGAGAGACAAGAATGAGGCAGCATGGGGAGGGGGGGAATAAGTCATGAAGCTATCCAATAAAAGATAGTAAAGGAGAGTGAGTTCAAGAACTCTGGAGGCAGCAGCACGCTCCATGTGTTTACAAAATAGTCAAGAGGAGCTTGTGGCTAAAGAGGAGTGAGTGAGCTGGAGAGTCTTTAAAACGGTGAGAGATAGGTTATTTATTTGACTTTTTTCTTGTTTCTTGAGGTGTGCCTGTATTGCTATGAACTTTCCCCTTAGGACTGCTTTACCGTGTCCCACAGGTTTTGGGTTGTTGTGTTTTCATTTTCATTCGTTTCTATGCAAATTTTGATTTCTTTTTTGATTTCTTCTGTGATTTGTTGGTTATTCAGCAGCGTGTTGTTCAGCCTCCATATGTTGGAATTTTTAATAGTTTTTCTCCTGTAATTGAGATCTAATCTTACTGCATTGTGGTCAGAAAAAATGCTTGGAATGATTTCTATTTTTTTGAATTTACCAAGGCTAGCTTTATGGCCCAGGATGTGATCTATCCTGGAGAAGGTTCCATGTGCACTTGAGAAAAAGGTGAAATTCATTGTTTTGGGATGAAATGACCTATAGATATCAATTAGGTCTAACTGGTCTATTGTATCCTTTAAAGTTTGTGTTTCCTTGTTAATTTTCTGTTTAGTTGATCTATCCATAGGTGTAAGTGGGGTATTAAAGTCTCCCACTATTATTGTGTTATTGTTAATTTCTCCTTTCATACTTGTTAGCATTTGTCTTACGTACTGTGGTGCTCCCGTGTTGGGTGCATATATATTTATAATTGTTATATCTTCTTCTTGGATTGATCCTTTGATCATTATGTAGTGACCTTCTTTGTCTCTTTTCACAGCCTTTGTTTTAAAGTCTATTTTATCTGATATGAGTATTGCTACTCCTGCTTTCTTTTGGTCCCTATTTGCATGGAAAATCTTTTTCCAGCCCTTCACTTTCAGTCTGTATGTGTCCCTGTTTTGAGGTGGGTCTCTTGTAGACAACATATGTAGGGGTCTTGTTTTTGTATCCATTCAGCCAGTCTTTGTCTTTTGGTTGGGGCATTCAACCCATTTACATTTAAGGTAATTACTGATAAGTATGTTCCCGTTGCCATTTACTTTATTGTTTTGGGTTCGAGTTTATACACCGTTTTGTGTTTCCTGTCTAGAGAATATCCTTTAGTATTTGTTGGAGAGCTGGTTTGGTGGTGCAGAATTCTCTCAGCTTTTGCTTGTCTGAATAGCTTTTGATTTCTCCTTCATATTTGAATGAGATCCTTGCTGGGTACAATAATCTGGGCTGTAGGTTATTTTCTTTCATCACTTTAAGTATGTCTTGCCATTCCCTCCCTTCCCTAATTACCAACTGCTTGAATCTGCCCATTGGAACTAGAGGAAGGTCCTGGAGGCTGAATGAAGCCTATTTCCTGTAATGGAAGAAATGAGACACAAAAAGGCTTTTGTGCCCAGGAGCCCTGCAGGGGCCTGCTTCATTTCAGTTTTGTAAAATAAATAAGTATGTTTAAAAGGATAAGAAATCACAGAGAAAAAAATTTGAAGAAGATTGAAAAGTCTTTCTTGATCTTCAAAGCTACCATTACTTTTTTTTTTTATCTTGTGTCACATACTTTTTTAAGCCCTTTACTTCCATTATCCATATTTAAACCTCTTAGCAGCCCTAGGAAATATAGATATTATTATTGTTATATTTTTACATATGAGGTACTTAGAAGCAGAGAGGTGAATTATAAGAAAATATTGTATCTGTCTCCCTGTGTATTTAGAGAAGAAACAGTACAACAGGGTATAAATATATCAGAATGTTAATAGTGTTACTGTTCAGCCGCTCAGTCATGTTCAACTATTGGAGACCCTATGGACTGCGGCTCCACTGTCCTTCACTATCTCCCAGAGTTTGTGAAAGTGTTAGTGTCTCAGTTGTGTCTAACTCTTTGCAACCTCATGGGCTGTAGCACACCAGGCTCCTCTATACTGGAGTGTGTGGCCATTTCCTTCTCCAGGAGATCTTCTTGACCAAGGGATCTTTTGACTCTGGTCTCCTGCATTGCAGGCAGATTCTTTACCACCTGAGCCACCAGGGAAGTTTGCTGAAATTCATGTCCATTGAGTTGATGATGCCATCCAACCATCTCATCCTCTGTCATCCCCTTCTCCTCATGCCCTCAAGTCTTTCCCAGCATCAGGGTCTTTTCCAGTGAGTCAACTCTTTGCATCAAGTAGCCAAAGTATTGGGGCTTCAGTTTCAACATCAGTCCTTCCAATGAATAGTCAGAGTTGATTTCCTTTCTAACTGACTTGTTTAATCTCTTTGCTGTCCAAGGGACTGTCTCCCTTGGACAGCTGTCCAGGAGTCTTCTCCAGTTTGTATAATATTTATCTGCATCTCTTTTGAGAAAATAGGTTGATTTTGTATAATTATTTTAAAATTACTATACTTAGATGACTAGAATATTGCTTTCATAACCCGATAGACATTAAATGTGAAAATCATGCATTTAAACTCAGTTTACCAAACTTTTCTCATTTGATATTTGAGAAACTATGATATTTGTATTCAGATTTGGTTTCAAATTCTGTTCATTGGGCAATTAAAGTAGACTCTCTGAACTACAGTGTCTTATATATTCAGTTCAGTTTAGTTGTTCAGTCAGATATACTGACTCTATGTGACCCCATGGACTGCAGCACACCAGGCTTCCCTGTCCATCACCAACTCCCTGGGCTTACTCAAATTCATGTCCATTGAGTCCGTGATGCCATCCAACCATCTCATCCTCTGTTGTCCCCTTCTCCTCTCACCTTCAATCTTTCCCAGAATCAGGATCTTTTCTAGTGAGTCAGTTCTTTGCATCAGGTGGCCAAAGTATTGGAGTTTCAGCTTCAGCATCAGTCCTTCCAATGAATATTCAGAACTGATTTCCTTTAGGATGGACTGGTTGGATCTCCTTGCAGTCCAAGGGACTCTCAAGAGTCTTCTCCAGCACCATAGTTCAAAAGCATCAATTCTTTAGTGCTCAGCTTTCTTTATAGTCCAACTCTCACATTCATACATGACTACTGGAAAAACCATAGCTTTGACTAGATGGACCTTTGTTGGCAAAGTATTGTCTCTGCTTTTTAATATGTTCTCTGAAAGTGAAAGTGAAATTGCTCAGTCATGTCCGACTTTTTGCGACCCCATGGACTGTAGCCCACCAGGCTCCTCCGTCCATGGGATTGTCCAGGCAAGAATACTGGATTGGGTTGCCATTAGTCATAACTTTTCTTCCAAGGAGCAAGCATCTTTTAATTTCATGGCTACAGTCACCATCTGCAGTGATTTTGGAGCCCCCCCAAATAAAGTTTCTCACTGTTTCCATTGTTTCCCCATCTATTTGCCATGAAGTGATGGAAACAGATGCCATGATCTTATTTTTCTGAATGTTGAGTTTTAAGCCAACTTTTTCACTCTTCTCTTGCACTTTCATCAAGAGGCTCTTTAGTTCTTCTTCACTTTCTGCCATAAGGGTGGTGTCATCTGCATATGAGATTATTGATATTTCTCCTGGCAATCTTGATTCCAGCTTGTGCTTCATCTACCCCAGCATTTCACATAATGTACTCTGCATATAAGTTAAATAAGCAGGATGACAATGTACAGCCTTGACATACTCCTTTCCTGATTTGGAACCAGTCTGTTGTTCCATGACCAGTTCTACCTGTTGCTTCTTGACCTGGATGCAGATTTCTCAGGAGGCAGGTGAAGTGGTCTGGTATTCCTATCTCTTGAAGAATTTTCCACAGTTCATTGTGATCCACACAGTCAAAAGCTTTGGCCTAGTCAATAAAGCAGAAATAGATGTTTTTCTGAAACTCTCTTGCTATATCTTATGTTTATAAACTGAAGGTAATAATCCCAAGGTTTCAGGCTTGTTTTCAGGACACTTTTAGGCACAATGTCTGCTGCATAATAAAACACAATAAATGACCTTTATTATTATGTTCGTATTGTGTATGTTTTTGGGTTAAATTAGGTAAATAAGACAAAGGATGTATTATTATAATATATGTAAAATAGTGTAACTGGTCTGCTGCTACTGCTAAGTCACTTCAGTCACGTCTGACTCTGTGTGACCCCATAGATGGAAGCCCACCAGGCTCCGCCATCCCTGGGATTCTCCAGGCAAGAACACTAGAGTGGGTTGCCTGTATCTAATAAATTACTGTGGAAATTAATACTAGTTTGTAACTTTGCTTAATTTTTTTCAATTTCATTTGTAGTCAGTGTCATGACTTGATTATAGACTATTGTGCTACTTTGGAGATGGTGTTTATTTTCTTAATTTTTTCATATTTAATGTGTATTGATTTCTTTTTAGTTTAAAATGCTGTCGATATTTTTAAATAGGTTTGATTACACTTAAATAATCAGTGAAGGATCATTTTTAGATTCTGGTTTAGTGTGGGCCAGGGTGATTTAGTGAAAAATTCTACTGACGTCAGTGTGGGTTCATTCTGCATTCATGTTTTAGGATTAGGTCCAGTTCCATAAAAATCATTGTAACTATGATATTTATGTGGTACTGTCTTGAGTGTAAGTTAAGATATTCCTTTATTCACTTATATTTTTAAAAACAGCAGACAAAAATGTTTTCTGTTGTTATGTAAATGTTTCCTTTTATAGTTAAAATTGTTTTTAAAATTCATAAAATGAGAACTATTGAAATGACATAAAATAATGACCTTTAAAATAATGACTTAAGCCTCATTTCCTAATAGACTTGTATCTGTGTATGTGTATGTCTGTATGTATATATATATGTGTGTGTGTGTGTGGGGGGGTTGTTGTTGAGCTTAGTCCACTCAGTTGTGTCCAACTCTTTGTGACCCTGAGAACTGTAGCCCACCAAGCTTCTCTCTAAATGGTATTTTACCAGCAAGAATCCTGGAGTGGGTTGCCATTTCTGTTTCCAGGGGATCTTCCCAACTCAGGGATCAAACCAGCATCTCCTGTGTATCCTGCATTGCAGGTGGATTCTTTACTGTTGAGCCGTTGGTGAAGCCTATGTATGTGTGTGTGTGTGTGTGTGTGTGTATAGTGAATTTTTTTTCCTGTCTTACACCTGGCAATCCAAATGAACAGCTGTTATTGAATAGATGACAATTAGTGTGACTGAATTACATCTTTTCCTTGGGAGAAGAATGTTAAAAATATAGAAAATAATGTAATCTTCTCCAGTGTACTTCAGAATTATCAGTCTACTTAACTATTATTGTATAATTTACATTATATTGGTTCAGCTTGCCTCTAAGTTCAGTTATCCCCATTGGCTTTCACTCTTCTTTAATGGCACTGGGTTTTTTAATTCCAGTTATTGTAAAATAAACTCAGGATAACATTGTAATGATTCTCAATAAAGCTAAACAAAACTAGGTCCATTGTGTGAAGGGCACTGACTATAATGAGCTCCATTATACTCACTCAGTTATAGATCTGTATGAATCACAGATTCATAGTGCTTCTCACTTTTCTGAAAGTAGATCTTTTAGCATCTCCTCCTAGATTAGAAATCATACTCTTCTTTTTAATAGTACCAAAAAAGTGTCACTGAGTTGAAGCGTTCTTCCAGTGATGGACCCACACAGAAATATCCCTCTGTCTCATGCAGTTTCTCTCTGTGGAGTCTCTTGGCATTGAGGAAACCATAAAAGCCATTCAGTTCAGTCGCCATTAGCTTAATGCAAAGAAAGCGCTGTTTGTTCAGGTATGAGATCGCCTGTAGGTCGAGAGTGGAAATACTAGAATCGTGTAAGTGAGAGCTAAAGGATAATTTTGTGATTCTCTGTGAAACAGCCTGGCATGCTACAGTCTGTGGGGTCACAGAAGACATGACCGAGTGACTGAACTGAACTGATGAAGCACTAGTTGTACTGATATAATTCCTGAGGCATTGGAATATGAAACTTTCTTCTAGGATGTGAGTAACTAGAACGTATTTTATAGACAGACTTTAAGAACTATATGTTCCAGGATATAATTAAAGACCCACTGTTTAAACTGGATCAAGGTAATCTGATTCCTTTTAAGCTGTGGGGTTGGGGCACATTGTCATTTTTATCATTTTTAGTTTTTTTTCTTTTTTTAATTTAAATTTATTTATTTTAATCAGAGGCTAATTACTTTACAATATTGTATTGGTTTTTCATTTTTAGTTTTGATTCTTTTTGATATATTGAGAAATGTTTGAAAGTGAGGGTTTTTTTATTTCACCTTTTCTACTTATACTGGATGAAGACTCCATTGAGTTATTGTTAAATGTGGTATGTGCTGTACTGTGCTTAGTCATTCAGTCATGTCTGACTCTTTGTGACCCCATGGACGGTAGTCCACTAGGCTTCTCTGTCCATGGGTATTCTCCAGACAAGGATACTAGAGTGAGTTGCCATGCCCTCCTCCAGGGGATCTTCCCAAAGCCAGGGACTGAACCCAGGTCTCCTGCATTGTAGGCAGATTCTTTATCACCAGGGAAGCCCTGAATGTGGTATATAATCTGACAAATGTATTACTGTATTCCCTTTGAGAAACAGTTCACAAAAGTTACAAGTTGCTCCAAAATTGCAAGTTTGGAAGGCCAGTCTGTTGATATTTTTATGACTTTAGGACTCAAACAAGTGTTATTTTTCTTTTGCAGTGAAATTAGAACCCATTGCTTTCCAATAAATTATATTTGAAAGGTCAAAAACCATATTGAATTCTGAACATTGACTCAAATACATCTTTCAAAACCAGACACAATTAGAATGTACAATATTTCTTTAGTGTCTTATTTTCATAAATTATATTAAAGACTCACAGTTTAAATTGGATCAAGGTGATCTGATTACTTTTAAGCTGTGGAATTGGGGTACATTGTCATTTTTATCATTTTTAATTTTGATTCTCTAAATTAAAGGACAGATATAAAACTTGCATATGTGCAGGGCTCTTTATCAGTTAATATATATATTATATATGTGTATAATATCATTTTATATATATATATATATATGAATTTATGTGAAACTTTACAAGCCAAAGAACTGAAATACTCATATGTCAAGTTTTGAGTTCAGTTTTAAAAATTAATACATGCAACAGAAATTTAAGTTAAAATGTCTAATTCTTCAAGTACATTTAATGATTTAGGAACTCTATGAATGGGGTCAAATTGCCAAGCCAGTTTAGCACCTTAGTCTGCACTGTGGGTCTCCACTGTGAGTACCCAAAAAGGTTTCTTTCTGAAACATACATTTACCTTAGGGAATCTTTCCAGATTTTGGTCCCAATTCAAATTCTGTTCTCTCTTTACTCCCCTAGATTGAAGATTAAAACCTTCTTTTATTTTCAGACCAGTTTTTGCCTATGGTATTATACCAGACTCTCTTTGTTGTGGCTCTTTGTGACTACATTGGCTCTACCCACAGGGCGGCTCTGACACCCTAAATAGATTCTGCCATAAAGAGAGGATAGTCTGCACACATGGGTAATAAGACCCTGATGTCTTTACTCAGCTCACAGAAACGAGGTAACCTGAGGACTTTGGACATTTTGAATTTTGGGCCTTAAATAGTGAGGACTTCATAAATGTGATTCTGTCTTGAGGTTATACTAGATACAAGTTGTTCCTCCTAATTAAAATGGTAGGGAGTTAGTAATGAAGGTTGCCCTGACCATGAGCTGTCAAATGTTCATTAGAATGCAGTGAGCGTATCTGTATTTCCTTGGTCATGAACTCTACACTGTCAGGGAGCTCCTACATGCCAGAAATTAGTGTAAGGCAGCCATCCACATTTTTGCTTAAATGTATCTTTGATGCGTTGAATGATGAAAGCCATTTAGTGAAGAAAAAATAGACTTTGAACAACATATTGATAGCTTACAGAACAATGTCGGATTAGTGATCTCCGAAGAAGATTTAGCTTCAGGACCAGGGACTAGGCTTGATCACTTAAGAGCTTTTGTGTAGCAGAGTTTTATTAAAGTAAGAAAAGGGACAGAGAAAGTGTCTGACACAGACATCAGAAGGGTGCGGAGAGTGCCCCCCAGCTAGTCTTATCAAGGCCTTATATACTTTTTTCAGACTCACTCTCATAACATACATCTTAAATTAACAAGATTAGAAGGAACAATTGAAAGATCTTACCAGACCCACTCCCATAATGTACATTATACACTGCAGATGGTGACTGCAGCCATGAAATTAAAAGATGCTTATTCTTTGGAAGGAAAGCTATGACCAACCTAGATAGCATATTCAAAAGCAGAGACATTACTTTGCCAACAAAGGTCCATCTAGTCAAAGCTATGGTTTTTCCAGTAGTCATGTATAGATGTGAGAGTTGGACTATAAAGAAAGCTGAGCGCCAAAGAATTGATGCTTTTGAACTGTGGTGTTGGAGAAGATTCTTGAGAGTCCCTTGGACTGCAAGGAGATCCAACCAGTCCATCCTAAAGGAGATCAGTCCTGGGTGTTCACTGGAAGGACTGATGTTGAAGCTGAAACTCCAATACTTTGGCCACCTGATGTGAAGAGCTGACTTATCTTAAAAGACCCTGACGCTGGAAAAGATTGAGGGCAGGAGCAGAAGGGTCTGACAGAGGATGAGTTGGTTGGATGGCATCACCAACTCAATGGACATGAGTTTGGGTAGACTCTGGCAGTTGGTGATGGACAAGGAGGCCTGGTGTGCTGTGGTTCATGGGATTGCAAAGAGTTGGACACAACTGAGCGACTGAACTGGACTGAACTGAACTGAACTGAACCAGACCCACTCCCATAATATACCTTTTAAGATTACAAGATTAGTCAGAAGGTTCTTGTTAAAGAGAAACATGTCCTCGAGCAGGATACATTGTTATATTGACTAAGACAAAGCAATGTAGAAAAAGACATTTGTCCTTTTCGCACCCCAGGACCCATTCTCCTCCTCAGGAATCCTGGACTTCTTATCAACCTACCTAGAAACTGACTCTGTCAATATCATGTAATATTCTAATTGCTCTTTCTTACTAAATGTAAAAAGGACATTAAAAAATATCTGACTTGCCAACTTCCGGTTTGCCGTTCTTCTCATTTCATATATCAATTCTCCTACTAAAATTTAATATTCTATGAGAGAGACATCCTGGTTCTTAAAAGATATAATTCTAACAAATCTAAATTTTTGAAAGGCAGTTTTAAAACTAATATAACTTTTGTTGTTGTTCAGTCGCTGTCTTGTGTCTGACTGTGATCCCATGGACTGTAGCATGCCAGGCCTCCTTGTCTTTCAATATCTCCTAGAGCTTCCCCAGACTCATGTCCATCGAGTTGGTGATGTCATCCAACCATCTCATCCTCTGTCATCCCTTTCTCTTCCTGCCTTCAATCTTTCCCAGCATCAGGGTCTTTTCCAATGAGTCAGTTCTTTGCATCAGGTGGCCAAAATATTGGAGCTTCAGGTTCAGCATCAGTTCTTCCAATGAATATTCAGGGTTAATTTCCTTTAGGGTTGACTAGTTTGATCTCCTTGCTGTCCAAGGGATCCTCAAGAGTCTTCTCCAGCACCACAGTTCAAAAGCATCAATTCTTCAGTGCTCAGCCTTCTTTTGGGCTTTCCTGATGGCTCAGCTGGTAAAGAATCCACCTGCAATGTGGGAGACCTGGATTGCGAAGATTCCCTAGAGAAGGGAACGGCTACCCACTGTAGCATTCTGGCTTGGAGAATTCCATGGACTGTATAGTCAATGGGGTTGCAAAGAGTCGGATACGACTGATCAGCTTTCAGTTTCTTTCAGCCTTCTTTATGGTCCACCTCTCACATTCATCCATGACCATTGGAAAAATCATAGCATTTACTAGATGGATCTTTGTTGGCAAAGTGCAGTCTCTGTTTTTGCTTTTTAATGTACTGTCTAGGTTTGTCATAGCTTTCCTTGCAAGGAGCAAACATCTTTGAATTTCGTGGCTGCAGTCAATGTCCATAGTGATTTTGAAGCCCAAGAAAATAAAATCTGTCACTGTTTCCACTGTTTCCCATGAAGTGATGGGACCAGATGCCATGATCTTCCTTTTTGAATGTTGAGTTTTAAGCCAGCATTTTCACTCTCCTCTTTTACTCTCAGCAAGAGGCTCTTTAGTTCCTCTTTACTTTCTGCTATTAGGGTGGTGTCATCTGTATATCTGAGGTTATTGATATTTCTCCCAGCAATCTTGTGCATCATCCAGCTTGGCATTTCGCATGATGTACTCTGCATATAAATTAAATAAGCAGAGTGACAATATACATCCTTGACATACTTCTTTCCCAATTTGGTAATGTCTAATATTGGCTACTATTAATTTATCAAGAAATTACTACCACATAACTGGTTTTGTGGTAAAAACTGCCACACTTAACAGTATGTAGCACATTCTTTAATTGGGTGCCATATCTTCTGGATCACAGGTGAAAAGTAACCCTAGGTAATGAAAATGTCAGAGGTGAAACCGGGTTTTATTATCACTCTGAAGACCCCAAGACTCCAAGTAAACTTTCTAAATATAGTCTTACAGGCTGGGGTAGATTGGAGTGCCAGTTTTCATTTGCCTTAGGCTGTTAATATAAAGACATGCTTTTTTTAAATGCCAAACCAAGTGAGGATAAGTTATTGTTAGAAACTCATAATGCTTTCAAAATTTTAAGACCTCAAAGGATTATACTTTTATGCACTTCTACACTAAAAGAAAACCTCTGCTTTTAGATAAGCAAAGTGAGTATACTTTTTCACCCTCTAATTGTTTCCATCATGACCTTTATTATATCACACTTTACTTGTGTTTATGTCTTTGAAGGAGTAACACCCAGGAAAGATTAGGAGAGTGTGGAGATGGAGTCATGTGGAGCATTCATGAAAAATTAAATGCCCTCAGCATACACAAAAACAGGTCATTTAATTTTTTTAATAAATTTGTATATCAAAGCCACTGACTAACCCATATTTGGGTATAATAATTAAATAAGTCTGAACTTTCTGTATTGTCAAAGCACCTACCATTGGTAACAGACAAATAATATCAAGTTAAAGATTATTCGAGAAGTTTCTTCCTCAGATTTCCTCCTGCTTTGTCTCATATTTCATGGTTTCACACATCTGTCTTACATACTTACAGGATTCTCTATCTAAATGACCTATTTTTATCTTCAGTTGCTTGTATCAGTAAAAGAAGAAAAATCTCAGGTCTAAATAGAATATACAGGGCATTACCTTAGGAACCATCTCTGAATCCCCTGGTAGAATTTCAAGGATGAGTATTTGAAGAAATAACACCAAGAACTTTATACTTTTCAAAGATAGAGGGTGGCTGAAAGGGCGAAGAATAAAAAAATATTCACTGTCTATTAAGTGCAAATTACATGAACTGTCAGCCGATATTCCCCTCCTAATGCAAAACCACAGCATATTAACTTGAGACAGATATGATCATTCCTGGAGACAGAATGATCTCTTTGGTGGACACTTAAAACATTATTCTGAAGGTCTGTAAAGGACATTGGATGGGTCATATGAAATATTAACTGTACATTCAAATGTTATTTTAGAGTACTCTAGAGAAAGGGAATGCATTTGATTGTGGATTTCAAAAATACTGTGTGAAAGAAGTAAATTGATATTTCATTTTCATCATCATTAAGAAGGTATGACCAGTACTATTTTTGATTACTTGATTGATTGGGAATGGTACTATTTTGGTTCATTTCAATTACAAATTTTAAGTATTTTATGATAATTATTTTTCAGTGGTCCCCAAATTATGCTATGTTAATACAATTTACTATTTTCTCATTTTATATAACCATTAATATTTTCAACCTGATATGGCTTTTAAAGCATTTTTACATGGATATTTTTACTTTGCTTGGAAGGATAACATAAAATTCAACCCAAAATGGCTGCTGAAATTCCACAGATACATTGCCTAAGAAATGATTATTAGATCTGTAGTGCCCCAAATCAGATAGTCACCTGGTTCTTTGTGGTTTGATAATGGCTTCAGGATTTAGATTTAAAAGATTTTGAAAGGCAAAGGATAATTGTACTGCCCTGAAACATCAGATGTTGAAGATTTGAAACATTACTGTAATCACATAAATCAACCAACTTCCCTTTGTTTTCATTGTGCAACATATTTTCCCTTGCTGAAAATGAGTGCATCAGCATAAAAGCCTCTTGAGCAAGAAAAATGTATATTGATCACTGGAAGTGTATTTCTGAAATACCTTGGAGTTACTGAAATTGACCCTAAAGCATGTTTTATTACCAACAATAGATTCCTTTCATGTGTTGATTTTTATTGATTAATAGCTTAATAGATGGCACCCCACTCCAGTACTCTTGCCTGGAAAATCCCATGGACAGAGGAGCCTGATGGGCTGCAGTCCATGGGGTCACTAAGAGTCAGACACGACTGAGCGACTTCACTTTCACTTTTCACTTGCATGCATTGGAGAAGGCAATGCAACCCACTCCGGTGTTCTTGCCTGGAGAATCCCAGGGACGGGGGAGCCTGATGGGCTGCCGTCTATGGAGTCACACAGAGTCGGACACGACTGCAGCAACTTAGCAACAGCAGAGGTGCAAAATAATTTTCATTGTGGAAAACACATGTAAAAACCTTAAGATTTGAATTTGTTTATAGCCTTAGAAAAACATCTCAAGCATTATATTCAGTAAAAAAGCAGATTACACATCATCCTTCTTGTAACTCTTCTGTCCTGCAACAATGTGTTGAAGTAAATATGCATGTTGAATCATCCCTGTTTCCTCAGAGTACACCTGGCTAGTAACCATGTGAAAAAAATAGATTTTAGAATGAAGGGCTTTTTGTGTTATAACCTGAATTCTGGTTTTCCTTGGACTTACTGTATCATCCCTTTGCACTTCACATTTTCCATTTGGAAAATGGTGATAACATTAGTCTTCCTCTAGCTCAATGGATGTTACAGAAATAGATGAGATAGCATATGTGAATAGATGACAGTGCTTTGAAAGTTTTTATGCAGATTGAGGTAATTGTAGATCAAAGCTATTGGCTAAGGCAAGTGCTTCCTTATTGATATTTAGCTTCTCCCATTCTAAGGTCAAAAGCAGGCTGTCTGGCAATAGATGGAATATAGTGGAGCACTGGCATAGATTCCAGGACTTTAGCCCCCTCCCACCTCTGCATTCCTGATGATGTGGACCAAACAGTGGCCAACAGTGTGTACTGATAGACAGTGGACTTGGAACTTAGAAACCTCTTTTGTATTTCTTTTTTTTTGGAATCTTGAATTCTGGAGTAAGTAAAACAAGGAGGAACATGTCCCATTGTACATGTACAATATGTAGAAGTCATTCATATCTTGTATTTGTTTTGTTGTTACATGTACAATATATACAGAATTGTCCATACTATGTCTAGGTATTTGGAATGCTAAGTAAATATTAGAGAAGCATAATTAGCTGGATTAAATTAATTTAAATGCAAATAACTTGTTATACCTGTATGCTGTTACTTTATATACTTCATTGTCACAATTTATACCATATATTTTAGCAAAAGTAATGAAAATGGATTAAGAGCCTTACATAAATAATCAATGTAAGACAGTCACACTAAACACAATATTAAAAACATACCTTAACCAATTTATAATTCAGGAACAAAGTCTAGTGCTTAGGAAAATCATATGTATTTTTAACTCCATAGATGTTTTGTTGGTAGGCTAATTTATGATTATACAGGTATGGATTTGTGATTTCTTCCTAAAATAAAGCAAGAGAAAAAGGTATCACTGTGAATTTTAAAACATTCTTGATTTTGTTATATTTTTCAGAACATTGTCAGTAAATGAATTTGCTGAAACAGAGACTAAACAATTTGAAACCAGTGGAATATGAATACATAATTAGAGCAGTTAAACCTATATATTTTGATCTATGGAATATCCTGTGAGAATACTGAGGGGAAAATATTTTAGAATCTGTTTTTTTTTTTTTTAGGAGTATTTTTGAAACTAGAACACCTCCCGGAACCTACTTAGAAATTATGTATGTTAGTTTCTGAATGTTCTAATATGTTTGAAAATCAGCTATCTTTGCATCATCACATAGATTCCAAGATCCTGCTTCCATTTTTAATAGCTCACCTGTATGCACCAAAGAAAGAATAGATTCAATGTTATTTTATGGCCCTCTATAAACTATCTTCCCTGGGTACAGTCTCTGCCTCTGCACTGGGACATACACTCACACACACTCACACACACACACACACTCACACATGCACACTCTTTCTGAAGCCTATTTACTATTACTCCTATATATTCTTTAACCCTCTGCTTTAGTTTTCTCTGTTAGTCTCATCTTTCCGTACATAGGAGGCCATATTTCTCTCTCTGTATTTGTGCTTGGGTTTTTTCCTGAGCCTGGAACACTTGCCTTCCTAATCTTTACAGTCTCCAATGAATTCTCCACTGAATACACCAAAACTAATCTCTTCCTCCTCAGAATCACTGTAGCCAGTACACAGTTTAGCAGATTGTCCTATTTAATAGGTTGCTGTTATTTGGTCAATTTTATAGGTGGTGACATAAAAATAAATTACTAATGTAGAAAATTGAAGTGAGAAGTAATTAGAATACTTTTCCCACTTAAAGTAACTGTTGAAAACAAAAGTGGTGTTTTGTTTTGGATGCTGTTCAGTTGGCTGTTTTATTTTTGCAAATCTCTGAGGGCTTTAGAAGGAACAGATGCTCTGAGATCCTAAAAGTCTGATAAAATGATCGTAAACAATTTGATGCTTCAGACACTTCATGTACAAGTTTCAGATTTATAGTGCACTTAAAATCGTCTGTATCTAGAAACATACATCCAGGCAGATTCCTGGTCTTATCAATTGGTTGTTGAATCTCTTTTAAGTAACATGTCTTTATCCTAATGCATGTAGAAAGGATGAAGACCATTTATTTTGCTTTCACCCACTCTTTAAATCTATCATGTAACCAGAAAAATAGTTTCTTTGAATCTGCTTTTTAATGCTTCTATTAACATAATAATATTTAAAGTATAGGTTGTTTTATATAATAGTATATATGATTCATAATCTATAAAATAACTCGTATGTTACTATATACAGGATGCCACCAGTTTATTACACGTCATAAACGATATGCCACATACTATGGCAGGATGGGGTAGACAGTGTGAGAGTGTGTGTGTGTGTGTCTGTGTGTGTGTGTATTGGCTGAGGTTAAAGTCAAGGATACATTTTGAACCCTGTGATGCAAGAGGGGACAAGAATTGTCCTCAGCAAAATGTGTAAGGATGTTGCCATCGGCATGTGTTTTATATCCTTCCCTTGCTTCCTATAACTTTCAGGCACTCTATTTGATAGTTTAATTCCCAGACTTTGAGGACCAGAACAGATGGATGCTGGAATCCTGGGAGAATCTTGGCTGAAGGCATGGGTTTATCTTCCACAAAGAATACAAGATAAGAGAATCTTAAAAATGAGAAGAAATTTCAGGGATTATATGTGCCATTCCAAATTAAAGCATTATTTCTTTTTTTTATGGTATTCTGGAACATCTGTCTAGTTCCTTTAGAACAAAGACAGCAAGGTAACTACAGTATAGTGGTTAAGAGCTTTTGCTATGGCTCAGTCCAGCTGGATATATCTGTTCTAACTTTGCTAGCTCAGAGAGCTTGGCTTTTTTTATGCTTCAGTTTCTTTGACTGTAAAATGAAGCTAGTAATAATACTTACCTCACAGTGTGGTTGAGGGGATTAAAAGAGACGATGCATGGAAAGTGTGGCACCGTGCCTGGAAGAAAACTCTCAATGACACTTAGCAGTTGTTTTTATATGATTACATTGTTGGAGAGCTTGTTGAAAAGTTTTTTCTCCATATTTTAAGACCCAAACAACAGTCTTGCTACTTCTACACATTAGAAGAGACTCTGCCTTGTTGGATTGGCAGACTATCCAACTATTGGCAGACTATCTCTTTCAAATGAGAACCATTTAGGCATTTAAATACAGGTAACATATTTCTCGGAGAAGGCAATGGCACCCCACTCCAGTACTCTTGCTTGGAAAATCCCATGGATGGAGGAGCCTGGTAGGCTGCAGTCCATGGGCTCGCGAAGAGTCGGACCTGACTGAGCAACTTCACTTTCATTTTTCACTTTCATGCATTGGAGAAGAATTGGCAACTCACTCCAGTGTTCTTGCCTGGAGAATCCCAGGGACAGGGAAGCCTGGTGGGCTGCCGTCTTTGGGGTTGCACAGAGTTGGACACGACTGAAGCAACTTAGCAGCAGCAGCAACATATTTCTCTAAGTTTATTCTTTTTGAGGACAAAACCTTAAGTTAATCTAGAAATTCCAGAAATCTGAAAATCATAAATATACTAGAAATGCTAGAAATTTATCCGTATACCTGGTCATAAGATAAATATGTATGATTCAGTGGCCTACTTTTAAAAATCAGCACTACCAGTTGAAAATTAAATGCTTGTGTTATCACAAGTGATAGAAACATAGTATACCCAAGTAACAGAAGCACGGTAACCCAAGAATAAGCTTAACAAGGCATGTATAGGAACTTATAAAACTGTAAGATTTCATGAGGGAGACTGAAGACACAAATAAATTGCATTATAAGTCCCTTGAATGAGATATATCAGTATCGTAAAGATGTCATTTCTCTCAAAATATTTTATGCATTTATTAGAATCCATTAACTTTGTACTCTCAACACAATGGAATCCTTTGTTTGGAACATGACCAAGTAATTCCCAATTTTATTTGAGAATCAACCTTTCCATTGAAGGACTACATCAGGAAACTTATGGTAAGGAAATAATAATAATACAAAATGTACCCTGTCAATTTTTGCCATATAATTAAAATATTGGTGACAAAATTAACAAGGAATTCAACGAGAAGTAAAAAGTTAGAAAAATCAGCCCAAGTAAGTAATGGCAGTTCTCCTTTTAGGCTATAATTTTTTTTTAATTTAATTTTATTTTTTAACTTTACAATATTGTATTGGTTTTGCCATATATCAAAATGAATCCGCCATAGGTATACATGTGTTCCCCATCCTGAACCCTCCTCCCTCCTCCCTCCCCATACCATCCCTCTGGGTCTTCCCAGTGCACCAGCCCCAAGCATCCAGTATCGTGCATTGAACCTGGACTGGTGTCTCGTTTCATATATGATATTATACATGTTTCAATGCCATTTCCCAAATCATCCCACCCTCTCCCTCTCCCACAGAGTCCAAAAGTCTGTTCTATACAACAGTGTCTCTTTTGCTGTCTCATATACAGGGTTATTGTTACCATCTTTCTAAATTCCATATATATGCGTTAGTATACTGTATTGGTGTTTTTCTTTCTGGCTTACTTCACTCTGTATAATAGGCTCCAGTTTCATCCACCTCATTAGAACTGATCCAAATGTATTCTTTTTAATGGCTGAGTAATACTCCATTGTGTATATGTACCACTGCTTTCTTATCCATTCATCTGCTGATGGACATCTAGGTTGCTTCCATGTCCTGGCTATTATAAACAGTGCTGCGATGAACATTGGGGTACACGTGTCTCTTTCCCTTCTGGTTTCCTCAGTGTGTATGCCCAGCAGTGGGATTGCTGGATCATAAGGCAGTTCTATTTCCAGTTTTTTAAGGAATCTCCACACTGTTCTCCATAGTGGCTGTATTAGTTTGCATTCCCACCAACAGTGTAAGAGAGTTCCCTAAAAAATTGATTATTTAGTAAATAGTGTAGAGATAATACTCAAGGTAACATATTTCCTTATCACAACAGATCAAAATAAACTCTAAATGTTTAATATTTAACTATTAAAATACTGGAATAAAATGTGAATAAATTTGATTTTTGTAGTACTCAAAGATAAGAATCATTAAGAAAAATACTAAAAGGTTTCATTATGGAAAAATCATTTTTTTCTTTTTGAAAAAAAAAAAACAAACACAAGGTTAGAAAATAATATAGTGTAAAAGAAATTTGCAATGCAGATGAGTCAAAGGTTTAACATACCCACAGTATAAATACAAACAAGACAATATAGAAAAAACCAGCAGTGATTAGGTGATCTATAATAGGTGAAACTGTCAAAGTCAATGAATGTGATCATATAACGAAATTCATTAGCAATTAAACATGTGATCTGGTGGCAGCAAATCTATAAGCACATTAGAATTTCTATGAACTCTTTGTTGGAGAATAAATTGATTAGACTGTCCTAAGGACAATGTGACAGTATGTCTGAAATTTGAAATTAACCATTTGGTTCAGAAAATTCAAACTGAGTAATATCCCATATGGATATAATTGAAATTTTATAAAAATACATGGATTTACAGAGGAATATTTATAAAACAAAAAAGAAAAGGAAAACCTCTTAAATTGTATCAGTCATGGTTAAGTTAAAGTACATTGCCATACTCACATATTAGAATATGGTATGTCCTTCAGATACTCAAATCAACATGTCCACAGTATAAATCCCATTAAGAATAAGAGACAGAGAAAGTAGGGATAGAGGTGATTTTAGTATGCAGTGGCTAGAGGAATATACACCAAAATCTTACAAAAATGATACTGGCCCTATACATTATTTTAATTTTTTAAGTTGTACTTTTTATATATAAAACAGGCATATATTAAGTTACAGTTGGAAAAAGATATGATTATATATAAATATTGTTTCATTTATTTAGACATGAAGACAACAAATATGTTCTGCATTTGGCTTATCAAAAGAGCAAATTGTGTCGATTACTTGCTATCACAACACTCTTGTGAATCCTTAACAACCAGAACCAGCTTGAACTTCCTTAGTGGAACTTTCTAATGAGTGTTCAAGTTATGTCACAATAATTCAGAGTCACTTGGCTGACTTTAGATGGTAGTTCTCTAATCCTGGAGAATTCTGTGGTAAAGACTAAATCTCAAGAGTAGAACACACTTGAGCTGTGCTTTTGAGATGTTCTCTGAGAAAATCTATAATGTGAGCTTTTTAAAAAAAAATACTTTTAAGAATTAGTTAGCTGTAATACAGAAAGATAAATGAAAGAACAAGATTAAATTTTGACATTTACACTCACACAAAGAATTTGAAGTGGGGGGAAAAAGATGCATTAGCTTGCCACATCTTCTAGCTGGTAGGAGTACTATAGGTAATTCATTTCATTTCTCCATAAAGGTATTTATCTGAACCTGGGAAATGGTACTAGAATATACCATCCTTTAGAAAGAATAAAAATAGATATGCAAATACTAAATTGTATGAATCTTTAAATTTTTGTTGTATTTAATTTCAAAAGGTATAATTGAGCCTTCGATCCTACCGAGCAGAGCATGCTGTATTACCTATTGCTATTTTCAGCTGTCAGTTAGCTTATGAGAGCTGACATAACAGAGTACCATAGACTGGCTGGCTTGAGTGACAGAAGTTTATTTTCTCACAAGTTTGGAGGCTGGAAGTCAGAGGTTGGTTTCTTCTGATGACTTTCTCCTTGACTTATAGATGGCCATTTTATCCTCACCATGTCATCACATGTGTGTATATGTCCCAATCTCTTCTCCTTCTAAGGACACCAGTCATATTCTATCAGTTACCCTCTAATGACCTAATTTTAACTGAGTTACCTCTTTAATGACCCTGTCTCCAGAGATAGTCACATTCTGAGGTACTGGGGATTAGGACTTGAGCATATGGGTTCGGGGAACACTAAATTGAAGGAATGAATGTCTGCATAAATGAACAGGTGACTCTTTAGTGTTGTTGGTAATATTTTGTTATGTATTCAATTAGGAAATATGCAGAGCAGTGAAAAAATGGTATAAATTATCTGAACATGGGTGATTTAAATCTTTCCATGTCACATTTTAGGGTAGCGTATTAAGTTGTGTCATTTTTTTGATATTCCTAGAGGTAAAGACATGTCAAATATAAGTAAAAATTCTAGAGTAAGGTGTATGAGGTTTTGTGACATGTAATTATTGTTAAATCACTGAGTCTGGTAACAGTAGGCCAGGCACTAATCTAGATACTTGGGATAACAAACTAAGAAAATTGAGCCCCTGCTTTCAGAGAGTTCACACTCAAAAGAGGAAGGCAGTCAATAAATATGCTAAACCAAGAAGTAAAATAAGTTAGGAATTTTACATGCTACCAATAGAGAATAAAATGGGAAAATATGGTAGAGAGTGACTGAGGCCAGTATCAGGGAAGTTCTCTGCTGAGGTGAAATTTGAGTTCTATGACCTTACTGATGAGAAAGATTCTAAATTGAAAGAACTGCAAGAGCATATTCCTTTAGAATGAAATGATCTCCAGGTGTTAAAAGGCAGACTGTGATTGTGATCAAAATGAAGTGAACAAAGAAAATGGAGAGAGAAACTGTGTTCAGAGAGACCTCAAATTATAAACAGATTTTGGGGTTATGCTAAAAAATTTAATCTTAAGTATAATTGTATTTCATTGACAATTTGATGCAGGAGAGTAACTTGACTTCAAAAAAGAAAAAGTTAAGATCACTCTTGCTCAGAAGGGAAGCCGGAGAAGGAGCAGGGAATCAATAAAATTGCTGCCACAGTTATATAGGCAGGAGGTGAAGGTGAACTTGAGAAGGGCTGGAAAAGTGGAAATGGGAAGAGGGTACCAAATTTGGGATATATTTTGGTGATATATCTGACAGGAGTAATAGCTGGATTGGGCATGTGGTATAGGAGAAATAAATAAGCCAAGATGAATCTAAGATTTTTTTGTAGCTGTTGAAAGGTCATGTCATTTACTCAGTTTTGGGGGGAGGTATACTTTGAGGGAAAATAACCTCTCTTTTGACAAGGGACATTGGGAATGGACAAGATGATAGATAATTAGATTTGAGTCTTATTCTCAGGGATGAACTCCATCCAGAGAAGAAGTACAAATTTGAGAGTTATCAGTGTATACTTGGTACTTGAAGTCATTGGGAGCTGAATGAGGTCACATAGGTTGAGTATAGAAAGAGAAAAGGAAGCATTCTAGCACTGTGTTAAAAGCCTTGAAGATTTTCCTAGTTTGGAGGAGATTGAGGTCCTAGTAAAAAGTAGTTGTGCATTAAGTAAAATAAACTCAAGAGTTTGGGAAACCTACATAAGTTTTCAAGAAGAGAGAATAGTCAATTGTATCAAGTTCTACTGAATGGTTGGGTAAGATGAGAACAGATAATGTTCCATTTGCTTTGGCAAAATGGAGGTCTTTGGTGTTCTCATTAATTGGAGATCTCTCATCACTCTCATTTCATTGGAGTGATGAATATAAAGCACTATATGAGTACATTTAATGAAGAATGTGGGCTTTTCTAGTGGCTCAGACAGTGAAGAATTCCCCTGCAATGTGGGATTCAATCTCTGGGTTGGGAAGGTCCCCTTACCTGGAGAATCCCCATGGACAGGAATCTGGCAGGCTATACTGTGGGGTCACAAAAAGTCAGACACGACTGAGAGACTAAGCACAGTGACGAATAGTGATGTGAAGGAATAGGTACAAACAGGGTAGACCCCTTTGAAAACTTTACTACCATAGGGAAATGGGCTGTGGCTGGAGGTGAATGCGGATTCCAGACAATTTATGCTTGTACATGTGTTTCTGTGGATGTTGCTTAAATTAAGTGACATTGGTTGATATATTGAAATCAACGAACTAGTAAAGAACAAGAAGTTGATAATACAGAAGAGAGAGAGAGGAATATTTTAGGAAAGAATTATTTGAGTACTCGAAAAGAGACGGAATCCAGGACATGGATAGAGAGGGGTAGAGACACTGCTTTCCTCATAACATGATAGAAGAAATATTTTGGAGATAGAGATGTAGGTGATTTGGAACAATTTAGTGGTAGGCAAATGAAAGAATCCTCTTTATATGGCGTTTATTATCTTTATGTGTTGAGCAGTGGTCATCAACTGAGGATGATGGGATGAAAAGTTCTGGGAAACTTGAGCACAAATCATTGTAATTTACTTGAGAGTGGGAAAGTGGATTTAAGAGAAGTGTAGTAGTAATAGGTCATTCTGGAGTTGTTAGAGAATTCCTTGAACTGTGTAGTCATAAACTTGTGATTGGTGCTGCTGAATGAACTATTAATGTTCAGCTACTGGGCTTTTTTTTTTTTTGAGGCACAATTACATAATTTTATATTAGTTTCAGGTGTATAATGTAATGATTTAATAACTATTGAAAAATGATCAACACATTAAATCCAGTTAACATCTGTCAGCATACATAGGTATACATTTTTTTTTCTTGTGATGAAAAATGTTTAAGATCTACTCTCCTAGCAACTTGTGAATATGCAGTAGAGTATTATTAACTACAGTCACCATGCTATACATTAGTTCCCCTAGACTTATTCATTTTATAACTGAAAATTTGTACCTTTTGACTCCCTTCACCCATTTCATCCACCATTTACCGCCTGCCTCAAGCAATCACCAGTATGTTGTCTATATCCATGATCTTGAAGTTTGTTTTGTTTTATTTTTTGTTTTTAGATTGTACATATACGTAAAATCATATGGTATTTATCTTTTACTGTCTGACTTATTCACTTAGTATAATACCATCCATGCCCATCCATGTTATTGCAAACGAAAAGCTTTTATTCCTTTTTTAATGGCTGATTTATCTATCTATATGTATATATAGATAGTTACAGATATAGATGTCACATTTTCTTTATGCTTTCATCTACTGATGGACTCTTAAGTTGCTTCCATGTTTTGACTGTTGTAAATAATGCTGTAGTGAACAAGGTGGTGCAGCTGTCTTTTGGATACACTGATTTCCTAAGTACTGAGAAGGGGAATTGCTGGATCATGGAAACAGCAAGAGAGTTCCAGAAAAACATCTATTTCTGCTTTACTGATTATGCCAAAGCCTTTGACTGTGTGGATCACAATAAACTGTGGAAAATTCTTCAAGAGATGGGAATACTAGACCACCTGACCTGCCTCTTGAGAAATCTGTATGCAGGTCAGGAAGCAACAGTTAGAACTGGACATGGAACAATAGACTGGTTCCAAATAGGAAAAGGAGTACGTCAAGGCTGTATACTGTCACCCTGCTTATTTAACTTCTATGCAGAGTATATCATGAGAAACGCTGGGCTGGAAGAAGCACAAGCTGGAATCAAGATTGCCGGGAGAAATATCAATGACCTCAGATGTGCAGATAACACCACCCTTATGGCAGAAAGTGAAGAGGAACTAAAGAGCCTCTTGATGAAAGTGAAAGAGGAGAGTGAAAAAGTTGGCTTAAAGCTCAACATTCAGAAAACTAAGATCATGGTATCTGGTCCCATCACTTCATGGGAAATAGATGGGGAAACAGTGGAAACAATGTCAGACTTTATTTTGGGGGGCTCGAAAATCACTGCAGATGGTGAAATACTGCAGCCATGAAATTAAAAGACGCTTACTCCTTAGAAGGAAAGTTATGACCAACCTAGATAGCATATTGAGAAGCAGAGACATTACTTAGCCAACAAAGGTCTGTCTAGTCAAAGGTATGGTTTTTCCAGTGGTCATGTATGGATGTGAGAGTTGGAGTGTGAAGAAAGCTGAGCACCGAAGAATTGATGCTTTTGAACTGTGGTGTTGGATAAGACTCTTGAGAGTCCCTTGGACTTTAAGGAGATCCACCCAGTCCATTCTAAAGGAAATCAGCCCTGGGATTTCTTTGGAAGGACTGATGTTAAAGCTGAATCTCCAGTACTTTGGCCACCTTGTGCGAAGAATTGACTCATTGGAAAAGACTCTGATGCTGGGAGGGATTGGGGGCAGGAGGAGAAGGGGACGACAGAGGATGAGATGGCTGGATGGCATCACTGACTCGATGGACGTTGAGTCTGGGTGAACTCCAGGAGTTGGTGATGGACAGGGAGGCCTGGCCTGCTGTGATTCATGGGGTCGCAAAGAGTCGGACATGACTGAGTGACTGAACTGAACTGATGGTAGTTATATTTTTCATTTTTTGAGGACCCTACAAACTCTTTTTAATAGTGACTGCACCAGTTACACCCCCACCAGTAGTGTGTAGGAGTTCCCTTTTCTCCACATACTCACTCATGCGTTATTTCTTGTCTTTTTGATAATAGTCATTTTGACAGCTGTGATGTGACATCTCATTATGGTTTTGGTTGGTGTCTCCCTAATGGTTAGTGATGTTAAACATCTTTGCATGTGCCTGGTGACCATCTATATGTCTTTTGCAAAATATCTGTTCAGATCCTTTGCCCGTTTATTCATTGGACTGTTTGGGTTTTTTTGCTATTGAATTGTATGTGTTCTTCATATATCTTGGATATTAGCTCCTTATCAAATATTTTTCCCACTCTGTAGATTGCTTTTTCATTTTGTTGATGGTTTCCCTTGCTGTGCAAAGATTTTTATTTGGATATGGTCCCATTTGTGTATTTTTGCTCTTTTTGCCTTTGCTGCTGCTGCTGCTGCTAAGTCACTTCAGTCGTGTCCGACTCTGTGCCACCCCATAGACAGCAGCCCACCAGGCTCCCCACTCCCTGGGATTCTCCAGGCAAGAACACTGGAGTGCATTGCCATTTCCTTCTCCAATGCATGAAAGTGAAAGTGAATGCATTTGGTGTCAAATCCAAAAGAATGATTGCTAAGACTGATGTCAACAAGCTTGCTGCCTAAGTTTTCTCTTAGAAGTTTTCAAGTTTTGCATTCAAGTCCTTATTCATTTTGAGTTGATTTTGTATACAATGTAAGGTAATAGTCCAGTTTCATTCTTTTCCATGTGGTTCTTGGCTTGTGTGTTTGTAAGGGGGTACAAAGAGTAACAAAGGAAGACGGGGTATGTGCAGGCAAATCATATTGCTAAACTGTTGACGCTTGGCTGAGCAAGAGTTATATGATGATGCGAAGAAGGTGATAAATAGTAAAGATCTGCTATGGTTTTTCTTTGAAGAGACCTTAGTGAGATCAGGAAATTTTTGGAATTGTAATTTTAGAATAAGTGGACTGGAAGGATTAGATATGATAGTCGGGTGGGAGGTGTAGTTGTCAGTGACAACAGGGTCTATTGTATCACCATGTACATGGATGACTGAGATAAGATGGAATAAAATATCATTGAAAAAAGAATATCAAGGAAATGAGAGGCCGTCAAAGAAGATGGATCATATTCCTGACCTTTAATGTAACTAAGGATGATGAGAGCCTCCGTTGTAAACAGTGGTACAGTAAGCCATGAACCTAAGTCATCACTGGATGCTGGATGTAGTAGGAAGAATGCCAGAGGTGAGGACAACTAGGGAGGATATGGAGTAATAGAGTCTGATGGCAAGCACTTCAAAGGAGCTAGCGTTTTGAAGGAGGGAGGAGATACTCAGAAATATCAAGGAAGAACAAACAGGACACTTGACTTCTGTGCCTTTCTTACTCTTCTTATTTCTACTTCTGTGTGTGGGAGAAACAAAACAGAAAACCTCTTGTTGGCAGGGGAAGCATGTCTTCCAGAGAGCAAGTATCTAAGTATTAAGCATTCATGAGTAGAAATGAGTTTCAGAGAAAACTGAGGATATCAGGGAGCAAGTTTTCAAGGGAATAGTAATAAGGCTTGTGAGGGAAGGGCTGAATGGCTAACACAAATGTTAGTGTTTTAATGCTGAGTGACTGGGGAGATTGGGGCTACTGGTGATGACTGAGTTGAACAGAGAATAGTTGTAAGACATACTGGTGATCTTCTGGCCCTTAGGGCTGGATGTTGTTTAAGATACCAGGCAGCTGGCTCACCTGTAACTGGTGACACTTTTTCAAGGAAGGAATAATGTTTTATGAACCTTCAGGGAGGTGGTTATAGTCTGGGGAGAATGATGACCTAGTAAAGGAGGCAACTTAAGAAGAGAAGGAGGGGATTCTGGGTTTTCCTGTGACTAGAGGTGTTTTTAACGTCATTGTACGACATAGGCCAGTCAAGCTGTCCAGCATGTCACTGGGTTGCTTAGTTCATTGTCTATGCCACCTCCCTCTAGTGGTCCTTCCCGAACTACGAAAGTTGGAAGACTGAAAGCTGCATTACCCAGGCAGATTTCAACAGGGTTTCTGTGTATCTTTTAGATTTTGTCAGACAGGTTTAAGTAAGACTTGAATTTGGAACTGAATTAAGGACAGGAAGGCATGGAGATTAAGGTTATTATTGTTCTTCTGGTATAGAGGATGACAGACAGAGCAGTTCTGAGGCTGGCAGTTCCCACCCCAGCAGCTGCTTTCTTAATAGTGAAAGGAGCAGCAGCTTATAGTCAACTGCAAAGGGTAGATACTAGTGCCAGGAATGAGGCAATAGTCTTGGAAGCCTAGCCTAGAATCTGCCTCTGGGCCTTCTCAATGGTTCTGTAAACCATTTTATATCCTGTAATAAATGTCCTTTGTTTAAACAGAGTGGTTTCTTTCCTCTACAACTTGTACCAAGCCCTTCTACACTTAAAACTATCCCTCCCCAATGTGGATGGTCTGCCTGAGGCTGGGTACCCAATGTATTAGATATATTGTCTTCGGGGGATTAACTTATTAACTAAGACCAGCACATTTTCTCTCAGCATTATTATTATTATTTTTAGAAATAAGATAAGAACCAGTCAATTATGAGAGGTAAGAGATGTTACTTTCATAAGATGAGCCTCTTTGGTTGGATAATTGGGGGAAAAAAGAGGAAGAGTGATAATTGGGATCTGATTTGTTTTTTGTTTTGTTTTGTTTTTGTGTGTGTGTGTGTGTATGTGTGCACATGTGAGCATGCATGCACATATCTCCCTGTTTATCCACAAAACTTCTGAGTAGCTTAGAAATGCCATAAAATGACTCTGAAGTGACTCTTGGTATGACACTGTTTTCCTGGAATCAGAAATCACCATTACAAACAGGCTATCAATTGCTTTCTCCTAGTTACCCTTCTATTCGCTAGTAGGCAGAAATGTCATTGGGATCAAAGAGTCACTCAATTTCTGAAAACGGACTATATGCCTATGTGTATCAGACACTAGGCTAGGTAGTGGGAGTAGACTTAAGAAGAAAAATCAAGCAGCAGAAACCCTTGACTGCATGCAGCTTATATTCAACTGCAGAGTTTAGATACTAAACAAACAAACAAAGATTAAGTATCATTTACAGGGAAAACTTAGTGTTAGAAAACAAATCTAGTAAGTAAACCTAAGCTAGTGGTTCTTCTTTGGGAAAGTTTTCTGTCAACTGATTTCTACATGTAGTACTGAACATAACAATACATGCCATAACAGAATCAAGTCACCAAAGCTTCAGTTCAGTTCACCCGCTCAGTCGTGTCCGATTCTTTGAGCACTGCAGCATTCCAGGCTGCCCTGACCATCACCAACTCCCACCTCAAACTCACGTCCATCAAGTCGGTGATGCCATCCAACCATCTCATCCTCTGTCGACCCCTTCTCCTCCCACCTTCAATCTTTCCCACCATCAGGGTCTTTTCCAGTGAGTCAATTCTTTGCATTAGGTGGCTAAATTATTATAGTTTCAGCTTCAGCATCAGTCCTTTCAGTGATTATTCAGGACTGATTTCTTTTAGGATGGACTTGTTGGATCTCCTTTCAGTCCAAGGGGCTAAAGAGTCTCTTCCAACACCACAGTTCAAAGCATTAGTTTTTTGGCACTCAGCTTTCTTTATAGTCTAACTCTCACATCCATACATGACTACTGGAAAAGGCAAAGCTTTGACTAGATGGACCTTTGTTGGCAAAGTAATGTCTATGCTTTTTAATATGCTGTCTAGGTGGGTCATAACTTTTCTTCCAAGAAGCAAACATCTTTTAATTTCATGGCTGCTGTCACCATCTGTAGTGATTTTGGAGTCCCCCAAAATAAAGTCTGTCACTGTTTTCATTGTTTCCCTATCTATTTACCATGAAGTGATGGGACCAGATGCCATGATCTTAGTTTACTGAATGTTGAGTTTTAAGCCAACTTTTTCACTCTTCTGTCAGTTTCAGCAAGAGGCTCTTTAGTTTCTTTACTTTGTGCCATAAATGTGGTGTCATCTGCATATCTGAGGATATTGATACTTCTCCTGGCAATCTTGATTCCAGCTTGTGTTTCATCCAGCCTGGCATTTCACATGATGTACTCTGCATATAAGTTAAATAAGCAGGGTGACAATATACAGCCTTGACATACTCTTTCCTTTTTTTCATGTCCAGTTCTAACTGTTGCTTCTTGACCTGCATACAGATTTCTCAGGAGGTGGGTCAGATGGTCTGGTGTTCCCATCTCTTCAAGAATTTTCCACAGTTTGTTGTGATCCACAAGTCTGAAGGCTTTGGCATAGTCAATAAAGCAGAAGGAGATGTTTTTCTGGAACTCTCTTGCTTTTTTGATGATCCAAATGATGTTGACAATTTGATCTCTGGTTCCTCTGCCTTTTCTAAATCCAGCTTGAACATCTGGAAGTTCACGATTCACGTACTGTTGAAGCCTGGCTTGGAGAATTTTGAGCATTACTTTGCTAGCATGTGAGATGAGTGAAATTGTGAGGTAGTTTGAACATTCTATAGCATTGAATTTCTTGTGGACTAGAATGAAAACTGACCTTTTCCAATCCTGTGGCCAGTGCTGAGTTTTTCAAATTTGCTGGTATATTGAGTGTAGCACCTTAACAGCATCACCTTTTCAGATTTGAAATAGCTCAACTGGAATTTCATCAGCTCCACTAGCTTTATTTATAGTGATGCTTCCTAAGGCCCACTTAACTTCCCATTCCAGGATGTCTGGCTCTAAGTCAGTGATGACACCGTCGTGTTTATCTGGGTTACAAAGATCTTTTTTGTATAGTTCTTCTGCATATTCTTGTCACCTCTTCTTAATATCTTCTGCTTCTATTAGGTCCAAACCATTTCTGTCCTTTATTGTGCCCATCTTTGCATGCAAAGTTCCCTTGGTATCTCTAATTTTTTTGAAGAGATCTCTCGTCTTTCCCATTCTATTGTTTTCTTCTATTTCTTTGCATTGATCACTGGCTTTCTTATCTCTCCTTGCTATTCTTTAGAACTCTGCATTCAAATGGGTATATCTTTCCTTTTCTCCTTTGCCTTTTGCTTCTGTTCTTTTCATAGTTATTTGTAAGGCCTCCTCAGACAACCATTTTTCTTTTTGCATTTCTTTTTTTTGGGGATGGTCTTGATCACTGCCTCCTGTACAAGTCACAAACCTCTGTCCATAGGTCTTCAGGCACTGTGTGTCAGATCTAATCCCTTGAAAGTATTTGTCACTTCCACTCTGTAATTTTAAGGGATTTGATTTAGGTCATACATGAATGGTCTGGTCATTTTCCCTGCTTCAATTTCAGTCTGAATTTGGCAATGAAGAGTTCATGATCTGAGCCACAGTCAGCTCCCGGTCTTGTTTTTGCTGACTGTGTAGAGCTTCTCCATCTTAGGCTACAAAGAATATAATCAATTTGATTTCAGTTTTGACCATCTGGTGATGTCCATGTGTGGAGTCTTCTCTTGTGTTGCTGGAAGAGGATGTTTGCTATGACCAGTGTGTTCTCTTGGCAAAACTCTGTTAGCCTTTGCCCTGTTTCATTTTGTACTCCAAGACTAACTTTGCCTTTTACTCCAGGTATCTCTTGACTTCCTACTTTTGCATTCCAGTCCCGTGTAATGAAGAGGTCTTGTAGGTCTTCATAGAACCGTTCAACTTCAGCTTTTTCAGCGTTACTGGTTGGGGCATAGACTTGATTACTGTGATATTGAATGGTTTGCCTTGGAAATGAACAGAGATCATTCTGTCATTTTTGAGACTGCACCCAAGAACTGCATTTCATTCTCTTTTGTTGACTGTGAGGGCTACTCCATTTCTTTTAAGGGGTTCTTGGACACAGTAATAGATATAATGGTCATCTTAGTTAAAATCACCCATTCCTGTCAATTTTAGTTCACTGATTCCTAAAATGTCGATGTTCACTCTTGCCATTTCCTGTTTGACCACTTCCAATTTACCTTGATTCTTGGACCTAACATTCCAGGTTCGTATACAATATTATTCTTTACAGCACTGGACTTTACTTCCATCACCAGTCATATCCACAACTAGGCACTGTTTTTGCTTTGGGTCCATCTCTTCATTCTTTTCAGTTATTACTCCCCTCTTCTCCAGTAGCATATTGGGCACCTACAGACTGGGGGAATTCATCTTTCAGTGCCATATCTTTTTGCCTTTTCATACTGTTCATTGGGTTCTCAAGGCAAGAATACTGAAGTGGTTTTCCATTCCCTTCTCCAATGGACCACATTTTGTTCAGAACTCTCCATCATGACCTGTCCGTCTTGGGTGGCCCTACACAGCATGGCTCATAGTTTCACTGAGTTAGACAAGGCTGTGTTTCATGTGATCAGTTTGATTAGTATTCTGTGATAGTGATTTTCATTCTGTCTGCCCTCTTAAGGATAAGGGTAAGAAGCTTATGGAAGTTTTCTGATGGGAGAGACTGACTGTGGGGGAAACTGGGTCTTGTTCTGATGGGCAGGGCCAAGCTCAATAAATCTTTAGTCCAATTTTCTGTTGATGGGTGGGGCTGTGTTCCCTACCTGTTGTCTGACCTGAGACCAAACTATGGTGGAGGTAATGAAGATAATGGTGACCTCCTTCAAAATGTCTTGTGCATGCAGTGCCGCACTCGGTGCCCCCAAACCTGCAGTAGGCCAACACAGATCCACACCTCTGCTGGAGACTCCTGGACACTCACAGGCAAGTCTGGGTCAGTCTCTTGTAGGGTCACTGCTCCTTTCTCCTGGCTCCTTGTGCCCACAAGGTTCTGTTTGTGCCTTCCAAGAGTCTGTTTCCCCAGTCCTGTGTAAGTTCTGGCAGCTCTGTGTGGGGTTAATGGCGACCTCCTCCAAGAGGGCTTATGCCACACCCAGGTCTGCTGCACCCAGAGCCCTTGACCCTGCAGCAGGCCACTGCTGACCTGTACCTCCACAGGAGACACTCAAACACTCAAAGGCAGGTCTGCTTCAGTCTCTGTAGAGTCTCCTGGTGTGCATAAGGTTTTGTTTGAGTTCTCAGAGTGTCTCTGGTGGGTATGGGGTTTGATTCTAAATGTGATTTTGTCCCTCCTACCATCTTGCTGGGGCTTCTCCTTTGCCTTTGGACATGGGGTATCTTTTTTGGTGGGATCCAACATTTTTTTTTTTGATGGTTGTTCAGCAGTGAATTGTAATTTTGGAGTTCTCGCAGAAGATGATGAGTGCATGTCCTACTCCACCATCTTGTTGCATCTCAAAGTTGTAAGAAAACTAAAAATTATTTCTCACTCACATAGTATCAGATGGAAGTTCATTGAGTGACTCTTGTCTTAGTGTTAACCCATAGGTCCTTTCTTTGCTTCTCCTCATTTCTTAGTTCCCTTGGGCCTCCTCAGATTCCCCTGCTGCATTTAGCTGCTCAAAGGACAGAGTCAATTTGAGAAGAATTGTGTTATATAATGCTTAATTGCAGCCCAGAAGGGACTGCTCACGTTTCATAGAGAGCTGTCCTATGGACCCACCAGCTACAAGGTAAGAGCCAGGTGGAAGGACAGGAGTTTGGGAAATAGTTCTTGAAAAGTAGCTGTTTCCTAGCAATAATACTCTACTTGCCAAAAGAAGAGAAATTTACTACTTAAGTTTCTAATTGTCTCTGCCACAGACAAACAGATAAACTTACATTTTTGAGAAATAAGTAGGCTTAGAAAAAGCTGACATAGAGAAAAATATGACTGCAGAGTGAACTGTTATTAGCAACTATTATTAATTGTAGGATAGTTGAGGGAATGCTGGGCTTAAAAAGATGTTTTGTGTAGTACGTGGAAACTCTAACCCTTACAATTTGGATAAGAGAGTAAAGTGAGCACTAGGTATTCTGTGCTATAGAAGCTAAGGTTAGTGTCCTATGGAAGTAATCTATCCTTAAATTTAAACTGAGAACCCATTCACAAACTTGACATATTTAGGAGAATCCCAGTGATAGGAAAAAAATGTGGATTTGACACAATTTCTATTTTCAGTTATTCTGTAATATTCAAATTTAGCCATTGGTTATAGATACTTTACTGCATTAACACTGTATGTGAAAATCAATGTAAAGAATGGAGAAAATCTACAGAATTTGAACTTTTTGGAAGAATTGAGAGGGCCAAAAAACTTGTATATGTACACAAATGGACCTGGGACAGCAAATTACCTTTCAGTTCAGTTCAGTCGCTCAGTCATGTCTTGACTCTTTGCGACCTCATGAATCACAGTACAGCAGACCTCCCTGTTCATCACCATCTCCCAGAGTTCACCAAACTAACGTCCATCAAGTCAGTATGCCATCCAGCGATCTCATCCTCTGTCGTCCGCTTCTCATTCTGCCCTCAATTCCTCCCAGCATCAGAGTCTTTCCCAATGAGTCAAATCTTCGCATGAGGTGGCCAACGTACTGGAGTTTCAGCTTTAGCACCATTCCTTCCAAAGAAATCCCAGGGCTGATCTCTTTCAGAATGGACTGGTTGGATCTCCTTGCAGTCCAAGTCCTTGAGAGTCCAAGACTCTCAAGAGTCTTCTCTAACACCACAGTTCAAAAGCATCAATTCTTCAGCACTCAGCTTTCTTCACAGTCCAACTCTCACATCCATACATGACCACTGGAAAAACCAAAGCCTTGACTAGATGGACCTTTGTTGGCAAAGTAATGTCTCTGCTTTTGAATATGCTATCTAGGTTGGACATAACTTTCCTTCCAAGTAGTAAGTGTCTTTTAATTTCATGGCTGCAGTCACCATCTGCAGTGATTTTGAAGCCCAGAAAAATAAAGTCTGACACTGTTTCCACTGTTTCCTCATCTATTTCCCATGAAGTGATGGGACTGGATGCCATGATCTTAATTTTCTGAATGTTGAGCTTTAAGCCAACTTTTTCATTCTCCACTTTCACTTTCATCAAGAGGCTTTTTAGTTCCTCTTCACTTTCTGCCGTAAGGGTGGTGTCATCTGCATATCTGAGGTTATTGATATTTCTCCCGGCAATCTTGATTCCAGCTTGTGTTTCTTCCAGTCCAGCGTTTCTCATGATGTACTCTGCATAGAAGTTAAATAAGCAGGGTGACAATATACAGCCTTGACGAACTCCTTTTCCTATTTGGTACCAGTCTGTTGTTCCATGTCCAGTTCTAACTCTTGCTTCCTGACCTACATACAGATTTCTCAAGAGGCAAATCAGGTGGTCTGGTATTCCCATCTCTTGAAGAACTTTCCACAGTTTATTGTGATCCACACAGTCAAAGGCTTTGGCATAGTCAATAAAGCAGACATAGATGTTTTTCTGGAATTCTCTTGCTTTTTCGATGATCCAGCAGATGTTGGCAATTTGATCTCTGGTTCCTCTGCCTTTTCTAAAACCAGCTTGAATGTCAGGAAGTTCAGGGTTCACATATTGCTGAAGCCTGGCTTGAAGATTTTTGAGCATTATTTTACTAGCATGTGAGATGAGTGCAATTGTGCGGTAGTTTGAGCATTCTTTGGCCTAGCCTTTCTTTGGAATTGGAATGAAAACTGACCTTTTCCAGTCCTGTGGCCACTGCTGAGTTTTCCAAATGTGCTGGCATATTGAGTGCAGCACTTTCACAGCATCATTTTTCAGGATTTAAAAGAGCTCAACTGGAATTCCATTACCTCCACTAGTTTTGTTCGTAGTGATGCTTTCTAAGGCCCACTTGACTTCACATTCCAGGATGTCTGGCTCTAGGTCAGTGATCACACCATCATGATTATCTGGGTCGTGAAGATCTTTTTGTACAGTTCTTCTGTGTATTCTTGCCACCTCTTCCTAATATCTTCTGCTTCTGTTCCATCCATACCATTTCTGTCCTTTATCGAGCCCATCTTTGCATGAAATGTTCCCTTGGTATCTCTAATTTTCTTTAAGAGATCTCTAGTCTTTCCCATTCTGTTGTTTTCCTCTATTTCTTTGCATTGATCAGTGAGTAAGGCTTTCTTATCTCTTCTTGCTATTCTTTGGAACTCTGCATTCAGATGTTTATATCTTTCCTTTTCTCCTTTGCTTTTCACTTCTCTTCTTTTCACAGCTATTTGTAAGGCCTCCCCAGACAGCCATTTTGCTTTTTTGCATTTCTTTTCCATGGGGATGGTCTTGATCCCTGTCTCCTGTACAATGTCATGAACCTCATTCCATAATTCATCAGGCACTCTATCTATCAGATCTAGGCCCTTAAATCTATTTCTCACTTCCACTGTATAATCATAAGGGATTTGATTTAGGTCATACCTGAATAGTCTCGTGGTTTTCCCTACTTTCTACTGGAGATCAGTGGAGAAATAACTCCAGAAAGAATGAAATTACCTTACTTTTTAGTTTTTAAAATGTTTCAGTGTTTCTTATATTTTTAGAATGTAACCTGTGATATTGTGATTTATTATACAGTAAGGACTACTTATTTAGTATTTGTCCCCATTTCTGGCTCAGATTTCCTAGAGCCCTTGGACATTCCCAAGTGTTGAGAAGCTGTAAAGTTGTCTCTTGTTATCATAATGAGGTGACTTTTGGACTCCATCTAAGGAAGATGAATTATTACCAGAGGAATGAGCCATTTGATTTAGTGGGATGGAGTTTTAAGTCCCACCACTGATCTTTGGGAAAGGTGGGGGTAGGTTGAATAGGCTGCCAGTAGCTAATAATTTAATCACTCATAAAAACCCAAAATTCATAAAATGCATAAAACCCCAAAAGAACGTGGTTCAGAGAGCTTCTATATTGGTAAACGCAGAAGAGGTGCTAGACGTTCTAGTAGAGTGGCCCCCATTGGAGAGGGCATAGAAGTTCTGAGCCCTTGCCCTTGCCTTGCTTTATGTGTCTCTTCCATCTGGCGATTCCTGAGTTACAGCCTAATAATAAAATGGTAATTTTGGGGGCTCCAAAATCACTGTAGATGGTGATCGCAACCATGAAATTAGAAGATGCTTACTCCTTGGAAGGAAAGTTATGACCAACCTAGATAGCATATTGAAAAGTAGAGACATTACTTTGCCAACAAAGGTCTGTCTACTCAAGGTTATGGTTTTTCCAGTGGTCATGTATGGATGTGAGAGTTGGACTGTGAAGAAAGCTGAGTGCTGAAGAATTAATGCTTTTGAACTGTGGTGTTGGAGAAGACTCTTGAGAGTCCCTTGGACTGCAAGGAGGTCCAACCAGTCCATCCTAAAAGAGATCAGTCCTGGGTTTTCATTGGAAGGACTGATGCTAAAGCTGAAACTCCAATACTTTGACCACCTCATGTGAAGAGTTGACTCATTGGAAAACACCCTGATGCTGGGAGGGATTACGGGCAGGAGGAGAAGGGGCCAACAGAGAATGAGATGGCTGGATGGCATCACCGACTCCATGGCCATGAGTTTGAGTAAACTCCAGGAGTTGGTGATGGACAGGGAGGCCTGGTGTGCTGCGGTTCATGGGGTCACAAAGAATCAGACACGACTGAGCGACTGAACTGAACTGAATTGAATCTAACAAGTAAAATGTTTTTCTGAATTTTGTGAGCTGCTCTGGCAAACTAATCAAACCCAAAGAGGAGGTTTTGGGAATCTCTGATTTGTAGCTGGTTGGTCTGAAACACAGGTAACTTGAGCTTGCAACTTATGTCTGAAGTGTGTATGTGGTTGGGATGGGAGGGCTCAAGGGGGGACAGTCTTATACTACTGAACCCTTAACTTGTGGAATATGTTGTTATCTCCCTGGTAGATAGTGTCAAAATTAAATTGTAGGGCACCAGATCTGAAAATTGATTGCTGGTTTGTTGAGCCTTCCACACACACACATACATATACACAATGGAGTATTACTTAGCCATTAAAAAGAAAACATTTGAATCAGTTCTAATGAGGTGGATGAAACTGGAGCCTATTATACAGAGTGAAGTAAGCCAGAAGGAAAAACACCAATATAGTATACTAACACATATATATGGAATTTAGAAAGATGGTAACAATAACCCTGTGTACGAGACAGCAAAAGAGACACTGATGTATAGAACAGTCTTATGGACTCTATGGGAGAGGGAGAGGGTGGGAAGATTTGGGAGAATGGCATTGAAACATGTAAAATATCATGTATGAAACGAGATGCCAGTCCAGGTTCGATGCATGATACTGGATGCTTGGGGCTGGTGCACTGGGAAGACCCAGAGGGATGGTATGGGGAGGGAGGAGGGAGGAGGGTTCAGGATGGGGAACGCATGTAAACCTGTGGCAGATTCATTTTGATATTTGGCAAAACTAATACAATTATGTAAAGTTTAAAAATAAAAGAAAAGAAAAGAAAAGAAACTCAAAAGATAGACTTTACCCCAGCTGTATTTGGAGGGGAAAAAAGTAACAGAAAAGTTAAAAAAATACAATAAATTCCCAATAATTTTTGTCTAGATTACTAATTGTTAGTGTAATAGTATATTTTCACTGTGTTGTTGTTCAGTTGCTCAGTTGTGTCCAACTCTTTGAGACACCATGGACTGCCGCACTCCAGGCTCCCTGGAGTTTGCTCAAACTCATGTTCATTGAGTCAGTGATGCCATCCAAGCATTGTCACTTTAGCTTCTCGCTATCTTGTAACACACGGATGGATAGTTAGCTAGCTATAGACGGAAGCTTTTTGCTGATCCACTTGAGATCTTACATCGTGACCCAAGACCCCTCAATACTTGGGCATGTCACTCCTAAGAACAAGGACATTCTCCTATATAAAAATAATACAGTTTGCAGGGCAAGAAATGTAACACAAGTATGAATCTTTTATCTAAAATATAGTGCATATTGAAGTTCTTTAATTAGCTAATAGTGTCCCACATAGCTAGCAATTAATGCAATCTAGGAGCTACACAGAAACCATGCATTGCATTTAGCTGTTGGGATCATATTCTTTGCCTTAAAATATGTACATGCATGTATTTTGATAGCATTGACAGCTTTGAAGAGTCCAAGCTAGTGTTTTGCAGAATATTTCTGAGCTTTGATTTCTCTGGTCATTTCCTCATGTTCAAGTTGAGCATTTGTCACAGAGTACTGCATCTGGACACCTGTGACATTAGTTCCTCCCATTATTGGTGATGTCACATCTTTATGTAGTTATGGTGATGTCTGACTTTTTGTAGTTATGGTGATGTCTCCATTGGAAAGCTGCCTTTAACCTCTATCACTTATAAGTAAGTGGTGAGGTAAAGTTTTAGGATTGTATGAAAATCTTTTCTCTAATAATTATTTATCTTATTGATGAACCTTGCCTGAAATATAAATTTACTATTAAAAATTTGCTACAAAGTGGTTGTTTTCTATATTGATTGTTCCTACATCCCTCATTTCCTATACATTATCTCTCTCTCCTCCCCCCACCCCTTATTTCTTCCCTCCCACCAGTTCTCTCTTTGGTCCTCTATTTCCTTTTCCTCTCCGATTATCACTGTGAACTCATGAATCAATGTGTTATACCTACTGTGATCTCAGTTTCCTATTCCATCATTCCACTCAGCAGAAACTGTGTGGTAGCATCTGCTGTGTTTCAGACACATTGCTGTGTCTTAGGCTAATATGCCTACTTTGCAGGGTTGATTTTAAGAGAGCAACAGAATGATGCTTTGCAGACAATAGCTACTAAGTCTTATCTGTTCTTTTGATGGAGTTCTTTCACTTTCCTTACTTTCTGGCACAATGAGGCCCGCTTTGTTCTTTCCCTATCACATTCCTGTTATCAGCTGTGTCTTCCAGAACTCTAGTTCTTAATAAGAACTATATTTAGAAACTAAGGTCTGGACATTAGGTTTTAATGATGTCTCTTAAAAAGCAGCCTTATAAAAAGTAGAACATAAGTGAGGACAGCACATTATACAGGTCACTGGATTTTGTTCAGAGAGCAGTGTGGTTCAGTGGCTGGGAGCATGCACTCTGCAACTACATTATATGAGCTTTGCCCTACCTCTGTGACCTACAGTAAGTAACTTTGTCTTCCTATGCCTCTACCTCTGTCTCTGCCATTTTGTCTCTAAAAGGACTGTCATTTACAACTTAACTCATTAAATTGTGAATTCATTCTTTAGTTCAACATATTTTTATTGAGCACTTGCTGAGCTATTCCAAATCCTGAAAGATGATGCTGTGAAAGTGCTACACTCAATATGCCAGCAAATTTGGAAAACTCAGCAGTGGCCACAAGACTGGAAAAGGTCAGTTTTCATTCCAATACCAAAGAAAGTCTACGCCAAAGAATGCTCAAACTACCACACAATTGCACTCATTTCACACACTAGTACAGTAATGCTCAAAATTCTTCAAGCCAGGCTTCAGCAATATGTGAACCGTGAACTTCCTGACATTCAAGCTGGTTTTAGAAAAGGCAGAGGAACCAGAGATCAAATTGCCAACATCCGCTGGATCATTGAAAAAGCAAGAGAGTTCCAGAAAAACATCTATTTCTGCTTTATTGACTATGCCAAAGCCTTTGACTGTGTGGATCACAATAAACTGTGGAAAGTTCTGAAAGAAATGGGAATACCAGACCACTTGACCTGCTTCTTGAGAAATCTGTATGCAGGTCAGGAAGCAAGAGTTAGAACTGGACATGGAACAACAGACTGGTTCCAAATAGGAAAAGGAGTTCGTCAAGGCTGTATATTGTCACCCTGTTTATTTAACTTCTATGCAGAGTACATCATGAGAAACGCTGGACTGGAAGAAACACAAGCTGGAATCAAGATTGCCGGGAGAAATATCAATAACCTCAGATATGCAGATGACACCACCCTTATGGCAGAAAGTGAAGAGGAACTCAAAAGCCTCTTGATGAAAGTGAAAGTGGAGAGTGAAAAAGTTGGCTTAAAGCTCAACATTCAGAAAATGAAGATCATGTCATCTGGTCTTACCACTTCATGGGAAATAGATGGGGAAACAGTTAAAAGTGTCAGACTTTATTTTTCTGGGCTCCAGAATCACTACAGATGGTGACTGCAGCCATGAAATTAAAAGACGCTTACTCCTTGGAAGGAAAGTTATGACCAACCTAGATAGCATATTCAAAAGCAGAGACATTACTTTGCCAACAAAGGTTCATCTGGTCAAGGCTATGGTTTTGCCAGTGGTCATGTATGGATGTGAGAGTTTGGCTGTGAAGAAGGCTGAGCGCCGAAGAATTGATGCTTTTGAACTGTGGTGTTGGAGAAGACTCTTGAGAGTCCCTTGGCCCGCAAGGAGATCCAACCAGTCCATTCTGAAGGAGATCAGCCCTGGGTGTCCTTTGGAAGGAATGATGCTAAAGCTGAAACTCCAGTACTTTGGCCACCTCATGCAAAGAGTTGACTCATTGGAAAAGACTCTGATGCTGGGAGGGATTGGGGGCAGGAGGAGAAGGGGACGACAGAGGATGAGATGGCTGGATGGCATCACTGACTTGATGGACGTGAGTTTGGGTGAACTCTGGGAGATGGTGATGGACAGGGAGGCCTGGCGTGCTGCGATTCATGGGGTCACAAAGAGTCGGACACGACTGAGTGACTGATCTGATCTGATCTGATGTGTCAGTTTTAGTGCCCCATTCGTGTCTGACAGACTCATATCTATGTACTAGACAGAATCTGTCTCTGGAGCTTTCATTGTCATGGGAGAGATAGATTGCCCCTCCTTCAGAATGAGCAGACAAACGAATCAAATATATGTGCAGAGGCTGATGGGGTGTAGGGAAAAATAAAACTGGCTGATGGGTAAGTCCTCATGGACTTTGAACAGAGACCTGAAGTAAGCAAAGGAATAAATCGTGCTAAGACCTAGAAGGAAAATTTTCCAGACCAAAAACAAAAAGTACACAACTTCTTAGAAAGGCAGGGAATATCTAGAATGATCCCGGATTAGCAGTCAGGTTAGTGGGGCTGGAGTGATAGGAGTCACAGTGGAGGGGCAGAGGTGAGACCTGGTCATGGAGGGCCTTTTACAGTAGAACTTTTTTGTAAAAACTTGTGTTCTGAGTAGGATATGAGCAAACATTTAGGAAGTGTTGAGAATAACAGTGACACCATCTGACTTCTGGTTTAAGGAGATTATTCTGGCTGCTGGGTTAAGGAACAGACTAATGAGGTCCTGCTTAGAAATAGAGCAGATAGGAGGCCACTGCAGTGATCTTGCCGGGAGAGTACAAGAGTTGTGGGAGGTGGTTAGGTTCTAGGTAGACTGTATTTTGAAGCTAAAGAGCACAGAATTTGTTGTACAGGAGAATAGGAGAAAGAAAAAAATCAAAGATGCCCTCAACAGTTTTGGCCATTGATTTTAGGGGCTATGATAAGATTTGTCCAGTTCACATAATGTATTTTCAAACAATGCCTAGCACATGATGAACAATCAATACATATTAGCTTTTTATTATTTTTAGATGCCTCTCAGTTATTTTCCACTCCTCCTTTTATGCCTTTATGTTTGTGTTCATGTTTTTGACTTCTAGATTTTCACTTAGGTGTCACCTTAGCGCTATTTCTCTCAAGTGCTAACCATTTAGTGATAGAAATTTTGGTAAGGCAGTAATCTTAGTGCCAGTACCTAGGCCTGAAACCAGCGTACAGTTCACTTACTGTGTAGCTGTAGGCAAATTACTAATCTCTCAATTTCATCTACTATGAAATGAGGGTAATGATATTTACCTCCCAAGGCTATTATGAAAATTAAAGAATATCCAGATTCAAAAATGAAAGTCACTACAAAGTATGAGTTATTGCAGTTTTTATTGTTGCCTACACTCTGAGAAGGCGCTTTATGCTAATCCAAGCCACTTAAAGGCATGAAAGAAATGACTTTGAACACATTAGTCATTCACAGTGAATTTTATTCTTGTTTGGTAATATTTAAATGTTTCTATTGGTGAGTTTAATTTTTTTTTAATATTTCACAGTTTGGGATTTATGGAAACCTGAGTAGCTCTATTGAACAGCTTTTAACAACATTTAATGAACCCAGATCCTCCACTCAGGATGAATATTTGGCCCAGGAAGGAAGTGTGGTGGGGAGCAGTTTAGAATTTATGTCTAAGTCATTCAGCTTAACAGGGCTCCATACCCTAGTGCATATTAGATATCTCCAAGATAGCTACCAAACACAACTGTTAGGATTTCAGTACTCAGCATATCTAGTGTATAATTACTGGAACTTAAAAAGCATTTCTTTTTCCACGAGTGGGAGAGGGGTTTTGTAAAGCCTTGATGACTTAAACAAAAGTTGAGGAAAGAACATTGAGGAACTGAGAATACGGCTTTTAATCATATTTCAGCTGTTAGTTTCTTATTGAGACTGAAGTTGGGAAAAAATGTATATGTTTTTTCTAAGCCTGGTAGGAATACATAGCATCACCATTGTTCCTTATTGTATATTACTTCACTACTCACAGGTATTTCTTTATGTGGGCTCATTTTAAACTAAAAATCCTCATTTGTGCCCATTGAGTTATGCTTCGTAGGCAGATTTTATTTTTCCTAATTAATAGAAAAGGGAATTGAAACCAAGAGAGACTAAATCACAGGGTTATTTACTTAATAAGTGCAAGGGCTAGGAATACAACCTTGTTTTCTGGTCTCTCGTCTGTATCTGAATCTACATTTCATACCTACATTTTTTTTTTAATTATGAAATTTGGGTATTTAGTGCCAGAATTCTTCTAATGAGTAGAAAAATCATGGTTTTTGAACATTTGTATTTTTCTATAAATGTTTTATAGAGAAGAAGTGAAGTTATATTTTAATTTAAGTTAGGCACAGATACTTAAAAAATAATTTCACAATCTTGTTTTCACTAGAGGTTTGGAGGATATGTCTCTAATCTGTTCAGCAAGCCTGTGCACTGTGCATTTCATTTTACCTTAAATGATGTGAAAACAAGTGGGAGATTCCTCTGGTTGTCACTAGAATTACTGCTCTGGCCTGACCCATCTCAGAAGGACATCAGAAACTCAGCATTTTAGAAATAGGCTCTATAAAAAAATAGTTGCTGCATTTGGTAAGAAGTTCATAAGGTAATTTGAAATATCCCTTTGTAACTAAGATACAACTAGCTTTTAAAGTCCTTTGATATATTTATAGGCATCTTCAAAATATGCAAGAAAGCATTTATAGTTATTTAAAATATTTAAGCACTTAGAACTTGTTAGGCAATATTGTGATCACATGATGAGGCCAAATTTACATATATACACATAGTCATTTTAAATGCCTTGTTATAAAGGCTTGAAATAGGTATGACATAACTTAATAAGCCTCCCTCCCAATTTCTGTCTTTGTCAAAGCACTCTGTGGAATTGTTGCTGAATCTTAAATATACTTGTCATCAGGAATATTCTTGCTTTCTCTCACATAGAAAATAGGAATAAAACTTGCTTTGGCAAGGTGAAGCAGGATATTGAATACCAAATTTGGAAAAGAAAAAAAAAAAGCTCTAACCTTGATCTACATTTCTCATGATTTCATTATTAAATTTATGTGTAGTCTAATTGTTTACAAAACTCTAATAAAAAATTTAAAGCTACTTTACAGTCAATTAAAGGAACAAAAAAGCTTGTCTTAAATCCTATAGCTAAAAATATGTGTTTTTTCTTTCTTTTTTTGAGCCAAGAGTAAGTCATGTCACAGGGGTCTGTAAATCATTTTGGACCCAATAAAGACAATAGTTGTTTGTATTTTTCATTTGAGCAAATTATTGGAAACACATTTGTCAGAGAAGTTTGACCTTGAAAAAATACCAGACCACTTTTCCTATGAATCAGATCAGATCAGTTGCTCAGTTGTGTCCGACTCTTTGCAACCCCATGAATCGCAGCACGCTAGGCCTCCCTGTCCATCACCAACTCCCGCAGTTCACTGAGACTCGGGTCCATCGAGTCAGTGATGCCATCCAGCCATCTCATCCTCTGTCGTCCCCTTCTCCTCCTGCCCCCAATCCCTCCCAGCATCAGAGTCTTTTCCAATGAGTCAACTCTTCACATGAGGTGGCCAAAGTACTGGAGTTTCAGCTTTAGCATCATTCCTTCCAAAGGACACCCAGGGCTGATCTCCTTCAGAATGGACTGGTTGGATCTCCTTGCAGTCCAAGGGACTCTCAATGAATAGAGACTGGCATTTTTATTCATAGAATTATAAAGGGGGATAATTAAGCTATAATTTTACTTGATACATTTCTGATGTGTGTGATAGACACACCATCTTTCTTTAATCATGACTTAATTAACACTTGCAACTTTCTCCAAGGAAAATGGTGAATAATAATTCATTGATGCTTTAGTCATTCACTGTCTTGAATGTAGTGTCTATGAACTTACATGTTTCAAATTATTTTCCTTTCGATCTGTAGCATGGAATTCATTTCTAACTTTAAAATTTTATCATGTGTAAATATGAATAGCTTATAATGAATTGTATAGAAGTTTTACATATGTAATTGATGACATGTATTTATCTTATAAAAAGGTTAAATTACATCTGCAGCTTTTAAATTTTTAGTATAATTTTGCCAAATACCTTCATTATTTTGCAGCATATAAACAGTGACTTGTGTGGTGTGCTTAGGCACTCAGTCATATCTGACTGTTTGTGACCCCATGGCTCCTCTGTCCTTGGGGATTCTCCAGGCAAGAGTCCTGGAGTATGTTGCCATGCCCTCCTCCAGGGGAATCTTCCCAACCCAGGGATCGAACCCAGGTCTCCCAGATTATAGGCGGATTCTTTACCGACTGAGCTACCAGCGAAGCAACTAGTGCCTTAGGAATGTTCAAATATTCTGATCCAGCATAGTTCTGGGTAGCAAAAGGCATTAAGGTATTTACAAGACAAATACCTTAATGCCTTGTAAAATTTTTCCCATTGCTTATTTTTCCTTTTGACAGAAGAGGAATATCTTTATTTCACTATTTATTGTATTTTATTTATTTTACTTACTCTGAGTTTAATGTCAACTGTGCCCTTGCATATGGTTTATCAATAGCCATTTCATTTTATTAGTGTAATTTTTGTTTACTAACTAATCAGATGATTTCTAGTCACATATTTTAGCATCAAAGCCAGATTGTCTAATTCAGCAAAACTTATTTCCCTTACTTAACTGATTTCCCCTAGTTAATTCAGCAAAACCAGTTTCCCTTACTTAACATTATCTCATTCCTTAATCATCCTTTGTTCTTGTTTCTCTTTGTATCATGGTCTGTCTTATTTTCTTAGCCCTTTAAGCCTCTTTCAACTCTTTTACGGCCATCTCTTATATCCTGTTGGTGTTTCTGTCTCTGCCCAGAACTATGCTGGATTAGAATGTTTGAACATTTCTAAGGCGCTAGTTGCTTCCCTGGTGGCTCAGTCAGTAAAGAATCCGCCTGCAATCTGGGAGACCTGGGTTCGATCCCTGGGTTGGGAAGATTCCCCTGGAAGAGGGCATGGCAACACACTCCAGGATTCCTGCCTGGAGAATCCCCAAGAACAGAGAAGCCATGGGGTCACAAACAGTCAGATACGACTGAGTGCCTAAGCACACCACACAAGTCACTGTTTATATGCTGCATTATAATTGTATCCTGGCCCACAGCCTTGAATCTCCCACTCTTAACGTCAGAAAACCAGCTCTTTTAGTCCAAGAACTGTAAAAGTATTTTCTGTGCATGTTCAGAAGACTGGGTTACATAAGACCTTACAGGATTTATTTTTGGTTTTATACTAGACATTGGAGCAATTTGTTCATTATTCATGTATATCTCAATTTAGCTACTTAGATTGTGTATATTATTGGTGGTATTCAAATGGCAGACAAATTTTTTCAGACAAAAACTGAAGTGTTTGTAAGGAAATTATTTTTGGTCAAACATTCTGGTTCAGTAGATGGTGGATGTTACCTGGGAAACTACAGTGTTAAGCGGAACTTGTAAGTGATTCTGTTCCATGTGGTCCATGGGTTATCCTCTTTAAAAACCTACTGATACTATTTCTCTATAAACTACTTAGATAAAAAATTAATGAAATTAGGATACTGTGGGCAAGTCTGATCACTTGTTACCGTTATTCTCTATGAAATTGCAAGAAAAGCTCTAGCTCTAGTCTTGAATTCATTGCCCTTATGTCTCCTGCATCCTGACCTGATTTTAGTATAAAAGATAGATGCCAATTTCATATGGCTTGGAAGAAACTTACTTGCAAGTGTATCCATAGTTCTTCCAATTTATTAAAACCAAAAAAAAAGAAATTTAGAGATAGGAGAGACATTGTAAATAGTTTATTTGAATTCCCTGTTTCTAAATGAAACTAAAATCTAGTTTTCTTAAAGGGTTTGTTCATGAAAATATGTTATTAGCGTTGTCACTAGCAGAAGACAGGTCTCTTCAATCTTAGTAAGAGCTCTTCTAACTCAAATAATATTTTTCAAATTTTGTCACTCGTAGGACTCATCTAAAGTGCCTATCAAAATGAATATTCTTGAGTTCAGCCTCAGAAATAATGCTCTAGCGAACCAGGAGCACAGGAAACTATTGTTTTAATGATCATCCAGGGTGATTTGAATATAGCTGGTTCAAGGGCCACATTTTGTGAAATACTGCACAATATCTTGACAAAAAGATTGAAAGGTTAAATAAGTAAATAATGACAACTAGCTTTAATTAATTAAGAAAGAAGACATCCAACCACACTCACTGACATGCTATAGGCTGATCGATACAGCCTGTACCATTCAAGAAGCCCACTGACAAGAGGTGGTGACACATATCAGATCGACCTCTTACAGTGTAGTAGGTGATGTGAAGCACAGGGCAAGAAGCTCCCAGGAGTGGAGAGTATCAGTACGGCCGTCAGGAACAGTAGCCCAAGGAAAGTGACCCTCGGGGTTTGTAGTAGAATTGGTGAATGGCACTAAGGTTCTTGGGCAATTATAATGCATGCGTAGGCGGAACAATTGGGTAGGAGGAACTGTCTCTAAAAAACAAAACAAGCAAGCAAAAAAACTGTGATGAAGGAAATCATGACACATGAGATTGTTATAGAAGATAATGTGTATGCTTAGCACTTGTCATAAACATTCAGGAAATATTCATCTTTATTTATATTGTTTCTTTTAATAGTGTGTTAATCCCATGAAGGACATTGATAAGGGAAGGCCTGAAGCTACTGAAGCTTTAGATCAAACAGCCACCAAATACTTAGGGTAGTTGATATCTGCAGCTCATTTTTAAGAATTCACTAATAAGTAGTTTGTGGAGGGGAGCCAGCTTTTTCAAGGGCCTGGGTTTTGAGCATCTCAGAAAGTGTAATTTCAGGAGATATCATTAAGTGTGTCAGATATTGCAGAAAGTCAAGTGTGAATAAGTATTGAGGCATCTCCACTGATTTGGGTGTTAGTTATTCATGATATTATTCCTAACAACCTATATCAGAATAATTTAGAAGTGCTGATAAATATTCAGGTCCCTACCTTCCAATTTGGGATTTTTAAATTAGAATCTCAGGTGGGTGACTTAAGGATCTCAATTTAAAAAATTATCCAGGAGATTATTTTGCACAGTAAAGTTTGAAAACCAGTGAACAAGACAGACATATTTCAGTATGTGGTAGGGATACAACCAACTGCAAAACTTTAACCAATACAAAGAGGAAAGGAAGTGAAGATGAAGCAAGTGTCCAGAAGATTTGTTGTAAAAGGAAGACAGAAAATAGGAAGATGATTAGGTCAAGGAATTATTTTTGTGTTTTTTTTTTTGTTTAAATTAGTAATAAATATATGGGCAGTCTTAAGTATATTATAGTGTGTAAAGACTATAGATTGAAAAGTCAAACATATTTTTCCTTCCTTATGGCTGGAAATGGCATTATTTTATCTTTTTTTAATTGCTGAGTACTATTCAACTGAGTATATGAACCAAATAACTTTTGAGTTCTAAGGCTATAGGTTTGTACTAATTTGTTAATACAATGATCCAATTTATGGTGTGGTTAAATATTTAGGGATCTCTAGTATTTGAAGCACATCCCCCCAAAAAGGCTAAGAAAAAAGTATTTTTGAGCTTCTTATTTAGGAGTAAAATTATCTCACTAAAGTCTAGCATATTATTGACACAGTATTAACTGATTTCTTTCTAACATGAATTTTTACAAACAATATTATTATTAAAGGTGCATTGCTAAGTCATTTCAGTCGTGTCCAACTCTGTGTGACCCCATAGACGGCAGACCATCAGGCCCCTCGGTCCCTGGGACTCTCCAGGCAAGAACACTGGAGTGGGCTGCCATTTCCTTCTCCAGTGCATGAAAGCGAAAGGTGAAAGTGAAGTTGCTCAGTCATGTCTGACTTAGCGACCCCATGGACTGCAGCTTTCCAGGCCCCTCCATCCATGGGATTTTCCAGGCAAGAGTACTGGAGTGCGGTGTCATTGCCTTCTCCCTTAAAGGTGCATATATCTCCAAATAAGAGATGAAGAATGATGACCTCAAAGTAATTAAGTGGCTTGATGAATTTTGTAGAGCTGGGAGGTGATGGAGCAGAACTGCATTTTAAACTATATCATGTCACCAGTTTTATTTAATTTTTAAGGTTATTATTATTTTTTAAAAAATTTTAATTGGAGGCTAATTACTTTACAATATTGTGGTGGTTTTTGCCATACATTCACATGAATCAGCCATGGGTGTACATGTGTTCCCCATCCTGACCCTCCCTTCCACCTCCCTCCCCATCTCATCCCTCAGGGTCATCCCAGTGCACCAGCCCTGAACACCCTGCCTCATACATTGAACCTGGACTGGCAATCTGTTTCACATATGATGATATACATGTTTCAATGGCATTCTCTCAAATCATCCCACCCTTGCCTTCTCCCACAGAGTACTACAGTCTGTTCTTTACATCTGTGTCTCTTTTGCTGTCTTGCATATAGGGTCATTGTTACCATCTTTCTAAATTCCATATTTATACTGTATTGGTGTTTTTCTTTCTGACTTACTTCGCTCTGTGTAATAGGCTCCAGTTTCATCCATCTCATTAGAACTGATTTAAATGCATTCTTTTTAATAACTGAGTAATATTCCATTGTGTGTATGTACCACAGATTTCTTATCCATTTGTCTGCCGATAGACATCTAGGTTGCTTCCATGTCCTGGCTATTGTAAACAGTGCTGTGGTGAACACTGGGGTACACGTGTCTCTTTCAATTCTGGTTTCCTCAGTGTTTGTGCCCAGCAATAGGATTGCTGGGTCATATGGCAGTTCTATTTCTAGCTTTTTAAGGAATCTCCACACTGTTCTCCATAGTGGCTGTACTAGTTTGCATTCCCACCAACAGTGTAAGAGGGTTCCTTTTTCTCCATACCCTCTCAGCATTTATTGTTTGTAGACTTTTTGATAGCAGCCATTCTGACTGGCGTGAGATGGTACCTCATTGTGGTTTTGATTTGCATTTCTCTGATAATGAATGATGTTGAGCATTTTTCATGTGTTTGTTAGCCATCTGTATGTCTTCTTTGGAGAAATGTCTGTTTAGTTCTTTGCCTATTTTTTGATTGGGTCACTTATTTTTCTGGAATTGAGCTGTAGGAGTTGCTTGTATATTTTTGAGATTAATTCTTTGTCAGTTGCTTCATTTGCTATTATTTTCTCCCATTCTGAAGGCTGTCTTTTCACCTTGCTTATAGTTTCCTTTGTTGTGCAAAAGCTTTTAAGTTTAATTAGGTCCCATTTGTTTATTTTTGCTTTATTTCCATTACTCTGGGAGGTGGATCATAGCAAAGCCTGCTATGATTTATGTCAGAGAGTGTTTTGCCTATGTTTTCCTCTAGGAGTTTTATAGTTTCTGGTCTTACATTTAGATCTTTAATCCATGATGAGTTTACTTTTGTGTATGGTGTTAGAAAGTATCATGTCACTAGCTTTAATAAAAAGCTTTTAGGTTCTCACCCAAAGGTAGTTTGAGACATAGTTCTTAAGCTTTTATCACATGTCTTGTATTTTTAATGCTATTAATAGTATAATTTTTATGCCAGATTATATTCAACATTTTAACTGTCTTCTTTACTAAATACCAAATCATGACTATTATAGCAACAACAGGAAGGTTGGGAAAAGCAATTTTAAGTGACATTTTAGCCTCTCACATCACACTTATCACCATGAGTATTATGGCAAAATGGAGACATAAGAACTAGACAAACTGGGGAACTAAATTCTGAAAGGAAACTGGGAGGAGTCACTATCCAGAAAATCCTCAAACCAACCCCATCCAGCTGCCTAAGTGTGACCACAAATGGCAAGCTCATAGAGAGGTGTCAGTGTGGCTCTGGTATCTGTGGGTTCACAGTAGAGTATCTGTTGTGGATCTGGAGCTGCAGTTGGTCATGTTAAAGGGAAAATGTTAATTGCTTAGTCGTGTCTGACTCTTTGTGACCCTGTGGACTGTAGCCCACCAGACTTCTCTGTCCACAGAATTCTTCAGGCATGAATACTGGAGTAGGTGGCCATTCTCTTCTCCAGGGGATTTTCCTGACACAGGGATGAAACCTGGGTCTCCTGCATTGGAGGCAGAATCTTTACCATCTGAGCCACCAGGGAAGGACCATCAATCAGGAACAAGAGTTGTATGTAGAGCAGAGGAATGTAAACTACTCAGAACCTCAAAGACATCTCTGAATTTGTCTGTCACCATAGCTGTCTGCCGGAGAAGGCAATGGCACCCCATTCCAGTCCTCCTGCCTGGAAAATCCCATCGATGGAGGAACCTGGTGGACTGTAGTCCATGGGGTCACTAAGAGTCAGACACGACTGAAGTGACTTAGCAGCAGCAGCAGTATAGCTGTCTGCAGAAGGACTGCCAGGGAGCTACAGGAATTGCTTCACTCTTGCTTTCTGAATCTCGTGGAAATTCAGAATTTGGCTATCGCTAACCTGGGAAACTTAAAGAGCCTTTTGATAAAAATGAAAGAGGAGAGTGAAAAAAGTGGCTTAAAACTCAACATTCAAAAAACTAAGATCATGGCATCCGGTCCCATAACTTCTTGGCAAATAGATGGGGAAACAATCAAGAGATAGCTCCAAAATCATTGCAGATGGTGAAATCACTGCAGCCATGAAATTAAAAGATGCTTGCTCCTTGGAAGAAAAGCTATGACCAGCCTAGATAGCATATTAAAAAGCAGAGACATTGCTTTGCCGACAAAGATCTCTCTAGTCAAAGCTATGGTTTTTCCAGTAGTCATGTATGGATGTGTGAGTTGGACCATAAAGAAAGGTGAGCACTGAAGAACTGATGCTTTTGAACTGTGGTGTTGAAGAAGATTCTTGAGAGTCCCTTGACTGCAAGGAGATCAAACCAGTCAATCCTCAAGGAAATCAGTCCTGAATGTTCACTGGAAGGACTGATGCTGAGGCTCTAATACTTTGGCCACCTGATGTGAAGAACTGACTCACTGGAAAAGACCCTGATACTGTGAAAGGTTGAACACAAAGGAGAAGGGGACAATAGAGGGTGAGATGGTTAGATGGCATCACTGACTCTTTGGACATGAGTTTGAGCACACTCTAGAAGTTGATGATGGACAGAGAAGCCTGGTGTGCTGCAGAGTTGGACATGACTGAGTGACTGAAGTGAACTGAACCTGGGAAACACAAGGAAAGGAATTCTGGAAAACATAATTCCCAGCATAATCAAGTTGTCCCAGCATGATCAACCCATAACTTACATTGCCAACCGTCTGCTTTATTTTGCTTTTAGGAGTTAGAGTGGTTCCACATGGTAAGAAGCTGTACCTTCATAAGAACATAATGCCATAATGAATCAGAAAGGCAGTTTACTACTATTACTAATTCTATCCCAATTATAAATAGATAGCATTTATTGACCACTTATGATCTGTAGGAACTGTTGACATTGTTTACACTCAGTTTAATTTCATCTTCTTAGAAACATGATATGTATGTAATATTATCATTCTTTTCCAATAAATGAGAGTTCTGAGTTTAGCAGATGTTGAGTAACCTGCTGAAGTTATGTAATCTCTCTGTTAAAACAATTGGTCCCTGGTGACTCAGATGGTAGAGAATCTGTGGGCAATGTGGGAGACCTGGGTTCAATCCCTGGGAAGATCCCCTGGAGGAGGGCATGGCAACCCACTCTAGTATTCTTGCCTGGAGAATCCCCATGGACAGAGGAGCATGGCAGGCTACAGTCCATGGGGTCTCAAAGAGTCGACATGACTGAGTGACTAAGCATACACATTAAAACAATTGCTACTTTGTTAGGCTAAGGGATGTAATCAAACCACTTTGGGGTTGAAAATAAAGTCAGGATTTTATCATTGTGAAAGGAATATAATGGCAAGCAGAATGTTCAGAGCCCTGGTAAGTAGTTACACTTCTTCCTGATAGGAAAGGACCCCCTTGCACTGCCAAGGAAAGAGGAGTGGGAGATGTAGTGCAGAGACTCAGAGGACTGCAAGACCTGAAGGAGGTATATGGTTTATATTGTTATTTATGTAGGAGAAACAGGCCTTCTAATTTCTTTAGTATCTACTGTGAGCCCAATATGTAAGGATAGGAAGGAAAGAGTTCTAGCAAGATCAGGTTATCAGCAAAAAAAGAAAAAAGAATAGGGAAGGATAACCTTGAGTGAAATCTAATTTCCTTTTTGAGACAATTACTCATATATACAGCTACTGCTTTTTATAAGAATTATTATTCTTCATTTTCCAGCATAACCTGGAAGCTCATCTTAGTTGTGCATTGATGGTCTAGTGGGACTGTGGCAGGGAATTTGTTCTAAGGTGCTCTGTAAGCTTGTCTTCATGCACATAAAGTGGGACATGAAGCCATGAACTTAGGGAATGTAGGTGAGAAGAGCTGCTAGTTTCAGGAAAAATAAAAAGAAGATACTTGCTCAGGCTAGTTTATACAGGGATTATATTTAAATATTAAGATGAATTAAAAACAAAACTTTAAATCAAATTAATTTTTCTTTGTAATGAAAATTATCTCATATTGGAGGGATATCATTTGATGCATACACATTAAGCACCAAAATTAGGTTGAGTTTGGATTGGAATTGTTAACTTGTTCACAATAGGAATCCTGATAAAGTGTTTTCTGTTTCTTTCTCTCCCTCCTTCCCCCCACATAATAGTCCTGGGTGTTATGTGTTGTAAAAATATCCTCCTTCATCTCACTTTCTATCATTCCCAGAAACATAGCTACAAAATTAAATTCTCCTAATTGGAGTTTATAAATCATCTGTAGGTGAGACATGTTAAAATTACAATAAGATTCCTTTTCACAGGCAGTTGCTAAATTTTTTTATGAGTGATGTTATACCTTTAGTTTAATTTTAAAATGATATCAGTAGTTAATGAAGAAACAGTATTTAAAATGCGTAGTGTATGCGGTTTCTCTAACCATAGAAGGTAAGCTCACAGCAGAACATTTTACTGAAAGCAGTCTTCAGTTGTTAGTGCTGTCATTTTGTGCCTCTTTTCTTGGTGGTGATTTTTCTTAGCAGTATTTACTACTAAAATGAATAAGTTTGAATCTCACTAGTTTGAGAGCTAGCTAAACAAGATTCTAATGTATGTAAGGTGTGAAATATTCTGGAATTTCTTATCTAATCCAATGACACTTAAGCCCATAGGAATATTTATGCAATATGCATTCAATCACAAAATAATTGTTTTTCTACTGTGAGACAGTCTTTTAAAAATTCTTTCTGATTGGATTCTTTCTCCTAACAAGTTGGAATTGATTGAGTTGAGATACGGTCCATACAAATCAATAAATGAGAAGACAAGTTGTGTGTGATGACAGTAATTCTATCTGCAGGGTAACTGTCAAACGTCTGGGTACCAATGATTTTGTTTTAGCTAGCTAATAAGAACATGATAATTTGTTAGTAAACCATTTTACTTTCTTTGGCTTACAAAATAAAGCTTATTTTCTTTGAAATATATATATTTGCTCACTATATCAATATAATTATATTATACATCATATATAATTATATATCCTGACTAGAAAGCTTGAAAGTGCACATTTTAATCCTTTCCTGATGTTTGTTAGAGGACGAATGTTTTCAGAATCCTTATGCTGTCTGGCTTCCAATTTTGTTTTATGCAGGAAGGTGCTTGTGGTCAGGCACAAGACGATGACTGCAGCTACTGAAAGGTTGTCTAATAGGGAAAATTGTGTGTTCCAAGGCTAAAGAAAGAAACAGGGAAGCAAATCGTATTAGGGATTTCTCTAAGGGGCTAACTGCAAGGGGGAGGGTAAGAGGTATCATTCAGAGGACCACGTAATTGGGTGGGATTTAGAAATCTCTCATTTCTCTCGTCTAGTGCAGAAAACCCACCTAGGCATTTTTTCCCAGCACTTACTCATTCCTTGGACTGTCAGTGTTATTTATTAGGCAGTGAAGCACATGTTATATGGGCAAGAAAGGATAGACATCATGGTTACAAGAAAGGCATCACACAAGGAAGGTGTGTTTAGGATTTCCAGCCTTAGGGCAGATGAACTTTACTGTTAGAGGGTCCTTCTTTATTTCTTGCCTCTTTTAGCTCTGAAATTTTGGACACAATTTCTATTTTTAGAAACCAGGAATGAGATGAAGCTGACACTCCTTTGTAGAGGAGAACAGTGGTGCTTTTAAAAATACCCACTTCAATTTTATTGTCTAGAACTGATACCTATTATTCACTTATATTATGAAGTACATTTCTTACTTTTATGATGTATCTGCCCATTTCTGGTTAGAAATATAAATCCCATTGTAATACCATGTTAAATTTATTTTTACACCTGTTTTTGTCCATTATGACTGAATAGTTCATAAAATCAAAGTTATTAACTTTGTTATCTAGGTATCTTATTGTCAGTAGTAGATATATTTGATCATGTATTGGTTCATGGATATTTTTAACAGAGAGATTTCTTCAGAGACCATTTCTCACTTTATTTAACTAGCAATCTGTTTTGTTCACATAAGAAGAAAGTGTATTAACAAAGTTAATTGAAGGGGGTTGAGATGTTACCAAAGTCACATGTTTCAAGTGTTTAAAATTATTTTATTTGGATTTCGTTAGGTGCCTTTGAAAGAAATTTGATCAGTGGTGGGCTTAATTTGTGTTTCCTCTCTTTCTCATTTTGTTGAAGTCCTGCCTGGATAGCAATTGTGGTTACATGTTCAGTTCAGTTCATTTCAGTTCAGTCACTCAGTCATGTCCAACTCTTTGCAACCCCATGAACCACAGCATGCCAGGCCTCCCTGTCCATCACCAGCTGCCAGAGTCTACCAAAACTCATGTCCCTCGAGTCGGTGATGCCATGCAACCATCTCATCCTCTGTCGTCCCCTTTTCCTCCTGCCCTCAATCCCTCCCAGCATCAGAGTCTTTTCCAATGAGTCAATGAAGTGGCCAAAGTATTGGAGTTTCAGCTTCAGCATCCGTCCTTCCAATGAACACCCAGGACTGATCTCCTTTAGGATGGACTGGTTGGATCTCCTTGCAGTCCAAGGGACTCTCAAGAGTCTTCTCCAACACCACAGTTCAAAATATCAATACTTCAGCGCTCACTTTTCTTTGTAGTCCAACTCTCACATCCATACATGACCACTGGAAAAACCATAGCCTTGACTAGATGGACCTTTGTTGACAAAGTAATGTCTCTGCTTTTTAATATGCTGTCTAGGTTGGTCATAACTTTCCTTCCAAGGAGTAAGCGTCCTTTAGATATCATTTAGAAGAGTTTCACATTTTATGAAATTGCAAAAAAAAAAAAAATCCTAACCATGGTGGAAGGTATTAACTCTATTTTTCAGAAATTGAAACTAATATTTAGAGTGCTTACAGTATGGTATGCTGGGCCACACTACTCAGTAAAGGTGATCCTTATTAGTGTTTCAGTTCAATTCAGTCCCTCAGTCATGTCCAACTCTTTGCAACCCCATGGACTGCAGCACACCAGGCTTCCCTGTTCATCACCAACTCCTGGAGCTTATTCAAACTCATGTCCATCGAGTCAGTGATGCCATCCAACCATCTCATCCTCTGTTGTCCCCTTCTCCTCTCACCTTCAATCTTTCCCAGCATCAGGGTCTTCTCCAGTGAGTCAGTTTTTTACATCAGGTGGCCAAAGCATTGGAGTTTCAGCTTTAGCATTAGTCCTTCCAATGAATATTCGGGACTGATTTGCTCTAGGATTGACTGATTTGATATCCTTGCAGTCCCAGGGACTCTCAAGAGTCTTCTCCAAGTATTAGGGTATAGCTTCCTCAATAAATATTTCAAATTGTCATGACTTATGTTAAGTGGCAGAATGAATTGTTCTATGCATTTTGCATCCCTACCCCCTGCCCTATTGTTTCACAAGGCTCTTTTTAACTAGAAAGGATGCACGTTTGTGAGGGGAAAATGCAAGCTGGAGGAATTAATTTTCAACTGATAGAAGACTTTCTTCTGTAAATGGATTCTGTTCCTGTAAAGTTTCCATTTTGTGGCTTAGGAATTGTCCAACTGAGGGAAACAACAAGACCAGGAAAGAATTCTTGCTTCTGTTGAAACCTTTCCAAGGGGTAGGAGGTTCTTTGGAAGGGCTTGTTAGCCATTTCTCATGGACTGTGTAGGCAGTTAGGAAGAAGGGAAGCAAAACAGAATGGACTCTTAGTTTAGAGGATGGTGATGTGGCTTCAGTTTGCAAAGTAGGCTGTCATTTACTTACTCTTTGTTTTGTTTTTTCTGACTTCTCATTCCTAAATTTCTCTGACATACCCTATGAATCTGGATTGAGTCAATTCTTGCTGAAATTTGAGGTGAAATGATAGTAAAATTATTAGAATAGTCACAAATAAAATCACCCTGTATTCAGCAAGGGGGATTTGGGGTAAAGTTCTTATGCTCTAGCAGTGCTGATACAGTTCCCGTGGCCCCTTGTTCAGGGCTTGGAATGTGATGAGTGTGATGGAGGGACTGGGTTTTGCATTTGGTTTAATTTAGTTAAGTTTAAATTTTGATGGGTTCATGTGGCTAGTGGTTATCATGTTGAATGGGGATGAATATAGCTTTAAGAGAGCTCAGAAGTGGTCACTAAAAGTCCCTGCCCCTTTCCTGAATCTGTGCAGTGCTGGTTCTTCCTTAAGCCTCATCAACCCTGCTTCATTTACAAATTAGAGCATTCCTTTTTCCCTATCGTGGGCCCAGCTTACGTAGTTAGATTCCTGTCTGTAAGACTCTGTGTAGCTAACATCTCCTAACTCTCTAGTTTTGGATTCCTGGTAGCATGTCTGCTCCATCTGAGTCTTCTTTTAATTGGAACTGGGATCCTGTTCCTTCCAGTTCTGAACACTGACAACTACTGAGCATGGCTTCTGACAGCACCATTTATAGCTGGTGAACACGCAAGGACCTTTCAGTAATGTGCAGCGGTCACCTTGGCAGTGCTCATTAGGGCTCTGCAGCTAGTTTCTACAGCATATTCCAGATCCCTGAATGCCAAACCTGAGATGAAGCTGTCAGTTTACATTATGTTACTGCACGGCTGGACCATTATTGACTGTAGAATCTTGGGCAAGGTATTTTATCCTTTTTCTCCAGTTTCCTCATTTGTAAAATGGGGATAATAATAATATCTAGTTCAGTTGGTTACTTGAGGAATAAATGAGTTAATACAAGATATGTGCTTTAAGTAGTACTTGGCATATAATGATTGATATATCAGTCAGTCACTTCAGTCCCTCAGTCATGTCCAACTCATGGACTACAGCATGCCAGGCTTCCCTGTCCATCACCAACTCCCTGAGCTTGCTCAAACTCATGTCCATCGAGTCAGTGATGCCATCCAAGCATCTCATCCTCTGTAATTCCCTTCTCCTCCTGCCTTCAATCTTTACAAGTATCAGTGTTTTTTCAAATGAGTCAGTTCTTTACATCAGGTGGCCAAAGTATTGGAGCTTCAGCCTCAGCATCAGTCCTTCCAATGAACATTCAGGACCGATTTCCTTGAGGATTGACTGGTTTGGTGTATAAATAGTGATTATTAACAGTATTTCAGTATTTCTAATCATTTGCATCAGATGATCCAATTAAAAGTCTTATAGTTGTTGACTGAGAAAATATGCACAACCTAAAATTTGAGAATTAGCTTTTATCCTGTGGATTTTCTGAGGACTTAAATCCAGAAAACTGCTTCAGATAGCTCTGAGGGACTGCTCTGATAAGATGAGGGAGGATACAGTTACAACAAAAACCAGGTAGTTGGAACATCAAAACATAGTGAAAAGCCCTGAGTGAAAGTCACTCAGTCTTGTCCGACTCTTTGGGACCCCATGGACTCTACAGTCCATGGAATTCTTCAGGCCAGAATACTGGAGTGGGTAGCCTTTCCTTTCTCCAGCGGATCTTCCCAACCCAGGGATCAAACCCAGGTCTGCTGCATTGCAGTTAAATTCTTTACCAGCTGAGCTAGCTGGGAAGCCCAAGAATATTGGAATGGGAGGCCTATCCCTTCTCCAGGGGATCAAAAGATACCAGTTAATTAAAGAAACTCAAGTTAATGAATGCTGTGCTTTTCTCTGTATGGAAAGATGCAAGAATCTGGGCTCATTGAAATCACTCCTTTGATATTCGCCTTAACTATCTAGGACCCTTATCCTCCTAGTTCCACCCTGAGTCCCCCAGGCATGGGCTGCCACTTGATGGCCACAATATCCTTCCGTTAATGATAGGGCAGGCAGCATTTGTCATACACACAGTCGTTGTATTTAGCTCTTCCTTTTTATAATGAACAATCACAAAAATGCATTGTTTTAAATGATTTTAAATAATTTAGATTAAAAAAAATTCTAGGGTAAACTTAAGAAAGAGACTGTCTTACAATTCCATCTTCAAGAACTTGCAATTTGCATTCAGTGTTTAATTTCACCCAAAGGTGTTTACTCTGTTACCTTGAACAATTAATTGTGTGTGTGTGATTTTTCTCTCCTTCCCTCATCCCTCTTGTTGTACCACTTCTCTTGTCCCACATCATTACCTACTTTAGTAAAAAATTCTGGATCAACAGGAACTTCTTAGAAGGTAATTTGAAAATAGAAGTCTGTTATTAATTACATACGTCTTTTTGGATTTTACCACTGCCCCACATTTTTCTGCAACGAATACTCCAAGCCCAAGACAGCTTTTAAAATCATTTACATAAGAATGATTTTTTAATATAATTACACTTACATATTAGAATTGGTATAGCTCAGGTTGGAAATAAATATTTCATAATTGGTATCCTTTGTGTGGATCACAATAAAGTGGAAAATTATTCAAGAGATGGAAATACCAGACTGCCTTTGCTGCCTCCTTGGAAACCTGTATGCAGGTCAAGAAGCAACAGATAGAACTGGACATGGAAAAACAGACGGGTTCACAATTGGGAAAGGAGTACATCAAGGCTGTATATTGCCACCCTGCTTATTTAACTTATATGCAGAGTTGATGCTGCTGCTGCTGCTAAGTCGCTTTAGTCCTGTCTGACTCTGTGCAACCCCATAGATGGCAGCTCACCAGGCTCCCCCATCCCTGGGATTCTCCAGGCAAGAACACTGGAGTGGGTTGCCATTTCCTTCTCCAACGCATGAAAGTGAAAAGTGAAAGTGAAGGCACTCAGTCATGTCCGACTCTTAGTGACCCCATGGACTACAGCCTACCGGTCTCCTCCGTCCATGGGATTTTCCAGGCAAGAGTACTGGAATGGGGTGCCATTGCCTTGCTGGGCTGAATGAAGCTCAGGCTGGAATCAAGGTTTCTGGGAGAAATATCAGTAACCTCAGATATGCACATGACACCCCCATTATAGGAAAAAGTGCAGAAGAAATAAAGAACCTCTTAATGAAGGTGAAAGCCACCTTAACAAAGGTGGCTTAAAATTTAACATTCGGAAAACTAAGATCATGGCATCTGGTCCCATCACTTCATGGCAAATAGATGGGGGAAAAAATGGAAACAGTGACAGACTTTATTTTCTCGGGTTCCAAAATCACCACATAGGGTGACTGCAGCCATGAAATTTAAAGATGCTTGCTCCTTGAAAGAGGAGCTATTACAAACCTAGAGAGCATATTAAAAACCAGAGGCATCACTTTGCTGACAAAAGTCTGTCTGGTCAAAGCTATGGTTTTTCCAGTCATCATGTACGAATGTGATAGCTGTACCATAAAGAAGGCTGAGTGCCAAACAATTGATGCTTTTGAACTGTGTTGTTTCGGAAGACTCCTGAGAGTCCCTTGGCTAGCAAGGAGATCAAAGCAGTCAATCCTAAAGTTAATCAACACTGAATATTCATTGGAAGGACAGATGTTGAAGCTCAGGCTCCAATACTTTGGTCACTTGATACCGAGAGCTGACTCAAAGAGTCTGATGTTAGAAAAGATTGAGGGCAGGATGAGGAGAGGGCAAGAGAGGATGAGATGGTTGGATGGCATCACCGACTCAATGGACATGAGTTTGAGTAAACTCAGGGAGATGGTGAATGGCAGGGGAGCCTGGCATGCTGCAGTTTATGGGGTCACAAAGAATCAGACATGACTGAGCAACTGAACAACAACCAGATACCAGCTAGAGTTTACCAAAGAATTTTATTTCCTGAAAGATAACCAAGTCAAGGACACCCTACACTTATCTTCATTCACTACCGCTAACCTAATGTGTTGAACTTAGCTCTGATTTTATTCTTGTCAAAATTCCATTTATATATAAATATAAAAATAAATATATATGTTATATATGGATTATAGGTCTTGGTAATTGCTTACTTTTTTCCCAAGCAGTTATGCACTAAGTACATAAGAGAAGTAAAACTTTAAAAATTAGGGTGAATAATCTTGGCAGCTATGTAATAGAAATTTTGTTCAAAGAATCAAATGACTAGTTTGTTAATAGTATTGTAAGAAATTGGTAGTCAATTAGCAAAAAAAAAAAAAAAAAAGTCTATAACTCAAACCAAACACTAAGATGAATAGATACAATCTTTGTATGTAAAGTATCAGTTCAGTTCAGTTCAGTCTCTCAGTTGTGTCCAACTCTTTGTGACCCCATGAATCGCAGCACACCAGGCCTCCCTGTCCATCACCAACTCCCGGAGTTCACTCAAACTCATGTCCATCGAGTCAGTGATGCCATCCAGCCATCTCATCCTCTGTCGTCCCCTTTTCCTACTGCCCCCAATCCCTCCCAGCATCAGTCTTTCCCAGTGATTCAACTCTTCGCGTGAGGTGGCCAAAGTACTGGAGTTTCAGCTTTAGTATCAGTCCTTCCAAAGAAATCCCAGGGCTGATCTCCTTCAGAATGGACTAGTTGGATCTCCTTGCAGTCCAAGGGACTCTCAAGAGTCTTCTCCAACACCACAGTTCAAAAGCATCAATTTTTCAGCACTCAGCTGTCTTCACAGTACAACTCTCACATCCATACATGACTACTGGAAAAACCATAGCCTTTTCTAGATGGACCTTTGTTGGCAAAGTAATGGCTCTGCTTTTGAATATGTTGTCTAGGCTTGTCATAACTTTCCTTCCAAGGAGTAAGTGTCTTTTAATTTCATGGCTGCAGTCACCATCTGCAGTGATTTTGGAGCCCAGAAAAATAAAGTCTGACACTGTTTCCACTGTTTCCCCATCTATTTCCATGAAGTGATGGGACCAGATACCATGATCTTCGTTTTCTGAATGTTGAGCTTTAAGCCAGCTTTTTCACTCTCTTCTTTCACTTTCATCAAGAGGCTTTTTAGTTCCTCTTCACTTTCTGCCATAAGGGTGCTATCATCTGCATATCTGAGATTATTGATATTTCTCCAGGCAATCTTGATTCCAGCTTGTGCTTCTTCGATGTGAAATTAATAGTTACGTTAGCCTAAAAATGAAGAGTAACTCATTAGCATTTTTCTCTTTAAAATATTTCTCCTTTTTCCTACTCCTAACAATTCTGTTTGCTTCCTTTCCTCTTAGATACCAGCAGCTTTAGCATGTTCATCTCTCTTTGTTCATCGTTGTCTCTTTACAAGGAATTAATCCTTGTTTTTTTCACTCCAGTACCTCTTTCAGTAGTCTACCTCTCTTTGAACAAGATCACTAAATAAATCTTTCTAAAACATCACTTCGTGGTATAACTTCCAAACTAAAGATCACAGTAGGTACAGGAGAAATCACATACTTCAGAGACAAATCTTGGTTCAAAACCTATTTATTTAGCATCTACCCATGTGCAAATTCTATCCAGACTTATTTCCTCTGTTCTTAAAGCTACTCTTTCTGGAAATCAGAAGCTTAATTTATTTTTAAGTTCTGGTTCTGCTAGTTGGCCAAGAGCAGGTACTTATTCTCTAATGCCATAGTGTCCTTTTTTGTAAAATTGGGGTGATAAATGTCATTACTTTACTAAATGTTGTTAGGATTAAATAAGGTTAACACATGTAAAATGCTTTAGAAATGTATTTGACCTGTAGTAAGTACTCTACATATATTAGCTATTTTTATTCCTTTCTTCCTTAAAGCCTCAAGGTTGTGTTTGACTCCTCCCTTAGCTTCTTCTATGTCTCATGTGTAGGATTCTACTCCTTCTTCTCTCCATTTATTCAAATTCTATCCTTCTTTCACACTTTAAGGCACACTTTAATTGCCTTCTTTCTGCACAGATATCTCTTTGCACTTCAACCAGGTACCTAATAGCATCGGACTGCAAATTTCACTTAACCCTCGATTGAATACTTCTCAGGGGAAGAGATGGAGAAGGCAATGGCACCCCACTCCAGTACTCTTGCCTGGAAAATCCCATGGGCGGAGGAGCCTGGTAGGCTGCAGTCCATGGGGTCACACAGAGTCAGATGACTGCGCGACTTCACTTTCACTTTTCACTTTCATGCATTGGAGAAGGAAATGGCAACCCACTCCAGTGTTCTTGCCTGGAGAATCCCAGGAACGGGGGAGCTTGGTGGGCTGCTGTCTATGGGGTTGCACAGAGTCGGACACGACTGAAGTGACTTAGCAGCAGCAGTAGCAGCAGGGGAAGAGATCATGTTTTAATTATATGACCCCATCTAATACCTAGGTACTCAAGCTTGTATTCTTGCTACCTCTTTTTAATATCTTCTGCTTCTGTTAGGTCCATACCACTTCTGTCCTTTATTGATCCCATCTTTGTATGAAATGTTCTCTTGGTATTTCTAATTTTATCAAAGAGATCTCTAGTCATTTCCATTCTGTTTTTTTCCCTCTATTTCTTTGCACTTGTCACTGAAGAAGTCTTTCTTACCTCTCCTTTCTATTCTTTGGAACTCTGCATTCAAATGGGTATATATTTCCTTTTCTCCTTTGCTTTTGGCTTCTCTTTGTTTCATAGCTATTTGTAAGGCCTCCTCAGACAGCCATTTTGCTTTTTCGTCATCTTAACCACCCAAATGAATATCTTTTTCTTTATACACAATCCTAAATTGGATGTTCCTTGAATACAGGCATTTTTCACTGGGATTTGTGGATAGGCTACATGAGGGTTACAGTCTCTGAAATTATAGAATTTGCAGTATGTGAGTATGTTTATTTTCTCTGCGAGAAGTGGCACCACAGACTTCAGTGGACATGAGTTTGAGCAAACTTAGGGAGGTAGTGAAGGACAGAGAAGCCTGGGGTGCCACAGCTCATGGGATCCCAAAGAGTTGGACATTACTTAGCGACTTAACAATGAACAACAAAGAGGGAATAATAAACAGAATTTTGTGCTTGAAGGGGATAGTTGCAAATGTTTTTTTCCAGTGTAATTGATATTTAAGTGACATATTGCACTATAAGTTTAAGGTGTTGACTTGCATATGCTGTGTAATGATCAACACAACACATCTCATGACATTCCATCTTCTCACATAGATTAAAAAAATGAAAAAAAATTGTTTTGTTTTTTTTTTTCCACCTGATGAGACATCAAAGGATCTACTCTCTTAGCAACTTTCCTGTGTCATACAGCAGTATCAACTATAGTTATCAGGTTGTACATTACAACCTCAGCACTTATGTATCTTATAACAGAAAGTTTATAATGTTTGACCACCCTCATCTAATTCTCTAGTCCAGCACCCTCTTCTTTGATAATAACAAATCTGATCTCTTTTTCTAGTAGGGTTTAACATTTTTAAAAAAATTTTTGATTCCAAATATAAGTGAGAAGGTAAAGTATTTTTTTATTTGTCTGTTGTATTTCACTTTAACATACCTCTCTCAAGGTCCATCCATGTTGTAAAAAACGTCAGCATTTCCTTTTGTATAGATGAGTAATATCCCATAGTATATTTAATCTTTTATTTGAAAATAGAAAGGGTTATATATTTACAATAAGATGATGGACAGATTGGAGAACTGTGTAGAGTGCATTTCTTAAGGCAAAGATATCACACAAAAAAATTACAGGCCAGTATCACTGATGCAAATAGATGAAAAAAATCCTCAACAAAATAGTAGCCCTCAAGCCAACTTCAAGAATACACTGAAAGGATCATGCACAGCAATCAAGTGAGATTTATCCAAAGTTGCAAGAATTGTTCACTATCTCCAAATCAATTAGCATGCTATACCACATTAAGAAATTGAAGAATAAAAATCATATGATTAGTTCAATAAATGCAGGAAAAATTTTTGATAAAATTCAACAATCTATGATAAAAACTCTTCAGAAAGTGGACATAGAGGGAACAAACCTCAACATAATAGAGGCCATATATGGTGAACCCACAGTTGACATCATAATCACATACATATGGAAAGATGTACTGTGGTCATAGTCTGGAAGAATCAATAACATTGATTCTACTCACGACAATCTATAGGTTCAATACAATCCCTATCAAATTACCAATGACTTTTTTCACAAAAGTGAAGCAACATTTTTAAAATTTGTATGAAAATACAAAAACCCTTGAGTAGCCAGAACAGTCTTAACAAGAAGAATGGAGCTGGAGGAATCATATTCCCTGACTTTAGACTGTACTACAAAACTATAGTCATCAAAATGGTATGGTACTGACACAAAAAACAGTCGTATGGCTCAATGGAGCAGAATGGAAAGCTTATGGTAAATTAGTCTACAAAATGGAAGCAGGAATACACAATGGAAGAAAGACAGTCTCTTCAATAAGTGGTGCTTGGAAAACTAGACAACTACATGTAAATGAATGAAATAGAATATTCTCTAACACTGTAAACAAATTATAATATTCTCTAACACTATAAACTGTTTTTGTTTTATTTTATAAACAAAAAAGCTCAAAATGGATTAAAGACTTAAATATTGAAAAGACTGGATACCAAAAACTCCTGGAGAAAAATTAGGTAGAATACTATTTGGCATAAATCCCAGCAATACTTTTTGGATCTGTCTCCTAGAGTAATAGAAATAAAAGCAAAAATAAGCAAATGGGACCTAATTAAACTTAAGAGCTTTTTCACAGTGAAGAAAACCATAAACAAAATGAAAAGACAATATCTCAACTGGTAGAAAATATTTGCAAATGGTGTTACTAACAAGGGATTTAATTTTCAAGGTATACAAACAACTTGTACAGCTCAATTGAAAAAAAAAAAAAAAAAACCTAGTCAGAAAATGGGCAGAATCCCTAAAAAGACATTTCTCCAAAGAAGACATTCAAATGATCAATAAGCACATTAAAAGATGTTCAGTATCACTAATTATTAGAGAAGCAAGTCAAACTGTAATGAGGTATCATCTCAGACCAGTTAGAATGGCCATCAATAAAAAGTTTACAAATAATAAATGCTAGAGAGGGTGTGGATAAAAAGAAATCTTGGTGGGAATGCAAATTGTCACTATGGAGAATGTATACATGCGTGCATGCTGGGTAGCTTCAGTCATGTCTGACTCTTTGTGACCCTACGTACTGTAGCCTGCCAGGCTCCTCTGTCCATGGGATTCTCCAGGAAAGAATATTGGAGTGGGTTGCCATGCCCTTCTCCAGGAGATCTTCTGTAAACAAGGATAGAACCCTGGTTTCTTATATCTCCTGAATTGGCAGGTGGGTTCTTTACCACTAGCACCACCTGGTAAGCCCATATACACTGTGCTGTGCTTAGTCACTCAGTCATGTCCAACTCTTTGTGACCCCATGGACTGTAGCTCACCAGGGTCCTCTCCCCATGGGGATTCTCCAGGCAAGAATACTGGAGTGAGTTGCCATGCCCTCCTCCAGGGGATCTTCCCAACCCAGGGATAGAACCCGGGTCTCCTGCATTGTAGGCTGATTCTTTACCATCTGAGCCACCAGGGAAGCCCAAGAATACTGGAGTGGGGAGCCTGTCCCTTCTTCAGTGGAGCTTCCCAACTCAGGAATTGAACTGAGGTCTCCTGCAATGCAGGTAGATTGTTTACCAGCTGAGCTACCTGGGAAGCTCCACATACACACTACTATGTATAAAGTAGAAAAACAGTAAGGACCTAATATATAGCACAGGAAACTCTACTCAATATCTTAGAATAACCTATAATGGAAAATAGTCTGAAAAATATATAAAAATATAACGAATCACTTTGCTATACACTTGAAAGTAACATAATATTTTATATTAACTATACTTCAATAAAAAATGTGTAACACAAGAGAAATCTATGAAAAATTAAGGAAATAATCTGAGAGGTTACAGGAGAACCTGAATAGTTTACTGATACCCTTCCTTTGGACTAGATGGTTAACATTGTCAAATGCTATAAAGTCTTCTCATTGAAGTGTGTTCCTAGAACAAGCAGCTTTAGATTCACCTAGGGACTTTATCAGATTCTGCATTTTTAAAGAAATTGCAGAGTGATATTTCTGCACTTTTCTGCATATTAGCATTACTTGGGAAACCTTTAGAAATCCCATGGTGCAGGCTGTATATAACTTCCAGACCAAATCGGGATCTATAGGTTTGAGACTCAAGAATCAGTATGTTTGAAGCTCCCCAGGTAGGTTATCTTTTCAGCCAATGTTGAGATCTAGTGCTATCGAGACATGGAAGAGGATGAAAACTGAACTAGAGTTAAGAGCAAAAAGAACTGGGGAGGATTTCAGAGGCTGGATTCTAGTCTTTGTTCTGTTATTGAGAGATAATTCATTTATCCCTTGTGAAATCAGTTGTCTCTCGTAAGATTATATTCAGCAAGTATTTATTAAGGGCATACTTTGTGCCAGACATCATAAGTGGAGTTAGATTAATGATCTTGATATCTCTTCCAATTCCTAAATTATATTATTTCACTGTCTATAAGTTTGTAAATTAGGAAATAATCAGTAATACAATATGTCGATGGTGATCATCTGTAAATGATCAGTGTGTGAATGGGTGATAAAAAGATTGCTTGTTAAAAGTCTTCAAGGAATTGAGTGTGCAGTACTGGCCAGAAACAACTCTTGTATCAAAAATGGAAACACAATCAAGCTTGGTTTGCAGAAATAACACTGGATAAACTGATAAATTGATTAGCATATACGTTGAGGAGAGTTTGAGAAAAGATAAAAATAGAAACAAGTAGATAACAGACTTGCAGCCTTTTTTTTTTTTTTTAATTTTTACCACCAGAGAGGTGAGGAGAAATGGATCATCTCAAACATTAACGAACACAGGAATCACTTAAGAGACTTTGATAAAATGAAGATTCTGGGGTAGTAAGTCTTCCCTAGTAAGCCTCTGGAGTGGGAGCTAAAAAATTCTGCTTTTCAAATAAACTTCCAGGTGATGAAATGGTGCTGGTATGGGGACCACACTTACAGGAGTGAGGACCTGGATCTCAGTTGTATGATACAAATAGAGCATGGGTCTTTTAAAAGCTAATTTCTAGTGCTTCTTTCTGAGTTGCCTTAGTAAATGCCCTTCATCAAGATAATCAGTTCAGTCTCTCCGTCCTGACTGTCTGACTCTTTGCGACCCTGTGGACTGCCGCAGGCCAGGCTTCCCTGTCCATCACCAACTCCCTGGGCTTGCTCAAACTCATGTCCATCCAGTTTGTGATGCCTTCCAACCATCTCATTCTCTGTCGTCCCCTTCTCCTCCTGCCTTAAGGACACCACTTTAAAAAAATCCACATGAAAATGAGAAGAACTCTAGTGACAGGGCAGCAACATGTCAAAATCATATGAGGATATGAGGGGGAGATTTTTTATGAAGGTAAGGTTAGTTCAGGAAGAACTTGTTTCACCTTTAGAAGAATTTTAGAACATATGAGATAGGGAACTTCTAGGGTACTTAAAGGGCTTACCTGGTGACTCAGATGGTAAAGAATCTGCCTGCAATGCAGGAGACCTGAATTTGATCCCTAGATCAGGAAGATCCCTTGGAGGAGGAAATGGCAACCCACTCCAGTATTCTTGCCTATAGAATCCCATGGACAGAAGAGCCTGGTGGGCTACAGTCCATGGGGTTGCAAAGAGTGGGACTGAACGACTAACACTTTCCTTTTACACTTCCAGGGTATTTAAAGGGCTTCCCAAGTGACACTGTGGTAAAGAATCTGCCTGCCAATACAAGAGACACAGGAGATATGGGTTCAATCCCTGGGTCAGGAAGATCTGCTAGAGTAGGGTATGGTAGCCCACCCCAGTATTCTTGCCTGAGAAATTCCACGGACAGAGAATATTTGTGGGCTATAGTCCATGGGGTCACAAGGAGTCAGACTCGAATGAGCACTGAGTACACATATACTTAACGTACTTAAAGGCTGTTTTATTTCCACCTGCCTTTGGTCATAGTTGGTATAAAACTCCTCATACTAAATGAATGCATTTCCTCACCTATTTTTGTGACATTAATATTGTACGGAACAGAGCCTTACAGAGAACAGGTTTATTGAGTCAACTCCAGATACTAATCAGGAAGTAACATTCACTTCATATGGAGATATAGTCAATAGTGAAGTGACAAGGAGGAATATTACAGAGAGCACTAAAAGAAATAAAATAAGAACATTAAATTTGGGAGCAAACCATGAAAAAGAGAAAAAAGAACCATTTTTATCTGTTTTAAGGATGAAAAAGCAAGTGAAGGGGGAAAGTGTATCATTGCACTCCACATTAGGAAAATGAAAGGAATATCTGTCAAGATATGGAAAAAGAAGGAGAGAATTATCAGGGGAAAATAATCAGTAAGAAATTACTAAAGAACTTTAAAGAAGTATTGAGATTCTGTATGCTACTAGACAAATACATTTCTGGAGGAATAGATGCATGGCATTGATACTTTATCTGTGCTTTGCAGCCCAGGACATGGAGAACCAGGTAAATGTGTATAGGAAGAAAATAGTGACCATTGAGGATTGTCTCTTAGAATCTAATTGTGGAAAGGAATAATGATTGTGTAGAAGTGGCTGACCATCCACTTTAGGGTAAACACAGGTGGCTAGAAATGAGCCAATGAGTTGACTGAATTAGAAAGCACTTTATTTTGAAGTTTCTGATGGATGCAAAGGGGGAATGTGTTACTTTGTGAAGTATGGGAGTGAAAATATGTGTGAAGCCTTGGGATAGGAATATGGTATGAGATGTCAAGTTACCAAGGGGCTTCCCAGATGGCGCTAGTGATAAACAATCCACCTGCCAATGCAGGAGACACAAGAAATACAAGTTTGATCTTCAGGCTGGGAAAATCCCCTGGAGTAGGATTGGCAACTTGCTCCAATACTCTTGCCTGGAAAATCCCATGGACAGAAGAGCCTGGCGGGCTATGGTCTGTGAGGCTGTAAAGAGTAGGATATGACTCTTTTGTTCTTTGTAGTGGTAAAGATGATGGCAGTGATTTTGATGATAGGGGTTGCATGTAGGCATAATAATAGTGCTTATTATTGAAAAGAACTTTGTTTATAGCTATTGTAAATCAAAACAATAAAATGAATCTTTGATTCTGATTTCCTATCCAAAATGTTAGTTCTGTCAGGGCAGTGCTATCTCATTCCCCCTCTGGAATATTCCTGATACATATTTGGTACTCAACATGTATCTGCTGGATACATGAACAAACACATTCTTAAATTTAGGATTTATTTGCTAATCAGCTAGCTGCTACTGTAGAACTATGACTCTGCTAAGAGAAATGTTGTTTTATAGATACTTACAGTTTCAAGTGCAACATACTGAGTCCATCCTAAAGGAAATCAATCCTGAATATTCATTGGGAGGACTGATGCTGAAGCTGAAGCTCCAATACTTTGGCCACTTGATGTGAAGAACTGACTCATTGGAAAAGACCCTGATGCTAGGAAAGATTGAAGGCAGTAGGAGACAGGGATGACAGAGGATGAGATGGTTGGATGGCATCACCGACTCAATGAACGTGAGTTTGAGTAAGCTCTGGGAGTTGGTGTTGGACAGGGAGGCCTGGCATGCTGCAGTCTATGGAGTCTCAAAGAGTTGGACACGACTGAGCAACTGAACTGAACTGAACTGACATACTGATAGACAATAGTAGGTAACACTAACTGAACATACACTCTGAACCCAATAGTGAACATATTTTTTATCCACATTATAAGTCTTGGAAATAATATAACACATGGGATCTAATCTTCTATGTAATCTATTTCATACTACTGAAGCCTAAACCATGGATATTTGGTGAACTTATTGGGCAGACCTTACAAAAGATAGTGTATAAGGAGGATTAAGGATTCTCTTGGGAGAGAATGTCTCCCAGAATAAGATTGTAGGCCAGCATAGGTTCATCCAAAGCCATTAGTTATTGAATGGAAGTTTCTGATGTGGTAGGTGGAACCTACCCCACCAGGTAGGTGACCTGGCCCCAGATCACCTGCATAGATCCATGTGTATCATTTTGGAAGAGAGAAAGGCTGCTGTAGTAAATGGCATAGTACTCAGAAAAATGAGTCACATGATGAGGATATTAAAGTCCCTCAGCTCTTTGGATGCAGATGACCAAAATGAGTTATCACTGAGAGGGCTCAGGAGGATTACGAAAAGTTGAGCTTAGCACATTATCTGAAAGTCTGATGTATCAGATTGACCCATGGACCAGCAATTTCAGCATCATCTCAGAATGTAAGATAAATAGAACCTCACACCCTACTCAGATCGACTGATTCAGAAAATTCATTTTAACAAGCTCTCTGCCTTAAAGGTAGGAGTGTCTGGCCAAGCAGTTAATTGAAGTGAAATCTAATAGAATGATGATGATGTCAGGGAGAACAGACTTGCTCATAAGTAGATGTTAGATTTATTGTTATGATTCTGTTTATTTGGTATATGGATAAAGATGCTATGTGTGCAGATGAGAGAAAATCTAAATAAAATCTTGGTTTGTTGTTGTCGTTCAGTCACCAAGTCCTTTCCAGCTCTTCGCAACCACGTGGACTGCAGCACAGCAGGCCTCCCTGTCCCTTAACCATCTCCCGGAGTTTGCCCAAGTTCATGTCCATTGCATTGGTGATGCCATCCAACCATCTCATCCTCTGTCACCCTCTTTTCCTTCTGCATTCAATCTCTCCCAGCATCAGGATCTTTTCCAATGAGTTGGCTCTTTGCTTCAGGTGCCCAAAGTATTGGAGCTTCAGTTTCAGCAGCAGTCCTTACAATGAGTATTTAGGTAGATTTCCTTTAAGATTGACTGGTTTGATCTCCTTGGTATCCAAGGGCCTCTCAAGAGTCTTCTTCAGCACCACAGTTCAAAAGCATCAGTTCTTTGGCATGCTGCCTTATTTATGGGCCAGTTCTCACAACCATATGTGACTACTGGAAAGACTGAAGCCTTGACTATACAGACCTTTGTTGGCTAGGTGATGTCTTTGCTTTTCAACATACTGTCTAGGTTTGTCATAGCTTTCCCACCAAGAAGCAGTCATCTTCGAATTTCATGGCTGCAGTCACCATCCCCAGTGATTTTAGAGCCCAAGAAGAGGAAATCTGTCACTGCTTCCATCTTTTCTTCTTCTGTTTGTCATGAAGTGATGGGACCAGATGCCATGATCTTAGTTTTTTTTTTTTTTTAATATTTAGTTTTAAGCCAGCTTTTCCAATCTCCTCCTTCACCTTCATCAAGAGGTTCTTTAGTTCCTCTTCGCTTTCTGCCATTAAAATGGTATCATCCACATATCTGGGGCTTCCCTTGTGGCTCAGCTGGTAAAGAATCCAACTACAATGTGGGAGACCTGGGTTGGGAAGATCCCCTGGAGAAGAAAAAGACTACCTATTCTAGTATTCTGGCCTGGAAAGTCCATGGACTATACAGTCCGTAGGGTTGCAAAGAGTCAGACACAACTGAGCAACTTTCACTTCACTTCATCCACATATCTGAGGTTGTTGATATTTCTCCTGGCAATCTAACTTGTCCCTCATCCAACTTGTCACTCATCCAGCCTGGTATTTCTTATGATGTGCTCTGCTCATAAGTTAAATAAGGGTGACAGGAAACAGCCTTGTTGTACTCCTTTCTAAATCCTGAACCAGTCAGTTCTTCCATACAAGGTTCTAACTTTTGCTTCTTGACCTGCATAGAGGTTTCTCAGGAGACAGGTAAGATGGTCTGGTTCCCAGCTCTTTAAGAGTTTTTCACAGTTTGTTATGATCCACACAGTAAAAGGCTTTAGCATAGTCAATGAAACAGAGGTAAATATTTTTCTGGAATTCTCTTGCTTTCTCTATGATCTAGGGAATGTTGGCAATTTGATCTCTGGTTCCTCTGCCTTTTCTAAAGCCAGCTTGGACATCTGGAAGTTCTCGGTTCACATAATGCTGAAGCCTGCATGCAGAATTGTGAGCATAACCTTACTAGCATTGAAGATGAGTGCAATTACCCAGTGGTTTGAACGTTCTTAAGCACTAACCTTCTTGGGGATCGGGATGCAGATTGACCCTTTCCAGTCTTGTGGTCACTGCTGAGTTTTCCAAATTTGCTGACATATTGAGTGCAGCACTTTAATAGCATCTTCTTTTAGGATTTTAAATAGCTCTGCTAGAATTCCATTGCCTCCACTAGCTTTATTGACAGCAGTGCTTCCTAAGGCCCACTTGATTTCACACTCCAGAATGTCTGGCTCTGGGTGAGTGACCACACCATCTTGGTAATTATCATTAGCATGTCTTCATCTTTGTAAAAAGAAGTCAGTGAAGCCTAGAACAACACCAAGGTTTTGTCTGTTTTGCAAATGAAGACACCACAGCTCAGAGTAGTTAAGTAACAAGTAATTTGCTCAAGGTGACACAGGGTGTCTATGTTATTTCCATTCTATTTTCAGTATTTTATTTTTTTAATTTATTTTATTTATTTTTGGCCATGTTAGGTCTTCGTTGCTGCTCAAGGGCTTTCTCCAGTTGTGGAGAGGGAGGATTATTCTCTAGTTGCAGTGCTCAGCCTTCTCATTGTGGTGGCTTTTCTTGCTGTGGAGCACAGGCTTAGTTGCTCCAAGGCATGTAGCATCTTCGTGGACCAGGGATTGAACTCATGCCCCCTGCATTGTCAGTTAGACTCCTAACCACTGGATTACTAGAGAAGTCCATCAGTATTTTAAATTAGAAGTGACCTGGCTCTCAAGAAGCACATCCATATCACCTTCTTGCTCATAAGGAGCCAGGAGAGACATAGTGGCCTTTTCATAGTAAGCATTTGGGCAAGATGACTGTTCAGGTTAGGAAATGCCAAAGTTCTACTGGAAAAAAAAAAAAAAAGTGAAAAAAAAATGGAGAAGGCAAATAGTAAAAATTTGGTGGTAAAAAGGACTCATTTGATTTGAAAGATCACAAAATAGTTGATTCAGATGATAGCTACATAGTAGGCGTGCCGAGCATAGTAGGAGTCTGGCAGGGGCATTCTGCCAGTCTGTACAGATGGCAGGGTGGTGGGGTGACTTACAAGGATGAATATAGAGGGGAGAGAGGAGTACTGGCAGGAGAATGATTAAACAGTAATGCAGACATCTCTTATGTCGTCCACACTTCTAAATTAAATCAGCACAAATAACTGGCACAACGCATATATACTTACTAGAATTCTGATTATAAATAGGCCAGATTCTATTCAAGGGCTCAGTGTGTTTTATAAGCATAATTACATTAATTTGCACAGTACTCCCTGGAGGCAAGTGAATATGCAATATCATTGGGTTGGCCTAAAAGTTCATTCATGTTCTTCATTTATTTGGGTAACATCTTATAGAAAACCCTTCACATTTTGGCCAGCCCCATACTTAAATGTATATATTTCCTATGTCTCAATTGAAAGGGAGAAAGACCTTGATGAAACAGCTCTATTCTACCAAGTTGAAATAATTCAATATATTATTATAGACACTAAGCCAGCTATCTTTTCAAACCACGATAATCTTGTACCTTTGTCAAATTCCAATGTCTGACTTAATTATTAGAAGATCCTTTTTACATCTCCTGGTAAGACTTAAGAAAGAAATGAAAATCCAGGTTTAAAAATTACGTATATTTTAAGACTACATTGTAGCCAGCAAGGCTGATGATGATGTCAGCATTTATCTATACATGAAATACAGTTGTTCAGTTAGTTTTCATTAAACAATTTATTTTAATTGCTTGAATTATTTCTTCCAATGTATTTAATGTAGGTGATGGGTAGTGATATGTGATGATGTGTTCTGATTTATATACCAGCTGATTAAATTGTGATGAGAAATTTTATATTATTAATAGTTGCCTCAAAATGGCTCCTTTTTAGAAGAAAACTTTGCTCCAAACTAGTACTGGACGTTTTTACTTTTACTCCTGAACAATCATATAATCCTTCAGGCCCATGAAAGAAAATATTTTTGTCTGCTTTTAAAATTTGCATTAATTATTGCGATCTATTTTACCGTTTCCTTTTTCAGTATATTTCTTCCATTAAACAGAATGGCCTTCAGAGCAGTGACAGTAAGACAGTGTTCTTTTCCAGCTAAAATGTTTTCTTGTTTTAAAAGGGCAGCAACACACAGCAGTTTTTGTTCCTTGTCATCTTTTCTTGGGGAGAATGACTATTTATAAATACTTGTCTAGAATACTCTGCATATTTCTCAGAGTAAATGCCCCAGATTTCATGATCATTTCATGGTAAAGGTCTTTGGTCAGACCTTTTCCTCCAAAGATGATGCTGCCATGTGATATAGTAGATGTCATAGTGCTTTATCAGCATTATTATGACTATTTAAAATTTTTTCACATCCTGATTGTGTGAAGTATTTTTCTTTAGAGGATTTTGGCCTTCATGTATTTTGGTTTCTTAATTAAAATTGGAGGTGCATATCCTGTACCTTGCAACAGATGCTGCAAACTATCTAAGTCTCTCTTTTGACTTTTCAAAATATATAATTCTTGTTATTCAGTCGCTAAGTCGTGTCCAGCTCTTTCGATTCCATGGACTGTAGCACACCAGGCTCCTCTGTCCTACATTATCTCCCAGAGTTTGCTCAAATTCATGTTCATTGAATTGATGATGCTTTCTAGCCATCTCATGCTCTGCCACCTCATTCTCCTTTTGCCTTCAGTTTTTCTCAGCATCGAGGTCTTTTCTAATGAGTCAGCTCTTTGCATCAAGTGGCCACAGTATTGAGCTTCAGCTTCAGCAACAGTCCTTCCAATGAATATTCAAGGTTGATTTCCTTTAGGATTGACTGGTTTGATCACCATGCAGTCTAAGAGATTCTCAAGAGTGTTCTTGAACACCGTACTTCAAAAGCATCAATTCTTCGGTGCTCAGCTTTCTTTATAGTCCAACTCTCACATCCATACATGACTACTGGAAAAACCACAGCTTTGACTAGATGGATGTTTGTTGCAAAGTAACGTCTCTGCTTTTTAATATGCTGTCAAGGTTGGTCATAACTTTTTTTCCAAGGATCCAGCATCTTTTAATTTCATTGCTGCAGTCACCATCTTCAGTGATTTTGGTGTCCAAGAAAATAAAGTCTGTCACTGTTTCCCCATCTATTTGCCATGAAGTGATGGGACCAGATGCCATGATCTTAGTTTTCTGAATGTTGAGTTTTAAGCCAACTTTTTTCCTCTCCTCTTTCACTTTCATCAAGAAACTCTTTAGTTCTTCTTCGCTTTCTGCCATAGAGCTTTCTCCTCTGTTCAATTCCCAGTCTTCTTTCCAAAGCAGGAGAAAAGGAAGACTCCTGATTGGAGATTGTATCTTCCTTTTACCTACTTACATACAGATGATTGATACTGTTCCATTCTCTGGGGAACACAGAGTGCACATCTTTTCAATATTTTAATATAGGTGAACTGCTGCATTTTAAGATTTGAATCTCCTGGGGAAAAACTTATACTTTTATTCCCCTTACTGTATTTGCCCTATGCTTATAGTTAGCCTAAGTGTGGATGATGGCATTACCTTATCTTCAGGGTAATAAGGGATTGGGTATCATTTGTCTGTTTGGGAAGTTAAGTATTTCCAAATTTGACTCTCCTAGATACTAGCCTTAATATTTCATTCCTTTTTGCCCTAGAACTAGATGAAGCCTCTAATTATGCTTGGAGTTAAGAGTAATTTATATCATTTTAAAAGATCTTTATTTTTTCTCCAGCAAATGAGGTGACCCTTCCCATTAATCTGATATATGTTTACTCTATTAATAGAATTTATTTAACAACAATTTACATACATCTACAGTGGTCATGAGGTCTGGCAATAGATGAATCATGTGGGTGTGGTAAATTGGAACATTGGACATGTTTAGGCACAAGGCTGTCTGATATATATGTTGTCCCTAGAGTACAAAGCTCTGAGGTATATTACGTTCAGAAGTGGTAATTTAGGAGGCATTTTAGCATCAAGTTGGCCCACAAGGAGATACATTTCTGGTTGAAATTGTAATCAGTATATTTGATCTTCAGTTCTAGATTATTGTCACTTGATCTGGAAGAGGCTCTTTTCTCACTGTAATGCTATCATTTAAAAGCTTCATCTTCATGGAGAGTAACTTCATTTATTTTCAACCTTTCTGATTCAATCACAGATAAGGTTTAGCACCCCTTTTCATATTAGGAGATTATCCCTAGAAGACAGGCTCTAAATGTTTTAAACAGTCATGTTGATAATCTGAGTAAATCTGAGATAATTTTTGTGCTCCTTAAACTAGTCTTCAAAACTACTTGTTCATGATAAGAAACAGGTTCAATCTGCTGGATGTCATTGTACATTAAACCATGAAAACACTGATCTTTGATCTGTCATGAAGTCAGTCGTACTTTAGAGATCAATCGTGTATTAGCACAAATAGGTAGTATATAGATATTTATAAGAGGAGATTATTAGAAGAATTGATTCACATGGTTATGGAAGCAAAGACGTCTCACAATCCACTGTCTGCAAGGTGGAAAACCAGGGAAGCTCCTGGTGTAAGTCAGTCTGAGTCCAAAAGTCTGAGAATCAGCTGGTAGTATAAGTTCAGGACTGAGTCTAAAACGCCAAGAACTAGGGACACCAATGTCTGAGGGCAGGAGAAGGTGGGAGTCTCAGTTCAAGAAGAGAGATTTCATTTGCCCTCCTTCCACATTTTTGTCATTTTGGAGTTTGAAACAGACTAAATGATGTCTGCTTACATTGGGGAGGACCATCCACTTTACTCAGTTCAACAGTTCCAAAGCTAATTTCTTCTGGAAACAACCTTACAGATATACCCAAGAATAATCTTTTACCAGCTGTCTTGGCATCCCTTTGCACAGTCAAGTTAACACGTAAAATTAGCCATCACAAGCCCACCTCTTGTCAACTTGGCACCTGTACGCATCTCCTCAAACCATGCTTAATCTCCAAACAAAAACAGGATCATAATTTCACCTAATATGCTATAATTATCCTCATACAACTGAAAACACGAATCCCTGCCCTCGGATGAGGATGCAAAGTTCTTCAATGATGTTTATCCTGTGATTTGAATACTATGATGTAAAATTAATGATATTTAAATACTGATATAAAGTCAATATAATTTATGTTACTTGAGGAGGGAATAATAGGAGAAAGAAAACAAAAGTTGTTTGCTTAATTAAGTATTACTATAATACACAGAAACATTCATAACAAAATAAAGAGGGAATACTCATAATAATCCCCTTTTTGTAACTGTCACATGGTTATAAGCTGGTTTTTGTAACCACTTTCTTCTCTTACCCATTCTATATTCCTTTTGCCTTAAGCAAGCACCTCAGATGGTTGTGGTTAATTACCTGGTGGAGTGATTCATTCATTAAGGCTCTGGGCCATTAGTAGAATTTGATTGTAGTTTTCCATTGACCTTAAGCACAGGTCTTAACAATTGTAAGAAACATCTTAAAGGATCTCTTGTACTCCAAACAAGCTCTTTCTTACCTCCATTGTGGAGTAGTAGTTCAGTTTCACGATATTCATGATCATTCACCCAGCCAACACTGTTCCTCCTGTCTTTGTTTGACTCAGAGGCATGAGGAGCCAAAAATAACCAGTTTTAACTTCCAGTTCAGTGGAATCATTGCTCTGTCTCCTGGAGGAAGCATTTTTCTCTGTGGAACTAGGATCTCCAGGTTAATAGAGCATAAAGTCTTGGGAACAGGAATCAAAAAGTTGTCTAGTGCATTACTAGAAGTAATAGTCAGTGGTGCCACTTCTATTTCTGCCCTGTGACTCCTGGACCTGTGAATTCTTGCTATGGGAGAAGCAGTGCCGTATGTTGGACACTTGATTTGAAGCATATATATTATATGCAGTCTCCTGGAGAAATTTGCCCCAGTATTGCCACCTCCTAGCTGCTGCTATGTATCACGGGACCAGTCTTACTTTAAATGTTGAATTGTTTCCTAAAAGCCCTGTTATACAAGTATTACTGGGGAAAGTCACTTAACTTTTTAATTTTTGTTGGACACTTTGGGGGATTTTTTTTTAATAGGACTTAATGCTCATGGTAACAATGTGAATGAAGCAGAGAGTGAGCTTGGGGAGGCTGTCAAATGTCTATGTCTGGTTTGTTTATTATTCCAACCTAGTTAGCACCATTATTTACCCTGAAAACCTCTACCCTGAGAATATAACCTCCTATATTCTGTATTCAAGGAGATCACACCTCCACAGGAAGTGCAGGAAGGACAGTACATTTGAAAAATAAGTCTGTGGGCCAACAGTGGCCAAAACAGACCTTTGTAAATGACTATTGTATTGCATTTCTTTGGATTTAAGTGAAGAATGCTCTCATATTCTCTATGTACGGAGGCTATCTTTAGATGTCAGCAGCCATAGCTGTATTTTGGGAGGTTATTTACAATATCCAGAGTACCCATGTAAATTTCCCTCCTTTACTTTACATCTGGTGCCATATCACTGGACCGAACCTCCACTTAGAATTTCACTTCCGTTTTCTAGACTTATTATTATACTTGATACTATTCTCTTTATGCTTGTGTCCAAAATACAGTGTCACACATTTTACCAATTGCTAGGGGTGTTTCTTATTCTTTGTAGTTTTTTTAAAAGGAATTTATTATTAATTTGTAAGCTTGTTTCCTAGGCTTGCAAATAGTCCTTCTATTGTCCATATTTAAGACAAGGTTCCTTTTTAACAGACTCACTTCCTTGGCTGATTGTCAAATCTAGTATCCACCATGAAGTATGAAGGATCTTGCCCCTTTCCTATTAGTTCCTTGGTTATGTACACTTCACGGAATAAATGTTCTTCTAAAAATATTTTAAGAGAGGAAATAAAGAAGATACCTATTATGTTAGCTGGAATATATGATACATCTCTAGAGAAATAAGCTGATTGCAAGTAATTAGGTTTCTGCCTTCTGTCTGCACATGATTCAAATGCTCTTAAAGAATGAAGGCTAAATATGAGATTTACATTGTTGAAGTGATGTATGCTGGGCATTCAGCTGCATATATTATCCATTAATTATAAGAATAAGTTATTATGGGGCTTGACTAGTTCACTTGTTTCTAGAAGCATTTTAAAGTACTGAACTATCATTTTTCAAAAGGAGAAAGTAACAATTTTTCTTATAAATTAATAGAATTGCAAATGAGTCTCAAAATCTATTTGGCTAAAGTGTAAAGTGAAAGTGAAAGTCGCTCAGTCATGTCTGAATCTTTGAGACCCATGGACTATACAGTCTGTGAAATTCTCCAGGCCAGAATACTGGAGTGGGTAGCCTTTCCCTTCTCCAGGGGATCTTCCCGACCCAGGAATTGAACAGGGGTCTCCTGCATTGCAGGAGGATTCTTTACCAACTGAGCTATCAGGAAAGCCTGGTTAAAATGTAAATAAATAAATAAAAACCCCAAGCCAAAACAGCATAACACACTACTCAAAGCAACAGCTATGGCCTCAGTTGCTTTCTTGGAGACTGCAAAGAGACTACTTTCATCATTGTTGCAAGTTCTCAAAATGTTTTGTTCTAGATTGTGAAAATTTTTGAGATGATTGAGGTAATTTTTCATTATTTAGGAATAAAACTAATATATTTTGAAGTTATCATCCTGATATAAAAATAATACATATTATTTTGCATCATAAAATACTTTTGGTAATCATTCTGAAATATCCATTAGTATTTGTTTATTACTCCTATGTTATGTTCATACATACACATACAACAGTGATGGTATTATATAAGCTATTATAGTGATGCTTTTTCAAGTGAGGTAATATCTCCTTTTTCCCTGTTTCTTTTTTGCTGAGCTCTACTTATCTTAATCTATATCAGACTCTATCCCTACCCCAGGTAATCTGAGACAATATGCTTATAATTTCATATATCTCACTGTGTTCATTTATCATATATACATATGTCATTTACATATTTAGAGTAGATGAGCTTTGTGTAGTCCATGCATGTATTTTTTCTGTATCAAGATATTCAATCTATCAAGCATACCCAAGCTCCATACTTATCCATATGTATTATCACTGTTAGCCTTTATAAACCTGGGTTCATTGTATACATGTTCATTACTTAAGCAGACCTTCCTTGTAGGACCCCTCCATGTCGGTTACTTTACCTCCAATTTATTTCTTTTAATTCCTCCCATCATAGACTTGATATTATTTATTCATCCATATACTTGTTGATATCACTTACGTACCTTTTTCTGTTGATATTTTGTCACGATTAGCATACTACAAGAAAGATCATGTATTTTATCTGTGAAAAGTGAAAGTGAAAGTGAAGTCGCTCAGTTGTATCCAACTCTTTGTGACCCCGTGGACTGTAGCCCACCAGGCTCCTCTGTCCATGGGATTCTCCGGGCAAGAATACCGGAGTGGGTTGCCATTCCTTCTCCAGGGGATCTTCCCGACCCAGGGATCAAACCCAGATGCTTTAACCTCTGAGCCGTCCTTAAATTCTTTTTGATTTTCTTGAATCGGAATAGATTCCCAGGAGAGAGCTTTTTGGATCATAGAGTCTGTTAATAGTATCCACTTAGTTTCTGCAAAGGCTATCAAAACTTACAAAACTCTAGCAATATGCACGTGTGCCCTCACAGCCAGGCCATCTGTTGTTGTTATCTATTGTTTAAATTTCTGTCAGTCTGATGGAAATTATCTAATACTTTATTGTTAATTTGAGTTTGAGCATCTTTTCACATGCTCATTGGCTGTTCATTTTTATTTTTATATGAATTATTATTGATTAGAGCTAGATTCAACTGTGTGAAATGAAACACTCAAAATAATAGTGCAATGAACCATATAGATGGTCGATTCTCTTTGTGATAAAAGAGATCTAGAGTAGACAGTGCAGGTATTGGTGGTTTTCTACTGTGACCTGGGTTCTAGCTCTGCTCTGTGCTCTGCCACTGACATTCTGCTTGGTTTACTGTCATGGACTGGAACTTCAGCTACTGAATTCCAGACACTTGGAAGAGGGAAGAAAGGGAGCAAGTGCTTGCTCCTTCACTTTAAATAAATCTTTCTTAAATGCACATATTAATTTTTCTTAAATAGATTACACTGTCTCGAAGATAGGCATTGCTGCACATAGTTAGCTTAATAGTTTGCAAAATGTGGTTCTTTATACTTTTGCCTGGGTGCCTGGTTTAAAGGCAGGTTTCTTTTACTAAGGAAGAAGGCAGGAATGTGCATTAGGAAGCCACAAGCATCTGTGCCACCCCTATTCGTTCCTATGTTGCTACTGGATTATCTTTCTTATTAATTTTTAAAAATGTATTGAAGTATAATTGATTTACAGTGTTGTATTGCTTTTTGCTGTATAGCGAGTGATTCAGTTATACATATGTGCATTCCTTTTCGTATTCTTTTCCATTATGGTTACTTACAGGATAATGAATATAGTTCCGTGTGCTATACAGTAGGACCTTGTTGTTTATCCATTCTGTAATATTACTTTGCATCCCAACCCATCCCTCCCCCACCCTGCCTTCTTTGGTAACCGCAAGTCTGTTATCTATGCCTGTGAGTCTGTTTCTGTTCACTGATAAGGACATTTGTGTCATATTTTAGATTCCACATATGAGTGACATCACCTGGTATTTGCTTTCTCTCTCTGACTGACGTCACTTGGTATGATAACCTCCACGTCCATCCATATTGCTGAAAATGGCATTGCTTCATTCTTTTTTGTGGCTGAGTTGTATTCCGTTGTGTATACCTCAGTTAAATATGAAAAACATTTGCAAGTGTATGTACAGATGGATTATATACATAAAAATGCAGAATAAAGCAATTAATTTTAAAGTATTAGAAAAAGTTTATATAATCATGTACATTCAATGATTCAGGAAGAGCTCCTAACCAAAACAAAAAACTTAGAGGAAAAGGACCTATTTGACCACATGAAAATTAAAGATATTATTCAGTAAACTATTTGCTAAACAAATTCTATATAATATTTGCATATGTAGGTGGCAAGGAAATACTTTAAATTAGTAGAAAAGATCTTTTCACATATTGGTAGATTTGGTTTGCTAATAGTTTTATGAGATACACGTACCCTATGTCCAGAGCAGCAGTATGCATAATAGCCTAGACATTGAAACAACATAAATGTTCATTAACAGATGTATAGATGGATGGGGGAGCCTGGTGGGTTGCTATCTATGGGGTTGCAGAGTCGGACACAACTGAAGCGACTTAGCAGCAGCAGCAGATAAAAAAGATCTGCACATTTGTTAACTGTTGTGAGCAATAAGATGACATATATAAATACCAGTACAAAATATATATTAACAAATTATCTCAACGATGTTCTTGACATCAGAAAGATGGTCAAATAATTAGGGAATTGGATAGTAAAACATTTCATATTAGTATTTATTTTTCACTGTTAATGAAGTTATTTTACAGGTAAAGATTCCTAGTGGAAATCATATTACATTATATTTAAATATTTGTGTTATTTTTATTATAGAAAATTTCAAATACACATTTAAAAAATTGAAAGAACTGTATACTGAACCTCTCAGTACACATTTCTCATGTTTAATAATTATTACCATATGGCTAATATTATTTCATTTATCCACATAATCTCTTTTTACAGGCTCAATTTTTTTTAAAACAAACCCAAGCATCATAATAGTTCATCTATAAATGTTTGAGCATGCATTGCTAAAGGTTAAGGACTTTTTGTTTTAACAAATCCACATTACTATCAGTTCAGTTCAGTTCAATCGCTAATTCGTGTCCGACTCTTTGACACCCCATGAACCGCAGCACACCAGGCCTCCCTGTCCATCACCAACGCCTGGAGTCCACCCAAACCCATGTCCATTGAGTCGGTGATGCCATCCAACCATCTCATCCTCCGTCGTCCCCTTTTCCTTCTGCCCTCAACCTTTCCCAGCATCAGGGTCTTTTCCAATGAGTCAGCTTTTCGCATCAGGTGGCCAAAGTATTGGAGTTTCAGCTTCAACATCAGTCCTTCAGTGAACACCCAGGACTGATCTTCTTTAGAATGGACTGGTTGGATCTCCTTGTAGTCCAAAGGACTCTCAAGAGTCTTCGCCAACACCACAGCTCTCTACTTCGGCACTCAGATTTCTTTATAGTCCAACTCTCACATCCATACGTGACCAGTGGAAAAACCATAGGCTTGACTATACGGACATTTGTTGACAAAGTAATGTCTCTGCTTTTTAGTATGCTGTCTAAGTTGATCATAACTTTCCTTCCAAGGACTAAGCATCTTTCAATTTCATGGCTGCAATCACCATCTGCAGTGATTTTGGAGCCCAGAAAAATAAAGTCAGCCACTCTTTCCACTGTTTCCCCATCTATTTGCCATGAAGTGATGGGACCAGATGCCATGATCTTCGTTTTCTGAATGTTCAGCTTTAAGCCAGATTTTTCACTCTCCTCTTTCACTTTCATCAATAGGCTCTTTAGTTCTTCTTCACTTTCTGCCATAAGGGTGGTGTCATCTGCATATCTGAGGTTATTGGTATTTCTCCCAGCTATCTTGATTCCAGCTTGTGCTTCTTCCAGCCCAGCGTTTCTCATGATGTACTCTGCATAGAAGTTAAATAAACAGGGTGACAATGTACAACCTTGACATACTCCTTTTCCTATTTGGAACCAGTCTGTTGTTCCATTTCTAGTTCTAACTGTTGCTTCCTGACCTGCACACAGGTTTCTCAAGAGGCAGGTCAGGTGGTCTGGTATTCCCATCTCTTCCAGAATTTTCCACAGTTTATTGTGATCCACACAGTCAAAGGCTTCAGAATAGTCAATAAAGCAGAAATAGATGTTTCTCTGAAACTGTCTTGCTTTTTCGATGATCCAGTGTATATTGGCAATTTAATCTCTGGTTCCTCTGCCTTTTCTAAAACCACCTTGAACATCTGGAAGTTCATGGTTCATGTATTGCTGAAGCCTAGCTTGGAGAATTTTAAGCATCATTTTACTAGCCTGTGAAATGAGTGCAATTGTGCGGGTATGAACATTCTTTGGCATCGCCTTTCTTTGCAATTGGAATGAAACCTGACATTTTCCAATCCTGTGGCCACTGCTGAGTTTTCCAAATTTGTTGACATATTGAGTGCAGCACTTTCACAGCATCATCTTTCAGGATTTGAAATAGCTCAACTAGAATTTCATCACCTCCATTAGCTTTGTTCATACTGGTGCTTCCTAAGGCCCACTTGAATTCACATTCCAGGATGTCTGGCTCTAGGTCAGTGATCACACCATCATGATTATCTGGGTCATGAAGATCTTTTTTGTACAGTTCTTCTGTGTATTCTTGCTACCTCTTTTTAATATCTTCTACTTCTGTTAGGTCCATACCATTTCTGTCCTTTATTGAGCCCATCTTTGCATGAAATGTTCCCTTGGTATCTCTAATTTTCTTGAGGAGATCTCTAGTCTTTCCCATTCTATTGTTTTCCTTTATTTCTTTGCATTGATCACTGAGGAAGGCTTTCTTATCTCTCCTTGCTATTCTTTGGAACTCTGCATTCAAATGGGTATATCTTTCCTTTTCTCCTTTGCTTTTCGCTTCTCTTCTTTTCACAGCTATTTGTAAGGCCTCCTCAGCCAGCCATTTTGCTTTTTTGTGTTTCTTTTTCTTGGGGATGGTCTTGATTCCTGTCTCCTGTACAAAGTCATGAACCTCCATCCATACTTCATCAGACACTCTGTCTATCAGATCTAGTCCCTTAAAACTATTTCTCACTTCCACTGTATAGTCATACGGGATTTGATTCAGGTTATACCTGAATAGTCTAGTGCTTTTCTCCACTTTCTTCAATTTAAGTCTGAATTTGGCAATAAGGAGTTCATGCTCTGAGCCACAGTCAGCTCTCAGTCTTGTTCTTGCTGACTGTATAGAGCTTCTCCATCTTTGGCTGCAAAGAATGTAATCAATCTGATTTCAGTGTCGACCATCTGGTGATGTCCATGTGTAGAGTCTTCTCTTGTGTTGTTGACAGAGGGTGTTTGCTATGACCAATGCATTCTCTTGGCAGAACTCTATTAGCCTTTGCCCTGCTTCATTCTGTACATGAAAGCCAAATTTTCCTGTTACTCCAGATGTTTCTTGACTTCCTACTTTTGCATTCCAGTCTCCTATAATGATAAAGACATCTCTTTTGTGTGTTAATTCTAGAAGGTCTTGTAGGTCTTCATAGAACTGTTCAACGTCAGCTTCTTCAGCATTACTGGTCGGGACATAGACTCGGATTACCGTGATATTGAATGGTTTGCCTTGGAAACGAAGAGAGATCATTCTGTTGTTTTTGAGACTGCATCAAAGTACTGCATTTTGGAGTCTTTTGTTGACCATGATGGCTACTCCATTTCTTCTAAGGGATTCCTGCCCGCAGTAGTAGATATAATAGTCATCTGAGTTAAATTCACCCATTCTAGTCCATCTTAGTTCGCTGATTCCTAGAATGTTGACATTCTCTCTTGCCATTTCCTGTTTGACCACTTCCAATTTGCCTTGATTCATGAACCTAACATTCCAGGTTCCTATGCAATATTGCTCTTTACAGCATTGGACCTTGCTTCTATCCCCAGTCCCATCCACAACTGCATGTTGTTTTTGCTTTGGCTCCATTCCTTCATTGTTTTTGGAGATATTTCTCCACTGATCTCTAGTAGAATATTGGGCACCTACTGACCTGGGGAGTTCATATTTCAGTGTCCTATCTTTTTGCCTTTTCATACTGTTCATGGGGTTCTCAAGGCAAGGATACTGAAGTGGTTTGCCATTCCCTTCTCCAGTGGACCACATTCTGTCAGACCTCTCCACCGGGAGCCATCCATCTTGGGTGGCCCCACAGGGCATGGCTTAGTTTCATTGAGGTAGACAAAGTTGTGGTCCGTGTGATCAGATTGGCTAGTTGTCTGTAATTGTGGTTTAAGTCTGTCTGCCCTCTGATGCCATCTCTCAAACCCAAATAAGACTGTCTTATTTGGGTTTCTCTTACCTTATATGTGGGGTATCTCTTCATGGCTGCTTCAGCAAAGCACTGCCACTGCTCCTTATCTTGGACAGACTGTCCGTGGAATTCTCCAGGCCAGAATACTGGAGTGGGTATCCTTTCCCTTCTCCAGGGGATTTTCCAAACCCAGGGATCAAACCCAGGTCTCCTGTATTACAGGTAGATTCTTCACCAGCTGAGCCACAAGGGAAGCCCACATTACTATTATCACACCTAAAAAAAACACCATTAATTTTTTATATAATTATCCAATGTTTTTAAATATTCATATTTGCTTCATAAATTCTTTTCATGTTTAGTTTCTTCTAAGTAAGATTCAAAGGTGTTCAACAAATTACAGTTAGTTGCTATTATCTTCCAATCTATATGAATTCTTGTTCCCCTTTTTCCTCTTTGCAATGAATTAATCACAGATACTAGACTGGTTTGTATTTTATAGATTTTCCACATTATGGATTTTGCTGGCTGTCACCTTTTTCACATATGTTTATGTTATCTATGTTTTCTATAGACAAGTAGCTAGGTATAGATCTGGAAAAGATTTAAAGTTCACATTTGTTTTAGCAATATTCTTCATTGATTGTGCAGTGTATTCCACTGGATTTTATCAGGAGGTAGACAACGTCTAGGTTTCTTGTTAGTATGAGGTCTGAAGTATTGTGAACTTGACACATCTGTTAAATAGCCATCAGTTCACTAAGTTTTGTTGATCATTATTGAGATTATTTCATTAAGGCTTACAAAGCAGTGATATTTTAGGTTTATCATGTTTTCATCTATTAGCTAAAAATCAAAAAAGTAAACTTATTCTCATCAATTATTTCTGTTACACTTAGGCACAGTTCTTGCCAAGGAAAAGGAAAACAGATACTTGATTCTTTCCCTTTGTTTCCCAATTGTCCCAATATTTTGTTTTCCTGGCATCCTCTAAACATAATCAGTGTGGTTTATTTTTGTTGTTGTTGTTGGATTATTTTTTAAGTACCATAATACTTAAATTATCCCAAATTTGGCTAGTAAAAGCTCCTTTTGTTACTTCATAAGTCCTTTTCATTATAACACCTCAGTAGTCCTACCTGCTTATCTGTTAAACAAGGAGATCCAGAATCCTCTTGCACATTTGTGGACCCAAGTTGAAATCCCCGTTGTGTTTCTGAGGACTAGAATTTGAAATAACTTCTCATTTTTCACATTGTTTCATGAATGTATTGATGAGAAAATACTTCATATACTGATGTTCTCATTCATGAATTCCATTTCTCATGTTTAGCTTTAAATTATTTTCAAATGTATGAAAGAAATGTTTTACACCTATTAAAAATTTCAACTATCTTTTTTTTATGGTACTGACTATTGCATTGAATTTCATTTAGGAAGGTGGATGTAGTTTGCTTTTCTATAACTGTCAAGAAGTGAGTATAGCATAAGATGCATGTTTCATTTGACTGTCATTTAATTATTTAATGATTCTTCTGAAAATTACTCAAAAATAACAATTGGAAATATATATTTACATTTTGTTTATGAGTCTCTCTCTGTCAAAAGGGAAGACCAAGTAACCTGAAAATATTTCTTAATGTAAACAACAAAATATGCTGATTAAGTATGACATACACGCATGTATACACACACTCAAAACTTTCAGAAAACTAATGGATATTGACTAAAGGTTAAAAGTTCAGTTAAAATAAGAATTTAGAGAGGTAAGAAACTTATCAACTTGCTGGTTGCTCTTAGGAAGAATTTGAAGTTCCATTTTTGGATGAGTCCATATGGTGCAGGGGACAGGAGACAAAGCCAGGAACATATATATGATGAGGTGACTCATAGGAGATGCCAGTTTAAAACCAAAGTCCTAGAAAGTAACATGCTTAGAGACTAAGAGACGTAAGAAAAGATGATATACAAAGAGGAACAAAAACCTCCAGAAAATCAATCATTTTTCTGCTTGAATTTATCATTGGGGACACAAGAGATTTATAGATATATACACAGTCTCCTGAGAGTTTAAAACCTCAAAATGTCTATCATATATAAAATAGATTTGTGAGCCAAATTTATCTTACTTCTGTAAATGAACTATAACTAAATGCATAGATGTGCAAAATTAATACTATAATATAACTGGAAAACATAAGATTCTAGAATATGATTGCTTTATGTGTAAGAGATAGGGAATGGGAAGAGCAGGGCATGTGGGTTTTATTATTATTATCATTTAGATAGTATGTAACTAAGTGCTTATTTCTCTGTTCTTTTGGTGGCCTACATATATTTGGTCACATCCCCTCTTTGAGGATTTATATTAAATTAGGAGCTTTACTGGTACAGCATCAATATATTATTAATTTGTTTACCTGCAACATAATAATTGATACATAATTATCATACAAAAATAGTTACTTATCTTTATTTTATAACCACATATATATTATTTTGAAATTATAACAGTTTTGAATAGCAGTTTCAGATTAAATTTCTCTCTTTGCCATAATGAACTATTGCTTTTTTATTCTAATAGAAATTTAATTTAAATTGGAAAGACTTTTGTTATTTTCTAAGATGCAGAGGACAGAAGTATTTTAGATTTTTTTGGTCAAATATGCTGAATGTTTCAGTTCATTAGCATAAAGCAAAAGCAAACCCAACACCCAGCTGTGAATGTGACTGGTGATAGAAGCAAGGCCTGATGCTGTTAAGAGCTATATTGCATAGGAACCTGAAATTTTAGGTCCGTGAATCAAGGCAAATTGGAAGTGGTCAAACAGGAGGTGGCAAGAGTGAACGACGACATTTTAGGAATCAGCAAACTAAAATGATCTGCAATGGGTGAATTTAACTCATTATATCTACTACTGTGGTTAAGAATCCCTTAGAAGAAATGGAGTAGCCATCATAGTCAACAAAAGAGTCTGAATTGTGGTACTTGGGTGCAGTCTCAAAAATGACAGAATGATCTCTCTTCGTTTCCAAGGCAAACCATTCAATATCATGGTAATCCAAGTCTATGCCCTGACCAGTAATGCTGAAGAAGCTGACATTGACTGCTTTTGGACCTAACTCCCCAAAAACATGTCCTTTTCATTATACGGGACTGGAATGCAAAAGTAGGAAGTCAAGAAACACCTGGGGTAACAGGAAAATTTGGCCCTGAAGTATAGAATGAAGCAGGGCAAAGGCTAATAGAGTTTTGCCAACAGAACACATTGGTCATAGCAAACACCCTCTTCCAACAACACAATGTTAGACTCTACACATGGACATCACCAAATGGTCAACAGCAAAATCAGACTGATAATATTCTTGGTAGCCAAAGATGGAGAAGCTCTATACAGTCAGCAAGAACAAGACCGGGAGCTGACTGTGGCTCACATCATGAACTCCTTATTACCAAATTCAGACTCAAATTGAAGAAAGTAGGGAAAACCACTAGACCATTCAGATCTGACCTGAATCAAATCCTTTATGATTATACAGTGGAAGTGAGAAATAGATTTAAGGGACTAGATCTGTGCCTGAAGCACTATGGATGGAGGTTTGTGACAATGTACAGGAGACAGGAATCAGAACATCCTCAAGAAAAAGAAATGTAAAAAGGCAAATGGCTGTCTGAGGAGGCCTTACAAATAGCTGTGAAAAGAAGAAAGTGAAAAGCAAAGGAGAAAAGGAAAGATATACCCATTTGAATACAGAGTTCCAAAGAATAGCAAGGAGAGATAAGATCACCTTCCTCAGTGTTCAGTGCAAAGAAATAAAGGAAAACAATATAATGGGAAAGACTAGAGATCTCTTCAAGAAAATTAGAGATACCAGGGGAACATCTCATGCAAACATACACACAATAAAGGACAGAATCTAACAGAAGGGACCTAACAGAAGCAGAAGACATTAAAAAGAGGTGGCAAGAATACACAGAAGAATTGTAAAAATGATCTTCACGACCAAGATAATCACGATGTCACTCATCTAGAGCCAGACATACTAGAATGTGAAGTCAAGTGGGCCTTAGGAAGCATCACTACAAACAAAGTTAGTGGAGGTGATCGAATTCCAGTTGAGCTATTTCAAACCTAAAAGATGATGCTATGAAAGTGCTGCACTCAATATGCCAGCAAATTTGGAAAACTCAGCAGTGGCCACAGGACTGGAAAAAGTCAGTTTTCATTCCAATCTCAAAGAAAGCCAATGCCAAAGAATACTCAAACTGCCGCACAATTGCACTCATTTCACATGCTAGTAAAGTGATGCTCAAAATTCTGCAAGCCAGGATTCAGCAATACATGAACTGTGAACTTCCAAATGTTCAAGGTGGTTTTAGAAAAGGCAGAGGAACCAGAGATTAAATTGCCAACTTTTGCTGGGTCATCGACAAAGCAAGAGAGTTCCAGAAAAACATTTATTTCTGCTTTATTGACTATTCCAAAGCCTTTGACTGTGTGGATCACAGTAAACTGTGGAAAGTTCTTCAAGAGATGGGAATACCAGAGTACCTCACCTGCCTCTTAAGAAACCTGTATGCAGGTCAGGAAGCAACAGTTAAATCTGGACATGGAACATCAGGCTGGTTCCAAATAGGAAAAGGAGTACATCCAGGCTATATATTGTCACCCTGCTTATTTAACTTATATGCAGATTACATCATGAGAAATGCTGGACTGGATGAAGCACAAGGTGGAATCAAGACTGCTGGGAGAAATATCAATAACCTCAGATATGCAGATGACACTACCCTTATGGCAGAAAGTGAAGAAGAACTAAAGAGCCTATTGATGAAAGTGAAAGAGGAGAGTGAAAAATTTAGCCTAAACTGAACATTCAGAAAATGAAGATCATGGTATCCGGTCCCATCACTTCATGGCAAATAGATGGGGAAACAGTGGAGACTGTGACAGGCTTTATTATCTGGGGCTCCAGAATCACTGCAGATGGTGACTGCAGCCATGAAATTGAAAGACGTTTACTCCTTGGAAGGATAGCTATGACCAGCCTAGACAACATATTAAAAAGCAGAGTATTACTTTTCCAACAAAGGTCCGTCTAGTCAAGGCTAGAGTTTTTGCAGTGGTCATGCATAGATGTGAGAGTTGGACTGTGAAGAAAGCTGAGCACTGAAGAATTGATGCTTTTGAACTGTGGTGTGGGAGAAGACTCTTGAGAGCTCCTTGGACTTTAAGGAGAGCCAACCAGTCCATCCTAAAGGAGATCAGTCCTGGGTGTTCATTGGAAGGACTGATGTTGAAGCTGAAACTCCAATACATTGGCCACCTGATGCAAAGAGCTGACTCATTTGAAAAACCCTGATGCTGGGAAAGGTTGAGGGCAGGAGAAGGGGATGACAGAGGATGAGATGGTTGGAGGGCATCACTGACTCAATGGACATGAATTTGGGTAAACTCTGGGAGTTGGTGATGGACAGGGAGGCTTGCCGTGCTGGGGTTCACGGGGTCGCAATGGGTCGGACATGACTAAGTGACTGAACTGAAACGAACTGAACTGATGCTGAATGTTATTTTTCAGAACTTTTCACAATTATTATCCTCATGTACTTGTCAAACTTCTCAAAACATAGACTATTAGTGGAGTTATATGAAATATTATTGGGGAAAGTTACATAGAAGCAGGTGGATTTTCAGTATTCTCAAACTCATGCATTACATACCCATAATTGGGAGGAAATTTTTCATTAAGCAATATAGTGAAATGAAGAGAATGAAAAATAAACAAAAGAGAAAAATCCTCCAAATCTAGTGCTTACCCATGTAAATGATTCCTCATTACCCTTCTAAAATGGTTTGCTTAAAAATCAAAGAGGAATTCTTCTAAGACCAGATCTTTGACATTCAAAATTTTTTACTCCTGTATCCTTCCTCTGTATTAAGTCATCAGTACATTCTGTCCTCCAATCAGTCATGTGTAATGTTTAACTGACTTTATCTTGTGTCTTAAATTAGGTTTATAATGTAGGGATCAGAATGGCTTTTTATGGTTTTGTACCAAAGGTCAGAATTCCAACTCTGCCTATCTGGTCTTTATTACTTTCCTCCTTTAACAAAAACACCTCACATCATATCTCACATTTGGTCTTAATTTGTAGGTGGAGAATATTCTTTGAAACAGGTGAGTTTATAATTCTCCCCTGGTTCTTATTCAGTTTTCTTCCTGACTTCTCTCCTTCAAGTCATAACCCTCAATGAAATCTTTGTCCTCATGAAATTACTTTCCTGAATTCTATTTTCTCCCTCATTCTTTCCACCTTTGTGTTTTGTCAAACCAACTTATCTCTTAAATCCTATTCTGTTTTACTTTATACATATTGCTCTGGAAAAATCACAATCTCATGATATCAGTGATCATTTTCTGACTTTTTTCCATGATACTGTTTCTTAAGCTTATAGATTGATGTTTTAAAGTGTCCATTTCTATCAAGAAGAGTGAAAATGGTAATAATAACAAATTAGCAGTTCTGGACATTATGGTTCTCTCTATTCCTCACTTTCCAATATACCCCACTTAGTCATCCTAAGCCAAACATATGTTTTCTTTCTTCTTGCAGTGATAAATTTGGGAATGGTTCAGAACAGGCTTTAGATGGGTCAATGGATGTTGGGGACAGATTTGCTGGGTACATCTGGGACATAATATTTTTGTGTTTGAGAACTATGAAAATGATGTCTTCTGTCTCCTACAAGATGTTACACCCCTAAACATGTAGCTTTTAAAAAAATGTATGTTTATGTATTTATTTATTTGGCTGCACAGGGTCTTAGTTGCAGCATGCGGGGTCTTTTTTAGTTGTGGCGTGTGGGATGTAGTTCCCTGATGAGAGTTCAAACCCAGGCCCCCTGCATTGGGAACCTGGATTTTTAGCCATTGGCCCATCAGGGAAGTCTCCCAAATGGGTAGCTTTAAATCTGCTGGCATCATTATGGTGTGTGTTGGGGGTGGGGGGTGTGGGCAGGGACCAGCTTTACAGTATAACTAACACTATGCACTAAAGAACATTAGAAAACATGGCTCCAGAATGACATTCCCGAGCTTCTGAACCCTGCTGGTGCCTGTTCTCACCACAGCTTCTCTTATTTCAGCTAATGATTTTTCTTAAGCCTGTTTAAGTTCTATTTTCCATTACTTGCAGTCAGATCCATCCTAAGAGTATACCAGCCTTCATTATCTATTCTGTGTCAAATCTTAAAGTTGACATGTTACATATTTTATAACTCTAACAGGCATTGCTCAATAGCAGGTTCTCTCAACCTCAGCAACATTGATTTTGGAGCCAGATAATTCTTTCTTGTGGCATTCTGTCCTGTGTATTGTAGGGTGTTTATCAACATCCCTGACCATTACCTACTACATGCCAGTAACACATACCAGTTGTCACACCTAAACACGTCTCTTTATATTGCCAACTATCCTCTGTAAGACAAAGTCATATTTATTTGAGATAACTATGTTAAAGGAAGCATATTTATCTTATTTACACAAGAAGGAATGGCAGATGAAAAAGTTTAAATAGATCAAAAACTGTAAAATTAGAACGTGAAAGCACCAAGATTTTGTAACCCTCAAACTTTAGTTCTTTAGCTTTGTTATTCAATGCAAAAAATAAGTATAGTTAATAAACATATACTAGTTGGAAGGTAATTTATTCAAGTATAAAGTTGTTATTACTGTTATTACTATTACTATTTTGGTGTACCGATATGTTGATGACTCAATGGTAAAGAATCCACTTGCAGGAGACACAGGAGATGCGGGTTTGATCCCTGGGTAGGGAAGATCTCCTAGAGTAGCAAATGACAACCCCTTCCAACGTTCTTGCCTGTAGAATCACATGGACAGAGGAGCCTGGTGGGCTGCAGTCCATGGGGTCACAAAGAATTAGACACGACTGAGCATCACTCACTCACACCCAGTTATTTTGAAAACACAGTCCTCATCAGTGTGCACTCATCATACCGGAACTACTTTTTCCTAATGCCCCAAGTGGGCTGTGTTGTCTTTCCGTTTGGAAGAATCTCATGCAAGTTTCACAACTTCTTTAGTTACTGTTCTGTTCAGTTCAGTTCAGTTCAGTCGCTCAGTCGTGTCTGACTCTTTGCAACCCCATGAATTGCAGCGCACCAGGCCTCCCTGTCCATCACCAACTCCCAGAGTTCACTCAGACTCACATCCATCGAGTCAGTGATGCCATCTAGCCATCTCATCCTCTGTCGTCCCCTTTTCCTCCTGCTCTCAATCCCTGCCAGCATCAGAATCTTTTCCAATGAGTCAGCTCTTCGCATGAGGTGCCCAAAGTACTGGAGTTTCAGCTTTAGCATCATTCCTTCCAAAGAACACCCAGGGCTGATCTCCTTTAGAATGGACTGGTTGGATCTCCTTGTTACTGTTAGATAATATAAATGTTTTTCAGGCTCTTTTACTTAAAATAACAATTTAATTTCAGAAATTAAATGGCCAGCCTAATGTTTTTTCAATTCTTCATTTTCATTTAAATTTAATTTTCTCATACAGCTCAGTCTTATTTCAGGCCAAAAGCTAGGAGGCAGAGTGGCTATTGCACTCAGCTTTTTTATCTTTTCCCATATCCTGTCTTCTCCTCCCCTACTCACTGTTTCCTGGTTTCTAATCTGAGACTAGAGTTAGAAAGGGAAGAGACTTGAAGACAAAGAAGAACTTAACTTTCTTGGTAGCAATATTCTCTGCTACTGGCACTTTCTGGGATTGGGGCTATTTTAAACTGTCTTTTCTTGTGAAAATTTAATTGAAGACACTGATTTCTCTGAATGTTACAGAGCCAGTGCATTTCTTCTATGTTGCTGTTCATGGTTCTGGTTTTAGCCCCTGGATATTTTTCTGTTATCTGTATTTGGGTAAATGAAAATAAATCCAGTCATGTTCACTTCCGAGTGTTTCATATCTGATCAGCTACAAGTAGGTACTTTTGACTCATAATTGACAGAAGGAAAAAGACAACCCACTCCAATATTCTTGCCTAGAAAATTCCGTGGACAGAGAAGCCTGATAGGCTACAGTCCGGGGATCACAAAAGAGTCAGACACAACTTAGCTGCTCAGCAACAACAGACAATCCTCTCTGCTTTCGGTGTCCCTAGCTGGCATACAAGCCATATAGCTTTTTATCTTTAGGCTTTTCGAAGGTTTGCTCCAGTATCAGCCCAACCTCCCCTATAACTTTAAGAGACATTGGCCAATTTATAGGAACAGCAATGAGTGATAATTCTCCCTCAATGTGAAAGAGAGATAGTCACTTCCCTCCTTTCTGGTTTGAGATGTAAAGAGGGGAAATCCTACAACATTCCTACAAATTCTTCCAAAGAAGTCTCTTAGCTCATTTCTTCATCTTCAAACCTAATACTTAGCCTGGAAAAGGATAATAGGATACATTTTATATCACTTACTCCTTAGAAGGAAAGTTATGACCAAACTAGACAGAATATTAAAAAGCAGAGACATTACTTTGCCAACAAGAGTCCATCTAGTCAAGGCTATGGAAAAACTCCAGTGGTCATGTATGGATGTGAGAATTGGACTATAAAGAAAGCTGAATGCTGAAGAATTGATGCTTTTGAACTGTGGTGTTGGAGAAGACTCCTGAGAGTCCCTTGGACTGCAAGGAGATCCAACCAGTCCATTCTAAGGGAAATCAGCCCTGGGTGTTCTTTGGAAGGAATGATGCTAAAGCTGAAACTCCAATACTTTGGCCATCTCATGCGAAGAGTTGACTCATTGGAAAAGACTCTGATGCTGGGAGGGATTGAGGGCAGGAGGAAAAGGGGACGACAGGGGATGAGATGGCTGGATGGCATCACCGACTTGATCGACGTGAGTTTGAGTAAACTCCGGGAGTTGGTGATGGACAGGGAGCCCTGGCGTGCTGTGATTCATGGGGTAGCAAAGAGTCGGACATGACTGAGCGACTGAACTGAACTGAACTGAAGCCTGTATTTTACAAGTTTACAGTAACTAGTAACTACTTGCTGTACATAGGGTTACGCTTCTACCTGAGTGTACATTGCTTCCTGACCTACACTAAGACAACACAGCAACTGGTTCAAAACCCAGCTTTAAGCACATCAATAACTGACATTTCGCCACTACTTTGTAAGTGGACACGTGAACCGCATTAGTCCATTAAAAGTGCCGGAAGGTCATTTTTATGATTTGGGAGGGGCTTGTGCCACTTCCTGTGTAGCTGGCAGAATTGAGAAAGCAGGTGCTTCCAGAAGCCATTATACGACCACAAGAGGAAGCAACCTCAGGATGAAGCCTAACCCTGCACTACAGAGAACGGAGCATCAGGCTGGAAAGTGCCAGGGTCTTCAAAGAGTTCAGAGCTGCCTTTCCTCTGGATTTCAAGGACTATGAACCAGCAGCATATTTTGTTTTTAGTCATCATATGAAAAGCAAAACATCATCTATAAAAATGTGTTCTTTTCATTGTTTTACTCACCCTGTCTTTGTGTGCTCAACTCATTTAAAAAGGTTATGTATTATTGAAGTGTATCATCTTATTTGTTTTATTTCAACCTTTCCATTCTGGCAAAGGTAGATGATTTTGAATGAGTGCTTTATTATTTTTAAGCTAATTTTTAAATGCAGGCATATCTTAGAGATTTGGGGATTCAGTTCCAGACCACCACAGTGAAGCAAATATCACAGTAAAGTATATATATTTTTATATATATATATAAAAAAGTGAGTCACACATATATTTTTTTGCTTTTCTAGTGCCTATAAAGATTATGCTTACACTGTAGTATTCTGTTGAGTGTGCAATGGCATTATGTCTATAAAATGTACATAATTTAAATATACTTTATTGCCAAAAATGCTGTCTGGTTGAGGATCTTTCCCTATGCTGATGTTCTTGACTGACCAGTAAGGTGGTTGTTGAAGGTTGGGGCAGCTGTGATAATTTCTTAAAATAAGACAGCAATGCAGGTTTTGCCACATTGATTGACTTTCACAAATAATTTCTCTGTAGCATTCAGTGCTATTTGATAGCATTTTACCCAAAAAGAACTTCTTTAAAATTGGAGTTAGTCTCTCAAACACTGGTACTATAGTATCAACTAAGTTTATGTAAAATTCTAAATGTTTTGTTATCATTTCAACAATCTTAACAGCATCTTCACCAGGAACAGTTTCCATCTCAAAAAAAACACATTCTTTGCTGATCCATGAGAAGAAACTCCTCATCCCTTAAAGTTTTATCATGAGACTGCAGCAATTCAGTCACATTTTCAGGCTCCACTTTTCTCGTCCTTTGCTCTTCTACCACATAAGCAGTTACGTCCTTCACTGAAGTTTTGAAACCCTCAAGATCACCCATGAGAGTTGAATTCACTCTCTTCTAGACTCCTATGAATGTTAATATTTCAGCCTTTTCTCTTGAATCGTGAATGTTCTTCATGGCGTCTAGAAGATTTTCAACTTACTTTGCCCAAATTCATGAGAGGGACCAGTTTCGATGACAGCTATAGCCTTATGACATGTATTTCTTATATATTAAGACTTGAAAGTCAATATTATTCTTGATCAATGGGCTGCAGAATGGATATTGTGTTAGCAGGCATGAAAACAACATTAATCTCATTGTACACCCCCATCAGAGCTCTTATGAGACCAGGTATGCTATCAATGAGCATTAATATATTTTACATACTTTAAAAAATTTTGTTAGAGTGCAATTGATTTAAAATGTTGTGCTAGTTTCAGGTGTACAGCAAGGTGAATCAGTTATGCACACACACACATGCACACACACACATGTGTGTGTTTTCACTCTTTATTTTTTTTTAGGTTATTTTCCCATATAGGCTGTTACAGAGTATTGAGTAGAGTTCCCTGTGCTATACAGCAGGTTCTTATTATCTGTTTTATATGTAGTAGTGTGTATTTCAGTCCAAATCTCCCAATTTATCCCTTCCCTGCCTCCATATCCCCTGGTAACCATAAGTTTGTTTTCTACCTCTGTGACTCAACTTTTTTTTTGTAAATAAGTTCATTTGTACCCTTTTTAGATTTCACATATATGCAATATCATATGATATTTGCCTTTCTATGTCTCACTTACTTAATTCAGTATGACAGACTCTAGGTCCAATCCTTGTTGCTGCAAATGGCTTTATTTTGCTCTTTTTATGGCTGAGTAATATTCCATTGTATATATGTACCACCTCTTCTTTATCCATTCCTCTGTTGATGGGCATTTAAGTTGCTTCCATGTCCTGGCTATTTTACACGGTTCTGTGATGAATACTGAAAGGCATGTATCATTTTGAATTATGATTTTCTCTGGGTATATGCCCAGGAATGGGAGGAATGGGTAGTTCTATTTTTAGTTTATTAAGGAACATCCATAATGTTGTCTAAAATGATTGTACCAATTTACATTATCACCAACAGTGTAGGAGGGTTCTTTTTTCTCCACACTGTCTCCATTATTTATTGTTGTAGATTTTTTGAAGATGGCCGTTCTGACCAGTGTGAGGTAATACCTCATTATAGTTTTGATTTGCATTTCTCTAATAATTAGTGATATTGAGCATTTTTCCATGTGCCTGTGGCCATCTATAATATGTCTTTGGAGAAATGTCTGTTTAGATCTTCCACCCACTTTTTGATTGGGTTCTTTATTTATATAATGTATTGAGCTTCATGACTTCATATTTTGGAGTTAACCTCTCGTCTGTTGCTTTACTTGCAAATATTTTCTTTCATTCTGAGAGGTGTCCTTTTGTTCTGTTTATAGTTACTTTTGCTGTACAAAAGCTTTTAAGTGTAATTAAATCCTGTTTGTTTATTTTTGTTTTTATTTTCATTACTCTCAGTTCAGTTCAGTTGCTCAGTCGTGTCCGACTCTTTGCGACCCCATGAATCGTAGCACGCCAGGCCTCCCTGTCCATCACCAACTCCCGGAGTTCACTCAAACTCATGTCCATTGAGTCGGTGATGCCATCCAGCCATCTCATCCTCTGTCATCCCCTTCTCCTCCTGCCCCCAATCCCTCCCAGCATCAGAGTCTTTTCCAATGAGTCAACTCTTTGCATGAGGTGGCCAAAGTATTGGAGTTTCAGCTTCAGCATCATTCCTTTCAAAGAACACCCAGGGCTGATGTCCTTCAGAATGGACTGGTTGGATCTCCTTGAAGTCCAAGGGATTCTCAAGAGTCTTCTCCAACACCACAGTTCATTACTCTAGGAGGGATTCAAAAAAGAATCTGTATGCGATTTATGTCAATGGGTGTTTTGCATATGTTTTCTTCTAAGAGTTTTATAGTGTCCGGGCTTACAATTAGATCTTTAATCCATTTTGAGCTTATTTTTGTGTATGGTGTTAGGAGGTGTTCTAATTTCATTCTTTTTTCGTTTGTTTTTCTTAATCCTGTAAAAAAATTATTTTATATGTAGGTGTCCAGTTTTCCCAGCACCACTTATGTAGAGCCTCTCTTTTCTCCATTGTTTATTCTTAACATCCTTTATCATAGATCAGATGACCATAGGTACATGGGCTTATCTCTAGGCTTTCTGTTGTTTCACTCATCTATATTTCTGTTTTTGGGCCTGTAATATACTGTTTTGATGACTGTAGCTTGTAGCTTCTGAAGTCAGGGAGACTGAGTCCTCCACCTCTGTTTTTCTTTCTCAAGATTGCTTTGGCTATTTGGGGTCTTTTATGTTTCCATACAAATTATAAATTTTTTTGTTTTAATTCTGTGAAGAAAAGTAGTAATATTTTTAGAAAACCACTTTTTTTTTTTTTTCCTGGGCAATAGGTCTCAACAGTGGGCTTAAAATATCCAGTAAACAATGTTGTAAGCAAATGTTCTGTCTCTCGGCTTTATTGTTCCACTTATAGAGCAGAGACAGAATAGATTTAGCATAGTTCTTAAAGGCCATAGGATTTTTGGAATGGGTAAATGAAGACTGGCTTCAAATTCATGTCCCCAGCTGGCATTAGCCCCTAAGAAGAGAGTCAGCCTGTCTTTTGAAGCTTCAAAGCCTGTCGTTGATTTCTCCTCTTTATCTGTGAGAGTTCTAAATGGCATCTTCTTGCAATGCAAGGCTCTCTTGTTTAAGTCAAAAATTTGTTGTTTACTGTAGTCATTTTCAATAATGATCTTAACTAGATCTGGATAACTAGCTACAGACTGTAAATCAGCCCTTGCTGTTTCACTTTGTACTTTTATGTTATGGAGATGCTTCTTTCCTTAAACCTCATGAACCAACTCTCTAGCTTCAGATTTTTCTTCTGAAGCTTCCTCACCTCTCTCAGCCTTCCTAAAATTAATGAGAGCTAGGGACTTGCTGATGGAGAAGGCAATGGCACCCAACTCCAGTACTCTTGCCTGGAAAATCCCATGGATGGAGGAGCCTGGTAGGCTGCAGTCCATGGGGTCGCGAAGAGTTGGACATGACCGAGCGACTTCACTTTCACTTTTCACTTTCATGCATTGGAGAAGGCAGTGGCAACCCACTCCAGTGTTCTTGCCTGGAGAATCCCACAGGATGGGGGAGCCTGGTGGGCTGCCGTCTATGGAGTCGCACAGTGTCGGACACGACTGAAGCAATTTAGCAGCAGCAGCAGCAGCAGGGACTTGCTGAACTAGGCTTTGGCTTAAGGGAATGTTGTGGTTTGTGTGATCTTCTATGCAGACCACTAATCTTTCTCCAAATCAGCAGTAAGGCTCTTTCACTTTCTTATCCATCATGTGTTCATTGGATTAGTATGTGTAATTGCCTTCAAGAACTTTTCCTTTGCATTCACAATTTAGCTAATCGTTGAGCATAAGAGTCTGAGATTTCAACCTGGTTGAAGCCACCTGGCTTCCCTGGTGGCTTAGAGGGTAAAGTATCTGCCTGCAATGCGGGAGACTGGGGTTCGATCCCTGGGTCGGAAAGATCCCCTGGAGAAGGAAATGGCAACCCTCTCCAGTACTCTTGCTTGGAAAATCCCAATGACAGAGAAGCCTGGGAGGCTACATTCCATGGGGTCACAAAGAATTGGACACGACTAAGCGACGACACATTTGGCTTTCCATGAGCCTTCCTCACTTAGCTCAGTCATTTCTATCTTTGACTTAAAGTGAGATATGTGATCTTTTTACTTTCACTTGAACAATATGTGTTTTTGAAGCTGTTGTAGGCTTATTAATTAGCCTAATTTAAATATTGTTGTGTCTCAGGGAATAGGGAGGCCCAAAGAGAGGAGAGAGACAGTGGAGTAGCCATTCAGTGAAGAACACACACACATTTATCAATTAAGTTCATCGTCTTATTTGGGTACAGTTTGTGGCATCCTAAAAAACTGCAATAGTAACATCAAAGATCACTGACCACAAATCACAGTAACAAACATAATAATTATAAAAAATTTGAAATATCATTGAATTATCAAAATGTGATACAAAGACATGGAGTGAGCAAATGCTGTTGGAAAAATTGTGCCAACAGGCCTGCTCGATGCAGAGTTGTCACAAACCTTTGATTTGTAAAAAAACAAAAACAAAAAACACAATATCTTGAAGTATAATAAAGTGAAGTGCAATGAAGCAAAGTATACCTATATATGATATTTAAAAATACCACAAGATTGTAGCATTCTTTTAGAATAATATTATGTAGTATTTTATACCTGTTATACATATGCATATTTAGAGAAATTTCTGTCTGAAACTATTCTATTATTGTAGAGAGCTATTATTTCAAGTCACCCACATACAACCTTTATTCACTAGTGTTTTTATCATGGTACAACTTAACACACTTAGTAATCTTATAACCTTCAGTTTACCTGTAATGCAACTTTAACATATTCTCTCTAATCATACCTTTTTGTTTCTGATAAAGCTGAATCTTATTTAAATCATTTTACTCTTTTCATCCTTTTAAAATTTTATTATATAATTATATATATATATATATAATGTTGGAAGAGAATATGTATGTGATAATATACATTTAAATATATCTCAATTTTTTTGAGATATATATTGATATTGTTTAATATTGGAAAACAAGGCAAAAGATAAACCAGCAAAGCAAATCCCTCAAAAAACACTCAAAAATAAACAAAACCTTTGCTGAAAGTTTTTTAGTAAAATTCTGCTTGAGGAAATGATGCTAAGTGAAATAAGCCAGTCACAGAAGAACAAATACTGTGTGCTTTCTCTTGTGTGAGCTATGTAAAATATTAGTAGTCAGACTCACAGAAGCAAAGAATAGAATGCTGGTGGCCAGGGCCTGGGGGAATGGGCAATGAAGTATACATTTTCAGTTAGGCAACGTGCTTAAGTGTAGAGATTTGCTCTACAATGTGTGACAGATGCTGCTGCTGTATTAGAAACCTAATTTTTTGTTCAGAGAGCAGATCTCATGTTAAGTGTTCTTACCACAATGCAGTAAAAAAAAAAAAAAAATCTAATGGCAAATTCTGTTAAAAGAAATGAATGGGCACAGGTTCGATCCCTGAACTAAGATCCCACAGGCCGTGAGGTTCAGCCAAAGAAAAAAAAAAGTTCCTGGTTGCTAATCTAGTAGTGAAAGTAAAAGTCTCTCAGTCGTGTCCGACTCTGCGATCCCATGGACTATGCAGTCCATGGAATTCTCCAGTAGGTGGATGCTTACTTGTGTTCAAGAAAATAAATATTTTTATTTTGTGGTCATAGTTTAAAAAAAAAAAAAGGAGTGATCTTTTTAAAAAGTATCTTATTCAGATGATTTGAAAATGTTGAAAGGCATACCTAATTTGTCACATTTAGTAAGACTGCAGTAACGTTTTAAATTTGGAACATTTTTCTTTTGAGGCCACCAAATTACAAACTAAAAACCTTTGAAACAGATTAAGACATTTATATTTCATTATCAGTTAGCTAACACCTTTAGCTAAGATTCGTTCTAACACGCAACATAGAATGCTGAAATAATTTCCATTTGGGCTTTAAAAATAACATTCATAAGCTCATGTGAATTGACTTGTAATAATTAAAGGGACAGGGACATACTAAATAACAGTATTTTTTAAGTGGCAGTTTGACCAATTCTTTCTTTTATCTTTCTGTAGTTTAATAAATACACATACTCCCTTTTATGTGTGCATGTGTGAGTGCTAAGTTGCTTCAGTTGTGTCCAGCTCTCTGCAACCCTATGCACGGTAGCCCACCAGGCTCCTCTGTCCATGGGATTCTCCAGGCAAGAATACTGAAGTGGGTTGTCATGCTCTCTTCCAGGGGATCTTCCTGACCCAGGGATCAAACTCACGTCTCTTATGTCTCCTGCATTGGCAGGCGGCTTCTTTATCACTAGCACCACTTGAGAAGCCCACTTCTTTCTATAGGACATTATAAATATGTTCCTTCTATTGCTGAGAGTGGATATAACCCAAGTAAAGATGGATAAGATATTTAAAATTGTAAGCATACTTTCAGGAATATATTATCATTAATATATAACATGTAATAATGAAACTCGAGAGTTTATTTCTGTGATAATTAGTTCTTAATTCATAGCAGTTCTTAATTCATTGTCTCTCCATAGCCATTACAAAAGGCTCATTCATACTTCCTACTTTTTAACTTTTTATTTCACACCTCAGTATCTCAGTAATCAGTTACTGCCCTTCAAAGGCCTTATAGATTTTCAAGCACCAAATGTGCCTATTTTTCCCTGCATTTTGTCAGATTTTTCTTTTTTTAAAAACAGTCTTGAATTGTTTCTTTTATTGATCTTAATGCTATGGAACAGCACTGCGATGTATTGCCTTGGAGCTTTGTCCTTTTCCTTTCTCATTTCATAGCAGAAAGTGGTTTGGTGTTAATAATGAAGTCAGCTGTAGTTATGTCTTAATGAGTACATATATGTCAGATACAGAGTCCCTTTCACTTCAGTTCAGTTCAGTTCAGTTCACTCCCTCAGTCCTGTCCGACTCTTTGTGACCCCATGAATCGCAGCACGCCAGGCCTCCCTGTCCATCACCAACTCCCAGAGTTCACTGAGACTCACGTCCATCGAGTCAGTGATGCCATCCAGCCATCTCATCCTCTGTCATCCCCTTCTCCTGCCCCCAATCCCTCCCAGCATCAGAGTCTTTTCCAATGAGTCAACTCTTCACATGAAGTGGCCAAAGTACTGGAGTTTCAGCTTTAGCATCATTCCTTCCAGAGAAATCCCAGGGCTGATGTCCTTCAGAATGGACTGGTTGGATCTCCTTGCAGTCCAAGGGACTCTCACAAGTCTTCTCCAACACCACAGTTCAGAATGTGAGCACATTAACAAGGTGCCTTGAGTTAGTGTTCACATTTTAGGGATGAGAAAGTGGAGGCTTAAAGGTTATTCTCTAAGTGGTACTGCTGTTAAAAAGTATGGTCAGCATGAGAAGCCAGGGCTATCTGTTTTGGAATCCAGCACTTTAACTCCTGTTTTATGACTCCCATTTGCTTGCTTTACTTTATCTGTTGTTTGGAGACAGTTGACATTTGACTGCATCTTGATTCACAAGGTTCATATTTACGTATAATGCGATAGTTAAGTCTGGCCTAGCAAGATACCTTCCTATCTCTTCTAACCCTTACAAGATATTTTTCACTGTTGGACACGTAGAAACTAGTCAGTTGTCTCAAAAGTAAATCCTAGAAGTCCTTCTTAATTCTCCAGTTGTTGTGCCATGCTTTTGGGAGTAGAGCATTTTATTTATTTTATTTTTATTTTTTATTTTTAAATTAATCTTTCTTTGGAATATAGTTTCTTTACAATGTTGTGTTAGTTTCTGCTGCACAGCAGCATAAATTAGCCAAACATATACATATATCCCCTTCCTTTTGGGCTTCTTTCCCTTTCAGGTCACCACAGTGCATTAAATAGAGTTCCTTATGCTTTACAGTATGTTCTTGTTATTTGTCTATTTTAAGTAATATATGCTAATATCAATATACACTAATATCAATAGTGTATATGTGTCAAATCCCAATTTCCCAATTCCTCCCACCCACCTTTTACTCTTTGGTATTCATGGATTTATCCTCTATGTCTGTGTCTCTATTTCTGCTTTGGAAATAAGATCATCTATACCATTTTTCTAGATTTCACATGTATGTGTTAAGGTACAATATTTGTTTTTCTGACTTACTTCGCTTGGGAGCAGAAGATTTTTTTTAATGTGTACATTTCATATTCTCAACCCAATCTATTTGTCAAGAATTGGCAAATTGCCACATCTGTGTAATTATTTCAGCGAGTTCCGCCAAATACTGTTTCTCAGTCTCCATTGAACCATGTTGCTTTATTTTTTAAAATCTTTTAAGATATGTCAGGAAAAACATCTACTTCATAGGTTATCTAGGTTCCTTTATGCTGCACACACTCTTTTTTTCTCTAGAATAATGACTGTTTACCCGTAACCACCCAGTTTTTATATATTCTTACTTTCTCTTATATTAGGCTGAAAAAAACATTTTGGAAAAAGTTATTGTTCAAAATATTAACCATTTATTTTCAAAACAGAAAAGTAGGATGCAGTTGGGTTGATATTTTTCATAAGTTTATTTATTTGGTAGCACTTTTATCTACTTATTAAAAAATGCTTCCTCTTAGAATCCCCTATGGTATCAAGTATGATTCATGATCATAATATTAATAACATTAATTAGATAAAAGGGCATGATATTACTTAAATAGCTTGACTTGCAATTGGGTAAGGACTATCGCTATATGAAGCTGATAAGTAAATCTTTGTTTCTCTCAGACATTGTTTTCAAGATGTGTTTCCCTAATTATGCCATTTTATTAAGGATGATTATTCAAAGGAATCCATGAAATTTCACCTCTCCTTATCTTTTCTATATAATGCCTTCAACTTCCTGTCCCAATTCTTGTCAATAAAAACATCCCACTCCTAAGCCATAGTTTGGTAGAATTCAATCTTTGTTAAATACCAAATACACAATGTGAAATGTAACTCTTGCTAATATGCATTAGGATGAGTAACACACATGAATCCTTTCAGGAACATGCTAGAAATAATAACTAGAAGAATGTCTATAGTGCAAGAATTTCAGTAAAGGCATTATGATATTGAAGCTAAAGCCGAATGTGCCCCTGTAATTGTATATGAGCAGTAGCCTACTCTACTTGGTCATACCCTCAGTTTAGTTCAGTTCAGTTGCTCAGTCGTGTCTGACTCTTTGCAACCCTATGGACTGCAGCACGCCAGACTTCCCTGTCCATCACCAGTTTCTGGAGCTTACTCAAACTCATGTCCATTGAGTTGGTGATGCCATCCAACCATCTTGTCCTCTGTCATCCCCTTCTCCTCCTGCCTTCAATCTTTCCCAGCCACAGGGTCTTTTGAAATGAATCAGTTCTTCACATCGGGTGGCCAGAGTATTGGAGTTTCAGCTTCAGCATCAGTCCTTCTTATGAATAGTCATAACTGATTTCCTTTAGGATTGACTGGTTTGATCTCCTTGCAGTCCAAGGGACTCTCAAGAGTCTTCTCCAACACCACAGTTCAAAAGCATCAATTCTTCGGTGCTCAGCTTTCTTTATAGTCCAACTCTCACATGCATACATGACTACTGGAAAAATCATAAGTTTGACTAGATGGACCTTTGTTGGCAAAGTAATGTCTCTCCTTTTTAATATGCTGTGTATGTTGGTCATAGCTTTTCTTCCAAGGAGCAAGTGTCTTTTAATTTCATGGCTGCAGAAACCACCTGCAATAATTTTGGAGCACCAAAAAATAACTGTCACTGTTTACATTGTTTCCCCATCTGTTCGCCATGAAGTGATGGGACCATATGCCATGATCTTAGTTTTCTGAATGTTGAGTTTTAAGCCAACTTTTTCAATCTCCTCTTTCACTTTCATCAAGAGGCTCTTTAGTTCTTATTTGCTTTCTTCCATAAGGGTGGTATCATCTGCATACCTGAGGTTATTGATATTTCTGCTGGCAATCTTGATTCCAGCTTGTGCTTCATCCAGGCCAGCATTTCTCATGATGTACTCTGCATATAAGTTAAATAAGCACGGTGACCATATATAGCCTTGACATACTCCTTTCCCAGTTTGGAAGCAGTCTGTTGTTCCATGTCCAGTTCTAACTGTTTCTTCCTGATTTGCATACCCATTTCTTAGAAGGCAGGTCAGGTGGTCTGGTATTCCTATCTCTTTAAGAATTTTCCACAGTTTGTTGTGATCTACACAGTAATACCCTCTCCACAAGCAAAAGAGTGTCATTCAGTTTTTCCTATCCATTTGACTTTCAATGGCCATCACAGGAATCAATCACTTATCTTTCAAAGACCTTTTAGATTTTGACACACCATGTTCTCCTTTGTCATATAATTCTGTTTTTTTTTTTTCACATTTTACTCTTACTTGAGGCTCAAACTTATAAAGCATCCTACACATTATAGTTAAGCTGTTTAAATATGAATATATTAGGGTTGTGACCGAATTATCTTAAATGCAATTTTTCTCTCACTCCAGAAAGGCCAATTGCAGATGGAATTTAATTTGATATTCTGTGATAAGATGAAATATTTACCGTCTTATCACTTAAGGAATGGATACTGAAAAGGGAAAAGTGGCCAAAAGACTAAGACTAAAGAGAAAAATTCACCCTCTTTACAGCTTTGCTCAGGGGTCTTTCAACACCTCTATGTGACGAGACCCACAGCCTTTTTTCCCCAGAGTGTTTCAGGAAAAAGTTCATTGTCACAGTTAGGGTTTATTGAGAGGATGACACGTCTATTGTAAGAAAACCATCTAAATTCACTTTGGCCTTTTCTGTAATTTTGTCTATGATCTATTTTCCAAGCAAATAATTTTTGTTGCTACTGAAGTTCTTCTTTAGGAATTTCTTCTAAGTTTAATCACACAAAAATTACATTAAAAATATGGAGGAGCTTTTATTTTTTCATTTCAGGTGAAGCATCTGCTTTGTTTTCATGGCACTGCAGTAACATAGGCCTATCCTTATTTTCAGTCCAGTCTTCATTTAATAGGAAGGTTCTGGTGGTGCTGTTGGCAGTGTCACTCCTTTGTATGTGGCTTTTACAGACTCTAAAAGGCTGAAACTCACTTTGGGCAATCTGCCATTAGTCACGTTTATTGGATAAACTTGCAGGGTCAGCAATTACGGAAAGTGCATGCAGACAAAATTAGTTTGTATTGCTTCTTTTTGAAGAAAATACAAAAAAAATGGCTGTAACTACCTCTCTGAGAGTTTAGACTAACAACTAAGAAGATCCTATGATCCTGAGGAAAATGAAAGACTAAATAGGATCACTCAGCAAAAAGTGTTTAACATTTCTGAACCTTGTATAGATCTAATGAACTCTAAGACTCTCAAAGAAGGAAAAACAAAACTGTTTATCCTTTTCAAAAAGTAAACAAAAAAGCTCAACTGTAAAAATAAGTTGAAACTCATATGTCTATCTACCTTTTAATAAGAATGAAAGACATTGTATGATCCCTAAATGTTTTTTAAGTCCTTTAGTTCATTCTCAGATTTCCATTGCACCTAAGAAATATAGTCTTTTCTAGACTTCTTACTTTCTTAATTCTTCATCATTAAGAGAATCCATCCAATCTACTGCATAAGAGTGGGAAAGTCTCCAAATTTTATAGCTGTCTTCTATCTTGAAGCTATAATATTTTATGAGTCTCTAGGTTCTAATGTTCTTAACTCAGTTGAATGTCTGAGCATTTTAGATGAGAGACATTTTTATCACTTTGACAAAAATGGCAACTTGAATTTTAATGACTCCATGAAAAATTGATCAAGTATGTTGTTTTTGTGAGGCCTTTCAAAAAATGAACTCACTAACCAACAATTCTAAATACCCATCCATTTTGGCTTAAAATGTCCCCTTCAGCTCAATACATGAATTAACTATTTATTCACATAATGGCATCTTTTAAAGATGAACATGAATTGCAGTTAAAAATCCAGAATGAGGGTTTCCAACTGTCGGCTCAGTTATGCTAGCTTTTTGCAATTAATCAATCAGCCTATCAAAAACTATATCCCTTATCATTTTTTACAGTAATAGGTTCCGACTAAGTACAAGAAAGAATATTAAAGTGAAAATACTTTTGTAACTTCAATAATTTAGTATCTTTGTTAAATACTTCTTGAACATCTCTTGATATTCTATGGAATATCAAGTTCTGTAGAAGAAATGATTTTTTGAATTAAAAGGTTTTGTCCACACCCGTTTTAAAGCTCTAAGGTTAAAATTACTTTATGTATAATATTCATTTTTCCATATATTTAGCAATATTTTTAGAGTAATAGTTTTTTAAACATCTATGATAATCATGGAAAAAGATTAAGAAAGTAATATTTTGTTGTAAATAAATGAAAATAATTATTTTAATAAGATAGTTTTCTGAAAGAATCTTAGCAGTTTTAATTGCTGAAATCACAGTAGTTATAAATTGTCTTAAAACATGAGAATTGATCCTCTTAGTTCAATCTATAGCCCTTTTTGCCCCAAGTTCTGTCTGATATTTGACCATTACCGTTGTCTTTTTAATCATCAATGTTATTCATTATTAGGTATACAGATAAAGCCATAGAAAGCAATAGACTTTTTTAAATGACTGTCTTCTGATGTTGACCTTTTATTGCACCAGTATTATAAAATGCTAATTAAACTCTGTAATGGGAAAATAAATTTCTAATTGCTTATCACCACTTCAACAGATATTAACTGTAATAATTCCGTTCAAGCTGTTGGTTGTATTCAAACTTACTTTTAGCAAAGTTTGTTAAATTTATAAACAGTTTAGTGATGTAAGCCTGGAGTACTTTGATGAATCCTGAGAGCAGTTTGGTAGATAGATAATGCAAATCTTGCAAGAAGATGGGTAAATAGACATAAAACATAAGTTACCATAAATATTAAGTTTATATTATAGGGAGGCTAAAATATGATGGACTAACCAAACTTACCAGATTTAGGTGTCAGGACAGGCTTACCACAGAAAATATAGTTTAAGTGTGGACTTGATGTATAGGATTAGTTATTAAAAAGATAGTATTTTGTGATTCTTTAAAAAAAGAACATTCTAATTTTTTATGTAAATACATACTATATAACTTTTATTTTTGATAATTAGAACATACTGTTCTAGTCGACACTTTTTCACTTAACCATTTTTCTGCTTTTGAATGTTAGTTCTTTCCTGTTCTTCAATTTATCGTTATAAATATATGTGTAATGAATATGTTTTAATGTATAATTTTCATTAACATCAGATCAGATCAGATCAGTTGCTCAGTCATGTCCAACTCTTTGCGACCCCATGAATCTCAGCATGCCAGGCCTCCCTGTCCATCACCAACTCCTGGAGTTCACTGAGACTCACGTCCATCGGGTCAGTGATGCCATCCAGCCATCTCATCCTCTGTCGTCCCCTTCTCCTCCTGCCCCCAATCCCTCCCAGCATCAGAGTCTTTTCCAATGAGTCAACTCTTCGCATGAGGTGGCCAAAGTACTGGAGTTTCAGCTTTAGCATCATTCCTTCCAAAGAAATCCCAGGGCTGATCTCCTTTAGAATGGACAGGTTGAATCTCCTTGCAGTCCAAGGGACTCTCAGGAGTCTTCTCCAACACCACAGTTCAAAAGCATCAATTCCTTGGCGCTCAGCCTTCTTCACAGTCCAACTCTCACATCCATACATGACCACAGGAAAAACCATAGCCTTGACTAGACGGACCTTTGTTGGCAAAGTAATGTCTCTGCTTTTCAATATGCTACCTAGGTTGGTCATAACTTTCCTTCCAAGGAGTAAGCGTCTTTTAATTTCATGGCTGCAGTCACCATCTGTAGTGATTTTGGAGCCCAGAAAAATAAAGTCTGACACTGTTTCTACTGTTTCCCCATCTATTTCCCATTAAGTGATGGGACCGGATGCCATGATCTTCGTTTTCTGAATGTTGAGCTTTAAGCCAACTTTTTCACTCTCAACTTTCACTTTCATCAAGAGGCTTTTGAATTCCTCTTCACTTTCTGCCATAAGGGTGGTGTCATCTGCATATCTGAAGTTATTGATATTTCTCCTGGCAATCTTGATTCCAGCTTGTGTTTCTTCCAGTCCAGCGATTCTCATGATGTACTCTGCATATAAGTTAAATAAACAGGGTGACAATATACAGCCTTGACGTACTCCTTTTCCTATCTGGAACCAGTCTGTTGTTCCATGTTCAGTTCTAACTGTTGCTTCCTGACCTGCATACAGATTTCTCAAGAGGCAGGTCAGATGGTCTGGTATTCCCATCTCGTTCAGAATTTTCCACAGTTTCTTGTGATCCACATAGTCAAAGGCTTTGGCATAGTCAATAAAGCAGAAATAGATGTTTTTCTTGAACTCTCTTGATTTTTCCATGATCCAGCTGATGTTGGCAGTTTGATCTCTGGTTCCTCTGCCTTTTCTAAAACCAGCTTGAACATCAGGAAGTTCACAGTTCACATATTGTTGAAGCCTGGCTTGGAGAATTTTGAGCATTACTTTACTAGCGTGTGAGATGAGTGCAATTGTGTGGTAGTTTGAGCATTCTTTGGCATTGCCTTTGTTTGGGATTGGAATGAAAACTGACCTTTTCCAGTCCTGTGGCCACTGCTGAGTTTTCCAAATGTGCTGGCATATTGAGTGCAGCACTTTCGCAGCATCATCTTTCAGGATTTGGAATAGCTGAACTGGAATTCCATCATCTCCACTAGCTTTGTTTGTAGTGATGCTTTCTAAGGCCCACTTGACTTCACATTCCAGGATGTTTGGCTCTAGGTGAGTGATCACACCATTGTGATTATCTGGGTCATGAAGATCTTTTTTGTACAGTTCTTCTGTGTATTCTTGCCATCTCTTCTTAATATCTTCTGCTTCTGTTAGGTCCATACCATTTCTGTCCTTTATTAAGCCCATCTTTGCATGAAATGTTTCTTTGATATCTCTGATTTTCTTGTAGAGATCCCTAGTCTTTCCCATTCTGTTGTTTTCCTCTATTTCTTTGCATTGATCGCTGAAGAAGGCTTTCTTAATCTCTTCTTGCTATTCTTTGGAACTCTGCATTCAGATGTTTATATCTTTCCTTTTCTCCTTTGCTTTTCACTTCTCTTCTTTTCACAGCTATTTGTAAGGCCTCCCCAGACAGCCATTTTGCTTTTTGGCATTTCTTTTCCATGGGGATGGTCTTGATCCTTGTCTCCTGTACAATGTCATGAACCTCATTCCATAATTCATCAGGCACTCTATCTATTAGATATAGGCCCTTAAATCTATTTCTCACCTCCACTGTATAATCATAAGGGATTTGATTTAGGTCATACCTGAATGGTCTAGTGGTTTTCCCTACTTTCTTCAATTTAAGTCTGAATTTGGCAATAAGGAGTTCATGGTCTGAGCCACAGTCAGCTCCTGGTCTTGTTTTTGCTGACTGTATAGAGCTTTTCCATCTTTGGCTGCAAAGAATATAATCAGTCTGCTTTTGGTGTTGACCATCTGGTGATGTCCATGTGTAGAGTCTTCTCTTGTGTTGTTGTTGGAAGAGGGTGTTTGTTATGACCAGTGCATTTTCTTGGCAAAACTATAGACCCCTAAAATGACATTGTTTGGCAAATTCTTCAGAGAATTTGACATTGCCTTTCCTTCTCTGATTGTTGGTAATTTCTTATTTACATATTTGTATGTTAATCAAGCAAAAGGTTCACATATGGTTGGTACAATAGTAGTACCCAGTAGAATGCCCTGCACAGATTGGGCATTTGTTATCTAGATGTTCAACTCTAAAATGAGAAGAAACGATATCGTTATATAGCCCAGTGCTTCCTTTTAATGAAAATATTTGATAATGCAAGAATTTAATTCACTTGCCCAAGGAAAAATAAAAGAAGTGTGAGGAACCAAGATCTAAGCGTACACAGACTGCAGCTCTTGTCATTCTGTTTTCCTTTAGCTCATGATTAAAATGATCTAAACCTTTTTTTTTTTTTTAACATCATGTTTTCCATTTATATGAACTTAGGGAACCATTTTTTTTGTATAAGTTCATTTCCAATATCTGAAGTACTTACCGACTTTTTAAATTAGCCTCGAACAAATTAGACTTGATACTTTTCAAAGGTAAGCTGACCCTTTGACTACCAGCTTCATTCCAAGCTTTTGTGCACACTCTTATTTACATGATCTCATTTAACTCTCATGTAAAATATATAAGATGAAGTCACTGGTGCTTAGGTAAAATAACTTTTCCCTAAGTCATAAAACTCTTAAGCTATAGGGTCACAATTCCTAATTCTGTTTTTGTGTGTGTGTGTATTGTTGTTGTTGTTGTTTTGTGGCACATCCAACATATCTGTATGAAGTTCCATTTTTGCCCCTGCCACCATTCTGTTCTAAAAATTGGGTTGCCATTTCCTTCTTCGGACTATGGAAAACATCGCTTAAGTGGTTTGTTTTCTTCCACATTAGCCATCATTAGCCAGAATATTTTTTTTTTAATGTAGATTTGATTATGTAATCTATTCTTAATTTTTTCCTCTTGAAAATGAAAAGTGAAAGTCTTAGTCACCCAGTCCTGTCTGACTATTTGCGACCCCATGGACTATAGCCTGGCAGGTTCCGCTTGGCCATGTGATTCTCCAGGCTAGAATACTGGATTGGGTAGCCATTCCCTTCTCCAGGGCATTGTCCTGACCCAGAGATTGAACCCTGGTCTCCTGCATTGCAGGTAGATTCTTTACTGTCTGAGCTATGAGGGAGTCTCAGTTATTAGAACTAAATTTAGAAATAAGGAGTTAGCTAGGCAAAGAAGAGGGATATGGATACTCTGTGTTGAAGAAGCATCTGATTCAGAGGCCTCACATATCCAAAAGGGAAGTTGGTTTGAGGGTTTGCAAACATAATTTGAAATTTCAAAGTTGTCTTCAAAAGTATATGGTTAGTATGCTTGGAGCTTAAGGCATGAAGAATGGTGGGAGACAGATGCTTATGGGACTTGTATGCCATACTAGAATTTTATATGTGATACATATTTTAATTTGCATTTTATAGAGATAATCATGACAGTAGTGGTAAAATGAAAATATGGAAGCTATGTTGTCTTGTGGTAAGACAGGAGCACAGATTCCACTTATGAGGCTGTTGTATTAATGCAAGTGAGGGATAGTGAAATATTAAATCATAATAAAGGTAGTGGAATGAAGTAGAGGCATGAGTGCAAGCAGAGCTAGGGTATTAAGATTATAAGTTGAGAGAAGCTTACTGATAAAATGGGAAAATTTTCATCCTAATTTTGAGTGTCACCACCACTAAATATTACATTCATTAAGAAATAGCAGGTTAGAAAACCAGCATGTATTTTAATAAAATGATCTAAATAATGGTAAAGTCAAGCCAACATCAATAGGAATACATGCACATTTTGAAACTATATCTCTAACTTGCATTTCCATATTAAAATATATATTCTGTTCATCTTATCCAGTTTTGATATGCTGAGGTCAATTTAAGCATATATAGCCCTTAGCTATAAAATAAAGTAGAAAATGTGTGCACACATGAATTACCAATTTGAATCCTATGAATGGAATTTCCAGTTTATTATTTCTTGTTACTCTCATCCTTTTAGGGATATCTGTTCCCTTCTTCTTTGACACAACTTGAAGTTTCTTATGCCTGTGTAACTTTTGTATAAATTAGAAAAACAGAGTTGAATGGAAGGAGACATAAGGAGTTAGAAATTCTCTACTACAAACAGTGTCATCAGTTCAGTTCAGTCGCTCAGTCATGTCCTACTCTTTGCGACCCCATGGACTGCAGCACACCAGGCCTCCCTGTCCATTGCCAACTCCCTGAGTTTACTCAAACTCATGTCCATGGAGTCAGTGATGCCATCCAGCCATTTCATCCTCTGTCAACCCCCTTTTCCTCCTGCCCTCAATCTTTCCCAGCATCAGGGTCTTTTCAAATGAGTCAGTTCTTCGCATCAGGTGGCCAAAGTATTGGAGCTTCAGCTTCAGCATCAGTCCTTCCAATGAATATTCAGGACTGATTTCCTTTAGGATGGACTGGTTGGATCTCCTTGCAGTCCAAGGGACTCTCTCAAGAGTCTTCTCCAACACCACAGTTCAAAAGCATCAATTTTTCGGTGCCCAGCTTTCTTTATAGTCCAACTCTCATATCCCTACATGACTACTGGAAAAACCATAGCCTTGACTAGACAGACCTTTGTTGGCAAAGTAATGTCTCTGCTTTTTAATATACTGTCTAGGTGGGTCACAACTTTTCTTCCAAGGAGCAAGCGTCTTTTAATTTCATGGCTGCAGTCTCCATCTGCAGTGATTTTGGAGCCCCAGAAAATAAAGTCTATCACTGTTTCCACTATTTCCCCATCTATTTGCCATGAAGTGATGGAACCAGTTGCCATGATCTTTGTTTTCTGAATTTTGAGTTTTAAGCCAACTTTTTCAATCTCCTCTTTCCCTTTCATCAAGAAGCGCTTTAGTTCTTCTTCACTTTCTGCCATAAGGGTGGTGTCATCTGCATATCTGAGGTCATTGATATTTCTCCTGGCAATCTTGATTCCAGCTTGTGCTGCATCCAGCCCAGGGTTTCTCTTGATGTACTCTGAATATCAGTAAAATAAGCAGGGTGACAATATATAGCTTTGATGTACTCCTTTCCCAATTTGGAACCAGTCTGTTGTTCCATGTCCAGTTCTAACTGTTGCTTCCTGACATGCATATAGATTTCTCAAGTGGCAGGTCAGGTGGTCTGCTATTCCCATCTCTTTCAGAATTTTCCATACGTTGTTGTGGTCCACACAGTCATAGGCTTTGGCATAGTCAATAAATCAGAGAACCCCGTGAATAGTATGAAAAGGCAAAAAATAGTATCATGGCCTTGTGCAAATGACTTATATCTGGGCCTCAGAAACATCATCAAATAACAGTGCTACCTGCCTCTTTAAGACTATTTTGAAGGCCAACCTAAATACTGTGTAGAAAAGCTTGGAAAATAATAAAGTACACAAATAAAATATTAAAAATGGCTTTTATTTTATTCTCAGCTCAGTTACACCTAGGCAGCACCAACTTGGCTAATGCATATAATCCAGTAAAGAAGAAAATCAAGTTGTGCTTTTTCTCAGAGACTTATCAAAGTCTTGATAGTATATAGTGAATTAATAGTAAAATTTAAATGCATATATTTTTAGAGTTATAGAGGAAGTTACAGTTCCCTTGGTCAAATGTGAAAATCACAGACTAGAACATATTGAAAAGTTAATTAAAACTGTACCCTCCCCCCATACCTGTGTGTTTGAAGAGAAACATATTGCTTCTTGATAGTCCTAAGGAATGAGGTAAATTTTCTCATTTATATTCAGTCTTAAATATTTATCACATTATAAATTTAGTGATGATACATGCATGGATTTATCTCATCACTTTGAAGAGACCTTTCCAAGCAGAGCTGTACTCTGAGGGTGCAGGCAAGTTGGTTTCCCTTTGGAGCAAGGCCAGCTCTTCCTTATTAGTGGTGGTGGTGGTTTAGTCGCGAAGTCATGTCCGATTCTTGCCATCCCATGGATTGTAGCCCACCAGGCTCCTCTGTCCGTGGGATTCTCCAGGCAAGAATACTGGGGTGGGTTGCCATTTCCTTCTAATTAGAGGCAGAACTGAACTGAATTAGAGGTAGTCCCAGAAGGACCATAATATTTGGAGATACCCTCACAGCCATCCTGTCCAGCCTTAAATCCCACACGAGAATGTCGTCTTGGGGAATTCCCTGGCCGTCCAGTGGTGATGACTCGGCACGTTCACTCCTGGGGCCCTGGGTTCGATCCCTGGTGGGAAACCAAGATCCTGCAAGCCAGGTGTGAACAGGAGGGGGTTGGGGGATGTTGTCATTTTTGATACCCATTTAGAATAAACTTCTTAACAAACAATGAACTCACTGCCTCCTACAGCCCCTCCTCCTGAAGGACTATTCAGATAGCCTGTTCCTAATGTTGCTCTTGGCCTTCACTTCACGTCATGTTCTCTGGCATTAACACCTCCATCTCCCACATCCCTACAAAGAATATTTGAAAATATCTCACCTGTGTCTTATCTCTTTCCCAAAATAAAGTTTCCATTTTTTTTCTTTCCAACTTTTTTTTTTTTTTTTAATTTGCAGTGGTTGGGCTTGGCCGTACTGTCCTTGGGTATCTGTCTAGAGACATGTTTCGCTCGATTTCAGAAGGAGACACACTATATTACAGATGTGGTTTGATAAGGACCAGATAATTCACTGAAGCTGTTAACTTGGTGTTCTGGATGTTCCTTTTCTATTGCTGAATGCTGAGATTGCAGCCGTGAAATTGTTGACCCTTGGAATCACGGAGACAACACCTATACGTGAATTTCATATCAACTTCCTTTAAAGATCTATCCCTCACCCTGCACTTTAATGGTTCGGTTTCTGAATCTAAGCATCTTTACTTTTGGTTTTATTATATTTCATCTTGACAGCTTTGGCTCATCTATTAAACCTATGGAGACATTTTTAAATCCCAGTTTTGTGTCAGTCACAGATTCACAGATTTAATAAGCACTGTTTCTTATGTCCTTTTGCAATTTAGTGTCAAAATGCTGAACAAGAAAAGACCAAGGACAGCAGGGTTACTCTCTAATGAAATTATGTATCTGAAAGTGCTTTGCAAACACTATTTTATATTCATCTTTGGTTTTGCGTCCTTTCTTCTCTTTTTTATATGTGCTCTTTTATATAATCTGACCTTATGTAGAATTCTTCTTATATAGTCTTCATCATTTCTTTAACTTCTTTTTCCAGTTACCTCTCTGCCATCAGAATCATTTCTAGTTGCATCATTTGTATTTTACTTTTAGAATTTCTTTGTTTTTTGAGTCATCTTTTCTCTTAGAAACTTTCACAGGTGGTAACTTCTCTGAGATTTCTAGTATATGATTTTCCTTTATTTGCAGTTGAAAATCTTTAATTTGTATTTCTTGAGCATCTGTTATATGTAGTGAATATGCTTGGTGCTACATATACATTCAGTTACTCATATGGTGTTCTTGGACCTCAAAGAGTTCATAAGCCAATAGGAGACCTAAGGCATGTGCTGTACCACTAGGGGCACATGATTGTGACGCCTCTCACCCCATTCTCTCAGTTCTTTCCTGTAGCTGTAAATGTGTTTAAGTCCTCCCCACCCTTCTACCAGAAGGAAGTACTCCTCATGCTTCTAGACATTTTCTACATCCATATTGCCTATTAGCATGTTTGCAATGATTCTAGCTTCCAATCTCCAGGTAGTCCTTGGTTCATTTGAGATTGCTCCAGAACCTTCTTTTAATCCACTGTGAATCCAATTTATAATTGCTCAACAGTTGCCCAGGATTGACAGCCTCTATTCAACTCACTCTCTTTGGTCTAGAATGTATGCTGTGACTGTTATAAGGCAGGCTCAATCTTTCTACATACATTTTTATTTATATACTCTTCTTGTATATATTCATGAGGGTGTGCATATTAGAAATGTCTGCTTTATCTATATATGCATAAAGTAAGTATTTCTAATATAATGTACGTATATACTATGTAGGTATTTAAAGTATACTGTATATATAGTATGCCAGTGTGAATTTACTTAGACCATAAATTCATGACTTTGGATATATAAATGTCAAGTAGATCTATTTATAATATAGTGTATTTAGCATTTTGAATAGAGCTTAAAGTAATAAATTAAAAACAAAGAAACAGCCACCACCACAACAAAAACAGAGTAATTCCTATCCACACATGCAGCATTTTCTCCCAGTATTTTAAACCATCTCACATTTCCCAAGCACCAGAAATCCATATTTTCTTTTGTTTTTTGGCTAATGAAGGTAAGAGCAGGTAGAGAGACTCTGTTCCGCCTCAGTCCAGCAAGGTAAATGGCAGTTGGATAATTTACCGTACACACTTTAGTGGCACAAAACCTAATTTTTATCCCTTACAGTAAAGCAACTGCTGTGCTCTGGTACCCAGTGTGAGTGGCAGTGAGGTGCTTTTCCTTGATTAGTGGATTTAAGGGTTTTTGGGTGTTTTTTTTGTAGTTCTCCTGGAGACATTGTATTCAAGATGTGGTTTAAAAAAGGGTTGAATAATTCACTGCAGTTGCTAAACTTGGTGTTCTTAATGTTCCTTTTCTATTAATGAATGCTGAGATTGCAGCCTGATACTGTTGCCTCATAAGGGTTATTCCAAGGCGCATGATGTACCATTATGTCGATTCACATGCAGATGTGAGAAATAATACAAAGAGATCCCCATATGTCCTACTCCTAGCTTCTCCCAGTAATACATCTTGCATAACTGTAGTATAAAATCTAGTATCTCAGTCAGGACACTGACATCGCTCTTATCCACTGACCTTATTCAGGTTTAGCAGCTAAACATATTCTTATATGTGTTGATACTCAGTTTTCTAAATTTTATCACATGTAAGTATGTACAAACACAGTCAAAATACCAAATGGTTCTATCCTCATAATACCTCTTGCTACTCTTCTGTACCCACAGCTGCCTCTGTCCCCCATCCCTAACTCCTATCGATTATACTCAACTTTGAAAGAAGTGTACTCATGTATTACTTGTATTATGAATATTAATAAACATATGGGACATGCACTTTCTCATCTGCATATTAAAAGTGATCTGCTTTCTACAGATTTCTGCATGAGTCAGAGTTTGAAGATAGTATATATATACATATAATAGACATGTTTTGAAGTTCTATAAAATGTGCTTTAAAAATTCTTATGATTCAAAGATGTATGCAGTGTTATGCTGTCTTTATGAAATGATTTCTGTTTTCACCTGCAAGAGGTGAGGTTGTAGAGGAAAGGAAATAATGAAAGGAGAGGAAGGGATGTGTGGAGGGGGAGAGAAGCAGAGGGGGATAGAGGGAGGAGCAGTAAGGTGAAGGGCGAGAACCCGCATGTATAGAAGGTCTAAGGAAGTTGATGGGTCACTGCCCCAAATGTTCAGAGATCAGATGGAGACAAAGCACCAACGCCAGTATGGACTACAGTTAAAGACTTGGTATCTCAACCTGATAGGAAACTTTGTTGGTACTCTGAAGAAAGAAGTGGAAAGAGGGCAGAATCAGTGGAAATAAGTTGAAATGTAGAGGCGTTTGATTTATATAAAATATAAACATTTTTGGCAAGTTATATTAGACACATGCATTACTCACATCCACAACTGTATGCATATGTGTAATATCAAAGAACATTCAAAATGACACTATGGTGTCAGTGTTATTATAACCATTTTAAAACTAAGAGACAAAAGTTCTCAGTAAATCAGGAGTCACAGTAGACAGGGAGGCCAGAAAGGAATGGAGGGAGCAATGGAGGGAGGCAGGAAAAAGGAAAGAAAGGAAGAAATGGGGATTCAGGAAAGAACAAAGGAGTGAAGGGGGGAGAATGAAATGGTATGTGTAGATATTAAACATTGCCTTGATAAGAACTTACTGATATTCTCCTTTAATTGAAAAATAATGTTACCAAGGTGACACACTGAAGTGAAGATTGCATGCCTGCTAAGTCACTTCAGTCGCGTCCGACTCTCTGCAACCCCATGGACTCTAGCCTGCCAGGCTCCTCTATCCATGGGCTTCTCCAGGCAAGAATACTGGAGGGGGTTGCCGTGTCCTCATCCAGGAGTGACCCTAATATCTGTCTGCTGATTTTTTTTCCAAATCACTAAGAGTAACCAGAATGTTGTACTTTATTTTCCCCTGTTTCAAGGAAACAGAGCAGAACTGACGTTTATAGTGTTAGAATAGACCACGATCTAGGACAGGAAGAAGTAAAAGGACAACTCTCTCACTTCACCAGGGGATGAAGATGTGCCAATCGAAGTTGTCTTTAAGAAGAAAAAAAATATTTTCTAATCTTTGAAATTCAAAAAAATAAAGGAAACATTTAATTCAGAGAAAACTAAAAGAAATTAAAAGAAGAGAAATTTTAGCTTCTGAATGATTTATATATTGGAGTATTTTTTATTACTATTTTGCATTTTTTTGATTCTGTCATATAAGAAGATATTATTAGTTATGCAAGGGAAGGTAGTTCATTAACCCTGTAATCTTCGTTCAGCCTATTTTACATTTCTTTTACTTATTTTTGTGTAGGACTCTTGTGGGCAAAATCTAGTAGATTTTTATAATTAAAGTCAAATTGGGATGATGCATTTGCTTTCTTCACTAAATCAGATATTAATTTAGTATCCATTGTTTATCAAGAAAAATCTATTATGTTAAATTATCATTATGAGATTTAGTGAAGGAGTCAGCTCCTTAAAAAAAATCCAAAGCCAACAACCACCTATACCCACCTTCTGCCCCTTCTAAAACAGCCCTTCACCTTGGGTTGTATCTTACTGAAATACAGCATTACTTGAAGTTATTTTCTTGACTTGTTAACAGGAAATTGCAAATGCAGTAATAAAATTTTTAGGTCACCAAGATTTATGTTTTATTTAACTGCTGAACTCTTGCTATTAGAGGAAAGGAATGATTAGTTGTTCTCATTTACAATGTGACATTTACATTAAGCAATAAATGTTCTAGTGCCGCATTACTTTATTTATCATATGATCCTGGATGTGTATAATAATTTGTAAACATTTTCCTATAGTCAAGTGCATGATACTACACTTTTATCGAGTAACACAAATGCATTTCCATATTCAATCAGTGTCTCTAATTTAATTTTTAAATTAGGTTTAGCAATGCTGGTGATGAGGCAAGCTTGCTTTAGTAATAGTGTTTATATGAATCCTTCTGAATATTTATGCATTTAAAAAACTCATTTATGTGAAGTAATTTCCAATTTGATTTTGCAGTTCTAGTTCATTTTTTCAAGCTATTTGTCTTAATAAAATAGCACTTTTTGTGTTATACCCTCATTTTTGAAGTAGTGCACTAAGGATCATGGTCATATTATGCCAAGCCATATATGATTATTAAATAGCTGATTAAATTAATTTCAGTGAAACCATGATTCATTTGTTCACATATATCCAAAATTCTCACCTTTTGCTTCATGAAGATCAAACATCTATCTGGATGATTAAGTGTTTGATTTTTATTCATTTTCAATACAAGGTAAATATAATTAAGGACTAATGTAAAACACCTCCCTCATGTTATTCTGTGGGGCTTCCTTGGTGGCTCAGTGATAAAGAATTCACCTGTCAGTACAGGAGACCCAGTTTTGATCCCTGAGTCAGGAAGATGCCCTGGAGAAGGAAATGGCAACCTATTCCAGTATTTTTCCCTGGGATATCCCATGGACAGAGAAGCTTGGTGGGCTACAGTCCATGGGGTCTCAAAAGAGTCAGACATGACAGCAACTAAACAAAAAGAACGTATTATTTTGTACTATTAGAGATAGCAAAAGGATAGAGAAAAATCAGTAATGATGCCATTTGGTGGATTTGTAGTTGTTCAAATCCTGGATATTTAAATTGAAAGGAATACTTAATATTATTTTACTGTTAGCTTCAAATATTTCAAGGATTTCCTTAAGGTTTAATGCGCTAAAACTTAAGGCAGCCTTAGGAAGAAGTTCTCTTTGTTGTTGTTCATTCGCTCAGTCGTGTCTGACTCTTTGTGACCCCATGGACTGCAGCACTCCAGGCTACCTTGTCCTTCACCATCTCCTGGAGCTTGCTTAAACTCATGTCCATTAAGTAGGTGATGCCATCCAACCATTTTGTCCTCTGTCATTCCCTTCTCCCACCTTCAATCTTTCCCAGCATCAGGGTCTTTTCTAATGAGTCAACTCTTCACATCAGGTGGCCAAAGTACTGGAGCTTCAACTTCAGCATAGTCCTTCCAATGAATATTCAGGACTGATTTCCTTTAGGATTGACTGGTTTTATTTCCTTGCAGTCCAAGGGACTCTCAAGAATCTTCTCCAACACCACTGTTCAAAAACATCAATTCTTTGATGCTCAGCTTTCCTTATGGTCCAATTCTCACATCTATACATGGCTACTGGAAAAACCATAGCTTTGACTAGATGGACCTTTGTCAGCAAAGTAATGTTTCTGCTCTTTAATATGCTGTCTTTGTTTGTAGCTTTTCAGGAGGGAAATAAAATTATTGAATGCCCTAAAGTGAATAACACATTTTGATTGATACTTTCATATATACTATGCTTTGAAATAATAACAGCATTTTATAATATTGTTTTTTAATTATTATTTTAAAAGAGAAAACTGAGGAATACTGTCATAGTGATGGTTCCAACCAAGGTTCATAAGACTTTAAAGTTTTGCCTTTACTGATAGTGAGATTCAAATTAAAATGCATGTTGAGATGACTGATGAACAGTCATTATTGATGAGAAAAAAAGATATTCCTTAATAACTCCTAGAGTTTTGCCCATGTTTTCTGAGTTCTTTTTGGAGTTTCATATTGGCATCTAAGATAATTGTTAGAGGGAGAACCATATTTCTTGGGAATACATGTACATAAACAGTAACAGTTGCCAAATTTTCTAAGACTGTGGAAGAAGGCCAACATAGCAACAACTTGGAACTATGGAACTGATCAGAATTTCTTATAAGATGTTTTATTTAAACATACTATCAAGAAGAAAAGGAAGTTTTTATGAGATCTCACAGGAAAAATGCTTTATTAGAATCACAGTGTAAAATCTCTTTGTTTTTGGCATTGCCAAAAATACATTGACCCACTGTCCCCCCAAAAGAAATAGCACCATTTTAGGTTTGTTCACTATAGAATCTATAATAGCTGTCTAAAATCTTCACTTGCATTATGAGATATAAGAGCATTGATTTGTAGTGAGATACCCCTGGTGAGCGGAGAAGGCAAAGGCACCCCACTCCAGTACTCTTTTGCCTGGAAAATCCCATGGATGGAGGAGCCTGGTGGGCTGCAGTCCATGGGGTCGCTAGGAGTCGGACACGACTGAGCAACTTCACTTTCACTTTCATGCATTGGAGAAGGGAATGGCAACCCACTCCAGTGTTCTTGCCTGGAGAATCCCAGGGACGGGGGAGCTGGTGGGCTGCCATCTGTGGGGTCACACAGAGTCGGACACGACTGAAGCACTGATGAGACCTTCAGCTTTGGCAGGTACTAGCTCTACAACCTTGTTAAAGATTTCTTGACTTATCTCTATTCCTCCTCTTTTTAAATATTGATGTAGATGAATATGTGTTTAACTCATTTGATTCTTGAGAGAATTGATTTAGATACGCATAATATAGTAATTGCTTAATTAAAGACAGTATAACAAAAGAAAAATGTTGTCATTAATAAATTATGTAGCCATACATATAAAGAACTTTGCCTGGGGAATTTGAATTATATAGGATTGTATCAGTTTCTATAATTTTCATATTAAAATGAAGACAAAGAAATACCCTTAATTATCAATCCTTAGTTTTTTTCTTTTTCTTTTAGTTAGCATAATAATTGGAAGTATTTCAATGCCATTCTCCCAAATCTTCCCACGGACTCTGTGGGAGAGGGAGAGGGTGGGAAGATTTGGGAGAATGGCATTGAAACATGTAAAATATCATGTATGAAATGAGTTGCCAGTCCAGGTTCAATGCACGATACTGGATGCTTGGGGCTAGTGCACTGGGACTACCCAGAGGGATGGTATGGGGAGGGAGGAGGGAGGAGGGTTCAGGATGGGGAACGCATGAATACCTGTGGCGGATTCATTTTGATATTTGGCAAAACTAATACAATTATGTAAAGTTTAAAAATAAAATAAAATTTAAAAAAATGTTATCAATTAAAAAAATAATTGGAAGTATTTATACTTTGTTATCATAATGCACTATTATAAAGTAAAATTCTAAATTCAAATTTATTCTTGCTGTAGTAACAATACTACTTGCTGTAGTAAATGCTACCTCATTACTGCAGATAAGGGAAAATAAAATTTCTAAAACAATTAGGTTTTTTGGCTTAAATATTTTAGTTCTAGGAGCTTATGATACTTATACCAGGAATTTAATATACTATTCAGTCACACACATGTGTAGATATGAGTTATATCATTTTTATGATAATATCTTCTTTTTATAATAACAAAATCCTAGAAATGGTGCTTTTCAGTTGGGATGTATTATGAGCAGATTATGTTGTATTCATATGATAGATATTGACTGATAGGATGGATGGTGTTGATGATAGAAGATAGAAATGGAATAATCGCCATGATATATTAAAGGAATAGGACAAAATGGCATACAGTATTCTTATATATGAATAAAAATCTACACATATGCACACACATTTATATATGCATAAAATATTTCTGAGAGTATGTTCTGAAATATGAAATTGGTTCTTTCTGAGAGGGCTGTATCTTTCTTACATTTTTGCCATATATATATATTATATATGTAAAATGTATTTTAAAATATATGGAAGGAAATGAATGAAAAGGCAAGCAATAGCTATCTCAGATGGTTGGCATATTATTTATTTATATCTCTGTATAGGGGTTAAAACTATCGCACAATTGCATTCATCTCACACGCTAGTAAAGTACTGCTCAAAATTCTCCAAGCCAGGCTTTAGTAATACGTGAACCGTGAAATTCCAGATATTCAAGCTTGTTTTAGCAAAGACAGAGGAACCAGAGATTAAACTGCCAACATCCGCTGGGTCATGGAAAAAGCAAGAGAGTTCCAGAAAAACATCTATTTCTGCTTTATTCACAATGCTAAAGCCTTTGACTATGTGGATCACAATAAACTGTGGAAAATTCTGGAAGAGATAGGAATACCAGACCACCTGACCTGCCTCTTGAGAAACGTATATGCAGATCAGGAAGCAACAGTTAGAACTGGACATGGAACAACAGACTGGTTCCAAATAGGAAAAGGAGTATGTCAAGGCTGTATATTGTCACCCTGCTTATTTAACTTATATGCAGAGTACATCATGAGAAACACTGGGCTGGAAGAAGCACAAGCTGGAATCAAGATTGCCAGGAGAAATATCAATCACCTCAGATATGCAGATGACACCACCCTTATGGCAGAAAGTGAAGAGGAACTCAAAAGCCTCTTGATGAAAGTGAAAGTGGAGAGTGAAAAAGTTGGCTTAAAGCTCAACATTTAGAAAACGAAGATCATGGCATCCGGTCCCATCACTTCATGGGAAATATATGGGGAAACAGTGGAAACAATGTCAGACTTTATTTTTCTGGGCTCCAAAATCACTGCAGATGGTGATTGTAGCCATGAAATTAAAAGATGCTTACTCCTTGGAAGGAAAGTTATGACCAACCTAGATAGGATAATAAAAAGCAGAGACATTACTTTGCCAACAAAGGTCTGTCTAGTCAAGGCTATGGTTTTTCCAGTAGTCATGTATGGATGTGAAAGTTAGACTGTGAAGAAAGCTGAGTGCCGAAGAATTGATGCTTTTGAACTGTGGTGTTGGAGAAGACTCTTGAGAGTCCCTTGGACTGCAAGGAGATCCAGCCAGTCCATTCTAAAGGAGATCAGTCCTGGTTGTTCTTTGGAAGGACTGATGCTAAAGCTGAAACTCCAATACTTTGGCCACCTCATGTGAAGAGTTTATTCATTGGAAAAGACTCTGATGCTGGGAGGGATTAGGTGCAGGAGAAGGGAACAACAGAGGATGAGATGGCTGGATGGCATCACCAACTCTATGGACACCAACTCCAGGAGTTGGTGATGGACAAGGAGGCCTGTCATGCTGCAGTTCATGGGGTTGCAAAGAGTCGAACATGATTGAGTAACTGAACTGAACTGATAGGGGTTATGTCTTATTTATTCTATAATTTTATAATAACATATTTCTTTTATAATAAATATAAATATTAAAGATAGCATTGGTTGTCAAATTCATAAAAATACTTTGAAATAAAGAAAATGTAATGTGAAAAGTGAAAGTTTCTCAGTCATATCTGATTCTCCAACCCCGTGGAATAGTCTATGGAATTCTCCAAGCTAGAAAATACTGGAGTGGGTAGCCATTCCATTCTCCAGGGGATCTTTCCAACTCAGGGATCGAACCCAGGTCTCCTGCATTGCAGGCAGATTCTTGTACTTTTAGTCAACTTTATCTTTTATCTGTGCATTGATTTTTAGAATTTTGGAATAAATTCCATATTAACTTAGCAATAGTTTACCTTTCTCTTTGGATAAAGTCATAATTTTTACATCTCTAACATATTAAAATTTGACTTTATAAGATCATTCACACATCTTTACAAATGGAGATAGCAGAAACAATAAGCTAAACTTGAGTGATCCTTGTATCATCTTCAGTCTATTTTTATTCTCACTCTTTAGAATTGTACTACTCCTCACGTTTGTCTCTGTGGATAAAATAAGTCATAGCCAAAGTAAAATAAAAATGCTTTTACTCATTTCAAGAACATTTTTAAAACTTAGCCGATTTCTACATTAAAAATTGACAGTGATTGAGTGTCAGTGATACTATTATATAGATCTTGAGGGAAAGCAAGTAAATATTGTGTCTCATAGAGCTAGGTTGATTATTATTTAGATTGACATGGAACTTTTAGAAACAGATAGAAATCAGCAATCTGCTGACGTGGAGTTAAAATACAAATGGCACGTCTCTGTATTTTCTCCCTAGATGTATGGGTTGAAATAAGTGAATTTTATCTATTTAAGCATAAAACAGGCAACTTGGCAAACTATTAACTCCATGAAAGTTAAAGGCACTCAATCATGTCCAACTCTTTGTGACCCCATGGGCTATAAAGTCCATGGAATTCTCCAGGCCAGAATACTGGGGTGCGTAGCCGTTCCCTTCTCCAGGGGATCTTCCCAACCCAGATCTCCTGCATTGCAGGCAGATTCTTTACTAGCTGAGCCACGAGGGAAGCCTGAGAATACTGGAGTAGGTAGCCTATCCCTTCTCCAGCAGATCTTCCCGACCCAGGAATTGAACCGGGGTTACCTGTATTGCAGTCCATGGAGTCGCTAAGAGTCAGACACAACTGAGGGCTTCACTTTCACTTTTCACTTTCATGCATTGGAGAAGGAAATGGCAACCTACTCCAGTATTCTTGCCTGGAGAATCCCAGGGACTGGGGAGCCTGGTGGGCTGCCGTCTATGGCGTCGCACCGAGTCGGACATGCCTGAAGCGACTTAGCAGCAGCACCTGTATTGCAGGCGGATTCTTTACCAGCTGAGCTGAAAGGAGAGCCCTGTTTAACTCCATGAGGGCAAGACTAATGAGATTCATTCCTTCATTGCTATATCCCCATTGTAGGGTTTCTGGTACTTAGTAGGGATGATTAGTATTTAACAATAGCCTATAAGTTAAATTCATTGAAATATAAAGAAAATTGAACTTTGATGTTCAGTTGTTTAAACTATTTTCAATTATGAGATAAGAAAACTTCCAAAAGTGAAAAGCAGACTGCTGACATATTTATTAGAATCAGAGCATATTACAGATTCCACTGGAAAGCCTTATTATGCAAATCTATGAATATTTGAGTTCTATTTAGTGATATTCCTGATCGAGATTGAAACTGATCACACAGTTAACAGCAACCATATTTTTCAAAGATACAGCATTAGCATGTTTTGATATGCTTTTTTTGTTGTTGTTCTTGTCTCCTTTGAAGAGTCCCTGTAACCATTCTGCCAGGTGTTTGGGAAGATATGTAGTAGCTGAGCACCCTTACTTCTGTCACCATCCTCAGAATCAACTTTGGAGATGCTTTCACCCTGTCCGTCTTCTGCAGCAGCCAGGCAGAGTGCTGACTCCTTCTCTGCAGTGAGGAACTCTTCAGGCTCCAGAAGTAAGTTGATCACATTCAGTTTGGTCATTGCCAGTGGGTTTAAAAACACTTTAGGTGAGGCTAACTAGAAATCTTGCTAATTAATATACAAATTAAAAGCCAATATTATTCATCACTGAATATTTCTTTTATTTTTTGAGTCCTGTCTTTTTGGAGATACAAATTCTACCACATTGATGTTGCTAACCTATACTCTTATGGAATATTCAAAAATTTTTTTGAGATTTCACTTGTGTTATCACAAATTGTGTTTGCAGTCTTGAGGCATAGATGTGGGAGAGATTAGCATAATAATGGTTGCACATGAATAAATAGATTCATAATGACCAAGTATTTTATCAAAGTTCCTTAGCTGATGAGTTATGAAGATGGAATAAAATCCCTGGTTTTTTGATTCTTGAAACTCTAGTACTCCTTCCAGGTCTGTGATCCCTGTTGCTTCATAGAAGGTAAGGGACTGGTGCTAGAAATAGTACTTTTCTTGATTGGTTGATTTACTGAATGACATGTTCTCTGTGTCACTGAAGGAGAGTTATGGCAGCCTATACATATGCATTCAGAAAAACTAAGGACAAGGGAAATCAAATTCCCAACTATGTGTTTGTCTCTCTTCTTTCTAGTTGCTGGATAAATCAGGGAAATACATTAATTACACGATTATTTGTGTTCACAGTGTTTGATAGTAAAGACAGTTATTTCGAACTTTGGACTTTCCTGGTCCATAAGTTAGATTCTATCTTTTTGCTGTTTTTTTAGTTTATTGGTTTAAATTTAGAGTATTTCTTTTTTTACTTCTCCAAAACTCTGGATTTAAGTGCCTCTTGCTGCTGTTAAGGATATATTTGTATCACATTGCGACCATACAGAAAATGATTATGGGTATATTTTTACAGACAGCAAAATTTGATGTAGCCTGGATTGTCCTAGTAATTTGGTGCTTGGCAATTGAAATTTCCTTGAAGGGAATGAGTAGGAGATACTTAATAACCTTACTTTTATTTTGCAACATATTACAGCTTAATATGCCAGCAACAGACAAGTCTGTGTCCTTAGAGAATATAGAGACTGTTAAGAATTTATTTCTGAATCATAGTGTTACCCTTGTATAAGATTTAAAACAGGCCGTCAGTGTATCATTGCTAGTGTACTGAAAGTAATATAGAAGGACTACTTTTAAGACATAAACAGAAGAATGTATTGGGTTATGTTGAGGTTAATTCATTATAACTCTAACTGTAGCATAAAATGATGAATCTGAATATACAGAAGACAGATTACAAATCATTATTTTAATGTAGGTTTTTTCTATGTATATTTTATTATTTTGTGCTCTTTATGTACATGATTTATTCATTTATCTTAAGAATTGCTTTCATGGCTTTTGTCCTTAAGCTTTTTTTTAAATAAAACAACTTGAGGAAGACGTTCTAAATTTTCCACCTTTTTCTTTTCTTAAAGAAATTGAGGATATTCTCTGAGCCTGAGGTGATTGGACACATGTTTTTTAGATGTGGACTATCTGGGGTTTGTTTCTTAAAGGCAACCAACCCCACAAGAAGCTGCAGAGAGTTTATCCACCCAAACAATGAATTATATAATTAATTAATTTTTGTATTTCACGGATAAGGTTGACTTTTTCTAAATAAACATCAGACTTTATGAAAGCTGTTAGCCAAAGGAAATGTATTTACTGATGTAGATTCCCTAGTGTAAATCACAAGACTTAGTGAATTCAACTACATTTTCATTTACTAATGGCTATAATCAAGGCCAAAGGGATTTACTTAATTAACCTGGCAACAGAAGGCTAAACAGAAATAATTTATATATTGAAAATGACTCTTCTGAGTTAATGTTTAATTCAATTTTTTTAATTGCCAGTCCATTAGTCTGTAAAAGTAGAACCTCCTTTTCCATTTTATTTTTTCCTTTGGAGTAACATTAGGCTAAAAGTCTTGCATGGAATTAATTACACTTAAAAAAGAGAAAGTAAATACATTCCTAATTAGGTTCCTCAAATTTCAAATAGCTCATTGAAAATTCATAGCACATCCATTAAAATCCCTTTAAAAAACTAAATGGGATACTGGGAACTTTCTTAGTGGCAGTAATGAATGGAGAAGTAGTGAAAGAATGAGATGATGGAAGGCATGTTTGTTATTAGTGCAGGTTAGTTGAGGTGGTGGTATTATGGTGGTTATTCCTCTCACTGTGGCCTTTTCAATTAGTTTTGATCAGAAGAGAATACTTTTCTCAGTTTTTGCTGTTCTTGTTTAGCTAAAGCACAGATTAATTTAAAGAATAAAGAATAGTGTCTGAAGAGGAGATGTACATGCCTGTGTGAATATATCAGTTCAGTTCAGTTCAGTCGCTCAGCCATGTCCGACTCTTTGTGACTCCATGGACGCCAAGCACGCCAGGCTTTCTTGTCCATTACCAACTCCCAGAGCCTACTCAAACTCATGTCCATCATGTCGGTGATGCCATCCAACCATCTCATCCTCTGTCATCCCCTTCTCCTCCCACTTTCAATCTTTCCCAGCATCAGGGTCTTTTCCAATGAGTCAGTTCTTCGCATCAGGTGGCCAAAGTACTGGAGTTTCAGCTTCAGCATCAGTCCTTCCAATGAATATTCATGACTGGTTTCCTAAACATAATTTAATATACTCATAGCAGCAATGATAGTTACAAGGCTAGTATGCCTTCTAAAGAGTAAGGTGGCCTTGTGCTGTGCTATATCACTTCAATCATGTCGGACCCTGTGCAACCCATGGACTGCAGCCCGCCAGGTTCCTCTGTCTGTGGGATTCTCCAGGCAAAAATACTGGAGAGGGTTGCCATTTCCTTCTCCAAAAGTAGCCTTAATGACATTAAATATGTAATATAAATATAAGGTAACTTTAAAAATTTGAATATGCTCTCAACCAGTGTTTTATTTTTTTTTAACTTCACATATATACATATATCTTTACCCATATATGTATGGCTAAATCATTGAAATCATTGATATTTGAAATAATTCCAGATGTTTGAGCCCCAAAAACATAGAGAATTAGGTTTATTGATAGGACAAATTGACACACTGAAGTAAATACATGAATTAGGTTCGATAATCCTGAAAGGTAGAGCAGAGAGTTACATCATGCAGTGCTCAGTATGAAAAGAAGGGAGAATAAAAAGCTTTATATTGACTTTCATTTATTTATTTACTTAGTGCCAGTCATTTCCCAATTGATATGTCCAATCACCTAAGTGCCTTAATTTAACATGTCGCAAACTAAGCTCTTGGCCATCTCTACAAACACGCTTTTTTGATAGACTTGAGCTTGGTAAATGACATCATCCTGTACCTGGAGAAAAATAAGAATCATCTGTCTCCTCACTCTTGTGTTCCACGATTCCACCACCTAATCTGGTCATATTTACCTACCAAAATATTTCTTAAATTCATCTGCTTTTCTCCATTTGGGACCATCTGTACCCTGGTCTTACCATAATTTCTCCCCTGGGCTACTCCAGAGGCCTCCTGAATTATCTGCTCACTTGCATTGATACAGTTATTCTGTCTCCATAGGTAGCAGATAGAGCTTTACAAAATAGAAAATTGAGATGACATGCTTCTCTAAAGACCATTCCCCTTAGAACATAGACCAAGTTTTATCATGGCTTACAACACTTCCATGGGTGACCACTTTTTATAAATGCCTCCACCTCAACCCACACGATGCTCCCTTCCTCCCTGAAAGATGCCTTTCAGGGCTTCTTCCCTGTCATGTGACCTCCATGGTTGATTCTCCGTAAGTGGGATAACCACTCCCATCTCCTTTTTGCCTAGTTTCTCAACACGGTATTTGCTTCCTGAAATAACCCTTTCTTGCTCTACCTGACAAGATCATCCCCTTGTATTTCAGGGTCTCTCAGCACCGTATAACTAATTCATTGACATCTTGTCTCATTGACATCTCTTGACTAAAACTGACTTCTCCTCCAGGATGAAAACCCGGTAAAGTCATAGTCCATGTGCATTTTGCTCAATATTGTGTCTCCTTTTTTTTTCTTTAGGCACTGTGAAAGCACGCATAGAGCCCCTCCCTCCCCATACCCTGTGTGTGTATGTGTTTTAAGAGAGAAAAAGTCTCTGAGATCTGTAAAATAATCACTAGGGTATCAGAGAAAATTGCCACAGACAGGAAATGTTACTGAAAAATTAGTGTTTATATTTTGCCTTTCTATCAACTCAAGTCTTTTTGTTGTTTTTATTTTGTTGTTTGCTTTTCTTTAGTGACTTACAGAGATAGTTTTCCTTATGACTTTCATGACTTTGTTATAAAGTTCCTGAAACTCTGATTCTACTGACAAGAGCTAGGCCTTTTATTTCTAGAACTAATAGCTTTGCAAGTAGTGGCCTAAATGTGTTTACATCTATACTGACAATGGTATATGTTAAATATGAATGTTCAAATGTTTAAATATGAGTGTTAAATCCAAGGCACAGGAAGCTTCTATCATTAAAACATGAACATTATTTTACTTTTATTGTAGAAAATAAAGGGTCTGATGACATTAACCAGAACAAAATTTTTAAGTATTAACATCAATTATTAGATCTGTTGATTTGTTTTTGTATTTTCCTCTTTTCAGAGCACGACCCCATTTTACTTCAGGCTCACCATTCACAGTGGGTGGCTGCTTTTCCAGTGCCCTTATACTGCTGCCCTACCTCCCTTCTTAGCTCAGCATCATTCTTCATGGTCTTGTTTTGTGATCCATGGCAGATCAAGACCCGTCTTTGCTCTTATGAAGCAGATACAAATGAATCTAACTAAAATTTTCGTCTAAAAATAATTGTAGCTCAGTAGGAGAAGCTGATGAAGAATTTGCCTACAATGCGGGAGTTTGATCCCTAGGTTGGGAAGATCCCCTGGAGAAAGGAAAGTCTACCCACCCCAGTATTCTGGCCTAGAGAATTCCATGGACTCTTTAGTCCATGGGGTCACAAAGAATCAGACACGACTGAGTGACTTTCACACTCATACTCACACACACCCACTCCAGTGTTCTGGCCTGGAGAATTCCACGGACTATATAGTCCATGGGGTTGCAAAGAGTTGGACATGACTGAGAGACTTTCACTTTCTTTCAAGAGAAGTAAGGGCATTACAATGCAGAAAGAACTGCTGCTGCTGCTGCTAAGTCACTTCAGTCGTGTCTGACTCTGTGTGACCCCATGGATGGCAGCCCACCAGGCTCCGCCGTCCCTGGGATTCTCCAGGGAAGAACACTGGAGTGGGCTGCCATTTCCTTCTCCAGTGCATGAAAGTGAAAAGTGAAAGTGAAGTTGCTTAGTCGTGTCCGACTCTTAGCGACCCCGTGGACTGCAGCCTACCAGGCTCCTCCGTCCATGGGATTTTCCAGGCAAGAGTGCTGGAGTGGGGTGCCATCGCCTTCTCTGGCAGAAAGAACTAGCAAAAGATAAACAGTGAAGGAAAGCTACACAGACGTTCAGGGGAAAAAGAGCTTACCTGTATGTGAGATTATGCCAGTGTAATTCTTATTAGTGGTGGAGTTTGTCTGGGCCTCAGAGATAGGTTTCAGCCCCAGACTATTGTTAATGTGCTGATGCATTGTCCCATTTAGGTAAAGATTCCAGAAGCTAGTGAGAGAATGCATGGTTCACCCTAAAGCCCTTAAGTACTGACACCAAAATTAAAAATGTCTTAGCTGGCAGTATTTGATGTAGAAAGGCCTCTGCTCTGTCTAATGTTACCGCTGGCCCTGTGGGTTGCTAATACTATAGCTCTTACTGTGAAGAGTCCTGGGAAGAGGTCTGAAGAAATGCTTACCTTTAGGAGATAATGATTACTTTACATTTAGGGCCAGAAGAAATTGATGTCATGTGGAGAGTACTTCTGGCAACCGACATTAGATGCATGGCAGCAATCTTAATTGCAAAGCATTGGCTAAGAAACTCATTGGAAAAAATCCAGTTTATATGGACCCAACCTTACCCAGTTTATTGTGACGAGCACCCTGTTCCACTGGCTATGCAGTTAACCTCTTTTGAATCACTATGCTATGCACTAGGAGTATTTTAACACATGTCAGATTTGGAATTCTCTGGGTATACCAAGGCATCTCTCCATCAATATTAAGTAGTGTGTGGGAGGCTTTACAGAAAGGGGAAAAATTGGCAGTACAAAGGCTTCTTTTAGAAAAAAATTCATTTTACCGTGAAGAAACTCATAGATTGGGAGAAAATGTGTATGCTATATTGATCATAAACAGCAACTTAATACTGCTAATGACATAACATGAAGGGAGGAAATATTAAAATATATACTCAGAACTACATGGAAAGATGTGTAAAAATCAGAGACCTTAGAGACATATCATTACTAGCTGAAAATATTAGTAATATAAGAAAACCTAGAGACTTGATTTTGAAAACTGCTAACTTTGTACATTTAACCTGGATGATATGGTTTTGACACAAAGGTATATAATATCTGTTAATAGAATGTTTAAGAACACCAGTGGTGCTGAAGGTACTTTATCACCCACCGAGAGGGAATAAATAAGGCACGCCACTGGGAATGCAGACAAGCAGGAGGTAATGTATGGGTTCCTCTAGATGATAACCTTCCATCACCCCTGTTTACATATGTAAAGCTGTATGAATGACAACTCTGACCTTGCAGCATGGTCGTTTCTCTTATTAATTAATGGGCTGTTAGGAATATTCAAGGTATAACTTACTTGACATAAAAACACATTTTCTGTGTTTGTATATGGTGAAAGATCAGGCAAATAAGTTTTAGCCACTGAGGTGAAAACTTTGGTGCTGAGGTAAAAGCAACTTTTGTTTTAAGATGGACTATTCCTGTTAGTATCAGACAGTTCTAAATCCGTAATAAGAATCTGGCTTTCTTTGTGATCACTTGCATGCAAATATGGATTACTGTGCTAAATCCTGAAGCCTTAACACACTGTTTAATATCTAGAAAACAAATAACTTTTTAATACCTGCTTACTTATTTATGTCTTGAAGATAGTATTCCATTACAGGCAAATGAGTGCCTCCTAGATTATTTCAATACCTACTAACAATGATTCTAACACAGAAATAATTTGCAATTGAAAATATGCATCCATTATTTATAAAGAGACAGAAGGATACACTTTTCCATAATAAGAATTCTCTACTTAATAAAGAGGACTGAAACAGAAATACAGACAAAACATTTTATATGCAATTTAACAAAATGTTTTCATTTTATTAGGATTGTGTTTTGAAGTACTTTTCATATTTATTATATGCATCTTGAAGTGAAATGGTAGACCCTTAAATTTAGATCAGATTTAATTAAAGAATGACTCTATATGTAGCAATTAGAGTGATAATGAGAGTGGATCTATATTATTCATGGATTTTATTGATGCAGTTATATGTAAATATCCTCATTCTGGAAACTGGTATCCAGGAATGAGTCACATAATAGTGAGCCTGGCATACATCCAGTATCTGAATCACTTGGGTTTGTCCTGTATTCATCATAGCATACAAGTAGCTTTTACTAAAGATACAGAGAAATTCTATAAACCTCTTTAGCAATACTTTGCTATTTTTTATTGGTAGTTTCACAGTAGTAGTCCTGATTTCTGATGCTCGGGGACAGAATCCATGTGGTTCCACATGCAGTTGTACCAAGGGTTTTTATAAAGAGATCTATACTACTCTGAGAGAAGGCAATGGCACCCCACTCCAGTACTCTTGCCTGGAAAATCCCATGGGCGGAGGAGCCCGGTAGGCTGCAGTCCATGGGGTTGTGAATAGTCGGACACGACTGAGCGACTTCATTTTCACTTTTCACTTTCATGCATTGGAGAAGGAAATGGCACCCACTCCAGTGTTCTTCCCTGGAAAATCCCATGGATGGGGGAGCCTGGTGGGCTGCCGTCTCTGGGGTCGCACAGAGTCGGACACGACTGAAGCGACTTAGCAGCAGCAGCAGCAGCTATACTACTCTGTTATGAAAAGTAATGATAAATAAGGAAGATATTGAAGAAAATATCCAGTAATAATCTAGCAATCATCAATCTAACATCCTTACCCATTCTTGTTAGTATCTTTATCATTTATTTTTGCCACATGATATCCATGTGAACAAGTAATGTTTTGCTCTCATGTATTTTAAATCTCAGAAATGATTATATCTCTCCTCTAGACTCAGGCAAGTGTTTTGCTCAAACAGAGTTTTTTATGATTTTGTTTCTCAGGATATTTCTTGAGTCACCTTCAGAAATAAGTCCAGAAAGCAGTAACTCTATAAGATGTACTACTATATGAGAAACTCTTATTTAATCTACTTCAAATAAACCAAAAGACCACTTATTTATGCATTTTACAAGGCACCTTTATGCATGGTACTCATATAAGAAACAGCAAATATCAGGGATTTACTTTAAAAATACACAAATCAAATACATTAAAATAATAAGAATGGCAATTCCAAGGCTTCAGAAATCCGTATGAGAAATGGTAACTTATATATACATATTGTGTTTCTCTTTTTCAGTGTTAGGTGTGTTTTGATATGCTGCAATTCTTTGCAAATTAGTAGTCTCTGCTTAGGACATAGAGAAATTTTACTTCACTGGAATATAAATTAACCAGCAACCCATGATCATTCTGAATAAAAAGAAGTTTCTAAAACTTGAAAACAAAAATAAACATCAAAATGTTTGATTAAAATTATATAAATTATATAATATCTCAAATCCAAATATGTAATTTAATCCTTTAAGTGATACAAATATTATAAATTCTGGAGCATGTAAAAGGGTCTCATGCAAGTTAGATATAAAAATAGTATAAACATACAGTTAAAAAAATGGATATTCCATGTTCATTGAGGGGAGGAGTCAATATTGTTAGGATGTCATTACTTGCCAACTTGTTCTATAGATTCAATGCAATTCCAATCAAAATCCCAAAAACTCATTTCATGGCTATTCATAAACTGATTCTAACATTCACACTGAGATGAAAAAGACCTAGAAACCAACACAGTATTGAAGAAAAACCAGGTTGAAGGACTGATGATACCCAATTTCAAGTTTTACTGTTAAGACTATGCTGTGCTCAGTTGTGTCTGACTTTTTGAACCCCATGGATGGTAGCCCTCCAGGCTCCTCTGACCATGGAATTTCCCAAGCAAGAATGCTAGAGTGCGTAGCCATTTCCTACTCTACGGGATCTTCCCAACCCTGGGATTGAACTTGCATCGCTTGCGTCACCTGCCTTGGCAGGTGGATTCATTTACTACTGCGCCACCTGGGAAGCCTTTACGGTAAAGCTACAGTGATTAGGAAAGTGTCATGTTAGTGAAAGAAAGGGCAAATCGATCAGTGTACTGGCAAGAACAGAGAGGCCAGAAGTGGACCCCCGTAAGTACAGTCAACTGATCTTTGACAAAGGAGCAAAAACAATGCAAGGGAGCAAACATAGTCTGTTCAACAAATGGTGCTGGAACAGCTGTTCATACACAAGTGAAAAATGAATCTAGACACAGACTTACACGCTTCACAAAAGTTAACTCAAAATGGACCAGAGACCTAAATATAACATACAATGCTATAAAATCCTATAAGATAACATAGGAGAAAACCTGGATAACATTGGGTATGGTGATACTTTTTCATATACAATGCCTAAGAAACAATCTACAAATAAAATAATTGATAAGCTGGACTTCTTTAAAAATAAAAACTTCTCCTCTTTGAAAGATACTTGTCAAGAGAATGAGAAGACTGGCTGCAGACTGGGAGAAAATATTTTCAAGAGACACATCTGATCAAAGACTGTTATTCAGAATGCACAATGAACTCTTAAAACTCAACACTGAAAGCACAACTTGTTTAGAAAATGAGCCAGAAACCTTAACAGGCACCTCAGCAAAGGAGCTACACAGACAGCAAAAAAAAAAAAAAAAAGTGAAAAAATGTTCCACATCATGTGTCATAAGGAAAATGCAAATTAAAACAACAGTGATGTGCTACTTCACACCTATTACAGAACTCCAGATCTGGAGCACTGACACCACCAAATGCTGACAAGGATGTGGAGAATCAGGAACTCACGTTCATTGCTAGGAGGAAAGCAAGATGGTACAGCCATTTCGGAAGAGAGTTTGTTCCTTACAAAACTACTCTTACCATACGATTCAGGAATCATGCTTTTTTTCTATTTACTCAAAGGAGTTGAAAACTTAGGTAGACACACACACACACCCCCACACAAAACTGCCCACAGATTTGTATAGCAGCTTTATTCATAATTGACAGATGAGTATTGCTAAGGAGGGAAGCCAATCTGAAAAAGCTACATACTGCATGATTCCAACTACATGATATTCTGGAAATAGCAAAACTTATGAAAACAGTAAAAAGATTAGTGGTTGCTATGTGTTTGGAAATAGGGATTGCATAGACAGAGCATGGAGGATTTTTAGGCCAGTGAAAATACTCTATATGATGCCATAATGATGGACACATGTCATTATTCCTTTGTCCAAACTCAGAGAATGTGAAGCACCAAGAGTGAATGGTAAAGTAGACCATGGACTTGGAATAATTACAGTATGTCAATTTTATATTAATCAATTATAGCAAAGTAATTAACACAATCTTTAATAGTTGTCCCACTCCAGTTGAGGATATTATGGAAAGTTTATACATGTGTGGGAGCAGGAAATAGTAATTATATGAAAAATATGTTCTCAATTTGGCTGTGAACCTTAAACTGCTCTTAAAAAATAAAGTCTTAATTGAGACTTAATTGAGCATAAACATTTCAGAAATTTTATTGTTGAACTTTATTTCATGTTTCAGGCTTTAAATAAATTCCTTAGACATTATGAAATATTATTTTGTCTATTATTTGAAATTGACATATTTGCTATGGGTTGCTTTCTCATCCTTATATTTACTAGACTTTATTTGATATATTAGTAAGATTGAAAATCTGTGCAAGAGTTTATTGGCCTTTCAGATTTTCTTTTTGGTGAAACCCTTTGTTAATCCTTATATTAGGGTATAGTAGTTTTTTAAAAATATATTTTGCCTCCTAGTTGTTCATGGATTCTTTTGCATCCCACACATATTGCCTAGAATCTGTAGCTAATGTTTTCACTTTAATAATGCTATACTGTATTCATTATGGACTAATATTCCAGGTTCAGGGGTTGAGGTGGGAATAAGATTTTTTCTTCTTAAATGAGACAGACTCACAAGGTGGGGATCATAACCAGGTTATAAGCTTCAATGCCTGCATCTGACCCTTGACATTCAGAAGGGCTTAAGAGGGGGATGCATAGCTGGTATTATATTACCACTGAGAAGCGGTTTACACACACTGAAGTCAAAGGAGACTAGGAGCTGTGAAATTGTTCCTACTGCTTTCAGATCTCCAGGGAAACCTGACCCTTTCCCACCCTGGGAAAAATAACACTTCCATTAGAGGATCTACCAGTAAAATAGTGATGACCTGGATGAGATTACATTGCCTCAGACAGTACTGGAGAGATGCTTATTAAGCACCCTTTTTAATGACATTGGGGCTTCCTAGGTGGCTCAGACAGTAAAGAATCTGCCTGCAGTGCAGGAGAAGTGAAGTGAAGTCGCTCAGTCGTGTCCGACTCTTTGCAACCCCGTGCACTGTAGCCCACCAGGCACCTCTGTCCATGGGATTCTCCAAGCAAGAATACTGGAGTGGGTTGCCATTTCCTTCTCCAGGGGATCTTCCCGACCAGGGATCGAACTCAGGTCTCCTGCATTGCAGGCAGATGCTTTAGCCCCTGAGCCACCAGGGAAGCTACCAGGGCCACCAGGGAAGCAGTGCAGGAGACTTGGGTTCAATCCCCAGGTCAGGAAGCTCCCCTGGAGAAAGGCATTGCAACCCACTCCAGGATTCCTGCTTGGAGAATCCCATGGACAGAGGAGCCTAGTGAACTATATACAGTCCATGGATTCACGAAGTGTCAAAGAGCTGGATGTGACTGAGCAACTAACACTTTCACTTTCACTTTGTGGCTTGGGGTGAGAATATTCCCGGGTCTTATGTAGTTTTTTCGTTCTGTGCGCATTCTGTGCTTACCTACACTGGTAACACGGAGGTAGTTTTTAAATATAAATGTTACTGACATATTCAACGTTTCACACGCAATATGCATGCCATAATTCAGCATACTTTATTGTCGTTGTTTCATCAATATATTTTACAAAATATTTAAGTTTCAGTGTTTAATTTTAAGGAACAGTGCAGTGACAAAAGCAAGCACATCATTTTTACAGAAAAATATGCACAAAGGACCTCAAGCTCTGGAAAAGGGACTATCACAGGAACTCATTACCCAGATAAAGGGTTTTCATTTTAATGTGGCAGGATTACCAGTTGTTTCTTTTGGTTTTGATATATGTGTGTATGCTTTTTTTTTTTTTTTTTTGCATTGTTTAAGCTATTGTTCTCTAATATTGAAGAAAGGAAAATATTTTTCTATGTATTCTTTTAGTATTTTAAAAGTATTTTCATGTATTTTTGGGTAGTCTAGAAACTATATTATATTTGGAGTTGTATTTTAGTGTTTTTTTTTTCTCCATTTTGGTAAACAACTGTCCTGATACTGTTTTTTATTGAATAATTTATCCTTTCCTATTGAACTGAAATTCTAACTCTGCCATACACAGAGCTTTTGCATATGCATAGAGGTATTTCTTGATTTTCTATTTTAGTTTATTATTCTATTCATCTCTACACAAAAACTGTGCTATAATCTAATTATTCTATTTATGTCTTGCTAGATGGTAAGATGAATGAATCCATCCCTCTCCTTCCTCCCTCACATTTGCTCTGGCTAACATTGATTCTTTACTCTGTATCCTCTGTTTCAATTTGGGATACAGAAATTTGGTGAAAAATCATGTAAATTTTACCAAAGTCACATTTGTTCAAATAACTTTAGTTTGGGAAGAAATATTTTATTTTTTCAATTTTTTAGTATATCTATCAATCTTTTGTACGTCCTATATATAAAGTTTTTTTTTAAAATTTCTCCTTGTATGTCTTGCATTTCTCTTTTATTTCTTCATGATGTTTTGTGCTTTTGCTAATAGACTTTTAAATGTTACATTTTCAGCTGATTGTGCCTGTATAGTAATGTTGCTTTTTAATCATTAAGCTTTCTAAGCAACTTTGCTGAGTTATTACTAGTTTTAGTAGTTTGTAGTTATTCTTAAAATTATCTGTAAGATAGCAATATTAAAATTTTCCTTATAATTATATTATCTAATTGAACAGGTTAGGAGATCTTATAATTGTGAATGCAAATGATGATCGTGGCCATTCTTATATTTTCTCTCCTTTAAAAGAACTGTTTTTCATGTTTTGTCATAGTGTATGATGTTTGCACTATATGGTAAGTACCAATTTAAGATATATGAATTTTTACAAATTAGGGAAGCACAATTTTCCTTTTCATCATTTTCTTGAAAGTGAATGTTATGGAATTTCTATTGTGATAGTTTTAGATTTTAATGGATCATGATAATGGGACTCATCAAACCTTAACTCAGTTTCTGATTCTGTCTTTATTTTAAGATGATCTTTTTTTCCTAATTTACATTGTACTTAACATTCTAATGTTAATGCCATTAAGGAAATTCATGGGTTCCTTTTTTAGGGAAGAATAGAATAATATTTGAATCCCTCAAGATTTGTTGTGTTTACTTTATTAGAATTTCCTCTTGCCCCAGAATCATGACCTTTTCTCTGTACTCTCAAGAAAGCTTGATTTTGGCATATTTAAATATAAAATCTCTGTAATAGCTGGAAATAGTATGACATATATGATTTTTAATCTGAATCTAGAAACCAGTAGGAAAAACATTTTTAAAGTAGAAAGTAAGCAGATATTCACACAATTAAATAGAATTTTAGAAGAGCATAACTTTCAAGTTGAAGGATTCACCCAGATTTGCCTGGCAGTCCAGTGGTTAAGACTCCATATTCCCACTGCAGAGGGACTGGGTTCTATTCTGATCAGGGAGCTATGATCCTACATGCCTCGAGGTGCAGCCAAAAATGAATAGATAAATAAAACTGAGGGATTAGGGACCAAGATAAGACTTTTACTATATCTGAGCATCACAGTTAATGAAAGAAACTGGCTTAACTTCTTCTAAGGTATAACTTTAAATAAAGTTCTTTGCTAGGACTGTCTTACTCTTCTATAGACAAATCTTTTTTTTTTTTTTTTTTTTTACATTCTTCTGGTCTATTTCTTTGATCATCATTGCCCTCTATACTGCTGTTTACTCCCATTGACTGGTGGTTGTTATGATTATTATCATTATGGTTTAGTATTTTGCTGAAAAAGTGTTATTATTTTATAGCAACAATTAATAATCACAGAAAGGGTCACAAAATGTGTACATTTTAATGAATTACTACAGTGTACGGAATTCTTGCCTGGAAAATCCCATAGAGGAGCCTGGTGGGCTACAGCCCATGAGGTCACAAGAGTCGGACACAACTTAGCGACTAAACCACCAAATAACTATGAGTTTACCACTCAATTCAAGGAATTGAACATTGTCATTGTCCTCTGCTTCTATCTGTACTATTATTCTTCTTTATAAGCCAACAATTGCCGGGGTCCAGGCCCGGCTGATCCAGGGAGTTCGAAGCAGGGACGGCGTCGGCGAGGATCAGGATACAATAGCTTCAATTAGATATTAATTAAAGATGTAAAGAGTAATAGAACGAGGATAGCTCAGTAGGAAAAATCAGTGGAGAAAAGAGGCTGAGTAGCTTGGTTTACGCGGGAGACCAATAAAACTTCAAGACAAGAAGCTTGCACCACTTACGTAGGCCGCAGGCGTCCTTCCGTTCTCCCGAAGGAGAGGAGACACTGAGGCCTCCCCAGTTGGATCTTAGAAGCCCAGGCAAAATTAGTAAGCTTGGTGGGTTCCGCGCTCCAGATGGAGACTCAGCCAGAGTGTAAGAGAGAGAGCGACATGGGGAGACCAGTATTTTGAGAAACTGATCCCAATTCTTTATTTTCCATGGTCTACTTTTATACACTGAGATGTTATGCAAAAGTCACGCGAGGTCAGCAGTCCTGACTTTTATCAAAGTCAGGTGCTTCAAACAAATGTATACAGAGGTCTTAGGGGTGTTACATCATCTTCTGGCCAGGGGGCTTGCTGACAATTTATGACCCTCTCCTTGTGACAGTGGTCAGTCAACCAGGACACTTATTTCTCCAGGGGTGATTATTCTTAAAACAGATGCCACCCAAATAAAGTTACATTCCTATAGGGTGAGGGTATAGTGGGTTTTAATTAAGGAAAGAATTTACTTAGCCTAAGGTCTAACGTGATTTATATCAAAGGTTAATACTTATTTCTTCTATATATTCATTAATGTGTGTAAGGGCAGGGGATGTGGAGACTTAGCAACAAACATTGGCTCAACAAATGAAAAACCCTTCACCAATACAATTTCTAATCAGCCCATTATACTTATACTAATGGTTTTCTAACTTTTCTAAGGAACCTGTTTTTAGAAGGTTTAAAGCATCTCGTGCCTCTCACAGTTGGGAGGCTGTGAGCAATCACATGTGGCCAGACAAGCCTGTCAGGCAGGCTAGAGAACCTTCAGAGGAGTTTGTAGGCTAAAACACTCTTGTCACACTCAGGAGTTTTTATTAACTGGAGCTTTAAGTTAACTCCTTCTCCGAAAGAGGTGGTGGGGGACAGCCCCCCGTAAAGTCAGAGGTGTAGGTGAGAGCACAAAGTAGTAAAGTAGGCAGGCTCTGGTTATGGGGGTAGATGCTCGAGGATTTCCAGGGGGACTCCTGAGGCTCGATCCCGACTTTGCGTATGTCGAGCCTCCTTCCTCATGACCTTTGCCACAGGCCGAGTGCCTCACTCTGGCCCCCAACAATTATCATGTATCATGATCTAAGCTATGTAGTAATTTCTTTGTTTTCTTAAAAGTTTTACTTCCTATGAATGCTTTCATAACCTATATAAATAATTAGTTTTGTAAAATTTTGAGCTGTATGGAAATGGATTAATACTGTACTTGCCATTTGTGTCTTGTATCTTTTGCTTTGTATTATGCTTTTTGAGATGCATTTCAGGTGTTGTATATAGATCTTCATTGTTGTAGAGTTATCTGTTATATTAACACACTTCTCTTTTTGGTGTGTTTAGGTTATTTTAAGTTTAATACTACTGCAAATAAAATACATTGTTACACACATGCATTGATTTCTACCTAAATATCCTATATATATTTTGTTAGATTTGTACTCACTTATTAATTCCAGGAGGGTTTGTTTTTTTTTTTTTAATCACTTTTCTGGGATTTCTTTATGTAAACAAGAAATCTATGAAAAACAGTGTTATTTTTACTTCCCAATCTGTATAACTTTTATTTTCTGTTTATGTCCTTTTGCACAAGCTAGGACTTCTAATACGCTGCTGTACAAGAGTGGTGAAAGGAAACATCCTTGCATTGTTCCCAGTCTTGGAGGGAGAATACCCAATTTCACACCATTAAGTAAGATAGTAGCTGTAGGCATTTTGTAGACGTTCATTACCAAGTTAAGGACATTCTCCTTATTCTTATTTAGCTGAAAATGTTTATCATGGAAAGGTGTGGGATTTTTACCAAATGCTTTTTGTGTCAATTTGATACATGCTTTTTTTATTAGCATGTTCATGTGATGAAACATTGATTTTTAATTTTTGAATTAGCCTTGCATGCCAAGTATAATGCTCATTTGTTTATTATGCATTATTTTTTATCATTGGATTCAATTTGTTAATTTTTTTAAAGATTTTTTTTTAAAGATTCTTACATTTATCTTAAAGGAAGTTATTGGTCTGTAATTTTCCATTCTTTGCAGTGTCTTTATTTGGCTTTGGTATTAGGGTAATGGTGGCCACATGGGATGAGTTAAGGAGTATTACCTCTGCCTCTGTTTTCTGGGAGAGTTAGTATAGAGTCAGTATATTTCCCCTTAAGTATTTGGGAGAATTCACCATTGAGACAGCCTGGGACAAGTGTTTTCTTTTTCAGAAAATTGTTAATTGTTGATTCAGTGTCATTACGAAATAGAGACTTACTCTGATTATCTGTTTCTCCTGATGTGAGTTTTGATAGTATCTTTCAAGGAATTTATTCATTGCATGAAAATTATCAAATCTGTGGTTGTAGAGTTCATAATATCCTCTTATTAAACTAATGTTTGTTGAATCAGACATCAGTAATGATGACCTTATTTTTGATATCAGTAATTTATATCTTCTCTGTTTTCTTCTTTGTTATCCTGGTTAAAGTTTATAAATGTTATCAATCTCCTCATAAAACCAGATCTAAGTTATATCAATTTGCTCTTTTGTTTCCTGTTTTCCATTTAATTTTTATTATTTATTTTCTTCTATTTACTTTAGTATAATGTTGCTCATCTTTCTGTAGCCTTCTAAAGTTATTGATTATTGATTTTATATCTTTTTTCCTAATATATGTGTTCCATGCTATAAATTTCCCAATAAAAAGTGCTTTTGCTATGTTCAGTTTTCAGTAATTTATGTTTATTTCCATTTAGTTCACAATATTTCTAATTTCTCTTGAAACTTCTTTGAGATATGAATTATTTAGAAGTATGATGCTTCATCTCTAAATATTTTTATATTTTCAGCTTTCTGTTATTGATTTAATAACATTTATTTTCATTGTCATTTCACCATACTCTGTACATTTTCTGTCCTCTTACATTTGTTAAGGTATGTTTTATTCCCAGAATGTGCTCTGTCTTGGTTATTGTTCCACATGAACTCTAGGAGAACGTATATTCCACTGTTGGATGACATGTTCTATCAATGTAAATTATTTCAAGTTGATTGATAAAAATGCTGTTCAACTATATCCTTACTAATTATTTGCCTTTAGAATCTATCAATCACTAAAACAGAAGCATTAACTTTTCCAACTGTAATGGTGGGTTGTCTGTTTCTCCTTGCAGTTCTGTCAGCTTTGCCTCACATCTTTTGATTCTCTAATGTTAGGTGGGTACATTTTATGGATTGTTATGTTGTCTTGAAAAATTGACCCTTTTATCATTAATTAGTGGCCTTCCTTGTCTGTAGCAATCTGTTCTGAAGCCAACATTGTCTGAATTTAATATAGCTATTAATATAGCTTTTTTGGATTAATGTTAATGTGATCTCTCTCCATCCCTTTACTTTTAATCAATGAGTCTATATATTTAAAATGAGTTTTCTGTAGAGAACATATACTTTTTTTTAATTGAATCTGACAGTCTCTGTCTTTTACTTGGACTGTTCATGTTTAAAATCATTGAATTTGTTGTATTAATTTCAACCACATTAAGTTTTTTACTCATTGTACTTGTTCTTTTTACTTTCTTAACCACTCCTATTTTTCTACCCTCTCAAAGATTTTAATTGAGCATTTTATATAATTACACTTTCTCTCGTATTTATTATACTCTGTTTTAAGATGTTTAGGTGGTTGATCTTGCATCTGCAATATACATGTACCTTTAAGTCCATTTTAAATACCACTGTAGTAGTTTACAAGCATATACATAATTTAGGCCATTCCCAATTTCTTCCTCCCATCCTTTATAATATTGTTACCATTCAGATAACCATGATGGTGTGATCACTTACCTAGAGCCAGACATCCTGTTTGTGAAGTCAAGTGGGCCTTATGAAACATCACTATGTACAAAGATAAGTGGAGGTGATAGAATTCCAGTTGAGCTGGTTCAAATCCTAAAAGATGATGCTGTGGAAGTGCTGCACACAATATGCCACCAAATTTGGAAAACTTAGCAGTGTCCACAGGACTGGAAAGCGTCACTTTTCATTCCAATCCCAAAGAAAGGCAATGCCAAAGAATGTTCAAACTACTGTACAATTGCACTCTTCTCACACTCTAGTAAAGTGATGCTCAAAATTCTCCAAGCCAGGCTTCAACGGTACATGAACTGTCAACTTCCAGATGTTCAAGCTGGTTTTAGAAAAGGCAGAGGAACCAGAGATCAAATTGCCAACGTCCGTGAGATCACTGAAAAAGCAAGAGAGTTCCAGAAAAATATCTATTTCTGTTTTATTGACTGTGCCAAAGTTTTTGACTGTATGGATCACAACAAACTGTGGAAAATTCTGAAAGAGATGGGAATACCAGACCACCTGCCCTGCCTCCTGAGAAATCTGTATGCAGGTCAAGAAGCAAAGGTTAGAATTGGACATGGAACAACAGACTGGTTCCAAAGCAGGAAAGGCATATTTCAAGGCTATATTTTGTCACCCTGCTTATTTAACTTATATGCAAAGAGAAATTATATTCATGAGAAATGCTGGGCTGGATGAAGCACAAGCTGGAATCAAGATTGCTGGGAGAAATATCAATAACCTCAGATATGCAGATGACACCACCCTTATGGCAGAAAGTGAAGAAGAACTAAAGAGCCTTCTAATGATGGTGATAGAGGAGAGTGAAAAAGTCAGCTGAAAGCTCAACGTTCAGAAAACGAAGATCATGGCATCTGGTCCCATCACTTCATGGTAAATAATTGGGGAAACAATAGAAACAGTGTCAAACTTTATTTTTGGGGGCTCCAAAATCACTGCAGATGGTGACTGCAGCCATGAAATTAAAAGATGCTTATTCCTTGGAAGAAAAGCTATGACCAACCTAGATAGCATATTCAAAAGTAAAGACTTTACTTTGGCAACAAAGGTCTATCTTACCAAAGCTATGGTTTTTCCAGTAATCATGTTTAGATGTGAGAGTTGGACTATAAAGAAAGCTGAGCACCAAAGAATTGATGCTTTTGAAGAAGACTGGTGTTGGAGAAGACTCTCTTGAGTCCTCGGATCACAAAGGAGATCAAGTCAGTCCATCCTAAAGGAAATCATACCTGAATATTTCATTGGAAGGACTGATGCTCAAGATAAAACCCCAATACTTTGGCCACCTAATTTGAAGAACTGACTCATTGGAAAAGACCCTGATCCTGGGAAAGATGGAAGGCGGGAGGAGAAGGGGACAATAGAGGATGAGATGGTTGGATGGCATTACCGACTCAATGAACATGAATTTGATTAGGCTCCGGGGCTCGGTGATGGACAGGGAAGCCTGGCGTGCTGCAGTCCGTGGGGTCCCAAAGAATCAGACACGGCTGAGCAACTGAACTGAACTACCGTTCATTTCATTTAAACATATGTTGTATTCATGCAAAATATTATTACTGTTATTATGTTAAAATATATAATTAAAAATATCTATAATATTAATATAATAATAATTTAAAATTATATTTTAAATTGATTAAAAATAAGAAAAATATTTCACCTTCTTTTTTTTCCTACTCTGATTCTCTTACCTTTATGTTGATTTAAGTGTCTGACATATCACTTTATTTTTCCCTGAAGAACTTCTTTTAAAATTTCTTCATGTGCTTCTGATGAATTCCCTCACTTTTTATTTTGTCTCAGACACTATTTCTTTTTTCTTTACTTTTGAAGGAAAATGTTTCTGAATAGGAAATCATAGTTTTTTTTTTTTTCCAATACTATATACGTTTTAATTCATTTTCTTTTTGTTACATCTTTTCTGATGGGAAGCCCAATTCAGTCTTTAGACTTACTCATCTCTAATTAAGGTGACTTTTGCCCTTGGGTTTCTTTCAAGAATTTCCCTTTACACTTGATGTACTGCAGTTTGAATACAATGTGCCTGAATATTTATTTTTTTGGTATTTGTTCTGTGTGGATTTGCTTCGCTTGCTGGATCTGTAAATTGGTGTTCGTTTTTAATTTTAGAAATGTCTCGGCCAGGATTATTTTAAATATTTCTCCTGCTCCATTATCTGTTTCATCTCCTTTGATTTTACAGTTGTGTGTTTTTGATCTTTTGAAACTGTCCCATAGTTCTTGGATATTCTGCTTTTTTTTTTCATTCTTTTTTTATTTGTGTTTCAGTCTAGGAAATTTCTATGGACATACCTTCAAATTACTGATTCTTCAGTTTTTACTGATTAAAACTTGATTGCATTCAGTCTACTCAGGAGTCTGCTAAGGGCATTTGTTTCTGTTACAGTGTTTTTTATATTTCTATCATTTCTTTTGATTCTTTCTTACAGTTACCATCTCTCTACTTTCATATGCACATGTTCCTGCATGTTGTCTACCTTTTCCTTTGCAACTGTTAACACATTAAATATAGTTACTTTATTTTTTTAATTTTACTGAAATACAGTCAATTTAGAATGTTGTGTTTAACTTCTGCTATACAGCAAAGTGCCTCAGTTGTACCTGTATATATTCTTTTCCATACTCTATTCCATTACGGAGTATGAGTTCCCTGTGCTGTAAAGTGGCACCTGGTTTATCCATCCTGTATATAATAGTATATATTTGCTAATCCCGAACACCCGACCCTCCCCTCACCAAGCCCCCTCTCCTGACAACCATAAATCTGTTTTCTATGTCTGTAAGTCTGTTTCGGTTTTATATGGAGATAGGTTCGTTTGTGTTGTATTTTAGACTCCACATATAAATGATATAAAATGGCCTTTCTCTTTCTGACTTACTTCACTTCGTATGATATGACTGAGGTCCATCCATGTTGCTGTAAATGGCAGTACATTATTTCATTCCTTTTTTATGACTGAGTTGTATTCCATTGTGTATATGTGTGTATGTATGTATGTGTACATATATATGTACGTGTATATATGTATGTGTGTGTGTATATAGATATATATATATATATGTATCCATTCCTCTGTTGATGGACTTCTTTAGTTTTTTTCCATTAGTCTGTTTCTATGTTTTGACTATTCTAAATAGTGCTGCTGTGAACACAGAGGTGCGTGTATCTTTTAGAATTAGTCTGGGTATATTCCAGGAGTAGGATTGCTGGATTATATGTTATATGTTAGTTTTATAGGTTAGATTATATGTTAGTTTTATTTTTAGTTTTTTTTCAGAACCTCCATACTGTTTTCCATAGTTACTGTACCAATTTACATTCCCATGATGCATACACATTCCCATCATGAGTATAGTAGAGTTCCCTTTTCTCCATACTCTTTCCAGCATTTATTATTTGTAGACTTTTTAATAGTGGTCATTCTGTCTGATGTTTGATGATGCTTCATTATAGTTTTAATTTGCATTTCTCTGATAATGATGATGAGCATCTTTTCATGTAGTCTTTTCATGTTGGCTATCTGGATGTCTTCTTTGGACAAATGTCTATTTAGGTCTTCTGTTCATTTTTCAATTAAGTTGCTTGGTTTTTTGGTTGTTGTTGTTATTGAATTGTTGGGCTGTTTGTATATGTTGGAAATTAAGCCCTTGTCAGTTACTTTATTTGTGAATATTTTCTCCCAGGCCATAGATTTTCTTTTCACTTTGCTGTGGTTTCTTATGCTGTGTAAAAACTTATGAGTTTGATTAGGTCAACATAGTTATTTTAAATTCTTTCTCTGATAATTACAATTCATAGTTATATCTGAGTCTTGTGATGCCTGCTTTGTTTCTTCAGTCTGTGTTTTTGTTTTTTTTTATCTTTTGTAGTACCTTAGATTTTATTGGGCTTCCCAGATGGCACTAGTGAGCTTCCCAGGTGGCACTGGTGAAAAATTGACCCACCAATGCAGAAGATGCAAGAGACAGGGGTTTGCTCTTGGGTCAGGAAGATCTCCTGGAGTATGAAATAGCAACCCTCTTCAGTATTCTTACCTGGAATATCCATGGACAGTGGAGCCTGGTGAGCTATAGTCTATGGGACCACAGAGAGTTGGAGCCTACTAAGTGACTGAGCACATGAGTTTTTATTAAACATTGGATATCTTGCAGTAGATAATAGGGCCTGAAATAAGTGAGCCTTTAATGTGAGGATTCATTTTCATATGGCTAGAGGTGAGTTTGCCTAGTATTTGCTGAACCTATGGCTGCTAAAGGCTTAATTCTTTTGGATTCTTTTTCTCTTTTTTTCTCCTCTCATAACTTTGGGCTTCTTGTACTCCTCATCAGAAAAAATCTGTGTCTTATAGTTACCTCAGTCATAATCTGCTTTTTAAAAACTGGACCTCTGTTGTGCTAGCAAGTGAAGAAAGAGAAATATTCTATAATCTTATGCTTAAATCTGTCTTCCTGTGAGCTGTGACTCTTGGCTGACTTTCACAAGTGTTCCTATGGGTCATAGCCCCATCCCATGCCCTGCCACCACTAATAAATGAGTCAGAAAGCCTTGATGGGCTCAAGTGTTTAAGAAACCCTTCCCAGAGGCCCAGAGACAGGACTCGTCTTTGCTAAAATCTTTTCTTTTACAGAGTAAGCTCTTGTCGTGAAGGACATGTAATATTGCCATTTACCTTTTCAAATTTGAAGTGACTTTGTTTTAGGTGAAGTATTGTTTAGTCTCCTGTTTATAGTCAGTTTGATAATTTCTACCTTTTAATTTGTTTTCAGATCATTTATTGCTCATGTGATTATGGATATGATTGGGTTTTAATTTTCCATTTTGTTTCTTCTTTGCCATTTGTCTCGTATGTCCTTGCTTCATTTTATACCTCTCTCCCTTCCTTCTTTTAGAATAATTAAGTATTCTAATGATCTCATTTTATTTTTCATATTGTTTGATTCTTTGCAATCTCATGGACTGTAGCCCACCAGACTCCTCTGTCCATGGGATTCTCTGGGCAAGAATACTGGAGTGGGTTGCCATATGTTTCTCCAGGGGATCTTCCATCCCAGGGATTGAACCTGGGTCTCCTATATTGTAGGCAGACTCTTTACTATATGAAGCATATTGGAGTGACTACTGAATTATATCGTTCTACTTTTTTATTTTTTTTCAGAGTTGGTTCTAGGGTTTAAAACATACATCCTTTTTAAATTAATTTATTTTTTAATTGAAGGATAATTGTTTTACAGAATTGTGTTGGTGTCTGCCAAACATCAACATAAATTAGCCATAGGTATTCCTTCTTCTCCATCCCACCCATCTAGGTTGTTACAGAGCCCCTGTTTGAGTTCCCTGAGTCATACAGCAAATTGCCAATGGCTATCTGTTTTACATATGGTAAGAAAAGTTTCCATGTTACTATTTCCGTACATCCCACCATCTCCTTCTTCCCCAACACCCCTCACCTCATGTCCACAAGTCTGTTCTGTATGTCTGTGTCTCCACTGCTACTCTTCAAATAGTTTCATCAGTACCATCTTTCTAAATTCCATGTACGTGCATTGGTATATGGTATTTGTTTTTCCCTTTCTGACTTACTTCATTCTGTATAATAGGCTCTGCTGCTGCCGCTAAGTCACTTCAGTCGTGTCTGACTCTGTGTGACCCCAGAGACAGCAGCCCACCAGGCTCCCCCGTCCCTGGGATTCTCCAGGCAAGAACACTGGAGTGGGTTGCCATTTCCTTCTCCAATAATAGGCTCTAGGTTCATCCATATCATTAGAACTGACTCAAATGTGTTCCTTTTATGGCTGAATAATATTCCATTGTGTATATTACCACAGCTTCCATATCCATTCATCTGTCGGTGGACATCTAGGTTACTTTCATGTTCTAGCTATTATAAATAGTGCTGCAGTGAACATTGGGATGCATGTGTCTTTTTCAGTTTTGGTTTCCTCAGGGTATATGCTGAGTGGTAGGATTTCTGGGTCATATGGTGGTTTTATTCTTTTTTTTTTTTTTTTGAATCTCCATACTATTTTGAATAGTGGCTGTATCAATTTACATTCCCACCAACAGTGCAAGACGGTTCCCTTTTCTCCACACCCTCTCTAGCATTTATCATTTGTAGACTTTTTGACAATGGCCATTCTGACCAGTGTGAGGTGATATCTAATTGTAGTTTTGATTCGCATTTCTCTAATAATGACTGATATTGAGCATCTTTTCATGTGGTTATTAGCCATTTGTGTGTCTTCTTTGGAGAAATGACTGTTTAGATCTTTTTCCCACTTTTTGATTGGGTTTTTGGTTTTTCTGGTATTGACTTGTATGAGCTGCTTCTATATTTTGGAAAGTAATCTCTTGCCAGTTGTTTCATTTACTATTATTTTCTCCTATTCTGAGGGTTGTCTTTTCACCTTGTTTATAGTTTCCTTTACTGTGCAAATGTATTTAATAAAACATACATCTTTAACTGATCAGCATTTTCCTTTAAATGATATTATACCTTATCACTTACAGTACAAGAATCTTGCAGTGCTGTAATCCATATTTTCACTCCTATTTTTTGGGACATTCTCATATTTTACCACTACATATGGTGATGAACTATGGACGGAGGTTCGTGACATTGTACAGGAGACAGGGATCAAGACCATCCCCATGGAAAAGAAATGCAAAAAGCAAAATGGCTGCCTGAGGAGACCTTATAAATAGCTGTGAAAAGAAGAGAAGTGAAAAGCAAAGAAAAAAAGGAAAGATATAATCATCTGAATGCAGAGTTCCAAAGAATAGCAAGGAGAGGTAAGAAAGTCTTCCTCAGTGATCAGTGCAAAGAAATAGAGGAAAACAATAGAATGGGAAAGACTAGAGATCTCTTCAAGAAAATTAGAGATACCAAGGGAACATTTCATGCAAAGATGGGCTCGATAAAGGACAAAAATGGTATGGACCTAACAGAAGCAGAAGATATTAAGAGGTGGCAAGAATACACAAAAGAACTGTACAAAAAAGATTTCACGACCCAGATAATCACGATGGTGTGATCACTGACCTAGAGCCAGACATCCTGGAATGTGAAGTCAAGTGGGCCTTAGAAAGCATCACTACGAACATAGCTAATGGACATGATGGAATTCCAGTTGAGCTATTCCAAATCCTGAAAGATGATGCTGTGAAAGTACTGCACTCAATATGCCACCAAATTTGGAAAACACAGCAGTGGCCACAGGACTGGAAAAGGTCAGTTTTCATTCCAATCCCAAAGAAAGGCAATGCCAAAGAATGCTCAAACTACCGCACAATTGCACTCATCTCACATGCTAGTAAAGTAATGCTCAAAATTTTCCAAGCCAGGCTTCAGCAATATGTGAACCGTGAACTTCCAGATATTTTAGAAAAGGCAGTTCTATTTCCAGTTTTTTAAGGAATCTCCACACTTCTCCATAGCGGCGGTACTAGTTTGTATTCCCACCAACAGTGTAAGAGAGAACTGCCTTATGATCCAGCAATCCCACTGCTGGGCATACACACTGAGGAAACCAGAATTGAAAGAGACACATGTACCCCAATGTTCATCGCAGCACTGTTTATAATAGCCAGGACATGGAAGCAACCTAGATGTCCATCAGCAGATGAATGGATAAGAAAGCAGTGGTACATATACAAATGGAGTATTACTCAGCCATTAAAAAGAATACATTTGAATCAGTTCTAATGAGATGAATGAAACTGGAGCCTATTATACAGAGTGAAGTAAGCCAGAAAGAAAAACACCAATACAGTATACTAACACATATATATGGAATTTAGAAAGATGGTAACAATAACCCTATATACGAAACAGCAAAAGAGACACTGATGTATAGAACAGTCTTATGGACTCTGTGGGAGAGGGAGAGGGTGGGAAGATTTGGGAGAATGGCATTGAAACATGTATACTATCATGTATGAAACGAGTCGCCAGTCCAGGTTCCATGCACGATACTGGATGCTTGGGGCTAGTGCACTGGGATGACCCAGAGGGATGTTATGGGGAGGGAGGAGGAAGGAGGGTTCAGGATGGGGAACACATGTATACCTGTGGCAGATTCATTTCGATATTTGGCAAAACCAATACAATATTGTAAAGTTTAAAAATAAAATAAATTAAAATCCTAAAAAAAAAAATCAAAGAACTAGGAAAAAAAAAGAAAAGACAGAGGAACCAGAGATCAAATTGCCAACATCCAATGGATCATTGAAAAAGTCAGAGAATTCCAGAAAACGTCTATTTCTGCTTTATTGACTATGCCAAAGCCTTTGACTGTGTGGATCACAATAAACTGTGGAAAATTCTGAAAGAGATGGTCATACCAGACCACCTGACCTGCCTCTTGAGAAACTGTATGCAGGTCAGGAAGCAACAGTTAGAACTGGACATGGAACAACAGACTGGTTCCCTGTAGGTAAAGGAGTACGTCAAAGCTGTATATTGTCACCCTGTTTAACTTCTATGCAGAGTACATCATGAGAAACGCTGGGCTGGAAGAAGCACAAGCTGGAATCAAGATTGCCAAGAGAAATATCAATAACCTCAGATATGCAGATGATACCACCCTTATGGCAGAAAGTGAAGAGGAACTAAAAAGCCTCTTGATGAAAGTGAAAGTGGAGAGTAAAAAAGTTGGCTTAAAGCTCAACATTCAGAAAATGAGGATCATGGCATCCGGTCCCATCACTTCATGGGAAATAGATGGAGAAACAGTGACAGACTTTATTTTGGGGGGCTCCAAAATCACTGCAGATGGTGATTGCAGCAATGAAATTAAGAGACACTTACTCCTTGGAGTAAGGAAGGTTACTTCTTGGAAGGAAAGTTATGACCAACCTAGATAGCATATCAAAAAGCAGAGACATTACTTTGCCAACAAAGGTCCATCTAGTCAAGGCTATGGTTTTTCCAGTGGTCATGTATGGATGTGAGAGTTGGACTATGAAGAAAGCTGAGTGCCATAGAATTGATGCTTTTGAACTATGGTGTTGGAGAAGACTCTTGAGAGTCCCTTGCACTGCAAAGAGATCCAACCAGTCCATTCTGAAGGAGACCAGTCCTCAGTGTTCTTTGGAAGGACTGATGCTGAGGCTGAATCTCCAATACTTTTGCCACCTCATGCAAAGAGTTGACTCATTGGAAAAGACCCCGATGCTGGGAGGGATTGGGGGCAGGAGGAGAAGGGGATGACAGAGGATGAGATGGCTGGTTGGCATCACTGACTCGATGCACATGAGTTTGGGTGAACTCTGGGAGTTGGTGATGGACAGGGAGGCCTGGCGTGCTGCAATTCATGGGGTCACAAAGAGTCAGACACAACTGAGCGACTTAACTGAACTGAACTGATGTTATAAACTTTGCAGCACATGGTTATTACTTTTACCTTAGTTGGTTATTTATATGTTATAGAGATAAACAGTGACAAAAAGTACTTTTACATTACCCACATATTTACATTTATATACATTCATTCAATGTAGTACCATTTTCCTTTTATATAAATAAGCTCCTTTAACATTTCTACTAGTATAAGACTGCAGGTGATGAATTTCTCAGCTTTTGTTTATTCTAAAAGTATTTGATTATTATTTTTTGAAGTTATTTTTGCATACTCAATTTGCATTTAAAAAATTTTAGTGCTTGAAAGATGTTACTCCACTTTATCTTTTTAACAGCTTCTGGAATCTTTTATGCTTGTTCTTGCCTGTGTTCTTCTATATGTAATATGCATGTTTCTATAGCCATTTTGGAGCATTTCCTCTTTATCACTCTTTTGCTGAAAATTGATTCCATTTTGTCTTGGTGTGGTTTTTTAGATTTCTTTTGCTTGGGGTTTGTTGAGTACCTTCCATCTGTCAGTTTGTGATTTTTGTGTCATCTATGGAAATAAGTTAGCCATAGTTTCTTCACATTTATTTCTCACTTGACAACTTTTCCAAGTATACATATGTTGGAATGTTTGATAGTTTCACAGGTCACTGATACTCTGTGCATATTTTTTCTTCTTGTTTTTGTTTGTCTCATTGTTGCTGTCCCTAGCATTTTTCTTTCTGTGCTTCATTTTTGCTAGTTTTAAAATGCTGTGCTTTTACATACACTAAAAAATTATTCTGCAGTGTTTACTCTGCTATAAATATCATCTTCTGTATTTTAATTTTTGATGTTACGTTTTTCATCTCTAAAGGTTTCCCGCGGTTTCCTTGTATATCTTCCTTTTTCTCCTCTTCTTGGTCATGTTTTCCTCTAACTTCTTGAGCATATGAAGCATTTTTATTATAGTTGTTTTAACATCAATGTCTGTTGTTTTTATCATTGCTTTCTTTTCTGCATCTTTTTCCGCTGATTGAACTTTCTTTGTTTGGGGTCATCTTTTCTTGGTGCTTTAACATTCCTGCTGCTGCTGCTACTGCTGCTAAGTCGCTTCAGTCGTGTCCGACTCTCTGCGACCCCATAGATGGCAGCCCACCAGGCTCCCCCGTCCCTGGGATTCTCTAGGCAAGAACACTGGAGTGGGTTGCCATTTCCTTCTCCAATGCAGGAAAGTGAAAAGTGAAAGTGAAGTCGCTCAGTTGTGTCAGACTCTTCGCAACCCCATGGACTGCAGCCTACCAGGCTCCTCAGCCCATGGGATCCTCCAGGCAAGAGTACTGGAGTGGGGTGCCATTGCCTTCTCCTAGTAACTTTTAACTGGATGCCAGACACAATTTTATATTTTTTGGTTGGTGTATTCTAGATCATCTCTATGGAGCTCTCTGGAGCTTTCTGTATGTATCTCCCTCTTCTCTGATATCTGCATATATATTTTAGGTCCTTGACCTCACTGAACTCTGATCTCTTTCCACACTCTCAGCAAGACTGTTTGGGCCACTCCTGCCTGTATTACAACCTAGAAACTGCATCCAAGCAGAAAGTTGAGGTAATTTTAGGGATCACTTTACTGTTATTTTTCTTTCAAGAGTTATATTTCTATGTTACCTGTTGTCCAATCTACAAAAAAATGTTGTATTTTTCTGAATTTTCTCTACTTGTTAAAAAGGTGGCAGAGTATATCAGTCCTGTTTACTTCATCATGACTGGAAGCAACAAGCTCTATTTTTACCTTAATTTTTGAAGTAAAATTTACTGGGTTTAGTTTATAGGCTTGTGGATATTTCATTTACTTGTTTTCTAGCTTTCATTGTTCCTTTTATTTTATTTGAAGGAATATAATGTGTTGTTAGTTTCTGCTGTTTAGATGTTCTTCTGTCTGTTTCATATCAGATTTTTATGATGCAACTAAGTAAATGTTATGGACTGAATGTTTATGCCCCCACCAAATTCATATGTTGAAGCCCTGACCCCTAATTTGATGTATTTATCTTGGAAACCTTTGGGAAGTAATTAGAGTTAGATTAGGTTCTGTGGATAGGCTCTCATGGTAGGATTAGTGACTTTATATGAAGAGGCACCAGAAAGATAATGAATTGGCTCATTATGTTAAAAGTTTCAATTTGTCTACAAGGCTAACACATTTTAAATCTATTCATAGCAAACAAACAGACTCTCTCTCTCTCTCTCTCTCTCTCTCTCTCTCTCTCTCTCTCTCTCTCTCTCTCTATATATATATATACACACCATCACCCCTCCATATCCACAGTTTCTGCATCCATGGATTCAAACAACCAGGGATGGAAAATACTGGAGAAAACAAATTCTAGAAAGTTTCAGAAAGCAAAGCCTGAATTTTCTATGCACTGCCAGTTTTCATGTTGCATTATGAGCCAATTCATTATCTGTGTTTTTGCCTTAAAGGGAACATTTGATACCTCTTTTTTTAAAAATGTCTTTTGGAAATCATTCTAACTTTATCAAAATTATAGTTTAAATGCTTAGACCACTGTATATAAAATACCTCAGTAATTTGGTTGTAAGGTAATAACAGATCTGTCATACATCATCTCTAGAAATGCAGATGATCAGTCCACAGCTAGAGAAGAGTTCAGATGCAGTTCTCTGCCAACCTTTGGTTGCACTTAGTTCTAAGGTGTGACCACTCATATTCAACAGTAAACTGAGATCAATAGGTCATCATTGGTAATAGTGATTAAACTTTTTCCATATTATGTATTGTCATGTTAGATTAATGTTTATTTCATTTACTTTTGCCCCCAATATTTACTCAGATCTGATATGAGAACTAAAAATTTCAGTATTAATTAATACTTAGATTGGTAGCTTTTCCCGCAGTCTTCTCATTTGAAAAACATTTGCTGTTAACTGTGTCATTGAATGTCTATCTTGGGTTTATTGCTTATAAAAGTGCCTTTGGTAGTACTGTGTTTCCATTAAGAGGTTAATTTCATCTCAATTGCCAGTCATATTGCTGAAAGATATGAGTTATCTGTGTGCCATCCTTTATTCAAAGGTGAAGCTATCCCAACAATTTATGCTAGGTAAGCCTTCTGACTATCACTTATCGACTAAAAAATGATTCCTGATGAGTCTTAGAATCTAAGACATCATTAAAAGAAGTTCAGTTCTCTTAATTTTGGTTATTCATTATGCTAGAACAATAGATTATCTGTTTGCATCACATATGATAAACATAAACACTCTCTGAAATTGTAAATTCAAGTGCACAGGTTTGAAATGAATCAGAATACTCTCTATGCACTGGGATATGCAAAAATGCCATACATGATAATGAACATATTCTTCAAATATTAATAGCTTCCCTCCCAGAAACATTCATAATATTGTAAACTTTTAAATATGATTTTGCTAAAACAGACTTATTTGCCCACATCATGGTATATTTTTTGTTGTCCTGAATGCTTGAATCTTCATTCAAAAGACCTATATATTTATTAGCATTAAGTACTCTGAAGCAAGATTGCTGGCTTCTAGTAGGGTGATGTTACTGTTGTCCAAAATGGGGACACTTTTAGCTGGACAAATGTTAATATAGACAGTACGTCGAGGCAATGGGCATCAGCTTGGACTCACCTGGACTCAGCTGTTAATATACAGTTATCCTACTTTTAAGAATAAGATTAGAACTAGTTGATCATACTGCCCAAGGATGATCCTACCAAGGAGGAATGTGGATTAAGCACAAGAAGATTGATAACTAGTTGTTTTCTAGCCAGAAATTTTTGATAAATTTATATCCTGGATATTGTTTTTTGGGTCATTTCCACTTGAATAGCCCAATTCCCCTCCTGGTTCAGTATATCTGTAACTGAATTCATATGGGATATATTCTGCCTTTACATTCCTTTGCCACAGCCAGAAATAGAGTTACTAGAGACTCCTCTTATCATCCACTTCTGTAACTAATTTGTCCAACTTTGTTGATTTTACTCATTCTCACAATTCTCACTTCTGTTACCTTGGCTCTGCTTTGTCATTTCTTATATTTATAAATATGACCACATGTTGAATGGTCTTTGTTTCTACCATCTACTCCTGTGATGTTGTTGCCAGCATTTTCTTTTCTATTTTCTTTAAATTTTATTGGGATATAGTTGATTTACAATTTATGTTAATTGCCTGAGTTTTATTTCTAACATGACAGTTTATTCAAGTCATGACCTGGCCAAAAAGAACATAATGATAATTATCTAGAGCTTTCAAGGAATTTGAGACCCTGAATTCAAGGATTTTCACTTTACTCATCACTCTATACTTTCATACATGCCGCCTCTCTGATCATTTCCTCTTCCTGTGTATATATTTGGTTTAATAATACCGAAGTGTTTATACTCCTTGTTTGTCTTATGATATTTCAATAGAAGACTAATGTTTCAAATGTCTAAAAATGTAATTTTGTCTGATTGTAATAGCCATATGTGATTATTGTACAAAATGCACAAGAATATGAGGAAAATATAAATTATTCATAACTATTATTCAGGTATTAAAACTGTTGAAATGTTGCTACATTGGCTGTCCAAAATTATATGTTTTAATAAGTTTAGTGAATGTGAATGTTTGTAGTAGTATACATACTATATAATTAAATAAATTGAAATTACATTTTATAAAGTTTCAAAGCTTCATTCTAGCTCAATGTGTTATGAGCATTGACTCTACACTACTTAATATTCTTTAAAATTAGGATTTTAGAAAGATTGGATCATAGTTTGGTATCTATATATACCTTACAAACTTTAAACTTTGTTATGTATTTTTTAGTTTTATGTGAATTATATTTTAATATATTGCTAATAGTTTGGTCTGTGTCTATACTTCATTAGATACTAATTAGGAATCATTTTAAATTTTACTCTATTCAAGTATATTCATTTTTCAAAAATATATATGATAGAATTTCGCCTGACACTTTTTCGTCACATTGCTCTAGGTAACAATCTCATGAACAGTGAAGCATGAGTGCCCATCTGACTGTTTTATATATGGTTTAAATATGTTCACTAAACAAACACTTTCAGATATTTTTCAACTTGATATATAATCAATTTCTTAGTATTCTTCTATGCCCTTAATTATTAAAGTTGTCAGGTATAGTTCTTTCTTACTACTTTTTCGTTTTTTTTCTGTGTGTATCCCTATTTTAAAATTTGAATTTTCTTTAAATCAATTGTTAAGAGACAACCTCATTTGTATATTCATTGCAAATATTTTCCTACTTCGTTACCAGTCTGCTTTCTGGTGGTTTTTAAACAACCATATTTTAAATATGCAGTAAATAAAATATATCAAATATTTTGGTAATTTTTAATGTCTTATGTGTAGAAATTTCTTGTCCACTATGAGGATGATTAGCCAACTATATTTCCTTACACGTTTTTATGTTTCTTAAAATTATGTACTTATTTGACCATTTAAGAAAATCTTTGATTAATGCCATGGAATATGATTATTTTCCAAATTGTTTTAAAATAATGTAAAATGGATTATTAAATGAGTAAATGTGGCCTACTTTTTTGTATTAAATAGTTTTCTCAGTGACATTTGTATTGAATATCATTTTAATATGTTTGTTAAAAATTCAGTTCAGTTAAGATCACTCACTCAGTCGTGTCCGACTCTTTGCGACGCCTTGGACTGCAGCACACCAGGCCTCCCTGTCCATTGCCAACTCCCAGAGTTTACTCAAACTCATGTCCATTGAGTTGGTGATGCCATCCAGTCATCTCATCCTCAGTCGTCCCCTTCTCCTCCTCCCTTCAATCTTTCCCAGCATCAGGGTCTTTTCAAATGAGTCACTTCTTTGCATCAGGTGGCCAGAGTATTAGAGTTTCAGCTTCAGCAGCAGTCCTTCCACTGAATGAATATTCAGGACTGATTTCCTTTAGGATGGACTGACTGGATCTCCTTGGAGTCCAAAGGACTCTCAAGAGTCTTCTCCAACACCACAGTTCAAAAGCATCAATTCTTCGGCACTCAGCTTTTTTTATAGTCCAACTCTCACATCCATACATGACTACTGAAAAAACCACAGCCTTGATTAGACAGACCTTGTTGACAAAGTAATGTCTCTGCTTTTTAATATGCTGTCTAGGTTGGTCATAACTTTTCTTCCAAGGCGTAAGCATCTTTTAATTTCATGGCTGCAGTCTCTATCTGCAGTGATTTTGGAGCCCCCAAAAATAAAGTCTGTCACTGTTTTCACTGTTTCCCCATCTATTTGCCATGAAGTGATGGGACCAGATGCCATGATGCTAGTTTTCTGAATGTTGAGTTTTAAGCCAACTTTTTCACTCTCCTCTTTCACTTTCAAGGTCAGAAATTTTAATCTTTATGTGTTTTTAAGATTCTTTAATTATATCTATGATCATCTTTGAAAAATTCCTAATCTTTAAAATGTTGATTTTCAGGAATATCTGCACTATTAAATGTAAATGGTGCTTATAAGCATACTATGGAAATTCCTTATTTTATCTTTTATTTTTATTTTTCTAAATAAAACATCATAGTAAGTTAATGACAGAAGCTAAGGAAGCACTTTTGCTGAAAAGTTCTGAAACAGAGCCTCATTCCTCTGGCATTTGCTGTGGTCTTGCCTGGAAGTGAATCTCCATGTTAAGATCTTATTACATTCCTGCATTTCTATGATCTTTTTTTTTTTATGTTTTCGTATATGATTTGACTGTACAAATAAACCTTGAGTAATAAAAAAAAAAAGAAAAAAAAAAAGAGGCTTTTTAGTTCTTCACTTTCTGCCATAAGGGTGGTGACATCTGCATATCTGAGGTTATTGATATTTCTCCTGGCAATCTTGATTCCAGCTTGTGCTTCATCCAGCCCAGCATTTCTCATGATGTATTTTGCAAATAAATTAAATAAGCAGGGTGACAACATACAGCCTTGAGATACTCCTTTCCTTATTTGGAACCAGTCTATTGTTCCATGTCCAGTTCTAACTGTTGCTTCCTGACCTGCATACAGATTTCCCAGGAGGTAGGTCAGGTGGTCTGGTATTCCCATCTCTTTCAGAATTTTCCACAGTTTGTGGTGATCCACACAGTCAAAGGCTTTACATAGTCAATAAAGCAGAAGTAGATATTTTTCTGGAATTCTCTAGCTTTTTTGATGATTCAGCGGATGTTGGCAATTTGATCTCTGGTTCCTCTGCCTTTTCTAAAACCAGCTTGAACATCTGGAAGTTCATGGTTCATGTACAGTTGAAGCCTGGCTTGAAGAATGTTGAGCGTTAGTTTACTAGCGTGTGAGATGAGTGCAATTGTGTGGTAGTTTGAGCATTCTTTGGCATTGCCTTTCTTTGGGATTGGAATGAAAACTGACATTTTCCAGTCCTGTGGCCACTGGTGAGTTTTCCAAATTAGCTGACATACTGAATGCAGCACTTTCACACCATCATCTATCAAGATTTGAAATAGCTCAACTGGAATTCCATCACTTCTACTAACTTTGTTCGTATTGATGCTTCATAAACCCTAACCCTAACCCTAGGCTAAAGCCCACTTGACTTTGCATTCCAGGATGTCTGGCTCTAGGTGAGTGATCATACCATCATGATTATCTGGGTCATGAAGATCTTTTTTGTATAGTTCTTCTGTGTATTCTTTCCATCTCTTCTTAATATCTCATGCTTCTGTTAGGTCCATACTGTTTCTGTCCTTTATTGAGCCCATCTTTGGATGAAATATTCCATTTTTTAAAATTAGGGTTTGTTTTTTTTTAAATTGGAATATAGTTGATATACAATGTTGTGTTAGTGTCTGGTGTATAGACAAAGTGATTCAGTTATGCACTTACATATATTCTTTCTTTTTCAGATTCTAGGTTATTACAGAATATTGAGTACAGTTCCTTGTGCTATAAAGTAGGTCCTTGTTCTTTATCTTTTATATATGTAATAGTGTTTGTATGTTAATTCCAAATTCATAATTTATCTTCTACCCTATATTTCCCATTTGGTAACTATAAGTCTGATTTTCAAACCTGTGAATCTGTTTCTGTTTTACAAAGAAGCCTTTTTGTATCATTTTTTTGAAATTAGATTTCACGAGTGATATCACATATTTGTCTTTTTCTATCTAACATACTTCATTTATTATGATGATCTATAGGCCTGTCTATGTCACTACAAATGGCATTACCTCATTCTTTTTGATGGCTGAGTAATATTCAGTCGTGTGTGTGTGTGTGTTGTGCATGTGTGCAAACTCACACACACACACACACATATATATGTATTGCATCTTCTTTATCCAGTTCTTTTTCAATGGATTCTTATACTTAGGTTGCTTCTGTGTCTTGGCTATTGTAAACAGTGTTGTAATAAACATTGAAGTGCATATATTTTTGAATTATGGGCAGAGTTGGTTACGAATCTGCCTGCAATTTAGGAGACCTGGATTCAATCTCTGGGTAGGGAAGATGCCCTAGGGATGGGAATGGCTACCCACTCCAGTATTCTTGCCTGGAGAATTCCATGGACAGAAGAGCCTGGTGGGCTTCAATCCATGGAGTAGCAAAGAGTCAAACACGACTGAGTGACTAACACTTTCACTTTCTTCAAATATACGCCCAGGAGTGGGATTGCTATTTATAGTTTTTTTAATGAATCTCCATATGCTCTCCATGGTGGTTATACCAATTTACATTCCCACCAATAGTGTATCAGGGTTCCTTTTTTGTTCACACTCTCTTCAGTATTTATTGTTTGTAGATTTTTGATGATGGCCATTCTGAGGTGAGTTGATATCTCATTATAGTTTTGATTTGCACTTCTATAAATAATGATGTTGAGCATCCTTTCATGTGTTTTTTGGCCATCTGTATGTCTTCTTTGGAGAAGTGTCTATTTAGATCTTCTGCCCACTTTTTGATTTTTTTTTTCTTTTTGAAATAGAAATGCATGAGCTGTTTGTATAGTTTGGAGATTAATCCCTTGTGGGTTCTTCATTTGTCAATATTTTCTTTTGTTCTCTGGGCTATCTTTTCATTTTGTTTATGCTTTCCATTGTTGTACAAAAGCTTTTAAGTTTAAGTATGTCCTGTTTGTCTATTTTTATTTGCATTACTCTAGGTAATGGATCAAAAGAGATATTGCTGAAATTTATGTCAAAGAGTGTTGTGCCTGTGTTTTCCTCCAAGAGTTTTATAGTGTCCGACCTTACAATTAAGTATTTGACCCATATTGATCATTGGAATATACTTTCACTAACTTGTTGAATCCTCTGATACCATCATTCTACTTTAAATATGTATAGCTTTGATGATATTTCTTAATATTTTACTGGAAATGTGCTCTACCTTTACTCTTCTTTTGAAAAATGTTTGTTATGTAGATGAGACTATTTTATTTATTCTTCTCTTTTTATAATTTGTTAAATTTCCCTCCAAAGGAAATTTTTGGACTTTGCAAACTTAAGTGGCAATATAAAAATCATGCAAACTTTTTTTTGTCTATCTTAAGAAAATTAATTTCCCAGGGACATCCGTTTGTCCCACTCAGACTCTTTATTTTTAAAAATATTTTACAAGAGATTATATACTTTATTTGATGTACTATATACATATTGCTTGTTAGTTTTAAACTGTTTGCATTTCCTGTCTTTTTAAAACCTTTTGATTTTCCTGTTCGTTTCATTGCATTTCATTTTTTCCCATTCTTTGGATCTACACATCTTTAAGTTGTTTATGATCATCAGGATTTTTTCACAGATGATTTTCTCTTAGACAGGACTTTGTCTGTAGACCTGCTTTAAGTTACTACACTGGAACCTCTTTTAACAACTCACCTAGTTGGAACAAGAATGGATCAGTTTGTTTCTTGGACCATAAGAAGTTTTTCTCTTTCTTTGCTTATTCACTCTCTTTATTGCAGCAGTTTTCAAATATTTCTTGAGAAAGATTTTAGAAAGGAAGTCTTAGTAAGTTATTCCATGCCTGAGAATACTTAATTAATTTGTAGTTTGGCTTGAATGCCAGCTGTCCCATTTCTTGCTAGCACCAGTGATGCTGATTACAGTCCAATACCCATGTGACAAGTCATTTTCCCTTTCTAGAAGTTTTAAGAACTGTTTAATTTATTTATTCATCCAGTACGTACTGCTGACTAAATTCCATCTTATGCACTCAAGACAGGGCAATGATCTAGGTAGGCTTACTTCCTGCTCTTACAGTTAGCTGATCATGCAGTGGGAGAGAGAGACTCGCAGTTTCCTAATGATCAAGTCAAAGAATATATCTTTTTACATGCTTTATGTTGGACATTCAGCAGGTTCTTTAATTTTTTTTTCTTTTTTTAGGTTCTTTCCCTTAGAAATGTAATCTTAAGGAACAGGAAATCACTTATATTGTGTTTTAATGATTTTATTTGCTTTTTTTTTCTTTCATAAACTTTGTCTTGCTAAAGTTAAAATTTTGCATTAATCTTTTGTGTCTCTTACATTTATTGTATTATCTGTTTTATTTATTTTGTTCTAAAATTTGGATCAGTTGACTTTATCACATAATCAGGTTGATTTTATTTTATCTGAACATGTTATATATGCTCATTGTTGTCTCTTACTATTCATTCATTATAGTATCATATTAATTTTTTCCACATAATATCTATTTTAATCTCTTTGAGGCCCCTATTTGAAGTTTTGTGATACATGGCCTTTTTTCATTGTGGTTATCATTTGTTCCATTTTTGGTGTTTATTTTTACTTGGTCTCTGATTTCTCTTTAGATGATCTGGGAAACTTAGCTGTATTTTCAAATTTTAAAATGAAGTGTAAAAGCCACGTAAGAGCCCTGGGCCTGATCCAGGCTTTTTGACTCGTGCACTTGACTGGAGGGTGAGAGGAGGCTTCTGGCTGCTGACCTGAGTCAAAGGGCCACTAGCTGTCAGAGTATGACGATCTTTTCTATGGAGTACAAATAACCAAAAAACTATGGAAATTCTCCCAAGAGAGTTTATTATTTTGTAATAAATCCCCTTTAAGTATTATGCCTGGGGAGTTGTAGGCTGAATTGCTGCCAGGCATTATGTATTGCGAGTGTATGTGTGTGTGTGTGTGGTAGGATAGGAGGATCACATTTGTGAAACAAAACATTACAATAAATGTTCTTGTTTCTACTGCATATCTCACTGCTCTTTTCCATCATACTTAACAACTTATTTTTCCGAAGTTCTGAAAGTATTTCTTGCTTTCATCCTAGGTTTTATAACCCTTCTCTTCTGTATCTTCGGCTTCCTTGGGTCATAGACATTAAATCTCCTTCATCCAGTTTTATTTTCTGTTTGCTAAAATATGTATTCTGCTGATGGCTCCAAACATATTTTCCTCATCACTGTGGATAGATTTCTTTCTAGATGAATTCACTACCAATTTTACGATAAGGTAGGTAAGGAGATAAATGCCTATGGGTTCTGTTTGTCTGTCTGCTGGAAATAGAAACTGGGAAAGGTTGGCTCTGGCTGCTGTTTCTACCATTGTTGTTTTACAGTTTTTAAGTGATGGGTGGTGTTTGTGGTCTCAACATTCTTTTTTTGTAAAGGATATGATTGTACAGAAATGAGAATATCAGGCTGTAAGTTAGAGTCAATGGGAAGGAAAGGAAAGAAATAAAGCAGGTATTCATTTTTAATTATTTATTAGATTTTGAACAAATACTAATAGCAAGTTTCATGTAATACTACTGGCACCCCTGTGATATCAGTTATTATTGTATCCAGCTACAGTTTCTAAAGAATATTTCCAAAATCTTACACTTTCATAGTGTGACATGTGGCTCATTTGAAGTCATGTCACATCCTATAATTATTTGTCTGTATCCTTCCATTTCTCCCCTACTCAGCTGCCACGAAATTGGAGGGTCTTAGAGGGCAGGATTTATGTGTGGTTAATGTTGTTTCCCAGAATACTCTTCACAGCTAGGAACAAAACATCCGCAGCAAGTGCCTTTAAATTAAAAGTAATTAATAATTTAGTATCTTAGCTGCATAATACTAGACTCCCTCAAGTAAAAATAAACTAAGATTGGGAGAAGTGAGGACTCTGCAACCATATGTAAGTTATCTAGTTTTATATTTGCTTGTAAAGAAATGGTATATTCTGCTCATGACTTCTCAATATAAATATTTCTTAATAATTGAACAAATAAATTCAATAATTAAACAAAAATGTATTAGGAAATTTTATATGCTCAGCCCATTTTTAAACACTAGAAATATAGACAAAACAAATAACATCACTACCCTCATTTGTGTGAGTTTAATTGCACTCTATATAAACATCAGATGCAAACAAAAGTCAAAAATAAATTAACAAATGGAGTAACATCTTTGAATTTCTAAATACAGGAATGCAAAGTAGAGAAACATGTATACAATAAAAATGGAATAGAAATTTAAATGCTATGTTCCTCCCAGTTCATCAAAGAGTTCCCTAAAGAAAGGACAACAGTGTCAATTTGGAGAAAATTGTGGAAAAATCGGGCTTCCCAGGTGGTACTAGAGATAAAGAACCTGCCTGCCAATGCAGCAGACATAAGAGACGCAGGGAGATCCCTGGAGGAGGGCATGGCAAACCACTCCAACATTCTTGCTTGGAGAATCCCATGGACAGAGGAGCCTGGTGGACTTCAGTCCATGAGGTTGCAAAGAGTCAAACATGACGGAAAGTGACTTAGCATGCACACACACAGAAAAATCAAAGGTACTCCCAAAATGCTGTAAAAAAAGAGGCAGATTTCTTCTTTTAAAAATGTTAGTTCTAAATAAGGAGACCGTGAAAAAAGAGATAAAATTCAAGCACTGAAATTTATGAATTATGAATCAAATAGAAAGACTATATATTCATATATAGTATTTAAACTTTGTAATAAACTACAGTAAAGTTAATGTGGCACTTTTGTATTGATATATAATGACATTATCTTACTGTATCTAGCAGTATCTATTAGATATGAGTGTTAAATAACATACTTGTAGTAAGACTAGTGATGAAGTATGAAAAACACTGACTTTGGCACCTAATACAATTTAGTTTTCTTCTCTACTGTTTAGCTATAAATGCTATGTGATTTGCAGAAAAGTGTTCAACCACTCAATATGAAAAATAGAACAGCATTTTTCCCTTAAAAAATTACCCTGAGGATTAAGTACATGTATGTTTATAAAGCTCTTAATATAGGCACCTGATTTAATGATAAAGATACAAATATTGACAATTAAAATCCTACATATACATTTTTGTCTTTTTTGTAATCTTTCATTCTGAAATTAATAAACATTAATAATACTGAATTTCCAGTCATCACACCCACCTACAAGGAAGCAAGCTCCACATCTTAAAAACACAAGAGCCCTTGTTCTTGCACTCAAAGTGTTCTTTTCCCTTAATATTGACAGTCACTCCAGAGTTAAGATTTTCTGTGCTCTATCAGTGCACTTCCATTTTTATGGTTTTCTCCCACACCTGTTTTCTTCTCTATGTGATGGGTCCTTGAGGAGCTTAAAACTCACAGCATGTGCTCATCATCCTAGATATTGGAGCACTTGAAGCAATGTAGAGTGTGTTGGAGATGGTAAGTAGGTTTTATCTCATGATGCCAACTTTGAATGATGGGTAAAGACTGCATAAATTGCTCTGCTGAGAATCGGAGAATGCGCTAAACTCTGCAGGAGGGACTCAGCATTTTCCAAAGAGTGGGGGGAGGAGGAGTGTCTGACTTGCCAGGTCCTTGACATCCCCCAGAGATTATGACTGCCATGAACAATGGTGAAAAGAAGGAACTGGGAGCGGCCTCACTGAGAGTGAAGCAGCAGAGTGAGAATGGGTTCTAAATTCCTAGAATGTGGAAATATTGAGAGTCTTGTGGTGGAAAAATGAGATGAAATGGTCTTTAAGCTGGGAATCTTTGGGGACTGATTTTAGGCATCATTCCACCGCTTTGTTGTTACCTCGCAGCTATGTTATTAAATTGCTAGTAGTCAGCCTTACCCACAGTATAATTTAATAGGCTAAGACAACATTGTCTTAGCCTTGAGTTGTCAGGTCCTTAAATTCTCGTTGCAAAATGGTATTATTTGCTTCAAGTTAGGACAGATTCAGGCTAATGTCATAATGAAGATGATATCAGAAGGAGTGATGTTTTTGTTTCTCTCTTGCGTATAACCTTAGGCTCCAAAATACATAATTTATTCATTATTTGAGTTGTTAATCCAATATGTGAAGTGTGAAGACGGTGTCTGAGAAGGGTAGTAAAATATTTGGCACTGAGATGGAGACAGAAAATAAAAGGAAAGAGAATTGGATGTCATTACAGACAAATGTTAACACCATTTGACTTTTGGAGGGCATAATCCTTTCCTATTTATGTTCTTCTGGATATAGAACATACGTCTTTCAGGACTATCTCATGTCCTATTTAATAATACAAGTGTGCCTCAGTGTTGCTATGAAGACAAAGTGAAGTTTTTAATTTATGCCTTCCCAGATAACAACCAAAGAAATAAACAACAACAACAACAAAGACAGTAATAGAAACTGACATGTTAGTTGCTCAGTTGTGTCCAACTCTATGCAGTTCCATGGATTGTAGCCTGTCAGGATCCTCTGTCCATGGAATTCTCCAGACAAGAATACTGGAGTGGGTTGCCATTCTCTTCTCAAAGGGATCTTCCCGACACAGGTATGGAACCCAAGTCCCACACATTGTGGGCAAGATTCTTTGCCATCTGAGCCACAAGGGAAGCCCTAGAAACAAATGAGTGATTTCCAAATAGCACACCATTCTTTGTAGGTAAAATTTAGGTTATTAAACTAGTAAACTATAGAATAGATGAATTATCACAAGAACCAATCATACATGTCAGTATTTTTCATTTACTTTTGACAAATGTTTGAACTGTTGGAACTTTGAACTATTATACAATTTTTAAATTTTCTTTATATTATTTTTTTAAATGACATTATAATATAATCAAAAAAGATGTTTCAACTCATTGAATAGAAGATTTAGGTGCATACATACACGTTTAATTATGTCATTGTTTTATGATATCATTTTTATAGTGATAAGCATAGAACAGTGTCTGTGACATAGCAAGTTCTCAAAACATATTTGTTCAACGCATGAGTGACTTATTCTCTTGATTTATTTTCTAATTTTCAATTACCTTATAGTATTCTGGACAGAAACTGACATTAGCTCTAAAGCTAACAAAAAATCAGGATAGAGATGTGTATTTCTTGTCTTATAAATCAGTCCATAGTCTATAAATAATCAATAGCTATAACTTATATTAAAAATATCTTTAAGCTGTTAGTGGTGGTAACGGTTTTATAGCCAACAGAGGGAGGATAGGAGATCAATATGATTCAAGAAGCAGATGGAGGATAACATTACTAAGATTAGCTACAGAAGAAAAGCAATAAATAGCATCTGTATTTTCAATTTAAATAAAAATTGGATTACAGCACAACTCTGTGCCTGCTTTGTCCCTGAAGCATTATTTTGGATGTTAGCAAATATCGGAGCTTTTTATACAGGAGGAAATGTTGGCCAGATTGATAATTATGGAAGTGAAAAACATATCAGGAGTATTACATTTTTATTCTTATATATTATAACAGAGAATAGAGTACCAAAAGGGAAACTCGTCAGTTATACAGATTTGAATCATTGAAAGTTCTCACAAGACTCTTCTGGACCTACTCACATAACGCTTTATTCACATGTAGAATACAGTGGACCTAGGACAAAATTGCATGTCCATAACGGAGGCCGAGTAGTTTTCTGGTGTAGCTCTTCAGGGTGCTGTTGTGTTGCACAGCATGACTTTTTGTTCAAAAATGAATTATCACCAGTGTGAAGAAGGAATCTTGGTTTCAGGGAGCCCAGATGAAAGTTTTCAGTGTGGCCTTTGATAGACCACTGGCCTTGCATCCAGGCCAGACTGTGTAGCCTGTTAAACTAGCATAAACTATTGATCCGTATATCCCTAAACAATATAGACAAACTAATCTTGGTGCCAGCTTGAGAGTATCAAACTTTAAACTGCATATAAAGGAAGTACTAACCAGGCCCTGTTGACCATACTTGGATCAAAAGTCAAGACTAGACTTCCAGGAGTCTCAGAGATAAATATAGTGATACCTCAAGTAAATCATATGATAACCTTAAACACCAAGCTTGCACAGTTAGAAAAATCCGTACCTAAATCAGCATGGGTAACTTGAATACCTCGGAATTTGACTGTCTTCACTGTGTTTAGCATTTGGTGAAGGAGAGACAGATGAGTCATCTGTCTAGAGGAAGAGTTTACTGCTTTTTTTTAGGAAAGATGCCAAATAACATGAGAAATGTACAAGGTAATTAATTGTTGTTTTACTATATTATTACCACTGGAGTAAACAGAGAGATTCCTAGAAGTGATAGCACTTAAGATGGACCTTGAACAACCAAAACCTTTGTAGTGATTGTATATAAAAATGACCAGTAGTCTAGCTACCTTTCAGTGATAAAGTAGGGCCATTGCCACATCCTTTATACTGTAAAATGAAGCCAGATACTTAAGAATGTGAAAAGTATATCTGATGAAAATCCATTCAACAATATTTACTTTTCTACAGCATGTACTAGGTACTGGAACTGCAGTAAATAAGAACTAAATTCTGCTTCAGGAAATCCCTAGGATAATGCAAAAGCTAGGAGAAACAGACCAGCATGTTTACTGGGATAATGTGATGTCTTCTGGTGTATTTTTAGGTTAATGCAAGATCAGAGAGGCAGCAAGTGATACAAAGAATCAAAGAGCTTAATGTTATTAAGGAACAGGTTAATAACAAATTGAACCCCTTGGTACAGAGCTTTGAGTGAAGGTAGAAATTAGCATGAAAAAACCTTTCTTTGACTTGGCCCATGGGTATTGGTGTGGGGATATAAGGAGGCAAATTCTCAAAATTCACTGTCCATGAAGCTTAAGTGGAATAGACATTTCAGAGCAAGTTTACAGATGATAATTGTCCTCCTTCAATAAAGAACTTTGCATTAAAGCAACACTATAAGGTAGATAGTATTAATTTTCCAAAGTGAGGTGAGGAGAGTAAGTGATACAGGAGTACTGTCCCATCATCATTTTCCAAGCAACAGAGCTGGGATGTGAACTGAAAAAGTTTGATTTTAGAGTTTATGCTTTTAACTTAACTATCTTATGGGATGGAATATGTCTCCAGTATTTATACTACAATATATAAACAACATAAGGAAACTCATTAAAATATTAATAGTGGTTATGAACTTCCCTGATGGTTCAGATGGTAAAGAATCTGCCTGCAATGCAGGAAATCCAGATTCAATCCCTGGATGGGGAAGATCCCTTGGAGAAGGGAATGGCTACCCACTCCAGTGTTCTTGCCTGGAGCTACATTTCATGGACAGTGGAGCCTGCCAGGCTACAATCCATGGGGTCACAAAGAGTCAGACATAACTGAGCAGCTAACACTTTGGGCTTCCCTGGTGGCTCAGACAGTAAAGAATTTGCCTTCATTGTGGGAGACCTGGGTTTGATCCCTGGGTTGGGAAGATCCCCTGGAGGTGGAAATGGCAATCTACTCCAGTATTCTTGCCTGGAGAATCTCCCTGGGCAGAGGAGCTTGATGGGCTACAGCCCATGGGGTCACACAGAGTCGGACACGACTAAGTGACTAAGCACATACCACTGGAAGGTAGGTTATGTTTTATATTTAATTTATCTTAATATTTTGCATGTTCCTATATTTTTGTAATAAGCATTTATATTTTAAATTAAAGAAAACCAAATAAAATATTCAAATATTCCTCAACAAAATGATGACAACTAGATTTATAGAGGTAGATGATAGGTGGATTGATAGATAGATAGAGATAGCTATATACAGTTTCATTTATTGGATGTGTGTGTGTGTGTGTGTGTGTGTGTGAGTTGCTCAGTCATGTCCAACTCTGCGACCGTATGGACTATAGCCCTCCAGGCTTCTCTGTCCATGGGATTCTCCAGGCAAGAATACTGGGGTGGGTTGCCTTTTCCTCCTCCAGGGGATCTTTCCGACCCAGGTATCAAACCGGAGTCTCCTACATTGCAGGCAGATTCTTATCAATGAGCCACCTGGGAAGCTCATATGTATTATATGTATATAATACTCTACACTCTTTATTTGAATTTTTCCCAAGTAAGAGATAATGGATTAATAAATATGATAATATGAGAGGAATGAAAAGCAGGAATATAAGAGATTTACTGATAATCTCCTTATCAGGATCTAAGAGATGCAGGGGTAATAGTAAACAAAACTGGGACAAGCAGGTCTAGATAGCAGAATTAGTAAACTGAAATACAAACTAATATAAAGTTCAATTTTTAAATGCCATGGTATGGTTCTTTTTAATAATAAAATTATTTTTACAACTAAATTATTTTGCTGTTATAAGATTTGAATTCACTCAGATGATTGAGCTTTATGACATCAGAGCAGACCAAACATAAAATGAAAGGATATTCTATTTAATTTACTGCAATGGACCCTATTACTCTATAGATTTCAGAAAACCAAACCAAAGACATCGATCTTACCAGATTTTGCCTGTAGAACCACATGTGGGCATTACTTTCTTCTTGAGGTCCCTGGTGTTTGTTAGGTTTCCTGGCCTACGGGGAAGACTTCGTAACTAGCTGTAACTCTGGGTACTTATAAACCATAGAACATGTGTAGTTTCTTGGGAAGAGCTTTGTAGGCATTATTTCCATATTTGAAATAAAGTGTGACTCACTCATTCATGGCCGACTCTTTGTGACCCAACAGACTGTAGCCCATCAGTTTCCTCTGTCCATGAGATTTCCCAGGCAAGAATACTGGCATGGGTTGGCATTCCATTCTCAAGGAGATCTTCCCAACCCAGGGATCGAACCCACGTCTCCTGCCTTGCAGGCAGAGCCTTTACCTTCTGAGTCACCAGGGAAGCCCCTATTTAATAAAACCTTGTTGTTAATTGTGTGCTTATCATCCTCAGTAAAATTAAAATTATTCTCAAATATGACACACCAGGAATGGCCTTAATTGAACAGTCGATTGTTTCAACTATATAAATTAGAACAGTTTTTTTTTTTTTAATTGAACCTATACAACAGAGGATGGGATTGTTAGATGGTATCACTGATTTAATTTGGGCGAGCTCCAGGAGATGGTGAGGAAAGGAAAGGCTGTCGCGCTGCAGTCCATGTGGTCGCAAAGAGTCAGACACTACTTGGTGACTGAACAACAACCACATGCGTTATCCACATTGTCCTTAAAAATAAAGATGCATTAAAACTATTTTCCTAAATCTTAAAGTGCCAGTGAAAACAAATTACTATTTTATTAAGTTGCATTTCACTTTTCAAAACCATAATATGCATTATTGATGGTTAAATTGGATCATGAAGAAAGTAAAAAACATTTCATATTATGCTTTTCAGGAAAAAAAGTTATTTATAAATTTTTGTCTTTGAATTTCTAATTACTTGTCTTTGAAGACATAGTAATCTGTATCATCTAATCTTAGTCAAAGTTGTGACTTTACTCATAAGTTCATTTACCACATTTTATAATTGCTGCTGCTGCTGCTGCTAAGTTGCTTCAGTTGTGTCCGACTCTGTGCGACCCCATAGACGGCAGCCCACCAGGCTCCCCAGTCCCTGGGATTCTCCAGGCAAGAACACTGGAGTGGGTTGCCATTTCCGTCTCTATTTGCACATAATTATTGCAGTTATAATGCTCTAAGAAAGACTCCTCTTTGAATTCTGTACTGTTATATATTATTTTGACAGAGATTATAATTTGTCTCTTTTTTTGTTTTAGCAAAGTGGTTTTGATACCATGAACAGTCAGTAAAATACGTATAATAAAACATTTCTTTAAAGCAGTTTGCTTCTGAGCATGGTATAGTGAAAGTATAGATAAATATACTTTCAAAAGAGAACATGTAGGTTGAAACAGTGATGGAAAGTTTCATTATGGCCATTTACTGACCTTCTAGAAAGGAGTGATGATTTGAAGAAACAGAAGAACCACCTTCCAGACTAGAAATAGGATAAATACGGTTACTTGTAAACTGAAGAAACCAAGTGGAAGGTGCTGACCTGAGAAAGTGTGTTGAAAGTGATAAGAAATAAAATAGGAGTGTCATTTCTCATTCTTAGAAACAGGTTTATTCCTAGTGCTGGTCACATATGCAGATGTGATTTGAAGCTGATTTTGGATATTAAACTCTACCACTCATGTATTCCATTCCAGTCTGTTTTCAATTTGGAACCGAAAGCAGTTATCATAACAAGTCCATCATTTGATCTTCGACATGATTCAGAGAATCAATGTTTAGAGCATGTTTTCTAATCCTTTCTTATTATAACCTCCTTTGTTTGGTCAAGAAGGCACTATCCATATATAAGGCTTTTTTTTTTTTTTTTTACTAACAATAAGCGCTAATTGAGCAATAGCAATAGATATGAATTAAGTGGCATGAATGATCAAGAGTAAACGTCATCATGTTTGCCCTGTTGTCTTGTTCAGTTGCTAAGTTCTGTCCAGCTCTTTGTAACCTCATGGACTGCAGCATTCCAGGCATTCCTATTGTTTGCTGTCTCCTGGAGTTTGCTCAAACTCATGTCCGTCGAGTTGGTGATGCCATCCAACCATCTGATCCTCTGTGGTCCCCTTCTCCTCCTGCCATCAATCTTTCCCAGCATCAGTGTCTTTTCCAGTGAGTTAGTTCTTCACGTCAGGTGGCCAAAGTAATGGTGCTTCAGCTTCAGCATCAGTCTCTGGCCCAGAATAGCTTATAATGCACTTGAGAAGATAAGAAATGAACATAGGGAACCCTAGATGGAAATATTTATAGAGCCTACTTAAAAGATAAATTCCTTTGTATAAACTAAAGACACTATAGAAAGTCAGCAGTAAGAAAATAAATCAGTGAGGATCCAAAACCAAGAAGGACAATCCTACCACGAGCCAGGTACTAGGCTTAATGCTTGCTGGTATCACAAAATGGAATCCCTTAAAAGCTCAGGAGCCTGATCATTCCTGTTTCTCAGATAATGAAATTGATAATCAAAATTGTTAGCTCTATCAGTTTCTTTCCAATAACATGTGACAGAAAACCTAAATTTTCTGACTCTGTATTCCCAGTTACCCTACTTGCCTGTATTTCTAGTCTCTTTATACTTTAAAAACCATGAGAAATTGATAGGTTTTGATCTGGAATATACAGTAGGAATGGTATTTTAGCAGAGAAAGAAGGTAACAAAGAGGCCATTGGGAAAACCTGAAGGTGCTATCTGAATCATATACTTTGCTTTCTGCCCTAGTAAAGAGCAAAGTCAGTGCTATGGTCTCCTAGGCTTGGGAAATTATTACCTTGCCTCTAATTTATTCTGCTAAATAATCTAGGAGAAAGGACAAAGTTTCCCTTTCCATCTATAAGCTACTAGAAGCAGGACATCTTCAGTCCTAAACATCACCATCCGTGAAACTATAATGGTGGATCAAGCAATTCTGACGAAGTTGCAAAAGCCTAGTACAGAGATGAAAGAACTGAATTTAATCTCCTCAGGCTTTACTGTGCTTTTCCCATGACTTTCACTTGAGGGTTTTGCCTCATTGGGTATTCATTTCACACCTTCTGAATGGCAATCACAGTTCACTTGATACCAGAGTCCTTCTTGTGTTGTGCAAAGCCTGTTGCTTTAGGCGAACTTCAGAGAAGTATTAAAACACTATGAAGAAAGACCTTTCTTCTTTGGTCTTCAAAACAGCCCTATGAGGAGAGGTTTTGTTTTTTTTGTTTTTTTTAATTTTTAATTGGAGGATAATTGCTTTACATTGTTGTGTTGGTTTCTGCCTTAGAACAATGTGAATCAGCCGTAAGTATACTTGTATCTCCTCCCTCTTCAACCTCCTTCCCATCCCCAACTCATCCCACTCTTCTAGGCTGTTTCAGAGCACCAAGTTGAGCTCCATGTGTTATATAGCAACTTCCCACTAGCATCTATTTTAAAATGGTATCTGTCCCACCGTCTCCTTCCCCCACTGTATCCAAAAGCCTGTTGCCTCTGTCTGTGTCTCTATTCATCAGTACCATTTTTCTAGATCCCATCAGTTGAGTTCAGTTCAGTCGCTCAGTCTGGTCCAGCTCTTTGCGACCCCATGGACTGCAGCACACCAGGCCTCCCTGTCCATCCCCAACTCCCAGAGTTTACTCAAACTCATGTCCATTGAGTCAGTGATGCCATCCAACCATCTCATCTTCTGTTGCCCCCTGCTTCTCCTGCCTTCAGTCTTTCCTAGCATCAGCATCTTTTCCAGTGAGTCAGTTCTTCGCATCAGGTGGCCAAAGTATTAGAGTTTCAGCCTCAGCATCAGTTCTTCCAGTGAATACTCAGGACTGATCTCCTTTAGGATGGACTAGTTGGATCTCCTTGCAGTCCAAGGGACACTCAAGAGTCTTCTCCAACACCACAGTTCAAAAGCATCAGTTCTTCGGCGCTCAGCTTTCTTTGTAGTCCCATTCTCACACCCTTACATGACTACTGGAAAAACTGTAGCTTTGACTAGACAGACCTTTGTTGGCAAAGTAATGTCTCTGCTTTTTAAAATGCTTTCTAGGTTCGTCATAGCTTTTTTTCCAAGGGTCAAGAGTCTTTTAATTTCATGGCTATAGTCACCATCTGCAGTTGATTTTGGAGCCCCTAAAAATAAATTCAGGCACTGTTTCCACTGTTTCCCCATCTATTTGCCATGAAGTGATGGGACCAGATGCCATATGCTAGTTTTCTGAATATTGAGTTTTAAGCCAACTTTTTCACTCTCCTCTTTCACTTTCATCAAGAGGTTCTTTAGTTCTTCTTCACTTTCTGCCATAAGGGTGGTGTTATCGGCATATCTGAGGTTATTGCTATTTCTCCTGGAAATCTTGATTCCAGCTTGTGCTTCATCCAGTCCAGCATTCCTCACAATGTACTCTGCATATAAGTTAAATAAGCAGGGTGACAATATACATTCATTTTCTACTTTTGGAACCGGTCTGTTATTCCATGTCCAGTTCTAACTGTTGCTTCCTGACCTGCACACAGATTTCTCAGGAGGCAGATCAGGTAGGTGGTCTGGTATCCCCATCTCTTTAAGAACTTTCCCTAGTTTGTTGTGATCCACACAGTTAGAGGCTTTGGCATAGGCAGTAAAGCAGAAATAGATGTTTTTCTGGAACTCTCTCACTTTTTTGATGAGCCAATGGATGTTGGCAGTTTAATCTCTGGTTCCTCTGCCTTTTCTAAATCCATCTTTTACATCTGGAAGTTCATGGTTCATATACTGTTGAAGCCTGGCTTGGAGAATTTTGAGCATTACTTATATATGCATTATTATATGATATTTGTTTTTCTATTTCTAACTTACTTCACCTTGTATTACAGACTCTAGGTTCATCTACCTAACTAGAACTGACTCAAATTTGCTCCTTTTTATGTCTAAGTAATAACCCATTGTATATATGTACCACAGCTTCTTTATCAGTTCATCTGTCAATGGACATCTAGGTTGCTTCATGTGCTAGCTGTTGTAAGTAGTGCTGCAGTGAACATTGGGGTACATATGTCTTTTCCAGTTATGGTTTTCTCAGGGTATATGCAAAGTAGAGGGATTGCTGGGTCATATGATACTTTTATTCGTAGTTTTTTTTTTTTTTTAATAAATCTCCACAGTGGTTGTATCAATCTGCATTCCCACTAACAGTGCAGGAGGTTTCCCTTTTCTCCACACCCTCTCCAGCATTTATTTGTTATAGATTTTTTTTTATGATGTCCATCCTGACTGGTGTGAGGTCATTGTCATTTTGATTTACATTTCTCTAATAATGAGTGATATTGAACATTTTTTCATGTGTTTCTTGGCCATCTGTTGGCCCTGTCTTCTTTGGAGAACTGTCTGCTTAGGTCTTCTGCCCATTTTTGATTGGACTGTTTGTTTTTCTGGTATTGAGGTGTATGAGCTGCTTGTATATTTTGGAGATTAATCCTTTGTCAGTTGCTTTATTTGTAATTATTTTCTCCCATTCTGAAGATTGTCTTTTCATCTTGTTTATGGTTTCCTTTGCTATGCAAGAGCTTTTAAGTTTAATTAGCTTCCATTTGTTTGTTTTTCTCTTACTCTAGGAGTGGGTCATAGAAGATCTTGCTTCAATTTATGTCACAGAGCATTCTGCCTATGTTTGCCTGTAAAAGTTTTATCATTTCTGGTCTTATATTCAGGTCTTTTATCCATTGTGAGTCTATTTTTGTGTAGAGTATTAGGAAGTGTTCTAATTTCATTCTTTTACCTATAACTTTCCAGTTATTGAAGAGGCTGTCTTTCCTCCATTGTATATTCTTGCCTCCTTTGTCAAAGATAAAGTGCCCATAGATGCGTGAGTTTTTTGGGGCTTTCTGGGGAGGTTTTTTTAATCATCATTTAAAAAATGAGAAAATGTATGCTTATTTATTGTGCCATAATTCTTACTGCTATATCCTAATTCACTCTGAGCCACCTAATATTGCTTTTCCTCAGTTCCAGCATTTGGAAAGGTGAGCTCTAATCCTCTGGATGGGCAGGAATATGTTGAGTGCATTGATTCCAGTCTCCCCTATCTACAAAGACTGGTGGTACAGGCATATCTTGGAGTTATTATGGGTCTGGTTCCAGACTACTGCAAAAAAGCAAGTATCACAATAAAGTATCACTTTTTTTTCCAGTGCATATAAAGTTAAGTTTTGACTATATGGTAATTTATTAAGTGTGCAATAAATAGTATTATCTCTAAAAAAAGTTACATATTTTAAACATGCCTTATTACTAAAAAATGCTAACCATCATCTGAACCTTCAAGGAGTCCTAATCATTTTGTGATAGTAACATCAAAGATCACTGATCACAAATCACCATAATAAAAATACTGAAAAAGCTTGAAAAATTGCAAGAATTACCAAAATATGACACAAAGACACAAAGCAAAAGTTGTTGGAAAAATCTCACCGCTAGACCTGCTTGATGCAGAATTGACACAAACCTTCAACTAGTAGAAAGCATGATACATGTACAGTACAATGAAGTGAAGGTCCATAAAGCATGCAACCATATACCCAGTTTTCTATTTAATTTCGTGCCATGAGAATTAATTCATTCTTATAGTCTAGTTGCACTTAAAGAAGAAACACTGATTCATCCTATTAATGTACTGTTGTTCCTATTCCTTGGGTACTATCCTTGGCCTTTTTATTATAAAATTTGTCTTCCTCCTGGATAGCTTTTAACAACTCAGTAGCTAAGGATGCCTAAGTCTAAGTTCACAAGTGTTGCCCCTGGTAACAGTGGTTAACAAGGTGCAGTGATTCACAGCTTGGCAAGAGATAGGATATTTATGCTTAGATTTAGTAGCAGCCCAGTTTGAAAATATTAAAAGTGTTTTGTAAGTGACATTTGCAAGTTATTGTGGAAGCAGATTATGGGGAATCTGAAAAACTAACAATGTGACCCTTAATATTTGAGTTATTGGTCAAACTAGGAAACAGACATATTTTTCATTTTCCCTTTTTTATCACTTTTTTACACATTTTCTTTTCTATTTTTAATCTATCACCAAGTATTATGAATTATGCTTCCAAAATATATGTGTGAAAAATCAATTCCCCTCTATTATTCCACTACCTAATACAAACATCTGCTGCCTGTCACATAGATAACCTCAGTGACCTTCAAATTAGTCTTTCTGGTATTAATAATGTTTTGTGAGAATCAGATGTGTTAGTACTCACAAATCTTGCTTTTGTATACCGTAAGCACCCTATAAATGTTATCATGACTGTTTTATCTTTCTTCATTGAATTATTCCTGTAGAGTTCAGAATAATCATTTTAATGTTTAACATTTATTAATGTACAGGTAGTTCAAAATACAGGTTATCTATGTGACAGGCAGCAGAAGTTTATATTAGGAAATTAATTTTTCACAGATATATTTTGAAACCATAATTCATAATACTTGGTGATAGATAAAAAATAAAAAGATAATGTATGAAAAGGTGATATAAAAGGGAAAATGAAATTCCTCTAACAGAAGAACATGCCAGTCCCCTGGCCCGTCACTGCCCAAACCACATCCTGCTGTAGCAGAGGTTTTTTAATTTGTTAATTTTCTCTGTATTGAGAAGGGGACGACAGAGGATGAGATGGCTGGATGGCATCACTGACTCGATGGACATGAGTATGAGTGAACTCCGGGAGTTGGTGATGGACAGGGAGGCCTGGCGTGCTGCGATTCATGGGGTCACAAAGAGTCAGACACGACTGAGCGACTGAACTGAACTGAACTGATGCATGATACTCTTATATTGCAGCTCACTGTTTTTCACATTTACATATCATCTGTTGATTTCTCATCATGGTTTACTGTGGCCTGGCTTGTCTACTGCTTTCCTCACTTCCTCTCCCTCTAGCTCTCCAGGTTTTTTAAAAAATATTAAAATTATTATTATATCTGTGCTGCTGCTGCTAAGTCACTTCAGTCGTGTCCGACTCTGTGCGACCCCATAGATGGAAGCCCACCAGGCTCCCCCGTCCCTGGGATTCTCCAGGCAAGAACACTGGAGTGGGTTGCCATTTCCTTCTCCAATGCATGAAAGTGAAAAGTGAAAGGTAAGTCGCTCAGTTGTGTCCGACTCTTCGCGACCCCATGGACTGTAGCCTACCAGGCTCCTCAGTCCATGGGATTTTCTAGGCAAAAGTGCTGGAGTGGGGTGCCATTGCCTTCTCCGATTATATCTGTAATAAGCATTATATTCTTATAAACATGTATTGGTCCCTGAGATCAGTCTTCCTTGTCTCTATAACCTTTTAGTTTTCCTAAATGCAATAATACATTTATCCTGTTTCTTTGCCTGATTTTCTTTGAAGTCATCTTTATTTATACTTAACACTTTTACCACAGGCATAAGTCTATCTGTGCCTTCCTTATGCTCTGATATGCGCTTTCCTTTTTTATTTATGTATTTATGCAAGTATATATGAATATATGCATATATTTAGGAGAGACAGAGAGTGTTGGCTTAAAAATTTAGTAGTTTTGGTTCACAATGAGTTAAACCCATCAAACCCAACTTTGCAAAGGTAATTTTCTGTTATCTCCTAAGTAGTTTCAGAAATATGAATTAGCTTTACCTACTTCACAAATCTGAAATTAAAACAGATAAAATTAGAACAAAATTATTCCTTCTTAAAGGATAGAAATTAATTAAGATTAATATCTAGTTTATTAGTGTTGAATTATACGTTCTCTGTTTCTCCTTAGTTTATGAGGTTTGGGGTCATTCTAGAGTTTCTTTTTATTTTTTTTTTAGAGTTTCTTTTTAATGTTAACATACTGGCATTTTGCATAAAAGATAACAGCAGAGCTTTTAAGGCATAATCTCATAATGGCATTAACATTTCTCAGCTGTATAAAAAGAGGTCTGTGTATTTATTTCTAATGTTCATGAAGTAGTAAATTGTCGGAAATATTGGAATATAGCTATAATGTGCATAGAATAAAAACAGAAACATCTATTCAAAAGTTATGGCTTTTATTACTTGGAAACATGTTACTTGGAGGGCATATATTTGCATAATTAGAGAAAATATCCTGCCAGACACGTTACCAAATGATAGGAGGAAAATGTATGGAAGGAAAATAAAAAAGGAAATGAAAAAATGAATGACATTCATTAACCATCCTTTGATAACCTAGATACCATCTGACTTTAATATTTCCTCCAGATAAAATCCTAAAATTGTAACAAAACCACAGGCCAATTTTTGCAGAGTAAAACTTCTCAAATTATGTTTGAGTAAGATCATAATATCTTTCCAGATTTAAAGTTTAGAAAATTTTGTTTTTACACTGCTTTATTTGTGTATAATAATTTTCTGAATTATCAGCAAATTTTATTGCTTATGTATTTCCAAGTTTAGGAGCTATTTCTAGTTTATATCTTTCTCTTCCTTTATTTTGAAATAAAAGAAAAAATGACAGGCATGATCTTCTTTGCCAGTATCCTTGATGACATGTTTTTTTCTCAAAAGTTTCAATATTTGCATTTGCTTCAAATTTGCACTTGCTCCAAGGTTATGCTTAGTCTTTGTTCACTATTTAGTTCATCCACAAAAGGACTATATCTGTTCACAATGAAAAGAAGTGAGTCTCATAGAACTTAAAGGGAAATATTTAGGTCAGCTTTCTCTAATCATAAAATTTATGTCAGCAGAACAGACTATATGTTTTAGATTTTAGGTATGGAGAAAATCTTTCAGATTAACTATAGTTTCTTCCATTTGTTTTTACTTAAATACAGAACTTCTTTTGCTCTGCTTTTTCCTGTTATTGTAAAATGTTAATTAATCCAATCAAATGTGTTTGGTTAAAGAAATAACTGTCATAGTTCAAATCTTGGAATTTAAATGGATTATCTGTTTTGTAGACATTAGATTAGCTTGAGAGAGTGGTAGTGCTGACACAGTCCAGTTTATTTTCATTCTCCAGGATTTTTAACCTAAATGAAACTGATCAGATTGTGGATGAAAAAAATGTTACATTTAAGGCCGGGGGGGTACATAGGTCATCTTTTGCTAAATAAACCAAAATGTCACTCTACTTCAATCTCCATACATTCTCTCTGCCTTTTCTTCTTTAGATAATGGCACCTAAAATAATGGTACATAAGACATATGAGGTTGAGTTTTTTCATCATCATGGCATCTTCTTTTTGAGCTTGGTGTATATAATGTTCATTAAAATTTATCTGAACAATAATAGAGTACAAAAAGCTCATTTATTGGAACCTCTTTTCTCCAAATACATGTATCTATATTCTTACTCCATACACACTAATTATTTCTTTAACAGGGAAACCCAAAATCAATGTATCCAATATTGAACTCATAATTTTTCTTCTGAAACCTATTCTTTAAAAAAAAAAAAATTATCGGTGTTCAGTTGATTTGCAGCATAGTATCAGTTTCAGGTGTTCAGTTCAATTCAGTCACTCAGTCATGTCTGACTCTTTGCGACCCCATGAATCGCAGCATGCCAGGCCTCTCTGTCCATCATCAACTCCCAGAGTTCACTCAAACTCATGTCCATCGAGTTGGTGATGCCATCCAGCCATCTCATCCTCTGGCGTCCCCTTCTCCTCCTGCCCCCAATCCCTCCCAGCATCAGAGTTTTTCCAATGAGTCAACTCTTCGCATGAGGTAGCCAAAGTACTGGAGTTTCAGCTTTAGCATCATTCCTTCCAAAGAAATCCCAGGGCTGATCTCCTTCAGAATGTACTGGTTGGATCTCCTTTAAGTCCAAGGGACTCCAAAGGGTCTTCTCCAACACCACAGTTCAAAAGCATCAATTCTTCAGCACTCAGCTTTCTTCACAGTCCAACTCTCACATCCATACATGACCACTGAAAAAACCATAGCCTTGACTAGATGGACCTCTGTTGGCAAAGTAATGTCTCTGCTTTTCAATATGCTATCTAGGTTGGTCATAACTTTTCTTCCAAGGAGTAAGCGTATTTTAATTTCCTGGCTGCAGTCACCATCTGCAGTGATTTTGGAGCCCAAAAAAATAAAGTCTGACACTGTTTCCACTGTTTTCCCATCTATTTCCCATGAAGTGATGGGATCAGATGCCATGATCTTCAGTTATATATACATATATGTATCCACAGTTTAAAAGAATTATTTTCCCATATAGGCCATTACAGAGTACTGAGTGAAGTTCCCTATGCTATACAGTAGGTTCTTATTAGTTAACTACTTCATGTATAGTAGTGTGTGTATGTCAATCCCAGTCTCCCAATTTATTCTTTTTCTCACTTTTCTCAATATGTACATTCAGTTTCCCAAGTCAGAAATCTAGAAGTCATCCATGGCAATATTCCATTCCCTTACCAATTCAAGTAAGATGTTACAGAAAAACCCAAAGGAACTTTTTAGCCAATCCAATATGATGTCAAGTTTATTGACTCTCCATTATAATTAGTACCCAGGTCTATATACTGGATCTCGAGCTTCTCTGTCAACATCATGAGAGTCAGGGACACGACCATTTCTCACCTTGAGTATTGTAATATCATGCCTTTCTCCAACCGCAAAACAACTGCTGTACCATTTTTCTTAAAATGAAAATGCTTACCATGGGTTTCATTTTATGGTGTCTCCATACCTCTTTATTACTCTCTAGCCTTACTTCATGGAATTTTCTTACAATAAGCACTAGATTAATAACCCTTTTTCAGCTATTATAAATCTCTAAGCATATCCTGATACAGGGTATTACACACGATCTCTTTTCTTGTAATGCTCTCCCTTCTCTCCTTACTCATCTCTCAATTACTCATCTACCATTTAGCATAAATTTCACTTCCTCAGAAAGCTTATTTTTACTTTGATAATATAGTCCCTCTCAGCTTTATAATCCTAAATCATTCTGCAAGTTTCTTTTAAATTAATCATTTGCATAATTACAATTTTAGTATTTGTCAGTTCAACTATACTCTATGCCTCATGAAGACAGAGGTTAGCTCTGTGAACATAGACTTATTTTGTTACATTTCCTTTAAGATAACACAAAATCCACAAACAAAATTTTAAAGAGAACTGTATTAAATTCAGTGTTAAGAAAAAGACCACTGAGATCATGAATATTCACATCCATTAAGAGGTCATAACTTCCCAATGATTTATTCTTAAAGTGTATTTCAGAAAAATGTTATAGTTTTCTTCATGTAAAATTCATTATTATCAATTTCAGGCAAATCACTAATTCTGCCTGCTGATTTATGTTTATCTGATTAACACCACTCTGGTTATCTAGCAAAATCATTTCAAACCTCTTTCATTCTCAGTAAACTTCAGAAGAGCACAACTGTCACAAAATTTGTCCCCCAATTCTGCAGATACTGTCTCCTTTACAGAAAAAAGAGAGAAAGCATCAGAAGAGAATTGCCACAATTTTTCACAGGAATAAAAACCTGCCAACAATCTGCCTAGATTTTTCTCATTCCACTTTGAGATAGAGGAGACACACTTGCCCCTTCCTGGGGCCAGTACTTCTGCCTATAATTTGATTTTTCCTTCTGACTCTTGTCCATCAAGTTTTTTCTTTTCAAAATAATTTTTTAACACAATGGCATATAAGTTGTTACTATCTCCCATTTGTTTAAAAGAAGTTTTCTTCGTAACAGTCACCAAAACTACCCCAATGTTCACTTCCATCTCTGTGAAGTATACAAAAACAAAATTAATCTTTTAAATTAATCAAAAATAATTCTTTCAGAATTTAAGAGTCGTCAAAGAGGTGTCTACGATGTCGGTAACATTTTTTCTCTTTATCGAGGTCCTGCCTATGCCTCTAGTTTTACAAGATGAATATTCATCAAGATATATACTTGTGAGATGCACACCTTCCTGGGTGGATATCATACTTAATAACAATTAAAAAGGGGAAAATGTCCTTCATTCTTCATCTCCCACAAGCTATCGTGCCCTTTCACAGCACAGGTTCTTAGAAGTGTTGTATTAATTTTTTCAATCCTCACTAAACTAAAATTTGGCTTCTGTTCCTATCACATTACTAAAACTGCACTTCTGTGAGAAATGATGCAATCAACTTACTTTCATTCTCCTATCCCTGGATCTCCCATCAACATTTGACATTGCTGAAGCACCTCTTCCTTCTTCAAGCTGCTTCCTCCCTTGTCTTCCATGATTCCATGCAGTCTGTTCCTTTGATGTGTCTCTGGTTGCTGTTTTTCATCTTCTTTTCAAGTTATAGTTCTGTATAGTTACTGTTGTGTCCGACTCTTTTGCAACCCCCGTGGACTGTAGCCTGCTAGGCTCCTCTGTCCATGGGATTTTGCAGGCAAGAACACTGGAGTTGGTTGCCATTTCCTTCTAGAGGGGCTCTTCCTGACCCAGAGACCAAACCCATAGTCTCCTACGTTGCAGGCTGATTCTTTCTGCCGAGCCACTAGGGAAGGCCCACCCTTTCAGATTCAGTTCAGTTCAGTCACGCAGTCATGTCCTACTCTTTGCGAGCCCATGAAACACAGCACACCAGGCCTCCCTGTCCATCACCAACTCCCGGAGTCCACCCAAACCCATGTTCATCAAGTCGGTGATGCCATCCAGCCATCTTATCCTCTGTCGTCCCCTTCTCCTCCTGCCCTCAATCTTTCCCAGAATCAGGGTCTTTTCAAATGAGTCAGTTCTTCGCATCAGGTGTCCAAAGTACTGGAGTTTCAGCTTCAACATCAGTCCTTCCAATGAACACCCAGGACTGATCTCCTTTAGGATGGAATGGTTGGATCTCCTTGCAGCCCAAGGGACTCTCAAGAGTCTCCTCCAACACCACAGTTCAAAAGCACCAATTCTTTGGCACTCAGCTTTCTTTATAGTCCAACTCTCACATCCATACATGACCACTGGAAAAACCAAAGCCTTGACTAGACGAACTTTGCTGACAAAGTAATGTCTCTCCTTTATAATATGCTGTCTAGATTGGTCATAACCTTCTTTGCAAGGAGTAAGCATCTTTGAATGTCATAGCTGCAATCCCCATCTGCAGTGATTTTAGAGCCCAGAAAAATAAAGTCTCTCACTGTTTCCACAGTTTCCCCATCTATTTGCCATGAAGTGATTTGACCAGATGTCATGATCTTAGTTTTCTGAATGTTGAGCTTTAAGCCAACTTTTTCACTCCCCTCTTTCACTTTCATCAAGAGACTCTTTAGTTCTTCTTCACTTTCTACCATAAGGGTGGTGTCATCTGCATATCTGAGGTTATTGATATTTCTCCTGGCAATCTCGATTCCAGCTTGTGCTTCCTCCAACCCAGTGTTTCTCATGATGTACTTTGCATAGAAGTTAAATAAGTAGAGTGACAATATACAGCCTTGATGTATTCCTTTTCCTATTTGGAACCAGTCTGTTGCTCCATGTCCAATTCTAACTATTGCTTCCTGACCTGCATACAGGTTTCTCAAGGGGCAGGTCAGGTGGTCTGGTATTCTCATCTCTTTCAGAATTTTCCACAGTTTATTGTGATCCACACAGTCAAAGGCTTTGGCATAGTCAATAAAGCAGAAATAGATGTTTTTCTGGAACTCTCTTGCTTTTTCCATGATCCAGCGGATGTTGGCAATTTGATCTCTGGTTCCTCTGCCTTTTCTAAAACCAGCTTGAACATCTGGACATTCACAGTTCACATATAGCTGAAACCTGGCTTGGAGAATTTTGAGCATGACTTTACTAGCGTGTGAGATGAGTGCAATTGTGCGGTAGTTTGAGCATTCTTTGGCATTGCCTTTCTTTGGGATTGGAATGAAAACTGACCTTTTCCAGTCCTGTGGCCACTGCTGAGTTTTCCAAATTTGGTGACATGTTGAGTCCAGCACTTTCACAGCATCATCTTTCAGGATTTGAAACAGTTCACCTGGAATTCCATCACCTCCACTAGCTTTGTTCGTAGTGATGCTTCCTAAGACCCATTTGACTTCACATTCCAGGATGTCTGGCTCTAGGTGAGTGATCACACCATTGTGATCATTTGGCTCATGAAGATCTTTTTGTATAATTCTTCTGTGTATTCTTGCCACCTCTTCTTAATATCCTCTGCTTCTTTTAGGTCCATACCATTTCTGTCCTTTATCGAGCCCATCTTTGCATGAGATGTTCCCTTGATATCTCTAATTTTATTGAAGAGATCTCTAGTCTTTTCTATTCTAATGTTTTCCTCTATTTCTTTGTATTGATCGCTGAGGAAGGCTTTCCTATCTCTCCTTGCTCTTCTTTGGAACTCCTCATTCAAATGGATATATCTTTCCTTTTCTCCTTTTCTTTTCACTTCCCTTCATTTCACAGCTATTTGTAAGGCCTCCTCAGACAGCCATTTTGCTTTTTTGCATTTCTTTTTTGGGGATGGTCTTGATTCCTGTATCCTGTACAATGTCATAAACCTCCATCCATAGTTCATCAGGCTATAAGGCTTTATATTAAACTCCTCTGAGTAATGGTCTTAACTTTCTAACTTCATTCTATACCTTTCTTTTAGTCAGTCAGCTCTACCTCTAAGATTTTGATTGTTATCTGTGTTATGATTTCAAGACTAATTTTTTTTCTGGCCCAGAATTCCCCACTCAGTTTTAGACCCTTTTGCTAGATGTTTACTTTATGCTTCCACAATTGCCAATATCCGCTGGATCATGGAAAAAGCAAGAGAGTTCCAGAAAAACATCTATTTCTGCTTTATTGACTATGCCAAAGCTTTTGACTGTGTGGATCACAATAAACTGTGGAAAATTCTGAAAGAGATGGGAATACCAGACCACCTGATCTGGCTCTTGAGAAATTTGTATGCAGGTCAGGAAGCAACAGTTAGAACTGGACATGGAACAACAGACTGGTTCCAAATAGGAAAAGGAGTATGTCAAGGCTGTATATTGTCACCCTGCTTATTTAACTTCTATGCAGAGTACATCATGAGAAACGCTGGACTGGAAGGAACACAAGTTGGAATCAAGATTGCCGAGAGAAATATCAATAACCTCAGGTATGCAGATGACACCACCCTTATGGCAGAAAGTGAAGAGGAATTCAAAAGCCTCTTGATGAAAGTGAAAGTGGAGAGTGAAAAAGTTGGCTTAAAGCTCAACATTCAGAAAACGAAGATCATGGCATCTGGTCCCATCACTTCATGGCAAATAGATGGGGAAACAGTGGAAACAGTGTCAGACTTTATTTTTCTGGGCTCTAAAATCACTGCAGATGGTGACTGCAGCCATGAAATTAAAAGACGCTTACTCCTTGGAAGGAAAGTTATGACCAACCTAGATAGCATATTCAAAAGCAGAGACATTAGTTTGCCAACAAAGGTTCATCTAGTCAAGGCTATGGTTTTTCCTGTGGTCATGTATGGATGTGGGAGTTGGACTGTGAAGAAGGCTGAGCACCGAAGAATTGATGCCTTTTGAACTGTGGTGTTGGAGAAGACTCTTGCGAGTCCCTTGGACTGCAAGGAGATCCAACCAGTCCATTCTGAAGGAGATCAGCTCTGGGATTTCTTTGGAAGGAATGATGCTAAAGCTGAAACTCCGGTTCTTTGGCCACCTCATGGGAAGAGTTGACTCATTGGAAAAGACTGATGCTGGCAGGGATTGAGGGCAGGAGGAGAAGGGGACGCCAGAGGATGAGATGGCTGGATGGCATCACTGACTCGATGGACGTGAGTCTGGGTGAACTCCAGGAGTTGGTGATGGACAGGGAGGCCTGGCATGCTGCAATTCATGGGGTCACAAAGAGTAGGGCACAACTGAGCGACTGAACTGAACTGAACTGAACTTACTCTTTCAGAGGTATTTCCAAGTCATATCCAATATTAGATTCATTCACCATCCTCTCCTCTTTGCCAGATGTTGTCTTTATACCATCAAAGTGAAAAGTGAAAGTCATTCAGTTGTGTCCAACTCTTGGCGACCCTATGGACTTGCCAGGCCAGAATACTGGAGTAGGTAACCTTTCCCTTCTCTAGGGAATCTTCTCAATCAGGGACTGAACCCAGGTTCAAGCAGATTCTTCACCAGCTGTGCCACAAGGGAAGCGCATATACCTTCAAACCACATCACATTAGGTCCTCTTCCATTGTGCTCTATTTCAGTGAACTATCTCTCAGTATCCTCACAGAGTCATCCATTATAATACTTCCCATCCATTTTTATAAGTCAGAAGTTGGGAGGTCAACCTTGACACCTTTCTTCCTTACCCTCACATGCAGTATTCCACAAAATTCCATAATTTTTACCTGGAAACTGTTCCTCATCATATCATGTTATGATCTCTCAAATAGACAATTGTAATTCCTTTCTAAGTGATTTTTCATTCTCTGAAAACTCCTCCAATCCATTTTCTGTATTGTAGAGTGATTGTTTTGAAAGGCAGGTGTGATCATAATATTCTCTACTCACTTAATTGCCAACTCATTTAGGTTAAACTCCAGATCCTTTAATACTACCTGTCTCACTAGTCTTCATTTAATTCCTCTCTCCTCACAAGGGAACTTTATGCATAATGTTTTTTTAACTTCATTAACTGTATTCAGAAATCACTTCCTCGGTGCATTTCTTTCTTGACCTCCAGACTAAGTCTACTTGCCCTGTTAATGTTCACTCATAGATATGCTGGAGAATATCACATTTATAATTTTACATTTATTTGTGTGTTTTTTTAATTGCTTTTTCCAGTGGTAAATAACAACCATTTTTGGTAGAATATTTGTGTTTTTGTTGTTCTACAGTGAATTTAAATGGCATTGAAATTTTTAGCTTTTTAGAGGTTATAAAAGTATGGAAAGTATACAAAAATAAATGCCAGTCATTTTAATAAGAGATAGATTGTTACCAATATTTTCCAGTTCCATTATGACCATTTGCTTGTTAATTTTCTTTTCACATTTTTATGAATTAATCTCATAATGACTGTTTTTCTAAGGAAAAAATTCACTGCTGCTAGTGATTTCAAATTCAAAAATTTATTTTTAAAATTCCCTGTGATTTTATCCCCTTGCCCATTTAAAATATTGTACATTTGTGTATAAGCTTATACTTACTTAAGTTAGACTAGGACTCAAAAGGTATTATTTTATTTTCTTGTCTTTCCTACATAATTATTTCTTAAATTTTCTGAGTCTGTACTTTTTGGTAGCAATTTCTTAAAATTATCCTCTAACATTTATAATATCCCCTTTTCATAAATTATTTTCTTTGTTTCACTTAAAAATATATTTAGTTGATTGCTTAGTTCATCTACATTTTATTTATTATTATTCATGAAACTATTTAGAGCTTTGGATTTATCACTAATGATATCCCTGAGTATATACATTAGCTTTTGAGAAATGTCCCAATTATATTTAACTCATAAATATTTTGTAAGCAAAAATTTTTTTTTTTAGATCAAAGAGTTATGTATTATTGTTATTATTATTAGCTTCCAAATATTTAGTTTATGGCTTTGGTATTTGTATCTGTCTCTTTTAACTGGAGTTCTTGAGAGTCCCTTGGACTGCAAGGAGATCCAACCAGTCCGTTCTGAAGGAGATCAGCCCTGGGTGTTCTTTGGAAGGACTGATGCTAAAGCTGAAACTCCAATACTTTGGCCACCTCATGTGAAGAGTTGACTCATTGGAAAAGACTCTGATGTTGGGAGGGATTGGGGGCAGGAGGAGAAGGGGACGACAGAGGATGAGATGGCTGGATGGCATCACCAACTCGATGGACATGAGTTTGCGTGAACTCCGGGAGTTGGTGATGGACAGGGAGGCCTGGCATGCTGCAGTTGGGGTCGCAAAGAGTCGGACACGACTGAGTGACTGAACTGAACTGAACTGATGTAGCCCATATATTTTTGTTCTAGTTTTGTGCTAATATGGGGGAAATTTTCTTTCAAGTCTATAGGGTGATCAATATAGATATATAATAAAATCCATAAACTTTAATTTCTAATATATTGTTTTAAATAAATGCAATCCTCAAAAATCAAAGCTAACAATGTTAAAGAATTTTAAGATTAAATTGTTTTCTCATGTTTCCATTAGCTTTGTCTTTTACTTTAATACCATTACTTGATACATAGAATATTATAAAAGGTTTGTCTTCATTGTATCTTATATGTAATCTTCTGTATCAGTATTTGATAGTGAAGCAGAACTGCTATGAGTGTTTTAGTATAAAGGATGTATCATAGGAAGTAGAATCCTGAAATGGCACTGGAAGAGTCAGAGCACAGACGTGGACTAGCATCCTGCAGCCCTGGCACAGCTGGATAAATCTGCGCTGCAGGGAATCTGGGGACTGATCTGCCAGAAGGGAACTGTAGGGATGGTGGTGCAGACATCTGTGAAGGCTGTTGGTGCCCCTTCAGGTGTGGGCTTGCTGGTCAGCAGTGTCAGCAGTTGGCAAGCGTGGCAGCAGCAGAGTGCCTGAAGGTCACTGCGGTGAGATGAGGAGAGACGAAGCAGGTGTGGGCGGGTCCAGTGTGGAGAGCCAGCAACTGAGACAAACTGGACTAATGCGTTGTCTCTCCGCATGTCACCTCGCTGATCTTCAGGCACTAACAACTGTTACTTCATTTCTTCTCTGCACATCTCACACACATTTCTCTTTAGACAGTCTCTACCATTAATCCCTGCCAGGAATTCTGGGGAAAGTAACTTCAGTTTACAAATTTTAAACATTTAAAAATCACCATTGAAAACTTGGCATTTCTGTTTCACTTCCTAAATCTTTTTTTTTTTTTTTCTGAGTAAAGTGGTGGCAAGAATACACAGAAGCACTGTACAAAAAAGGTTTTAATGACCCAGATAACCATGATGGTGTGGTCACTCACCTAGAGCCAGACATCCTGGAGTGTGAAGTCAAGTGGGCTTTAGGAAGTATCACTATGAACAAAGCTAGTGGATGTAATGGAATTCCAACTGAATTATTTCAAATCCTAGAAGATGGTGCTGTTAATGTGCTGCATTCAATATGCAGGCACCTTTGAAAAACTCAGCAGTGGCCATAGGACTGGAAAAGATCAGTTTTCATTCCAATCCAAAAGAAAAACAATGCCAGAGAATGTTCAGAGGAACTAAAGAGCCTCTGGATGAAGATGAAATGCCACTCTGTGGCAAATAGTTGGGGGAAAAATGGAAACAGTGAGAGACTTAATTTTCTTGGGCTCCAAAATCTCTGCAGATGGTGACTGCAGCCATGAAATTAAAAGACGCTCCTTGAAAGAAAAGCTATGACAAACCTAGGCGGCATATTAGAAAGTAGAGACATCACTTTGCCAATAAAAGTCCATAAAGCCATAGCTATGGTTTTTCCAGTAGTAATGTATGAATGTGAGAGTTGGACTATGAAGAAGTCTGAGCACTGAAAAACTGATGCTTTCAAACTCTTGTGCTAGAGAAGATTTTTGAGAATAACTTAGACAGCAAGGAGATCAAACCAGTCAATCCTAAAGGAAATCAACCCTGAATATTCATTGGAAGGACTGATGCTGAAGCTGAAGCTCCAGTACTTTGGCCCCCTGATGTGAAAAGCTGACTCATTGGGAAAGACCCTGATGCTGGAAAAGATTGAGGGCAGGAAGAGAAGAGGGTGAGAGCAGATGAGATTGTTGGATGGCATTATTGACTCAGTGGACATGAGTTTGAGCAAACTCCGGGAGATAGTGAAGGACATGGAAGCCTGATGTGCTATAGTCCTTGAGGTTTCAGAGTCAGACATGACTGAGTGACTGAACAACAACCACAATCATATTTTCTTTCTGAGTAAATTGGTAGAAAAACCATGGAACTATCCCTCATAAACTGAGAGCATACTAACCTTTACCCAAAGAGCATACACACTGCTTTATCTGTCTTTGAATACTTTAAATTCCCTTTGTAGCTGAGTCACAGTCACTCTTGATAGCTTATAACTTAAATAATGAAAAATGTTAATCAATATTAACATTTTATAAATAGGGAAAAGAGTAAAGAAAAACAATTGGGTGTACATTTATGCACTTAAATACATGCATATGCATACAAATAGTGTGTGTGTATATATATATATATATAAATGCATAATGTATGCAATATGCTTGTGTATACATGCACAAATACTTGTATGTATATATGTTTATGTATGTACACATATATGTTATCAGCTTGGACCGTACAACTAGTTACAGAAAAAACAATGACTGCATACTTATGTGTATTTCTTCCTTAAATTGAATACATACAATATAAAATATTATATATACAATTCATATTTATCATTTTATGTAAAATAAAGTCCTTTTCTTCTATAACTATTTCATATGGTCCAAGGTGGCATTTGCATCTACCATACATACTGCATTTTTCCTTTGCCCTTGTCTTAGCGCAGGATGTCATAAAAAATATCACAGCCTGGGTGGCTTAAACAACAGGCATTTTTTCACACAGTTATGGAGGCTGCACAGTTTAAGATATAGGTGTTGGGCTATTTGGCTCTTGGCGAGAGCCCTCTTTTTGGCTCACAGACTGCCATCTCCTTGTCTTGTCCTCAAAGTGTAGAGACAGTGCAATTTGTGTCTCTTCCTCCTCTTAAGAGCCACCAGTCCTATCCTGAGTACCCCTCTCTCATGACTTCGTTCAGATCTCATTATTTCCCAAGGCCCCATCTCCAAATACCATCATACTGGAGGTTAGGGCTTCGACACACGAGTTCTGTGGGGAACAGTTAAGTCTGTAGCAGCCCTCATCAAGCACCTCTGCCATAAGGGATTTCAGTCTGGTTAGGTGACCCAGACATTTATACTTAAACAAAATTTATTCCTGCATGGTCTGATATTGCTAGTCTTGCCCATGTGGGGTTCCAGTTTTCCTTTGACTCATCACAATACATGAAAACAACTAAGAGATTCCTAATGTCCTTCCCTCCATTCTGGACAAACTCCTTTTCACTTCCACTCTGTACCCATCCCACCTCCCTTAATGATCGGGGTCATCAATCCCTTCTGTGCATGATGATTCACTGGCATGAGAAGCCCAGAGTGACCAGGTGGCCTTTTCATTTTCCAGTTTAATGGAGCCATTGTTGTGACCCTGGGAAGAAATAGTCCTCTTCAAAACAAAGATTCTTAAATGATCAGAACTCAGAGTTGCAGTGGTGAGCGCAGTTCTCACAAGGAGCTCATTAGCAGCTATAGTGAAAAGAGCTATTCACATTTGCACACCACGGCGCCTGGGCTTGTTCATCGTGGATATGGGAGAAATAGCGCTATGTATAGGCCACTATTTTTATAGCATAACCCTGTATCCTGGAAGGCATTGCCCAGCCCCAGTGTGTTATCACACAGGGGGAACCGGCACTGAGTCGTGATACCATCATTTAATTTTTCTACTGTGTCACTGTTTCAGGGTGATGGCAGACATTGTAATATCAGCAAATTCCAAGAGTGTGATCCCATTGCCAAGCCTTTTTTTCCTGTAAAGTGATACGATGTTTTTAAAAGAAACATGGCAGACAGGGAAGGAAAAATCTCTATCCAGAGTTAATATCTGTTCCTATGAGAGCAACATGCTGCTTCTTTTGTTTTAGAAGTGGTCCAGTGTAATCAGCCTGTCACCAGTACCTGGCTGTCCCCTCTCAGGGAATCATGCCATATCAGGGACTTAACAAGAACCATGCCATATCAAGAACCTCTGCTGAGGTGCCATCTACTGGGTATTCACAAAGGACACACATTTATTTATTCTTTGGACCTGTTCAAAGAGGTCTATCTACAGATCACTTCTACACAATCTCTTGTTACCAGTTTTTCCATATTTTTTCTAAAGCCTTAACTATCCAGCCAGAATGCTAGATACTACTCATGAGCTAGAGAAAATCAATACATCTATTCATCTCTCTTTCCAGGCAGTTTACAGCTGGGGACACTATTCAGAGTTTTGCCTACTAGAAAGATTTTCCTTCACCACTGTCCTTCAAGGTCACCCTTGGGTGGCATTTTAATACTATAGCTGCTGCTCTCCATATTTGTGATTTCAGTCAAGAGCAAAGAAAATCTGATGCACTTTGTTGAAAGAGCCATGTATACTTGATTATTGACTTTGGAGCAGTATCCAATTTATCATTCACTACTTTCTTAACTTTGTTGAGTTCTTTTTTTGATATAACTCTTTCCTAGTTTCTCCTTTTCCTTGGCATAAATCTCTTCATCAAGAGAGAGTTGCTAGCTTTGTTTGAACTTTCTGAGCAGATTTAACAAGGTGACGTTGTGTAAGTATTTACTTATTCTTGAGAATCTGCCACATGAGGTAGACTCGTGTTTAATAAACTCTACTCCAGATATTATGCAAGGGGATCATGTTTTCTGGGTTTATATGTGTGTGTGTTAGTTTAGTACAGTAGTGTCCTGCTTTCCAGGGAAACCAGAGAGGAAACTGAGAGGAACATTTATATTAACACCTCAGCATGACCTGTGCATGCCTCCTGATCCACGCTGTGAGCCAAGGGTGTGAGTAGAATCCGTAGATGGGTGCTCTTCATTACCCCCAAAAAGTTACTTTGCTTTCAGGGATCTCCAGTATAGTTAGGCTTTGATTTGGTGGCCGCAAAACTTCAGTACCTCTTGCAAAGTTTTCTATTATTTTCTAAGTTCATTTTCTGTTTTATTTGTATTTATTGGCTTAATTATTATATTATTCATGTATTTGTCTGCATTTTGTTCTGTCATTTCATTGGGTCTTTTAGAGCTAAAAGAGTTAAACTCAGTGGCTCAAATCACCACATGAAATGGTGAGATCTGTGTTTGCTTTTTGAACCCGGCTAGAGTTAGGACATTTAATTCTATTAACCTTGACCTATCCTCATAGTCTGCCATAATCCGCTGTATGCTAATTACATGACGCACTATTTTACATTTTTATTTCACCTTAACATTTACTAAGTATACCCTCTAGATCTTCATCTAATTACAGGATTATTATGTTAAGTAGTACAAAGGGACTGAGTATGGGTCTTAAATATAATTTAGAAGAAGAAATTTGAAAAATGTATTGAATGGAAGGATATTTTAGAAACCTGGAGCATTGACCCAGTTTTTTCATCATTCAGTTCAGTTCAGTTCAGTCGCTCAGTCGTGTCCTACTCTTTGTGACCCCATGAAGAGCAGCATGCCAGGCCTCCCTGTCCATCACCAACTCCCGGAGTCCACCCAAACCCATGTCCATTGAGTCGGTGATGCCATTCAACCATCTCATCCTCTGTCATCCCCTTCTGCTCCTGCCCTCAATCTTTCCCAGCATCAGGGTCTTTTCCAATGAGTCAGGTCTTCGCATCAGGTGGCCAAAGTATTGGAGTTTCGGCTTCAACATCAGTCCTTCCAATGAACACCCAAGACCAATCTCCTTTAGGATTGACTGGTTTGGTCTCCTTGCAGTCCAAGGGACTCTCAAGAGTCTTCCCCAACACCACAGTTCAGAAGCATCAATTCTTTGGCACTCAGCTTTCTTTATAGTCCAACTCTCACATCCATACATGACCACTGGAAAAACCATAACCTTGACTAGACAGACTTTTGTTGGCAAAGTAACGTCTCTGCTTTTTAATATGCTGTCTAGGTTGCTCATAACTTTCCTTCCAAGGAGTAAGCGTCTTTTAATTTCATGGCTGCAATCCCCATCTGCAGTGATTTTGGAGCCCAGAAAAATAAGCTCAGCCACTGTTTCCACTGTTTCCCCATCTATTTCCCATGAAGTGATGGGACTGGATGCCATGATCTTCGTTTTCTGAATGTTGAGCTTTAAGTCAACTTTTTCACTCTCCTCTTTCACTTTCATCAAGAAGCTCTTTAGTTCTTCTTCACTTTCTGCCATAAGAGTGGTGTCATCTGCATATCTGAGGTTATTGATATTTCTCCCAGCAATCTCGATTCCAGCTTGTGCTTCCTCCAGCCCAGTGTTTCTCATTATGTACTCTGCATATAAGTTAAATAAGCAGGGTGACAATATACAGCCTTGACATACTCCTTTTCCTATTTGGAACCAGTCTGTTGTTCCCTGTCCAGTTCTTCCTGACCTGCATACAGGTTTCTCAAGGGGCAGGTCAGGTGCTCTGGTAGTCTCATCTCTTTCAGAATTTTCCACAGTTTATTGTGATCCACATAGTCAAAGGCTTTGGCATAGTCGATAAAGCAGAAATAGATGTTTTTCTGGAACTCTCTTGCTTTTTCCATGATCCAGCGGATGTTGGCAATTTGATCTCTGGTTCCTCTGCCTTTTCTAAAAGCAGCTTGAACATCTGGAAGTTCATGGTTCACATATTGCTGAAGCCTGGCTTGAAGTATTTTAAGTATTACTTTACTAGGGTGTGAGATGCGTGCAATTGTGCAGTAGTTTGAGCATTCTTTGACATTGCCTTTCTTTGGGATTTGAATGAAAACTGACCTTTTCCTGTCATCATTACATATTGTTATTTCTTAACAAAAACCTTTTAAAAATACCTAAAATAAAATGAGGTATAGATTTAATAAGGAACACATATGGCAGTTTCAGTCTTCAAATGCCCTCCCTATTGAAACAGAAAAGAGAACAAGCCAGAATTGTTAGATGTTTTAAGCTCTGTTTTTGCAAGTGGAGAGAGGTATGAGGTACCCATTGCTGTATTTCACTAGTTCACTCTGCTGTGACTATTAGCTAAAATATGGAGTATTCCCTCTTTTGTATAAGGACACAAAATTGTGCCATGAACAAGGAGCTCAAATAAATCTCTGGCCTGAACAATTTAAGCAGGTGCTTATGTTTGGAAATAGAACACCTGTCAAGTACTTTGAAGTCAAATAGACCTCATGACTTTAAACAGGGGTAAGAGTAGTCAAGGGAACATTAAAAGGCTAATGAGTGAATAAATGAGGTGGAGACGAAAATGTCTGGGAAACTTAGATGGAAATCTTTGGAGTTCATATCAAAGTAATGATTCAACATGAAAGTAGTGGGTCATCCATAAATAGCATGTAATCAAAAAATAATTTTAATCTGTTTAAAAAAGCTTTTTTTAACATTTGAAAGTGTGGCTTTCAGTCATCTTCAGAATTTACTATATTGTAAATATAAATAATGGGACCACTTTGTAAAGATATAATTCTTAAAATGAACGCTGAAATTATATAACCTTCGACCATGAAAAAAATCACAAAAGCTATAAAAGAACCTTATTAATAAAACCTGTTTACTTGAAGTAAGGGAAAGGGTAATGATATACATACATGTGAATTCGAGCTTTGTCCTGTACTTCAGTGTGGATTGTTATGCTTTCATTATTCCTATGACATAAATATCTCTAGAGAAGTAGGGTAGTATTTATTGGCTGACAGAGTTTTCTAATACATGCTGTTGGCAAAAAGACATTTTTCTCTTTGGCAGTCTCAGCAAATGTAATTGGTTATATACAATCACCAAGAATGCAAACACATTTGGAGTGCATGACGTAAAAGGCGATACATACGCAATACACACATACATGCATGTGTGTGTGTGTGTGTGTCTGTGTGTGTATATATGTATATGTAACAGTTTGCATTGTGCATTTGTATATGTATAAATATATATATATTGAGCACAGGCTCAAAAATTGTGGCATGCAGGCTTAGTTGCTCTGCAGCATGTGGGATCTTCCTAAACTAGGGATTGAATCCATGTTCCCTGAATTGGCAGGCAAATTCTTAACCACTAGGCCACCAGGGAAGCCATTTTTTCTCTTCTTTTATAGTATGTGTGTATGGGTGTATATATGTGTGTGTGTATGTGTGTGTGTGTGTGTGTGTGTGTATATATATATATATATATATATATATATATATATATATATAAATTGAGATGTAATTGACATGGAACACTGTACAAGTTAAAAACATACAGCCTGTTGAATTGAGGAATTTGTGTATTTCAATATGACTGCCTCTTTTCCCTTCATTTTAACAACGCTTTCCTTCTTTGCTGGTAATCTGTATAGTGATTTTTCTTTCTTCCTGTGCCTTTCTAAGGAAAGTGGAAGATAGAGGCAGCCAGGCATAGAGTGGTGATGACAGAGGAACAATATGTAACCCTGCATTTGACTGGACTCAGATGGGTGAATTTTTACCCCTTTTTGAGACATGTGGTTACTTGGGAAGTTGACCAGCATGGGGGGCTTCCCTGGTGGCTCAGATGGTAAAGAGTCCACCTGTCATGTGGGAGACTTGGGTTCTGTCCCTTGGTTGGGACGATACCCTGAAGGAGGGCATGGCAACCCACTCCAGTATTCTTGCCTGAAGAATCCCTATGGACAGAGGAGTCTGGTGGGCTACACTCCATGGGGTTGCAAAAAGTTGAACATGACTGAGTGACTAAGCACATGACCAGCATTGAGTGATTTTGCTAGTTTCCCACCAAAGAGGATTGCTTAGATAAAGAGAAATCCAAGCAGGAAGTTCTGGGGAGTTGCAAGTTGGTACTGGTTGATTCCAGTTGGTTTTCCAAATCAGGAAACTGGGAATGGAGAAATCCTTTGAAAAAATTTCACACACATTCCACAAAAGGGTCAGCATTTGAAAAATATCTTGGTAACATCAGTTGCCTCAACAGACAAGTTAGTGTTAATGGAAGAATCACCTGCAGCTTCTGGTTAAAATAAATCTGAACTTCTTCCAGCCTATCCCCCTGCCCAGTGGTGAAAAGCTAGAGCTTAGAAGAGGGCAATGTAGAAAGACACTCAAGGACATAACTGACATCCACCTGTATCTTGGACCCCTTGACCTGTCCTAAGATGGTGGATAGCAGAGCTCTGACTCAGAAATGAAATTGGAATGACTGAATTTATTAACTGAAAGCAATCTGAAAGTTATAAAATGTGGCCAAATTAGCAGCATCCTTTAGAGATACATATAAATGTACTCGTAGTACACTGTAGTAAACAGTGAATGATGTTTGTTGTATAAAGATGGAGCAGGGTAGGTCAGAAAAAAAGGAATAGGGACTTTTTTTAAGTTATTTTCCTGGAGGCATGTTTTAAAATGTATTTCCTGCATGTGTAAACTCTCTGTCATATAGATGAATTACTGTGTTTAAAGAGTTGCTGCCCTAAAATAGCTGAAATAATTTTTCTGGGGGTTTATAAAATGATATTCAGCACCGAAGCTTGTAATGCAGACCAATGAAAAGTAAATGCTGGTATAATTTAATATAATTCTGTCCTCTGGGCCAGTTTTTCACAAATTTACTCAGTGTAGAATATTTAGGAATTGTATGTGCCTAGGCATGGAGCTGAAGCTATAAATCTTTGATCACCTGATGCGAAGAGCCCACTCATTGAAAAAGACCTTGATTCTGGGAAAGATTGAAAATGACAGGAACACGGGGCAGCAGAGGATGATATGGCATCACTGACTCAATGGATATGAACTTGAACAAGCTCTGGGATATAGTGCAGGACAGGGAAGCCTGGCATGCTGCAGTCCATGCAGTTGCAGGGTCTGACACGACTAAGCGACTGAGCAACGACGACAAGGAAGGTTCATACAAACAGTGCTAGCATACTTACAAATAGTTCTATTTGGGTTTGAAGAAAAAATAATGCATCATCTGGGAAGATAAAAGGCCCGCTGCTTGAATTTTTTACACTGTAAAACACATCAAAATGTTAAAAAAGGGAATGGGTAGGTGAAGTTTATCATTAGTGCACTTACTGGATTGGCCAGAAAGTTCACTGGGTTGGCCGTAACATCTTATGGAAAAACATGGACGAGTGTTTTGGCTAATCCAATATAATTTTTTTTTTTAAATCCTATGACACCAGTATGAACTGTGTTCATCTATCTTTATTCTTTATTGCTAAGACCAAATCAAAGTAAGACTTGGAATACCTCTCTTTTGATGATTTTTTTCAAATAATTTATCAACTAGTATGAAATTTTAATATTATGCATTTGATTTTGGAAAATAGAGGTTATTACGTATGTTATACCTGATACACCTCTGCAAGAGAGATATTTCAAAAGGATAGGACCAGGAAGGAATGGCACATACTGTATGAGAGCGACAGATCCAGCTCTCATAGGAGAAAAGGTCGTATTTTGCTCTTTCCTATAGCATTCTATTACAGTAGCTACCAACACCATATAAGGTAGTTGTGAATTTGTTCCTAATCTCTGTTTAGAGCCAGGAGCAAAGTTAAAATGGAAAGTTTAAGTCAAATAAAAATAATTTAAGCTAAAATAAAAAGAATGGGAGTAATAATGTTTATCAGTTTCCAGGCAGATAGATCCTGTGTCTCTCCCTATTCTCTTCCTTTAGGTTTTTAAAAGAAATGAAGATGGTGAAATTGAGGAAGTGAAGAAACAAAGATAAGGAAGTAAGATTAAACTAAATTATTGATAGGCATAACTTGGCAGTGTTTTGAAAAAGTCATTAAGTAATACTGGCTGCTTTACAAATGAGTGAATAATATGCTTGTCAGGAAAGTACAGGCTTCCTCATGGCTCAGCAGTAAAGAATCCTCCCGCAATGCAGGAGACACGACAGGAACCGCAGATTTGATTCCTGGGTTGGGAAGATCCCCTGGAGAAGGAAATGCCAACCCACTCCAGTGTTCTTGCCTGGAGAATCCCATGGATAGAGAAGCTTGGGGAGCTACAGTTCATGGGTTGCTAAAGAGTCAGACACGATTGAAAAAACAATGACAAGGAAAGTACAATGGTCTGTATATTCAAAGCTGTGGTTTTTCCAGTAGTCATGCATGAATGTGAGAGTTGGACTATAGTCATAAAGAAGGCTGAGCACCAAAGAATTGATGCTTTCAAACTGTGGTGCTGGAGAAAACTCTTGAGAGTCTCTTGGACAGCAGGGAGATCAAACCAGTCAACCCTAAAGGAAATCAACCCTGAAAATTCATTGGAAGAGCTGATGCTGAAGCTGAAGCTCCAATACTTTGGTCCCCTGATGCAAAGAGCGGACTCATTGAAAAGACCCTGATGATGGGAAAGATCGAAGGCAAAAAGAGAAGGGGATGGCAGAGGATGAGATGGTTGGATGGCATCATCGACTTAATGGAAATGTATTTGAGCAAACTCCAGGAGATAGTGCAGACATAGAAACCTGGTGTGCTGTGGTCCATAGGGTCACAAAGAGTTGGACACAGATTAGCGAGTGAGCAACAACAAAGAGAGTTAACTTTTAGAGTGATATGAGAAAGGCTGACATATAAAAGGTAACATTAAAATTATTGGTGACCATGAATGTGTGAGCTTGATCTTGGTCAGTTAAGACTAAATATATAATTGGAAACCCTTCTTTGTTTTCAGGAGAGTAAAGTAAAGCAGGCTTCAAATATTTTCCTCTTTTTTTCTTAGAGGAGCCAGGCTATTGCAGAATATTATTTGTTGCTTATTTTGTGTCTTTTTTCCTGTAGCTTCAGCTTTCAATATTGAATTCTGTCAGTCTCCTCTGAATGTCCTTGGTGTCCAAGTAGTCTATTCTATATACTACAAAACAGTTTCAATCTCATAAATTTGTCAGAATTTCATGTTTCCATAATTTCCATTTTCTCAGGCTGTTCTATTAACAACTCTTCCCCCCTCTTTCATATATAAGCAAAATTATTTTTAGAGTGGAAATCAAAGTGAATGAATCTACTGAATATTTGAGATATGATGTCCTAGCCAATATTTTTTGACTTGAAGAACAGATTGTTTTAAAGACTGGGCTTCATGAATAGTGAAATGTTTTCAGACTTTTTTTGGTATAAGCAAGGTAGAATTCTTAGGGTTATGCGATAACAATAACTTAAATAGCAATGGCTGTGTTATCTGTACAGTATCTCTCTTTTTACATTCACCTATTGTACTTATTCTTAGTTTTTGCAACTGAGGTGACAACTATCTGCCTTTTTCTCTGGTGATACTATACCATGCTTTCCATTCAAGCAAGGTCACATTTTCCTCTCAAGGTGTATACATTCTGAGAAGAAGGACTACACATTCAGGCTAATACAAACCAAATGTTTTCTTTATGTAACAATATGGAAAATCCCATGGACGGAGGAGCTTGGTGGGCTGCAGTCCATGGGGTCGCTAAGAGTCGGACATGACTGAGCGACTTCACTTTCACTTTTCACTTTCATGCATTGGAGAAGGAAATGGCAACCCACTCCAGTGTTCTTGCCTGGAGAATCCCAGGGACGGGGAAGCCTGGTGGGCTGCCATCCATGGGGTCGCACAGAGTCGGACACGACTGAAGTGACTTAGCATGGCATATATATAGCTGGAAAATGTGGGGACCAAAATAGTTGAACTTACCGTAGCTATTTCTATGGCGGTTGCTTAACAGTGATCAGCTTTTTCCTCCTGATCTAAATGCCTTGTGAACCTCTACTATACCCTTGCTGAGGTCTTTCCGTTGAACTCCCCTGGCTTCAGCTAATTCGATTCCTACTCAGCAGGTATTGCCAAGCATGCAGTGTGCACATACTCCCAGCCTTGATAATACAGAGGTGAGCAGCAGAGTCACCAAATCCAAACATGCTCTGTTCTTCTGGTAGTCACATTTTCCTGGCATTCCATTGCTTCTTAATTCCTCCCTCTTCAATTCATCCATATAAGCCCAATCTGTTATTTTAATTTCATGATTATTTGAAAGGTTAGTTTGGGCAAGTGCATTAACTTTGGGTAGCAACACTGAATGTGCATTAACTGTGCTTGCTAGACAGAAATGTCCAGTAACCTATTAAATGAGCCACCATGTCATGAAAGATATAGACAAATATGGATCAAGCTAGTAAGCTGACTGCATAGCCTTAAAGAATTCACAAAAGATTAGTGAAAGTCACTTAGTTGCATCTGATTCTTTGCGACCCGATGGACCCAACAGCCCATGGAATTCTCCAGGCCAGAATATTGCAGTGGACAGCCTTTGCTTTCTCCAAGGGATCTTCCCAACCCAGGGATTGAACCCAGGTCTCCCACATTCCAGGCAGATTCTTTACCAGCTGAGCCACCAGGGAAGCCCACAAAATATTAATGTGCCTTTTCTCTTATCAAGTAAAAGTATTTATGCCACCTGGGCTTCCCAGGTGGTGCAGTGGTAAATAATCTGCTTGCAAATGCAGGAGGCGCAAGAGACACGAGTAAGCGACTGAGCGCACACACGCACGCACACACACACACACACACACACACACACGGAATTCAAGTAACATATTGCAACCCTATGGATTGTAGCCCAGGCTTCTCTGTTCATGGGATTTTCATGGCAAGAATACTTGAGTAGGTTGCTGTTTCCTCCTCCAGGGGATCTTCCTGACCCAGGGATCAAACCCATGTTCCCTGCATCTTCTGCAATGCAGGTGAATTCTTTACTGCTGAGCCACCAGGGAAGCTCCCCAACAACATATATGTAGGTTAATGACTCAATATCTCTAAATGTCTTTGTTCTCCTATAAAAGAAATTAATATTAATGCTATTAGTGAATTTCTTTTGTGGCTGTTCTCAGATAACTATTCCTGAAAGACATCCAGGCAGTGGTCTCATGGAATAAATTCTGTTATTATTTAATCATACCTATTAAATATTTCAACATAATAATATACACAGAACATCAAAATTACAGATGTAGAATGTAACATATTTTATTGGTGCTGAAATGCAATTTAAAATAGACTTTTAAGAACTCTGGTATAGCTGTCTCAGGCATAAATATTTTCTGTATGCATCAATTATGAATATCCTTTTCCCCTTCATCCCTTAAGTAGGGAAAGTTGTAAGCTTGCCATTGTATTATCTTTCAGGCCAGCTGAGAGAGCCAAACGGTAATACCCTTCAGAGGGCTGGAAGGTCACTAAAATAATTCTAAGTGAAAAACATTGTTATTTAATTTTACACAATTAGTTCTTGCTGATATTAAATGTTTTAATAATGTGTGATCCACTTACTATACACAGCCTGAGATGGAATTATTTTTGATTCATTTAAAATAGAAATCTACTCAGTGTTTATACCTGTTTTGTTTTCATTTTGTATAATAGAGATATATGGAATGAATATGTGGGTAGCTTATTTTATGTCTGATTCTGGAATGTTAGTATTCAAGGGATATTTATGTATACCAGAAACTCCAATAAATAATAATAATAATATATGTAGCAATATTAAAAATTTCTTATATGATGACAAATAACTATATAAGTAAATTATAAACATATAACTAGCTAAACAAGTAGAAGAACTAAAAATAAATCAAGAACTCCTTTGTGATATATTGGTGTTTTTATAGGCCAAGTTAGAAGATATATCAGGGTGTTATCTTTTATTGTCCTACTTGGAAAACCAATATAAGAAAAGGAAATTTTTGAAAACATACTTTATGACAAAGAAGAAAAGTAGCTTTACTGGATGGGGACAGCTAGCTCTAAAGTTAGGGCTTAGGAGACACTTCCTAGTTTTTCTGTCCAAGAAGATCATGAATATCACTGGTTTAAGTATGTTTGTCTGTGTGTGTGTGTATTTAGGTGGGGAATGGGGAGAGTTACACGTGTGCATATTCACATGTATGGCTGATTTGTATTATTTTGTGTCTGATCTCTTCTACTCAATAACATATTTTAAGATTCATTCCTTTTTTGCCTGTATTAGTAACTGATTTTTGCATAGCTTTGTATATTGCATTATATGAACTTAGAGGTTATTATGCCAAGAGAAAAAAGACAGAGAGAGACGAACACTGTATGATCTCACTTATATGTGGGCTCTAAATGGCACCCCACTCCAGTACTCTTGCCTGGAAAATCCATGGACAGGCTGCAGTCCATGGGGTCGCGAAGAGTCAGACACGACTGAGCGACTTCACTTTCACTTTTCTCTTTCATGCATTGGAAAAGGAAATGACAACCCACTCCAGTGTTCTTGCCTGGAGAATCCCAGGGATGTCGGAGCCTGGTGGGCTGCCGTCTATGGGGTTGCACAGAGTCGGACACGACTGAAGTGACTTAGCAGCAGCAGCAGCAACAACAACAACCACAACAAACACAGATACAGAGAACAGATTGGTGATTGCCAGAGGCAGGGTTTAGGGCCTGGGCTTGAAATGGGTGAAAATGGGCAAGAGATACAAACATTCAATTTTAAGTCCTGGAGGTGACATATAAAGCATAGCACCTATAGTTACAATACTCTATTGTATGCAGTCATCCCTTGGTATTTTGGGGTGCTCTACAATTCTACTGATGGAGAAGGCAATGGCAACCCACTCCAGTACACTTGACTGGAAAATCCCATGGACTGAGGAGCCTGGTAGGCTGCAGTCCATGGGGTCGCTAAGAGTTGGACATGACTGAGCGACTTCACTTTCACTTTTCACTTTCATGCATTGGAGAAGGAAATGGCAACCCACTCCAGTGTTCTTGCCTGGAGAATCCCAGGGACGGGGTAGCCTGGTGGGCTGCCGTCTATGGGGTTGCACAGAGTCGGACCGACTGAAGTGACTTAGCAGCAGCAGCACAATTCCACTGAATTTTGAAGTGTGTCTACATGGAGATGGGCCTCCCTGGTGGCTCAGTGGTAAGAAATCCACCTGCCAGTACAGGAGATGCAGGGAAGATCCCCTGGAAAAGCTAATGGCAACCCACTCCAGTATTCTTGCCTGGGAAATGCCATGGACAGAGGAGCCTGGTGGGCTACAATCCATGGGATTGCAAAAGAGTGAGACATGACTTAACTACTAAATAACAACAATGACGTGGAGACAGCATCAGATTCCTCAAGTTCAGGGTTCAGTCCTATAAGACTGTTGCCTCGCATTCTACTTCAGATGCCAGTGTCAAGTCCAGTGTCGAGTCCAGTGTCAAGTCCACCTGAGCTTCTGGCTGTCCTCCTACAAACTGGTATTTCCAGTGCCCCCCTCCACCTCAGGATGCCAATCCCAAACCAAGTGATAACCTGTATATCTGACCAACCTGCTACAGATCAGATGTTCCCTGGACTGTCTCTTTAGGGTCAGAGAATTAATTTGCTAGAGCAGCTTCCTAAACTAAGAAAACCCATTTACTCAGTAGATTATAAATTTATTTTTAAAGGATATAACTCAGGAGCAGCCAGATGGAAGAGATGCATAGGATAAGGTTTGTGGAAAGGAGGTGGGATTTCTACACTCTTTTCCAGCATGCCTCTCTCCCAAGATCTCCACATGTCCACCAACCCTAAGCTCTCTGAACCCTGTTATTTGGGTTTTCTGATGCTTCTACTGGGCTTCCCAGGTGGCTCAGTCATAAGGAATCCACATGCCGGTGCAGGAGATGCAAGAGATGTGGGTTCAATCCTGAGTCAAAAAGACCTCCTGGAGTAGGAAATGGCAACCTGCTCCAGTATTCTTGCCTGGAAAATTATTACAGAGGCATTATTGATTAAATCATTGGACAAGGGCAAAGGATTCAACCTTCAACCCCTTTTTCCTGCCAGAAAGTGAGGAGTGGAAGTGGGAAGGGCAGAAGTGAAAGTTTCAACTTTCAGAAAGTTTCCCTCTGATCACAAGATTAGGTCTTCTGGCAACCAGCCCTCAGCAATTAGATGTCACCCAAAATTCATTCACTAACATAACCTAAGACACTCGTATTGCTCTCTTTACTTTGGAAATTCCACAGGTTTTAGGAGTTCTGTGCTAAAAACTGGGAAGACCAAATATGTATTTCTTATTTTAAGTCATAGTATCATGCATGTTAAAATGAATATAAAACACTTTATATTGCTCATTTTTTCTATCACTCTCAGTGTTAATTGTAACACTTTCAGATACCAGCTCCAGAAACATGCAATCCTTTATAATCATTTATTTCATTTCTCATAGTATGTCTATTATGCTTAGAGTGTGTATATTGTGTCTTGTTTTAGAAAATCTGGCTTTATTTATTTAAAAGTGAATTCTGTTAGCTCAGAAACATAATTTCCTGTGATGGTAGATTGATTTGATATGAACACATAGATGTTCAGAGGTCACCAATTCTTTCCTCCATCTTAAGAAGCACATGGGCTTCCCCAATGGCTCAGCGGGTAAAGAATCCACCTGTCTGTAGAAGACACAGGAGATGTGGGTTCACTCCCTGGGCTGGGACGATCCCTGGAGGAGGAAATGGCAACCCACCCCAGTATTCTTGCCTGAAAAATCCCAAGAAAAAAGGAGCCTGGCGGGATACAGTCCATGGGGTCTCAAGGAGTCAGACATGAGCACAAGAAGCACATGAGAACTAAGCACAAGAAGCATATAATTCTATGTGCTTATGTTTAATAGACAAATGTAAGTTCTGTTGGAATCCCTTGTATCTCATTCCTACTTCTGTGTGTTAGTAGTAGTTACCCTACTCTCATCAGAGAAGACTTTACCACATCCTCATATTTGACTCCAAATTTACCATTCCTTTGTTCTTTCTGTATAAAACTGTTGCTGCAGTATATTTATATAGCAAACATATATGACTTGTCTTTAATATTCAAAGCAATGTACTGAGCATTATAGGAGATCCAAAGTTGAATAGGACAGAGTAGCTGATCTCAGGAATTTCAGGTCAGAGATTAAGGGGGTCAGAGATTTTGAATTCTTCCATTTCAAATAAAATCTTTGATTTTAAATAAAATTTCAATCTTATATTTGAAAAAAATTAAAAAGTCCAATTTTGGGACTGGAGATTCCCTGCGAACATTTTCTAAGCCACTCCACTGAGAAATTCATTTAAATAAGCATAGTATCTAATCATATTCAATTAAATGTTTATATTCCAATAGTTAAATATGATAATTTATGATTCAGTGCACCAACTGAAGCTTGAAAAATAATTTCAACCCAGTTTATAGTTTCCTTATTCTAGACGTTTGCACACGTTATGCTCCCTGGTGGTGGTGGTGGTACTCAGTTGTTCAGTTGTGTCTGATTCTTTGTGACCCCAGTGGATTGTAACTGCCCCACTCCCGCCCCTGGCTCCTCTGTCCATGGAATTTTCCAGGCAAGAATTCTGGAGTGGGTTGCCATTTACTTCTCCAGGAGATCTTCCTGACCCAGGGATCGAATCCATGTCTCCTCCATTGGCAAGCGGATTCTTTACCACTGCACCATTGAGGAAGCTCATTATATTCCCTAGAGGGCAAGACATTTTACTTTACACCTATAGGCACCCTGATGCTTCTTTTCTTTACAAGGAGAAAAAACAAAGACAAGAAAAAACTACTATTTCAAGCAGACATCATGAACCACAATTAACCTGCATTTGTGCTACAATAATATAGAGTATTTACTGTTGAATTTTTAATGATTTCTTGTATCCTTTGCTGTTAAAGATTGTGAGTGATTTATAAATATAAGTAAATTTTACATTATCTTAGAAAACATTCTTGCTTCATTTTTTCCATTTTTTTTTTTTGCAGATCATAAGGGCAGCTAGAGAGATTTTTTTGACTTGCTTACTAATCCACAGAGAGACAAAATTCTTTGCTGATAGTTTAATTAGTTGGCATTATGATTTTTGGTTTGTAGGAGCAGACTCTGAGAGTTTGGTAGTATGTTAATAACAGTAAGTGGCATATGGGTTAGTGGAAAAAACTCAGTGGGGTTTTACCCTTAAAACTGGATTTCGATTAGGAAGTCAGAAATGAAAAATTAGAATTAGTAAATAATGTAAATGAGAAGTCAATAATAGTTTAAGTTGAAAGCAAGTTAAATTAATGTGACAAGTTTACAACTATCAAATGAGCCAGTGAACTCTAAATAAGTTGATGCAGCTAACAATTAGGACAATCAGATTGTAATATTGAAAACATTCTAAGACCAATCGATCATCAAAAAGGTATAATATTTGGAACATATATACTACCAAACGATCTCCCCAAATTAAGTGAAACTAACGTTGACAGAATTGAGAGGGAAATAGTTCCATAATAATATTTGGAGACTTCAATAATTTACTTTAAATAATTGTTAGAACATACCTTATAGAATGGGCTTCTGCAGTGGTGCTAGTTGTAAAGAACTGGCCTGCCAATGCAGGAGACATGAGATGTGAGTTTGATCCCTGGGAAGATCCCTGGAGGAGGTCATGGCAACCCACTCCAGTATTTTTGCCTGGAGAATACCTACAGACAAAGGAGGCTAGTGGGCTAGAGTCTATAGGGTCACAAAGAGTCAGACACAACTGAAGCAATTTAGCACACACTCACACACATGATAGAATTGCATTTATTTCACATGCTAGTAAGGTTATGCTCAAAATCCTTCATGCTATCAGCTCATGAACCAAGAACTTCCAGATGTAGAAGATGGGCTTTGAGTAGGCAGAGGATCTAGAGATAAAATAATAAGAGCGACAGTATACAAGTCTGATGTACAATCGTTGGATTGTAGAGAAAGCAAGAGAATTCCAGAAAAACATCTACTTCTGCTTCATTGATTACTCTGAAGCCTTTGACTCTGTGGATTGCAACAAACTGTGGAAAATTCTTAAAGAGATCATGTAACCTGCCTCTTGAAAAACCTGTATGCAACAGTTAGAACCGGACATGGAACAATGGACTGGTTCAAAATTGGGAAAGGAGTACATCAAACTTGTATACTGTCACTCTTTTATTTAACTTCTATGCAGAGTGCACCATGAGAAATGCTGGATGGGATAAATCACAAGCTGGAATCAAGTTTCCAGGAGTAATATCAACAAACTCAGATATGCAGATGATACCACTCAAATGGCAGAAAGTGAAGAGAAACTAAAGATGAGGGTAAAAGAGGAGAGTGAAAAACCTGGCTGAAAACTCAGCACTCAGAAAACTAAGATCATGGCATCTGATCCCATCACTTCATGGCAAATGGATAGGGAAAAGGTGGAAGGAGTGCTGGATTTTTATTCTCTTAGGCTCCACAATCACTGAGGGTGGTGACTGAAGCCATGAAATTAAAAGATATCTGCTCCTTGAAAGGTTGTCTATGACCAACCCAGACATAGTGTTAAAGAGCAGAGACATCACTTTGCCAAAAACATCCATCTAGTCGAAGCTATGGTTTTTCCAGTAGTCACATACGGATGTGCAAGTTGGACCATACAGAAGGCTAAGCACCAAAAGAACTGATGCTTTCAAATTTTGGTGCTAGACTGCAAGGAGATCAAACCAGTCAATCCTAAAGGAAATCAGTCCTGAATATTCATTAGACAGACTGATGCTGAAGCTCCAAATCTTTGGCCACTAATGGGAAGAGCTGATTTATTGGAAAAGACTCTGATGCTGGGAAATATTGAAGGCAAAAGGAGAAGGAGGATATAAAGAAGGAGATGGTAAGATAGCATCACTGACTCAATGGACATGAATATGAACAAAGTCCAAGAGATTGTGAAGGATGGAGGAGCCTGGTTTTCTGCTGTCCATGGGGTTGCAAAGAGTTGGACACAACTTAGCAACTGAACAACAACAACAATACTTTATAGAAATAGAAGGAATTATAGATGAATACTAAGAATTATTGAATATCAACCAATTAGATAGCCTGGGTAAAATGATCAAATACTTACAAACACAAATTACTTAAACTTACACAAAGGGAGATAAAAACTCAACAGACATGTAACAATAAAAAGCTGAATCAATAATCCAAATTCTCCCACTAAAAATCTCCAGGATCAGTTGACTTTGATAGTGTGAAAGTATTAGTCACTCAGTCATGTCCGACTCTTTATGACCATGGACTGTAACTCACCAGACTCATCTGTACATGGGATTCTCCAGGCAAGAATGCTGGAGTGGGTTGTCATTCCCTTCTCCAGGGAATGTTCCTGACCCGGGGATCGAACCCAGGGATTTCCCACATTACAGGCTGATTCTTTATCATCTGAGCCACTAGGGAAGTGCAAACACTTCAAGTAGCATTCATACCAGTTTCTTTCAAGCTCTTCCAAAATGTACAAGAGGAGAAAACACTTCCTAACTCATCCTAGGAGCACAGAATTACCTGATACAAATACCTGATAACAGCAGTATTTGAAATTACCAAAATCAAAGTGCCCAACAGCAATATAATATAAAAATAAAGTATATGACATTCAGATAATATAATGCTAAATAAAAATGAGAGTGGAATAAACAGACATGGATGAATCTCACAAATCCAATATTAAAGGAAAGAGGTCACGAAAGAATATGTGCTATATCTTTCCATATCCATAAACTTCAGAAACAGGCAAGACTATTATGTTAGATGTGAGGATACTGGAATAGCTGGGGAAAGTGGTATTCTGTTTCTTTATGTGTATTCTAGTTACATAAATGTGTTTATTATACAGAAGTGTATCGAGTGGCACACTTCTGTCTTCTGTACTGTTCTATGTGTATTTTTTAGGTTGAAGACTGATGGATATAAAATCGAGTTTTCTGCAAAACTGTGCTCATTTCTGGAAGATCTGAGGAAGAGTGCTTTTCCCACTTATTTATATTGTTGACAAAATTCAGTTTCTTGAGGCTGTGGGACCACGATCCCCATTTCCTTGTTGTCTCTCAAGTCAAGGCCATCTCTAGCTACTAGAGTCTACCACATTTCATGGTTTGTGGCCTGTTTGCTCCATCTTTCAAAGTCAGCAACAGCAGCTCAAGTCTCTGTCATCTTCAGATCTCAGCAGCCCTTTCTCATGCCATTGCCTCTGTCTCTGATATCCCTCTGCACTTCTGTTTTCAGGGCTCAAGTGATTATATTGGGCTCACTTAGATAATCAAGGAAAATCCACCCTGTTTTAAAGTCTGTGTCTTTCTTTTCCGCCATCTGCAGGATTCCTTCTGCTGTGTGCGGGACACACTCATGGGTTCCAGGGACTAGGCCTTGGATGTCTCTGTGGCTGTCATTCTTCTGCCTACCACAATATGAGACTTTAAATTCCACCTTCCACAAAATTGTTTTTGGAAGTATATCTAAACAAGAGCAACTCAAGAATAATTATTCTTCCTTAGAGTTAGAGCGTTCCGTGTTGTTGTTAAATCACTCAGTCATGTCTGACTCTTTGTGACCCATGGACTGCAGCACTCCATGCTTCCCTGTCCTTCACCATCTCTCAAAGTTTGCTGAAACTTATGTCCATTGGGTTGGCAATGCTATCTAACCATTCTCATCCTCTGTTGGCCGCTTCTCCTCCTGCCCTCAATCTTTCCCAGCATCAGAGTCTTTTCTAGTGAGTCAGCCCTTCACGTCAGGTGGACAAAGTGTTGGAGATCCAGCTGCAGCATCAGTCCTTCCAATGCATATTCAGGATTGATTTCCTTTAGGATTGACTGGTTGGATCTCCTTGCTATCCAAAGGACTCTCAAGAGTCTTCTCCAGCATGACAATTTGAAAGAGTCAGTTCTTCAGTGGTCAGCCTTCTTTATGGTCCAGATCTCACATCCCTACATGATGACTGGAAAAACCATAGCTTTGATTAGATAGACCTTTGTAGGCATAGTGATCTCTCTGCTTTTGAATGTGCTGTCTACGTTTGTCATAGCTTTCCTTCCAAGGAGCGAGTATCTTTTAATTTCAGGGCTTCAGTCACCATCTGCAGGGATTTTGGAGCCTAAGAAATTAAAGTCTGTCACTGCTTCCCTTTTTTCCTGTTCTGTTTTCCAGAACAGGAAATGATAAAATGATGGTATCAGATGCCATGATCTTTGTTTTGTTTTTAATGCTGAGTTTTAAACCATGTTCTTCACTGTCCTCTTTCACTGTCATCAAGAGATTCTTTAGGATGGGGAATACGTGTACACCCGTGGCAGATTCATGTTGATGTATGGCAAAACCAATACAATATTGTAAAGTAATTAGCCTCTAATTAAAATAAATAAATTAAAAAGAGAGATTCTTTAGTTCCTCTTCATTTTCTGCCCTTACAGTGTTATCTTCTGCATATCTGAGATTATGATTTCTCCCCGCAATCTTGATTCCCGCCTGTGAAACATCCAATCTGGTATTTTACGAGATATACTCTGCACATAAGTTAAATAAGCAGGGTGAATTTATATATATATATATATATATATATATAGCCCTGTTGTACTCCTTTTTCAATTTGGAACCATGCAGTTGTTTCACGTTGTGTTCTAACTATTGCTGCTTGGTCTGCATACAGTTTTCTCAGGTGGCAGGTAAGGTGGTCTGGTATTCCCATCTCTTTAAGAATTTTCCACATGGTTTGTTGTGCTCCCCACAGTCAAAGATTTTGGTGTAGTAGTCAATTAAGCAGAAGTAGATGTTTTTCTGGAATTATCTTGCTTTTTCTTGATCCATCAGATGTTGACAATTTAATTTCTGGTTTCTGTGCCTTTTCGAAACCCAACTGGAAGTTTTTGGTTCACCTGCTGCTATAGCCTAGCCTGAAGGATTTTGAACATAATCTTACTAGCAAGCAAAATGAGTTCACATGTACAGTAGTTTGAATATTCTTTGACATTGCCCTTCTTTGAGATTGGAATGAAAACTGACCTTTATAGTCCTGTGGCCACTGTTGAGTTTTCCAAATTTGCTGGCATTTTGAGTGCAGCACTTTCACAGCATCATCTTTTAGGATTTGAAATAGCTCAGCTGGAATTCTATCACCTCCACTAGCCTTAATTGTAAGGCCACTTGACTTTGCACTCAGGATGTCTGGCTTTAGGTGAGTGATCACACCATCATGGTTATCTGGGTCATTAAGATCTTTTTTGTATAGTTCTGTGTATTCTTGCCACTTCTCCTTAACTACTGTCTGTTAGGTCCTTACCATCTCTGTCCTTTATACCAACTGAATGCAGAGTTCCAGAGAATAACAAAAAGATATAAGAAGGCCTTTTAAAATAAACCATGCAAAAAAAAGAGAAGAAAACAATAGAATGGGAAAGACTAGAGATCTCTTAATGAAAATTAGAGATATCAAAGGAACATTTCATGCAAGGAAGGACGCGATAAAGAGCCTTCCATGGGACCTACACTCTTTGCCCTCTTGATTCCCTGAGACTGATAAGGTTTCTGGGACCATTCTAGATTTTCTCTTAAAAGTAGCCTGGTATTCCTTAAAAACTGCTTAATTAAGGTTGGGAAATTCTGATTTTAGTCTTCTCTTGTGGGAAGTCATATTATGCATTCATGTAAAAAGATTCTAGGGTACCTGCAGTAAATATACTTACTTAGCTGTGCTAACCCAAGTATACTCAAACATGAAACACTTTTAAATGACCTGTAAGACCTCTTAACATCATTCATAAGAAATGAATTTTTTGATATAAACATTGAACATGATTCTTCAATATTAATTTTTTTGCTGTATCACCACTATTACTGCTTTCCTTTCTATTGCTTTATTAAAATATCAATGGGGCTTTTATGCTATCTTAATTGTTTTATATATGTTATTTCTTCAAAATCATCCCATTCACAGATGAGAAAACCAAGGTAGAATAATGTTTCCAAATTCCCATTGCCAGTAATCGACAGAGTATCTAAACCATCTCCAGGTCTCCATTTTTACCTCTTCCCAAGCTGTACTGTGGCTCAGTGGTAAAGAATCCTCCTGCAGTGCAGGAGATGAAGGAGATGTGGGCTTGATCCCTGGGTCGGGAAGGTCATCTGGAAAAGAGAATGGCTTCCCACTCCAGTATTCCTGCCTGGGAAATCCCACAGACAAAAGAGCCTGGTGGGCTACAGCCCACGAGGTCACAAAGAGTTAGGCACACTTCAGTTCAGTTCAGTCGCTCATTCATGTCCAACTCTTTGCAATCCCATGAATCGCAGCACACCAGGCTTCCCTGTCCATCACCAACTCCCAGAGTTCACTCAGACTCACATCCATTGAGTCAGTGATGCCATCCAGCCATCTCATCCTCTGTCATCCCTTCTCCTCCTGCCCCTAATCCCTCCCACCATCAGAGTCTTTTCCAATGAGTCAACTCTTCACATGAGGTGGCCAAAGTACTGGAGTTTCAGCTTTAGCATCATCCCTTCCAAAGAAATCCCAGGGCTCATCTCCTTCAGAATGGACTGGTTGGATCTCCTTGCAGTCCAAGGGACTCTCAAGAGTCTTCTCCAACACCACAGTTCAAAAGCATCAATTCTTCGGCGCTCAGCCTTCTTCACAGTCCAACTCTCACATCCATCCATGACCACTGGAAAAACCATAGCCTTGACTAGACGAACCTTTGTTGGCAAAGTAATGTCTCTGCTTTTGAATATGCTATCTAGGTTGGTCATAATTTTCCTTCCAAGGAGTAAGCGTCTTTTAATTTCATGGCTACAGTCACCATCTGCAGTGATTTTGGAGCCCAGAAAAATAAAGTCTGACACTGTTTCCACTGTTTCCCCATCTATTTGCCATGAAGTGATGGGACCAGGTGCCATGATCTTCATTTTCTGAATGTTGAGCTTTAAGCCAACTTTTTCACTCTCCTCTTTCACCTTCATCAAGAGGCTTTTTAGTTCCTCTCCACTTTCTGCCATGGTGGTGTCATCTGCATATCTGAGGTTATCGATATTTCTCCCGGCAATCTTGATTCCAGCTTGTGTTTCTTCCAGTCTAGCGTTTCTCATGATGTACTCTGCATATAAGTTAAATAAGCAGGGTGACAGTATACAGCCTTGATGTATTCCTTTTCCTATTTGGAACCAGTCTGTTGTTCCATGTCCAGTTCTAACTGTTGCTTCCTGACCTGCATACAAATTTCTCAAGAGGCACACTAGAAACTATGATTAACACTTCCCTCTAAAATACTGATCACCTTTTTTCCTTAAAGCATTTCCAATAAATTCTTGTTACCTGTAAGAGAACATCAGATGTGCTTAGTGTGGAAAGGAACACTCTTCTGGATATTTCCACAAGCTGCACTACAGCCATGGGTGGGTCTCCTTGTGAACATTGGTGTGCTCCCTATCTTTCTGAATGTTCTTTCACTGTCTCTACTCTGAGTCATAAACTTCTATTCATATTCCCAGGAGCACCTCAAATATCACCATCTCTATGAAGATGTCCCTCTCTCCTCTGGATGGAATGTGTTCTCTCGTCCTAAGCAGTTGTTTAGTAGGTATCTATTGATGTGAATTTACTTTGTGTCTTGGCTCAGAGAGAAGTGGTATATATATCCTAATAAATCGTATAATAGCTTTCCTCCATTCCTCACTTCTAAATTTTTAATTTTTTATTGACAAGCGGTTATTAAAATCTGTTAAGAAATTTGAGAATATTTGTCAGTGGAGTGATTACTCAACTTTGTTAAAAGAAGGCTTTAATGAAACAAAAGATACTTTTTCATTCTAAATTTGCAGTTGTTGTATGACTGATACCTCCAGCTCTTCCCCAAATTAAATGGTGAGTTTCTCAAGAATGACAGTGGAAACAATGATTTACCTATGTTTTGAGTCTCAGCTCTTGATCTTTCAAATACTGCTTTTACGTATCACACACACACACACAATGTATGCTCATTAAAGGTGTGACTAAGGAGTGATTAATAAAAGTGATGGGTAGGATGAGGATAGGGTTGAGGTGCTGAGTAAGTAGATTCTGTTGCAGAAGTCTACTTCAGAACTGAATAAAATGTGTTCTTGTTTAAAGGTGCTTGTGTTGAAGAAAAATACTGTCACTTTCAAAGCACCTGCACTTCAGGCTGCATATTGAAACCCCTCATGTATTATTACTTCCAGGTCATATTATCATCTGTTAGTACTGCACATGTTAATGGGATTAAGTGCCACACAAAAGCCTTAATTCTAATTAAAGTAGAAACAAAAAAAGAGAAGTAGAATTAAGCAGCATATTAAAAAGAATAACAATTTTTCTGTGATACAGTGATTTTATTTCTTTATTCACTGGTTTAACTTCAGTGAGTAATTTCAATTTCATTATCTTTTTCATATCATCTCAATCTGTTCTAGGATCATCAGTTGGCCATTATTTTTGCAGTATACTCATGGCACCTCCTCTAATCTGTACATTGCCCCTTGTCTCTGTATAAACCTACTTCCTGGAGTTACGTTTAGGAAAAACGTGACCTTAAATGTTTTAGTATTTCGGGAAAAAATAAGTGTTACTAGATGAAAACTTTGGTTTTTGCAGTAAAAAATTAGGTGGGGGATGGGGATATACTTAGAAGTGAGGATAAAAGTGTCCCTCATTTTTACAAATTAACAGAAATAGTACATATATTGTTGAAAGTTGTGGATCATAAGATCTTGTCTTTCTTGCTCAAATGCAATTAATGTAAATTCAAAAAGATGAACTATTTCATAGTAAAAATGTTGTGAAATACCATAATTTCTACTTCAAGGAAAAGTTATAGTAATGTAGCTACGGTGGTGTACCTGTGTGTGTGTTTAGTTGCTCAGCTGTGTCCGACTTTGCAACCCCATATACTGTAGCCCACCAGGCTCCTCTGTCCATGGGATTTCCCAGGCAAGAATCCTGGGGTGGGTTGCCATTTCCTCCTCCAGGGAAACTTCCTGACCCAGGGATCGAGCCCACATGTGTTGGGTCTCTTGCTTTGGCGGGTGGATTCTTGACCACTGCGCCACCTGGGAAGCCCCGTGGGGTACCTACTACCTGTAGTTAGAGCTTGAAGACAGCGCCTGAATGCACATGGTGGATAAACTGAAAACAGTGAAGCTAGAGAACAGTTCTTATCAGAGACTTCTCAGAACAGGTTTAGAGTTCTAACATATGAATTGCATTCTGGAAAACATACTTCAGTTTATTTGGAAAGCATTTCAAATGAGATTACAGATATATGATAAATACACTGAATCTAAAGCCAAATTTCTCTTTAAATATAAGAGCCAAAGAGTAAAAAATTGGGCTCTTGATTGTGTTACATATGGTGTTTAGATTTTTGTATGAAACACTATGTAAAGATTCCTCAATATGGAAACATAATTTTATAAAAAATTAAGAACATGTATAAATGTACTTTTTTACATAAATGAATTTAAATTAAACAGGTACATCTGTTTAACATGGAAACTTATGGCAGTTGTTTCATTTTCTGAAGCTGTTCATAGCAAGGGTTAGTTAATAAAAATACTGTAAATGTAATTTTAGTTTAATTTTCATAAACAGATTGGGTGGCTTAAAGTACCAAATGCCATAGCAAAGTTGATTTAAAAACATCAATTTACATTATATGGGTAGTTTATTAGAATTGCAAAACCAAGTGCAAGTATTTGCCAGTCTCAGGCCTTTCCACATACTTAATAAACTAAAACTGATGGGTCTGTTGCACTTGAGAAAAGTTAAAAATTGGGATGTTTTATTAATGATTCAGTTCTCACTGGAAACTAATGCCTGACTTGATCCCCATTCTCTGGCAGTGGTAATTCTTGTCAGTATTACTGTAATTTAATACAGGAAAGGAAGAGAATCACTGTAGTAATCAGAACATCCTCTTGCCAGCTTTGCCCACATTACATTTTTTTTTCCATTGCAAACTGTAGCTCCATCCATACTGCCCTAAATTGCCATTTACTGTAAATTATAATGATCAATATGCACTTTTCAACATTCCCCTTACTGATTTTTGTTAATGCAGTCCTAGTCAGAAGTTAAATAAGCAGGGTGACAATATAGAGCCTTGACGTACTCCTTTTCCTATTTGCAACCAGTCTGTTGTTACGTGTCCACTTCTAATTGTTGCTTCCTGACCTGAATATAGGTTTCTCAGGAGGCCGGTCAGGTGGTCTGGTATTCCCATCTCTTTCAGAATTTTCCACAGTTTCTTGTGATCCACACAGTCAAAGGCTTTGGCATAGTCAATAAAGCAGAAATAGATGTTTTTCTGGAACTCTCTTGCTTTTTCCATGATCCAGCGCATGTTGGCAATTTGATCTCTGGTTCCTCTGCCTTTTCTAAAACCAGCTTGAACATCTGAAAGTTCATGGTTCACATATTGCTGAAGCCTGGCTTGGAGAATATTGAGCATTACTTTACTAGCATGTGAGATGAGTGCAATTGTGCGGTAGTTTGAGCATTCTTTGGCATTGCTTTTCTTTGGGATTGGAATGAAAACTGACCTTTTCCAGTCCTGTGGCCACTGCTGAGTTTTCCAAATTTGCTGGCGTATTGAGTGCAGTACTTTCACAGCATCATCTTTCAGGATTTGAAATAGCTCCACTGAAATTCCATCACCTCCACTAGCTTTGGTCATAGTGATGCTTTCTAAGGCCCACTTGACTTCACATTCCAGGATGTCTGGCTCTAGGTGAGAGATCACACCATCGTGATTATCTTGGTTGTGAAGATCTTTTTTGTACAGTTCTTCTGTGTATTCTTGCCACCTCTTCTTAATATCTTCTGCTTCTGTTAGGTCCATACCATTTCTGTCCTTTATTGAGCCCATCTTTGCATGAAATGTTCCCTTGGTATCACAAATTCCCTTGAAGAGATCTCTAGACTTTCCCATTCTGCTTATTTAACTTATATGCAGAGTACATCATGGGAAATGCTCGGCTAGAAGAAGCACAAGCTGGAATCAAGATTGCCAGGAGAAATATCAATAACCTCAGATATGCAGATGACACCACCATGGCAGAAAGTGAAGAGGAACTAAAAAGCCTCTTGATGAAAGTGAAAGAGGAGAGTGAAAAAGTTGGCTTAAAGCTCAACATTCAGAAAACGAAGATCATGGCATCTGGTCCCATCACTTCATGGGAAATAGATGGGGAAACAGTGGAAACAGTGTCAGACTTTATTTTGGGGGGCTCCAAAATCACTGCAGATGGTGATTGCAGCCATGAAATTAAAAGACTCTTACTGCTTGGAAGGAAAGTTATGACCAACCTAGATAGCATATTCAAAAGCAGAGACATTACTTTGCCAGCAAAAGTCTGTCTAGTCAAGGTTATGGTTTTTCCAATAGTCATGTATGGATGTGAGAATTGGACTGTGAAGAAAGCTGAGTGTGGAAGAATTGATGCTTTTGAACTGTGGTGTTGGAGAAGACTCTTGAGAGTCCCTTGGACTTCAAGGAGATCCAACTAGTCCATTCTAAAGGAGATCGGTCCTGGGTGTTCTTTGGAAAGAATGTTGCTTAAGCTGAAACTCCAGTACTTTGGCCACCTCATGCGGAGAGTTGACTCATTAGAAAAGACTCTGATGCTGGGAGGGATTGGGGGCAGGAAGAGAAGAGGACAACAGAGGATGAGATGGGTGGATGGCATTACCGACTCAATGGACGTGAGTTTGAGTGAACTCTAGGAGTTGGTGATGGACAGGGAGGCCTGGCGTGCTGCAGTTCATGAGGTTGCAAAGAGTTGGACACGACTGAGCGACTGAACTGAACTGAACTGGGAAGTACCCCAATCTTTGAGCAAAATGAAATTGTTAATTCACTCCCAGATGTTGATATATATTATAATCAAAACTATGTATATTTTTGTATTTTTACATTCTGAATGAAAGATGCATATTTTAAGGAAGACAACTGTCTGATCCATTACTGTCATCAACATTATGCAAAATTGTTAATGATCTATAACAACTGAATTTCAGCATGTCATGTAAATTTTCCTTTCTATGTACATCATGTAAATCTTCCTTTCCTTTCCTTGGCATCTTTTCACTAGTTCCCAGGTAATTCACAATTAAATTTGCTTCCTACGGCAATGGCACCCCACTCCAGTACTCTTGCCTGGAAAATCCCATGGGCAGATGAGCCTGGTAGGCTGCAGTCCATGGGGTTGCTAAGAGCTGGACATGGCTGAGCAACTTCACTTTCACTTTTCACTTTCATGCATTGGAGAAGGAAATGGCAACCCACTCCAGTGTTCTTGCCTGGAGAATCCCAGGGACAGGGGAGCCTGGTGGGCTGCCGTCTATGGGGTTGCCTAGAGTCGGACACAACTGAAGTGACTTAGCAGCAACTTCAGTCAAACATCTTAACAATATGTACAGCTGATTTGGAAATCTTCCAGACGTGTAGATACCATGTATTGATGCAAAATATTGTTTCTCCAATATCGCCTCCCCTTCTTCCTTTTGACATACTTTCACCTGAGATAGTTACTTTGTCCTTTTTGAAAATCAGTTTTTACCTTCACATTAACTTTAGTGATTAAATTCTAAGCCCTTTGTCAAAACTCTACTGTTTTTATCTCACAGGTTTCCAAAAACTTCTACACTAACATTCTTTTAGAGATTATTGCTTTTTTTGGCGGTACTTGAGCTCATCATGAAATTCTCCACAGGTTTTTACTGTCACCAATAAGTTGTCATATTGGCATAAGCCCCATGACCTCTCTGCCTGATCTTATATTCTAGTCCCTTCCCGCAAAAAAATTTCAAAAGGAAATTACTTGCTTTTATTTTTGCTACTGAAATCACTGTTGCATTTTTTGTCAGGCCATTTCTTGTAGGGTAATTAAGGAACGTTAATATGTCTCTTTATTTACAGGAACTACCTTAATGCAAGCTTAGTGTTAGTCTTAGGGAAGATCTGGAATTAATATTGATAAAGAAACTGGTTTATTTATAAGCCAATGCCATAGCATTCTTGAATTAGCTGTCTCCCAATTTGAGAATGGAGATGATTTCAAGGAAATATTTTTAAAAATTCAACAGACTCAATCTAAAGTTTTCAAATCAATTGTCTTCATTAGTTTATATAACAAGTAGTACTTTGAAGGCAATTGTGCAATATTGCATAGGAACCTGGAATGTCAGGTCCATGAATCAAGGCAAATTGGAAGTGGTCAAATAAGAAATGGCAAGAGTGAATGTCGACATTCTAGGTATCAGTGAACTGAAATGGACTGGAATGGGTGAATTTAACTTAGATGACCATTATATCTACTACTGCGGGCAGGAATCCCTCAGAAGAAATGGAGTGGCCGTCATGGTCAACAAAAGAGTCTGAAATGCAGTACTTAGATGCAATCTCAAAAACAACAGAATGATCTCTGTTCGTTTCCAAGGCAACCCATTCAATATCACAGTAATCCAAGTCTGTGCCCCAACCAGTAATGCTGAAGAAGCTGAAGTTGAACAGTTCTATGAAGACCTACAAGACCTTTTAGAACTAACACCCAAAAAAGATGTCCTTTTCATTATAGGGGACCTGAATGCAAAAGTAGGAATTCAAGAAACACCTGGAGTAACAGGCAAATTTGGCCTTGGAATACGGAATGAAGCAGGGCAAAGACTAATAGAGTTTTGCCAAGAAAATGCACTGGTCATAACAAACACTCTCTTCCAGCAACACAAGAGAAGACTCTATGCATGGACATCACCAGATGGTCAACACCGAAATCAGATTGATTATATTCTTTGCAGCCAAAGATGGAGAAGTTCTATACGGTCAGCAAAAACAAGACCAGGATCTGACTGTGGCTCAGACCATGAACTCCTTATTGCCAAATTCAGACTTAAATTGAAGAAAGTAGGGAAAACCACTAGACCATTCAGGTATGACCTAAATCAAATCCCTTATGATTATACAGTGGAAGTGAGAAATAGATTTAAGGGCCTAGATCTGATAGATAGAGTGCTGATGAACTATGGACTGAGGTTCATGACATTGTACAGGAGACAGGGATCAAGACCATTCCCATAGAAAAGAAATGCAAAAAAGCAAAATTGGCTGTCTGGGGAGGCCTTACAAATAGCTGTGAAAAGAAGAGAAGCGAAAAGCAAGGGAGAAAAGGAAAGATATAAACATCTGAATGCAGAGTTCCAAAGAATAGCAAGAAGAGATAAGAAAGCCTTCTTCAGCGATCAGTGCAAAGAAATAGAGGAAAACAACAGAATGGGAAAGACTAGGGATCTCTTCAAGAAAATCAGAAATACCAAAGGAACATTTCATGCAAAGAGGAGCTTGATAAAGGACAGAAATGGTATGGACCTAACGGAAGCAGAAGATATTAAGAAGAGATGGCAAGAATACAAGATCTTCATGACCCAGATAATCACGATGGTGTGATCACTCACCTAGAGCCAGACATCCTGGAATGTGAAGTCAAGTGGGCATTAGAAAGCATCACTACAAACAAAGCTAGTGGAGGGGATGGAAATCCAATTGAGCTATTCCAAATCCTGAAAGATGATGCTGTGAAAGTGCTGCACTCAACATGTCACCAAATTTGGAAAACTCAGCAGTGGCCACAGGACTGGAAAAGGTCAGTTTTCATTCCAATCCCAAAGAAAGGCAATGCCAAAGAATGCTCAAACTACCGCACAATTGCACTCATCTCACATGCTAGTAAAGTAATGCTCAATATTCTCCAAGCCAGGCTTCAGCATTATGTGAACCATGTACTTCCTGATGTTCAAGTTGGTTTTAGAAAAGGCAGAGGAACCAGAGACCAAATTGCCAACATCCGCTGGATCATGGAAAAAGCAAGAGAGTTCCAGAAAAACATCTATTTCTGCTTTATTGACTATGCCAAAGCCTTTGACTGTGTGGATCACAATAAACTGTGGAAAATTCTGAAAGAGATGGGAATACCAGACCACCTGATCTGCCTCTTGAGAAATCTGTATGCAGGTCAGGAAGCAACAGTTAGAACTGGACATGGAACAACACACTGGTTCCAAATAGGAAGAGGAGTTCATCAAGGCTATATGTTGTCACCCTGCTTATTTAACTTATATGCAGAGTACATCATGAGAAACACTGGACTGGAGGAAACACCAACTGGAATCAAGATTGCCGGGAGAAATATCAATCACCTCAGATATGCAGATGACATCACCCTTATGGCAGAAAGTGAAGAGGAACTCAAAAGCCTCTTGATGAAAGTGAAAGTGGAGAGTGAAAAAGTTGGCTTAAAGCTCAACATTCAGAAAATGAAGATCATGGCATCCGGTCCCACCACTTCATGGCAAATAGATGGGGAAACAGTGGAAACAGTGTCAGACTTTATTTTTCTGGGCTCCAAAATCACTACAGATGGTGACTGCAGCCATGAAATTAAAAGACGCTTACTCCTTGGAAGGAAAGTTATGACCAACCTAGATAGCATATTCAAAAGCAGAGACATTACTTTGCCCACAAAAGTTCGTTTAGTCAAGGCTATGGTTTTTCTTGTGGTCATGTGTGGATGTGAGAGTTGGACTGTGAAGAAGGCTGAGTGCCGAAGAATTGATGCTTTTGAACTGTGGTGTTGGAGAAGACTCTTGAGAGTCCCTTGGACTGCAAGGAGATCCAACCAGTCCATTCTGAAGGAGATGAGCCCTGGGATTTCTTTGGAAGGAATGATGCTAAAGCTGAAACTCCAGTACTTTGGCCACCTCATGCAAAGAGTTGACTCACTGGAAAAGACTCTGATGCTGGGAGGGATTGGGGGCAGGAGGAGAAGGGGACGACAGAGGATGAGATGGCTGGATGGCATCACTGACTCGATGGACGTGAGTCTGAGTGAACTCCAGGAGTTGGTGATGGACAGGGAGGCCTGGCGTGCTGCAGTTCATGGGGTCGCAAGGAGTGGACACGACTGAGCGACTGATCTGATCTGATCTGATCTGTGCTTAGCTCTATTCTCACTCATAGTGAGTGGAGTACCATTGGAGATCGCAAAGAAATGGAAAAATAGCACAATATAATGACATCTTGGTGTAGGAATGTGACTATAGAGATAAAGACAAATGTATAAATTCAGGATGTATTTGTGGGTGGATTTTTTAGGAATTACCAATGAATTGGATCTTAGGGCATGGGAAAAGTAATAATACAATCATGACTCAAGTAATTTTTAACACCCAAGCTAGGGATGACAGGGTTGGGTGGAATAGATTTGTTGGGTTAATTCAGTCTCTCATTTTGCATATGATATATTTGAGGTGCTTATTAAATATCTAAAAAGTGAAAGTGAAGTAGTGGCTCAGTCGTGTCCGACTCTTTGTGACCCCATGGACTATATATAGCCTACCACACTCCTCCATCCATGGGATTTTCCAGGCAAGTGTACTGGAGTGGGTTGCCGTTCCTTCTCCAGAGGATCTTCCTTACCCAGAGATCAAACCCAGGTGTCCTGCATTGTAGGCAGATGCTTTACCATCTGAGCCACTGCTGCTGCTGCTAAGTCGCTTCAGTCGTGTCCGACTCTGTGCGACCCCTGAGACAGCAGCCCACCGAGTTCCCCCGTCCCTGGGATTCTCCAGGCAAGAATACTGGAGTGGGTTGCCATTTCCTTCTCCAATGCATGAAAGTGAAAAGTGAAAGTGAAGTCGCTCAGTCGTGTCCAACTCTTAGCGACCCCATAGACTGCAGCCTACCACACCCCTCCATCCATGGGATTTTCCAGGCAAGAGTTCTGGAGTGGGGTGCCATTGCCTTCTCTGAGAAATAAGGGGCTAGAAATGGAAGTTAGAACCATATATATATATATATATATATATAGAGAGAGAGAGAGAGAGAGAGAGAGAGAGAATAGTAACCTTACAGAAATTATTTAAAATTTTGGGTAATGGTGAGATTTACTTGAGTAAGAATATAGACAATGAATAATATAGAAGCTCAAAGAAGATTTTGGATCCTGAAGGAACAGCAGTGTTTAGCTGTCAGGTAGAAGACAGAATAGCTATTGTAGGAAAGATAACAAAAATACCCGCAACAACTATGATTTATTGCATCCGTACTCTGAATCAATCAGTATTCTAAGGCTTTTTACACTATTTTAGAATAGCTATATAATCCTCATGACAACCACATAGTGTTTTTACTATTATCATCTTCATTTTGTCTTAGGGGAAGCTAAGGTACCAAGGACTAAAGTGACTACTCCTAGATGAAGTGAGTTTTGGGTTGTTTGTTTTATAATAAGGACACACTAGAGCACATCTGTGTGTTATGACCTAGTGCAGATAGAGACAAATTGTGAATGTAAGAAAAGGGATTAACTCTTATAATTATGTCCTTGAAGAAAGTTTACAATCCAGAACTCAAGAGTAGAGGTTAGTCTTTATGGAAATCAGTGTTTGAAGGGAAGACATAATGAATAAATGTGCAATGTGAGTATTTTATTGTGTAGTTTTTGTATGGGAAGATGAGACTGTTTTCTTTTGATTGCTTCTGGTTGGTTATTGTTTTAATGGAGATAATCAAAGGGGATTGATCTGTGCAGGAGAACCTAGTCGTCATGTAGACTTTACATTCAGTGCCCTTGGAATCTTCACATTTCCATTCACTAACACAATGTTTCACAAACAGCATGCACTCATCAAGTATCTGTCTTATGAATTGTCTGTCTGCAAGGATCCTTGACTCTAGACATGAATTAATTAAATGCTTTAGGTGAAAGACAGATAACATTCTATCACAGCACAAAAAAGCGTTCATTTAAACCCAGCCATCTCGAAAGGTTCATAGAGGAAAACACATTTCAGCTGACACTCTTAAAATGAATGGGATTTTGATGGGCAAGTTTTTGAGGAAACTGCATTCCAGATGGAGATGGCAGGGTAGGCAAAGGCATGACCAAAAGTAATAAAGCTGATTTGGCTTAAATGTCAAGTGAGCAAAGTCATATAGTAGGATGTAATTCACACAAGCTATTAGGGACAGATTGTGAAGGCCTTGAGTATCATGCTGAGAATAGATTTATTCTGTAATAAACCGGGACACACGGGAGGTTTTTGAACAGGAGAGTGATGAGACAATATATTTGGAAGTAGATAATGAGGCTTACTGTTTGGAAATTTGGAATGTATGATATTTTAATACCACTGGGTTTATCTAGCTACCCTTTAGTTTGGCATAACTTTTCCTTATATTATGATCCTTTCTATTCCAAGCCTAAAGCAACATGAGGACACTGTTCGCTTTTACAGTTGTGCAAGGATGTCCTAGATAAAGGATGTTTTTTGTCTGTTAAAATACAGCTAAATATTTTAACCATTTAGTATCCCATGCACATTTCCATTTTGAAAAATTTAACTCCAAAGGGATTTTCTTCACTAAGAAAGCTCTTGATGACTACTGTTAGCAATCTGAATAAACATTTCTATAAATGTTTAACTAGACATACTGCCTAAAATAAATTCTTGATTTACCTGTAACAACAGAAAGAGTTCTGTAAAACAGATGTTTTTACCAAAAAACTGTTCTGCCTCTTAGGATATAACCAAATAAAAAATTCATTTTATGAAATTATGTGTCACTGTAGACTTTCTTAGTGTCTAGAAACCTTTTAGATAAAACATAGAAAATCCTCAGTAATTATTTTCTTTTAGCAATATTTCAGAAATCAACCTGTAACTTTGTCTCCCCCTTTATTATCCTGATATCTAGGCATTTCCAGACAGTTAATTTTATGCTTTAAGGATGGTTGCCCTCCATGAATGTATCTGACCAAGATTGTGTTAGCACAGAAATTAAGAATTTTATATATCATAAGTGAAAAGTCAAATCTCAGTAATTTTTTAAGGAGATGAATGTGGCATGTGTGCATTAAGGCACTGTCTCTCTTACTTAGTTCTACTTGTGGCTAATAGAGAAAATAGCCTCAAGGTTAGAGGTCAAGTCATTAAACAAAGAGAATCATTCTCTATAAATACACAGTCAAAATTTGGATACTGAATGTGTGATTTTAACCTATTGATTCATGCATTTAATAGTTATTCCTTGATTATCTATTATCCATTAGGCATGGTACTAGATGCTTAGTGCTGGAGATAGAAATTTAAATAGTACATAGCACTTTTCCTCAAGGAGTTAATGCCTTAGTGGAGGAAATAATAGGGGAAAGAACCTTGGGAAGTGTGCTTTTCTGAAGTGCCAACATTTCAGACTTTTGTTTTCTGAACCACTTATTGAACACATTTTGAACACCTTGGTACTGAACTTGGGCAACTCTGTTATTGAGTCTTCTAGCTATTCTTGAATGCTTTCCTAATTATTAATGGCTAAAAATAATAGCTTATATTTAATGAACACATGTGCAAAGTACCTTATCTAAGTACTTCTATGCATATTTCATTTTCACAGTTAATTGAAGTGTATATTATTATTGCTAGTTGCATTTTAGAGATAAAATCTAAGATACAAAAAGCGTTAGTGACATGCTCAAAGTCCTACAGGAATTCAGTGACAGAGCCATGTTCTGACAGGGCCAGAGAAATTTAGCCCATAATTTTAATTTCATTATAGCATTTCCTGAAAACGAGACAGATGCCATTAATTCTGTATCTGTGTGGTAACAATACTTAGGAAATAGATAAATGGAATTATACAACTTGAAGAAACTATTTCTATAGATTCTGCTTGCGCAGTACATATGCTAATCATTTTTCCACCTTCCGTTAACAAATGTTATTTATAGTTGGTGACACTGCTGTTTATAATTCTATTTCTTCTACTGTGTGCTCAGTCACTTAGTCGTGTCTGGCTCTTTTCGACGGCATGGACTACAGCCCACCAGGCTCCTCTGTCCATGGGATTTTCCAGGCAAGAATACTGGAATGGTGCAGCTCATCCTTTCACTTATTTAATCACTCTAAAATTTATTACACATGTTTCTTTTGTACATCCCACATTGTAAACACTAAAGTGGAACCTGGGGTAGGTATTGTGATAAAAAGGTGCTGCATAAGACACATCCCTTGAAATTGGGAAGGAAACACAAATGCAGAAATGGATTACTGTGCAGTCTTGCATGTTCTCTACAAGAGGCCTATGAAGAGTGTTATTAAAAGATAAAGGAGATAGAAATCTATACTGAGGAATGTCAGCGAAAACCTTGTCATGATGAGGACATTTAGGCTAAAATTTGAAAGTTGAGAAGGTTAGGCAGGAGGAAAAGGGAAAAGGAATGTTAATGAAATCCAAGAGCCAAGATGATCGGTCAAAGAACATGCCAGCTAGTGTGATTAGAGGTTAGAGTCTCAGCAAGAAACAAAAGCAGTAAAATAGGTTAGAGCTACATTTGAAGAAATTTTAACTTTATCTTGTAAATATATATTTGTAAGAATTTTTATATTGAGAGGTGACATTGTGAGACTTCAAACATCCCCTTGTTGAACCAGCTGAAGGATAAATGGGGGCGAAGAAACCCAGGGCAAATACAGGAGTGGGAGGATGATCTTCTGATTACTTCAGCTGTTCCTTAGGCAGCGTCCGTAACTCACCACCCTCAGGGGCTGTTCCAAATGCCTTCTGTTCTCTCCAAGCATTGCCCAGTCCTTACCACCTTCAGATGAGGTCAGTACAATGTGCCCCCTCTTCTTCAAGAAGAAACCATGACACGCACACTCTCTTAACCTCTGCTTCCAAACAGTCTGATTCTGCATGTTGCTCGTTCTTTATTTCCTGTCTCCTGATCAGATGGTGCTGTCCACTTCCTCCTCTCTTGGCCTCACAGAGGCTTTGCTCTAACAAATACTTTTCTGTCAGAAATTCATTTGTTCTCTTTTGGCTCTTTTCCTGGTAGGGGTTTGGACCATGTTAAAAACAAAATGAAACAAAACAACAAAGCAAAGGTCCTTTCTTGGATTGCACGTGCTCCTCTAATCTTTGTCCTTGCAGTCTCCTCTTCAAAGCCAGACTTTTCAGAAAACTCCAGAAAAACTCGTTTCTACACTTCCTACTCTCCCATGTTCCAGTGCAATCTTCCCCTTCACCACTGCACAAAAATTAATCAACTATTATTTATGAGCTTCAGGGGATATAACCAAGCCACAGTCTTGTCTGACTTTTTCAGGCTTTTCTCATGGTTTATTCCTCTTAATACTTTCTGTTGCCCTCAACTCTCTAACATTGTTCTCCCTAGCGTGTTTGTTTTCCTGCCTCTGTGTTTTCTGTCTTAGAGTAATGGTCCATGTGGTCTTAGTGATATGATGTAAATTAAGACAAAGACCATTTAACTAGCAGACTATTAAACAGTAGTGTTTTGGCAAAAATATAACAGCTGGCTGGTGGTTGGGAGAGGAGCCCTGATTTGTAGGATTGGCAAATTTCTATGGTGTAATTATTCCTATCAGGGCCAATTTCTAGCTACAGTTTTGAGGTAAACCAGCTCACAGAATTCCTGAAAATTGAATAATTGTCTTTCAGTAGTCAATGAGAGTCTTCATCAGCACACCCTTGGATTAGGAAACTTTATCAGCTGTATATCATGAGAAATGAGATGATATTTGGACTAACTTGATACAGTGAGTGGTTCCAAATGATTTTTTAGCCCCAGAGTTGTACTAACTTTCCAAGTATCCTCACATTAAATTTAACTTTCTCCCAAATAAAATTCCTAGTAAAACAACATCCATTTGCATCCATTTGCAAGGAAGGAGGAGTGTTTAATAGAAGTAACTTCATAAGGAAAGGCCACAATTAACCAGTGATTGATGAGGTTTTCCATTTTTCCAACTTTGTTTTTTTTTTTGTCAGTCTCTTTGCGACCCCATGGCCTGAAGCCCACCAGGCTCCTCTGTCCATGGGATTCTCTAGGCAAGAATACTGGAGTGGGTTGCCATTTCCTTCTCCAGGGCATCCTTCCAGCCCAGGGATCGAACCCGCATCTCCTATGTCTCCTGCATTGCCAGGTGTGTTCCTTACTGCTGAGCAACCAGGGAAGCCCGTTTCCAATTTTAAACATTACAAATAGACTGTGGCCACTCCTCCCTGCCTTATGTCAGACAGCACAAATATCTGTGGTGTTTCCTAGAGAGGAAAACATTTTCAGCACTCATTGTGCCTACCTACAGCCATATGTAGGGAGTGCTATAAATGGGCTCAAATTTTGGATTAAAGTGTATAAAGAAAAGTTTCTACTCAAGAAAAAAGATATTTCAAGTATTATCCAAATATATGGAAAGTCAAGGCCATTCTGGCAGGAATTACTTAGGAGAAAAGTAGCAGTTTTAACATTTTGCCTGAATTTATCTCCAAAAATATTTTAATAAAAATTGCAGCATTTTATTTTCAGTTGATTTCATATTTCAACACCCCCCTCACTGTTCTCATCATATTAAAAGCATCTCTGTCCTCTTAATTATGTCAGGTCTCTTTTGTAACCAACCAGTTGTCACATCAGTCACCCTAACCTACTCTCTGCACTGGATTTTGGAGCCAGCTACTGTGGTTCACATTTAAACAAAGACATATGGATTATGCATGGGGATGGTGCAGTCATCATGCATTCTTCGGCTTGAGTCTTGTCCAAGTTTCCCGTAATTGACTCTAAGGACTATGGGGCCAGATAGTTCTTACTGCCAGAATCACCTTAGTACAGTGCCAGCTGTCTAGAAAGAAAAATAACACCCAGAAGGTCTACCACAGGCCAGAAAACAAACAAAACAAAACCAAAAATCTAGGAAATTTAAAAGCATAAGACACTTGGCATTAAAATGACTTTTATATTTCATAAATAGAAATGAACAATAGAAAGACTAGTTTTTATTGTATTTGCCTTATTTACAAAACATTTGTAAATATTTCAGACACTGCAGGGTTTTAGAAAACAAAAGGGTGATTTTCTTTTTTCTTTCTTTCCCAATCTTAGGAGTTCTATTTTATATTTAATACTTGTATTCTTTTAGACCCATTTCTATATAAACACAAATATATATCCCCACATAGAAACATTTTAAATACAAATGGATTGAGCAAAGTAGATCATCCTGAAGTTTTTTTCTTTCTTTTTTTTTTCATTTAATGTTTTACTGCGGACATTTTTCTATGGCATACACCAAGATTTATAATGTATTTTTTTCCCTCCTTGTTCTTAGCATATTTTTCTATGTTCTATTTAAGAAAGTTGCTGAAACTGCTATTTCAAAATGAAATGTGGAAAGGGAGAGTTTCCTTTCCATTTTCATCCCAGACTGGAGAACTAAGGCAGATGACCCATATTTGTTTCCTTCGGTTCACATGCTTACCCTTGTGCAGGGCAAAGTAGTGACTCGTCATTTGCCCAGAACTACCTAGAATGGCAGCTGACAGTGGAGTTTCTCCAGTAGATGGAAGAGTCCTTCAGCAGGTGAAGAAGGAATGCTTGGTTAACAGAAGCAACAGACGTCCACTACAGAGTGAAATCCTGCAAATTTATATTGAAATACATTTAAACAAAAATGCTAATGGACTTTTATAAAGGGTTTTAAGGCTGACTAACCCAATATTGTCCTTTATAGAAAAAGATAATTCTAGTCCAGAATTGCGTTTAGTTTCCAGGTCTCTTAAGTCTCTTTTAACCTAGAAAGGTTCAGCAGAATGATGTTGATTTTTCTACATTTTTGAGATGTTGTCAAATCAGTACCAGTTTTCTTCGCTATTAAATTACTACATATCTTTTTAAATTAGTTCTTTTTGTAAGGAGATGTTTTGAGACTGTAGAAATACTCTATTTTTTAACAAACTTTCACACACTATTTTGACGTCTATTAATGATTATACCTGGATCAGTATATTACTGATTACCATATTGTTTGCCTGATGGTATTTTTCTAGCTTTATTATTATTTCTACATTTTTCTGCTTGCCTTCTGCTATTATAAGGAATACCATCTCCTTCTCCCCTGCTTGTTCATACATTTGTACATTTCTACTAGTATTGTCAGCATGACTCAGGGATTCCTAGGTTACTCAACTAGTTATAAATTGTTACTATCTTGTATTTTGATGTTCAAATTACATGTAACATACTTTGTGCAGTGAAATTCTAACTAGCTTCATTTTGGCAAATTTTGCACTGCATTTTTTTAAATTAAATTTATTTAATTAGAGGCTAATCACTTTACAATATTGTATTGGTTTTGCCATACATCAACATGAATCCACCACGGGTGTACACATGTTCCCAATCCTGAACCCCCCTCCCACTTCCCTCCCCATACCATCCCTCTGGGTCATCCCAGTGCATATATGGAATTTACAAAGATGCACTGCATTTTTTTTTCAGTTTTCAACATAGAGATAATATGTGTTATTTATTACATTTATCCTTAGGTAGTTTAATATTGTTTGTTATTGTACATAGTATTGTGTTTGTTTTTTTTTTTAATTTTATTTTATTTTTAAACTTTACAATATTGTATTGGTTCTGCTGTATATCGAAGTGAATCCGCCACAGGCATACATGTGTTCCCCGTCCTGAACCCTCCTCTCTCCTCCCTCCCCATACCATCCCTCTGGGTCGTCCCAGTGCACCAGCCCCAAGCATCCAGTATCGTGCATCGAATCTGGACTGGCGACTCGTTTCATATATGATATTATACATATTTCAATGCCATTGCTCTCTGAGGAAAGGGCCATGGTTTTATTCATCTCTGTATTTCCACTGTCTGACAGAATAGTTGAATTGCAGTAGTGATCAACACTTGTTGAACAGAGGTTGGTCTGCAATAACTCTCATGTGAATTTTATTTTAAATGTTTATTAAAGTAAATACAATAACCAGAAGAGTTCAAAATTAAGTGTACAGTTTGATTAATTATTACAAAGTGAAGATTTGTGTAAACATACATTGTCCAAAAAACAACCATTGTCCACATTCTAGAGACTCACCTTACGCCCTGCCCAGTAGATAGCCCATGCTTTCACTTCATATATAATCACTATCTTCACATCTACACTGTGAATTATTTTTACTTGGTTTTGAATTTTATGTAGTAAACCATCCAGTACTTTTTGTGTGTGACTTTTTTTGAGCAATATTATGCTTGTGAGATTCATCCATAATTTTGAGTGTTAAAAGTGGCTTTATTTTGTTTGTTTGTTTGGTATAGTGTTGAACCATATGAACCCTGTAATTTAGGGACATTTGAATGCCTCCTGGTTTTTCACTGGGGGCTTCCCTGGTGGCTCAGTTGGTAAAGAATCCACCTACAATGCATGAGACCATCTGCAAGAGGGAACCCGGGTTTAGTCCCTGCGTCTGGAAGATCCCCTCGAGAAGGAAATAGCAAGCAACTCCAGTATTCTTACCTTTGAAACCCATGGAGAGAGGATCCTGGTAGGCTACAATCCTTGGGGTCATAAGAGTTGGACACTAATAGTGATTGAACATTCCAAAGCATATCTCTTAGTGCCTATGAGCATCAACTGGTGTTGGGTATATGCCATGTGTGGAAAAACTGGTTCATTGTGTGTGTGTGTTATGTAATATATACACTATAATGTATCCACAGGATAGGGTATAGATTGCCCTTGGCTCTGTATTCCTACCATGCTTATAATTGACAGTATGCATTTTTATAATGTAGTTTGTGGGATATGTAGTTGTAACCCTTTGTAAATTTCTTCTCCATTTCTTTGATGACAAATAAGGTAGAATCAGTTCAGTTCAGTTCAGTCCAGTCGCTCAGTCGTGTCCGACTCTTTGCCACCCCATGAATCGCAGCACACCTGGCCTGCCTGTCCATCACCAGCTCCCAGAGTTCACCCAGACTCACGTCCATCGAGTCAGTGATGCCATCCAGCCATCTCATCCTCTGCCGTCCCCTTCTCCTCCTGCCCCCAATCCCTCCCACCATCAGAGTTTTTTCCAATGAGTCAACTCTTCGCATGAGGTGGCCAAAGTACTGGAGTTTCAGCTTTAGCATCATTCCTTCCAAAGTAATCCCAGGGCTGATCTCCTTCAGAATGGACTGGTTGGATCTCCCTGCAGTCCAAGGGACTCGCAAGAGTCTTCTCCAACACCACAGTTCAAGAGCATCAGTTCTTCGATGCTCAGCCTTCTTCACAGTCCAACTCTCACATCCATACCTGACCACAGGAAAAACCATAGCCTTGATTAGATGAACCTTTGTTGGCAAACCAATGTCTCTGCTTTTGAATATGCTATCTAGGTTGGTCATAATTTTCCTTCCAAGGAGTAAGCGTCTTTTAATTTCATGGCTGCAATCACCATCTGCAGTGATTTTGGAGCCCAGAAAAATAAAGTCTGACACTGTTTCCACTGTTTCCCCATCTATTTGCCATGAAGTGATGGGACCAGATGCCACGATCTTCGTTTTCTGAATGTTGAGCTTTAAGCCAACTTTTTCACTCTCCACTTTCACTTTCATCAAGAGGCTTTTGAGTTCCTCTTCACTTTCTGCCATAAGGGTGGTGTCATCTGCATATCTGAGGTTATTGATATTTCTTCCAGCAATCTTGATTCCAACTTGTGTTTCTTCCAGTCCAGTGTTTCTCATGATGTACTCTGCATATAAGTTAAATAAGCAGGATGACAATATACAGCCTTGACGTACTTCTTTTCCTATTTGGAACCAGTCTGTTGTTCCATGTCCAGTTCTAACTGTTGCTTCCTGACCTGCATATAGATTTCTCAAGAGGCAGATCAGGTGGTCTGGTATTCCCATCTCTTTCAGAATTTTCCACAGTTTCTTGTGATCCACACAGTCAAAAGCTTTGGTATAGTCAATAAAGCAGACATAGATGTTTTTCTGGAACTCTCTTGCTTTTTCCATGATCCAGCGGATGTTGGCAATTTGATCTCTGGTTCCTCTGCCTTTTCTTTTTCTTTTTTTTTTTTTGCTGTTATGTTGTTCTTTTTTTTTTTTATTTTAAAACTTTACATAATTGTATTAGTTTTGCCAAATATCAAAATTAATCCACCACAGGTATATATGTGTTCCCAAAACCAGCTTGAACATCAGGAAGTTCACGGTTCACATATTGCTAAAGCCTGGCTTGGAGAATTTTGAGCATTACTTTACTAGCGTGTGAGATGAGTGCAATTGTGTGGTAGTTTGAGCATTCTTTGGCATTGCCTTTCGAAATGGCAAACAGTACTAAAAGGTAGAATACATCTCTCTCTCTCTCTCTCTCTATATATATATATGCCTTTAGTAAAGTGTTCACTCAAGTCTTTGTTCATCTCTCTAGTTGGTTTTTATTTCTCTTACTAAATTACAGGGATTATTTATATTATTTGGATATGAGTTCTTTATTATGTGTATAGCAAATATTTCTAGATAGTTGTTTGCTTCTGCATTCTCTACGCGACCCAATATCGTACTGGCTTAGTTACTGTAGCTTCATAAACCATGCTATATGGTAGAACAAATTCACATGTCTTGTGATTTAACTGGAGTTTTAATAAATGGCATTTATAGTATGTCACATCTTCTGGTGTTTTATTTGGCTTATTTTTGATTCAGTAGTTTATTTTATTTATTTGTTTTCTTTGTTGTTGTTTCATCATTTTCACTAAATGTAATCCTGGGTCTTTGATTTTATTTTCCTCCTTTTGCAGATGGTATATTTTTATCTGTAGCTTTAGCTTTTTTTTTATATCAATTTGCAAACCATAACAGTTTTGTTTCTTCCTTTCGATTATTTACACTTCTTTATTTACGTTCTTGTTTATTTTACTTCTAGAACATCCAGTCCATTCCCAAATAAAAGTGGAGATAATAGACATCCTCATCTTGTTACTTACTCACACAGAAAACATTCAGTATTTCATCATGAAGAATAGCATTTTTAGTATACCATTTTTTTTAGGTTAAGTACTTTCTATATATTACTAGCTTTAGAAAGATTTTTAATTTTTAAAATCAGAACAGGTGTTGAATTTTATCTAAATATTTTACTGTATCTATGGAAATGATATATGGTTTTTCTCCTTTATTCTGTTAAAAAAATTACACTGACTTTGAAATGTTAAAAATAATTTCTGAAATTAATCCAAGCTCATTATGTTTTTTTCATTTACATAATGGCTGTAGTCAGTTTAATAATAATGCATTAAGAATGTTTGTGCCTTAGCAATATCATTCATAATTCTCTTCTAATAACATTTTCATCATTATTTAGTATTAATGTTATGATGTCATAATATACATTTAGAGTATTTTTTCCTTTTTCATTCTCTGAAAGAGTGTAAATGTTGCTATTATTTCTTTACTTGTTTGGAACTATTAATTAGTAAAACCATCTGTGCCTAAAGATTTCCTCATAGGAGGATTTTAATTATGGATTCTACTTCATTAATAATGATAGATATGTTCAGATTTTTGTAATATTTCTTGTGTCAGACTGGTGTGGTAACTATTTTTTTCTATAAACTTGTTTTTGTCATGTAAATTTTTAAATGTCTGGTCCCAGTTATTTTAATAGCTACATATTTTTAAAAATACCTTTATTATCAATAATGGTATCCCTTTTATTGCCCTACTCAGTCTGGATAGTCAACAGTTACTTTTATCAGTTATTTTAAACAACAATTTTGGTTTGTTGAAATTTCCTATTGTATATTTATTTTCTATTTCAAAAGTTTCTGCCTTTGTCTTTGTTTTCTTTCTTTTACTTTTCTTGGTTTTAATTAGCCATTCCTTTTACAATATATTAAGAATGATGATTAGTCCCTGCTTTTCATTATTTTTTTTTCTTTTCTAAAATATGCCTTTAGAACTCTACAATTACCTCTTTGATGTTTTAGTTGTATACTTCAAGATTTGATATATAGAGTTTTCATTATCATTTAATTCAAGATATTTTCTGATTTGCATTATTACTTCTTTCTTGGCCCATGGGTTATTTTAAATATACTAGTCAATTTCCACACATATGCAAATATTATGCATATATTTTTCTTATTAATTTCTAGCTTAAAGCACTATGGTCTGAAAAATTATTCTGGATAATTCAGTCCTTTGAAGATTTTATAGTCTTGTTTTAATTCAAAGAATATTTGATTTTTAAAAATATTTTCTTTGTTTATAAAATGTTTATTTTGCAGTTAATATGCAGAGTGTAGTATGTATTATTAGAGCAACTATTGAATCATGTTCTCAACCATTTTATATTCCTATTAGTTATTTTCACTTTCTCTGTTTATTCTTTTGTATACAAGATCATGTATTAAATTATATCTGATGATTATTGCTTTATTTATATTGCTTCCTACCTTTTGATACTGCATTATTAAGAAATCATACAGTTTATAATTCGTGCATCATCCTGTTGAAGTATATCCTTTTTCTCTAGTTCTGTAGCAACATGCATAAGATAATAGCATGATCTAATATTATTTATCTAATAATAAATAATATGTTAGCATGACATAAACAATAAGATTGAAGTTATATTTTAGATTCATTAATTGGGATTGTTCATAGATATTTTAAGAGACAACTAGGATAGTTTTCTGTGTTAGTGTTCTCTGAGATTAAGATAAAAATGACACAGTTTTTGGTGATTGACAGTAACACTGATACCCATTCAAAAAAATAAGCTACAGTCACAGTTTATCACTTAAATGCAACCTTTTAATTATTTGATAATTTTAAATTATGTAATATGCTCTATTAGGGAGATTTTGTTTCATACAGATCTTTCTATGTAATTTATAATGTGTGTGTGTGGTATGTGTGTGTATGTGTACACTCAGTCACTCAGTCGTGTCCAACTCTTTGGGACCCTATGGACTGTAGCCCACCAAGCTCCTCTCTATCCATGGAATTTTAAGGCTAATATCATGATAGAAATAGCAAGAAAATGTAAAACTTTCCCCCCTTTTCTTATATAATAACAAGAAAACTTGGATGGGGTTAACAGGGTGGGTTTAAGAAAAGAGGCAGCCAAACAATAATAATAGTTACCATGGGAGTCTGATAAACTTGCTTATGCAATTTATGAATATCTTTTGAAAATTCTTGGTCTAAGATGAAAATCTTTCCCACCAGAGAGCCAAGAGCAGAGCATTCCCATAACCTTCAATTGGTTCTTAGCCATATTGTCCCTGAACCTGCAAAAGATGATAATCTCTTTCATAGCTATTATCCTTCTGTTCTGCTGGAGCATAAGAAAGCCTATTAATGCAGTCTTCCCAGGACTCTTCCCAGAAATCAAAAGGAAAAATGGAAAATGAATCCACTTCCTTACATTGTACACAAAAATCAACTCATGAACCTAAATATAAGACCTAAAACCATCAAACTTATAGAATGAAAACATAGAATTCCATCTAAATGACGTTCCATTAGGATGGTATTTGAAATTGTAGCTATACTTTTCAATAGTGATGTGACATTTACCTAAAATATTGTCTGTTTTACAGTAATTATATTAATATCTACATCATAGCAGCATTATGAATGTCATTTGGTGTACTACACCTGAACAAACCTGTGTTGTGCAGAGTGGAAACAAGGTTTAATTTCAGATAATCTGACCTAAAGAAACTTAGATTTATATTTTATGTAAATCAAAATCTCCGGAATTGGACCTATTCACATCTTAATTTTTACTTTTTTCCACTTCTTTCTCAAGAGTATCAATGAATTTTTTATCAGGGTAAGGGGTCAAATCTTTAATCCTAATATTAAGCCACACTGGCATCAGTGTTACTATATACATCATCCCAGATTATTCTCAAGTAACAACAAACCTGATATTCGCATCTATTAGATGTTTTATCCTTTTCTGTTTCTGCCATTTTGTTTGATGACAAATTGAATGAATTCACTAAGTAGACCCTTTATATAATGTGTTACTTCTCACCTTCTCTCCCCAGCTTCCCCCTCTCTTTCTCCATCCACCCCTTCTCCCACAGGCTTCTTGGAAGTGCTCTCTTATGGTACTCACGTATTACTTGATGTCTTCTTTGTCTCTGATATATAACCTTTTTGTACCTCTCATGCCATAATTGCTAAGGGAATATTTATGGGAGCAATGTCCTCCAAAGATCTAGACATAAAGGGTAGGACAGCTCTCCTTAACTTGTGAAAACTAGAAGTGTTTTTACTACAATTTTCTCTTTATATTCACCTTGGAGGTGCTGTTCCTATGTACACATTTGTCTCTGTACTAAAGTCAGAATATTTTCATCACCCTCCAGTATGACGAAGGAAAGAAAGAAGGAAAGCAAAAAATAAAAAGCAACAACAAACTAGTGACATTGTGAATGAAAATTATTTTTAAGACACTAGCCTTTTAAAACTCACAAGGTGAACTCTCACATCCATACATGACCACTGGAAAAACCATAGCTTTGACTAGATGGACCTTTGTTGGCAAAGTGATATCTCTTCTTTTTAAAATGCTGTCTAGGTTGGTCATAGCTTTTCTTCCAAGGAGCAAGCATCTTTTAATTTCATGGCTGCAGTCACCATCTGCAGTGACTTTGGAGCCCCCAAAATAAAGTCTGACACTGTTTTCATTGTTTCCCCATCTATTTTCCATGAAATGATGTGGCCAGATGCCATGTTCTTAGTTTTCTGAATGTTGAGCTTTAAGCCAACATTTTCACTCTCCTCTTTCACTTTCATCAAGAGGCTTTTTAGTTCTTCTTCACTTTCTGCCATAAGGGTGGTGTCATCTGCATATCTAAGGTTATTGATATTTCTCCCGGCCATTATTCCAGCTTGTTCTTCACCCAGCCCAGCATTTCTCATGATTTGCTCTTCATATAAGTTAATTAAGCAGGATGACAATATACAGCCTTGACATACTCCTTTCCCTATTTGGAACCAGTCTGTTGTTCCATGTTAAAAATCACTGCAGATGGTGACTGCCGCCATGAAATTAAAAGACGCTTGATCCTTGGAAGGAAAACTATGACCAACCTAGAAGGCAAAAAATCAGAGACATTACTTTGCCAACAAAGGTCTGTCCAGCCAAAGTTATGGCTTTTCCAGTAGTCATGTATGAATGTGAGAGTTGGACTATAAAGAAAGCTGAGCGCCGAAGAATTGATGCTTTTGTACTGTGGTGTTGGAGAAGACTCTTGAGAGTCCCTTGGACTGCAAGGAGATTCATCCAGTTTATCCTAAAGGAAATCTGTCGTGAATATCCATTGGAAGAACTGATGCTGAAGCTGAAACTCCAATACTTTGGCCACCTGATGTGAAGAACTGACTCACTGGAAAAGATCCTGGTGATGGGAAAGATTGAAGGTGAGAGAAGGGGACAACAGAGGATGAAATGGTTGGATGGCATCACTGACTTGATGGACTTGAGTTTGAGTAAGTTCCAGGAGTTGGTGATGGACAGAGAAGCTTGGGGTGCTGCTATTCGTGGGATTGCAAGTGTCGGACGTGACTGTGCAACTGAAATGAACTGATCTGAAGGTGAAAATTAACTTTTCCTTATTTCACTTTACATTTTCTTTATGTTCTGTCTACCCCTGAAATAGTAGGTTGACAAAGTTCTAAATAAGGGGCCATGGGAAGGAATGGGCAATGGAACATATAAAAGGATTAACATGTTGCAGGACAAAAACCAATGTTCATTGGCTAATACTTTAAAATATCATGCTTCCTCAAGCTTAGCATAATTCTTGGCATAAAGAAAGCAATCAGCAAATGGTAGCCAGAGCAATAATTGTTCTAATTATAGTAGTGAATATAGTGGTAGTAGTCATTCAGTTACGTAACTAAACCTGAATAAGTTCTTAGACATTCTGGCTTGTTCCTGGTTTCTCCAAAGGGCATATAAACTAGGTTCCTGGTCTCCAGGTGCTCACCATCTGGGGAAGCATGGCATGAATGGAGTATGCCTTGCTAGAAGGTTTCTTTGGAGCACGTCCTCCACTCCTCCTGGGCCATTCCTTTTGCCAGGTGGTACCTACTTGGGCTAAAAAAGAAAATGTACTTAAATAAAGACTTATTAATCACAGGACGCTTTGGGTACTTTTAGATATTTAAGCATTTTTAAACATTTTTGATGGAATAGACTGTACTGAAAAGTGCATAAAACATACATGTGCAGTACAGTGAGTAACTGTAAGATGAATACACATTTGGTCTGTTCCTCTGTCAGTCTGCTTCTATCTTTAGACCATATTCCCTCTATTTCCTCACAAATAAACATAATCCAGAGTTTATTTTAATTGATAACTTGCTTTTCTTTATGGTTATATCACCTTTTGAATATGTCCCTGCTTTTTCCCATTTTTGTGGAGTCTATTGTGTTTATTCATACATGTCTTTCTTCTTTTGTCAACATCATGCTCATGAATAATATGTATCTCCCTGCAGCAGTAGTCCTTCATTTTCATTGCTTACAGTATCCCTTGTTTAAGAATACTCCACTGTGTATTTCACTATGGGTAGATTACTGGGTTGTTTCCAGCTTGGGATTATTTCAAGGAACACTAATGAACACATTTTTCTGTATGTCTTCCGAGCACATATGAACCACCCCCAATCCATTAGGAAGTTTCTGTATTCATGACCAGAAAATAGCACTCAGGACAGAAGTGTTTTTAAAAAGTAACGCTTATCTCTGTGGGATCTTACATTTCCTAAAATTCAATCTGGTACATTTCACTTCCTTGTTAACTTTATGGAGAGTTTTAAAATAGTTTTTCATTAGTATTTCATTCAGCTTTTTAAATTATTCTCAGTAAAAGGGACCCTCTTATGTGACCCAACATTATCAGAATCAGAATTCTATCAAGCATTATCTATAGTTTTAGTTTAGGTTTTTAAAATAACTATGATCATGCTACACATCCAATTTATATCCCACTTTTTTTTTCCCCCTTTGGATTTTATTTTTTTATTTTTTTTAGTTTATTTTTAAACTTTACAATATTGGATTAGTTTTGCCAAACATCGAAATGAATCTGCTTTTTTAATCTAAAATACATTGTATTAGTTGTCTGTTGCTGTGATATTGCCTTAAACTTGGTGACTTAAAACAGAGCAGAGGTTCCATGGATAAGTCTGGGCACATCTTAGCTGAATCCTCTGTTGAGGTCTCATAGGCTACAGTAGAATTGTCGGCTGTGTTGCGTTTTCATCTGGAGGCTTTACTGAGAAAGAACTGCTTCCTAGTGCCCTCAAGCTGGTAAAATGCATTTGCACTGCTGTGGAATCCTGACAGTTTACTTCTTCACAGTCAGCAATGGATGGACAAGATCTCTTCTGCATGAGGTATCTAACTTCAGGAGAGCTTAGACCATTTTTTAAAGTTCTCACTGATATGCCATGGCCCCAGAATAATCCTTATTTGTATTAACTTGAAGTCAAACAATTAATATATGCAAAGTCCCTTTACCTTTTGCTTCACTTAGGGGAAGATTAAACAAGAGTGCATACACCAAGGTGTGCTAATATGGGAACAGACTAGAATTCTACCCACCACATATTGTAACACATATTTCCCTGTTATCTTTAACTGTCTACTATAAAGGTGTTTGATGACTGTATTACATTCAAACATGAAGTATATTGGAATTCCCTTGAACACTAGATTATAGGGTTACATTTATGTTTTGCATGCCTAGTTTTTAAGGCTTCTAAAACTCTAATCCTGTCTGAACAATATTTGGGCTTTGGTTTTCTCAGCTATAAATTAGTGTTCCTTAAAAACTGGCAAAAATGAAGGATAGGCACACTATTACATATTGGTATCTAGCTCCATTTTCAAAACCCTAGAGGGAAGAGTAGACAATAGATTCATCTCATTTAAAAAATGCTTGTGTCAAAATCTTTCAGAGGTGACACATGAAAAATAATCATGAATCAAATTAATTACTATATAATAAAATAATAAAACAAAAGTGGAAAAATGCTCCCAAATGTAGACAATAGTGTGCTGTCAAGAAATTTTAAATAATGCATTTCCATTGTTTGTAAACCATAACCTTCAGAGACTGCATACTTGCAGATTTAAATACCAGTATCTTATACATTTCACAATCTATCCAGCTTAGATTTAAACAGCACAAATCCCTTCAAAAATAGAATATCCAAACTCATTGTCTTCTATCACATTCCAACAAGTTTTCTTTCCTCTGCCCTGTATGTTAATTGGTGCCACCCTACCAGGGTTTACATCTGGTAGACAGAGCGCCTGAAGAGCTGTGGATGGAGGTTTGTAACACTGTACAGGAGGCAGTGATCAAAATCATCCAAAAGAAAAAGAAGTGCTTGTCTGAAGAGGCTTTACAAATAGCTGAGGAAAGAAGAGAAGCAATAAAGGACAGAAATGGTAAGGACCTAACAGAAGCAGAAGCAATTAAGAAGATATGGCAAGAATAAACAGAAGAGCTATACAATGGTCTTGGTGATGTGGATAGCTATGATGGTGGGTCACTCACCTAGAACTGGACGTCTTGGAGTGTGAAGTCAAGTGGGCCTTAGGAAACATTACTACGATCAAAGCTAGTGGAGGTGACTAAATTCCAGCTGAGATATTTAAAATACTAAAAGGTGATGCTGTTAAAATGTTGCATTCAAAATGTCAGCAAATTTGGAAGACTCAGCAGTGGCCACAGGTCTTGAAAATGTCAGTTTTCATTCCAGTCCCAAAGAAGGGCAAAGGCAAAGAATGTTCAAACTACCATACAGTTGTGCTCATCGCACATGCTATGCTCAAAATCCTTCAGGGGTGGCTTCAGCAGTAGGTGAACTGAGAACTTGCAGATATACAAGCTGGATTTCCAAGAGGCAGAGGAACCAGAGGTCAAATTGCCAATGTTCATTGGATCATGGAGAAATCAAGGGAGTTCCAGAAAAACATCTACTTCTGTTTTGATTACACTAAAGCCTTTGACTATATGGATCACAGCAAACTGTAGAAATTCTTTAAAGAGATGGGAATACCAGATCAGCTTACCTGTCTCCTGAGAAACCTGTATGCATGTCAAGAAGCAGCAGTGAGAACAGATAATAGAACAACTGTCTGGCTCAAAATTGGGAAAGGAGTCTGACAAGGCTGTTTATTGTCACCCTGCTTATTTAACTTCTATGCAGAGTACATCATGCGAAATGCTGGGCTGGATGAATCACAAGTCAGAATCAAGATTGCCAGGGGAAATATCAAGAACCTCACATATGCAGATTATAACACTCTAATGCCAGAAAGTGAAGAGGAATTAAAGAACCTCTTAATGAGGGTGAAAGAGAGTGAAAAAGCTAGCTTGAAGCTCAACATCAAAAAAACTAAGATCATGGCATCCAGTCCCATCACTCAATGTCAAATAGATGGAAAAATTGGAAACAGTGACAGATTTTATTTTCTTTGGCTTCAGAATCACTGTGAATGGTGACTGCAGCCATGAAATTAAAAGACACTTGCACCTTGGAGGGAAAGCTATGACAAACCTAGAAAGTATATTAAAAACAGAGATATCACTTTGCTGACGAAGGTCCATACAGTCAAAACTCTGGTTTTTCCTATAGTCACGTATGAATGTGAGAGTTGGACCATAAAGAAGGCTGAGGGTGGAAAAATTAATGCTCTCAAATTCTGTGGTGCTGGAGAAGACTCTTGAAAGTCTCTTGGACTGCAAGGAGATCAAACTAGTCAGTCCTAAAGAAAATCAACCCTGAATATTTATTGGAAGGACTGATGCTGAAGCTGAAGCTCTGATATTTTGGTCACCAGATGGGATGAGCTGATTCATTGGAGAAGGAAAAAAAAAAACAAACCCTGATGCTGTGAATGATTGAGAGCAGGACAAGAAGGGGTTGATAGATGATGAGATGGTTGAATGACATCACCCACTCAATGGACATGAATTTGGTCAAACTCTGGAAGATAGTGAAGGACAGGGAAGTCTGGCATGCTGAAGTGCATAGGGTCACAACGAATCAGATAGGACTTTGACTGAACAAAAATAAAATCCACTGTTACCCAAGCCTAGATTGGGAAAGTAAGCCTGTAGTAGCACTTACTACAAACATTTAGTCAATGAGCAAAACAAATCTGTTTTTACATTACATTCTCATAAACAGAGCATGTTTGTAGTTGACCCAATACCTAAGTTTTATAAACTTTTTCTGAGTTAGCTTGAAATAATAAACTTTCATAACTAACTTATTATGAAGAAATGCCTCAGGGATGAAATGAACAGTGTTTACCCTAGGATATATGGCAGATGGGTGCTAAATGTGTTTATTCACTTTGATCATCATAAAATGTTTGTTTTTAGCAACTCTGTGAGGTTTGTGATAGCCCAGAGCAATACTTGTCAAAAATGTCTCAGTTAATAGACAATCTTTATAATTATATGACTCATTGCTAACAAATATGGATTAGTATTAAAAGAATCCAAGTTAGTTTTAACTTTTCATTTTACAGAAAATATGTGCTTACTGCATGTAATATCTTTAAAATATTTGAAATATATATATATATATATATATAGAGAGAGAGAGAGAGAGAGAGACTTGAATGCATATTTCTTTCTAGTCATTTTTAGAATATTTATATCTGGTGCCTTAACATTTTTAAAATCATACTGAACCAGTTGTGATTAGTTTAGCTGTGAGTACTATCCTGTGCTTAGTTGCTCAGTCGTGTATGACCCTCTGTGATCCAATGGACTGTAGTTCACCAGACTCCTCTGTCTATGGGGATTCTCCAGACAAGAATACTGGAGTGGGTTGCCATGCCCTCCTTCAGGGGATCTTCCCAACCCAGGGATTGAACTCAGGTCTCCTGCATTGTAGGTGGATTCTTTACCAACTGAGCAACCAGAGAAATCCAAGAATACTAGAGTGGGTAGCCTATCCCTTCTCCAGGGGAACTTCCCAGCCCGGGAATAGAACTGGGGTCTCCTGCATTGCAGGCAGATTCTTTACCAGCTGAGCTACCAGGGAGAGACTTTCCAAAACAGTAGTTTAAACTTTCTAGAAGGTAACCCAGAGCTGGTCGTGATAATCAGGAAGGCCTCCTCCATCATCCTAACTCGTGACACCCGTCTTCAGTGTCACCTTGGTGTCTAAGTTGGCTGCTAGAGTTCCTGGGATCATGTTCCAATTACAGTTCAGAAGAAGGCAGATGGACCAAAAGGACAAGTAACAATTCATCTAATTTCAGTCGCTTCCCTTTAACATGCCTTCTCTGAAGTTCTTGTCAACGTTTTCGCTTATACCTCATGGGAAAGAAGTGACTCACTTGACTATATTTTTCTGCAAAAGAAGCTAGAAAATAAACTGTTCATTCTAGGAAGCAATATTCCAGGGGAAATTGGGATACTGTTACTAAAGGAGAGAAGATATTGAAAAGGAAACCGGTGCTTTAAACACACACACACGCTCATTTACACATACAGGTACTCATGTAGATGTAGGCTTGGGGGATACATATATCTCCAAAATAAATATAAATTTATATTTTTTATATAATTATAAAAATATATAAATATTTATATTTATATAATATATAAATTTATATATCTCCAATATAAAATTGCATATTCTGTTTTATCACCAAGCACACAGCTGTCTAAATTCTACTTCATTGAGGTTCTTACACAGATATTTAATGTTTTGATTAAAAAGTAACTGAACCACTGTATAATATTATAATTTGCCATAAATTTGATAATAATGTTAGTTGCTCAGTCATGTCTGACTCTGTGGCCCCATGGACTATAGACCACTGGGCTCCTCTGTCCATGGAATTCTCCAGGCAAAAATACTGGAGTAGGTAGCCATTCCCTTCTCCAGAGGATATTCCCGATCCAGGGATCAAACCTAGGTCTCCCCCATTGCAGCCAGATTCTTTACCATCTGAGCCAAAGAGTCTTCTCAATATTACTGTTGTTATCAGTCGGTATGCTACTGCCATGATGACTGATGCTGAGGCTTCCACTCATGGAGCAGCTATTATAAGCCAATTGTTTTGTTAAATAGATGTATATGTGAGGTAAATAAATTTGGTCCAAGCCCTTGTCTTCAGGCACGGGCTAGCAGAGGCTAGCATAGGTAAAACAAGCTCCAAACCCAGGAGCATTTGAAAATCATGAAAACTTTATGTAGGGTTTTTTTTGGGAGTACAAGAGGAGATTGCATAGCCCATATACAATAAAAACATGCTCTACTGCTTACTGAGTTTCCCTCACAACTCAAGGCTGCTGGGTTCATCAGTTATCTCCCTTGTCAAAAGCCTATCAATACTGGACTTTTTCTTATTCCTCTATTCTATGCTTTATCTATTTCTCCAACCTCCAGGATCTTTTTCATTTTAGATGGCATAAAATCCTAAGTGTATACTACCTCTGGCAATGTGTGAGAATATTTCTTCATTGTATTCTCACCAGAGTAGATATTATAATTTAAAACCCATAAGTGTTTTAGAAAACAGCATTGTAATTCACATTTTAATTACTAAAACTTTGAAAACTTTCTCAGACACTTGCTAAACAGCTGGGTTTCCAAATCATTCCTTCACTCAGTATTTATTGAGAGTCTTTTTTGTTCCAACCCTTCCTCTAGATGTTGAGGATACAATGGTGAATGAAAGAGAAAAATCTCTGCCCTCATGAAACTTGCATTTTATTTGCTGAGTCAGAAAATAGACAAAGATAAGCAAAATGTATGAACAGTGAGATGATGGTGATTGTTATGGAGGAAAATAAAGTAAGGAATTGGAGAGTGAGGACTTATAATTTAAATAGGGTGGGCCCACTTTGAAGGTGACACTTTAGTAAAAGCTGGAAGGAATTGATGATTGAAAGAAAGTACACATACTTTTTAAGAGAGATGGTGAGATCCAGAAAAGAGGAGGGAGTGCAAAGAGTTGAGCAATAGTTCACCCAGTATGGAGAAGGAAATGGTAACCCACTCCAGTATTCTTGCCTGGAGAATTCCATGGACAGAGGAGCCTGGCTGCAGTCCATGGGGTTTCAAAGAGTTGCACACAACTGAGCTACTGACACTTTGGCCCAGTATGTTTGAGAAACAGCAAATCTGTTTGGCCAATCTGACAGGAGTGAAGTGAACCAAGGCCAGAGAATTTCTGAAATCTGAGACGTAGTGGTAACCAGACCACGCAGGAATTGGCAGCCAGTAGAAGAACCTGAGCATTTTCTCCAAGTGAGATGGGAAGCAAGTAGAAAGTTTTTGATCTGCTTTAAGTTTTAGCAAGATCATTCTGACTGCTTTATAGGAAATAGAGTGGAGGAGGACAGTGGCCAAAGCAGGTCAACTAGTTAGGAGATGACTGTTATATTCCAGGTGAAAGATGAGGAAATGTCATAGAGGCAGGTATGATATGATCCCATCATGTGTATATTTTTACTGTACAGTCTAGGATTAATGAACTGGATTTAGTGTATAACAGAAAGAGAAGTAATGAATAATTCCAACATTTGGGTCTAGGCTTTGAAAAGAAAGCAACTGACCTATAATTAGAGAGAAGTACTACAGTATAAGGAAAGCAGATTTGAGAGAGAAAATTAGGAGCTCAGTTGTAGACATGTTAATTTTGAGATTTTTTTTTTTAGAAATCAAAGTAGAGTGGACATGTTGACAGTTCAATACCGAAAGAGAGCAGGAGTGGTCCAGGCTCCTGTGAATTACCTGTTTGTATCCTTTACTCAGTTATTTCTTATATTTACATTTTTATATATCTGGATGTGGACTTTTTATATAGTATTTTTATGTTACTGTTAAAAATATGCATTGTGTCAAATTTGAAATGATCATTATGTTGTAAAGGGCCAAACAATGTTAATACAAAAAAAAAGGAACATCTAAAAAGAGTGAGTCAAGGGAGATGAACTGGGAGATTGGGATTGACATATATACACTACTATATAAAAAACAGACAAGTAATGAGAACCTACCGTATAGTCCAGGGAACTGTACTCGTTGTTCTATAGTGACCTAAATGGGAAGGAAATTCAAAAAGGAAGGTATATATGTGTACATGTGGTTGATTCACTTTGCTTTATAGCAGAAACTAACACAGCAGTGTAAAGCAACTCTACTCAAATAAAAATAAATAAATATGCTCAGCATCACTCATTATCAGAGAAATGCAAGTCAAAACCACTATGAGGTACCATTTCACACCAGTCAGAATGGCTGCGATCTAAAAGTCGACAAATAATAAATGCTGGAGAGGGTGTGGAGAAAAGGGAACCCTCCTACACTGTTGGTGGGAATGCAAACTAGTACAGCCACTATGGAGAACAGTGTGGAGATTCCTTAAAAAAACTGGCAATAGAACTGCCTTATGATCCAGCAATCCCACTGCTGGGCATACACACTGAGGAAACCAGAATTGAAAGAGACACGTGTACCCCAATATTCATCGCAGCACTGTTTATAATAGCCAGGACATGGAAGCAACCTAGATGCCCATCAGCAGATGAATGGATAAGAAAGCAGTGGTACATATACACAATGGAGTATTACTCAGCCATTAAAAAGAATACATTTGAATCAGTTCTAATGAGGTGGATGAAACTGGAGCCTATTATACAGAGTGAAGTAAGCCAGAAGGAAAAACACCAATACAGTATACTAACGCATATATATGGAATTTAGAAAGATGGTAACAATAACCCTGTGTACGAGACAGCAAAAGAGACACTGATGTATAGAACAGTCTTATGGACTCTGTGGGAGAGGGAGAGGGTGGGAAGATTTGGGAGAATGGCATTGAAACATGTAAAATATCATGTATGAAACGAGATGCCAGTCCAGGTTCAATGCACGATACTGGATGCTTGGGGCTAGTGCACTGGGACGACCCAGAGGGATGGTATGGGGAGGGAGGAGGGAGGAGGGTTCAGGATGGGGAACACGTGTATACCTGTGGCAGATTCATGTTGATATTTGACAAAACTAATACAATTATGTAAAGTTTAAAAAGTAAATAAAATTTAAAAAAAATAATAAATAAATAAATAAATGAAAAGACTGAGAATGGTGCGTGTCTTTAAGTGAGATGGAGGAGAGAGAGGTAAGTGGGAGGGAGGGAGGGATAGAGAAGAGGAACGAGAAGAGCGAGAGAGCAAGAAGGAGAGAGAGAGAGAGAAAACATAATGATTTCAGTGATATAAAAGCTTCCATATGGTATCAGTTTGTCAAAATATTTCTGTAGGAGTACTGCCGGAACTTTCCACCAGCACACATATTTAGTATATAAACCCTCAGTAAAGTCACTCCTTCCTCTGTATGTATGTATGCCTTTCTTTCCTCTCCCATTTTTTTCAGCTTCTGAACTGAATTTCCCATTGGTGAAAACTTGGCTGCATGCATGCCCACAATAATATCAAGATGAAGTCTAAACCATATTTTTTTTTTTTCCGGAAGAATTATCCAGATTTCTAGAGGCCTGAATTATGTCAAACAACATCTCTGTGCAGATCCTTCTGTCTGCATTGCTACACTACTGTGCCTCTTTAATTGCTATGGCAACAGCACAACAGCACCAATATAACCACAGAGACTAGATACATGAAATGTTAAACACCTTTGGGAAACTGAAACATAATGGATAGCATAACATCTCAAAGGCTCAGAGAGCCACCTTTCAGAATTTCAAAGAAAAATGGATAAAGCACTAAATCATTTACTAGATTTAAAACACTGATGAATGGCATTCGAATTTGTATTGTAACCCTCATGATGTTCTTCCAAGTTGCCTTAAAAACAAGGTGCATCCTGAGAGAGGAGCTGCCCTGTTCTTGGAAATTGGAAGAAAGCTGGGGTCGTCTATGACTCTCCAATCACAGGAGAGTTGATTTCATTGCATTTCACATCTGTGATAATGGTCCATGCCCTAGACCTTTCTCTTCCTGTGTCCATTGAAAACTCATTACCTGCAGTGAGATGCAATAGAAAGAAACTGGCATATTAAGTCTGATTGCAGTCTTCAATGACTAATATTTTCAGACCTTCAATGAGACTCAGTTTTCTCATCATTCAGTACCAAGTCTGATGTGGAACATGTTTATCCTGCTGTTTTCCACAGAGCATTGATACAGGGGGAGCACGCTTCTTCAGATTTGAAGTTGATGGGGAGCAACAGTGTGATACCCCAGCTAACAAGATACTCTTTATCTGAGAGCTTTCTCATTTGAAAGCCCCATGCCTTTCACCATCTTACAAAACCTTTGTTGTTTGGCTATCCCTTTTTATTTTTTTAAAAAAATTTTTAACCTGAATTATGGTTGATGTACAGTATTATGTAAGTTACAGGTATACAACATAGTGATGCACAAGTTGTAGGTTATATTCCATTTATTTACTACAAAAGGCTGTCTATATGCTCTGTGCTGTATAATACATGCTTGTGGCTTGTTTATTTTACACGCAATAGTTTGTAATCCCTTTGCCCTCTATTGCCCTGTGCTTCTCTCTCCCCACTGGTAACCACTAGCGTGTACTATATCTGTGAGTCAGCTTCTTTACTGTTACTTTCACTGCTTCATTTTATTTTTAGATTCCACATTTAAGTGACATCATGCAGTATTTGTCGCTGTCTGTCTGACATCTTTTCCTAGAAATATGACTTTATTTGTAGATAAGTATGGCTTAAGGGGATGTGTAAGGATGCCAGAGGGGAAGGGTGGACTATAATGTCTGGCTTTTTAAATAACTTTTTACTTCATTTTGAAGTATAGCCAATTAACAATGTCTTAATAGTTTCAGATGCACGACAGTGCGACGCAGCTATAAATATACATGTGCCCATTCTCCCCCAAACTCCCCTCTCATCCAGACTGCCACGTAAGCTTGATCATCTGTCTGACTTACTGCACTTAGCGCAATACCCTCCAAGTCCATCTATGTTGGTGCAAATTGTAAAAATTCCTTCTTTTTTATGTCTGAGTAGTATTTCATTGTGTGTGTGTTGGTGTTTGTGTAGATATATATACCGCATCTTCTTTATCTGCTCTTCTGTTGATGGACACTTAGTTTACTTCCATAGCTTGCTAATTGTAAATGCTGCTGTGAACATTGAGGTGAATGTATCTTCTCTACTTAATGTTTTCCTAATTAAACTTAAAAGTTTTTGCACAGCAAACTATCAACAAAACAAAAAGACAGCCTACTGAGTGAGAGAAAATAATTTGCAAATAATATGATTGATAACATTTTAATACCCAAAATATATAAACAGGTCATAGAAACCAACATCAAAAAACAAATAACCCAATTTAAAGTGGTTCAGTTCAGTTCAGTCACTCAGTTGTGTCTGACTCTTTGTGACTCCATGAATCGAGCACGCCAGGCCTCCCTGTCCATCACCAACTCCCAGACTTCACGCAGACTCACGTGCATCGAGTCAGTGATGCCATCCAGCCATCTCATCCTCTGTCGTCCCCTTCTCCTCCTTCCCCCAATCCCTTCCACCGTCAGAGTCTTTTCCAATGAGTCAACTCTTCGCATGAGGTGGCCAAAGTACTGGAGTTTCAGCTTTAGCATCATTCCTTCCAAAGAAATCCCAGGGCTGATCTCCTTCAGAATGGACTGGTTGGATCTCCTTGCAGTCCAAGGGACTCTCAAGAGTCTTCTCCAACACCACAGTTCAAAAGCATCAATTCTTCAGCGCTTAGCCTTCTTCACAGTTCAACTCTCACATCCATATATGACCACAGGAAAAACCATAGCCTTGACTAGACGAACCTTTGTTGGCAAAGGAATGTCTCTGCTTTTGAATATGCTATCTAGGTTGGTCATAACTTTCCTTCCAAGGAGTAAGCATCTTTTAATTTCATGGCTGCAGTCACCATCTGCAATGATTTTGGAACCCCCAAAAAAATAAAGTCTGACAGTGTTTCCACTGTTTCCCCATCTATTTCTCATGAAGTGATGGGACCGGATGCCATGATCTTTGTTTTCTGAATGTTGAGCTTTAAGCCAACTTTTTCACTCCACTTTCACTTTCATCAAGAGGCTTTTGAGTTCCTCTTCACTTTCTGCCATAAGGGTGGTGTCATCTGCATATCTGAGGTTATTGATATTTCTCCCGGCAATCTTGATTCCAGCTTGTGCTTCTTCCAGTCCAGCCTTTCTCATGATGTACTCTGCATAGAAGTTGAATAAGCCGGGTGACAATATACAGCCTTGATGAACTCCTTTTCCTATTTGGAACCAGTGGTAGAAGACCTAAATAGACATTTCCAAAGAGGACATGCATGTCCAACAAACACATGAAAATATACTCAACATCATTAATTATCAGAAAAATGCAAATCAGAGCAACAGTGAGATATCACCGCACACTGGTCAGTATGACTATCACCAAACAGAACACAAATAACAAAAATTAGTGAGGATATGGATAAAAGGGAACCCTCCTACACTGTTAGTGGGAATGTAAATTGGTGCAACCACTGTGAGAAATAGCATGGAGGTTCTCAAAAAAAAAAAAAAATAGAGCTACCATATGAACCAGAAATTCCACTCCTGGGTATATATTCCTTATTTCATTGACCCTGTAAAATCCATGACTTGGGGCACTCACCATTCACACACATAGTAGGTTATCAAATTATTCTGTGAAACAAATAACCATCTACCCCGTCAGATTAATTATACCTATACCTGTCCCTTAGCAGCACTACTGTACTCATTAGTGCAAGTTTTCAGTATAAATTATTTTGCATTTTTATACACACATTCCCCCTTCCCCTTCCCAAATAGTTTTCAGTTATACCTAAACCCCTATAAGGAGTGCTTACCATCAGTTCATTTTAGGAAACCACTTATCATCTGTGCCAGCTGGCCCAACTCTAAACTACTCTTGTCCCAGCACTTTTGGAAGCCTTCACAAACTCTTAGCACTGGCCTGTTCTAGGCCACTGTTTCTCTCCAAGCTTGTCTGCAAGAGAGAACGCATTCTCCTTCAGAGTTACCAGTTGTGCTGACCTTCAGGATGCATGGACAGTCAGTGACATTACAGAGTCTCTGTAGGCAAACTCCTAAGTGGGCAAGTAAAGCGACAACTCAACCCACCTCACTGGGAGAATACTGAGACCTCTTGATACACAGAAGTCACTCTCCTTTCTGAGATGGAATTTATATTCTTAAAGGAATCTTATGTATTTAAGTATTTGGGTAACTTCAGTTATTTCTTGACACACCAAAGAAAAATGAATGACTGGTTAAATGTGTCATCTGGGTTGTCATTCAGTATGCTCTTAAGTCTCCACCATAGTCATCTGTCAGCACCATAGTAGTCTGTCAGATGCAACTTGATTAAGAAGAGAGACCAGGAAAAAAGGAGTAAGTCACTTGATGAACGTAAGGAATCAATGTTGGATCAATCTCTTTATATCCAAATGCTACATAATCAGGAAAACACAATAAAAGTAATATATATGTAACCTCATCTTATCCTAGAAACAGTATGGGTTTTGGAAGTAAATATATCTCCATCTTAAAGCTACCTTTTTGTTTACATTCTGTAAGAAATCTCTCTCTTTCTGTAAGAATCTCAAGAAATCTCTTGAGGAGATTACTTAAATTTCTTAAATTTGATTTCATCATATAAAACGGGAAGAAAGATAGTACTTTATATGGAGCTGTGCAAGGATTAAATGAGATTTTGTATAAGTACATTGCATAGCAAGTATATTTTAGCTTTCTAATATAAGCTAACAAAATTAATATTAAAAACATTTCATAAGAGAAATAAAACATCATCTGTGTAGCATTCACCTTAATTTTTAAAAGCAGAGAAGTGATGAAATATTTGCACATCTACTAATTAGATAAAGCATGGCAAATATTCTACTTAGTAAACCAGCTTAATTATCACTTAGCATCTCAATCTTGTTTCCTCACCTATAAATAAAAGACCATTACTTCCTTAATGTTACCTGTGCCCTATCAATGGTAGCTATTTTTAAAAAATTTAGTTTGCCTAAGTAACCGGTCTCTTGTTCTTTAGTGTAAATTATATGTTTATATACATATATGCCATGTTGCGTTAAAAATGCATACCTGTATGCATGTATGTGTTGAGAAGAAAAACCACAAGATGCTGTATTAACTGACAGACCCTTTAGAATTGTGTAAATGTAAGTATCAAAATGTATGATGAGTTAGAATTTTTCACCATGCCTTTTATTATACTAATTGTGAATGTGTTTGTCTAATCAGATCCCAGCCTCCTAAGCTTGATAGATTCTAGCAAAACACCTTGTACACGGTGCAGAAGCTAAATAAGTCTTGCTGAAATTAAATTTTAAAAATGAATGAATGAGCTTTGCGCAGTGGCAGTATCATAGCCAATGATGTTTATCCGAGGCATGATTATTAGTAATTGAAAACTTTTCCCAGTACCCCCCGTGACGACTTGAAATATAGCTGGCATTGGCAATTTTTGATAGTATCCACAGAAACTGAATAAAAAAAAATGAATGAATGAATGTATGAGCGAATCTTCAAAATTTATTATGTTCAATGTGCTTAGGAATTTTACTAGCCACTTTATAATCAAAGATCAAAGGATGATTGTTCTAGGCTATATATGTCTTATTTTGAGGCCTGAATTTAACAGGTTTAATTGCAATATCCTGAGTACATGTTTTGCTATAAACGTTATCATTGGTAGTCCTTCTATTAATAGAATAAAAATTAGGGTGAAACCTAAACTATTTGAAACAACTATCAAATTCATTATCTAAACTGTATTGTGAAATGTCCTTTGCCATAAAGGAACCATTCTGACACATCCTAAAACAACTCATCAGTGTCAGCAGGCATCAGTGTCAGTAGGCATCAGCACCTGTTCGCAGGCATTAACCTGAGCAAAGGGACACTAATTAAATTGGTAGAGCTCTGCTGAATGATAGCAAGGCAGCTCCTGAGGAGCCGGGGAGCTTTCCTTTAACTCAACATATAAATTGGTGCCATATTGGTTTCTGCAGAGAATAGATTATATTCTCAGTTGGTTGTAAGATCTAAATTCTCTTTTATATCCTGTTCTAGTTGCCAAATAAATACTGATTCTCTTGAGCATATGTTAGGTAGTAGCCATGGGCTGGAAGAAGGGTGCAGTACTGGAAAATCATTTTCCAGTTTGTAGGTGATAGACACTTCTTTGTAAATGTGTCACTTTTGTGTCCCAGAGGAACTAGCTTCAAAGAACATATAATATAGAGACATGTAAATTTTATCTAAAGAGCTATATTGTATGACTATTTACTGAGTTACAGCCCTACCCAAATAATATTATTAAAGGGTTATTATTATTAATGTTAATAATAATAATGTTATTATTAATAATAATAAATATTATTAAAGGGATCTTTGTTGGTTGCATTTAACTATTTAGAAAAGGCAACAAATTGTTTTAGAAGTTCCAATTAACTAGATAAGAATGAGGATCATGTCTATACTCTGTATCTTGTAATAACCTATAATGGAAAATAATCTAAAAAAGAAGTATATGTAAATAAAAAGAATGAGGATACTGTGTTTAATGGCCTTTATAAATGTTTAAGTTATGAAAACAAAGCATAGCAACTACTCTGCTCTTCTAGTCACATTTATTTCTTCAAGTGCTAATATATTAATCTAAAAAATGTCAAGGATTAGTTTTTGAACTTGTTGTTGTTCAGTGGTTCAATCATGTCTGACTCTTTACAACCCCATGGACCGCAGCCTGCCAGGCTTCCCTGTCCTTCACCATCTCCCAGAGCTTGCTCAAACTCATGTCCATTGAGTCAGTGCTGCCATCCAGCCATCTCATCCTCTGTCGTCCCCTTCTCCTCCTGCCTTCAGTCTTTCTCAGCATCAGAATATCTTCCAGTGAGTCAGCTGTTCGCATCAGGTAGCCAAAGTATTGGAACTTCAGCTTCAGTCCTTCCAATGAATATTCAGGGTTGATTTCCTGTATCAACTGGTTTTATCTCCTTGCAGTCCAAGGGACTCTTCTGGAGTCTACTCCAACACCACTGTTCAAAAGCATCAATTCTTCAGTGCTCAGCCGACTTTATGGTCCAAACCTCACATCCATACATGACTACTGGAAAAACCATAGCTTTGACTTATATGGATCTTTGTCGGCAAAGTAATGTCTCTGCTTTTTAATATGCTGTCTAGGTTTGTCATGGCTTTTCTTCCAAGGAGCAAGTATCTTTTAATTTGAATTTGTAGGAAATGAAAGCTCTGTTTCTTTATGTGATCCCTATCTCCTATCTTTTTATAAAGTTAGAAATTTTCGCCCTGTCCTAAGATACATGGAAAAGCTAATTGATCACAATTCATATGCTTCTGTCATTACAGGTCTCACTTCAACAAAAAATAAACACAGAATTAAGAAAGTGGTGCACATTTTATTCTAAATATATTGTTACTTTGCCATTCATTGTATCAGCAGTGAGATGATATTGTATCAGGCAGTAAATATGTTGCCTGATGAAGTAAATCAGATTGTGAAATAAGGTGCACAATTTTAGTTGAAATATAATCACATCTTTGAAGATATACGACAGACCTAAGGAAATGTGTATTTCTAAAATACGACTAAATTTTGATTAACTGCCAATGATTTGTCATTTTATAAATTCTTCTTCCTTTAAATGTTTGGAAACATAATAGAAAACTCGTATTTCCTCTTTTAGGTTTAACCAACTGTGGTGAGGAAAACGTGACATAAAGAAAATGCACCCATTTTAAATGTATGGCCAATGAATTCTTATGAATGTCACAAATAAGATATAGAATATTTCCATGACCCTGCCCCCGATTTTCTTGTACTCTTTCCCAGTCAATCTACTGTCCTCCAACTAGACAACGACAATCAATAGAATTGATTTCTATTACTATATATTAGTTTTGCCTATTCTAAATGCACATATACAGTTGACCCTTGAACAACAAGGGTTTGAACCATATGGGTTCACTTATATTCATTCACAAGTACTTGAGGCTAGGACTTCAAAATATTTTTTAAATGAGATATAACTGTCATATACCACTGTGTAAGTTTAAGGTGTAAAATGTGTTGACTTGATACATTTATATACAACAATATGATTGCCAATGTAGTGTTAGCTAACACCCCTATCATGCATGTGCTTCTCACTTCTTTTTTTCAGTGGGAATAATTAAGTTCTAGTCTCTTAGTGACTTTGTCGTTTATAATACAGTGTTGTTGTCTGCAATCACTATATTGTGCATTAGATATTTGGGAATTATTTATCTACTAGCTGCAGGTCTATACCCCTTAAACAACATCTCCCCAATTCCTCCACGCCTCAGCCCCTAGTAACCAGCATTTTGCCCTCTGTCTTTATGAGACAATTTCCCTCAGTAGATTATATTTTCAGATAAGGAAAATATTGAGGAAGAATTAGGGAAGGAAAGGAAGATTGAAATGAATCCTCCAGGCGACAAAGACTTTCAGGTATGGAAGGATTAATAAGAAGCCGAAGAACAGAAACTAAAAATCACTCTGGTTTTAGATCTAAAAACCGAGAGAGAGAGAGAGAAGGGAGAGAAAGGAGAGAAAAAGGAACAAAAGAGAAAGGAAAGATCAATCCCTCTCCTCCCATACAGATATTTCTGACTTTCAACCACAGGCTTGAAGAACAGCTCACTTACAGCCCAAAGCAGATAAGTCTAGGGGTGAGAATAAAGATCAAGATCTCCTTGGTCACCAAAAAAGCTGGAAGCAGCCATAAAGCAGGATGAGCTCTCCAAAAGTTTGGAAATCAGAAAGCTCATCTGTGCAAAAGAGGCAGGTCTCCAAAACCATGCTAGTGCTAAGATTCATGTCTTACTGAATAGGAAATTCCCAACCGTGCTCTCAGAACATTAGAAGCCATGGTGAACTGAACGACAGTAACACAGTAACAAACCGCAGACTGAGCTAAATTGCAGAGCATGTGATACGCTAGTATAAAACTCCTAGAAGATAACACGCGAGGAAACCTAGATGACCTTGTATATGGTGGTGCCTTTTCACATATAAGGTATTTGCAAAAGACAAATCTGTTAAGGACTGCTATCAAAAATGTACAAAGAAACTCTTAAAACTCAATAATAAAAAAATGATTAAAAACAGGCCAGACTTTAAGAGATACCTCACCAAAGAAAAGGTATCACTTCAGTTCAGTCCCTCAGTCATGTCTGACTCTCTGCGACCCCATGGACCGCAGCACTCCAGACCTCCCTGTCCATCATCAGCTCCTGGAGTTCACCCAAACTCATGTCCATTGAGTCGGTGATGCCCTCCAACCATCTCATCCTCTGTTGTACCCTTCTCCCACATTCAATCTTTCCCAAAACCAGGGTCTTTTCAAATGAGTCAGTTCTTTGCATCAGGTGGCCAAAGTTTGGAGTTTCAGCTTCAACATCAGTCCTTCCAATGAACACTAAGGACTTATCTCCTTTAGAATGGACTGGTTGGATCTCATTGCAGTCAATGGGACTCTAAAGAGTTCTCCAACCTCACAGTTCAACAGCATCAATTCTTCAGCACTCAGCTTTCTTTGTAGTCCAACTCTCACATCCATACATGACTACTGGAAAAACCATAGCCTTGACTAGTCAGATCATTGTTGACAAAGTAATATCTCTGCTTTTTAATATGCTGTCTAGTTTGCTCATAACTTTTCTTCTAAGGAATAAGCCTCTTTTAATTTCAAAGTGGCAGTCACCATCTGCAGTGATTTTGGAACCCCGCCAAAAAAATAAAGTATGCCACTGTTTCCACTATTTCCCCATCTATTTGCCATGAAGTGATGGGACCAGAAGCCATGATCTTAGTTTTCTGAATGTTGACCTTTAAGTCAACTTTTTCACTCTCCTCTTTCACTTTATCAAGAGGCTCTTTAGCTCCTCTTCACTTTCTGCCGTAAGGGTGGTGTCATCTGCATATCTGAGGTTATTGATATTTCTCCCGGCAATCTTGATTCCAGCTTGTGCTTCTTCCAGTCCAGCATTTCTCATGATGTACTCTGCATATAAGTTAAATAACCAGGGTGACAATATACAAGCTTGACGTACTCCTTTTCCTATTTGGAACCAGTCTATTGTTCCATGTCCAGTTCTAACTGTTGCTTCCTGACCTGCATATAGGTATCTCAAGAGGCAGGTCAGGTGGTCTTATTCCCATCTCTTTCAGAATTTTCCACAGTTTATTGTGATCCACACAGTCAAAGGCTTTGGCATAGTCAATAAAGCAGAAATAGATGTTTTTCTGAAACTCTATTTTTTTTGATGATCCAGCGGATGTTGGCAATTTGATCTCTGGTTCCTCTGCCTTTTCTAAAACCAGCTTGAACATCTGGAAGTTCATGGTTCACATATTGCTGAAGCCTGGCTTGGAGAATTTTGAGCATTACTTTATTAGCGTGTGAGATGAGTGCTATTGTGCAGTAGTCTGAGCATTCTTTGGCATTGCCTTTCTTTGGGATTGGAATGAAAATTGATCTTTTCCAGTCCTGTGGCCACTGCTGAGTTTTCCAAATTTGCTGGCATATTGAGTGTAGCACTTTCACAGCATCATCTTTTAGGATTTGAAATAGCTCAACTCAAATTCCATCACCTCCACTAGCTTTGTCTGTAGTAATGCTTCCTAAGGCCCTGACTTCACATTCCAGGATGTCTGGCTCTACGTGAATGATCACACCATCGTGATTATCTGGGTCATGAAGAATTCTTTTTATACAAATCTGTGTATTCTTGCCACCTCTTCTTAATATCTTCTGCCTCTGTTAGGTCCATACCATTTCTGTCCTTTATCAAGCCCATCTTTGCATGAAATGTTCCTAATTTTCTTGAAGAGATCTCTAGTCTTTCCCATTCTATTGTTTTCCTCTATTTCTTTGCAATGATTGCTGAGGAAGGCTTTCTTATCTCTCCTTACTATTCTTTGGAACTCTGTATTCAAATGGGTATATCTTTCCTTTTCTCCTTTGCTTTTCGCTGCTCTTCTTTTCACAGCTATTTGTATGGCCTCCTCATACAGCCATTTGCTTTCTTGCATTTCTGTTTCTTGGGGATATTCTTGATCCCTGTCTCCTGTATAATGTCACGAACCTCCATCCATAGTTCTGCAGGCACTCTATCAGATCTAGTCCTTTAAATCTATTTCTCACTTCCACTTTATAATCGCAAGGGATTTAATTTAGGTCATACCTGAATGGTCTAGTGGTGAAAGGTTGTTGTTGAATCACGCGAATACCCCAGGATTCTTGGCCCCCGGAGGAGAAGAATTCAATCCGGGGCCAGAGACGAGGCTTGATCGCTCAGAGCTTTTGTGTAATAAAATTTTATTGAAGTATAAAGGAGATAGAGAAAGCTTCTGACATAGGCATCAGAAGGGGGCAGAAAGAGTACCCCCCTGCTAGTCTTTAGCTGGATGTTATATAGTCACTAGCAGTCTGTTAATGAAAGAAAGGAATGTCTTAAAATTCAGAATGGCACCAGGCCCCTCACCCATAAGATGCATTTTGGGATAAATGGTTTATCCTGGGCCATAAAATGATTAACTTGAATCTTGAAGAAGGGCAGACCACCATACAAATAGTTTCATTTACATAGATTAGGGGAACAATATCCATACTGGTTTGTCAAGTAGGTTCTGGGCCAAGAGGCGGAACCGACTTGGAGACAGAGTTTGGGGTAAAGGCATAGTACATTAGCATAGCTTAAGACAAACATTTCCATAAGAAAAAGGCATTGGTTATCTCTAGACTCGAGAATAGCTAACTTCAGGCGAAGCCGGGTGTCATTATGGCAACACAATATTTTAAGAGAAACCTCCCTTTAAATTTGTATAGAGAAGGAAAAAATATTGCTAGTTTGTTTCCTCTTGCCGCTTAAGAGAGATAAAAATGTCTGACACTTGCAGGCTATTTCCTCCATTTGGAGAACCCTGGCCTTCCTGCCTGTTACCCTCTCAGTGGTTTACCCTACTTTCTTCAATTTAAGTCTAAATTTGGCAATAAGGAGTTCATGATCTTAGCCACAGTCAGCTCCCAGTCTTGTTTTTGCTGACTGTATAGAGCTTCTCCATCTTTGGCTGCAAAGAATATAATCAATCTGATTTCGGTGTTGACCATCTGGTGATGTCCATGTATAGAGTCTTCTCTTGTGTTGTTGGAAGAGGGTGTTTGCTATGACCAGTGCATTCTCTTGGCAAAACTCTATTAGCCTTTGCCCTGCTTCATTCTGTACTCTAAGGCCAAATTTGCCTGTTACTCCAGGTGTTTCTTGACGTTCTACTTTTGCATTCCAGTCCCTTTAATGAAAAACACATCTCTTTTGGGTATTAGTTCTAGAAGATCTTGTAGGTCTTCATAGAACTGTTCAGCTTCAGCTTCTTCAGCATTACTGGTTGGGGCATAGACTTGGATTACTGTGATATTGAATAGTTTGCCTTGGAAACGAACAGAGATCATTCTGTCATTTTTGAGATTGCATCCAAGTATTGCATTTCAGACTCTTTTGTTGACTATGATGGCTACTCCATTTCTTCTAAGGGATTCTTGCCCACAGTAGTAGATACGATGGTCTGAGTTAAATTCACCCATTCCAGTCCAGTTTAGTTTGCTGATTCATAAAATGTCGACATTCACTCTTGCCATCTCCTGTTTGACCACTTCCAATTTGCCTTGATTCGTGGACCTAACGTTCCAGGTTCCCATGCAATATTGCTTTTTACAGCATTGGACCTTACTTCCATCACCAGTCACATCCACAATTGAGTGTTGTTTTTGTTTTGGCTCTGTCTTCATTCTTTTTGGAGTTATTTCTCCACTCATCTCCAGTAGAATATTGGGCATCTACTGACCTGGGGAGTTCATCTTCCAGTGTCTTATCTTTTTGCCTTTTCATACTTTTCATGGGGTTCTCAAGGCGAGAACACTGAAGAGGTTTTCCATTCCCTTCTCCAGTGGACCACATTTTGCCAGAACTCTCCGCTGTGACCTGTCATCTTGGATGGCCCTACATCGCATGGCTCATAGTTTCATTGAGTTAGACAAGGCTATGGTCCATTACAAATAAAATATGAAGAGATAGCCCACATCGTATGTCTCTAGGGAAATGCAAAGTAAAACAATGAGATGCCACCATACACCTGTTAGAATGACCAAAATCTGTAACTTGACACCAAGTGATGAAAAAGAAGAAATACAATAGGAATTCTCATGCATCACTGCTGGGAATTATGGTTCAGCCACTTGGATTTTTTTTTTTTAATAAAATAAAGTATGTTCTGACCATGCAGTTCAGCAGTTGCATTCCTTGGTATTCACCCAAAGGAGTAACAAATATATGTCCACACAAAAGCCTGTACATGGATGTATATTGCAACTTTATTCATAATTGCCAAAACTTGGGAGCAACCAAGATGTTCTTCAGTAAGTGAGCTGATAAACCGTGGTGCATCCCAGACAGTGGAATATTATTCAGCGCCAAAAGGAAATGAGCTGTGAAGCGTTGAAGAGACATGGAGAAATCTTAAAATCCTTAAATGAAAGAAGTCAGTCTGAAAAAGCTGCATGTTGTATGATTCCAGCAATATTACATTTTTGAAGAGGCAGTACTATGGAGACAGTATAAAGATCAGTGATTGCCAGGGATTGGGTAGGGAGAGATGAATAGACAGAGCTGAGAAGATTTTTAGGGCAATGAAAATATTCTGTGTGATTCCAAAATGATGGGTATATGTCATTATATATTTATCCAAACCCATAGAACATAGAGCGCCAAAAATGAACCCTAATGTAAACTATGACCTTTAGGTGACTGTGGTGTGCCAAAGTAGATTGATCTGTTGTAACGCATGTACCACTTCGGTAAGGGTTGTTGATTATATGGGAGGCTCTCCGTGTGTGGGAGCAGTTAGTATATGGAAAACCTCTGAACCTTTCTCAATTTTGTTGTAAACCTAATACTGCCCTAACACAATCAAGTGTTTTTTGTTTTTTTTTTAAGTTTGTTAAAAGTTAAACTGGTTTAACCTCACCTCAATTTATGGCTGATGGATTCTCCCATTACTTTTCTGTGGATGGGGAAAGAAAAGGGACATCTCTGGATCTCTTCCTTTCATCAAGGACTATCACTATCTGGAATACAGTGCTGTTAAGTTTATTTTTGTATCCTCAGCATTATGATTTTTTTTTAAATATATAATTTGTAGCTTATCCAGCATAATTATTAGTGTGAATGTTTTTTGTAACTTATATCCACACCAGATTACTATTTATAAGCATAGTAAAACATAATGAAATATTTTATACCTACCCACAGATAAACCATTTCGGTTGCTTTTCATACATCTTATAAGGATTCAAGATTTCATCTGATATAATTTTCCTTCAGCCTGAAGAGAATGTCCTTTATATTTTCTTAGACTGCAGTTCTTCTAATAATGACATTTTCAGTTTGTTTCTCTCGAAATGTTTTTGTTTTGCTTCATTATTTATGAATATATAAATCACCACCCAGTCTGGCAGGCCTTTCTTTCTGGCAGCTCTTTAAAGAGATTTCTCTTTGTCTTCCATCTTGCTTTGTTTCCAAAGAGAAGTCAATGAGGAGTAAGACATTATTTCTATCTTGTTCTTATTTATAATGTGTCCTATTTCTGTGACAGTTTTTAAAATTATTTTTCCTTTCTCTTTGGTTATCTGCAGTTTGATTGTGATATGTCTTGGTAGGTTTTTCTTGTTTTAAGCTTGGGTTTGGGGGTTGTTTTATAATCACATGTTTGGGAACAATTGCCTGTATTTCTCCAAATATATTTCTACCTTACAGCTTTCGTCTGATACTCCGATTATATGTATGCTTCACTTTTTAAAATATTTTTCCACAGGTCACTGAATTTTTGTTCGCTTTTTTCCCCATAGTGTTTCAATATGGTTAATATGTATTGCCCTGTCTCTACTTACAGAGATTATTGGAGTTCTTTGTTTGATCACCCTCTCATTTCTGGTACTTTGCCCCATAAAGTCAGGCCACCTGAGATCTCTGCACTGCAAGCTCAGTCCTGTTCAATTGATGAAGACTGTTCATGCTTTGCCTTGATTTCCCTCCTTGTGCTGTGGTTTGGAAAGTGTCTCTAGGGCTCAGTGATAAGGTTCATTTTTTTTCCCCTTTTTTCAAGGATCACAGTTCTCTGCTTCCTTTCTTCCAATGTCTGAAAACTGTAGTTTTATATATTTTGGTACAGTTTCTTTTTTTTGTTTGTTTGTTTATTGTGGAAAGACAAAGTACTACTTACTCTGTCATAAACAGAAGAGTAAGACTATTTCACTTGTGGAGAAGGACAGTCTTATTCATTGCAACCATATTTAATATGACATAAAATGGGCATAAAATAAATCAAAGCTATAAGAATGGATTTGGTTTATAAAACTAGGTGCATCATTTCTAGAATAATTCCATATTTCATATTTTCATTAATTAAACAATTGGGTGATTTTCTGAAGCTGTTTTCCCTTTTCATATTTAAAACCGCTTATACTTTTTGAGAATTTTAATCACATATGTGTTAGTATTTTTATTTTTATGTTTTTTTCAAGAGCAAATACTTAAGATCAAGTTGGAAATGAAATTGTCAAGTTTTTAAAAATTAAATTTGGATAAATATAAGTGCACTGAGATTTTTCAGAAAAGAAAAATGGAATATGACATCTTCTTGGACTCATTGTCAAGTATTTTGATCACTGCTTTCTATAAATTATCATCAAAAATTCACATTATATCACATAAACCTTTTTTTATTTTTATTTTTATTTTTTTTATTTTATTTTTTAACTTTACAATATTGTATTGGTTTTGCCATATATCAAAATGAATCCACCACAGGTATACATGTGTTCCCCATCCTGAACCTTCCTCCCTCCTCCCTCCCCATACCATCCCTCTGGGTCATCCCAGTGCACCAGCCCCAAGCATCCAGTGTCATGCATCGAACCTGGACTGGCGACTTGTTTCATATATGATATTATACATGTTTCATATATATAAACCTTCTAATATTTAAGGAGCTCAGAGCATTTATGGTAAATCTGCAGCCTTTTAATTTTTGAGAACTAGATCCTATATTTGCAGTTAGGATGTGAAGATTGTACTATTTTCAAGATAGTTTGTAAAGATGAATAAAATTTAATTAAAAATTAATTACTTTCAATATCTTGCCACAAGTTTAACAAATATTCTCTTATTATTTCTGCTCAGACATATAAATTGAAATACTTGCACATTGCTAAATATGTCTAAGCTTTTGAATTTACAAGATGTCTTTTAGGAGGTTAGTAGAAGTTTTCCTGATCTCCTGCCCTCCAGTCTGCGATGGATATCTCTTTTTTGTGAACCTATGGAGTACCCTGGGCATATTTCAAAAACAGCACTTAATTTATAGAATTATAATAATCTGTTGACTTTTTTATTTTCACCATTTGATTTTAAAACTCATGAGGTCATGAGTGGTATATTTTTATCCTAGTGTCTATATACTGACAATACAGAGTTAGTATTTTTACTTGATTAAATAAGCAAATGAATACATTTTAATTTGCATTAAAAAGATTAATTAGGAATATGAACTCTATTCAGATGATTGGATGCTAAAACTGTATTCTGTCTTCTCTTACAGGCTCTTAAATCTGATCTACAATGGAAAAATTTCTTTTTTATCTGTTTTTCATTGGCATAGCAGTGAAAGCTCAGATCTGTCCGAAGCGTTGTGTCTGTCAGATTTTGTCTCCTAATCTTGCAACCCTTTGTGCCAAGAAAGGGCTTTTATTTGTGCCACCAAACATTGACAGAAGAACTGTGGAACTGCGTTTAGCAGACAATTTTGTTACAAATATTAAAAGGAAAGATTTTGCCAATATGACCAGCTTAGTGGACCTGACTCTGTCCAGGAATACAATAAGTTTTATTACGCCTCATGCTTTTGCTGACTTACGGAATCTGAGGGCATTGCATTTGAATAGCAACAGATTGACTAAAATTACAAACGACATGTTCAGTGGGCTTTCCAATCTCCATCACTTGATACTGAACAACAATCAGCTGACTTTAATTTCTTCTACAGCATTTGATGATGTCTTTGCCCTCGAAGAGCTGGATCTGTCGTATAATAATTTAGAAACAATTCCATGGGATGCTGTTGAGAAGATGGTTAGCTTGCACACCCTCAGTTTGGACCACAATATGATTGATAACATTCCTAAGGGGACTTTCTCCCACTTGCACAAGATGACTCGGCTAGATGTAACATCAAATAAACTGCAGAAGCTACCACCTGACCCTCTCTTTCAGAGAGCTCAGGTCCTAGCAACCTCAGGAATCATAAGCCCATCTACTTTTGCATTAAGTTTTGGTGGAAACCCTTTGCATTGCAATTGTGAACTGCTGTGGTTGAGACGTCTATCCAGAGAAGATGACCTGGAGACCTGTGCTTCTCCAGCACTTTTAACTGGCCGCTATTTTTGGTCCATTCCTGAGGAAGAGTTTTTGTGTGAGCCTCCTCTCATTACTCGGCATACCCACGAGATGAGAGTCCTGGAGGGTCAAAGGGCAACCCTGAGGTGCAAAGCCAGGGGAGACCCCGAACCTGCAATTCACTGGATTTCTCCTGAAGGGAAGCTTATTTCAAATGCAACAAGATCTCTGGTGTATGAGAATGGAACACTTGATATTCTTATAACGACTGTGAAGGATACAGGTGCTTTTACCTGCATTGCTTCCAATCCTGCTGGGGAGGCAACACAAACGGTGGATCTTCATATCATTAAGCTCCCTCACTTACTAAACAGTACGAACCATATCCACGAGCCTGATCCTGGTTCTTCAGACATCTCCACGTCTACTAAGTCAGGTTCTAACGCAAGCAGTAGTAACGGTGATACTAAAATGAGTCAAGATAAAATTGTGGTGGCAGAAGCAACATCATCTACTGCACTACTTAAATTTAATTTTCAAAGAAATATCCCGGGAATACGTATGTTTCAAATCCAGTACAATGGTACTTATGATGACACCCTTGTTTACAGGTAAGAAAAATTAAGCCAATTTTTATACTTGCCCTACATCTTAGTGTAGGGCTTGATAAAATACTGCTGATTTTTTTAATTGGCAGTGCCACTCTATGCTATAGTTGAAATGCTCCATATTTTTAAGTATATAATGTAAGGCTCATGAAAGGTGAATACATGTGGGGAAATATTTTGAATGGTGTTATTTTCAGTGAGTTCAAATTTATCTTTAATATTATGCTTACCTACTTTCTTCCCCTCATCTAAGAGATGTGACTATCAGAGAACAAGATTGATTTATTTTAAAAATTCAAAAACATACCAGAACTTACACATCCACATGAGTGTTCTTTCCTTCAAGGAAGTCCTGTTGGGAGGCTATACCATTATCCCAATAACGCTGCCATTGCTCAAAGCACTTTTGGAATTATCTTTAGAACCTTCGTCATACTATTTTGAATATCCTCAGTGGTGGCAAATCTTCGTCTTTTGAGGGTGAATTTGAAATTTGGAAACAAGCAAAAGCCATTTGGAGCCAAGTCTTGTGAATAAGGTGGGTGATCAAGATGGGTATTGCCATTTTTGGTCAGAAATAGGATGTAACTATAAAATAATGAGACTGATTTTTGACTGGTTGAGTTATGTGTGTGTGTGTGGTGCTTCATATACACTGGTTCTTAAGACAGTTCCAAAGAGAAAATTTATAAGTATTTTGAGCAGTGAATCAGTGGAGTTCAGTAGATAATCTCTGGTTAAGGACATTGGTGGAGACTTTGCATCTGGCTTAAAGAATTTCTGGTATGTTTTTCTGAAGTTCAGCCTCATTGATTTATAGTCACATCTGGTCCAATTTTCAGTTGGAAATACACATTTTTACCTTTTCATATAATTTCACTCATGATTATAGACTACTGTTACTCCTAGGAAATGATGAAAAATTATGGCTTTAAAACACATATGTATATGTATATATATATATATATAGCCTTCAAGCTTTTCTGAAATCAAATCAGTTCTTACACACCCAGATGAATTCTTGAAGGTAATTTGATTTTCACTTATTTATGGAGATGAGAGAAAATTTTTTTTAAAAATTAGCATGGGCTGGTAGGAAAAAACAAAACTGCTCTAACTAGCCATGTGACTAATCCTGGGCAAGGTTCTACCTGGCTGAGTTTTAATTTTCTCATCTTTAAAAGGAAGAGATTAGTCTAAATGTTTTCTAATGTATCTCTCATCACTAAATATACTGGGATATAAAAAAATAAAAAAATTAAAAAACAAAAAAATAAATAAATATACTGGGATATAGACTATGATGTATGTATATTAGCATAAATTAGTTTACTGTTTTCATACTCAGCTTTCCACTTAGGCTGTGGATCATTTAACCCATAGTCAAAGATGAGCATACACTCCTACCCCTTTCTTTCCTGTAGCTGCTAAATAATCTGTATACTTTAAACATTAGCTCTGTGAAATAGGTCAGTTTCTGTTTGCCAAGCTCTAAGATTTTAATCCTGCCATGACAAGTAAATTCTCTATGACCCTGAGGAAAGTGCTTGAATTCCTGACCCTAATGTTTGTCACATGTATAGAAGTGATAATGCCTGCCTCATACTGTCCTTGTAAAAATGAAATAATACATATAAAGTGCCTAGTCATTCTCATTTTTACTAGTAATTACTCTCACTAGTAATTCTCTAGTATTTCTCATGCACTCACTAACTGGTAGTGATTTCAACAAATACATACACTGACCTAAAATTTTCTCAGTACATTTAGAACACATTGTTTAGATATAACAGATTAGCATTGCCAAGTCTTGAAATTTCTCAAACTCTTTCAGAGAAAAAATAGAGTTTCAAGCCTTTTTTCCAAATTAAATCTTAGTCATATATGGTTGCTAAGGAGGAGGAAAAAAGCAGTGGAGAATAGGATCCACAGAAGACTTTTGTGATACAGTGGATCCAAAGATGTCCTAAACTCGTATCCAAATTTACAAATCGTGTTCTGAAAACAATTTCATAAGCCCACAATGGGGAAGATAAGGGATTTATGTTCTGGTTCAACAGTTCTGCCCTTTTCATGATTCTAGAATAATATTTCTCATGCATTTTCATCAACCTCGTTTAATAAATAGAAACATACTGGGACCCAAGTGTTGAAGATGTAAGAGGGGGTTGAATAAAGTACTTTAAGTTTAGTAATTATCTTAGTTATTAAAGATAGATTTACTGGGTACCATTCCATAGTAGCTTATAACTGATTTGGAAAATAAATACTCTGAATTGTATTTCCAATCTGCTTTCTAATGTGATTGTCAGTGTTTTCCCTTCCTTCAAATTGGCTTTTAGTCACAGAGGTGTTTTAAGTGCTAAATGGATTTGTTTAGTAGTCAGATAATGTCACAGTCACACCTTTCAAAAGCAATTTGTCATAAATGATTTTTTAGCAGTGGCTTTTATTAGGAGTTCTGCTTTGCCAAGCAATGTAATTAGTAAGCTTGTCAAGCCATGGTGCAGGAACCATTAATATAATGCAGAATCCAACAATGACTTTTCGCTCTTTTAAGTGGGTAAATATAAGATCAGATCATTTTCTCATATTTCATATCTGTTATAAATGTGCTTATCTTAATGAGTACTGAAATGAAACAGAACTGAAGTCATAATGACTGTGTGTGTATATCTGTTGTGTTTTTAATATTAACACAAATTCCATTGTCCCTCAGAATGATACCTCCTACGAGCAAAACTTTTCTTGTCAATAACCTGGCTGCTGGAACTATGTATGACTTGTGTGTCTTGGCAATATATGATGATGGCATCACTTCCCTCACTGCCACAAGAGTCGTGGGGTGCATCCAGTTTACTACGGAACAGGATTACGTGCGGTGCCATTTCATGCAGTCCCAGTTTCTGGGAGGCACCATGATTATTATTATTGGTGGAATCATTGTAGCATCTGTGCTGGTTTTCATCATCATTCTAATGATCCGGTATAAGGTTTGTAACAATAATGGGCAACACAAGGTTACCAAGGTCAGCAACGTCTACTCTCAAACAAACGGGGCTCAAATACAAGGCTGCAGTGGGACGCTGCCCCAGTCTGTGTCCAAACAAGCTGTGGGGCACGAAGAGAGTGCCCAGTGTTGTAAAGTTGCCAATGACAATGTGATACAACCGTCAGAAACGTGTTCAAGTCAGGACTCCTCTACCACTACCTCTGCTTTGCCTCCTACCTGGACTTCAAGCACGTCTGTGTCCCAAAAGCAGAAAAGAAAGACTGGCACAAAACCAGGTGCCGAACCACAGAGTGAAGCCGTCACAAACGTTGAGTCCCAAAACGTGAACAGGAACAACTCAACTGCCTTGCAGTTAGCTAGTCGACCTCCCGATTCTGAGGGGCCCGCATCTAAAAGAGCACATTCAAAGCCAAGTAAGTTTCTCACTCTGCCTGCTGAGAGAGCCAGAGCAAGACACAGGTACTCCCTGAATGGAGAGTTAAAGGAATACAATTGTTACATTAACTCACCGAACACCTGTGGACTGTTTTCTAAAAGAAGCATGTCTATGAATGCGATGTTAATTCAGTCCAGCAATTCTGATGGGCATAGTGGAAAAGCAACTCTTTCAAATTCTGAGTGGATATTGGAAAGCACTGTGTAACCTATTATTTCTTTTTAATGAAATTTTTTTTTCAAGAACTCACATAGGAAATTGGAATTTGACATGCCAGTCTTGTCTCTCTGATTCATGGCTAATAGAGCCATGGCATATAAACCCAATAAGGTATAGTTACTTCATACATATGTATATGTGTATATATATATGTATGTATATATACACACATATATATGTATATGAAGGTCATATATTTTAAATTGTTTAGGGAAAAAGCTGACTGCTGTGCCTTCCCCATTGAGGATCGGCTTCCAGGTTCTGCAGTAGCAGACCACAAAATGAAAGTTGTCATAGGAAAAAAGAAGTCTTGCATAAATAATTGTATTTCCTCCAGTCTTACAAATTACCACCTATGGATGATTGATATTTTTCAATGAGTAGCTTGTATATTTTCTTTCAATGACAGTGGCATTTGTTTTTAGGCAAATATTTTCAAGAACAACACTGCGTTGTTATGTTATTTATAATAAAATATCCAATTGAGTATACCCAGACAGTGTTAAAATAAGTTCCCTTCTAAACAACATTCTTAGTTCAGGTGCCTTAATGGTTTTGTGGTATGTTCTCATCCATGACACTGTTTTTTCAGTGGGAAGCAGAAGAACATGCAATTGATTTTTCATTTATCAAAAAAAGTCAATTCAGTTTTAAGTCACAGGCCAGTTTTAAGTCATATGGATCTGCCTGGGAGTATGAAGGTGTTTTCTTTCATTCAGTACACATTTGCTGAATCAATGAACTTTATATTTATATTTTTCTTAATGCAAGTTAAGTAGAGAGACAAAAATACAAAACTGCCTTTATCAAAGGTATATTTATTTTTATCACCGAGTAAAATAAAAATCTTCTAATGGAGTTCTTATTCTATTTATAAGCAATATAAAGTCATTGTTCATTAACTAGATAGTAGTTTTATTTTTCCCTTTTGCTCTGTAATTCTGAATTTGAATGTTTATCTCTTAGAGTAAATGTATTTATTATTTGAATCAAAACATGGTGAAATTTAATTAGAAATTATATAGCTTAGTGGGAATCATTTAAAAAAGCATTTTTAATTTAGTCAGACAATAATATTGTTCCTTAATAATATGGCATTCTTGGACAGTCACTGAAATCAAGGTCTATAGAAAAAATGCTCCAACTACTCTTCAAAATTTCTACAGTATTATATTGTAACCTGATGATGTTTTACTAAAGAGCAGTAAATAGGGCTTTGCTGCTGCTGCTGCTAAGTTGCTTCAGTCGTGTCCAACTCTGTGCGACCCCATAGATGGCAGCCCACCAGGCTCCCTGGGATTCTCCAGGCCAGAACACTGGAGTGGGTTGCCATTTTCTTCTCCAATGCATGAAAGTGAAAAGTGAAAGTGAAGTCGCTCAGTCGTGCCCAACTCTTAGTGACCCCATGGACTGCAGCCTATCAGGCTCCTCCATCCATGGGATTTTCCAGGCAAGAGTACTGGAGTGGAGTGCCATTACATTCTCCGAAATAGGGTTTTAGGTTTTTTTAATTATTATTGTTGCTTTTTTTGTTGTTTGTATATTTATTTATTTGAGAATACGAATCATGGGAACTCGCACAAAATAATTTTAGCCATAACATAATGAGATATGTACTTTATATAAAGTATTCCCTGGAAGTAAGTTAAAGACAGAGTATAAATTTATTAACTATTTCAGATTACTTGAAATACTGTTTAAAACACAGGTGAGGAATGTCCATCATTAGTTTAATTTCCTCTTACTGGAAACATTTATAAAATTTAAGTCACATGCATCTGCCTGGACATATGAAGGTGTTTTGACTTTACCAAGGCACATTTTATACATAATATATCATTATGACATTCGAAAGTGAGTTAGGTTAAAGCAGTTAGAACTTTCTGAGTTAGTCTTTAAAAAATTTGTCTAACAGTTTTTCACTACCTTAGGTGTTTCCTGAATGTCTTCTATGCCCTGCTTCTCTTTCTAAAGTTTGTCTTTCCCACCTCTAAAATGTAATTGGCCTTCCTGGGTCAGGAATACAGCTCTTGTAAGTAATAAATTATATCACTGTGTGAAATTATTTTGTAAAATCAAAGCATTACTCAAAGTGAAATGTATTTTCAACACTATTCTGTAATAATGCACTAATTTCAACTAAACAATTTTAGTTATCATCAATTACTTATATCTTCACAAAGCGCTGATTGACAAAAAGCATATTATTTTTACCTTTCCTAGTTTATGCCTTCGTGGTTTTAAAATATCCTGAATATACAAAAATTTTTCAAGACTTAAAGAAATGAATCCCCAAACAAGGTTGTGGTCAGGGTGGTGCTGCAATCATGCAAAACAGGCAGCAGCTTACTGTATCTACTCCAAGATACCAATTAACTTAACATATATTCTATTTTCCAGTTGTTTGCATTTTTAAAAATCAATTTTCCTGCTTATGTATCTAATGGAACTTTAATTGAATATCTTTTATTTCTCATAAACATTTAGAATGGCATAATACCTAACCATGTGAAATTTATTCTCTTTGACTAAAGCCATTGAAACTATTTAAATTGTTATTGCTCTTACAAGACTGTTTTTAGGGTGAATTAACCAAATGCTTGAACACTTATTCTGGAAATGATAAGAAGGCCTGTGTTCTTGTCTTTTAAAAGGTTTTATTTGAACCAACGATGTGAACAAAAATTAGCGTATCAGGAGGGTCAGATGTTACTTGGTTTTGTTGATAAGTATATGAAAATGTTTTGCTCAGGGCCGTTTCAGTGTGAAGTGGCTGAAAGAAAATCCTTGGGAAGGATGGGGGGTGATTAAAGATACCTGGTATAATATCTTAAACACAGTAGTTATTCAGATGAATGAATGAGCAAATGGGTAGATGAATTAGTAAGTGAATGGAGCCAGGGAAGAAGGCTCAGTATTCAGAATTTTAATTAATCAGCATAATAATTTGTGATCCAGATAATATACTACTATAAGCAAGAAATTCTGTCCCTCTTGTTTTTCTTTGTGTCATTTCTTACATTCCTTATTTAACCAACTTCGTATATGTGATCCATAGCATATGGTTTTGGTGTTTGTCATTGCTGACTGTGTATAGGTTGTATATGTTGTTTTTGCTTCTCTGTTCTTAATTATTTTTCTTTAATTTTTAGCCATTTTATGCTATGGTTTCAGCTTGTTCACGAACAAACTGACAAATAATATATTTACAGATATTTACTCTAAACATTTCTTAAATTTTATGTATTCCTGTGTTGCTTTTTGTTTTGGATAATTGTCCTCCAATTTGAAAATGTCAAACCACTGTTAAAATAGGCCTTTATTGAAAAAAGTATACATAATGATTGTGTTCCATTAAGGAATAATGAAACATTCAAAGCAACTTCAAAATCCTAAAAAGAAACAAACTTTGGTTTGATGAATATCATTTACTTTTAGCTTGCAAATAGATTTACACAGAGGTGCATTAAATATGATAATTTTAAATTAGATATAGTAACACCTTTGCTGAAGACAGTGTATTTTATACATTTTTGAATAGTTGAGGTCACAGTAAGCTTTTTTATGCTTTTAGGCACTTGATTTTAGCTGCTTTGCTAATACAGTCCACTAAAAAAGCTTTAGAATATAAATTTTTGAGCTGTTGTGAGCTACCTGTAGACTCAACAGTTTTACTATCTGAATGATACTTTCTCCACAAGAATTTAAAGAATTTTTTAAAATTAAGTATCTTCCACCTGTCCACAGGAATCTCTTATCTTTTTTCCATGAAGTATTGGAATGGCCAAAATGTTTGTTCAGTTTTTCCCTTAAGATATAACGGAATCACCTGAATGAATCTTTTGGCCAACCCAACGTTTTCTGCTTTACCTTAAACCCTCAGAAAGTACTTCCAAACTAAATTTTAACTATTTTAATAGCTTGTATTACTAAAAAGAAATTAATATTTCGTTTATAAAACTAACACATTAATAAAAAATTACAACAAAATTCACATCAATAGCCTTTTGCTTCCTAAAATTAGTATTTCCTCCTATGTTTATTCACAATAACAAACTTAAAAACAATAATTAAAATCCCCATAGTTTAAAAAATTTCAAATTCATAAAGCGTCTTATTGTACAAGAATCGCAAAGGTAAATGGTCATTTTTTTTCAAAGAAAACTGCAGATACGAGTCCATTTTCTTCTTGGTGTGGCAGGATTCCAATCCCATTTTATAATGGTATCAAGCAGACCTCGTTAATATTAGACAAAGTGAAGACTGTGCCCTCTTCCCATTGCTTAACCTTCTCTTGAGTCTCAGGAAGAGTCCAGGCTTTGCACTTCCAAAGTGTTGCAGATCTTGTGTGTGTGTGTGTGAAGTGTTTGGGGAAAGGATTGAAGGGGCATCAGATGGAAAAAGGATTATTTTTCTTCTCCTCCTCCTCAGTTCGTAATAAAACATAATAATAACTATGATAATATTAATAAAAATGACAATTCACCGTATAATGTTTTTGAGTTAAATGTTAGCTGAGGTAAATATATGGATAAAAATTATCTCACTTTTAAAATTTCACGAACTACACGAACGAAAACAACCAAAATTAGTGACTGGAATTTTGTAATAGTCTCAGAGCTCTGTCTTTCAGATCACTCAGTTCTTTCCCTCCCGTGCTAGATAAATTTACATGCTGGGATTACAAATACAATTGGTTTTATCAGATTTGCTTTTTTTTTTTTTTTTTGCAACAGAAAGCATCCCTCTTGTAGCAGTACAGAATAAAGAATAGTAAACACATTACAGGGATCAAGTCATCCTAAACAAATGGAATTATCTGAAGAGGGGCATAGACACTAACAGTTCTGGGAATAAAATATGAAGTTACTTCTTTAAGATAATGTTAATCCATCTGCAATTTCATCAAATATTACAAATACTCAATACAACAAAATAATCAGTGTACCATTGTCTTCTGATTTGTTTCAGTTATTTCAAAGTTAAAATTTAGGATAATTACAGTATTTTAAAGTTTAAGTAATCTAAAGTTACCATCAAGTGAAATACATATGCTACATATGCTTATATGTCTACATACGTTTTGCATATATATGTGTGCAGATATGTATATGCACACATATACTTAACCCTTTTAGATTGTAAATCTGAGTCCTACTGTAATTAATGTAATAAGATTAAAGTGGTCCAGCTATCAGAGAACTTCTCCCAGAACAGCTGTCCAAACTATACTTGCTATCTATCAGATTACAATGGATTATAAACTCTAGTACAAATATATTTTTCTGAACATCTGAATGATACGCATCTATACAGTTGATCTAGTTCATTCTTCTTCAATAGGTGACTGTTACAGTTCATGAATTTTAAAACAACAAGAAAATTATCTTCAAATGCATTTAGGGGAAAGCTGTGAAGTCTCTTTCATGTAATGTTTGAAACTGGATGTACATTATTCTTGCCTGAGAGTTGAACTAGACATTTATTGTGATTCTGCCCCCAAAATACGTCTGTGCATTCTAAGTCACTTCAGTCATGTCTGACTCTGCAACCCTGTGGACTTTAGCCCGCCAGGCTCCTCTATCTATGTGATATCTTCAGGCAAGAATACTGGAGTGGGTTGCCATGTCCTCCTCCCAGTAATCTTCCCCACCCAGGGATCAAACCCACTTCTCTTTTGTCTCCTGCTTTGGCAGGAGGGTTCTTTACCACTGTTGCCACCTGGGAAGCCCAAAATGTGTCCAATAAATAATTATTCTAATAACATGAAGGGGCTTATGAAATATATTCTGGGGGCTCTACCATAATATAATTTCCTAATTATTTTTTCTGTATAATACAAACAATTGCTTTCATGTAAAACCTAATCTCCAGAGATCATTGCAAATTTTTATGAATATTTATGCTGGAGGTTTTATCAAAAGATTGTTTTGTACTATTCTCATCACAGTCAGCTGTGAGCACTTAGAATGACATATTCCTCAGACACCTAATTTTTTCTTATACTTTGTCCCTTCTTAAAACTAGAGTATTGACTTTAAAATGCGACATGTGGGAAATAAATAGAATGTGTACTCTACAGGGCTATTTAATGGTATTAAGCATTTATAGCAAATTGGAATATGCATATGGATATTTAAAGGCAGAATGTTTGCATTTAGAACATTACTGTTCTATATAAAGCTACATGGTTTTATATAAATATAAATGGTATTTGGCAAAGCATGCTATTATCTTTGGGATTATTGAATAATGGTTTATATTGTAAATGATTATTTTATACATAGTGTATAAAATAAGATAAAACTACATTTCCTGCTCTGGATTGTTTTCCTTGATGTATCTTTCCATATTAATCGTATGCAGCAATGTGGTTGAAGTTAACTTTGAGTAAGAAAAATGAATAGAAGCCTGATTTTCTCATTAAACTCTTGCAGGAAAGAGTGCATTCTGTAATTACATAAAAGTGCATTCCATTGATAATTACTCATTTTAGTAACTAGAACAATATTTTTAAAAATTCTGCCTTTATGGTATTATGTATCAGGGAATACATAGAGAACTATAAAGTATTATAAAAGTCAATTATAATTAACCCAAGAACTAGTGAGTTATTACAAAAAAGAAGTGTAGATAAACCTTTAAGATGAATCTTACCAAGGTTTCAATGAGAAGTATTATAAGGTCTGTTTCATAAAAAATGAATTGTTTATGACGCTGAAAATTTTATTCCCAGATGCTTTGCCGACTAATGTTGACCAGATTGTCCAGGAAACACAGGTGAGATTCTTGTTATCTGTCACATGCTTCAGTACTTAAGTGGGTATATTATTTTATAAACGAATTTTTAATTTTTGTTTTGCTAGTTTATGCAAGTTGTTGACATTTTCCATTAAAACTTACTCAGTGCTCAATGGTAAACCCTGAAGTTTAGTTTGGTTAAATGAATTTCCAGTTCCTAAATGTAGACAGATTTTTGGTTAACTGAATACTTCTGATTCGTATTGTAAGAATGAAGGGAATACCAATGTAATTTTGGAGTCACTTTTGTAGTCACGCATGGTATCATGTGTACTTTTATAAATATTTCTAAACGTGAAGACAGTAGCTTGATAGGAATATATTCACTCATATCCTTGACCTCCACATAATAGAAGCTGAGATGAAATATTGTGCTTCACCGAAAGTGGATGAACAGAAGTGTTTCACTGTTATCTAAAATGAATGTAGCCACTATAAAATGGAGCAAAAGACTATTCATGAAATATTCATGGTATTCCTTTTGTCAGCAACCGATTACTTTTCGTGGTTTTCTTTTCTTTCTTTCTCTTTTTTTTGGAAGTTTCAAATGAGTATTTGATTCCTGCATTTTAATTGGATCAGAAAGTGTGTTTCCAGAGCAAAATGGTATTTTAGCAATCTGTTCAAACAGCTGGATGCATCAGCCATTTGCTTAAGATTTGGCACAGGAAAAAAAAATACTCTGTTTTTAAAGGTTCATAGAAAAATTCATTGATTTATTTGTTGACAGTAAAAATAAGGATCTTTTTTTGATCCATGTCTTATTTAAAAGATAACAATCACTTGGACTATCCTTAAGGGTTTCCCCTAAAGAATTCCATCCCAAATCAAACAAAACGTTTTTCATGCATCATTTCTTAATTGAAACTAGAATTCCATTCCTAAGCTGCAAAAAAGCAAACAGATGGCTCGCTGGAAACAATCAATAGCAGAGTGTCTTTCATGTACTTGGTGTTAGTAGAACTGAACTGACCTGCATGAAGGTGCCTCAGTTTTCTACCACCTTCCCTCTCTTTCCTTCCTCTCTTTCCTCTTCCCTTGTTCCTTCCCTCTCTCCCCCATCTTTGATTTGAAAATGTTGAATTATCATGCAACTTTGGACACCCAGCTGTTCTGAAAGAGAATATCCGTAGAAAGGGTTTAAAAAGTCAAGGTTTCTCTATGAGAAGCATGATCCAGGATGGGGCTAACTGTTCTATCAAGATTTGATAGGAAAGTCAATCTGGTCATCTTTCAATTACCAACTGAAGCAATTTCTCAAGTATTCGTTTTTCGTGGGGCATGTTACATATCATTGTGTTTATTTCTTTATTTTACCACAGTGTTAGAAGTCAAATTTAGAGAAAAGTAATCTCCTTGGGAATTTATGTGCTACTCAAGATAGCAAAAGGTTTGCCAATGTGATAAGTATGTAAGATTTCTAATAATGACTTCTCTGTGCTAAAATAATATTAATTTGAGAACTTTGGAAAATATAGTTTAAAATTTAAAAAAAATGTAAATCTGTCATAACCCACCACCCAGACATAAATACTACTGTGGTGCATGATCTTTCAGTGATTTGTCATTTCTATATGTAGTAAATTCTTATGTACATATGTATGTTTGTATTAGATTTCGTATGTAGGATATGTCACCTACTTTTAAAATTTTATGCTGAGTCTTCCTTTGTTGAAACATAATGTCAAAGCAACTTTATTTCCATGCTTTGGGTATTTTTTTTTCTTTCTACAAGCATTAGCAAGAAAAATAAACCCTCAGGCAAGGGAGAGTTTTAACAAAATTTAGTGGCAATACATCATTTACTCACCACCCAATTTCCTGCTACATTTCTGTTATCAGATTTAAGTCACCGTATGACCTCAGTGTAACTATTCTTGGTATTTGATAAATGATTCCTGCAACAGCAGGCCTATCATTTCTGCAGCTGTCAGCACAACCAAGCAGCAATGTCCCTGTGAAGAGACTGTGACCCGTGGGCTCTGAGTCTTCTCACGGCCTTTCACACTGTCGGCGCCACTTCACCTTGTGAATGAAACGAGGTAGAGAGCTGGCAGAGATTCCTTGTGCTCGTAGTTTCTTCTTCTTCTTCTTTTTTTTTTCTGGCTGGCAGTGGAGGGTGCTAGTGGGATGAAGAAGATTATACCATTTTAGCTTAAGTTTATATTTCCTGCAGGATGTTAACATACATGTCTTTTTCTGCCCAGTGGCAAAATGTGTTTCCCAATCATTGGCCTATTGCATTAAACTTAATTAAAATGTCCCTTAATATACAGACAATAATATAAGCCAAAAAAAAGAAGAAACTTGACACATTTTTTTAATTTAAAAAGATGTTTCCTAGGTGACAGTATTAAACTGATCATACCACCATCCGTAACATAGCATCAAGCTCTCGTAGGAAGGAGCAGAGAGGGTGGAAATGTTTTGCCCCGTAAGGGGTTTGGGTGCTCTTCTTTACACTGAGGTAACTGCTAAGATGACTGTTTTTTTAAGATTTATTTCATTTCCATTAGAATATGTCTGGTGTCAATTTTATTCCTTAAGACTTTTCCTATACGTGAATAGAAACAGAGTGAGCTTAAAATATTTAATGTAACACGTACAATCCTTCTATAATAAACCATAAGATTCCAATTACACTAAGATGAGTTGAGAGCAAAGGGGAAAGGAATCATTGGCAGAATCAGTGATAATTACCCTGTAATTAAATATACACAAAAGTCACTCAGTCGTGTCCGACTCTTTGTGACCCCATGGATTGTAGCCCACCAGGCTCCTCGGTCCATGGGATTTTCCAGGCATGAATACTAGAGTGGGTTGCTGTTTCCTTCTCCGCTGTAAGTACATAGGCACATATAAATTAGCCTTGTGTTTGAAAATACTGTTATGATTAAAATGAATCAGGTAGAACAATTGATACGATGTGTTTGGCAGTTAAGTAAAAGCAGTTAATTCATTTGCATTTATACTGAAAATGCCTTTAAGGAAAAAAAAAATTGTAAGTATTTCTTGTATTCAGACCAACAAATGTGTATTTTGTGTGTGTGTTTCAGTGTGTACAGTAGATGCCACTATTCTGTGACTGCTGGTGCCAGTCTTTAAGACAGTTGTTTCCTGGTTTCAATACATTTGATTTCTGATCTTTCTTTTTAGTATATATCAATCAAGTATTTTTTAAAAACCTTAAACTTTGTCATAAAATCTCTGCTACAGATGCAGTAACCATGAAAAGAGTCCAGTTCTTTTAGACAGACTATTAATACATAAGTGCATGGAAAGTTACTAGTGTTGATTAGAAATAAACAGCAGTATTAAAATAACTGTGGACAAACAGTTTGGAAAACATGTGAACTAAGAACCAAGCAGCAAAGCAAATGTATGTATATGATTCGGATGTCTTTCCAATGTTCTTTTTCTAAGCAAGAATGACCGATATAAAATGCTTGGTTCTGTAGGACTTTTTTTTGCCTATGATATTCCCTTCAAGTAAATTTAAAAAAGAGTAAGAGAATAGGCACTTAGTAAGAAACATTTAACTTTTTTTTTTACAATAATTCAACCATACTTTTTGACATATTTATTTGAACATTATAGAAAAACAGAAAAAATATGTATAGAACCCTAGTGTCAGCAATAACCTTTAGAAATCATTTCCTTCTTTTTAGATGCCCTGACTAGAGATGAAAAACCTTTCATAGGTCTTAATTACATTACGAATAAGAGTAATAACAGTTGCCCAAATCCATTTGATGTCAGTTTGTTTTTTCTTCTTTTAATGTTGAGGTAGCCTTAATTTCTCCTTTTATTTGTAAAACTGTTAATAAGACTAAAGTGTTTTGCATCCTATCCTTTCACTGTCACATGAGGGCCATTGACAAAACATCATGAACCTACCCCAAATTCAGTATATTCATTTCTTATAACATTTTATCATAATTACTATAGTCTATCTTGCTTTTCCTTTGTGATACTCTAGTAATTTTTGTTCCATATTTCAATATTTATGGAATCATTATGAGTTTCTTTATTAATAAGTAAAAAGTGTTATTTTGACTCTCACCTATAAAATTTTTAATCAGCCTTATATTATGTCATCATTTCAATAATGGCAGATTCAGGGCAGACCAATTCATGTCCTCATTCCCAAATCTGATTGCTATTTCCTAATCTGTAAAATTAGCAGCTTATTTATAAACCTTAATTCCAAAGTTTGTTAATAATGATATTATATGTAGTTGTTCTTGAATGGAAAGGAGAAAAATTACTTCTATTTCATATTATGAAATCCTATATTTCTCAAAAATTTTTCCATCTTTAAATATAGAATTTATACATATATTTTAAAGCCATGAGTCCTGAGAACCCATTCATTGGAAAAAAAATATTTTCAGTTTATTTAAAATTTTTAATGATTTTGTATGATTTTCTTTCAAAATCATATTAACTGTGAAATTCCTTTGCTTGTGAATAAATTTCAGTTTTCACATTTATTTTATTGTCCTGTAGGTGAAGAATTAATTAATAAAGAAGAACTAATAGTCTTCACTATATTAAATGTGTAATTAAAAATTTTATGAAACCTTAATATGACACAAAGCTTCCAAAAGAATATATTAAAAAGTAGAGATCACTTAAGTTTTAGATATGATGAACAAATTTGATCTACAATATTCATATCTTAAAAATCAGCTTGAATATTTGTTAAAACCTGAATGGCATGCATTAATGAATAAAATATATATATTTTTAATCTTGAGAATATAAATGTGAAAATCAAAGCAATGAAGAATGCCATTCCTCAATTTTGGTTCTGAGTTGCATAACTATTTAGTCTTAATACATTTAGGTTCCTTTCTAAAATAAAATTTTTAAAAATATTTTTCAACAATTTGAAGTTACCAAGAAACATTTTAAGAGCTGATGTGCATGTCTAAGTAACATCCAGATGTATACCTAGTATTGTGCAGCAATAAGTTCCTGCCTGGTTGCTTACAGTTCAGTAACTTCTAGATTACTAGCAAAATAATCTTATTAGCTATGTGTTTTCTTTCTTTCTTTCTTTCTTTTTTTTCTTTTTCTTTCATTTCAGAGGCCGGAGTTAATCTGAAGAGCACCACTTCTCTCTCTCCTGAAAAAAATTGCTACTGATATTTTTACTGGATAAAATTTAAAAATCGTTCAATTCACAAAGGCTTATTGTTGAACTGGTATCCTAGAAGAAATTGTCCACAGGAGCCGAAGCAGAAGTCTCTGATGCCGCAGAACTGGCTCTATCAGACCATGGTTCATCCCCTTTTAAAACCAAATTTTTTTTCTTCTGGCCTACAAGTATTTTTTTTAAAGAAGGAAAGGAAAAAAACCTACATTGGCATCGAGTTCTGTATCAATCCATGTTACATTGCCATCCATGATTTAAGACTGTAGAATCTTGAATAATCTATATCACTTTAACAAATAAATGTTTTACTATGACAGAATCTGCACGTTGCCTGATTTGTGGAAACCTCAGTTGCTTCAAGTATGAATGGTGAAGTGATGATGGTAGGAACTAACAATACTATTTTACATCTATGTAGTTCAAAACCTTAAGGGATCACAAATTGCTGTATAATAATGGAACTAGTTCTTCCATGACAAGTGCACCCACTTCTATGGGAGGGCAGTACAGCTATTTAAACAGCTTTATGAAAATTTTTATTCTTCAGTGTAACAGAAAGGGAAGACAGATCTCCTACTGGGATTTCAGGAAGTATCAAGGTAGGTGTATTGTAATTAATCCAAATTGATTCATTGCTTTTCTGGAGAACAAAGGCAGAGATTTTAATAATTTTAGGTCTTATGTTTCATTATAAATGCCCATTTCTCCAGTTTTCCATTGGAGATATATATATATATATATATATATATATATATATATATAAACTCTCTATATATAGTTTACATTTTTAAAAATTTACTTAAAACTAAAAAATCTAGAAAACTGTCTTTGAAAAATGTAGGTTAATCTGTTAACCATTCCACATCTCAGGCTGTTAAAAATATCCAACTATCCAAAGAGAAGTTATAAAATGTCAGTCATAAGATGGCACTTAGAATCTGTGCTCGGGAGCCTAACTACACTAGACATAAAACCTGTGCACACACACACACTAAGGCACTGCCAGACACACACACTGCACAACTGAAACGAAGTAACACCTTTAGATGCAATGTAGTTAGTTTCTGACTTCCAGCAAATGACTTCATTCTGTTTCCTGACAACTCAAGTACCCAGAGCAATCCTGTTTACCTGTGTGTACGTGTATATACGCATGGATAAATGTTTATGGTCACAAAAAGGAGACAATTTGGACAATAAGCATTGCCTCTGTGAATCTGTTCCTGCCATACACAAATTTTCTCCTCAAATCATAATCTTTCAGGAACACAGATAGCTTTCCTGGATTTCAGAGTTTAATTTATTAAATTCTCTCTGGGGAAAACTGCAGCCTTACCTTCAAGGACATTCTCCTGTTTATATTTACATTCCATTTACTCCAATCTCTACCCCCTCAGGTCTAATTCTTGTTTTTCTTGATGATAGTAAGTAGCCTGACTGCTTCATCTTTTTAAGATATTCATGCTATTGTGTTCTAAGGAACAGGGATTTTAGAACTAAAATTGTGTTTAATCTTGTCAAGTCTTCACTCTGCATCTAGATCTAAGATTTCACTTATGTACAAATTCAAACAACACCCATAGTATACATATGTTCTCTTTTTTTCAAATATTGTTGAAGAATATTTAGGCACAGTCTCTGATGCTGTGCTGCTGCTGCTGCTGCTAAGTCGCTTCAGTCCTGTCTGACTGTGCAACCCCATAGATGGCAGCCCATCAGGCTCCCCCATCCCTGGGATTCTCCAGGCAAGAACACTGGAGTAGGGTGCCATTGCCTTCTCCCCTCTGATCCTGTAAGTGTCCAATAATCAATTACATTTACAGACAGATATTTACTTCTTATACTGTGAGGTTAAGAGAACACAACTGCATACCCATAACTAAATAAGATTAATGATCACTCACGAATAAAAGTTTTGAAAAAATGTGACAAAAATGTTTTTAGGATGAGTGGAAACAGTTTCTTTTAGCTAATCATGGGGTGAAGAAATGTATGATAAAAAGTCTTACTGTAAGGTTCTTGGATAGACTTCCCTGGTGGCTCAGACAGTAAAGAAACCGCCTGCAATGGGAGAGACCTGGGTCCAATCCCTGGATAGGGAAGATCCCCTGGAAAAGGGAATGGCAACCCGCTCCAGTATTCCTGCCTGGAGAATCCCCATGGACGGAGGAGCCTGGCGGGCTATAGTCCATGGGGTCTCAGGGTCAGGACCAGCACACAAGGTTCTTGGACATACATTGAAAACCAAAACATGCAATAGAAAACCACGTTTTCTATTACTCTACATTCCTGAGTAATTTTGCAAGTAATTTAACTGCTAAAAATATATAGCATAATTAGTATGAATATTTGTCAATTCAATTTGTGATTTCTTACACAGAATATAAAGCATATCAAACACACAAGAAGATCAAAAGTGTTTTGAATGCAATATAGACACAGCGTGAGGCATGAAAGAGGACTGACAACTGTAATTACATTTTTGAAAAATCTGCAATCATGATTTTTGAAATCCATAATCTGTAGAATTGAAAATTAGTAATAAAATGCCATAGTGGTTGAAAGGTATAACTTCTACATGGAAAGAAACTCAAATATTGGGTTGACCAAAAAGTTTGTTTGGGTTTTTCCATACCATGTAATGGAAAAATCTGAAGTTTTAATTTTAATTTCCTTGTACAAGTTTTTGTCTGTTAAAAATACAAAGTATCCTGTTTCACATATGTGGAATGTTTTGTGACACATTCTTGTTTTGTTCAAAATATATTCACATTATTTCTTCCTTTATTCTGCTTTCCATGTGTTGAGAAGTTACTCCATTTTTATTTCCAAAATATATTACATGATATCTCATAGGTCTACTTATCAAATGTGTGTGTTTCAAGGTATATGCAATTATTTAAAAATGCAAGTGAGGGAGAATATATTATGTCCAACCAAAATAAAAGTCTGAAGAATATGATTGCTTTATTTGAAATACAACTATAATATCCAGGAAATTATCTACACTAGATTTTTATGTGGAAAATATATATAACATGAAATCTAATATTTTAACCATTTAGACTATATAATCACTATTATTAATTACATTCACAATATTGTGCAGTCATCACCATTATCTATTTTTTTAAATGTTTCTATCATCCCAAACGCAAAGTCTAGACTCATTAATCAGTTACACCTGTTCTGTCTCCCATCAGTCCCTGGTAAATTCTAATCAACTTTTATGAATTTGCCTGTGCTAGATATATCACTTAAGTGAGGTCTTACAATGTTTGTCTTTTTCTATCTGGCTTATTCATCTTATCATAATGCTTTTAAAATTCATCTGTGTGGAAGCATGTATCAGAACTTTATTTCTATTTATGGCCGAATAATATTTCATCCTATGTATATAGCACATTTTTTATTCATTCTTATTTTGGTGGACACTTGTCTTTACCTTATGGGCACTAGGCGTAATACTGGTGTACAGGTATATATTTGCATTTCAGTTTTCAGTTCTTTTTGTTGTATACTTAGGAGTGGGCAGTAATTTTATGTTGAGTTTTTTTCAGAACTTCCCAAACTGTTTTCCACTATGGCTACTCCATTTTACCTTCACTAGAGTAATGTGCAATGTGCGAGGATTCCATTTTCTCCATATATAATTTTTAGTTTTTTGTTAGTTATCCTCATAGGTGGAAATTATCATATTATGATATTGGTTTGCATTTCCCTAATCATTTATAATATTGAGCTTATTTTCATATGCTTTGGTCATTTGTACATCTTCTTTGGAGAAATATAAACTCAAGTCATTCACCCATAATTAAATTGGATTCTCTTTTATTATTGAGTCAAAGCCATTCTTTATATATTCTTGATATCAAACTCTTCTCAGGTATATAATTTGCAAATATTCTCTCCCATTCTGTAGCTTGTCTTTTCACTTTCTTGATATTATCATTTAATGAACAAAAATGTTGAATTTTTATGAAATCTGTTCATGTATTTTTTCTTTTGTGTTTGTGCTTTGGTGTCATATCTAAGAATTCACTAACCGGTCAGTGGTCATCAAGACTTGCCTCTATGCATTTTTCTAAGAATTGTGATTTTACATAGATGATTGATCTTATATATAGATGATTGGTCCATTTTACATAAATTTTTGAACATGATTTGAGGAAATCTCCAATTTTAGATATGGAAATCCAGTTGTCCCAGCACCTTTCTTGAAAACCTGTTCTTTTCTCATTGAATGGACTTGGAAGGCTTGTCAAAAATCAGCTGCACGCATTTATTTCTAGACTCCATATTCTATTCCATCAGTCTATATGTCCTATCTTTATGCCGATAACACAATGTTTTGATTACTATAGGTTTTTAACTTTTGAAACCAAACATGTGAGTCCTCCAACTATATTCTCCGGTTTTCAAGAAGGTTTGGCTATTGCGGGCCCCTTACAAATGAGTTTGAGGATTGGCTTTTCCATTTTTACAAAACAGCAACTGGGAATTTTGATATATATTGCATTGAACATGTAGACTACACTGGGTGGTTTTGACACTGTGAAAATATCAAGTTTCTCAATCCATGGACAAGGGCTGTTTTTAATTTCTTTCCACAATGTTTTGTTCTTTTCAGTGTATAAGTCTTTCACATCCTTTGATACGTTCATTCCTAAGTATGTAATTCTTTTATATGCTCTTACAAATGGAATTGTTTTCTTAATTATCTTTGTGGATACTTCATTGCTAGTGTTTAAAAAACCAGTTGATTTTTGGGTGTTAATCATATACCTTGCAACTAGGTAGATTTAGCTTATTAGCTATAGTAGCTTTCTTGTGAATTCTTGGGGTTTCTATTTATAGAATAATGCCCCGTGTGATTAGAGATACAGTTGGTCCTTCATATCTACAGTTTCTGCATCTATGGATTCAACCATGAATAAAAAAATATTTTTAAATAAAAAATTCTAAGAAGTTCCAAAAGCAAAACTTAGAGTTACCATTTCCTACAACTGTTTATATATCAGTTACATTATAACTACTTATAATGCATAGTGTTTATATTGTATTATAAATGATCTAGCCATAGTTTAAAGTATATGGGAGGATACAGTGAGGGTGTATTCAAATATTGCACCATTTTATGTAAGGGACTTGAGCATCCTTGGATTTTGGTATCTAGAAAGGGTTCTGGAAACAATGACCCAAGAATCCCAAGGGACAACTTGGGATAAAAATATAGTTTATTTCTTCTTTTCCTACTGCTGCTGCTGCTAAGTCACTTCAGTCGTTTCCGACTCTGCAACCCCATAGACAGCAGCCCACCAGGCTCCCCCGTCCTGGGATTCTCCAGGCAAGAACACTGGAGTGGGTTGCCATTTCCTTCTCCAGTGCATGAAAGTGAAAAGTGAAAGTGAAGTCGCTCAGTCATGTCCGACTTTTTGGGACCCCATGGACTGAAGCCTACCAGGCTCCTCCGTCCATGGGATTTTCCAAGCAAGAGTACTGGAGTGGAGTGCTATTGCCTTCTCCGGTCATTTCCTACTAGAATTCTTTAAATTTTCTTTTCTGGTCTAAATATCTGCCTGGAAATTCCAGTAAAATATTAATGGCAGTGGTGAAAGTGGCATCGTTGTTTTATTTTTGATCTTGGAGGAATCTTTGAAGAGGAATATGACGTTGTTGTTCAGTCACTGTCATAACTTTTCTTCTAGGCAGCAAGCATCTTTTAAAAAATCCGCAATCTGTCATAAAAGGAATATGACATAGATTGTGGATTTTTAGAAAGTAGCCTTTATCTTGTTGAGGAAGTTTCCTCCAATTTCTAGTTTTCTGGTATATTAATCATGAAATAATGTTGCATTTTTTCCAAATGATATTTCTCTTTCTCAGAATTGAGATAATTATGTGGTTTGGTGCTGGGGGCGGTTATTTGTGTTGTTGTTGTATCTTTATTCTATTAATGTGATGTATTACACTGATCAGTTTTCTTTGATCGTCTTAGTATTCCTGGGGTAAATCCCACATGGCCATGACGTATAATCCTTTTAGTATGCTGTTGCATTTGTTTTGCTAGTGTTTTTTTTTAAAGGTTTTTTGCATCTCTATACACCATGGATATTGATGTATACTTTTATTTCCTTGTGAGATTTTTATTTGGCCTTGGTTATCAGGTAATGCTCACCTGCTAGAATGAGTTTCCTCCTCCTCTGTTTTGAAAGAGAATTGGTGTGAATTCCTCTTTAACTGTTGGGCAGAATTCACTAGTGAAGACATCTGTCTGGAGCTGGAGTTTGTTGGGAGATTTTGAATTATTGATTCAACTTTTTATTTCATAGGTCTGTTGAGATTTTCTTTTCCTTTTGAGTCAGTTTAGGTAATTTGTGTGTTTCTAACAAGTTGTCGATTTAATCTAGACAATTGGTTTGTTAATGTTCCTAGTATTCTCCTCTAGTTTTTCTTTTGTTTGTTTCTGTAAGGTCAGTTCTATCTATTATTCAGAGTACAGTCTCCAAATATTGTCATAGTACTGTATCTCTCTTCAATTCTGCTGACTTCATATATTTTGGGACATTGTTTGCTGGTATATTAAGTTACAGTTGTTATACTCTCTGGATGATGTGATTGGTCTTACTGGTCTTAGAATATTTTCAGTATCACATATTTGATTATCATAATTGTTATCTGAATGAGCCTATTTTAAGTTCATTATGCTTATTTGGTAAATGTAAACTTGTCACATCTATTTCACTTGTTTCCAATCCAAACTACCATTGGCTTCTCTTCTTACATTATTTACTAATCCGACAGGGAGGCCTGGCATGCTGCAATTCATGGGGTCACAAAGAGTCGGACACGACTGAACTGAACTGAACTGAATCTTTCATTTCTGTCTTCCTAACTGAAATCCAGTTTTAAGGCCTAATACCCATTACCCACCTGAGTCTCATCAATAACCCATATATCAGTCTCTGTCATTAACATCTTACCAAACAATCAGAGTGTGCTCCCACAAAGCAACATTTCAATTGCCAGCTAATCAAATGACCCAGTGAAGAAGTTTTTCTCTCTGTGGGCTAGTAAAGCAGATCATAAACAACTCTCTAACTGCATTTATGATCTGAGTACCAGCATAAAGATTAAAAGAGACAACAAAAGAAAACAAATTCTTTCTAAAAGAATTTGTAACATATATCCACAAATCACTCAAAAATTATAATAGCATAACATATGAGTACCTGTAAAAGCAAACAATAAATGCTCTATATCATTGGACTTCCCAGGTGGCACAATGGTAAAGAATCTGCCTGCCATTGCAGAAGGAGATTCAGGTTTGATCCCTGGGTCTGGAAGATCCCCTGGGGAAGGAAATGGCAACCCATTCCAGTATTCTTCCCTGGGAAATCCCATGGACAGAGGAGCCTTGTGGCCTACAGTCTGTGGGGTCCCAAATAGTTGAAGATGACTGAGAATGAATGTATGCGTATACATTATCATAGCACAAATGCAACTTGATTGCAATTCATGATGTCTGCTTGAAAGAGTTGTTTTAAGCTCTTTTTGTTGTTGATCCTATTAAAGAAAAGCAGTACAGGTACCTATAAAGATAGGGCCTAATATCACATTTTATGACTTCTAGGGAGTGTGACATGTGAAAATTAGAATAAGAAAAAAATTCATCCAAATTATTTTTCTAGCTTGAGTTAAGAAAATAAAACTTGTGCATTAAGATTCATAAAGTCTCATGTTTAAAAATTTAGACATAAAAATGTAATCAGATGTGATCGGAAACTTTTTTATTTGAATGAATTTCTGAGTGAAATGGCTTAGGAAATGTTCCCAGGTAATCCTCCGTCCGTTTTATTTCAAACAGAATGCTTTAAAATCTCTGACCCCCTTTATTAAACTTGTTCAATTCTGCAACCATTTTTTCAACTTTTATTTTGTCCAGGGTCTGTTACTATTCAAAGGGGATAGAGAAATAGATGGCTCAATGGCCTTCCAAATGTCCACACTTAGGTGGTAAGTTAATGTGTAAACAACGTATATTAGTCTGTTCAAGCTTCTCTAACAACACACCACAGACTGGGTGGCCTGTGTGGTTTCATTCTGGTGAAGATATCTTCCTATTTACAGCTGATTCCTTGTCACTGTGTCCTTATGTGGTGGAAGGAACTGGGATCTCTCTGGAGCCTTTTTTCCTCAGGCATTAATCCCATTCCTGAGGGCCTCATTCTAACCATCTAAGCATCACCCAAATGTCCACAACATCCCAGTACTCACTTGGGCATTAAAATTTCAACATATTAATTTGGAGTGGATAGGAGACACAAACATTAAGACCATTGCACTCATAGGTTTACACAAAGTAATACTGTTAGGAATTTAGGACAGCTGTGTGAGACCAGGCCAATATCAACTCAAACCACTTTCACCAACCGTGTGTTCCCCTCGTGTTGTTCATAGAAATGTGTATCTTCCTCTTTAGATGTGAAATTCCTGAAATCAGCTGCTATGTCCTATTCAATTTTGGATCTCCTACCATCTTCAGTATAGTGCTTTGAATATACAGGACAAATATATGTTTGCTGTATATATTGCAGCAGCTTCATACAGAACTGAAGAATGGCAAATTTGGATTCAGCTATGAGAATACAGGAAAGTCTTCTGTGATGAACTTAAGGTAATAGTTAACAAACAGAAACAATAATTAGACACAAAAAGTACAGATGTAACCTACATTTATCTATTAAGTAAACATGGTATGTGTTAGCATCATGTGCTTCTAAATTGATTTAGAAATATAGATGACCCAACCTCAAACACTTATGTGTTCCTATCAAATCAATCTACTAAGTATCATAGGAAATTTCGTACCTGGGCTGAGAGCTAACTTTTATTAGAGTAAATAGAAGTATAAACAGCAATTTCTAAAACAAGACATAATACATGCACTATAATAGATCCACTGTGAGAAACAAATAATTACAAATGATTGCGTTTCTAAGCCTAGTATCTGGAAGTATGGAGACTAACATTGAGAGTGATGGAAAGATGAGTGGTATAAAGTATTCCATTTTAACGTATATGATATTGTGACTCATAATAAGAAATACGTATTTGATCTTCCCAGGTTCCAACATGGAACTCCTTAACCCTTGGAATTTCCTAAGAGAATAAAAAGGTGTCTTTTGTTAAGTTAATGAGTAGCACCTGAGGGCTGGTTGCCAGTAGAAACTCTGTGTGATTAGAGGGTTGAAACCTTCAGTGGGATCCTGCCACCCCACTGCTCATCTTCCTGTAGGAGAAAGGTGCTGGGGCTTGAATTGTTTGCCAGCGGCTGATGATTTAATCAATCTTGCCTCTAATGAGGGAGGCTTCCTTAAAGTGAAAAAGAAGAGGTTTCAGTGAGCTTCCAGATGGGGGAACACTTGGAGATTTGGGGAGAGGGACATGCTGGGACAAAGCATGGAAATCCCAGGCCTTTTCCCCATACCTTGTGCTTTGCGACTCTTCCATATGGCTGTTCCTGAGTTATATCATTTTTGTAATAAACCACTAACCTCATGATGAAAAGGTTTCTGAGTTCTGTATGCTGCTCTCGCAAATTAACGGAACCCGAGGATGGAAACTGTAATCTACAACAGGTTGGTCAGAAGAACAGGTAATGACTTATTTTCTCTCCTGAACCTACTAAAATCATCATGTAATATTTCTTTCTGTCATCCTCTCTATGGTTAATTTACTCAAGTTTTTCCTTAGTTAAAAATTGCTTAACACTTCTGTGGTGGCTACCCTGACTGAACTAAAGAATTTGAAGTGAATTAATCCATAATTCTTTGTTATTTGAAATAGCTAAATGGCAACCCACTCCAGTATTCTTGCCTGGAGAATCCCAGGGATAGAGGAGCCTGGGGTCGCACAGAGTTGGACACGACTGATGTGACTTAGCAGCAGCAGCAGCAGCAGCAGTCTATAATTCTTTGTTATTTGAAATAGCTAAAACTGGCATATACATTTGTATATATTTTCTATATTTCAATTTTGTAGGCTTTTCATTTTTTTACTTACTGTTTTTATTAGTACTAATTGGCATTGTACTTTATTAAATCAGGGAAGAAATAAATTGCGAGTGCAAAACAGGAATTCATCTAAGCTCATCTTTAAATGCCTGAGGAATAGGAATTTTTCCCAATAATTTCATGCTAGTGCCCTTTGATTGCTCTGCTTTTTTTTTTTTTTATTGACCCCCTGTAAATGACTGAGTAAATATTGATAGCAGTCAAACTCGAATGATCGTTTTGTCTTTATTATTTTTATTTAATTTTGGCTGTGCTGGTCTTCATTGCTGCACATGGGCTTTCTCTAGTTGCCGAGAGCAGGGGCTGCTGTTCCCTGTGGTGCGTGAGCTTCTCATTGCGTGGGCTCTCATTGCAGAGCGCGGGCACTAGGTGCGGGGCTTCCTGAGTTGTGGCATGCGGGCTCCTAGTTGTGACTCTGGTTCTAGAGCACAGACTCCGTAGTGGGGGCGCAGGGGCTTAGTTGCTCCAAGGTGTGTGGAATCTTCCCAGACCAGGGGTGCAACCCGTGTTCGTGCAACCCGTGTTCCTTACATTGGTTGGTGGGTTCTCAACCACTGGAAGTCCTATTTTATTTTTAAGATATATTATCCAACAATGTGAGAAATTAAATGTTGCAGTGATTATTATTTGGATGCAAATGCACTATCATTTATATTTCTGATCTTGTGATCCAAAAATCATTTTATTTGCTTATACGGTAAATGAAATCTATGATACCTAAACACCAACACTCTAATCCTGCTTTAGAAGATTATTTGACACAAAGCAATTGGATTACTCTGAATTCTAGTTCTATGCCCAGTTGTCCTTTTACTTTCTCTTCTTTTATTCAAGAATGAATATTAATAAGGTAGACAAACCCTTTCTTTGAAAGAGAATTTCCAGCCTTTTCAATGACACTGAATTGTCTCTTACAAGCTTTGTTTCTCAGACTTAGTGGATGTCAGCATTATCTCATAGATAAGTCTGGTTTCAGCTTTCACCCTTGCTTCAGGATATCTGTGTGGAGCCAGTGTATCTTAATAGTTGGCATCCTCCACCCATCACTTTTAAGTGATTTTAAAGCAGGTTATCAGAGATCAAGGCTCTGAGAAGGACTGGCTTGTAAGAGTCACAGTTAACAGCTTTTGGTCTTTATGATGAATGATTTAAAAAGTTGTCTTCACTATTTGTATTGATTGATATTAAATAGATTCAATCTTATATGACATGAATATTTCATAAAAATGATTATTAATTTCTGATAAAATCAGCTGAAAGTTTCTTGTTTTATTACCCACAGAGTTAAATATTTTCCTTCAAAAGTCTATGGGTTACTTAGAATGAAATATTTATTGTCAAATAAAAGGGAAACTTTTTATTAAATCTTACTACCCTTAGTGATGCCATATCAACATCCTATATTAATTCACAATTTGGAGGCTTTTTCTACACTACAAAAATGTCTTCTAAAGTGACTCTTTCCTGTTTTTCTAGGCATTCAATTTCAACTGTTTATCAAAGAACAGTTCACTGTTTATGCTAAATTATCAGGGAATTGGTTGCAACATTTAGTTATATAAGTTTACTATTCTGATAAACTCCCAATGCCAAAAATGTTATTAAATTATTTTATCTCTAAAGGCATAGTCATGCCATCTAGTTTAAAATGGTCAAATATTCTAACATTTTTTTAAATGAATAGAGTTATATCATGTCTCTATACCAATAGTAATTCTATTATGTACCTTGTTGGCATTCTGTATTCTTATAAGCATAGAGTACTGAAAGTTAAAGTCGCTCAGTCATGTCCAACTCTTTGTGACCCCATGGCCACAACATGGAATTCTCCAGGCCAGAACACTGGAGTGGGTAGCCTTTCCCTTCTCCAGGGGATCTTTCCAACCCAGGGATTGAACCCAGGAATTCTCCAGGCCAGAATACTGGCGTGGGTAGCCTTTCCCTTTTCCAGGGGATCTTCCCAACCCAGGGATTGAACCCAGGGATTCTCCAGGCCAGAACACTGGAGTGGGTAGCCTTTCCCTTCTCCAGGGGAATCTTCCCAACCCAGGGATTGAACCCAGGTCTCCCACATTGCAGGCAGATTCTTTACCAGCTGTGCCGTAAGGGAAGCCCTATAAGCATAAAATCTGCTCCAAAAGGTTGTATTCTAAAAACAACATGTAGGTGTTAGACCATCATGCCTTTAATGCATCAAGTATACTGAATGTATACATTTAATAGCATCAGTGGTAATCTATAGGGAGCATTTCTTTCCAGAGAGCCTTTGAGGTTGGAGGCAAGATCCAACCTCATCCAACCTCAAATAGTGAATAACTAATGATCTTTATTTTAGGTAAATAAATAAAGCAAGCTTATCTTTACCCAGTGTGCAAGATATTTGAAATCTAAGCCATATCATATTTGTGCCATCATTAACTTTTTGTACTTTTAAAAATTTCTACTTCTATTGCATAATGTAGATTTTAATGTGAGAGTCAACAATTTTATTTTTTATCTGAAGTCTATGTAATTATTTTAAATTGTTCTATTTACTCTGTGAATTATAACATATTCAACTGTATTTTCTAAATTTTATATTAAGATATTTAAAATTGACCTAACCACATGCTAGTAAGTTCTATGTTTCTTCTCTTATTTGGCTATATTATTCTTGCTTGGTGTTGACTCTTTGGTAACTCTATTAAGAGTTACAATCTTATAATTATTTTGCCATCAATTATAATTCTTCTAATTTAACAGTAGCCAAAATTTTAGGCATAAGATAAAGATTAAATGTGCAAAGATAGTAGATGATAGAATGGCATAAAGATATGCAAAGATCATCTATAAATAGTAAATGAAAGTAGAATTTTGACTGTCTTATTAAAAATAAATTAGCTAAAAGAGAAGTCCTAGGCAAATAGAACAGATAGGGAATTGGATCTATGAACTTAAGATAGATTTGGAACAAGGGCAGTGGGTGTGGGTAGGAAGAGAAGTAAGGTTAAAGAAAAGAAGAAGAATGGATCTCTAGGATAGATTTGCTTATTTTATGTGGAACCTAAGGGCAAGTATAGGGTGGAAAAGTGTCAAAAGTTCTGAAATGGGAAAAATGGTGATTAAGATAAAGAGCATGATATGGAAAATATATATCTAGACCCCCGAAAATTTCGGAAAATTAGTCACATAATACCTACATTTTTATAGGAGGTTGTCCATTTTGAGTATTCTAGAGAGTAAGCCAGGTATGTAAGAACATAAATAAAGAGGTTCAATTTCCAAAAAGCAATACTACTACAGGATACCTTGATGTAGATGTACATGGAGGGCATGCTAGAACTGAAATAGTGATGAATTTCCCATGTATCACTGTGTCTTCTAGAGCTTGTTCTGTGCTCAAATTCAGATAATAATAGATAATTTCTTTTTTTTGTTGTTTTTTGGGGGGGAGTTCTTTTTAACTTTATTTTTTATTTGATTTTTTCATTGAAGGATAATTGCTTTACAGAATTGTGTTGGTTTCTGCCAAACATTAACATGACAATAGATACTTTCTACTTGTAAATTTTGTTCAGTCTTTCATTTCCTTTCCTGAACTTGCCGAAGTGTGGTGAGGAGAATGAAAAATATTAAAGGTGTGTCAAAGCAGATTCCCTAATTTAAAAACCTCAGTATGGTATAATCAGGATATATTCAATGCTTATTATATTTGGCTACTGGTTATTTCATTGATTTTGTAGAAGGTAAACAAAAAAAAAAAAGACAAAAACCCAACCATTTACTTAGCAAAGAATATACTCAAGACTTCTGACTCTCAAATATAAACCAGCAGACTAGACTCTGACCTTTTTATGACACCAAAGAAATAATTTATAAATTTTTAAAAACCATGGTCTAGCATTTTGTGTTTGGAGCCAGGACTCTAGTATACTAGAGAAGTAACTATTTCATCCAATAATAGCACTTGTCATGACTTATAAATGTGTTCAGCATTAAATTACAGTTGGAACCTTTGTCGTCAAAAATAGAATGTTTCAGTAGATAAGTTCAGTTCAGTTCAGTCACTCAGTCATGTTCGACTCTTTGCGACCCCACGAATGGCAGCACACCAGGCCTCCCTGTCCATCACCAACTCCAAGAGTTTACCCAAACTCATGTCCATGGAGTTGGTGATGCCATCTAGCCACCTCATCCTCTGTCATCGTCCGCTTCTCCTCATGCCCCCAAATCCCTCCCAGCATCAGTGTCTTTTCCAATGAGTCAACTCTTCGCATGAGGTGGCCAAAGTATTGGAGTTTCAGCTTCAGCATCAGTCCTTCCAATGAACACCCAAAACTGATCCCTTTAGGATGGACTGGTTGGATCTCCTTACAGTCCAAGGGACTCTCAGGAGTCTTCTCCAACACCACAGTTCAAGAGCATCAATTCTTCAGTACTCAGCTTTCTTCACAGTCCAACTCTCACATCCATCCATGACCACTGGAAAAACCATAGTCTTGACTAGACGGACCTTTGTTGGCAAAGTAATATCTCTGCTTTTAAATATGCTATCTAGGTTGGTCATAACTTTCCTTCCAAGGAGTAAGTGTCTTTTAATTTCATGGATGCAGTCACTATCTGTAGTGATTTTGGAGCCCCCAAAAATAAAGTCTGACACTGTTTCCACTGTTTCCCTGTCTATTTCCCATGAAGTGATGGGACCAGATGCCATGATCTTCGTTTTCTGAATGTTGAGCTTTAAGTCAACTTTTCATTCTCCACTTTCACTTTTATCAAGAGGCTCTTTAGTTCCTCTTCACTTTCTGCCATAAGGGTGGTGTCATCTGTATATTTGAGGTTATTGATATTTCTCCCGGCAATCTTGATTCCAGCTTGTGCTTCTTCCAGCCCAGCGTTTCTCATAATGTACTCTGCATATAAGTTAAATAAGCAGGGTGACAGTATACAAGCTTGATGTACTCCTTTTCCTGTTTGGAACCAGCCTGTTGTTCCATGTCCAGTTCTGTTGCTTCCTGACCTGCATATAGGTTTCTCAAGAGGTAGGTCAGGTGCTCTGGTATTCCCATCTCTTTAAGAATTTTCCACAGTTTATTGTGATCCACATAGTCAATGGCTTTGGCATAGCCAATAAAACAGAAATAGATGTTTTTCTGGAACTCTTGCTTTTTCCATGATCCAGTGGATGTTGGCAATTTGATCTCTGGTTCCCTTGCCTTTTCTAAAACCAGCTTGAACATCTGGAAGTCACAGTATTACTATACTTCAGTTTAAAAAATAGGACATTAATTGGGTAGACATGGAAATGCTAGGTTCATGATGAGTTGCTGACATAGCATTATCTTTCCCAGTTTGGTTGGAAAGCTTTATTCAGCATGAGATAGCTGACATATTTTAGATTGGGATTAAATTTCTGTAATCCAAATGTTACATTTTGATAATATTTTCTTTGCTTCGTTTGGTAATAGTACATTTATATCGTTAATGGTACTGTGAGTTGAGCCTTATTCTCGTTGATATTCATAGACCGTGGTAGAAATGTTGAGTAAGCAAGTTTATTTCAAATGCCTTCTTGGTACTTTTGAACGATCTCTTAAATCTAGATGCCACTAGATGCCACTTCTGTAAGGTTCTTGGCAATGCTCCGTGGCAGCTCAAAAAATTCTCTACAAGAGGGCAGACAAAACTACAATCTGTTTAAAGCACAAACGCGAGACTGTGTTTCTCATAATACTTTATATGAAATTTAAACTATTATAAATGTCTATATAAGAACTTTTGTTGCCATTGCCATCTGTTCAATAGACTACACCCACTCAGGAGAAAGGAGCTAGGTGTCCTGCACAAACCAGTAAGAACTTTGATTTTGGGAAATGAATGAGTTTATGTGCTCAGTCATGTCTGACTCTGCAACCCCATGGACTGTAGCCCACCAGACTTCTCTGTGCGTGGGATTTCCCAGGCAAGAATACTGGACTGCATTACCATTTCCTTCTCCAGTTGGGAAATAAAACTGCCTGGCAAATTTTGTAAAAGTTTTAGGCAAATTTTCATGGCCCTAGAGGGACTACTTTTGATTAGATCTAACTCCACTTGTAGATAGATTAGATCCCAGTGGTAGGCTGAATTGAACTTAACCTATCATTAGTCACCAGATATTAAGCAATCAGATCAGGCAAACAGCTGTTATGTTAATTTAGTTGTATTAAGCTGCTTATAATTAGCCACAGACTGAATGGATGGGGTAAGTAGACATGCATGCATAACACTCTTTCTGGACCCTCTTGGAGAACGTTTTTCAGATTAAATAAACTTCAATTCAAAATCCAAATCAAAAATACTACCACTATAAAAGTTTCTGAAATTAAGAATTCAGAATTGCTAACTTAAAAGTTAAGGGGAAAGGAAACGTTTGATGCTTAATAATTATTTTACTTCTAAATGAAGCATATATTTTCCCCCATTTGGAGAGCTTATGATCACAAAAACTGGTTATTTTCAAAAGAGGGCCGATAAGTTACTAAATTAAACATACTGATTAATCACCTTATATAAATGTATGCATGACACAAAACAGGAGCTCTAAATATTTTTTGAATGAACAAATTAATATAAAGAGAAATATCTTTCCAATACTCAAAAATAAGCCATCAAAATTATGAGGCAGAATTGTTTGCAATTTTAAGTCATCAGAAAATAACTTCTCTACATATCTAATTTAAACTAATTAGGCATTTATCTAAAGATCAATTTGGAGGAAAAGATCAACTGTTAGAATGCTTTAATTACTCAACTGGCATATCAAATAATCTGATTTTATTTAAGGAAATTGACCAGGTTCTTGACTGAATTAACTAATCTATGCAATGAAAATCTTCATTGTATTTATAAATATAGACCCATATACTTGGCAATAATTTCCCTTGATTGTATGAGAATCCAGGTGCAAACATGAGAATGTAACCAATCTGTTTCTTAAACACAGGTATCCTCTTCTCCTGAAGTTGGATTTTGATACTAACACTACTCTAAATCAGTAAAACAGAGTTACTCTCAAAGATGCAATTTATAACAAGGGAAAGAGGTAACATCATCAAGAATAAACACTGCATTATCAAAATGAAGCTCTACTCTTCTGTTAAGGAAAGCATCCCACCCCACCTATGTTCACCTGGAGCCTTTGCTAATCTGTTCCACCTGAAGGCCATCCTTTCCCTGCAGGACTTCGAGGCAACAACCTAAGCCCCACCTTAATGCCCTGTCTGCCCCTGTAGCAAAACCTACAGAAGCCCTTACACCTCCAAAATAGACCCTCTCTTCAGATTTATCCCTTCCATTTCTAACATGAGAAGCACAGAATAAACTCTCACCTCTAATAATGTAATCATATATATAGAGTGCATATGTGTGTGTGTGTGTGTATATATATATATATATAAAATGTATGGAGAGAGAGAATACATGTAAATATATCTCCAAAAAGCACATTTCCTTTTATTGTAGTAACTTTTTTGACTCAACTCATGGATAGGTGAATCATAAGTATTTCTCCCTGTTATCAAATATTTTTGAAAATATGATATAAAATATTGCATAAGATCAATTCTTAATAAGTGCATTATAATGAACTGTACCCCTATATATTTTATTAAGGTGTTTTTTCCCCCCTGTGTGGTATAAACACAGCTATGGAAAGTTCTTGCCACTACTATCAAAGGATATCGCCATTTTCAAGTTCTTGACCCATATGAACCAAATGACATTCAGAAGTGTTGAACTATTTTCATATCAGTAATGTCTATCTTGCCAAACCTTTGCTAAAATGGAAAGTTATAATTAAGGAAAGGTGTTTTATCAATTTCTAGTCTTGAAAAATATGTTGTAATTCTATCAATTAATTCTCAAGTAATAATGATTTTGCTCATTATTACATTTTTATTGATCCTTATACCCATTCTCATATTTGCACTGGCATATTCATTATTTTTTACATTCGTTATAGGTATTATTAGACATAATATCAATAATTCATTACAGATATTGACATATTCCCTAATCTTGCCTTACACTTTCATGTAGTATTTTATAAATAGTGGAATTTTAATTTATATGTACTTAAAATATTAACTGTTTTCTGGATAGTTTTTTGTTTTTATGCTTGGGTCTTCTATCTCGAGCATTTTCACCAATGTTTTCTTTAAATTGGTAAATTATTTAGAAATGTATTTTTAATATTCTGCTGTCTGAAATATGCATATGCTAAAAGAGATACTTTTAGTTTTTCAAATTAAAACATTTCTCTATCATCACTGAGTAATGCCTCTATTCTTTACTGTTGTTTTTTTTAGGCTTCAAAAACCAAATATTATATATACATACTGACATACATACACACATGTTTTTCCATTGTATCAACTTGACTAATGCCCTATCAATTTATCTGTTCTTAAAATACATTATTTGACTTTAAACTTCATATTTAAATGCAAGTTCATACAGACATCTTATTTATAATTTATTTGCTAAAATTAACCTATATTTTTCTTAAAGAATTGATAAAAGAATTGAAGGAGAAAAATATCTCAATATATTTGAGTCTTCTATTTCAGATATATAGTGTGATTTATTTCAATCGTCTCCTTTGCCTTTAGGATTTATATATTTTTTTATGATTCTGTACCTTTCTTCTTAAACTTAAAGGTAAGCTTCAAAAGTGAAAATGATTATTTTTGTTATTTTTTTTAATTCCCTGTAAGTTGATTGGTCAACTTAAATTCCAAAATAATTTCTGGAAGTGTTTCTTGCCATTGCATAGGATTGAATGGTATAGCAATATTACATAACTTTTAAGATATGTAAAATATCTCTGGATTCCATATGTCTAATTTGCAGACATATCTTATCACTTGTTACCTGTGTGAACTTGAGCAAGATAGATGTTTTTTTTTCATCTCTTTCCTCACCTGGTACATGGAGTTATTAAGAGAATGTGTTTCTTGTGACATATGTTCATAACACTAAAATTGTTATAACAGTGCCAAACAATTGAAAGTGGTCAATTATAAAATCCTAATTTTTTAAGTGCTCTAATATAATGTTAGCGTTATCAGTAGCATTTTTTACCTTACTGCTAAAATAAATGAGACTATCATTATAATGAATAAGTTAGTATGATGAAAAAATGAAGCAGTAATACAGTCAATGTGTTTGGGATGAGTAGAGTTAATTAACGAGTCACTGAAATATCAGATACAGTGAGCCATCCAGAATTCTATTACTCCTGTCAAAACAAGCAAAAACATCATTTGGTTCTGGAAAAATGATCTCTGACCACTGAAGGAGCATAAACTTTAGTGACAATAGTTTGGTAAAGTTAAAAATCTGTATTCATTAAGATTATAAAGACTTTCTGATTATTTCCATACTATTTTTAAATGTAAATTACATGAATTTTAAATATCACATCCATTTAGTAAACCAGTGTGCTATTGTGTCTTCATAGATCTTATTTTATTAAAAAATAAAGTTTGAAATGAAGTAAATGGGCATTTATCATTTTATTCATAAATAATGTAATAATCATTTTTGATTCTGGAAAAATAGTCAATTAAAATTTACAGATTTTTCAGCTAAAAATATGTGATTTACTGAATCAAATATAGCATTATAGTAAATCAAAGAAATATCAAGAACAGTTGGAAAATGCTAATTCGACAGAATTTTAAAATAATGGGAAAAGTCTGTCACTGTTTCCATTGTTTCCCCATTTGCCATGAAGTGATGGGACCAGATGCCATGATGTTACTTTTCTGAATGTTGAATTTTAAGCCAGCTTTTTCACTCTCCTCTTTCACTTTCATCAAAAGGCTCTTTAGTTCTTCTTTGCTTTCTGCCATAAGGGTGGTGTCATCTGCATATCTGAGGTTATTGATATTTCTCCTGGCAGTCTTGATTCCAGTTTGTGCTTCATCCAGCCCAGCATTTCTCATTATGTACTCTGCATATAAGTTAATTAAGCAGGATGACAATATATACCTTTGATGTACTCCTTTTCCTATTTGGAACCAGTCTGTTGTTCCATGTCCAGTTCTAACTGTTGCTTCCTGACCTGCATACAGATTTCTCAAATGGCAAGCCATGTGGTCTGGTATTCCCATCTCTTTCAGAATTTTCCACCGTTTATTGTGATCCACACAGTCAATGGCTTTGGCATAGTCAATAAAGCAGAAATAGATGTTTTTCTGAAACTCTCTTGCTTTTTCTATTATCCGATGGATGTTGGCAATTTGATCTCTGGTTCCTCTGCCTTTTCTAAATCCAGCTTGAACATCAGGAAGTTCACAGTTCACGTACTGTTGGAGTCTGGCTTGGAGAATTTTGAGCATTACTTTACTAGTGTGTGAAATGAGTGCAGTTGTGTGGTAGTTTAAGCATTCTTTGGCATTGCCTTTCTTTTGGAATGGAATGAAAAGTAAATCACTGCAGATGGTGACTGCAGCCATGAAATTAAACCACGCTTGCTCTTTGGATGAAAAGTTATGACCAACTGAGACAGCATATTAAAAAGCAGAGACATTACTTTGCCAACGAAGGTCCATCTAGTCAAAGCTATGGTTTTCCCAGTAGTCATGTATGGATGTGAGAGTTGGACTATAAAGTTGAGCACCGAAGAATTGATGCTCTTGAACTGTGGTGTTGGAGAAGCCTCTTGAGAGTCACTTGGACTGCAAGGAGATCCAAGCAGTCCATCCTAAAGGAAATCAGTCCTGAATACTCACTGAAAAACTGATGCTGAAGCTGAATCCAATACTCTGGTCACCTGATGGGAAGAAGGGACTCATCTGAAAAGACCTTGATGCTGGGCAAGATTGAAGGTGGGAGGTGAAGGGGATGACAGAGGATGAGATGGTTGGATGGCATCACCGACTCAATGGACATGAGTTTAGGTAAACTCCAGGAGTTGGTGATGGACAGGGAGGCCTGCTGTGCTGCAGTTCTTTGGGTTGCAAAGAGTCAGACACGACTGAGCAACTGAACTAAACTTGAAAATAATGTGAAAAAGTAGTAAGCACAGGAACTGTTGTTGAAGTTTCAAACTGCCATAGTGGAGGTGGTAGCTGCTGCTGCTGCTGCTAAGTCGCTTCAGTTGTGTCTGACTCTGTGCGACCCCATAGACGGCAGCCCACCAGGCTTCCCCGTCCCTGGGATTCTCCAGGCAAGAACACTGGAATGGGTTGCCATTTCCTTCTCCAATGCAGGAAAGTGAAAAGTGAAAGTGAAGTCGCTCAGTCGTGTCCGACTCTATCGACCCCATGGACTGCAGCCTACCATGCTCCTCCATCCATGGGATTTTCTAGGCAAAAGTACTGGAGTGGGGTGCCATTGCCTTCTCTGGGAGGTGGTAGAGTGATCATCAAACCCTGTTATATAAGAGCTTGGGTGTTTACACACACAAGCACAAGTTAAAAGACTTTTGGTCAGAATCAAATAGGAAGCAGGACATGAAACTGCACAAGCTAAGACCGTAAAATTCTGTAATATCAAGAAAGGAAGGACCAATAAACACCTGCCTATTGCCATAAGCAGAAGACAAAAAGTTGTTTCTCCCTGGTTTGTGGGAGAGTTGATGGGGGTTGGAGGTGTGGGTGTCTCCCTTAAGAAACCAAAATGGTAAGTTTCAGAATCTTTCTGGTTGAGAAACCTTCAAGACAAGGAAACAACATTGGATGGTATTGTCAGGGGAACTCTTGACTGAAGCAAGCACAGAAACTTCAGGTTAAGACAAAATGAGTCCAAACAAGGGTTCAAAAATAAATAATTCAAGTCATATTTTTACACATTTAGTAAAACTATAGGATAATAGTTTTTAAAAATATAGAATTAACAAAAAATAAATAATCATTTTTAACAAAGGAACAATTTTTGGATTTAATTTTAGGAACATGTACCTCAAATGTAAGTCAAAGAAATAGAATGATATCATCAAATTAATCAGTAAACATAAAGGTCAACTTATATTTCTATATTTCATTTAGTTGAGATTAAAAAGTTCTTTTCAAGGAATTCCCTAGAAGTCCAGTGGTTAGGACTCTGTGCTTCCACTGCAGGGGCCATGAGTTTGATCCCTGGTTGGGTAACTAAGATCCTTCCCAAGTGGATGGTACAGCCAAAAACAGAAAGAAAAACTTTTTTCAGGAAAGTAATATTTTGACAGATATATACTCATAGAAAAGTGAATTTGAATCCAGATTAAAGAAAGAAGTGTTTGAAATGATATTGTACAAGTTAATTATGTGAGTAAATCTGAGCAACCAAAAACTGTGGATAATAGTAATAATAATTACAAATTTGGGAATAATTAGAGATCACAAATAAGATTGGACTGAGTTGATTAAAAAATTTCTAACTTTATGTTATTCAGAAGGATCGCAGTTGAGATATTGCTTCAATTAAGAAATTTCCCAAGTCAAAAATAGTTGTGGAAAAATAGAAACAATGTAGTCCATATGAATGAGTTTCATTATGAGAGCACGTTGTAAGTCCTGCAAAGTCAGCTTGTGTATCCAACTAACACAGATGGCTGTATAGTACTATACTGTTAATAGTTTTATAATACTTTTCACGCAAATAATACATAAAATCAAACACAAAAATAAAACATCTTCAATATTACAGTACAGTACCTTGAAAAGTACAGTAAGCATGGCATACAGAGGCTGACTTTGAGTCAACAGGCAAGAACAGTTGCTTCTACAACCAGCAAGACTGGAGGAGGGAGAGGACGTGGGAGATGGTAGAGCTGAAGGATTGTTAGCAGCAGGAGATGGGGGGCAAGCTGCAAGTGCACTCAGGTTTGATATTGATGGCAAAGGTTCTCGTTCCTTCCTGGATTCCATTCGAACTACCCTCTTAAAAAACCATCCAGTGATGCCTGGGTTATAGCTCTTTGTTCTCACCACAGAAGACATGGTAGCACTGAATTGCATTCTGAACGGCTGCTGCAGCCTTCCTGTCCTGTTGTATGTTTGGGACCTGTGCCTCAAAAGCTAACAGCGCTGCCTCAAATAAAGAAAAGCCCGTCGCCATTTCCTATATCATGAATCTCTTCAGTTCTTCAGTACTTTAAACCCTGAGCCCTAGCTTTATTAAAGTGAGCTGTGGATAATACTGTGTACTTTCCAAGACTATTGCATGGGTTAGCTAAGATAATGCATGAAGTTACTGTGTGTTTTTGAGATGGGAAGCATGACTGTAGGAACTCAAAACTCTTTACCACTTGATCATCAAAGCAATGATTGAATAAAACATTCAGCAGGAAGTGAAATAGTCTGTCAGTGACTTTTAGTTATACAAAATATTCCTAAACGTATTTTTTTTAGGTTTCAAGCGTGCTCTGACATTGTTATATTCACAAAGAATTAGATAAAACAAGATAGTATTTAATAACTGGCAAAGATCAGTTCAGTTGTTTAGTCTTGTCTGACTCTGCGACCCCATGGACTGCAGCACGCCAGACTTCCCTGTCCATCACCAACTCCCAGAGCTTGCTCAAACTCACGCCTGTCGAGTTGGTGATGCCAGAGATATATGTTATTAAAAATAAGTCTTCTACAAGTTCTTTCAAACAATTCAAATATAAGCAACTTATGGAGGAGATCAAATGTTCATGCCTAATTGTGTAAAATCTCATATTAAAGTAGAAATGGTTTGAGATCAAAATAGGGGTCTTTGATGGAAATAAATTGTTAGAGAAAGTCTGGCGTTATAAAATTCTGTTCAATTTTTACCATTGTTTTACCAGTGCAGTAAGTGGCCAAATTATAATTGAAAAATTATTAAAATATACCTGGAATCTTGAGAAAAACAGTCTTCATAGCATTATACCCCCAATCTAAATTTTTTGAAAGATAATACCACATTTTGGTTTGAAATGGCTTAAGTGATGACATGCTTCTCAAAATAATGTTGCCTGTAGCCTTAACTCATTGTCTCTTCATATTTTTGAAACTTCTGTTGAAAGAAAATTAGCATTAAGGGGAAAGTTACCATTTGTTTGCCAAATTTCAGTCTGTAAAGCACCTAAAAATGAGGATGAATTAAGTAAATTTCTGGAGGAAATTACGGGAATAGAATTTTCCTATATTTAACATGGCAGTGAGTGATCTAATGATATTCATTGCTGCTGCTAAGTCACTTTAGTCATGTCTGACTCTGTGTGACCCCATAGACGGCAGCCCACCAGGCTCCCCCGTCCCTGGGATTCTCCAGGCAAGAACACTGGAGTGGGTTGCCATTTCCTTCTCCAATGCATTAAAGTGAAAAGTGAAAGTGAAGTCGCTCAGTGGTGTCCGACTCTTCGAGACCCCATGGACTGCAGCCTACCAGGCTCCTCCGTCCATGGGATTCTCCAGGCAAGAGTACTGGAGTGGGGTGCCATTGCCTTCTCTGAAAGATAGTCATTGACAATCCACTAATTAGTACATTGTCCCTATAAAGCCAGCACAGTTAGTGTCAACATTGGTCAGGTCAGGGAACAAAGAGGAAGTATGTAACTACTTTCATCTTTCAGATTCAACAGTCATTTGACAGCCTTTAACCCATAATAGTGACAGCAGTTGTCTTCTAGTAGACTGTGGGCTCCGTACTTAGTTGCTCAGTCGTCTCCGACTGTTTGTGACCCCATGGACTGTAGAACAGAATCTTTAATTTAGATACATTGTAGTCTTTCAGATCCCGGACAGGTCTTTTATTATATGCTATATACAGCAAGAAATCTGATGTTTTAGTGAAGAAGATAAGATAAAAAACTACAGAAAAAATAGGAACATTTTTGTAAAAAATTAAACAGGGAGAAAAATTTAATTAACTGAATGGAAACAACAGACAAAAGTCTAAAGTCTCCTATTTTGTATGTGTGTGTGATGCGGAAATTTTTTGAGTTTTTTTTATTTCAGTCTTAACATCTTGTCTATGGGATTTCGGTTCAGTTTGTATCTCTCAAAAGTGTGTCTTTAAAAAAATATAATTGTGACTGCATTATAGGGACACACTAATTTTTTAGAGGAAATGACCAAGGGAAAGATTGTATTTGCTTAAAATGGGACATAATTAGCTGCAGAAAAGCAGCTTGTTTTTAAAAACCAGACCAGTTAAGGAATTGTAGTCTCTATTGATTATTCCTGTTTGGAAGAGTGATCATTAGTAAATGTTTTGGCCCATAGATTCAAATTACAGGGCTTGGTGCTGAGCGGTTAGATATGATTTACTATGGCAGGCAACAGGGGATGGGGTTTTTCAACAGTGTGACTGCTGGAAATTGGAAAACCATTACAGTCAAGAAATGCAAAAATGTGGCTTGCTATGATAATCATAACTTGTCTATAGCTCCAGACTGTGGTAATGAAGGAAATTCCACCTGAAAGGATTATTACCTTTTAGTTTTTCAAGCAATTATTTTGTTTCTGTAAAACTTTCTATTCATACATGTGAATACACATGTATTTTAGAAATCTCTATTTCTATATACACCCATGGGTATAATGTAGCAAATTTAAGGTTGGTTTGTTTTTTTTTTTTTTTTTTTTTTACTGAACAGTCATTCTTCTTCATTGTAATAACAAAATCTATGATGTTAGCAATTCAAAATGTGAAACTGAAAATGTCATGTTTAAATAACATCTTCCACAAGTATTCTCTTATCAACAGAAAAGAAAGCATACTATTGTTACTATTACAATTACTACAAATAAAACTAGTAAGAGGCACATATAAAACACATACTGATCTCTCAAAAGATATAGTATGGCACTATTTTTCCCATTATATATAAAAATAAAATTTAAAAAGAATTGTGAAAAGTTATTATTTGCTTAAACATACTGACTCTAATTACCATCACTAATGTTCTAATGCTCTGTTATTCTATGCAGCTTTTACTTTTTTAGATATGGTATATCTAACAACATTATAAATCATGTAATACTTATACAACAAAGAAAGTAGAAGATATACTTTATGATTGAGCTAAGAATAACTGATAATTGGTAATAATTGGTTACTTTATAGGGCAGAAAATGTGAAAACTGATAGCTTATGGTTAATTATTTTAAATGTTAATTGTTTATTTTGCCCTCTAGCTTGTTTACTATTTTGTTCTAAGGTAATTGGAGGCTTCATATTAAGAAAATGGACCTTAAGATATAATATCCCAATACTAACATTCACTTCTATTTTTTCCTTTTCATAATTTTAGTTCACAAATGTTATCCCTAGATATTTTAATACCATTTGTTATTAGTTCTTTACTCTATTTCTAAGAAATTAATGTATATATAGGTGTTAATAGAAAATCTTCAAGTTGTTCGAAGTCTACTGAATATATATTTTTGTAATTGCATGCCAGTTTGATTATTTATTCTCTATGAAGAACAAATTCAATTTTATCAATATATGTATTTTAATTAAAAGATAGGAAGCTATAATCCTTAAAAATATTACTCTTTGCTCATCCTTTCTTTGGTAGCATCCATTGGCATCCATTGGCTGCTATATTGTCTGAATCAGCATATACCAACCCTAGTCATCATTTGGATGTTGGTATTTCCTTTGTCACTGTAGGTAAATGCACCTCTTATTTAATGAATGATTTAATCATTGCAAAACCAGCAACTTATTTTAATATTATCTACCCATCTATTTTCTTTCCAGTTAGGGAGGTCGTATAGTCTGACCAACACTCTACTAGTATCAGAAAGAGCAAAATATTTACAGGTGTTCTGAGATGGAATTCCTTCTTCATAATTATTGAGTTCAAAGCTACAGATGAATTCTATTTTTGGATGTACACTGTGACTACTCAGAATGAAAGGATTTGGACCATTGCAGATGAAATTAAATGCATTTAAAACATATCTTTACTTCTCCATCTGTACCTTTTCTTACTCTCACATATTCTGAATGATGCTAAGTATATACCTGAAGTAATGATTAGATAGATGCAAAAGGAAGGGCTCGGTAAGATTCCCAGGAAGGTCCCATAATCTGTAGTGTGAGTGATCCATGAACCTGAGCATGAAGTGAATTTTATGATGGGAAAGGTAGAATCCAGGAGATTTTTGAGTGCTACGTAGTAGGAAATCCAAGAACAATAGTGAAAAAAAAAAAAAAAACCTTCAGGATACACCTGCTGCTCGTGGCCTTGCATTTTCTTTATTGGTTCTGTTTCCTATAGAGAACTAATACTACACAGGTTATAGATAATTTTGCCATATGCTATCTTTGCCATAGACATCTTTGCCACAAGCATTTTCACATCATAAATAGCAAGCTATTAGGCGAGTTGGACTGTGAAGAAAGCAGAGCGCTGAAGAATTGATGCTTTTGAACTGTGCTGTTGGAGAAGACTCTTGAGAGTCCCTTGGACTGCAAGGAGATCCAACCAGTCTATTCTAAAGGAGGTCAGTTCTGGGTCTTTGGAAGGAATGATGCTAAAGCTGAAACTCCAGTACTTTGGCCACCTCATGCAAAGAGTTAACTCATTGGAAAAGACTCTGATGCTGGGAGGGATTGGGGGCAGGAGGAGAAGGGGATGACAGAGGATGAGATGGCTGGATGGCATCACCGACTCAGTGGACATGAGTTTGAGTGAACTCCGGGAGTTGGTGATGGACAGGGAGGCCTGGCGTGCTGCGATTCATGGTGTCGTAAAGAGTCAGACACGACTAAGCGACTGAACTGAACTGAACCATAAAGACAAAGAACAAAAAATAAAGGGCATTAATAAGCTAAAAATGGCCATAATGAAACATGAAAATGAATGACAAAATTAAAAAGACTTTATTGCAAAATACAAATATTTGAATACATTTAAAATAAGTGTAGATTCATGACAATATTTTACAAATAACTGATTTTATTTTATGGCTTGTACCTAAGCCCTTGTCTTTGCAGTCTTTGGTTTTTAGGATCATATATATTTTTTTTTCTTTTCATTTTTTTTGCTGTGGATTCACCTCCTCATTTGACATCATACTCTTTCTTTTCAGCTGAAATTCTTTCCTTCATTAAGAGATGTATCGGTTTCCAAATACTAGTGTGCATATTTTAACTGAGCTTTGCATTGTGAGTGCCATCCATACTGTTGTTAGTTCTTAGCATTTTGTCACATGACCATTGATAGAGGATCTAAAGTTCTATACGTAATGAGAGTTCAACTCTGCACCCTCAAGGCCCTCTACTTCCTTCTCCTCCAATGTAGTGAGTTTCAAAACAAAAACAAAAAAACCTCTTAGGGCAAATTATCACTGTCTGTCAAGCTCAATAAGTCCATCAGTAACACTGCTCACAATAAGCAGTTGAAATCAAACTGTCAACCAGTTATTGTGTCTTTTTTACAACAAAGTTGCCTCACGGCCAATTAGGTATATGGCAAAAATTTTTGCAGTAAAGGTGACTGTGGCAAAGATGCTGAAGATGAAAATACTAGACATGGCAGCAAAGAAATATGCTCTTTTCCCTTCCCTTACTGTCTAGCACTTACGGTTATCATCCCAGAATCCCATGTATCTGAAGTCCTCTGCAAGAAACCTTGAGGTTTTCATCAAACTCCTATTAGAATGTAAGTTATAGTTATATCAGGACAGAACAGCTTGCTTGTTCCTGATTATATCTCCTGTAAGCTCTAGCTTGTGGAGCCCATGCTCAGACAGTGATTTGTACTTAAGGCTGCTGAGGAAAGGATGCAAGTATGTGATTTGGGGATTGGGAAAATGACCCTTCTCTAAAGCCTGGTAATAACCCCAGCCCTGAGGCTTAAAGGAGTTGTGCTATAACAACTATAAAGGAAGAGACAGTACTATTCTTCATGTTATTTTTATTAAAAGGGCATCCTAGAAACATATGTTACAAAATAGGTAATATTTTACTTGCCAGAGAAAGCGTGTCAATGTTGAGACTGTCAACTGTTTCTCTTAAGTAACAAAAGAATTCCATGATGCACACAGGAAAATCAGCTTCATTAAGTCTTGGGTAATGATGGTTTAGTTACTGAGTCATGTCTGACTCTTTGCGACCCCATGGACTGTAGCCCACCAGGCTCCTCTGTCCATGGGTTTTCCTAGGGAAGAATACTGGTGTGGGTTGCCATATCCTTCTCCAGGAGATCTTCCTGACCTGGGGATCAAAACCCTTGTCTCCTGCATTGCAGGCAGATTCTTTACTGCTGAACCACCCCCAGGAAGCCCTCATTTAGTCTTGTGTGTGCATGCGTTCTAAGTCACTTCAGTTGTGTCTGACTCTGTGCGACTCTGTGGACTGTATCTCCCAAGGCTCCTCTGTCCATGGGGATTTTCCAGGCAAGAATACTGGAGTCAATGACCATGCCTTCCCCCAGGGAAACTTCCAGACCCAGGGATTTAACTGATGTCATGTCTCTTGCATTGGCAGGTGGGTTCTTTACCACTGTCACCACCCTTAGATCCATCTTAACAGGATCCCAAACTATGTCTTCCATCTGAATCCTTTAAGAAAAATTTTTCATTTTTTCTAAAGAGAACTGAGAAAGCTCAGAAGTGTAACTTTATTTATGCCTGTAGTATTCCATGAACAGAAGAGCCCGGTGGGCTCGAGTCCATGGGGTCACAAACAGTCAGGACCAACTGAGCAACTAACACTTTCACTTTTTTTCACAGCCATGCATGACTGTTGGTGAAACGATAGCTTTGAATATGCATTTTTTGTTGGCAAAGTGATGTCTCTGCTTTTTAATATGCTGTCTAGGTTTGTCATAGCTTTTCTTCCAAGGAGTAGGTGTCTTTTAATTTTGTGGCTGCAGTCACTGTCCGTAGTGATTTTGGAGCCCAAGAAAATAAAATCTGCTGCTGTTTCCACTTTTTCCCATGGAGTGATGGGACTGGATGCCGTGATCTTAGGTTTTTGAGTGAGTTTTAACCCAGCTTTTTCACTGTTTAAACAAATAATTATTTAAACTATAAATAACTATTAAAGTCTATAAATTATACTGATAAAAATAACTCTAAAGAAAATTAATTAGAAAGTAAGTTGTCAGAATTAGAGAATATATGAAACTATGACCAAATGGAGAAAACATGTTTATTTCACTTGGGGCATTTGAGAAGTGGAAGGATGTCCAGATACTTTGTGAGTAGAAATTTTCTCAGTGGGAGATAAGAATAAATTGGCTTAATCATATACAGAGAATTTTTTTTGCATAATATGAATGATAGCATGTATTGAGTATTTTACATTGGATAGCCATTAAGTACTAAAGTTGAATGACTAAAGTTGAATTTGTTAAGTACCCTTTAAATAACTTTTTAAAGTATCTTCTATTAAATTTATATCCTTGTTAGGTAAAACTATTGAATAAATTGAGTTAAACAACTTTTTATATGCCCTGAATGGATCAAATACATATCTTTTTTTTTAATGCCCACACCCTATTACCACAGATAGAGAAACTATGCTACAATTTCAATAGTTTAAATAGTATATTAACATATATTTAATTCATGCACACATAAGCGGATCTACAACAGGGATATCTTGGGGTTGAAATCTCTCATTGAATAAGACTATATATACATTTTCAACAGCATCATCCCAATCCTAAAGCACTGGAAAACTATGTCTCCCTGTTTTTTGGGTACACTTGAAATCTTTTGGTTAATACAAGTACAAATGAGCTTTGAAATAAAGTAGGCAACTATGAAAAACATGGATTTACTATTGAAAATTGTTTCCATTAATGTTTTTACAGTTTTTTGTTTGTTTGTTTTGGTATTTTGAATCCATCACAATTCAGGTATTAGCGTAAGAACTCATGATGCTGTGGTTGTTTAAAAAATAGGCTTACTAAGTTCCTTATTTAATGTTTAAAAATGTGTGAATTCACTAACTGGAATGCAGTGAACCTTGAAATAAGACATAAACATGGCTTCCAGGGATAAAATTTTTTATCTTTTTCTCTGAATTTTCCCCAAAATCAATATGAAACAGCTCTGTGGCCTTGGCCTTATACTTAGCAACAGATGATTCTTGAACTTCATCACCTCTTCCATCTTCCACTCATCTCTCCTTATGCTGCACTGGGTGATTTGACATTTATAGACCTAGTTTATATAGATGTATTTAACATTAAAATGATTTTCCTCTAGAAATAGACTTAATGAAATGCCTAACCCTATGCTTTCCAACCCATCCAATTCTCATCTTAGACACTGAACTTTCATACTTGGCATTCCTGACTGCAATCTTAGTTCTCTAATGATTTAGCATGCCTCAAAGGGAATTAATTACATCTGCTTTAAAAAATGTAATAGAGTAAGAACAAAAAAAGAGTCAAATAGATTCCTTGAAATACTACTAACGTATCACAAGTCATTTGTGTTTTAATGAATACAATTTACAAGTACTAAGAATAGAAAAAGATAGTACAGAAATTTGGGCAATTTGTAAGCAAGATAGGAATATTTAAGGAAAACTTCTTGTATCTGTGAACCTGAAAGGAAACATTACATGTTACTAGCTTTATACTTCAGAATTTTATTTTGTATTGAATAAATTCTTTATTTGCTCCATGGCTATGGTATCATGGCTTACATACAATGTCCTTAACCTTGAAGCATAAAATAATATGACTAGGCAAAGCAGTGCATTAGTTGTCTCTTCTGATGCAGCTTCATACAGAAATAAGTGAATCAATATGTTATAGGCCATATTGGTCACTGGAGACTGCAGGGTATATTATGCAAGCATCACGTGGTGTTTCAGCAGGGCTGCTGCTGCTGCTGCTAAGTCACTTCAGTCGTGTCTGACTCTGCGCGACCCCATAGACGGCAGCCCACCAGGCTCCCCCGTCCCTGGGATTCTCCAGGCAAGAACACTGGAGTGGGTTGCCATTTCCTTCTCCAATGCATGAGAGTGAAAAGTGAAAGTGAAGTCGCTCAGTTGTGTCCGACTCTTACTGACCCCATGGACTGCAGCCTACCAGGCTCCTCCATCCATGGGATTTTCCAGGGAAGAGTACTGGAATGGGGTGCCATTGCCTTCAGCAGGGCAGTTTTCATTAATGTCAATGGAAATTATACTGCTGAAATTTCAGAATATGATTTAAAGGTATATTTTGCAGAGAGTATATTTTAAGGAGGTGCAGTAAACCACAAAAAAATAATCAGCTTTTTGTTAGTGTTTAAACCATTGAGTGGCATCTAATATATTATGATTTTACTTTCTAATTTTTTTAGCCCAAAAAACTCAGTGGATCATGACAATGACTAGTAAACAACACAGTAATGGTAGGCAGATACAAATATGTTCCAGGAACAAATCCTGGTCAAAATCATTGTGTTGGTGTGTGTCTTATTTGGGGGCTTCCCACGTGGCATTAGTGGTAAAGATCTTGCCTGACAAAGCAGGAGACATAAGAGACACAGGATCCATCCCTGGGTCAGGAAGATCCCCTGGAGGAAGGCATGGCAACCCATTTTGGTAATCTTGCCTGGAGAATTCCACGGGCAGAGGAGCTAGGTGGGCTATAGTCAATAGGGTTGAAGAGAGTCAGATACTAGTGACTTAGCATGCGTGCACATGTCTTATTTGATTTCTAATTTTGGATATAAAAACCATAGATACAAATTAAATCAACAAAATCAGGCCTGTCATCTTAACTGTCTGTGGGTCTTTAATTTTTAAAAGTTATGAAGAAAACAACATAGTTTAATTAAGCATCTGTTCAGTTCAGTTCAGTCGCTAAGTCATGTCCAACTCTTTGAGACCCCATGAATCGCAGCATACCAGGCCTCCGTGCCCATCACCAACTCCCAGAGTACACCCAGACTCACGTTCATCGAGTCAGTGATGCCATCCAGCCATCTCATCCTCTGTCATCCCCTTCTCCTCCTGCCCTCAATCCCTCCCAGCATCAGAGTCTTTTCCAATGAGTCAACTCTTCACATGAGGTGGCCAAAGTACTGGAGTTTCAGCTTTAGCATCATTCCCTCCAAAGAAATCCCAGGGCTGATCTCCTTCAGAATGGACTGGTTGGATCTCCTTGCATTTCAAGGGACTCTCAAGAGTCTTCTCCAACACCACAGTTCAAAAGCATCAGTTCTTCGGTGCTCAGCTTTCTTCACAGTCCAACTCTCACATCCATCCATGACCACTGGAAAAACCATAGCCTTGACTAGATGGACCTTTGTTGGTAAAGTAACGTCTCTGCTTTTCAATGTGCTATCTCAGTTGGTCATAACTTTCCTTCCAAGGAGTAAGCGTCTTTTAATTTCATGGCTGCAGTCACCATCTGAAGTGATTTTGGAGCCCCCAAAAATAAAGTCTGACACTGTTTCCACTGTTTCCCCATCTATTTGCCATGAAGTGATGGGACCAGATGCCATGATCTTCGTTTTCTGAATGTTGAGTTTTAAGCCAACTTTTTCACTCTCCTCTTTCAACTTCATCAGGAGGCTTTTCAGTTCCTTTTCACTTTCTGCCATAAGGGTGGTGTCATCTGCATATCTGAGGTTACTGATATTTCTCCCGGCAATCTTGATTCCAGCTTGTGCTTCTTCCAGCCCAGCGTTTCTCATGATGTACCCTACATATAAGTTAAATAAGCAGGCTGATAATATATAGCCTTGACGTACTCCTTTTCCTGTTTGAAACCAGTGTGTTGTTCCATGTCCAGTTCTAACTGTTGCTTCCTGACCTGCATACAAATTTCTCAAGAGGCAGGTCAGGTGGTCTGGTATTCCCATCTCTTTCAGAATTTTCCACAGTTTATTGTGATCTACACAGTGAAAGGCATTGGCATAGTCAATAAAGCAGAAATAGATGTTTTTCTGAAACTCTCTTGCTTTCTCCATGACCCAGCAGATGGTGGCAATTTGGTCTCTGGTTCCTCTGCCTTTTCTAAAACCAGCTTAAACATCTGGAAGTACGCTTCACATATTGCTGAAGCCTGGCTTGGAAAATTTTGAGCATTACTTTACTAGCATGTGAGATAAGTACAATTGTGCGGTAGTTTGAGCATTCTTTGGAATTGCCTTTCTTTGGGATTGGAATAAAAACTGACCTTTTCCAGTCCTGTGGCCACTGCTGAGTTTTCCACATTTGCTGGCATATTGAGTGCAGCACTTTAACAGCATCATCTTTCAGGATTTGAAATAGCTCAACTGGAATTCCATCGCCTCCACTAGCTTTGTTGGTAGTGATGCTTCCTAAGGCCCACTTAACTTCACATTCCAGGATGTCTGGCTCTAGGTGAGTGATCACACCATCATGATTATCTGGGTCGTGAAGATGTTTTTAGTACAGTTCTTCTGTGTATTCTTGCCACCTCTTCTTAATATCTTCTGCTTCTGTTAGGTCCATACCATTTCTGTCCTTTATTGAGCCCATCTTTGCATGAAGTGTTCCCTTGGTATCTCTACTTTTCTTGAAGAGATCTCTAGTCTTTCCCATTCTAATGTTTTCCTCTATTTCTTTGCATTGATCACTGAGGAAGGCTTTCTTATCTCTTCTTGCCATTCTTTGGAACGCTGCATTCAGATGTTTATATCTTTCCTTTTCTCCTTTGCTTTTCACTTCTCTTCTTTTCACCGCTATTTGTAAGGCCTCCCCAGACAGCCATTTTGCTTTTTTGCATTTCTTTTCCATGGGGATGATCTTGATCCCTGTCTCCTGTACAATGTCATGAACCTTAGTCCATAGTTCATCAGGCACTCTGTCTATCAGATGTAGTCCCTTAAATCTATTTCTCACTTCCACTGTGTTGTCATAAGGGATTTGATTTAGGTCATACCTGAATGGACTAGTGGTTTTCCCTACTTTCTTCAATTTAAGTCTGAATTTGGCAATAAGGAGTTCATGATCTGAACTACAGTCATCTCCCAGTCTTGTTTTTGCTGACTGTATAGAGCTTTTCATTCTTTGGCTGCAAAGAATATAATCAATCTGATTTCAGTGTTGACCATCTGGTGATGTCCATTTGTAGAGTCTTATCTTGTGTTGTTGGAAGAGGGTGTTTGCTATGACCAGTGCATTTTCTTGGAAAAACTCTATTAGTCTTTGCCCTGCTTCATTCCATATTCCAAGGCAAATTTGCCTGTTACTCCAGGTGTTTCTTTAATTAAGCATAGGGTGAGCTATATTAGGCTTCCTGGTGGCTCATATGATAAAGAATCCACCTGCATTGCAGGAGACCCAGGTTCAACCACTGGGTCAGGAAGATCCTTTGGAGAAAGGAATGGCTACCCACTCTGATATTCTTGCCTGGAGAATCCCATGGATAGAGGAGCCTTGTGTGCAATAGTCCATGAGGTAACAAATGAACTATATAATGTTTAGAAGATATGGAAATATTAATGGGTATCATACTTTTGGAAATATGAGGTAATTGACAACTATCACTGCAATGGCATCAACTATTAACTTTGACTCCATCTTTACTGTTGCTAATAACTTTAGGTTATCAGCCAGTTAGGCAGCATCTTGGGATCTGTCTGTTCTCACCTTGAAAACTTCGTTCTCTCCTCATCTGGACGTTTCTGAGCCAGATCATGCCCTTTCCTAGAGGCATTGTTTTCAGAATGCCAAGATGTATATCCCAACTGTGATACAATATAACTGTAGTATTAAGCAAAATGTTTATGCTCTTTGCCCAAGTTTCCTTATCTGAAAAAGTACAGTAGTGGTTTCTGCAGTCCAGGTAGAGAATTAAATGAATAAACATATGTTGTATTTAAAATAGTGCCTGAATCATTGTAAGTGCCAGCTGGCTAAGTGTTTATTGTTATTAATATTATACCATTATGTCTCCTTCCTACTGTTCATTCTGCTACTATTACTATGGAATAATGTATAGTAATGGATTTAGTTCCTTTGTGAGACAAAGTTTAGTCTTGAAGTAATTCAGCTAAATTGTGTGTGATATCTCTTATCTATTTTGTCACTACTAAACTTCTGGTGGATGGTGGAGGTTTTTTAGTCTCTAAGTTGTGTCCCATCTTGCAACCCCATTGACTGTGGCATGCCACGCTCCTCTGTCCATGCAGATTCTCCAGGCAAGAATACTGGAGTGGGTTGCCATTTCCTTCTCCAAAAGTTCAGGTGGATACTATTGGAGAAAAAATAATTTTTCTCTACCCTTCTAGGTTCTTCTGGCTGATCTAAGAATTAAACAGACATGAGAAAGATGAATAGAAGAAAATCAAACAAGAGTTTGATAACATGTATACACAAGAGAAGAGAAGGCAATGGCACCTCACTCCAGTACTCTTGCCTGGAGAATCCCAGGGATGGTGGAGCCTGGTGGGCTGCCATCTATGGGGTCGCACAGAGTCAGACGCAACTGAAGCGACTTAGCAGCAGCAGCAGCTGCAGCATACACAAGAGAGACCTGGAATAACCAACTCACCAAACTGGCCAAAACCCTACACCTTATATACTATCTTCAGATAAACACAAAAATGGATGTTGAAGGTAGTGGTTTGGGACTTCAAATGGGAGGAATGGCACTAACATGGAGATGGAAAACCAAATATATGGTAAACAAATGTTTCAGGCCGAGGGGGTGGGAGGGCGAGGGGGCACAGAGACAATGGGACACAGAGTAGGTGCCTCTGAATTCTGCCCAGTTCCCTCCCCACACCTCTCCCATATTCTTTGCAGAAATCTCTGGTTATACCTCGGCTCCTGGAATAGGACCTCTATCTAAATTCTTTTAGGCATTTAGGGAGAAGCTTTAAGTTTCTTCCCAAGTTTTGGGGGCTTTGATTATTTTCAGCTCAAAATAATCCATATGCCAAAGAGACATTTTGGGGGATACATTTTACTCTCCTACGATACCAAAATATGCTAGATGTGAGACTACTCCCAGTGTAGCTAAGCTAATGGATGATTTTCCAATGCTGGTGCTCTAAAATGATTCTTGCTATTTTGTTCAAGACTTTTAGACCCTCCCCTCCCCCAAATATTTCTTGTGATTATGGTTGGAAATGATGCACAAACCTTCTCACTTTTATTCACAATAAGATCATCTATGGGTTGACTCTTTCCAGAAGCAGACTACCTCATTATTCTGAAACCATTTACATTATTACTATGATGACTAATGTTCTGTAGCCCGCCATGCTCCTCTGTCCATGGGATTTCCCAGACAAGAATACTGGAGTGGGTTGCCATTTCCTTCTCCAGGGGAACTTCCTGACCTAGGGAATGAACCTGAGTCTCCTACTTGGCAGGCAGATTCTTTACCATTGAGTCACCATGGAAGCCCTAGTATGGGACAGAGGTAGTTAATACCTACTACCTGCTGGTATTTTCTTGCTCACTATCTAATAATTTAAGTGGACATAATATAAACTATGATTGTGGAACTCAGAGCAAAGAATGATATTGGGCTAGGGAACTCCTGAAATAGCTCACCTAAGCTATAGAGACAGGTTACTAGGTCAGCTGACTTACCCAGAGCTGTCCCCCAATACAGAAAATCTGGTAGCAATGACTATATAATTCTCAACCATCCAACTGCTCCAAGCATTCTTTTTAGACTTAAAAAAGTATTTTTTAATTTGTTGATTTTATAGCTTCACGGGGTCTTTCTTGCCGCATGTGGGCTTTTCTCTAACTGCCAGGAGCAGGGGCTACTCTTCATTGCAGCACATGGGCTCCTCATTATGGTGGTTCCTCTTGCTGAGGAGTACCTAGAGTGTGTGGACTCAATAGTTGTGGTGCATGGGCTTAGTGTGTGTGGAATCTTCTGGGATAGGGATTGAACGGATGTCCCCTGCATTTGCAGGTGGACTCTCAACCACCGGACCACCAGGGAGGTCCCTGATCCAAGTTTTGTAAAGTAACTGAAGAACATACACACAATCAGTCCTTCCTTTGACTTCTGTCTTTGCCAACAAAGTATAAGTACCAACTCCATAGAACCAAGTTACTTACTTTTGTGATTCTTTTCCCCCTGACAGTAGTTCTCTGTCATTATACCCATGTCCCTAAGTTTAAAATTGATGAAATAACACTGTGTTACTTATTGACCCTTAACACCAGAGATGTCTGGACAAAGGATATTTCTACTAGTATGAAAAGTATATCCATCATCATTCCAATCTTTTCTACTCTCCATTTACCATCCTAGACTTTTTGAAGTCATTGGGGCTCACTTTGCTTATCCAAGGCACTCTGTTCTGCTCCTCTGATTCCCAGTAATTCTACATAACATTCCCTAATCACCCCAGTGAACAGAAGAGTTGAACACATTCTTTTTGGCCTCGGTTATGGCTTTCAGTGGAGGAGAGAGAGAAACATCTCTTTCTGATTTTATTGAGCCTCAAAAACTTCCCTCCCATATTGAAATATTGCAGTGATTTTAATACAATTACAATAAGAAGGTTTATTCTTTTTCATAAAGTGTATGTGGTTATGATATCCAAGATGGAGTCATTGGGAACATTTTGGATAAAATTTGTTTTCATCTTACTAATTTTTACTTGTTTGGTTTTTTAATTGGATACATGACTGCTTAATACTGAGAAATTGCAATGCAATAAATCTCTGTAAAAAATGAATTTTAGATGCAGTGAAGCTAACTCAGTGCTAAATATTTGGTAAACTCAACTGCTTTATAAAAATGGAATCCCTTAAATGAAGAGAGTGTCTTTTACAAAGAATACTGTCACATTAGCAACTGCATACCAAATAATAGTAAAAGAGCATATATTCTTTTTTAAACCCATCTCACAAAAAGAGTAAACCAGAACAACTTTGTTTCCACAACTCAACCTAGAAAATAATGGTACAAAACATTTCACCCATGGATCCGATATCCTTCTCCCAACTGTATACTTAGGAACCAAATATCATTCAACCAAAGATCCACTGAGATGTTTTCATGCTTCAAAGAATTGAAACAATTACATTTCTCCCAAGGTGGGTCACTTAGTCTCGTGCAATATGTTGCTTTGGTTTTCCAGTGAAAATCAGAAAAGAGATTGATTCCTATCCTTGGCTATTTTTGCCTTCCTTATCATATGTAGGGCTGTATAACAGGAACTTTCCTTTGGTGGCTAGTCTGATCTATTGCTTGTTGCAGGGCTCCGGAGACCTAGAAAACGAAATTGCTCCCATAACAAGCACCCTGCAATTACTCAGGCTATAACTACACAGACCTAACAAATGGCATTGCTCCCCAGGTGGCTTTCTTGAATCTTGCTCTCTCTGCTGTTAGGCCTTTGCTGCTCCAGAGATCCAGGAGACTGAGTGTGACTCTTTCTAGAGTTGTCTGATCTTTGCAAAATGGAATTAATCTCTCCATTGTGTATCCAGAGAAATGGGAATCATAACTTAATGACCTGAAGAAATTGAGTAGATCTCATCACTGTCAATGACTATATACTGAAATTCTACTAAGAACTAGTCCTTATCTGGTGCTTGTGCTGTCAGGTCTGACTTTTTTTGCAACTCCATAGACTGTAGCCCACCAGGCTTCTCTGTCCATGGGATTTTCCAGACAAGGATACTGGAGAGGGTTGCCGTTTCCTCCTCCAGGGGATCTTTCCACCCAGGGATTGAGCCTGTATCTCCTGTGTCACCTGCATTTGCAGGTGGATTCTTTACCACTGAGCCATCTGAGAAGCCCCTGAAAGACTGGCCCATATGGGCCATCACTGTCAATGAATATATATTGAAATTCTGCTAAGAATAGTCCCTATCTAGTGGAACAGATTAACAAAGCAATGCCTAATTTTAGGTTGTAGAAATTATAAAAAGAGAGAACCATACATATAAATGGATATGTTTAAGTAAGAATGCATATATTTAAAATTAGAAGCCTTTTTAATTTATGGTTCTCTCACTTTTCTGATATTTCTTGAACTACTTAGAGATTATTAAACAAATCCTTTTTGCAAGCAATCATTTAAGTTTGTCCTTTTTATAAAATTATTACACACTGACAATAACAGGTATAATTTTTTAAATAAGCATATTTTTTTATTATCTAAACAATTTTTGTAGGCTATATTTAGAAGTTAGCAGAAACTATTATGAGGATGATATACATATAAGTTTGAGCTGCTGTGTAAGGGAATGAAGATATTAGTAAGCAAGAAAATAGTTTAGAGTTTTTGTTATTTAATTGCCTGTGATCTTAATCCGTTGGCCATGTTTAAATTATTTTTTGTATAGGACTCTGTTTTTGCAACATTTTACTTATTTTTTAAAAAAGAATGTAAATATGCAAGTTCACAGGTGGGAAGCATTGGCCAAATTTGCATAGCTCACAGTAATTACAAGGCATACCAATAAAATGTGTTCATAAGAACAGCAGGAACATTTGAGGGAAAAAATGAGACTTTCATTAAAAATTGGTGGCTGGTAAAGAACTGGTAGAGTGGTGACTGCTGGAAGAAAACTTTCCTCTTACACATCTAGGTTCTTCTCGATGGTCTATGAATTAACATGACATGAAACAGATTAACAGGAGAAAATCAAGTTTACTTTTGTATATATGAAAATCCTATATACATGAAAGGTAAATTGAGGTATATGTGCCATTCTCAGCTAAGGATAGGGATCCAAGGACAAGAAGGTCATTCACAGGAAGATAAGAAGAACAGATGTTTGGTAATTAGATGTTTGCCCAGCCATATGTATAAGGGGCCACTTAGATAAAATTTATCTCTGCAAATAACTCTTTTTTTCTTGAAAAAATCCAAAATTTAAATTCTTCTGGATAGTTAAGGAAGGGACAGTAGATTCTCTTAGGCTCTCAGGGTCTATTGCTTTTTAGCTAAAATAATCCACATACCAAAGTGGCACCCCTTGGCAATGCCTGTTCTGAACCCCTGCAACTGAGGTGTGTGGATCAGTAATCAAGGGATCATTTTGGTCACAGAGTTTCAGAGAGTTAAGCTGATTGGGAAGCTGAGGAAAAGGTAATGTCTAACAGAAAATAGCATTTGGTGATCAGAGTAAATATTTTGAAACAATTATTTCCATCATTTTTGAAAACTTCAAAGAAGTGACACCCAGGATACAGTGAACTTTTTATATCTCTCTATGATATTCTCATAAAAATTATATTTTATTTGCATGCTAATGAAGTTTCACTTCAGTTCAGTTGAGTCGCTCAGTCATGTCAGACTCTTTGAGACCCCATGAATCACAGCACGCCAGGCCTCCCTGTCCATCACCAACTCCCGGAGTTCACTCAGACTCACGTCCATCGAGTCAGTGATGCCATCCAGCCATCTCATCCTCTGACGTCCCCTTCTCCTCCTGCCCCCAATCCCTCCCAGCATCAGAGTCTTTTCCAATGAGTCGACTCTTTGCATGAGGTGGCCAAAGTACTGGAGTTTCAGCTTCAGCATCAGTCCTTCCAATGAACACCCAGGACTGATCTCCTTTAGGATGGACTGGTTGAATCCTCTTGCGGTCCAAGGGAATGTCAAGAGTCTTCTCCAACACCACAGTTCAAAATCATCAATTCTTCGGCACTCAGCTTTCTTTATAGTCCAACTCTCACATCCATACATGACCACAGGAAAAACCATAGCCTTGACTAGACAGACCTTTGTTGTCAAAGTAATGTCTTTGCTTTTCAATATGCTATCTAGGTTGGTCATAACTTTTCTTCCAAGGAGTAAGCGTCTTTAATTTCATGGCTGCAGTCACCATCTGCAGTGATTTTGGAGCCCCCCAAAATAAAGTCTGACACTGTTTCCACTGTTTCCCCATCAATTTCTCATGAAGTGATGGGACCAGACACCATGATCTTTGTTTTCTGAATGCTGAGCTTTAAGCCAACTTTTTCATGCTCCTCTTTCATTTTCATAAAGAGGCTTTTTAGTTCCTCTTCACTTTCTGCCATAAGAGTGGTGTCATCTGCATATCTGAGGTTATTGATATTTCTCCCAGCAATCTTGATTCCAGCTTGTGCTTCTTCCAGCCCAGCGTTTCTCATGATGTATTCTGCATAGAAGTTAAATAAGCAGGGTGACAATATACAGCCTTGACGTACTCCTTTTTCAATTTGGAACCAGTCTGTTATTCCATGTCCAGTTCTAACTGTTGCTTCCTGACATGCATATAGGTTTCTCAAGAGGCAGGTCAGGTGGTCTGGTATTTCTATCTCTTTCAGACTTCTTTATTTAATATCAACCTAGGCATGAAATTAAAGATGCTTACTCCTTGGAAGGAAAGTTATGACCAACCTAGATAGCATATTCAAAAGCAGAGACATTACTTTGTCAACAAAGGTCCATCTAGTCAAGGCTATGGTTTTTCCTGTGGTCATGGATGGATGTAAAAGTTGGACTGTGAAGAAAGCTGAGTGCCGAAGAATTGATGCTTTTGAACTGTGGTGTTGGAGAAGACTCTTGAGAGTCCCTTGGACTGCAAGGAGATCCAACCAGTCCATTCCGAAGGAGATCAGCCCTGGGATTTCTTTGGAAGGAATGATGCTAAAGCTGAAACTCCAGTACTTGGGCACCTCATGTGAAGAGTTGACTCATTGGAAAAGACCCTGATGCTGTGAGGGATTGGGAGCAGGAGGAGAAGGGGACGACAGAGGATGAGATGGCTGGATGGTATCACTGACTCGATGGACGTGAGTCTGAGTGAACTCTGGGAGTTGGTGATGGACAGGGAGGCCTGGCGTGCTGCGATTCATGGGGTCGAAAAGCGCCAGACATGACTGAGCGACTGAACTGAACTGAACTGAACTGATTCAGAGAAATTTGGTTTTATTCTAATTAACAATGCATGTTGTTGTTGTTTAGACTCCTGGTTTTGTCTGACTCTTCTGCGACCCCATGGACTGTAGCCTACCAAGCTCTTCTGTCCATGGGATATCCCAGGCAAGAATACTGGGGTGGGTTGCCATTTCCTTCTCCAGGGGATCTTCCCGACCCAGGGATCAAACCTGAGTCTTTTGCATCTCCTGTATTGGTAGGCAGTTTCTTTACCACTGAGCCACCAGGGAAGCCTAACAATACATATATACACCAAATATATGATCTCATGGATACTTGAGATTTCATGGAGCCCTTCGAGAAATGTGAGTGGTGTCTCTTTTCTGCATTGATGGGAGCACAAAAGAATCTCCTATTACCTCATATGTGTTGATGGTGAAAAGTTGACCCATATTAGTGCTGAAGAGATGGAATTATACAGAGTCTCCTCCATCTCTACTCCATTCTCTTCAGAAGCTCACATCCCTGGTTTCTAGAATAGCAATTTGTATAAGCTTAATTTTTTAAACTTATTTTTTATTGAGGTGCCATAAGTTTATGACATATAACTTCCATGAGTACAATCTTATATTTCCATTTCTGTATGCACTACAGTGTGATTAGCTCAATTTCAAAAATAAGCTTACAAAATTGCCAAGTAATGGCCTGATCGCTAGATTCGTCAGTCTGTCTTTAATGGCCATTTTCCTAAAACTTTTCAAAGACATTCAATTAGTATAGAATTAGTCTATTATATAATTACCTGTGAGCATCAGTTACTGAAATACTAAATCATCACTAACTTGCTTAGTGGTTGAGGATCAGCTTTGAAGGTGGTTCAGGTTTTACTTCATACTCCATTGAATCTCTGTTAATATGTAACATTTTTATACAGTTCTTTTGTGTATCCTTGCCACCTCTTCTTAATATCTTCTGCTTCTGTTAGGTCCATACCATTTCTGTCCTTTATGGAGCCCATCTTTGCATGAAATGTTCCCTTGGTATCTCTAATTTTCTTGAAGAGATCTCTAGTCTTTCCCATTCTTTTGTTTTCCTCTATGTTTTTGCATTGATCACTGAGGAAGGCTTTCTTATCTCTTCTTGCTATTCTTTGGAACTCTGCATTCAGATGCTTATATCTTTCCTTTTCTCCTTTGCTTTTCACTTCTGTTCTTTTCACAGCTATTTGTAAGGCCTCCCCAGACAGCCATTTTGCTTTTTTGCATTTCTTTTCCATGGGGATGGTCTTGATCCCTGTCTCCTGTACAATGTCACGAACCTCATTCCATAGTTCATCGGGCATCTATCTATCAGATCTAGGCCCTTAAATTTATTTCTCACTTCAAAGGCTTACTACTTCTTCTCCCTGGTGAAGAGCTGTTTCCATTCTGGTTACCAGAAAACAATGGTGTATTTTTCACTGATTGGCCTGCATTTTTAAAGCTGACAATTTTGCTTAATATCATGTGAGCCATTTAGCATTCTAACACTTGAGATGATAATAAATAAATAGCTTTTACTTATTTTACTAAGGACATACTATTTAGGTAAATTTCTGCATAAATAAGAACACACTCATTTAGGTTCAATTTATTTAGAGGCAGAATTAACAATATAACGTAGGCTTCCCTGGTGACTCAGATGGTAAAGCATCTGCCTGCAATGCGGGAGACCTGGGTTCCACCCTTGGGTTGGGAAGATCCCCTAGAGGAGGGCATGACGACCCTCTCCAGTATTCTTGCCTGGAGAATCTCCATGGACAGAGGAGCCTAGTGGGCTACAGTCCACAGGGTTGCAGAGTCAGATATGACTGAGTGACTAAGCACAGCACAAAATCTGTACAGCAGAAGCATTCTTCCGTAAGTCTTCCTGCACAAACCGGGAACTCAAGTTAACTTATAGTGTCTAATAGAGAAGGATGGTCTGTGACTAGTTCTTCCTTGCTCTTCTATCACAGCTGGGTGCTTCCATGGAAATGAGTACTTAATTGGTTACTTATGCTCTCCACACTTCATCTGGTGGATGGGTCTCAGGCTAATGTCTTCCGACTCTGGAAAAAAAAAGAAAAGGAAAAAGTCTGAACCATTCTTACTTTAATTGGAGCATTTTCCTTCAAAATGAATTAAATGATAGAAGTTGTGACCTTTTAGCTTTGCTTGTGAATTTGCACTTACCCCTAAATGTGGCTTTTTCTTCTGTTATGAATCAATGAAAAAGCAATTTTTTAGACAAATGAAGATTTGTCTCTTTCTTTATAAGCTCTGATACTTAAATAGAAAAACAAGTTGACCCAGGTAAACTTGCTTTATCTTTCATCTTAAGTATCACCTTGGTCTCTCCAATATTTTAATGAAAACTCATGTTTCCTAGAAGGTGATTTAAATAAAAAATTTTTACTATAAACACATTTTGAGAAATACTTCATTTTGAACATTTTAAAGCAGGTTTCTACACACATAAAATAATTATTTTTGAAAACGTGAACATTAGGTAAATAGGGCATTTAAACTTGTTTAATTTCCCTTGTTAAAGTTTGCTGACATGAAAAGTCACAATACAGTGATACCTTCTCTGGACCTCTTACAGAGAAAATCAACTGACAAACACATGTATTCTTTTCCCACAATTATTATGGACCTAACTGATCATTGCTGAAGAAGGAAGAGTTGTTCAGAGCTGGAGTGATTCAGCACACAGGACTACCTGTTGTGGGAAGTGGAGGTGAGGTGAGGTGGACAGTGGGTTGTTGTGTTGAAGACAGGAAGGGACTGCCTATACGTTCTTGAAATTTCCTTGACATAATGTCCTCTTGGCAAGGAAAGAGGACTTGAGGGGAAATGCAGTGATGCCAAAAATTTAAGATAGGGCTTCCCTGGTGTCTCAGTGGTAAAGAACCTTCCTACCAATGCAGGAGACAGGGGTTCATTCCTGGTTCATAAATTTCTCCTGAAGAAGGACATGGCAATCCACTCCAGTATTTTTGCCTGGGAAATCCCATGGACAGAGGAGACTGTTGGGCTACAGTTCACGGGGTCACAAAGAGTTGGGCACGACTTAGCGACTAAAGAACAATAGCTATTCATCACTGTTTAAAAGTGAGAAAGAAGCAATTTTCTTAACATTTGCTCGAGGTGTTACCATCGTTTTTCTGTGTTTCTTATGCTCTGTGGAAGTACTTAGTATTGATGTTAGTGTAACAGTAACTTCTCCAGGAAAGAACAGGCAACAGGGGATTGTAGCTACCAAAGCGCTATTATCAGGTCCATTCTGGCAAACTTACATAACTCAAAGAATGGTTTTACCGTTCTGTAAAGAGAAGCAAAAGAGAATGTTCACAACTGGGTTACCTGTGATACTGAATCCAAAATGGAGGTTATTGTGCAGGTCTGAGGGCTGCTCTTGAGATGATCTGTGGAAACGAAGGAAAAGACGCAGGATGAGGCTAAGGAAAAATGAAGGGGCAATTTAGTCTACAGAAAGCTTCAGTTGGCCAGGGTAGTCTGAAGATGACCTGACCCTTCAGAGATCCCCCAAGTTGAGGCAAGAAACGATGCAGGCCCCCCTGAGAAAGGAGTGCCATGTTTGGCAGGGTGGTTCTTTCGTTGAAGGAATCCCCAAGGGGATCTGACCACGGAGGCGTGTCTGCTGGCAGTGCTCCTCACAGCTGAGGAAATCAATCCTTCATTCCTCGAAGGGGAGCAAGAATGAAATATAGATTTATGCTATTGGCGAAAGCATTTGAATTTTTCCTGACATCTGTTTCTCGCCTTTCTGCCTCTTCCAATCCATCCTGCATTCAGCTGCCAAAAAATTCTTGACTTGTTTATGAAATTGCAAGGCCTCCCAACAGCATTTGGAACCAAATTTTACAGTTTAAACTCAATTGTCTTTTTTTCCTGCCATATCCCTTGTTATAATAAAATTTTATCCTATCTTCATGTCCTCCAAAAAAGAAGTTTATAAAAATAAATTATCTGCTCACTATTCCTGGAACCCAAACACTCATTAGGGACTCTCCTTCTCTGCTCACGCCCTTGAATTTGCTCACAGCATTGTTTCCCCTTGGCTTTCCAACCTTACTTTGGGTTTCACGTCTCCCATGAAGCATTTCTTGCCAGGATCCACTGAACCCTTTTTCAATAGCCCTGATATACTTATATTCTGTACTGGATTGAGTCCTTTCTCTGGGTTCCTAGAGATAAATCATGGAGGGAAACCATGACACCAGGTCATAGAGGTTACTTAAAAGCACATGTTACTTATTTGACTGAATTACATTTCTTATTTTCCAAAGTAACCAATAATGGCATTGATGTAGTTACAGTATGATTGTCTCTCCTCTGAATTCCCAGACAGCTTTATCTATTTCTCTTTTATAAAGTACAGGCATACATCTTCTGGGATTCCCTAGTAACTCAGTTGGTAAAGAATCCTCCTGCAATTCAGGAGACCCCAGTTTGATTCCTGGGTCAGGAAGATTCACTGGAGAAGGGATAGGCTACCCACTCCAGTATTCTTGGGCTTCCCTGGTGGCTCAGCTGGTAAAGAATCCACCTGCAATGTGGGAAACCTGGGTTTGATCCCTGGGTTGGGAAGATACCCTGGAGAAATGAAAGGCTCCCTTCTCCAGTATTCATTCTGGCCTGGAGAACTCCATGGACTGTTTAGTCCCTGGGGTTGCAAAGAGTCGGACATGACTGAGTGACTTTCACTTTCACACATCTTCTAACTATTTGCATTCAAACCTATTTCTCTTACTACTTTATAAGCAACTTTAGAGGGAGATCATTGCTTATTATTGCTCCCTCTTTTTATTTTTGAAATTCCAAATGCCTAGTCCAGTGTTTTTCACGTAGAAGGCATCAAATGTATGATCCTATTGTAATGTTGTAATTTTAACAACATTTAGTGGATACTAAGGCTAGAAAAGAATTATTTTCTGGGGGAAATGAAGATAATTCACTATCCAATGATCATGGTTTTTCAAAATTGCCATAAATATTTGTAGATACAAAGACCATATCTCTGTCTTAATCTGATTAACCCATTAAGTAAATGTGGTAATTGATGTCCTATTAAATATATAATTTCCCTCGTGTCATTGACAATTTTTAACTGAAATCACATTAAGCATTTCCTATCTTTAGATAAAAAAGTAATCTGACATCCACGAGTACATGTAAAACTCTCTGCTCTTTCAGAGTTTTCCTCAGAAATGCAATTTTTGGTTAACATCACAAGTCTCAAAATGTGCTACGTGTTATGTTGCTAATATGCTATGTGATTTAATATATCTGAGAACAGAAGATAAAATGAAAGCTCATTCATTTTAAGAAATTTACTCAGGAAAATGAAGACCTAGGTTTGGTGTTAAAATTAACTCCTTTTCATCTGATTATTTCCCCATACTTCTATTATAGCTATAATATATACTCATTATATTAACAGGAAAATAGAAAAAACACCATGTATATAGTTGTGTGCATGCATGCTCAGTACTGTCCAACTCTTTTTGACCCCAAGCACTCTACACCTCCAGGCTTCTCTGTCCATGGAGCAAGAATCCTGGAGTGGGTTGCCATTTCCCACTCCAGGGGATCTTCCTGATCCAGGAATTGAACACTCATCTCTTGCATCTCCTGCAATGGCAGGCAGATTCCTTATCACTGCGCCACCTGGGAAGCCCATATATAGTAGAAAGGTATTAAATATAGAAAATATAAAAAATAAAATAGTTAAATTGGCCTTTGGCCCTACATACCATGTGAGTTCTTTCTCCCCTTAAACATGGGAGTATATAATTATTCTCTCTCTTGAACTGTGTAGATTAGAAATTCCTGATTCTATATAAAGTGAACTGTGCCCCCTCCCCCCAAACCACCAGAGGTAAAACCATTTAGGAAATGGTCATTTTAACTTAAAGCTCTTAAGAATGTGTTCAAGCTAATATCTAAGCAAACTATGTGGGACTTTACTGTTTTGTGAAAATAATAAAAGAAAACAATGCAATCTTATATACATCTGAGGTGAATGGCAATAAATGGACTTCATTACAATTATTCACTCTTGTAACCATGATTTTTGCCACATGATTTTATCGAACCATCTGTGTATGGAACTCAGTATTTGACTAGCTTTGGCCAATGAAATAAGATGGAAGTAAGTACCTTTCTACTAATTCTGTGCCACAGCCTCAAGGGACCTTGCGTGTCTCTACATGCTCTCTTGTATTTCTTCCATTGCCATAAGCATGTCCTGACTGGCTACTGGCAGAGCAGACACATGTGGAAGGAGATGAGTGCCCCAGTTTGCTGGCAAACACTCAAATATATGAGTCTTCTCAGCCAACACCAAATGGATCTCCTGTGCATGCCTATTCTTAATTGCTAACTTACAGACTCAGAAACTAAATAATATTCATGGATATATAACATAGAACTACTGTGAATGTTACACAACCTTGTTGTGATATATATATATATATATATATATATATATATATACTTTCAGTGTTACTGAGAAAGATTTGTAACATCCATTGCCATCCTGAAAAAGTGAAAGTGTTATTTTGCAACCCCGTGTACTTGCAAAATTTTCCAGGCTCCTCTGCCCATAGAATTCTCCAGGCAAGAAAATACTGGAGTGGGTGGACATTCCCTTCTCCAGGAAAGCTTCCTGACCCAGAGTTTGAACCCAGGTCTCCTGCAGTCCAGGCAGATTCTTTATCGTCTGAATCCTAGGGAACATTTAACAACTCACAGCAAAACTAAGTTACTCTGGAATGTTACAGTGGAGTAGATTATGTTTTTTTTTTTTTAACATATACTATTTCAGATGTCTTTCAAATGCACTTGCTCAGTGTAAAAATTGGAGATTCACTTATAGGATTTTTGTTGTAGATTCATAGGAACCCTGTTATCTAAGAGTTTAAAATCTATAGTAGGTGCCTTTTCTAGGCTTTCTTAAATTTTCTCTCTTCAAATTTTTTACTGAATATTAATTAAAAATCTGGGAAGATTATGTACTTCCATTTTTGCTCATATCTAAAGTGTTTTATCCCAAGGTGAAATTAGTATATTTCTTAATTTTAAGAGATAGAAAATATACAGTTCACTTTAAATTGTGAAAAAAATTGAAACTATATTAAAATAGTAATAAATACTTTATATGCTTATAAGTCAGCTTTACCTACTTAATTAAATAGAACAAGTCTAAAGAATCAATGTAGTTTGTCTAATAAAACTTTCAGAATTTAGCAGTCCTGCAAAATATACAAAATACTGGCATTTTAAGGAAGGAACATCAGTAGCATATGCTTTATCCTGAATGCACTTCTTTAGACATAAGTCAGAATATCCATTTCTAATATAAAACTTTGTGTGTGTATTTATATCAATATTACATGCTTATCATGTGTGTGTGTGTGTGTGACAAGAAGTCAGTCTAAGTTTTAAAAAATTTTGATTAACGGTGAAAGGATAATTTCATATAGTCAATATTTAAATAGATCATTTTGATTAGCATTGTAGAGTTTTAAAATCCGAGGTTAATCTACTTTATTAAAACTAAGAATAAGAGAGGGTTGTGCCTACAATTTGTGTAAAGTGGGAGCAGACTATGTGAATTTCAGTTTGTTCTCATCAATTTTAAGAAAGACATGTAAGATATTAGAATATAGACATCAATCCATTGAAAGTGTGCATGCTGACTCTTTATAAAATCTTTATATACTCCAGGACCCTGGGCTGAAGACCTCTGGTTGAGAAGACAAAAATAATATTACTGTAATCCTTTAAACCATACAGATATTCTGTAAGTTATCCAATTGAATGATTCTATACACAACTAATAGGGACAAAGGAGATGATTAGGAGCTCAAAAAGCAATCCAGGCCACTTAGTGCTAAGGAATTCAGAGAATGGAGATAAAAACAGGTAGAGGTGTAATATAGCACATTATGTACAAAGCAGCTTTTCATGCCAATGATCTGTGAATGCATTCCTAAGTGTTTAATAATTAAGAACATCTAACGGAAGCAGAAGATATTAAGAAGAGGTGGCAAGAATACACAGAAAAACTATACAAAAAAGATATTCATGACCCAGATAATGATGATGGTGTGATCACTCACATAGAGCCTGACATCCTGGAGTGTGAAGTCAAGTGGGCTTTAGGAAGCATCACTACCAACAAAGCTAGTGGAGGCGATGGAATTCCAGTTGGGCTATTTCAAATCCTAAAAGATGATGCTGTGAAAGTGCTGCACTCAATATTTGGAAAACAGCAGTGGCCATAGGACTGGAAAAGGTCAGTTTTCATTCCAATCCAATGTGAAAAAATGCTTAAACTACCACATAATTGCACTCATCTTACACGCTAGTAAAGCAGTACTCAAAATTCTCCAAGCCAGGCTTCAGCAATACGTGAACCGTGAACTTCCAGATGTTCAAGCTGGATTTAGAAAGGGCAGAAGAACAGAGATCAAATTGCCAACAGGAGTTGAATCATCGAAAAAGCGAAGAGTTCCAGAAAACATCTACTTCTTCTAAACTGACTATGCCAAAGCCATTGACTGTATGAATCACAATAAACTGTGGAAAATTCTGAAGGAGATGGGAATACCAGAAACCTGATCTGCCTCTTAAGAAATCTGTATGCAGTTCACGAAGCAACAGTTAGAACTGGACATGGAACAACAGACTGGTTCCAAATAGGAAAAGGAGTATGTCAAGGTTGTATATTGTCACCCTGTTTATTTAACTTATATGCAGAGTACATCATAAGAAATGCTGGGCTGGAAGAAGCACAAGCTGGAATCAAAATTGCTGTGAGAAATATCAATAACCTCAGATATGCAGACGACACCACCCTTATGGCAGAAAGTGAAGAGGAACTCAAAAGCCTCTTGATGAAAGTGAAAGAGGAGAGTGAAAAAGTTGGCTTAAAGCTCAACATTCAGAAAACCAAGATCATGGCATCTGGTCCCATCACTTCATGGGAAATAGATGGGGAAACAGTGGAAACAGTGTCAGACTTTATTTTTTGGGCCTCCAAAATCACTGCAGATGGTGATCACAGCCATGAAATTAAGAGACACTTACTCCTTGGAAGGAAAGTTATGACCAACCTAGATAGCATATTCAAAAGCAGAGACATTACTTTGCCAACAAAGGTCTGTCTAGTCAAGGCTATGGTTTTTCCAGTGGTCATGTATGGATGCGAGAGTTGGACTGTGAAGAAAGCTGAGTGCCAAAGAATTGATGCTTTTGAACTGTGGTGTTGGAGAAGACTCTTGACATTCCCTTGAACTGCAAGGAGATCCAACCAGTCCATCCTAAAGGAGATCAGTCCTAGGTGTTCATTGGAAGGACTGATGCCGAAGCTGAAACTCCAGTACTTTGGCCACCTCATGCGAAGAGTTGACTCATTGGAAAAGACTCTGATGCTGGGAGGGATTGGGGGCAGGAGGAGAAGGGGACGACAGAGGATGAGATGGCTGGATGGCATCACCATCTCGATGGACATGAGTTTGGGTAAACTCTGAGAGTTGGTGATGGACAGGGAGGCCTGGCATGCTGCAGTTCATGGGGTCGCAAAGTGTTGGACACGACTGAGCAACTGAACAGAGAATATTCTCTATAGTTCAGTCACTCAGTCATGTCTGACAGCTGGTGACCCCGTGGACTGCAGCATGCCACGCTTCTCTGTCCATCACAGACTCCCAGAGCTTGCTCAAACTCATGTCCATCGAGTCATTGATGCCATCGAACCATCTCATCCTCTGTCGTCACCTTCTCCTCCTGCCTTCATTCTTTCCCAGAAACAGGGTCTTTTCAAATGAGTCAGTTCTTCACATCAGGTGGCCGGACTATTGGAGTTTCAGCTTCAACATCAGTCCTTTCAAAGTATATTCAGGACTGATTTCCATTAGGATTGACTGGTTTGATCTCTTTGCAGTCCAAGGGACTCTCAGGAGTCTTCTCCAAAGCATCAATTCTTTGGCACTCAGCTTTCTTTATAGTCCAATTCTCACATCCATACATGACCACTGGAAAAACCATAGCTTTGAGAAGATGGACCTTTGTTGGCAAAGTAATGCCTCCGTTTTTTAATATGCTGTCTTCCTTGGTCATAGCTTTTCTTCCAAGGAGCAAATATCTTTTAATTTCATGGCTCCAGTCACCATCTGCAGTGATTTTGAAGCCCCCCCAAAAATAGTCTCCCACTGTTTCCACTGTTTCCCCATCTATTTCCCATGAAGAGATGGGACCTGATGTCATATATTAGTTTTTTGAATATTGAGTTTTAAGCCAACTTTTTCACTCTCCTCTTTCAGTTTAATCAAGAGGCTCTTTAGCTCCTCTTTGGTTTCTGCCATAAGGGTGGTGAAATCTGCGTATCTGAGGTTATTGATATTTTTCCTGTCAATCTTGAATCCAGCTTGTGCTTCATCCAGCCTGGTGTACTCTGCATAGACATTAAATAAACAGGGTGAAAATATACAGCCTTTATGTACTCTTTTCCCAGTTTAGAACCAGTCTGTTTTTCCATGTACTGTTCTAACTGTTGCTTCCCAACTTGCATACAGATTTCTCAGGAGGCAGGTCAGGTGGTCTGGTATTCCCATCTCTTTCAGAATTTTCCACAGTTTATTGTGATCCACACAGTCAAAGGCTTTAGCATAGTCAATAAAGCAGAAGTAAATATTTTTCTGGGACTCTCTTGCTTTTTCCATGATCCAGTGGGTGTTGGCAATTTGATCTCTGGTTCCTCTGCCTTTTCTAAAACCAGCTTGAACATTTGGAAGTTCACGGTTCATGTACTATTGAAACCTGGCTTGGAGAATTTTAAGCATTACTTTGCTAGGGTGTGAGATGAGTGCAATTGTGCAGTAGTTTGAACTTTCTTTGGCATTGCCTTTCTTTGGGATTGGAATGAAAAGTGACACTTTCCAGTCTGTGGCCACTGCTGAGTTTTCCAAATTTGGTGGCATGTTGCATGCAGCACTTTCACAGCATCATCTTTTAGGATTTGAAATACCTCAGCTGGAATTCTATCTCCTCCACTAGCTTTGTTGGTAGTGATGCTTCCTAAGGCCCACCTGACTTCACATTCCAGGATGTCTGGCTCTAGGTGAGTGATCACACCATCGTGATTATCGGGGTCATGAAGTTCTTTTTTGCACAGTTCTTCTGTGTATTCTTGCCACCTCTTCTTAATATCTTATGCTTCTATTAGGTCCATACTATTTCTGTCCTTTATTGAGCCCATCTTTGCATGGTATCTCTAATTTTTTTAAGAGAGCTCTAGTCTTTCCCATTCTATTGCTTTCCTCTGTTTCTCTTTACTGATCACTGAGGAAGGCTTTCTTATCTCTCCTTGCTATTCTTTGGAACTCTGCATTCAGATGCTTATATCTTTCCTTTTCTCCTTTGCCTTTCTTTTCTCTTTTTTCAATGTTATTTGAAAGGCCTCCTTAGACAGCCATTTTGTTTTTTTCATTTCTTTTTCTTGGGGATGGTCTTGCTCCCTGTCTCCTGTACAATGTCATGAACCTCCATCTATAGTTCCTCAGGCACTCTGCCTATCAGATCTAGTCCTTTAAATTTATTTCTCACTTCCACTGTATAATCACAAGGGATTTGATTTAGGTCATACTGAATGGTCTAGTGGTTTCCCCTACTTTCTTTAATTTCAGTCTGAATTTACCAATAAGGAGTTCGTGATCTGAGCCACGGTCAGCTTCCAGTCCTGTTTTTGCTTGCTCAATACAGCTTCTCCATCTTTGCCCACAAAGAATATAATCAATCTGATTTTGGTATTGATCATTTAGTGACGTCCATATGTAGAGTCTTCTCTTGTGTTGTTGGAAGTGGGTGTTTGCTATGACCATGTGTTCCCTTGGCAAAAGTCTGTTAGGCTTTGCCCTGCTTTGTTTTGTACTCCAAGGCCAAATGTGTCTGTTATTCCAGGTATCTCTCGACTTCATACTTTTGCAATCCAGTCCCATATGATGAAAAGGGGATGCTTAAAAATGTTAAAATTATAATCTATCTAAATACTGAGTGTTTTTTTTTTTTGTCAAATCTTTACAATAAAAATGAACACAATTACACAATATACTAAATATATTTCAGGAGGTACATTTGTGAAAAACATTTAAGTGCTTTTTGTAATATCTGGGGTTTATTTTGCTATTCTATTTAGGTTGCACTAAATTACCTTCTACTGAGTGGTTGTATATATATTTTATGGTCAATAATGTAATTATACCACTTTTATTTTGGAAATTTTAGTAAATTTCTCAAGTTCTGCTTATATGAACACAGTTTTAATGTGATTTATAAATGAAAACATCATTATTGAGGAGCACTTTGTGAACTTTATATAATTACCTTGCACTTCCCTGGCTTCATTTAAACTGTAATATGAAATAAAGAGAAGCCTTGAAATATCATATTAATAATGATTCACTTATTTCATTGCATTTATGCTTACAACATTTTGAAGCTGCATTATTTATCTTAACATTATTTTAAATAACTCAAAAATCAATTCTAATCTTCAATGCCTTGTGCTCCTACTCACAGCATTATTGGCAGTGTGTTTTGATGCTGCTCTAAGAATGCAAAATTGCTAGATTACAGAATATCTAGTAGAGAACACTGAAAAAATAATCTTTGTCTTAGTCTGGTCAACCTTATATTTGTTCCTGTATCATCTGTTCATCAAGAAGAAAATAATCATTTAATCATTCAGTTATTCATTTAACAAATATTTTTTGAGTTGCCCACCATGTAAAAGACACTGATTTAAGCTGAAATATGTAAGTCCTTGTTTTCATGGAGCTTATAGTTTAGTGATGGATACAGATAAACAGAATCAGGGACAATGCAGTCTTATATATTCCATGATTTGGAAAAATGCCTTTCTGTATTTAAATAGATGGTTAATCTCCCATCACTCAGAGCTATTGGCATTACCTTTATTTTTCATTACCATTAGTTTCAGAATTCCTGCTCCCATAACTTCTTCATCAATTGAATAGTTACTGGAGGAATGTCACAACAGACCTAGGACATAGAGGAGAATAATGAACTATAGACAATTTTGTAATAGTCTCTAAAGCATTCACTCTTACCTCAAACACTGAAATGCAAATCAGCCACATATCTATTCATTTTCTCTGCCAAAACAGCATTTTCCTAAGGATTATCATATCTCCATTGCAACATTTCACAAGGAGCTGATATCATGTAATATCTCTAAGTAACTTCCAAAACTTCATACCATGCAGAGAATAACTTACCCATGGTGATATTCAGAATAGTGTCAACTTCGTGATCTGGTGCATGCAAATGTAACTTTCAAGTTAAATTTCACATTGAGAGTAGTTGGGAAATTTGTTGCTATGCAATCTAAAGATATCAAATTTTATACACTGCCAACTTTCTGTGTTATTGGGGAGGAAATGTTTTCTAATCCTATCCATAAACTACAGCATGTAGTCCATATGCAGTATATTAACAGAATGGACTCTTACATTGGATGAGGATGGCAATTAGCTATTATGATTTGACTTAGGATATTAGATGGTTTTATACTTCCTGAATGTATATACCTTACTCTCCTACAACCAGATTTGGTAGAATCTATTGCAGCAATTTTTACATTGATGCCATGCAAAATAGTAGTCTGTTCTATGCTAAATGATATTCAGTGCTATGGAAATGATATTTTGGAAATTTATTTCACAAGAGGTAGAAATTTTACATATATTTGCTTTGTATTATAAGTGATACAGATATCTTTTTTCACATAATGCCTTATAATTGCGTTTTTCTTTCTGGTATCTATTTAGAGGAGTTCTTAATTTGATGGTGTCAAAATGTTCAATCTTTGTTTCTATGGTTACATTTTATGTATCTTGTTATCTTCCCATTACCAAAATAAAGCAGAAAAACCTCTGTATTTTCATTAAAATATTTCCTTTCTTATTTGTGAATTTACATATTAACATAAAGTTTCATAAATGACATTTCCTAGGCCTTTGGTTTTATTTTTTCTATCCACAGTTATTTGTCCCATCAACACATTAAAAAAAATCATTCCTTCTCCACTTGTAATGAATGATTCTTCTGTCTTCTATCAAGCTTTTATATATTTTTTCTTAGCTTCCTATTCTGTGATATTTATTTGTTTCTCCATTACTATATCAGGATCATTGCACATCTTTTTATATGGAGGTAATCCTTTATTAACTGCATAAATAATTATATAATATTGCTCTAGTAATTTCTATGACATCTAAATTTTAAGCCTAATGCAATAGTCTTTGACCAGTTTTAAAACTGAAGTATATTTATTATATTAAGTATATAGATGCGATTCAGTACTTTTACAATTTAAACTCCATTAAATGTTATTACAAGGTAAATGGGTATTATTCTCTGTGCTACACAATATATCCTTGTTGTTTATCTATCTTATACGTAGTAGCCTGTACATCTTAATCCCATAAAACTAATATGCCCCTCCTCCCTATCCTCTCCCCATTGGTAACAGTTAATTTGACTTCTGTATCTGTGAGTCTGTTTCTGTTTTGCTATCTTTTTTTGTTTGTATTGTTTTCAGATTCCACACATGTGTGATAATACATACAGTATTTGTCTTTCTCTGTCTGACTTCTTTCATTAGGCAAACACTGTGTGTCAATCCACATTGCTGCAAGTGGCAGAATTTTGACCTTTTTATGGCTTCCTGGTGGCTCAGATGGTAAAGCGTCTGTCTACAGTGTGGGAGACCTGGGTTCGATCCCTGGGTCGGGAAGATTCCCTGGAGAAGGAAATGGCAACCCACTCCAGTACTCTTGTCTAGAAAATCCCATGGATGGAGGAGCCTGGTGCAGGCTACTGTCCATGGGGTTGCAAAGAGTCGGACACGACTGAGTGACCTCACTTACTTACTTACTTACTTATGGCTGAGTAATGTTCCAGTGTGTGTGTGTGTCTCTGTGTGTGTGTATGTATATATATAAAAATATAAATACTATGTATATATAATATATTACATCTTCTTTAGTATTTAGTCCCTTGATATTTAAAACATTATTGACAAGTATACCCTTCAGTTCAGTTCAGTCGCTCAGTTGTGTCCAACTCTTTGCAACCCCATGAATCACAACACACCATGCCTCCCTGTCCATCAGAAGCTCTCAGAGTTTACTCAAATTCATGTCCATTGAGTCGGTGATGCCATCTAGCCATCTTATCCTCTGTCATCCCCTTCTCCTCCTGCCCCTAATTCCTCCCAGCATCACGGTCTTTTCCAATGAGTGAACTCTTCGCATCAGGTGGCCAATGTATTGGAGTTTCAGCTTCAGCATCAGTCCTTCCAATGAACACCCAGGACTGATCTCCTTTAGGATGGACTGGTTGAATCTCCTTGCAGTCCAAGGGACTCTCAAGAGTCTTCTCCAACACCACAGTTCAAAAGCATCAATTCTCTGGCACTCAGCTTTCTTTATAGTTCAACTCTCATATCCATCCATGACCACTGGAAAAACCATAGCCTTGACTAGACAGACGTTTGTTGGCAAAGTAATGTCTCTGCTTTTTGATATGCTATCTAGGTTGGTCATAACTTTTCTTCCAAGGAGTAAGCGTCTTTTAATTTCATGGCTGCAATCACCATCTGCAGTGATTTTGGAGCCCCCAAAAATAAAGTCTGACACTGTTTCCACTGTTTCCCCATCTATTTCCCATGAAGTGATGGGACTGGATGCCATGATCTTCGTTTTCTGAATGTTGAGCTTTAAGCCAACTTTTCCACTCTCCTCTTTTCACTTTCATCAAGAGGCTTTTGAGTTCCTCTTCAGTTTCTGCCATAAGGGTGGTGTCATCTGCATATCTGAGGTTATTGATATTTCTCCCGGCAATCTTGATTCCAGCTTGTGCTTCATCCAGCCCAGTGTTTCTCATGATGTACTCTGCATAGAAGTTAAATAAGCAGGGTGACAATATATACCCTTGACGTACTCCTTTTCCTATTTGGAACCAGTCTGTTGTTCCATGTCCAGTTCTAACTGTTGCTTCCTGATCCGCATACAGGTTTCTCAAGAGGCAGGTCAGGTGCTCTGGTATTCCCATCTCTTTCAGAATTTTCCACAATTTATTGTGATCCACACAGTGAAAGGCATTGGCATAGTCAATAAAGCAGAAATAGATGTTTTTCTGGAACTTTCTTGCTTTTTCGATGATCCAGCGGATGTTGGCAATTTGATCTCTGGTTCCTCTGCCTTTTCTAAAACCAGCTTGAACATCTGGAAGTTCACGGTTCACTTATTGCTGAAGCCTGGCTTGGAGAATTTTGAGTATTACTTTACTAGTGTGTGAGATAAGTGCAATTGTGTGGTAGTTTGAACATTCTTTGGCATTGCCTTTCTTTGGGATTGGAATGAAAACTGCCCTTTTCCAGTCCTGGGGCCACTGCTGAGTTTTCCAAATTTGGTGGCATATTGAGTGCAGCATTTTCATAGCATCATCTTTCAGGATTTGAAATAGCTCAACTGGAATTCCATCACCTCCACTAGCTTTGTTCATAGTGATGCTTTCTAAGACTCACTTAACTTCACATTCCAGGATGTCTGGCTCTAGGTGAGTGATCATACCATCATGATTATCTTGGTCATGAAGATCTTTTTTGTACAGTTCTTCTGTGTATTCTTGCCACTTCTTCTTAATATCTTCTGCTTCTGTTAGGTCCATACCATTTCTGTCCTTTATGGAGCCCATCTTTGCATGAAATGTTCCCTTGGTATCTCTAATTTTCTTGAAGAGATCTCTAGTCTTTCCCATTCTGTTGTTTTCCTCTATTTCTTTGCATTGATCGCTGAGGAAGGCTTTCTTATCTCTTCTTGCTATTCTTTGGAACTCTGCATTCAGATGCTTATATCTTTCCTTTTCTCCTTTGCTTTTCACTTCTGTTCTTTTCACAGCTATTTGTAAGGCCTCCCCAAACAGCCATTTTGCCTTTTTGCATTTCTTTTCCATGGGGATGGTCTTGATCCCTGTCTCCTGTTCAGTGTCACGAACCTCCATTCATAGTTCATCAGGCATTCTGTCTATCAGATGTAGTCCCTTAAATCTTTCTCACTTCCACTGTGTTGTCATAAGGGATTTGTTTTAGGTCATACCTGAATGGACTAGTGGTTTTCCCTACTTTCTTCAGTTTCAGTCTGAATTTGGCAAAAAGGAGTTCATGATCTGAACTACATCAGCTCCCAGTCTTGTTTTTGCTGACTGTATAGAGCTTCTCCATCTCTGCTGCAAAGAATATAATCAATCTGATTTTGGTGTTGACCATCTGGTCATGTCCATGTGTAAAGTCTTCTCTTGTGTTGTTGGAAGAGGGTGTTTGCTATGACCAGTGTGTTCTCCTGGCAAAACTCTATTAGCCTTTCCCCTGCTTCATTCTGTATTCCAAGGCCAAATTTGCCCATTACCCCAGGTGTTTCTTGACTTTCTACTTTTGCATTCCAGTCCCCTATAATGAAAAGGACATCTTTTTGGGGTGTTAGTTCTAAAAGGTCTTGTAGGTCTTCATAGAACCATTATCAGATCAGATGAGTCGCTCAGTCGTGTCTGGCTCTTTTCAACCCCATGAATCGCAGCACGCCAGGCCTCCCTGTCCATCACCAACTCCCGGAGTTCACTCAGACTCACGTCCATCGAGTCAGTGATGCCATCCAACCATCTCATCCTCTGTCGTCCCCTTCTCCTCTTGTCCCCAGTCCCTCCCAGCATCAGAGTCTTTTCCCATGAGTCAACACTTCACATGAGGTGGCCAAAGTACTGAAGTTTCAGCTTCAGCATCATTCCCTCCAAAGAAATCCCAGGGCTGATCTCCTTCAGAATGGACTGGTTGGATCTCCTTGCAGTCCAAGGGACTCTCAAGAGTCTTCTCCAACACCGCAGTTCAAAAGCATCAATTCTTCGGTGCTCAGTTTTCTTCACAGTCCAACTCTCACATCCATACATGACCACTGGAAAAACCATAGCCTTGACTAGACGAACCTTTGTTGGCAAAGTAATGTCTTTGCTTTTGAATATGCTATCTAGGTTGGTCATAACTTTCCTTCCAAGGAGTAAGCGTCTTTTAATTTCATGACTGCAGTCACCATCTGCAGTGATTTTGGAGCCCAAAAAAATAAAGTCTGACACTGTTTCCACTGTTTCCCCATCTATTTCCCATGAAGTGATGGGACTGGATGCCATGATCTTCATTTTCTGAATGTTGAGCTTTAAGCCAACTTTTTCACTCTCCTCTTTCACTTTCATCAAGAGGCTTTTTATTTTCTCTTCACTTTCTGCCATAAGGGTGGTGTCATCTGCATATCTGAGGTGATTGATATTTCTCCCAGCAATCTTGATTCCAGCCCTATACCCTTATGTATAGCCTTATGCCCATTTAATTACTTGTTTTTAGTTGTTTTTGTAGTTTGTTTTTTGTAGTTTGTTTGTCATTTGTAGTTTTGTACTTTGTTTATATTCTTTATTTCTTCCCTGTGGTCTGATGATTTTCTCTGTAGTATGATTGGATTCATTTCTCTTTGGTTTTTGTGTATACATTATAGACTTTTGATTTGTAGTTACTATGGGGTTCACATAAGTTGACCCATAGTGGTGTCTACTTGTTTTAAACTGGTAATCATTTAACTCAAACACATTCAAAACTACACTTCTTTACTCTCCTCCTTTACATTTTGTGCTTTTAATGTCAGATTTTACATATTCATGCTTACCCCTTAACTGTTTATTATAGTTATAATTACTGTGATTATATTGTCTTTAGTCTTTGTATTTGCTTCTTTAAGTGGTTGATACTTAAGTATATACGACCTTTCCTATTGCAATTGTCTCTTTCTTATGATTCTTACTTCTTTCCACTTAAATAAAACCCTTTAACATTCTTTTAAGGCTTAATTTTGATGAATTCTTTTACAGTTTTTGATGTTGAGGATTTGTCTCACCTACTGAACTGATAGTCCCACTGACTAGAGTATCCCAGGTTGCAGGTTTTTGTCTTCCAGCCTTTTGAATGTGCCATGCTACTCACATCTAGAATGCAGTTTCTATAGTGAAATCAGCTGATACCTTATGGGGATTTCCTTGTATATAACTATTTCTATTTCTCTTGCCTCCTTTAGAATTTTCTCTTTATTTTACCTTTTGTCATTTTAATTATGAAATTTCTTGGTGTAGATCTCTTTGGGTTCATCTTGTTTGGGACCTTCTGTGCTTCCTGTACTTGGATATCTGTTTCTTTCTTCAGGTCTGGAAAAGTTTCAGGCATATTTCCTCAAATACTTTTTTTGATCCCTTTCTCTCTCTTCTCATACTGTGACATCTATGATGTGAATGTTCATATGCTTAAAATTATTGCAGAGATCTCTTAAATTGTTTTTTTTTTTTAATTTGCTTTTCTTTTTGCATTTCTGATTGGAAGATTTCCATTCTATTTTTCAGCTCACTTACGCTTTCTTCTGTATCACCTAGTTTGTTATTCATCTTAGTCTCTAGAGTGTGTATAGTGCTTTTTTTTTTTTTTAATTTCAGCTATTTAATTCTTTTATGATTAGGTCCATGTAGCATTTTCTAGTTTCTTGTAAAAGTGTTTGCTGTGTATATAAATTCTTTTCCCTAATTAACATTTTTATTACCAGCTCTTTGAATTCTGTTAAACTGTTTATGTCTATTTTATTTATTTTTTTCAGGCGTTTTCACTTGCTGTTCAGTTGAGAGTAGTTTCTCTGCGTTTTCATTTTGCTTCATTTTCTCTGCCTCTATGAATTTAGGTGAAATCGTTACCTATTGTGGTATTGAAAGGGTGCTTGTGAGGGAACACCCCTGTACAAGCGATGTGTGCCCCGTGCCTGTGGTGAGAGAGCTAGATTTAACATGGACACAAGTAACATCTTTCCGAGTGTGCAGACAGCCATCCCCTTGGTAGGGGGTGGTGCTACAGACAGAGGTGCCAGAGCTGGCACTTGGTATGATGAGGCCTTCCTGTCTGCTCTGCAGCCTTCCCTGGGCTATCAGACCTAGGGTCTAAACCCACGTGGATGGCCCAGAAACCCTGATGGCCAGGGCTGAGCTGCCTCTGTTGCCTTTACGCGTGTTTTTTCTCTCCCTGCATGGGACACTTGTTTCAGTGTCACTTGTCCCTGGGACACTTGTCCCAGAGGAGTGAAGAAGCAAGTGAGGCCTATGTAGGCTCTTTGCTCATGTCGGTTTCAAAATTTCAACAACTTGCCTCTGCAGGCACCTGTGACTCTGCTTGGACACACCCCCGGGGTATGTTTCCTTTGCTCCTCATAGTCGATTATTGCCAGTGACCTCTGCCGCCCCCACCCTGCTGTGGAAAATCTCTGCTGGGCAGGCGGGGCATGCCTGGCTTCTCAACAAGTACTGGGGGTGATGTGTGGTAGAGCTGCCACTCTTGGGGATCCAGGATGCTTTGAGGAGCTGCATGAGTAGATGCCAGCAATGGCTGCCACAAACACAACCCCCCAAAGGACCCCATCAGCTCTGTATCCCACAGTCCAGTCTTTTCCCCGGTCATGGCCACCCCACTTCCAGTGCTGCGCTGTGATGGACTGAGCAGAGTCAGACAGTTTGCTAGGACTGCACTGGGGTGCTTGATGAGACAGTTGCAGAAAAGTCAACAGATCTCTCTCAACCCTTCCTTGGGTACAAACCAGCACAAACACTCCTCTGAGTGGAGTTCAGACTTCCCACAGCCCTTCTATTAGTCCCGATCTGTGGCTTGAACTGCTGTTCCCCAGGATGCAGTCCTCCTGTGTAATCTCACTTTTCCTGAGTCCCTTCCCAGGGGTACATGTCCCCACCTGATTTCCTTCTGTTCCTACCCAATTACCTGTGTAACTTTCTTATAGCCTTGGTTGTACAAGCCTTGTCTGTCTGCCAGTTTCCAGTTAGTTTTCAGTAAGAATTGTTTCCATCGAGATGTATTTTTGATGTGTTCATGAGATGAGGTGAGCTCCGAGTCCTCTTACTCCACCATCTTGATCCAAATCTCCACATAATGTCTTGTTGTTGTTTAATTGCTAAATTGTGACCCCAAGGACTGTAGCCCACCAAGCTCCTCTGTCCATAGAATTTCCCAGGCAAGAATATTGGAATGGGTTGCCATTTCTTTCTTCAGAAGATCTTTTTTAACCCAGGGATCAAATTTGTGTCTCCCGCTTTGGCAGGCAGATTCTTTACCACTGAGTCACCTGGGAAGCACCACATACAGTCTTACTGTCTTTTTTGTAAGATCTTTATTTTTTCTAGGTTAAATAGATTCTCTTCCAATTTCTCTAAAATGTATTGAATATTTTTTGACATTTGAGTTTCCATGTAATTTTAGTTTAACATGTCAAGTCAATGAAAATTTTGTTGGAATGTTGGTTGGAATTACAGTGACTTTTCATGTGAATTGAGAAATATTGACATCTTTATAAATTAGTGCAATATATCTAAAATGTTTTATACCTTCATATCTTTGAATTAAAAATTTTATAATTTTCTTCTTTTTTACTTTTGCACATTTATTCTCACAAAAATGCCTTATGTTCTTTGTTGCTATTTTAAATGGTGGTATATAATACTATTTTAATTCCTAGAAACTGTATTTTCTATTACTAGTATAAACATAGGCTATATTTTGTTTATGGATCTTATCTTACAGATAAGAACACAAGTCATGTCTCTTAATTTCTTATAATTTTATAGATTATTTAGTTTTCCAAATAGACAATTTTACCATCTACAAATATTAACAATTTTGTTTTTTCATTCTAATTTTCACCTTTTATTTGTTTTACTTATCAAACTATAGTGGCTTGAATGGTGTAATTTTGAAGAGAAGTGAAAGGAGTGTGATTTTATTAGAATTGTACTTCCTTTTTTTGGTTAGTATTTAAAAACTAATCTATGCTTTCAACTGAAACGAATATACTTTTATTCATTTGAACTACTAAAATCCAAAAAGAAGTATTTGGATTTATTTCTATTTTATGATTTGGGGGTTATATTTTAGCTTTGTTTGTTTCTATATTTTTAGAATTAGGTTTTTCTTGTTGCTATATGTACAATTCCACTTTTCTCTTTTAGTGATTTGAAAGATATATGTTCCATTTCTACATTTTCCCATTAATTTTTAACATGCAAACTTAAGCATCTAAAATCAAGTAATATTGTTGCATTAATTTGAAATTAATTGTGCTTTAATTATGATCACCTATTGTTATTAACTTTTTAGTTTTATCTTTTTATTCTATAAATCAAATAATATTATTAATATGTACAGAAAAAGTTTGCTTCAGTTTAACTTCATGATTGCATTCTTAAAATTTGTTCATCATTTTTGCTTTCCACAACTTTATTTTTGAAGTTCATTCTTAGGAAGTTTTCTTAGTGACAGCTTTTTGATAATAATCTTCCTGTTTTACATGTTTTTATTTCACAACCTTCCTTCTAAAATAGTTTACTTGGCATAAAGATATTGAAGAATTTGCCCCTGGCTTCACCTGTTGCTCTGGAGATGCTTCATGTGTCATGGTAGTTCCTTTGAAGTAATCTACCTTCCTACCCCACCCCCCCACCCCCCATATCTACTTTATCTTCTCTATGTGTTGTTTTTCAACTTGACTGCAAATGGTCTGGGTTTATTTTTATTTTCTGTTTGGATTTCTTGGATTTCCAAAACCTAAAAATCTTTGCAGTTGAATCTATTCTGAATAATTCTCAGCCATTTTCTCTCTCAGGCTATTTTTTCCATGGTTCACTCTCTACTCCATGATTTCATCCAAGAATTCTGAAATATGTTCATATTTTTATCCTATGTTGTATCCAGCCTATTAATATTTCCTTAGAATTTTAATTTCTATTTTCATTTTTTAAAAATCCTGATAATTGCTTTTCTGCTTGCATATTGCATTTTCTCTTCTATTTCCTTAAACATATGAAACACATTTAACATGTTCTACCTGATTATTTTATAAGCTGAATTAGGATTAGTTCATTTATTTGAAATATCTACTGTTTATTACTTTTTTTGACTGGCGTTTGCTAGGAATTTTCCCTTTGGATTTTCAAGTGTGTTCAATTGTGTTAAAGCTCCCTTCATTAGTGCTCCATGACTGCATGAGGCATGCAGTATATAGCCTTCTTCTATGGAGGGTTTGTGTTATGCCTCTTCCACTCATCTAACAAGATGATAATACTTTAAATTCTTTCTTTTGAAATTGGAATTATTTTAAAGGATTCAGGCCACGCAGATAATCTGATTTTTCTTCCCCATAAGAAAGCATCCTTATGGATCTAATCTCAGAAGAGGCATTTATTTTTCTTTTCCTCCAACAAAACTAAGACTGAGAAAGAAAATTCTCTCTTCAGTCTGGCATTGCTGGGTAGATTTTTCCACACCCTACCTTCACGTGGAGTATTTTCCGTTGTGACTTTGTACATTATGTGAGACACAGAATATTTCAAAATCCTTCCAGCTTTCTGGATATCTTCAGGATATGCGTCAAAGGCATTGTTGGCTTTTATCCTCTGTTCTTTATATTCCCAGCCTTAGAGAAATCCTGTTACATTTTTGGGGTCTTGTCCCATCATTTACATTGACTTCATTTTGTTTTTTGTAGCAAGTTTATCTGTGTTTTAGCTAAAAAATTTAGGATGTCTAGCCCCATGTATCCTAATATGGAAGTTCATTTGTCTCTATATTTTAATTATATTTAGCATGGTTAGCTTTGTTCAGATCTTATATTGGTGATAACTAGGGTCAACTAGTTCTCATAACTTGTTTACTTTGTTCAGACTCTATATCTAAAGGCCTACTTTGGAGGAGGATTGTTGACACTCTATGGACAGGCTGCTAGGTTGACTGATTACAATTACACTGGGGGAAAAGAGAACTTAATTAGAGGACTTCCCTGGTGGCTCAGACGGTAAAGTGTCTGTCTACAATGCGGGAGACCCAGGTTCGATCGCTGGGTCGGGAAGATCCCCTGGAGAAGGAAATGGCAATCCACTCCAGTACTCTTGCCTATTTGGAGGAGGATTGTTGACACTCTATGGACAGGCTGCTAGGTTAACAATTAAACTGGGGAAAAAGAGGACTTAATTACAGCCACATGCATAGGCTAGTAGAGCAAGTTGACCTTGTTGTCTCACGTACTTTTTAAACATCTGGCACCAGATTTCATTCAACCTTCTGGAGAGTAAGTCCTATTTTAATGTGAAGATCTTTGAGTTTTTGATACATTTTCATTTTAGCATGGAACTGTTGTATGCTTAATTAGAAGGCAATATACTAAATATCAATTTTCTTCATTTTTAATGAACATTTTGTTTTAGAATTGTTTTGGACATACAGAAAAGTTGCAAAGATAATATAGAAAGTTTTCATATATTCCACAACTAACTTCCTCTCCTGTTAACATCTTATACTAGTAAGGAGAATCTGTTACAACATAAGAACCAATGCAGGTTAAGTAGAAGTCCACATTTTATTCAAATTTACCAAATGTCTGCTATTCTAGGATCTTATCATATCACATTTAATCTTCATGTCTCTTTAAGATCTTAGTAGCTGTTACAGTTTCTTAAGCTTTTTCTCATTGTGAGTGACCTTGACAATTTTGAGGAGTACTAGTCAGGTATTTTATCGAACACTCCTTATTTGTCATTTTCCTGATGCTTTTCTCATGGTTGTATATGTGCTGTGTTATAGACTGGGGGGAAGCCCACAGAGATAAGGTACCCTTCTCATTACAATCATATCATGATACGTACTTGTCATTGTGACTTATCTTTTCCCCCTTTCTCATACTGTACTCTTCCCCTGAAACTTTCTACTGCACTGTCCACACATAGGGAGGGGGAAATTATCCTTCACTTTTTTGAGTTCAGAATATCTGCATAAAATATCAATATTTGGGATTTCTCTGCACTGATTTCTGTTTGTTCTCCACAGGAGCTCTATTATTTGACTTTTTAGGGCGACTCATGTATTTTTACTACACAATAATAATATTATTATTAACAATATTATTGTATTTATTAATATGCTTATAATTAATTATGATTATTGATATTAATAACCCATTGGCTTTAACCTATTAGCACAAAGATGGTTTTAGCCTTCTCTTCTGGTTTGTCTCTATCCTTGCTTCCAATAGTGAGGAACCAAGCTCTAATCATCTTCAGTTTATTTACTTCAATTTTAAGTTTCAGGCTAAAATGTGCAGTGGTTTCAGAATTGTTAAATTGTTCTCCCGTGGGGCACAACTTTATCAATTAGAGTCAAGCCCTTATGTACACTCCTTTTGTTTTGGTCTTATCGTTACTACTTATTTCCAAAAATATATGGGTCACTACATTCCCCAGTCCCCCTCAGTGAAATTATTTCATTCATTTGAAATATGGTTAGCTACTTCTGTAACATTCTGTATTCTATCTTGGATTTCCCTGCTCTCCTAAATCATTTTTAAAATATTTTCACACATATGGCTTTATTCTTTGCACTGTAAAGTTCTACGTTCACTGTAAAGTATCAACAGATGATGGCTTCACTGCTCTGAAGCATCCTCTATACTTCACCTATTCACACCTCCATCTTCCCAAAGCCCTTAGGAACCATTGACCTCTTTACCATTTCTAGGGTTTTGTTTTTTCCAGTATGTCAGCTAAATTGCATGCTGCAGTATGTAACTTTTCCAGACTGACTAATTTCACTTAGCAATACACATGTAAGAATCATCTGTATATTTGCATGGATTTTTAACCATTCCTTTCTTCACTGAATACTTTCCCATTGTATGTATGACTTAAACCACATTTGTGTAAGGATTCACCTCTTAAAAGATGTTTGTGTCTGATTTTTGGCAATTATGAGTAAATGAGTGCTAAATATTTATGTACATGTTTTTTCTGTATACATAGATTTTAAAGCCGGTTACATAAATTCCTTGGAGCCCAGTCCCTGGATGATATTATGGGACTACATTTAGCTTTGTAATCAATTGCTTATCTGTATCTAAAGTGGTTGTATCATTTTGCATTCCCAAAGCAATGAACAAGAGTTTCTGTAGCTCTGTATTATTGACAGCATTTGGTATGATCAAATTTTTGAAATTCAGCCATTATAATGTTTAGTCAAATCTCATTGCTATTTTAATTTGCAATATCAGTGACAAATTACATTGAATATCTTATCATGTTTATTGACCACTAGCGTACATGTTGAGATCAACTGCTTATAACATGTTGAGGTTATTTTCAGATTTTCTGCCCATTTTTAAATGAATTTTTGCTTTTTATTAGTTGAAATATTGTTGATTTACAATATTGTCTTAGTTTCAGGTGTATAGCAAAGTGATATGTATTTTTCCAGATTATTTTCCATTATAAGCTATTGTAAGATATTGACTATTTTCTCCTGTGTAACATAGAACATCCTTGTTGCTTACCTATTTTATATATAGTAATATATATATGCTATTATTGCATATCCTAATTTATTTTTCTCCCTTCCTTTTCCTCTTTGGTAGCCATAAGCTTTTTCTATGTCTGTGAGTCCATTTCTATTTTGTAAATGGATATATTTGTATTATTTTTAGACACCATAGATAAGTGATATTATATAATATTTATTTTTCTCTGATTTACTTAGCTTAGTATGGTATTCTCCAGGTCCATCCATGTTGCTACAAATGGCAACGTTTCATTTTTATTTAGGGATGAGTAATATTCCATTATAACAACACATCCTCTCTGTCATCCATATGTTGATGGCCAGTTTGTTTCCACATTTTGACTATTGTAAACAGTGATGCTATGAACATTGGCATGCACATAACTTTTTGAATTAAAGCTTTCATATTTCTAGTAATGTGTTCAGGAATGGAATTGTTGGATCATCAGTTCAGTTCAGTCAGTCAGTCATGTCTGACTCTTTGCAATCCCATGATTTGCAGCATGCCAGGCTTCCCTGTCCATCACCAACTCCCAGAGTTCACCCAGACTCACATCCATTGAGTCAGTGATGCCATCCAGCCATCTCATCCTCTGTCGTCCCCTTCTCCTCCTGCCCCCAATCCCTCCCAGCAGCAGTCTTTTCCAATGAGTCAACTCTTCGCGTGAGGTGGCCAAAGTACTGGAGTTTCAGCTTCAACATCATTCCTTCCAATGAACACCCAGGGCTAATCTCCTTCAGAAGGGACTGGTTGGATCTCCTTGCAGTCCAAGGGACTCTCAAGAGTCTTCTCCAACACCACAGTTCAAAAGCATCAATTCTTCAGTGCTCAACCTTCTTCACAGTCCAACTCTCACATCCATACATGACCACAGGAAAAACCATAGCCTTGACTAGATGAACCTTTGTTGGCAAAGTAATACCTCTGCTTTTGAATATGCTATCTAGGTTGGTCATAACTTTCCTTCCAAGGAGTAAGCGTCTTTTAATTTCATGGCTGCAGTCACCATCTGCAGTGATTTTGGAGCCCCCCAAAATAAAGTCTGACACTGTTTCCACTGTTTCCCCATCTATTTCCCATGAAGTGATGGGACTGGATGCCATGATCTTTGTTTTCTGAATGTTGAGCTTTAAGCCAACTTTTTCACTCTCCACTTTCACTTTCATCAAGAGGCTTTTGAGTTCCTCTTCACTTTCTGCCATAAGGGTGGTGTCATCTGCATATCTGAGGTTATTGATATTTCTCCTGGCAATCTTGATTCCAGCTTGGCTTCTTCCAGTCCAGCGTTTCTTATGATATACTCTGCATATAAGTTGGATCATATTGTAACTCTATTTTTAGTTTTATAAGGAACCTCTGAACTGTTTTCCACAGAGGTTGCACCAATTTACATTCCCACCAACAGTGTAGGAGGTTTCCCTTTTTCCCATACCCTGTGGTTTTGTTTTCTTATTGTTGAGTTTTAAGAATTCATTGTACATTTTAGATGCAAATCCTCTATCAGGTAAATGATTTTCAAATATTTTCCCAGTCTTTTTACCCAAGTTCATTTATAACTCAGTGAAATCCCAACCAAAAGCCCAGCAAGATATTTTATAGGTAGTTGCTTACTCTTTCTGTATTCCATATTGCAGCAACCAGCCACCTTTTATGTTACAATCTTTGTAATCATTTATTGGGGTTTCCCTGGTGCTGCAGATGTTAAAGAATCTGCCTGCAATGCCTATTACCTCTAATCTTAATAACCTTCATGTTTTAAACAACATGTCTCAAATATCTCCTACCTCTCATTTGCTGCTGCTGTAAGCCATATCCCTAGTTTTTCTTACTTTAACTTTTGTAAAGTGTCCTACTAAAGTACAGGGTGGCAGAATACACCACTGCAAAATATGTCTCTTTGGCATAGGCTTATTTTGAGCTAAAGGCATATGAAAACAGCAGGTATCAGAAAACCATTCTGACCTCCCCTTTTCCTCCTGAAAGCAGGAGATAAAACTCCCATGTGAAAATTGTTCTCTGTGTTTGAGGATGAAAGAAACATTCTTATCACCAGAGATAGAGAGTAGAAGCCAAGAGAATTCTGTACAAGCAGATCTTGTTCAAATAATTCTTATCTTTCTCTAGCCTCCCCATATATTTTAGTTACTTTTCAACAATTGCCTCCCTTTACTCAACCTAATGTAAAAGCATATAGGTTTGCCACTTCTTTGGAACTTCATTTCCTTGTGAAAGGTCATGTGTCACTGAAAACTTAAATAAATTTGTCTGCTTTTTCCGCATTAATCTCCCTTATGTCAATTTAATTCTCAGACCTAGCTGAAGACTCTAACAGAGTAGAGGTAAAATTTTGCCTCCACTGCAAAAGTAATGGCTTTTAAGGCATCTCACAGTTAACATCTCTGTTATGTCTCTAGCCCATGCATTCTATAGCTGGAGTGTGATTTTATTTCTCAGAGGGTAAAAAGGGAAATCCTCTTTATTGGTATAGTTAAATTCAAATGAGTTATAATGACTTTTAAAGTTTTTAACTACTTAGCAGTCACTGACCTAAACTATCTGCATATTCCTCTGCATCCCACAACTTCTAGTCATTAGTCTATTCCCTCACACCCTGAACCACTGTAAGCTTTTTCTTAGCCTTATTTTTCCCATGCTCCCTTTTTAGCTTGTAATAGTTTCAATTTAGCTATGTAAATATCACTTTTTTTTTAATTTTATTTTATTTTTAAACTTTACAGTATTGTGTTAGTTTTGCCAAATATCGAAATGAATCCGCCACAGGTATACATGGGAAACTGGAGCCTATTATACAGAGTGAAGTAAGCCAGAAAGAAAAAACACCAATACAGTATACTAACGCATATATATGGAATTTAGAAAGATGGTAACAATAACCCTGTGTACGAGACAGCAAAAGAGACACTGATGTATAGAACAGTCTTATGGACTCTGGGGGAGAGGGAGAGGGTGGGGAGATTTGGGAGAATGGCATTGAAGCATGTATAATATCATGTATGAAACGAGTCGCCAGTCCAGGTTCGATGCACAGGATGGGGAACACATGAAAATATCATTCTAACTGATCAATTGAACAATAGAAATTATCAATGAATATAAGATTTGTATTGTGAAAAGACATCAGTTTTATTGCCAATGGTGTAATGAATAGGCATTATCTTGGATTATAACTGCACATTTGAAGTTTACTTTTAGTGCTTTAATGAATAATGGAGAAAAAGAATTGAGTGGAACATCAACACATAGGTTTATAAAGATAATAATATTAAGACTGTTATTAAATACATTTATATCTTTGCATAATAACAGATATTAAAATATAATATCCACCATTGAATTCCATGCTTAAATATAGTGTACTTTGAAAAGGAACATGTATGTGAGTACAAAGAGGAAAAATTAAATTAACTTCAGAAAAAAACAAACAAAAAAACCCCACAACATTTGAAACATAAGGGAAATATTTTGGAAGTATCACCTCTCAAACATATGACAAGTATCCACAGACAGCTTTCCTCTGATAAAGCTATAAAATAAGATCTTTAAAGAAGCAAAGTGGATGGAGGGTTTAATTCCAATTTTCTTGGTAAGTAGAATAAAAAAAATGATGACTTGGGTTTTTTTCCCACTTTTGTGAATGTTTGCTAAACTTCATGTTATTGTGATCTCTGATATTTGCAAATATTGTGAAGACTGGACAACAATGGAAAAGATGTATGTGTGCTTAGCCATATAAAAAACACTATTGGTAAGTCCACTTAAATTATAAGCTCGAAGTAAGCGCCCCACCACACCCCCCACCCCCCCCAAAAAAAAAACAGGGCTTCCCAAGTGGTGCCAATGGTAAGAACCCACCTACCAATGCAGGAGATGCAAGAGATGCAGGTTCAATTCTATGGTCTGAAAAATCCCCTGGAGAAGGAAATCCCCACTCCAGTATTCCTGCCTACGAAATTACCCGGACACCGGGGCCTGGCAGTCTACAGTCATGGGATGGCATAGAGTCAGGCACAGCTGAGCACATGTGCAAGCCAAAGATAGTCTTAGAAATAAGAAGGAGCTCTTACATTATTTGGTAAATGATAAATTGGATGTATTCAATTTCATAATGTTTTACTACTATACTGGCACACCACTCCCTTTGTAAAGGAAATATATTAGACGAAGACATTTTCTAATTAACAGGAAAAATAAGTAGTCCCTTTTACCTGGAATCTTCATGATAGCTTTTCATGCCACATTCACACTTTAGTTTTCTGCTATGGGACAGAAGTTCCACAGGGAAGGAAGAAGCCAATCAAGTCACCAGGACTTAAATAACCACATGACTAAAGCACTTTATTGTACAGAATATATACTCTCACTTTCTTAGAGAAAAGTATACATGCTCTGTGCATTAAGGTAAATTATGACAAAGAATATTTGACTGGCAGAAGCTTCATAGATTTATTCAGCCACATAGTCCTAACCTGTGGCATAAGAGCTGATGATACCCTGGTCCAAACATAACTCAGAGAGAGAGGAGAAATTCACAAAGATTTTTGCCCTCTAATGTATGCAAACTTTACTAAAATCTCTCCTGTTTCTTCCTTCTCATTTCCACTGTACCTACCATGCATGGCAAAGAAAATATAAAAAGGACAGAAGTGTTATATTCTCAAGACAAATGATAGCAAATGCTGATTAATTTGTGCGATAACATCTTCTTTGTTTCCTTTACTTTACCCGTTTTTAGTTCGAGTACCCCATCTGAGAAACACAGCTCCTGTCTAGATGTTAGTCTCAGTTCCAGAGTCACTCTTGAAGCATGACTCTAGAGATGAGGATAAAGTATGTAATCTTATTCTATTTGAAGTAAAAATCTGGGTTCTTCAAGACTTGTTAGAGTCCAATATGTGTAATAAAACCTGAATTCTCTGGAATTTTTTGATGTTTATCAAACATCACAAAAATGCCACAGATATGGGAAAAGAGTAGCCGGGTAACTCTCAAGGCAATAGGCAAGATTTAAACATGCTGGCAGCGTGTTTTCCTTCATGATTTGAAAGTTTTCTTTTTAAACAAATTCTTAAATGTATAAAGTTAAGGACAACAGTAGGGGAAACTCATGCTAGAAAGAAAGTGAATTGAGTTGCTTAAAGTATCTTAGAGGTTCAGAAAAAGAAATGAAATCTTCAAACAGCCGGTGTCGTGCTCAGTTCAATCTCTCATGCTTGGAATAGGTGAGCTGATATCTAACTCAGGGTCGTTGAAACTTTCACAGCAGATGTCTTATGAAACGACTTTAATGAAATGAGCTTGCCAGTCCACTCAAAGGTGTGTAATAGCATTTTCCTTTGATCTTTAATTCATCTATTTCACTTTCTCCTGAGCTGATTTAAAGTAAAACTTTAATAGCTAGTTGCAAGCTCTTTGAGATAACTCTTCATTGCCTAATTTTGTATTCTCTGGAACTTATTGGCTTGCCTAAGAAGGAGCATAAGTGAGTAGAGATGTGGATGAAATTTGATCTGCCTTGAGATGATAACTGCAGGATTCACTGTAACCATAACTGTTTTATGATTCCATATAATAACAATAGAAGGGAATCAGGAATCCTAAAAATAGGAATATTCATCAAGTTTACAGATATGTCTCACAGGAACATAGATGCTTCACATGCAAAATCTAGTATATGATTTTAGATTGCTGCTATCATTGAGATTAACCAAATTTCCACCATTAAAATTTTTCTTTTTCTAAAGTAATACTCACCTGGAAGAGGGCATGGCAACCCACTTCAGTATTCTTGGCTGGAGAACCCCATGGACAGAGGAGAGTGGAAGGCTACAGTTTCATAGAGTCACAAAGAGTTGGACATATGCGAAGTGACTTAATACGCATGCAGTTTATGATACAGAAGAATAATAGTGATATATAAAATATTATCACTTAAATATATATATGTATTTTAACAAAAGTATAATGTAAAACATTATTGTCTGTTAAGATAATGTACTTAGTCATTGTATTTAAAAATCTAAGCTGTTAATTTAAGAAGATAGTTTTCTAAATTTATGAAGGCTTTGTTCATGCTGCTGCTGCTGCTACATAACTTCAGTCATGTACGACTCTGTGTGACCCCATAGACGGCAGCCCACCAGGCTCCTCCATCCCTGGGATTCTCCAGGCAAGAATACTGGAGTGGGTTGCCATTTCCTTCTCCAGGCTTTGCTCATAGTGAATAGTTAATTCCTTTCAACTGTTGAGTATAAAGATATGATTTATAGAATAGAATAGAAAAATAAGGTCTCAGAAAGACCATGAATGCATGATACTATTAGGATTTACTATAATAAGGACAAATAAAATATAAAATTATTGGGTAAATATATAGGATCATAACTAAAACAGAAAATTGTAATATTGTAATAACTTCATATGCTGTGTAATATGTTTGTTGTTCAGTTGCTCAGTTGTGTCTGACTACAGCATGCCAGGATTCCCTGTCCTTCACCATCTCCTGGCGCTTGCTCAGACTCATGTCCATTGAGTCAGTGATGCCATCCAACCATCTCTTCTTCTATTGTCCCTTTCTACTCCTGCCATCAATCTTTCCCAGCATCAGGGTCTTTTCTACTGAGATGGTTCTTCACATCAGGTGGCCAAAGTATTGGAGATGCAGTTTCAGCATTAGTCTTTCCTAGGAATATTCAGGGTTGATTTCCTTTAGGATTGACTGGTTTGATCTCCTTGCATTCCAAGGAACTCTCAAGAGTCTTATCCAACACCACAGTTCAAAACTATTAATTCTTTGGTGTTCAGCCTTCTTTATGATCCAGCTGTCACATTCATGACTACTGGAAAAACTATAGCTTTGACTAGACTGACCTTTGTCAGTAAAGTTATATCTCTGCTTTTTAATATGATGTCTTGGTTGGTCTTAGCTTCTCTTCCAAGGAGCAAGAGTCATTTTTTAATGGCTGCAGTCACCATTAACAGTGATTTTGGAGCCCAAGAAAATATGGTATATTTCTATGTCCATTGTCTTCCCATTTATTTGCCTTGAAATGGGACTGGATGCCTTGATCTTAATTTTTGAATGTTGAGTTTTAAGCCTGCTTTTTCACTCTCCTCTTTCACTTCCATCAAGAGGCTCTTTAGTTCCTCTCTGCTTTCTGCCATAAGGGTGGTGTCATCTGCATATCTGAGGTTATTGATATCTCTCCCGGCAACCTTGATTCCAGGTTGTGGTTCATCTAGCCTGTCATTTCGCATGATGTACTCTGCATAGAAGTTAAATAAGCAGGGTGACAGTATATAGCCTTGAAGTACTCCTTTCGCAATTTGGAACCAGTCTGTTGTTCCATGTCCGGTTCTACCTGCTGCTTCTTGACCTGCATACAGGTTTCATATGAGGCAGGTAAGGTTGTCTGGTGTTCCAATCTCTTTCAGGATTTTCCACAGTTTGTTGTGATCCACACAGTCAGAGGCAATATTAAATTGCTTTGTTGTACACCTGAAACTATTATAATTTTGTAGCTACAATGCTGTCCTTGTGTAGTTGCTAAGTCATGTCTGACTCTTTTGCAACTTCATGAACTGCAGCCCACCAGGCTCCTCTGTCCATGGGATTCTCCAGGCAAGAATACTGGAGTGAGTTGCCATTTCTTCTCCAGGGGATCTTCCTAACCCAGGGATCAAACCTGTGTCTCCTACATTGGCAAGCAGATTACCACTGAGCCAGCCAGGAAGCCCATGTCAGCTATATTTCAATTAAAGATAAATTCTAAGAGATGTAAGAAAATAAATATGGAGAATTAAGAATTTTAATGTTTTTATACATGATTCTATCTTCCAGATTGATTCTAATAGGAAAGTAAAATAATACTTATTCACGTATGATTGCAAGCTGAAAATTCAGTTTAAGAAAATGCAATTAGATTCTCTTTGGCAAAACAGAATCTAATTGATTCTCTTTGGTGATATGCATAATTTTTAAATCAAAATTACAGAAATTAAATATGCATAATTTTAAATCAAAATGTGCATATTGCCAAAGAGAATTAGATTTTCTTTGGCAATATGTGTAATTTTTAAATAAAAAATACTTTAATCTAGCTTTCACTTCTGGAAAGTTGATGTGAAAAAGGAGGCAAACTTGAAAGGTTAAAATTTTTGCACTTTCTTCCACTGGCTACCACCCTATATTTTGTTTTACTTGCTTTAACAAACCATCTTCTTAGAACCAAAATCAAGGGAAACAATGGATAGTGTTACACTTGAAAGAATACTGTTTTGAAAGTTAGAAAATAGAGATAAATAGACATGCTCATCTAGCTTGTCCTACTAACTGGCCGTTATAGCTACATTTTGCCCCAGAGGTTCATATATTTTCTTGGGGCTTACATTTGTTCTTGGTTCTTATTCTTTATGTAGAGCCCTATATTAAAAGATTTGTAAGAAAATCTGATGATTTTCTTGTGATCTAATCAGTCTCTTTAGTTCAAAGTGAGGCAGTTCTAACCACTAGAACAATATTCTTTTCCAAGATTACTTACCTTCTGGCACAACTTTTTTTGTGTCCAATGCCGTTTTTTTCAGGTCTGTCAGATGACTTATACTTTCTTGTCTGAGTTATACTTTGTTTGCCTTGCCACATTATGTTCATAGTCAATAAATAACCACATGCGAATCAATTTTCTATCTTTCCGTTCATTGCTTTCAAAGTTGATGGAGAGTTTTTATCAATGATAATTTTAGAGACTTCATTATGTTATTATTATTCCGAAGGTCTCTATCCACGTATATGTGACTGGGATTCTAACTAACATGGTTCCTGAAATCTGCCTCTAGATACTTATTGCTACTCCTTCAGCCCCCGAGGCTGCCATTGCTGTTGGCTTGGGGCCATCACCAGATGCCTTATTGGAGGCACAGCTCTGTCCAAGTCCTTAGTATTGAAAGAAGAGTCAACTGGTTATTTTCTCTGGCTGGTGTTGATGTATCTGCCATGATTTATGTGGGGCTTCACTCAATGTTGCTCTCACTCATCCTGTTGTAGCCACACTTTAAGGGAATAATTGCTAATGAAGAATCAAATTTTGTCTACTTTTGGGCAAATAAAGGGCATGCCTTCCAACCCTTATTCTCTAGACTAATTTTGAAACATCTGACCCTCTAAATGTTCATATGTCTAAGCATTTTTGAGGTTAAGTTTTATTTTCGATAAAAATTCATCCAGAAGTCTAACAGGGATATCTGAAATCATTGTTGGCTTGAATGGTGACCCTCCCCTCTTCAGGGCTCTGATATAGGATTGATTCCATTACCAAAGGTAATCCCCAAACAGTGATTTTCACTTGTGATATTTGTGCTACTTTTTCATATGTATATCTATATAAAAACTTGTGAATATGAAAAACTGTGCCATTAGTCATTTTCAGTTATGGTTTCTGGTCTTCTAATAGTTCAAGACCCTTGGTATCCGGTTGGCATCTTCTCTTAAGTAAGAAGGTTTATTAGATATTGCCAGGGCTCTTAGTCATGCTCATTATAGCCGAATGATTGGTGTCTACGTAATATGTGTAGCAGATGCTATTGGTGCTCTGCCTAGATGCCCTTGGGTTTCTCTTACTGTTTCTATGTACTCTTCACTAGTTTGTTATTTTGCTTCTATGCTCTGTACCTCAGGTATAGCCAAGAGCTATTTGAGCCACTGTGCCTACATGGATAGAGAGTCAGAAGTGCCTGGGGGAGTTATATCACTCATGGGTAATCCTTAGCTAGTAACTGACTGGTAGACTGATAATGGGAAAATAAAAGGCCTAGATTGTTCATTGAAGTATAAATTCCACTCCAAGATTTCCCTGAAGGTTTAGGTGAGGCTTAAGCTTTTCCCACATTAAAATTCTCTGGATCCAGCTTTGCTATCCTCAAGTCTTTGTTCATAGTTTCCAGCCTGTAGAAGGAAAAAGGTAATAGAGAAGAATCAGCTCAGTTCAGTCGCTCAGTCATGTCCGATTCTTTGTGATGCCATAGACTGCAGCATGCCAGGCCTCCCTGTCCTTCACCAACTCCCGGAGTGAGAATAGAGAAGAATATCTACCTCTAAAACCAGGGACTAACACATATCAATAATTCCATTGTTATTCCATTGGCAAAAATCAGTCACAAACTCAGACCTAAATGCCAAAGAGCTGGGAATTATAGTACTTTTCTGGGAAGCCACTTCCTACCACTGACTCCGTACTATGAAAGGGGAATGTGAATTGTAATGTCTTCCGAGCTCTCTGAAACATCACAGACTTATCTGAATCAGTTATTATCATACTTAGTTCAGTTAGTAAAGTCCATATGGGATTGTTTTAAAATCTATTATGGAAAAATCAGATCATGAATTAAAGTCTGATGTTAATATCTATGCATATATTGGTGAGCCAAAATGTTCATTCAGATTTTTCCAGAAGATGTTACAGTAAAACACAAATGAACTTTTTGACCAACCCAATATATGCATACCTATATGTGTATATATATGTATGTTTTTAACACATATTCTTAAGTTAGTTTCATGAAAAAATTATGTTAAGCATTATAGGCTATATATATATATATATATATATATATATATATATATATATAAAGTTATAGAAACCAACCTTAAAATATTATGAATCTTTACATTTATGATATTGAGGAAGAAATTCATACACCACCCCCAAGTTGAGTTGCTGAGCTGAATTAAGAAATGATATCATAGATGTACATATAGGTGTATATACATGCAAGCAGATATATAAATGAATATACATATATACATACATATCTTGCATCAAAGAAAGTAAATAATTATAATTTATGGGAAATAAAATGTTTGCAATATAGGTGACATTAGAGCTAAACTTTTAAAAATGGTAGAATTTTATAGATTGGACATTTCAAGAAAATAGTTCATATAACATAAAACCGTGGGCAAACTTTTAAAGATTTTTAGGCATATTGTGTTTAATGAAGTTATTAGTAAATATTATTGATTATTCCAGAGTATATATGAATTATGATTTAAAGGTAGATGAAATTTTGGTTTCAGAGGAATTTGTATGACATGGAGTAGGGTCTGCACTGTATTTTTAGGGGGAAACAAATTTCCTCATAGGTGCAATTAAATCTTCAGAAAATTGAGAAATGAATTTTCTTTCATTAACTATATAGCCCTTAGTCTGGCTTTCAAAACTCACCATAATATAATAATCTAAAAACTTTTGATCAGTTTGTTAACTGAGATTTTTAAATTCTTTCCTTTTACTTTTAATATATAAGCTTTCCCAATGTCTGTCTCTAACACAAAGCTTTCTCCAGCTATTCCAATTGTCTTCTGAACTTTCTCTATTGAACTTTTGTGGAGCTGATTTTGTGATTCATAGAGTTGCAAAGAGTTGGACACGACTGAGCAACTGAACTGAACTGAACTGAACTGAATCTGAATTCATATACAGACTTATTTTTTTCAACTAAACTTTAGGCACTTGCTTAAAGTGCCATAAAAAATTGTGTGTTTTTTATATAGTTGTGGAAAGAGCTAAAAAAGTATAAAGCACAAACCACAGAGACAGCTTCTTTGTTCACTGATTGGTAAAGAACTTTTTGCTCCTCATATGATATTGTTTAACTCAAATAGTTGTAGGAAGGAACTAAAAGCATCCTCTGTAAAGATCACAATGTTTGCTTCCTATAAATAGGGGAAACCTATGGATATGTGGTTTTGTAAGTTCATTGGTGAGTTTTCTAAGCAGTTCAGATGTTATTGCTATTTTTTTTAATGAACAGCTTTATTCTATGTGATATTAATGGCTGAAATCTTACTGTATTGCCTGCTTGCATAGTCTTGTCTTAGACCAATTCTGTTACCAGGTGGACAGTTTCTAATTAATCATTGTAGCCTAAAAAGAAATGTATAGAAAAATACCTGTTCTTCTCATGTCTGATCTGTGAAGTGAGAAAAAACAACAACAACAACAAAACAGTTATGTAAGCTGTCGACAAAAATTCAATGAATTTCTGTCCCCCAAAACCTCATATTTCTTTGACCTAAATCTCATAGTAATTTAATGCCCGTTTCTTCTCTGATAATTCAAGGTTAAGCCTGAGTCTGAGCTTGTCTTGTCACCTGTTTCAATCTGCAACTTAAATAAAAGACTTGCACTTTCTTCTTCTTATTACTACAGTAGCACTATCTCAGCAAAAGGAGCCAAGGATGAGTTATGTCTTCTGTTATTAAACCGACTGTGCAAGTATTTAATAATAATATTGTCAACTACAAATTAGCACTTACCAAGAGCATTGCCAACGACTGAACAACGAAGGTGTTTGCCATCTGCCTCTATGGAGACTGAACCCCATGCTGCTATAGCTGTTGACCTTCAATAACTCCTGAGCGAGTTCAGGGTGGAGTGAGGCACTCTATGCTCCAGGGAATCTGGTGGGACAGGACTTTAGACAGTTGGATGTTTTTAGGAACAGATTTTATGATCTCAGTCCTTGCATCTCCTTATATCTAGAAGTGAAGTGAAGTAGCTCAGTCATGTCCGACTCTTTGCGACCCCATGGACTGTAGTCTACCAGGCTCCTCCATCCCTGGGATTCTCCAGGCAGGAATACTGGAGTGGACTGCCATTTCCTTCTCCAGGAGATCTTCCCAACCCAGGGATCAAACCCAGGTCTCCCGTATTGCAGGCAGACGCTTTACCATCTGAGCCACCAGGGAAGCTCTCTTATATCTAGAGAAGTACTAAGTCCCTTCATGGTGATATCAGATCCTCATGACTAACAAAAAACCTTTTGTAAAATAAGTGCTTCATGGTATTGAACTCCCCCTTCACCAAAACCTTTTATATTGACTTTCCCCCACTGCCACTTTGGAGCAGTCTCTCAGAGCTATCCGAGATGTTGCCTCCTGGGCTGCAGTCCTCCTTTTGCCCCAAATAAAACTTCACTCACAAACGCTCAATTGTACATCTTTTTTTAGTCGACAACATTATCAACTTTGCACTGTTGTATGTATTTATATTTGTTGGAGAACTTCTCATTTTTTTTTCATTTACTTTCCTTGTTTGATTGCAATAAGTTGCATTATTTTAAATTATCAACCAGAAGTTCAGAGGTACCGATTTTATCTGTCACCTGAATGCCATCCATATTCATATATTCAGATTTCTCATGAATGACACAAGGTACCTCAAACTCTAGGTCTGAGCTTGCCTTTTCACTTTTTTTCCCACCCAAACAGTGATTTGCTGTATGTTTGGAATTCTATTTATTTTCACTGCTATCACTCCAATTATTCAAGCCAGATGCCTTATTTAGTGATACTCAGTTCAGTTCAGTTGCTCAGTCATGTCTGACTCTTTGCGACCCCATGAATCGCAGCACTCCAGGCCTCTCTGTCCATCACCAACTCCCGGAGTCCATCCAAACCCATGTCCATTGAGTCAGCGATGCCATCCAACCATCTCATCCTCTGTCGTCCCCTTCTCCTCCTGCCTTCAATCTTTCCCAGCATCAGGGTCTTTTCCAATGAGTCAACTCTTCGCATGAGGTGGCCAAAGTATTGGAGTTTCAGCTTCAACATCATTCCTTCCAAAGAACACCCAGGATTGACCTCTTTTAGAACAGACAGTCCAAGGGACTCTCAAGAGTCTTCTCCAACACCACAGTTCAAAAGCATCAATTCTCTGGCACTCAGCTTTCTTTATAGTCCAACTCTCACATCCATACATGACCACTGGTAAAACCATAGCTTTGACTAGATGGACCTTTGTTGACAAAGTCATGTCTCTGCTCTGTCTAGGTTGGTCGTACTATCTGCCTAATAACCTAAGTTAGGTCTTTCAGATCTCCTTAAATTTCCTCAACTCCCATTCTCTTTATCTTGCCTAAAATTAAATTCAGGCCCTCAAAATTTCTCATATTGACAATAGTAGCATAGCTTCCTAATTGTCCTTACTACTGCTAGATTTTCCTCCTGTCTGTACTTCCAGTTCATACACCCCACAGTCCAGAAAAATCCTTGGAACACTGTAAGGATCTTCATTAGCTACCGGCTCCTCAGTTGTTGCCTAGCCTCTTCAAGTTTCTTCAGGCTCCTGCCCCATACCACTAATCCTTACTTCCTCATTTTCTATTCTACTGAAACCTGTACAGTTTCCATTGCTCACTAGCTGTCTCATTCCTTCATGTTTTGTAAACACAGTTCCTTCCTCCTATTATGCTTGAATTCTCTACTGGTTGCTAAACCCATATCCATGTTACAAAACTTTACTCAGCTGACACACTGCTCAAGTTTCACTGGGCCATCTCCTTCTGAGTGTGTGACATGTCCTTCCCAAAATACTCTTTTCTATTCCTGTACTTTTCTATAATTATAGCTTATTAACATTGATTTGCAATATTTTTTACAAGCTTCATCGATCCAAATAATATGGTTTTGTACACAGAGAAATGTTATTAGTATGGTCTTGTATGCAGAAAACTGTTTATAATACTCCTGTTGAAAATTCTCCGGCATATATCATGTTACCTAACATAAGGACTTAAGTATTTTGGTTGAGCATATTTTATCTTATTAAATTTTTATAAGATAGGTGAGTAGAAATTATACCCATTATACACAAGAAGATTCCATTCATATAAAGGCAGTAGGAGATAAACTTAAGGCTAAAAAAAAAAGTAAAGAAAAAGAAAAAAACTACTTGGCACTTACCCAAAATAAATTAGATTAGTTTAAAAATTTATATTTTCATTTTTACTTGTTCATTGATGAAAGCTAAAATTCAGAATTTAGATATTTATAGTTAAAGCTATTTTGAATACTGAAGCATACATTTATGAGAGGCAGTATCCTTAGTGGTTAAGAGCGTGTGATTGGCTGTAAGACATCTTAGTTTAAATCCTGTCTGGGCACTTTCTGTATGTGTGGCCTTCAGCAAGTAACTCAATGACTCTGTGTCTTAGTTTCTTTTTTTTTTTTTTTGAAACCAGATAGTTTTTTTTTTTTTTAATGTTTTTTATCATAGTAAATTTACAACTTTGTGTTAGTTTCAGGTGATTCAGAAAAGTGATTTAGTTTTTTAATTATTTCCAGACTCTTTCCCAATATAGGTTATTACAGATACTGGATATAGTTCCCTGTGCTATACAGTAGGTATTTGTTGTTTGTTTACCTATAGTAATATACATGTCTAACTTTATCTGTAAAACTTGCCTCATGGGAGTGTGGTGAGGATTAAATATGTTAGTTAATATAAACAGAACTATAGTACTTGGCACATATTACATAGTCTATAAGCAGTGTAATTATTATCATCCATAGTAAGGAATTATGACAGAATCCTAGTGAATACACACACATACATATTTGTATGCACGGAATATATATACACATATATTGGACTGCAAGGAGGTCCAGCCAGTCCATTCTAAAGGAGATCAGTCCTAGGTGTTCATTGGAAGGACTGATGCTGAAGCTGAAACTCCAATACTTTGGCCACCTCATGTGAAGAGTTGACTCATTGGAAAAGACTCTGATGCTGGGAGGGATTGGGGGCAGGAGGAGAAGGGGATGACAGAGGATGAGATGGCTGGATGGCATCACCGACTCGATGGACGTGAGTCTGAGTGAACTCCGGGAGATGGTGATGGACAAGGAGGCCTGGCGTGCTGGGATTCATGGTGTTGCAAAGAGTTGGACACGACTGAGCAACTGAACTGAACTGATATAAATATATATAGGACTACAGATTTTCTCTGACCAAAGTTCTGGAGTCTAAAAGTTAAATTACCTATCTTTCTTTAATTTCTGTTTTCAGTTAGCAGTGAATCAGTGTTAGCGTAGGGCTTGACTGTGGGCATTTGCTCTGGTTGAATGTCGTTCTTTGTTTAGTCATGACAGAGTCATAAAATCTTCAGAGAACTGAGGCTTTATGGAGACGTTTGAGCACACTTACTGAAAGGAACACTGCATTTGTAAAGATGATAAATTAGGAGAAAGGTATTTTTAGTAGAATTCATTAAACAGCAAATGGTTTTTCACTCCATGATTGAACATTTCCAGCTTTTGGAGATACATCACCTTTTCAGCTAACTCATTTCATTCATGGGCCCATATGAGAGCTAGGAAAACCTTCTATAATAGGAAAGAGGTTAATTGAAATTGTCAAAGACTTTGGATATGGTCAAACAGATGTGGTCATCAGATCAGATCAGATCAGCCGCTCAGTCATGTCTGACTCTTTGTGACCCCATGAATTGCAGCACACCAGGCCTCCCTGTCCATCACCAGCTCCCGGAGTATGGTCAAATCAAGCAAGGTAACTACCATTCTGTGATTGAGTTACATAGCACCTGGCAAACAGTAAGCAAACATCATCACTTTACTTTTAAATTATGTGAAGTTAAAATTAATTTTTTGAAGATTTTACCTATTGGTATCATTTGAAGTTGTACAGTATCATCATTTTATCCACATAAATCCTTTAAGATAAAGATTCGAGACTTTCAACAATTTTAATAACATTTTTCAAGCTGTATAATCCTATTAAATTATCATACTTGTGTGAATGGATTTTCTTTTGTCTAAAATAGTTTTAAAAAGGCAGGTTGTATAATAAAAGAAAACAACCTAGGTATGGTTTAACTATAACAAGTATCAAGTTGTATATGTTTGTTTTTAGTCAAAAAATAAAAAGATGAACTTTGGTTTTATGTTCACCTCACAACACTGACAACTAAAATTGAAGCTCTTAAGCTGTTTTATAATTTTCTGCCACAATTTTGCTGCTAAGCCAGATTTCTTTCCAGTCATTTATTTGCAGTTAGGTTTTTGGCCCTAAGATATCCCTTGTGCAACCTTGTAATTATTTTGATTATACCCATCTTGTTAAATTTGGCCCATCATTTGAGGCTGTCAGGATCTTGGAGTGTGATTCTGTCATCATGCCTCCCCAATTCATATAACACCCACATTTTCTGAGCTTGCCTTGGCTATTTTAATGTAAGTCATTAAAGAAATAGGAGAATATGAGGCTCTTTGACTTTCCACCACCATCAAAATGAGCCAGTGATTCTATGTTAGCATTTGAGTATGGTCAGGTAAGTGGGCTTCCCAGGGGGCTCAAGTGGTAAAGAATCTGCCTGCCCATGCAGGAGATGCAAGCAGGAAACATAGGTGCGATCCCTGGGTTGGGAAGACCCCCTGAAATAGGAAATGGCAACCCACTCCAGGATTCTTGCTTGCAAAATCCCATGGACAGAGGAACCTGGCAGGCTACAGTCTAGGGGGTCACAGAGCTGGACATGACTGAGAGAATGAACAGAACACAGCATGGTTAGTTAAGCAGTCAATTTACCTAGCTGTGCAAACATCAACTGAAATTAGAGACATAGAACCTTAAAACATATTCTTGTCCTTATTTAATATCCATATTTAGGAAAATGGTAAAATACTTCACACTGGATACCATTTTTATAAATGCAGACTAAGGCTATACTAATATTTAAGCTTAATTGATGGAAAATGAAGTATCTGAACTAATGGTATTGAGACTTCTATCTTGTAATCCTGTGCTTGGAAGGAAACCAGTCAATTCAGGAAAACTCTTTTCTGAATTACATTATTACCTCTTTGCTTCAGCCTGGTTTCTCTCTGTTACACACACACACACACACAAACTCAGACACACACACCCTTGAAATAACGACCTTGGTGAAATGGAACCAGTAAGAAATAACTTCTCATGTGATGGGGAAGAAGTTTGGAGAGTCACTTATAAATTTCTGAGTCTTAACAATCTTCAAACAGCTGTTTGCCTAAAGCCACTCTATGGATGTAGACCTGAGCTGTGCCTCTGATCCTCCAACTTTTTCCAAGTAGGGAGAGATGTAATCCGCATTAGTGGTGGCTCAGCTGGTGAAGAACCTACTTTCCAATGCAAAAAACACTAGAGATGTTCAGTCCCTGGGTTGGGAAGGTCCTTTGGAGAAGGGAATGACAACCCACTTCCAGTATTCTTGGCTGGTGAACTTAATGGACAGGGGAGCCTGGCAGGGTATAGTCCATGGGGTCCCAAAAAGTTGGAGACAACTGAGTGACTAACACTTTCACTTCATCGTAGCAAAGGAGCGGTCAACCATAGTCAGACCACTGGATAAGCAAGCCCAGAAAAAGGCATCTTCTACCCTAATATCAAGGATGGGAAATAGAAAAATTGGATCCACTCATCTTTTTATGTCCTCCCATCCAACAGGAAGGTTCATTTTAGTTTGATTGTAAAGACCTCCATTTAAAGAATGACCAGTCAATAGTCTTTAAAAGACTCTAAATTATCAGTGCTGTCCAACAGAAGTTAATCTTCCAGAAAGTTAATTGTGATCTGCTTTATTGACTATGCCAAAGCCTTTGACTGTGTGGATCACAATAAACTGTGAAAAATTCTTTAAGAGATGGGAATACTAGACCACCTGACCTGCCTCTTGAGAAACCCGTATGCAGATCAGGAAGCAACAGTTAGAACTGGACATGGAACAACAGACTGGTTCCAAATAGGAAAAGGAGTCCGTCAAAGCTGTATATTGTCACCCTGCTTATTTAACTTCTATGCAGAGTACATCATGAGAAATGCTGGGCTGGAAGAAGCACAGGCTGGAATCAAGATTGCCGGGAGAAATATCAATAACCTCAAATATGCAGATGACACCACCCTTATGGCAGAAAGTGAAGAACTCAAAAGCCTCTTGATGAAAGTGAAAGAGTAGAGTGAAAAAGTTGGCTTAAAGCTCAACATTCAGAAAACGAAGATCATGGCGTCCGGTCCCATCACTTCATGGGAAAAAGATGGGGAAACAGTGGGAAGAGTGTCAGACTTTATTTTTTTGGGCTCCAAAATCACTGCAGATGGTTATTGCAGCCATGAAATTAAAAAATGCTTACTCCTTGGAAGGGAAGTTATGACCAACCTAGATAGCATATTGAAAAGCAGAGACATTACTTTGCCAACAAAGGTTCGTCTAGTCAAGGCTATGGTTTTTCCTGTGGTCATGTATGGATGTGAGAGTTGGACTGTGAAGAAGGCTGAGTGCTGAAGAACTGATGCTTTTGAACTGTGGTGTTGGAGAAGACTCTTGAGAGTCCCTTGGACTGCAAGGAGATCCAACCAGTCCATCCTAAAGGAGACCATTCCTGGGTGTTCATTGGAAGGACTGATGGTGAAACTGAAACTCTAATACTTTGGCCACCTCATGTGAAGAGTCGACTAATTGGAAAAGACTCTGATGCTGGGAGGGATTGGGGCAGGATGAGAAGGGGACGACAGAGGATGAGATGGCTGGATGGCATCACCGACTCAATGGACGTGAGTTTGAGTGAACTCTGGGAGTTGGTGATGGACAGGGAGGCCTGGCGTGCTGTGATTCATGGGGTCGCAAAGAGTCAGACACGACTGAGCGACTGAACTGAACTGATAGGCGAATAGTCACACAAAGAAAGATCACTGTTAGCATAATTCATGTGAGACCAATAGTTAAAACAGAATACTAATCTGGTAAATGCCCAAGCCAAAGAGATAATCCCTTTTTTATATACACTGTACATGGCATCTGATTCCCCAACATTATTATATCAGGGAAAGCTGAATAAGTAAGACTGGTGTGGACATGGATTTGGATAAAAAGAATAATGAACTGAACTGACAGTATTGAGGGATCTTTTTCCTAAATTATGGGGAAGTCTATTCTTTCTGCCCTTCAAGAGTGAATCCCTGCCTAGATACTTTTAGTTTCTTAGATCAGTGTCTCTTTGTCTGCTAGTTCTTGACATAATCCACCTGCTGTACCTCATGGATTGCCAGATTTTTAAATTTCTTATTATGGGTAATTGTCTTCCTCACAGTGTCTCTTTTCTCCTTAATATGTGCTATTATTAATAACTCTGGCTTATTTGCTATTTTGTGAGCGAGGAAGTTACTCCTTGTCCAACCGTTCTGTGTTGCCAATGATAGTTTTTGATTGCTTAGGTGAAATATCTTTATCATACTAAAAATCATTCATTCAATGTCCGATTTTTTTTTTAAATATTAGCTCATTAAAGAGATGTCCATAGAGTACACTGATTTGGTAAGGTAATACTTTATTTGCAAATTTTTGGATGATTTTTTGAGTCTGGTGTTGAGGCTGATTTTCTGAGTTAGCTTTTTTTGTGTGCCCCAGCCTGCTGGGATAAGTAGTGTTATCTTGTAATTCTAGGAATTTTCTGAGTTAATATCTATCTTAAGTGTAGCAAAAGAATAGATCAGAACACAGAAAATGAAAACAAGTGGTATTATTAAATTGTCTAAAGAATCCATATGCCTGTTACTGCCAACATCATGACACCAAAAATGCTCTCCTTATCTTTAAGGTTTATCTGCTGTCAGCTCCTAAGTTGTGTATCCCCACTGACTTTTTACTTGCTTGTTCAATTATTGAAAAACAAGTGTTCGATTCTCTGCCTTTCACATCATTGCAGACTCCTCTATTTCTTCTTTTAGTTAAGTTTGGCTTTATACATTTTGAAGTCCTGTTATTAGTTGTGCATACATTTAGGTTTCTCTGCCTTTTCACCACTATAAAAAGTTTCCCTTTCATACCCTGCATACATGCTAAGTTGCTTCAGGTGTGTCTGATTCTTTGTGACCCCCATGAACTGTAGCCCACCAGGCTCCTCTGTCCATGGGATTCTACAGGCAAGAATACTGGAGTGAGTTGACATGTCCTCCTCCAGGGGATTTTCCTGACCCGTTAAGCCACATAAAACATTCAGTGGCCAGAAAACTTAGGCGTTAACTCTGACATGTCAGTCACCCTCATTTGCATATTCAAACTCCTTCCCAATGTGAATTTTACCCCCTAAATCATCTTAATTCTATTTACTTTTCTTGGAGTTCATTCCCACGGTTACTTATCTCCTAACTGGTCTAACATCATCAGTCTTGCTCCTTCAGAGTGATTTTTATCAAATAAAAAGTGTGACTATATCTGTTCATAAAGCACCTCCATTCTTTCCCATTACTTTTCGGAGCCTAATTCTTTAATGTGGGCTCCTTGGTTCTGAATATCCCATTCTTCTGGCTCATCTTATTATTCTCCCTTCTTTGCTCTACTTAAAGTATAATAGCCTTCCTCGTGTTCCTTCTAATCATCAAGTCCCTGAAGTCATATGCCTTTTCATATTCTATTTCTTCTTTAGAGAAAAAATTTAACCTCTTCTTTTACTAGGGAAAACAATCTACAAATCTCAATTTAAAACCCACTTTCTTAGGGAAGCCTTCCCTAACTATCCAGACCAGATAATATTCTCCCATTTTATGCTTCCCATGATGCCTGTACCTCTCACTCATAGCAGTTATCATCTTTGTAATTTTATATTTATTTTGGTTTTTGATTGATTCCTGTATATTCTTACTAGGCAATAGTCTTTTAAAATAAGATAGTCCTGTTCTACTCAAGAAAGTACATCTCTTGCCATTGATCTGGCAAATATTTGGTGCCCTATACATATCTGTTGGATGAACAAACTGAATAAATGAAAAAAGTATTCATAAACATTTTTATATTGATTAACATGAAGCAAAATAAATGTAAAGTTTAAAAATATTAGGTTGCCATAAAATTGTGAATGTTTACATATTAAAAATAATGCTTATTGATCACAAATACAAAGATTATATATATATAAACTCACGTATATAATATTGAGAATTTAAACTGTAGTCTTAGAATTTGTCACCTTGTACAAGAACGTCTATGCTCACTCTCCTTTTGGTCATCCCTGCTCAGAACTCAATATACTCTGTTTCTTAATATGACAATAAAAGTGAACTGTTTTTCACTAGTTATTAACTAGTTGTTATCCAATTTGATATAATGCCAATATGTTATAATGCATTTCCAGTCTCTGCTGGCTTTTTTATTTAATACCTACATACATTTTTCTTGAACTTACTCTTACAAAGTATATATACAATATTAAAAAGTAGTCCTTTAAGCTTATAATTGGAAAAAAAAACTTATTCTGTCCTTATATTACATTGTAAAGAAAAAATAAATTAGAGGGACATGTAAAATAACAACTTTTGTCAGTCACTTAAAGCTTAAAGCTATTTAAAAATGCTCATGTTCTGAAAAATAATTTTTTGAAGTTCGCAATAGATTCCATTGTAAAAAGGAAAGTTGGCTCATGATTAAATTAGATATATTTCTAATACAGCAGAGAGAAAGTAAAAAGTCAAATCTATTTCTATGAAAGAGATTTTCATAAAAGAATGACTAATCTCAAAGTAGTTGGTTATGATCAAAGAACACATTTCATCATGTGGATGCTATGAAAGATTAAAGTAAAGAATAAATTCAAAGAAAGAAAAAGAACTATAAAATACATAATGGAATTAGGAATTAAACCATTTTTTTTTTCATGAATTAAATGTTATGGAGTGAATGTGTTCCCTTCAAATTGATTTGTTGACATTCTAACCCCCAGGACCTCAGAATGTGACTATTTGGAGATACAGTCTTCAAAGAGGTCAATAAGTTAAAAATGAAATCATTGAGGTAGGCTTTAATTCACTATGACTTATATTCTTATTGAACAACTCTCATCTGTTAAGTAGTATACCAAGCACTTTATTTTCTCACTTAAATTGAAAGATATTATTTTCCCCTTATTTTGTAAGTGATGAGCAGAAATTTAAGTAATTTATCTAAAGTCATGCTATGAGCAATTACGAAGTCCCCAGATTCTCTACTTTTAATCACTAGTATTTTCTCATATAATAAAGAAAAAGTCCCTAACAAAAATATAGGCAAATGACACATAAATATACATAAAAAAACTGCATAATGAAAGATATATGCTGTACTAATTTCAGTCTAATATTTTTGTGTGTGGGAGTACTGATAGAATTGGAGAGCTTGTGACTATTTTAATATATATGTTTATATATACATATATTTATCTTCTATAACATTTAGTAGTAAAACATGAAAAAAATTAAAATTAGTTATCTTCATCTTTCATTTACATAAGTATATACTTTTATATATTTTATAATATATTGCTTTTAAATGTTACTTACCATTATACAAATAATTACTATTTAGTCAAAATTTTTAGTGGCAAATATATGTATTAGTAGATAGACATTTTTGATAAGTTAGTCAATGTACCATTTCAGGAATTGCCATATTGCAGTCATAGTTTAGCTTTTAGAAAAAAGCCATCTTTAAGAACATGAAATTATTTTTCTTGCCTCACTTTTAACATTTTTTAAAATTAGTCTCCTTCTTTACTTTTCTTTCTTTCCAGTCATACAGATTTCTGCTTTACATCTATAATATTTTTATGACAGAATTGAATATATCCTTTATCACTGTCAAGGTAAAATATCATGCAAAATTAATCTCTCTTACATACAGGGGAAAAAATGTTCGTAGAAGGACTCCATTAAATAAATTTTCTGTAATGAGTTAGTGCGGAGAAGGCAATGGCACCCCACTCCAGTATTCTTGCTTGGAAAATCCCTTGGACGGAGGAGCCTGTTAGGCTGCAGTCCATGGGGCCACTAAGAGTCAGACACGACTGAGCGACTTCACTTTCACTTTTCACTTACATGCGTTGGAGAAAGAAATGGCAACCCACTCCAGTGTTCTTGCCTGGAGAATCCCAGGGAGGGGGGAGCCTGGTGGGCTGCCGTCTCTGGGGTCTCACAGAGTCGGACACGACTGAAATGACTTAGCATAATGAGTTAGTGAGGAAGAGAAAGTAACCAAATTTTACATTTCTAAGTCTGAGACAGATGAATAGTGATAATTCTTGTGTCAATGACCATGCATATATTATTGTAAATATTTTGAAAGGAGTTTTTATAATGTACAATTATGGAGATGGTACAATTATAAGATAGAATTAATATCAACATTAAAATCATAGCTATTATTGAGTGTTTACTGTGTGCAGTATCCGACATTAATCACCTCACATGTATTTTCTCAATTCTCATCAAAACCTTACTGGCTGCATCTTATCATTGTACTTATGGATTAAAAGCACAGAGGAATGGCACATAGTTTTAATGTTACCTGCGTAGCATGGGAGCAGGTCAGCTGGAATTTCTTACACACCCAGTTTGGTATGATTTCATCAGCTTTCCTGTGGTAGCTTTCAAAATTAGATTTCTGTGGACATATGCCTGTGGAGTTTAGTTGGCTTTGTGGACTTTTGTTTTGTTTTTGATGAACTCCAGAAAACGCTTTCTCTCCAGTGAATAGCTATAGACTATTGAGAGCAAGTAAAGACGGGTCTTTGCGTAAAAGCAGGACTTTTTGTAGAGCTTGACTTTTCCTATAATCTTTAGTGGAGAGAGCTTCTCTATAGATGGAGACTGCACAGGTTAGCAGTCAAGGGGTCATTCCAGCACAACAAGGGAAATGGTAAACTATGGAGGTACTTTGCGCACATGTTCCTTTTCTCTCCTGACTTGAAAAAAATTTTATTTAATCCTACGAAATGTGTATTTAGATTACATTCTAAATACACATTCAGAATGCTTTTCTAAAATTTTTCTTTTATATTTCATGGACTCATTTTACCTAGAAATTGATAGAAAAAAATGTCATTTGATTATGTTTCTGAACTATCATTTAACAATACACCATCTCCTGAAAATGCTTACACAAAATGTAACCATAGCATTTTTACTTAATATATTTTTATATGGATCTTGAGAGTTCAACAGATTGAGATTTTATACAAGGTAGAAGTTTATTTTTTTCCTTCAATGACCAAAAATTTGTCACCCATTGAAGTTCAGTGGATATTAATAGCAATAAACATTAGGAGGAAGATGTGTGAATAGCAGCATTATTTTTTAAATATGGTATTACTTGCAACTTAATCATATCCCACACAGAAAAGAATAATAACTAATATTTGAAGATAAACAAAGCAAATTGAAGATGAATCTTAGGCAAAAGGTCACACTCTCTGCATCAGTATCCTCAGTGGAGGGACACATGATTGGAAGTCAAAGAATCATCTTTCACACCTGATTAATGTAAGAAATGCTTTCTGTACTGCTTCACTTCTCTGTACTCACACCACCGGCCCATATCTATCCTAGGTTTATATTTAGTTTCTCTTGTGAAATTACCTAAAATGAAAGAATTATTTTAAAAATTTTGAGAGATATCATATGTGGACCTGTAGACATCATTCAGTACCTGCCAATTTTATAGACTCAGATCTAAATGATCTGTAAGGAAGAGTCATTTAAAATAGGCTTTTAGTCTGGGTGACTATAGTTAGTGATGGAACCTACATTCAGAATACAAAATATGACCTGAAATTGATAGTTTTTATATCTGAGTAGCACATCTGTGAACGTGGCTTTAATTATTTTAACTCAAACTGAAAGTTTTTTCTCTGAATTTCTATAACATGTGTAGTTTTTAAATACTATTTATTGGCTATTAATTTTCCAAGAATGAGCATTGTCTGTTCCTCATAAATTGAAGAGAGTGATCATAACCTTAAAAATATGATAACCATTATATACTACCATTTGTTGAGTACCTCCTTATTACTTTTGTTGGGTCTGGAAATGTTGCCTTTGAATGTCACAATAAAGTACAATAGGTTTAAATTCAGTGAGTAATTTTTCCCATCACCTACTTGACAATAGGCTTTATATAATGTACTTACAGAATTTACATGTAATTTTATCCTCAGCAAGATGATATAATTGTGAATTACAGTATTCCCATTTATCAGAGATGAAGAGAGGTTAAATGATTTGCTTGAGATCACATGTTAATAAACAGTAGTATATTATAGCTGTAGTGACACCATGTTAGAATGGAGTTTCTCCATGTTATGATGTGCATGCGTGTGTGCTAAGTTGCTTAACTTGTGTCCAACTCTTTGTGACCCTACGGACCATAGCCCACCAGGCTCCTCTGTCCATGGGATCCTCCAGGCAAGAATACTGGAGGGGGAGGCTGTGCCCTCCTCCTGGGGATCTTCCTGACCCAGGGATCAAACCCACATCTCTGATGTTTCCTGCACTGGTAAGCAGGTTCTTTACCACTAGGGCCACCTGAAAGCCCATATTATGATGCAGTGGAGTGTTAAAGCAAAGAGGACCAGTAGATCTCCCCCAATATATTGCATTAGAACTCTTGTAGCAGTGAAAAATACCCAGATGTTTGTCCTTTTCCACTTGATCTTTCCTTTTGTGTGGAATAGTACTTAACAGTAACTGATTAATTGAATTTAAGCTATCTATCTTAATATTTTTTAGAAAAGCTCATGTTTAAAATGAACTACTTTGTGATCTCCATGTTTATAGTTTTCAGGATTGTTAAAGTCTGTATGTCTGTTTTGTTCTATTTCAATACATTTTTATTTCATATTTTCCTTTGTAGTAACTATGTGGTTTAAACATTGTTCAGTGTATACACTATTGTGTTATGTATTTACTTTTAGTGTGTGTGATAGAGGAGGTTTTCTGGCAGGTTATACCTTCAATTATTTTCCCAAATATGTTATGTTTAGGATTAAAAGAGTAATTGTATCATAGTTTTTAGGCACCACTGATCTTTCAATATCACTCCTAGGATCATCAGTTTTACATCCCTATTTAAAATGTTTCAATGACAAATAAAATGGTAAAAATAATATTTTCTTATACCTGACTCTGCCTTATGACTGTTGACATAATTATGCCTATTTATATTGAAGTTAAGCACTTCTGCTAGATGTAGATAAATACGAACAACTTGAAACTGCTGTGTTTTGTTGTTTAGTTGCTAAGTTGTGTCTGACTCTTTTGCGACCTTAGGGACTATATCCTGCCAGGGTCCTCTGTTCATGGGATTTCCCAGATAAGAATACTGGAGTGGGTTTCCATTTCCTTCTCCCGAGGACCTTCCCAACCTAAGGATCGAACCTGTATTTCCTGCATTGGCAGGTGGAATCTTTAACCACCGAGCCACCTGCAAAATCCAATTTAAGACACTGTATCAGTAGTAGTGAAAGTCACTCAGTTGTGTCCAACTTTTTGTGACCCCGTGGTCAGGTTCCTCGGTCCATGGAATTCTGCAGGCCAGAATACTGGAGTGGGTAGCCGTTCCCATTTCCAGGGGATCTTCCCAACCCAGAGATTGAACAGGTCTCCCACATTGCAGGTAGATTCTTTACCAAATGAGTTACCAGAAAAGCCCAAGACACTATATGAAGTGAAGTGAAGTGAAGTCGCTCAGTCGTGTCCGAATCTTTGCAACCCTGTGGACTGTAGCCTAGCAGGCTTCTCTGTCCATAGGATTTTTCCAAGCAAGAGTACTGGAATGGGTTGCCATTTCCTTCTTCAAGGGATCTTCCTGACTCAGGGATCGAACCCAGGTCTCCCACATTGTAGGCAGATGCTTTACCATCTGAGCCACTAGGCTCCCCAAGACACTATATGGTTCATATTAATCTTTAGTACTATGGCCTATGCTACTTTCCATATAGTGGACCCTTCTTTTTTATTAAGTATTTATTTATTTATTTGGCTGTTCCAGGTGTTACTTGAGTCAGGTGGGATCTAGTTCCCTGACCAGGGTTCAAACCTGCGCCCCCTGTGGTGAAAGCATGGTCTAGCCACTGGGCCACCAGGGAAGCCCCAGTGGGCTTTTCTTGTATTCCTGAATCCTGTCCATGATCAATAATCTGCATCTTGCCTCTGTCATTTCTGGGTATGCGTGAAAATGTTCTGAAACTGTACCAGGCAGTATGGCTAAGCAATGTTTGTCACTTATCACAACATCTTTGTCCAGAAACCTCTGTGAGACTTAAATGACCTTACAGCATCTGGGAATGCATGGACAAATTCATTGGTGTTTTCTGTTCTTGCCCATCCTTAGCTTTGAGAATTTAACTGGCAGGGTCTGATAGGGTAGAAGGATTTCTGGTATATGTTTTCTGTCTTGCATATTTTTCCTGTCTTGTACCTTTAACAAAACCTTGGAAATAAAAAAATGACAATGATTGTTTTCAGGTGTTATAAAAATAGAAAACAGCGTCTCTCACTCAAACTTTAAACTCCTATTTAGTTATTTTCTTGATTCTGATTGTGGGTGACTAACCCACAATCAGAATCAAGAAAATAGTGTGTAGGGCTCTCCATAACTAAGAATATGATTTTGATCCATTTTAAAATAAATAAGTTTGAATTCACTTTTCTAGACTTTTAAATGGAGTCAGGATTTTTCTCCCTCTTGAATTTTGCAGCTGGAATTTTTAATAATTTTCTTACAAATGAAATTTATTCTGGTTTCGAAACAAATCCAGAAGTTTATGAGAAAGAAAAATATGAATTTCCTGACAGTTCTGTGACAAGGCTTTACGTGAAACTTTCATTGTCATCTTCCTTGAACCAAGTGCAGGAAAATACAATCTGGAGCAGAATTCCGTTTGCATATTGCTGAACAGCTTGATGCCCTCAATTGGAATCCAGCAAAGTGTGCAACGGGCCACCTGATTTCTCATGGCACAAACTGAAATAGGAGATGGAAAAGAAAAAAAGGATTTCATTCCATTCCAGTTATTTGGTTCAAGTTCACTTTGAAGTACTCTCTATGTACTCTCATGAAATATCTCATTTAGTTTAATGTATGCAAATAAAGCCTATAGAGGATAACAGAAATCAAATGGCAAAGGCTTTCCCAAATGCTGTAACTGAGAGTGAAGCCATATCAGACCATTGTGAAGAGGGTGCCGTAACAGACCTTTGAAGTAGTTGGTATTGAAGACCTTCATACATGTGGAGGAGACTAGTGATTTATGATTCAATTAGGACAGTGAGTAATTTAGCTGCACATTAGAAGGCTTTCATCACTTCTAAATTAATTTTTCTTTCTCATGCAAGTGGGAAAAGGGAGTCTGTGACTATGTGTGTTCTCTTCATAAATAAGTTTGTATGCATAAATAAATTATCCAAATACTTCAGCCTATAGAAAGCCTAATGTTAGCTCATTTTTCTCTTTACATTTTTAAAAATTGAAGTATAGTTGATTTACAATATTGCATTAGTTTCTGTTGTACAACTAAATTATTCAGTTTTACACATACAAACACACACATGCATGTACACATATATATTTTTTCATTATAGATTTATTATAGCATATTTAATATAGTTCCCTGTGTTACGCATTTGGGCCATATATATAAATATATATATGTTTGTATCTGCTAATTGCAAACTCCTAATTTATCCCTGAATGTTGAACTTTAAGCCAACTTTTTCACCCTCCTCTTTCACTTTCATCAAGAGGCTTTTGAGTTCCTCTTCACTTTCTGCCATAAGGGTGGTGTCATCTGCATATCTGAGGTTATTGATATTTCTCCCAGCAATCTTGATTCCAGCTTGTGCTTCTTGCAGCCCAGGGCTTCTCATGAGTACTCTGCATATAAGTTAAATAAGCAGGATGACAATATACATCCTTGATGGGGGAACAGTGGAAACAGTGTCAGACTTTATTTTTGGGGGCTCCAAAGTCACTGCAGATGGTGACTGCAGCCATGAAATTAAAAGACGCTTACTCCTTGGAAGGAAAGTTATGACCAACCTAGGTAGCATATTAAAAAGCAGAGACATTACTTTGCCAACAAAGGTCCATCTAGTCAAGGCTATGGTTTTTCCAGAAGTCATGTATGGATGTGAGAGTTGGACTGTGAAGAAAGCTGAGCGCTGAAGAATTGATGCTTTTGAACTGTGGCGTTGGAAAAGACTCTTGAGAGTTCTTTGGACTGCAAGGAGATCCAACCAGTCCATCCTAAAGATCAGTCCTGGGTGTTCATTGGAAGGACTGATGCTAAAGCTGAAACTCCAATACTTTGGCCACCTCATGCAAAGAGTTGACTCATTGGAAAAGACCCTGATGCTGGGAGGGATTGGGGGCAGGAGGAGAAGGGGACGACAGAGGATGGGATGGCTGGATGGCATCACTGACTCGATGGACATGAGAGTGTACTCCAGGAGTTGGTGATGGACAGGGAGGCCTGGCGTGCTGTGATTCATGGGCTTGCAAAGAGTCAGACATGACTGAGCAACTGAATTGAACTGAATTTATCCCTCCCCACCTTACACTTTTTTTTTTTTTTTTTGCATTTTAAATAGTAAAATAACAGATGTAGCTGGTCTTTGTAAGCTTAGAGTGTATATGGTTTTAGTTGCAATCTTTAGGATTGTTATTCTACCCTTACTTAAATTCTATATCTCCTGTGCTGAAATGTTATGTTTCAGTCATGAACGTTTTTTGACTAATCAGTTTTATTACTGCTTTGTCTTCGAGTTTTCCCTTTTGGCTGTGGATTTGTCTATCAATTGATAGATTTTTAACAATGCAGTCTATGAAGACCCCATTATTTAATGCAAAGATTATAAACTGATCTAAAATTTGGCAGATTTTAAATCTCAGGAAGCAATTGAGTCCCTTGATTTTCTGGTGAGATTTTTATTTTAAATTATGTTAAAGAAAATGGTATTTATTATAGAAATCTATGCATATAGTAATAAATAATAAAGATTTAAACAAAATATATATATGCAATATTGTTCAATATCATACTGGTCCTTTAGCGATTCCAATGATTTTTACTTCTATTATTTACCTCTCTGTTGACCTTTCTGATTTTTTCCCTTTCCCATTCTCACAATGTTTGATTAAACCAATAGTGAGTGTTTAAATTGATATAATTTTGTAGATATCCACTACTGAGCCAAATAGCATATATATTATATAATATATATTGAATGTATAATACATATATGCAGTTTTTCTTTTACATTTTAGTATTGAGATTTAATAGTTGAACTGTTCTGTGTTTGCTTAATATTCTGTGAACACTGTGCTTTACTTGCCCAAATGTTCCAACAGATTTCTAGAATATTGCCAGAATAATTTTAAAGGCTTAAATTCACCCAGTAATTTATCAGTTATATTTTTTTCTTGCACATATGTTCTCAGGCCCCTTGGTACTCTTATTCCCAAAAGAATGCTTGCTCCCTAAGCCAGAACGCTATTCATTTTGTTCCTCTCCTGGGTTGGAGTTCAGGCAAATATCTAGAGGCAGGGCCAGATTCACGCACAGGCAACTTATGCAGAAACTTATGTCTTTTCCTTTTTCAAAAACGACTTCATTTTAAAAAAAATCAGTCTCCTAATGCTTCTTTAACTGCAAGTACAAATTAAACTTTTTAAATAAGCATCTTTATTTCTTATTCTAGTTTATTTATATAAGCATTCCAGTTGTCCCTGAATTGTTAAGGCATTTCTGCACTGTTGTTGAATCTTTGTTGCTGTTATTGCCAAGTGTGATATCAGTTCACTTCAGTTCAGTCACTCAGTTGTGTCCAACTCTTTGCGACCCCATGGACTGCAGCACGCCAGGCCTCCCTGTCCATCACCAACTCTTGGAGTTTACTCAAACTCGTCCATTGAGTCGGTGATGCCATCCAACCATCTCATCCTCTGTCGTCCCCTTTTCCTCCTCCCATAATCTTTCCCAGCATCAGGGTCTTAATTTCATCCTTAATTGAAATATTTTGAGTGTTTTCTTTCTCACTGACATTTTTTAGAATTTTCTCTGTATCCTTGATTTCATTTTTATACATATTTTATTTCTTTTTTCTTCTCTAGTACTCGATAGGCCTTTGTGTTTATAGACCTGAGTTTTAATTGCAGAAAATTTTCCTTGCAAATTTTTCCTGCAGTTTAGTTGCAGAAAACATACCTTTGAAATGTTCCTCTCTTTGATTTCATCCTTCTGTTAATTATCCTATGGGTTGGCCTTTGGATTTTTTTTTGCCTCTATTTTTTTTGTCTTTTCCTCCTGTTTCCCATAGACTGTTTCATCATCCTATTTTAATTTCTTACTGATTTCCTCCTGTGCATATTCAATGCTTTTACTGAATTTGTGATTCTAGTTATATTTTAATTTGTAAGAGCTCTTTATTGCTGAATATTTTTTTACAGTGACATGTTCTTATTTTAGTCACTATCAGAACTTTCAGAGTTATTAATTATGTTTTTTTGCATGAAGATGTTTTCCTTTTTCCTCTGGGTTCGTTTTTATGTTGGCTCTGTTTTTCTTCTTTCTTTCACATAATAAGCTTCCTCAAATGGTTCCTAATTTTAGATGTCTGCTCATATTTAAGAGTAAGGCAAAAAAAAGCTGATTAAACTCAATGTTTATAGTGAAGTTTGCTGATACCTGGGTCTTTTCTCTTTGGTCATACTTCTTAGAAAATACACATCTTGTCAGTCATGCATAATTTGTAAGGCCCAATGAAAACTGGAAATGCAGAGCTTCTTATTGAAAAATTAAGAATCTGTAGATCTTGAAACTGAAAGTTTGTCCTTCTAAGACATGATCCTATGAGGCTGCAGATGTTGCATATCTGTGAAGCTGGTCCTGTGTTAAATAGATATTTGCCTGACCCCCAGTGTTCTGGGGAGAAGGTGATGGCACCCCACTCCAGTACTCTTGCCTGGAAAATCTCATGAACGGAGGAGCCTGGTAGGCTGCAGTCCATGGGGTTGTGAAGAGTCGGACACGACTAAGCGACTTCACTTTGACTTTTCACTTTCATGCATTGGAGAAGGGAATGACAACCCACTCCAGTGTTCTTGCCTGGAGAATCCCAGGGACAGGGGAGCCTGGTGGGCTGCTGTCTATGCAATCACACAGAGTTGGACACTACTGAAGCGACTTAGCAGCAATGTTCTGGGAACTGCAGTTCTTTGCAGGGAACTTATCTTGGCAATTTAGATATTCAGATAATCCCCCATTTTTCACCCCCTGTGCCTCACTTATATCCTCTGCTTGGCCTTTGTTCTCCATTTTAAAGGCTGTCTCTAATTCCTACTGAGAATAGGGACTGTATTACCTAGGGGTGGAGTGTTGTATGTTCTAACAAAATGGCAAGAGGCTGACACAAAAGCCTCTCTATACAGGCTTTTAACCCATCACCCCCTACATCTAACATCTTCATTCTGGAACCTTTTTGTTCCAAGTCCCATGAATATTTTTACTTTTTCATTTCTTCCTTTTAAAGACATAGTAGTAGTTTTTCCATTCCCCTCATTTAAAATCCATCCCATTCTTTTATCTCATTTCACTCTTCCAAAGATTTGTTGGAATCTCTTGTTTTTTGGTTGTCTTCTCTTCAAATTTATGTGATTTTATACCTCATTTTGCTCCATTGTGTCATTTGTTGTGGTATGGTATAGAATAGGAGATCCATTGTATGTCCTATCTGCCATAAGGAAGGAATAATCTATAGAATATTATTTTAAAATATAAAGTAAATAATAAAAAAGGAAATTTCTTACCTTGTTTGTAATCCACTTAAGAGGAATAATGAGATATACTAAATAATATATATAATCTATATAAATGGTATATATCAGTTCAGTTTAGTCGCTCAGTCATTTCCGGCTCTTTGCAACTCCATGGACCACAGCACACCAGGCCCTGTCCATCACCAATTTCTGGAGTTTACCCAAACTTATGTCCATTGAGTTGGTGATGCCATCCAACCACTTCATCCTCTGTTGTCCTCTTCTCCTCCCTCCCTCAATATTTCCCAGCATCAGGTCTTTTCCTATGAATCAGTTCTTCACATTATGTGGGCGAAGTATTGGAGTTTCAGCTTCAACATCAGTCCTTCCAATGAACACCCAGGACTGATTTCCTTTAGGATGGACTGGTTAATCTCCTTGCAGTCCAAGGGAATTTCAAGAGTCTCCTCCAACACCACAGTTCAAAATCATCAGTTCTTTGGTGCTCAGCTTTCTTTATACTCCAACTCTTGCATGCATACATGATTACTGGAAAAACCAGCCTTGAGTAGATGGACCTTTATTGGCAAAGTAACCTCTGTGTTTTTAATATGCTAAGTTGGTCATACCTCTCCTTCCAAAGTGCAAGGGTCTTTTAATTTCATGGCTGTAGTCACCATCTGCAGTGATTTTGGAGCCCCAAAAGTTAAAGTCTGCCACTGTGTCCACTGTTTCCCCATCTATTTGCCATGATGTGATGGGACTGGATGCCATGATCTTCATTTTCTGAATGTTGATCTTTAAGCCAACTTTTTCACTCTTGTCTTTCACTTTCATCAAGAGGCTCTTAAGTTCTTCTTTGCTTTCTACCATAAGGGTGGTGTCATTTGCCTAGCTGAGGTTATTGATATTTCTCCCAGCAATCTTGATTCCAGCTTGTTCTTCATCCAGCCCAGTGTTTCTCATGATGTGCTCTTCATATAAGTATATATAATATACATATATAAAATTAATTATTATATTAAATATAAATCTTTAACTATCTCTCAAAAAACAGGGCAGTTCTGCCTCAGATTTCACACAGAATTAATTTTGTCTCCTCTTAGTGAAAGAAGTGAATCGGCAAAATTTTGGAGGTCCTTCAGCTAATTAATGTGACTTCCTAATTTTTGCCACTCATTAAAGATACACTGATTTTGTGGCTAATGAGAAAATGAAGTGCAACCAAAACTTCTGTCAAATTGAAGCATGAAAAAGAACAAGAGTCAGGAAAAATGTTTAACATGGATGCTATCATGTTAATAACACGGTATGGTTAAACGTGGATATTCCCCTTTTTGCTGGCTTGCTTCTCCTAAGTCTCATTAAGCTCAGTTTTATTCTTCTTTTACACATATAAATAGCTTATGTCCTGATATCTTAACATATATTCCTGTAAAGAGACTTCATTCTTTAAAATGTCTACCTTGGAAACTTTATTTTATTCCCATTAGACTCTTGTAATATATCTCAATCAAAGATTTCTTGAAAACATACCACTTAGAAGGTGAGAGTGAAAGTGAAGTCACTCAGTCGTGTCCGACTCTTTGCGGCTCCATGGACTGTAGCCCACCAAGCCTCTTCATCCATGGGGTTTTTCAGGAAAGGGTACTGGAGTGGGTTGCCATTTCCTTCTCCAGGGGATCTTCCCCACCTAGGGATCGAACCCAGGTCTCCTGCAGGCAGATGCTTTACCCTCTGAGCCACCAGGGAAGCCCATAACGCTTAGAACTTTCCATTTAAAACTCAGGAATGACAGAGGGCACTGAGTGCATGCCATTCCATATCCTATTGGATGGGAAGAAGGGTGGTGATCGTAGAGTAAAATGTCATTTATGGGGTCTTGAGTCAAGAATTTCCTTGGCATGAAGGAAGCAGGTTACTATGTGGCAATACTGTGCTGTGCTCAATAGGGGCAGTTGGGTCTGACTCTGCAACCTTGTGGACCTTACCCACCGGGCTCCTCTATCCACAGGATTCTCTGGGTAAGAATACTGAAGTCAGTTGCCATGCCCTTCTCCAGGGGATCTTCCTGACCCAGGGATTGAAACTGTGTCTCTTGTGTCTCCTGCACTGCAGGCAGAGTCTTTAGCCACTGAGCCACCTGGGGAAACCCATGTGGCAATACTAGCCTTAACTTGTTTCAAGCTTCCTCATGGAACCAGGAGAAATATATTATCCTAGGTCTAGCATGGCTTTCTTTCAATACCATTCTACTAATACATTTTTTCCCAAATATTCCAAATCATTCTAAACCAATAATAGGCATTTGTTTCAATGAACAAGCTACAGTATTCCGTTCATGATCTCTTTTGATGTTAGCAAAAGGATACAGTAAAGGATCAAGATAACCAAGAGTAGTATCAGAAGGACTTGGGCCTTGAGTCCTAGCTTGCCACTTAATAGCCAAGAAAGTATGGGTAAGCTACAAAGCCTGTGACAAAAATTTTCAAAATTTTATTCATATTGGAATTGTCTAGTTTAAAATGTATACTCATAATTAGTACTCAGTCCAGGTCAAATAAATCTTAACCTCTAGAGTTGAAGTCTGAGTGTACAGAGCTCCCTGACATTCAGCAAGGTTGGAGAACTGTTGCCTTTAAGCCTCATTTTCTCTGTCTTTAAAATGGGTGTAATAATAGCACCAGTGTTGAAGGGTTATTTTAAGAATTCAATGAAGAAAGTGCATGTAAGGAACATAGCACTATGCCTAGAACATTATAAATAATTCATACCTCCCACTTCCTGGCTGAACTATAAATGCAATTAAAGAAGAGATTGTATTCTTCTTGTTCAGCTGTTTCATGCATGGCACATAGAAAGGACTTTTTGTGATTTCAATGAATCACTTGCACTATCTTTGAGAAGGGGAGTGAGACATTGGCATAGTATTATTGACTTCTGCTCAGCCACAGAAATGCTTAGAAAAGAAACACTGTAAAAACACTTTTGACTAGGTTCTTCTGTAGAATCAGTTTTTCACTAAATGGTTAGCCCAAGTTATTAACTCTTACAGGCTGATGCACTGCCTAATCCTAACATATACTTGTGACTGTCATTCATTGCAATTTTAGAACTTTCTTAAAAAAAATTTCCCCTCCTTTCCTTTCTCCTTCCCTCCCTCTTACCCTTCTAATGTTCCCTTCCTTCTTTTTCTTTTTCGTCTCCAGCCTTTTTTCCTCTCCTCTCTCTCTCCCTTTCCACTCTCATCCTCTCACCCCACGTCTCTCTATCACTATCATGGAAAATTGGTCTGAAAAGGTTTAGCTCCAGGATAAATTTCTCAATCTTGCCTGGCAGCAGCCCATCTCCTCTGCTCACCTACCACAGACAGTGACTGTGAATTTGTCTTCTGAGCAGCAGTACCTCTCTTCTGTGTATTTCAGTGCTGCAGCTGCTGCTGCTAAGTCGCTTCAGTCGTGTCCAACTCGGTGCGACCCCATAAATGGCAGCCCACCAGGCTCCACCATCCCTGGGATTCTCCAGGCAAGAACACTGGAGTGGGTTGCCATCGCCTTCTCTGGTATTTCAGTGCTACCTAACAATTATGGACTGCCCAGCTTTGCAGATGACCAAAATACAGGTGGTTTGCCAGCATTCATATTTTTTTTCCCCCATAGAACCATTTTTAACACATTCATTAAATAATTTTTATGCATTCATACCACAGATACATTTTGCTGGTTATCATGTGTCAGGACGTTTGTTGATGCTAAACAGAACAGACTACATATACCTGGCCTCAGACAAGGGCACAAGTTTGAGGTAAGTTCAACAAATAAGCAGATTATTGTTGTATAGTGTGATATGTGCTGCAGGGGAAATATCAAGTGCCCTCCCCAAACACTATGGAGTGTACACAGCAAGGGTCTTCACTCAGTACTGGCTCATACCATTTGGGTTGTATTTTAAAGAAGGATGGTGAATGGTGGGGCAAGTGTAAGGGGGCTGAGATGTGCCAAGGCATTTGAGAGTATGAAGATACTGGTGAGAAACGAGACTGGAGAAGTTAGGGGAAGTCAGGGAGCTTGGATGGTATCCTTGGGGCACCGGGTAACTCTTAAAAATTCTTCAATAATTTGGATAATGCATGACAGAATATCCTTGAAAAGTCAGAGTCCCCTGTCAGCGTGACAGAAAGTCAGAGGGGCAGCTGAAAACATGCAAAGAAAATACAGAGAAATAAGTATAATATTGTAGTTTTTAAACCAACCCCAAATAATCACGTCTTTAATATTAACTATAACTGGGAAAATTACTGAGCACCTACTATATGCCAGATATTTTTCTAAAAACTGTACACATAGTGACCACCACATAAGGTAGATTCTATTATAGCTAACTTGTGCCACCTGAGGTCAAGGCTCCCCTCCACCATTTATTTGTTGTGTGACTTTGGACAAATCACTTGATGTACATAAACAGATTCACATATTTGATACATTTGTGGGGCAGGCCAGGGTTTCTTCAACCCATGCTTCCTTCTTTTTATTTCCAGGGGATTTTAATAAGATAGTGAAAAGAGGTAGTAAATAATAGCAAGAGAAATAGATGACCAAACCTGAGTGAAGTCACACCCTATAGCTCCATCAAAGAAACAAACATCAAACAAAAAAATAGATGAGATAAATTATCTGTGAATAGGAACTCTGGAATCTGTAGCAGGTTAAGAAGTAGAATGGCATAGGGAAACTGTGTAGGCAGACTCCCTGATGCCCTCTGGTGAAAGGGGGCTTCATTTGAATCATAAAGCAACTTCATAGAAAATGCATGCGTCTCTTTGGAATCCAGTCTTTATTGCTTCTCAACTGTGTGACAGTGGGCAGATGACTCCCTTTGCCTTAGTTTCCTAGATAAATAATAAGATTAAAACCATAAGACGCTGTGAAGATTCAGTTCAGTTCAGTCATTCAGTCAGGTCCGACTCTTTGCAACCCCATGGATTGCAGCATGCCAGGCCTCCCTGTCCATCACCAACTCCCGGAGTCCACCCAAACCCATGTCCATCGAATGGGTGATGCCATCCAACTATCTCATCCTCTGTCATCCCCTTCTCTTCCTGCCTTCAATCTTTCCTAGCATCAAGGTCTTTTCAAATGAGTCAGCTCTTTGCATCAGGTGGCCAAAGTATTGGAGTTTCAACATTAGTCCTTCCAGTGAACACTCAGGACTGTTCTCCTTTAGGATGGACTGGGTGAAGATTAAATGAGTTAAAATAAAATACTTAAGTACTGCTGGCACACAATATACCATATGTGTTTATTATTATTATTATGACATCCTCTGGGTTTAATACATTGTTTAATAATAAGTTGCATATAATTATTAAGGTTTTAATACTGTAAGGCCATAGGCAAGAGTTAACTGTCTTTACTTCCTGAACAGTGCCTATTGTCTGCCTTGCTAGAATTAAAGTGTATTTTTAATGATGGTCAAGGCGAGTTTCTAAACTGTTTGTGAATAGTGCTCAGGAGAGGGAGTTTGCCAGAACAAGTAGCAATTGCAATGGACATCCCTTCTCATGGAAGATGGGAGTCGTTTCCAGCAGACCCACTCGGGGGAAATAATGTCAAAAATGGATGTTTCATGCACAGCACAGGAAGTTAGGTTCACAGTATTAGAAATGAGCTTCATGTCAAAATAGTGAAGAAATACTGCTCATGGAAGATGATTCATGTATCCCTCTTAGCTAATATGAAATGAATGGTGGTTTTGGCTTTTTTTTTCCTGGGGAAGGAAAGGTCTCTGAGTGATTATAAGTATGATATGACAAAAAGTTCAGACATTTTTTCAGATGGTTGAGAAATATGCTGGGGAAGGAGAAATTTGAGCTGCACACTGAACACCCTTGGGGAAAGATGAAAGAATAGAATGCCTTAGAGATTGAGACACACAGCTGGATAATGCAGAGATAGATCCTTTAAGTTGGAACATGGGGTGGGAGCTGGGAAGGCTTTCGCACCTGTGCTTGACTGGTTGCTGAATTTAGAACAAGTTTTCTGCAGGGCAGAAATTTCTGTGGAAACACAAGTTTTTCAGTAGCCAGCAAAGAAAGGATAAAAGAACTTGCAATTTTAGGAGATTAGGTTTTTCCCCCAGTACTGTGGCCTGTACTGGAAATAAGTGACATAAAACCAAAGATCAAACACATGCTTACATCAGCAACTTAGGGTTAGGGAAATGGTAGGCAACTTCAACTCACAAAATGGCCTGATTTTATTCAAATTCCACTGCAGGAGAAGCAAGTTAAGGGAAATCAATGTAAAACACAACAAAATAAAAAAGATTGGGTGGCTGGGATGAGGTCTCTGACCTACATTCCTATCTTCATGCATTGGGGCATGGGGCGGGCAGGGCGGGGGTTAGACATTAAGAGCTGATTTGACACAACTGTGGTGCCAGTAAAGACAGTGATGAGTAGAAAACTATGAGTTTCGAATTGAGGCAGAGTTGGGTGAACCCGGTAGGACTCAGGAAGTTACCACTGGTTTTGACTACTCTTTTCTGACACAGACAAAATGAGTGTCTGCTCTGAGTCCACCCAAATGAAAAATCTCTTATTGTTAAAAAAAAAAAAAAAGAATATCCACAGAATGATGATGCTGGGAAATTCATAAAGTCTCCAGACCAAAGCCAGTGGAACTCCAGGGAATGCAGCTGAAACTGAGTTTGAGCTGTGTCACAGAAGTTTCAGGCACTTTTAAGAGGCTGGCAAAGGCTCAGTAAAAATGTATGAGCAGGAATTATGGGAAGTTAATTCAAAGTGGGACTGGATAATAAATAACCAGTTTCTATCATTTTTAGCCACTGGACTGACATTTGATCTATGACTCTGTGCAGTAATTTACAAAGTTACAGTTCTCTATACTGACTACAAGCAGATTCCAATAATCTGGGGAATAGCATGCTAAAACTTGATTTTGCAGAAGGGACTGTGGAAGCAATCCAATAATGCCACTCCTGCCAATATGTGTCCAGAATTGAAAGGCATGATTGAGTTAATGTTCTACTTGAGATCAACTAAAATTTGTTTCTCATGCTACATGTAATAGTTGCCAATACGATGGGTAACAATGTTTTTCCATGTTTTTGAAAATATTCCTGTGAACTGCCCCTACCCCCGCTCCCCGCACCCTCAGCCAAGAAGCACTCAAGTTTCCTTAGACATTTAAGGCATATTCAATTTTGATAATTCCCAAGCTCCTGTGTTTTAAAAATGGTAGTTCTAATATAGGAGCGTTTTTCTGTCTTTATAAGTGAGACAAGATGTGCTTTAAAAGGAAATCATGCTTAATAGAGTAAAAATAACCCAGAATTTTTGAGAGTGCTGTAGAAAGATTACTTTCCTTAAGATCAATTTTTCTAAAGCGAGCATAATAAGGAACTTTTAATTAATGCCATTAGCTTGTAGTCTGGCAGGTATTATGGGTCACTGAATGTAGGAATACATAATAAATCTTATAATATTGGAATGTATCTGGATAAAAGAACACTGAAAAAGCCAGATGCAGTTTCAAATTTAAAGAGTAGGTGTAAGCAGATAGCCATCAATGGAGAAGAGAGCTCCCTTCAGAACCCCATATACATGGATAGAATTGAATGGAGAGTAGGATTCTCAAAATTAAATGCACAAAGCTGAATTCTTGGTATTACCTCCCAACATGGCTTCTCCCACATTTTCTTCATGACTGTAAATGGTGACTGTCCTATTTACTCAGGAGAAAACTTTAGATTGATTCTTGACTTGTTTTCTTTTTTATTTTGTTTTTTTTTTTTTTTTTTAGTCACATCCCATTTCATTAGCAAAACTTATTGGATCTCACTTCAAAAGTCTACCTAGACTTGAACTTCTTGCCATCTCTGGAATGACCTCTCATCCATACCAGAAGCATCTTATGCCTGGGTTACTTCAGTACCTTTCTGTATGGTTTCCCCTGTTCCATCTTTGTTCACAGTGATATTCATTAGGACCTTTTAACCTCTCTCACATTCAGCTATTTAATAGGGATTTATTTTTCTTCCCACTTAAACTCACATTTTGGTCATGTGATTTACTTGCTAGTGAAATATATAAATATTGATATGCATCCTTTCTGGGCAGTAGCCTTAAGATCAAGTGTGATTAATAGAGCTATCATAATTTACTCGCTAGGGTTTCTATCCTTCACTAAGCTCCATTCCATTGCAAATCCTGGTTAGGTATGTAGGATAAGAAAAAAAATAAATAGTTGTAAGTCACAAAATTCCAACCAAAAAGTTTCAAAATTGGCAACTAGATTAATGTTGCCTTTCCTGTATGAAGTTCCAGTACTTTGGCCACCTGTTGTGCAGAGCCAACTCATTGGAAAAGACCCTAATGCTGGGAAAGATTTAGGGCAAAAGGAGAAGGGGGTGACAGAGGATGAGATGGTTCGATAGCAAACTGACTCAATGGACATGAATTTGAGCAAACTTTAGAAGATGGTGGAAGATGGAGGAGCCTGGAGTGTTGCAGTCAATGGGGTCACAAAGAGTCAGATATGACTTAGCGACTGAACGACAGCAAGATCCTATCTGACAAGGAAACTTTTCTAGACCATGTCAGAACAAAAAGAACAAAACCTCAAAATATGTGGCATTAGTTATGGTCATGAGTTGTGTCTCAGAAATATCATTAGATAAATGCTGATTCATGCAATGTAGTGGTAAAATTCTAACCTGTGGTAACATGGAAACAAATATTGTACCCATTGGGTTTTTAGCTCCTCACAAAAGATTAAGCAAACAACATTAGTAACTTGAGTTTCTTATTTTTACTCTATTTTGACATGTTACAACAAGAAAGGATGCAAGAATTAGTTGACTTGCAAGAAGGAATGAAAGGGATTAAAGATAGTTCAGAAATGTGGAGACCTGCAGAATAAACATCCAACTGGTTTCCATTACCACACAGTAAAATAAAACTGTGAAGGCCTTTAAAAAACAAATGCTAATTAAAATTCAGCATAGCAGCAGTAAAGAGCAAAACAAAAATATGGCCATCAGGCCATCATAAAATTTAAAAAAAATTTAAAATTTCTAAATGAACAAATTCTTCACCCACCAGATCTTTTTAGTTGAACCAGAAGGCCTACAGAAAAATACTAGGAATGCGTTTCCTAGGATATCTGTTAAGTTTATACTGACAATTAAGTCCAGAGAGAAGGACATGTCTCCAAAAGAATTATGAGTGAGATATTGGGGCACAGTGCTGACTGAAAATATCAAATAGGAATGGAATAACTAGAATGACTATCTTTGAGAGAATTGCACTGTCAAAGAACCACCAGCCCATGGTGGTGGTTTTCTGCTGTTAAAGACTTAGAAAAGTTCCTGGGCCTCAAACCTTCCAGGAGTGAAGAAAGCTTAGAAGGCTGCTCATATCTCAAAGAAGTCATTGGGATGACTCAATGAAGTCATTTTCTCATATCTTCTTCAGAAGTATCCAATGACATAGGGTATAAAGATCAGAGCCAAGGGACCCTGAGAACTGCCGGCTGGAGCACTACTGTCGGGGAGGAAGCCCTCACAATGCCTGTTCAGTGCAAGTACAGAATTTCCATGGTTCAGTGACTTCTGGGCACCCTTCTCTTCCCCTACCCTCATCCTTCCCATTCCTAAGTAGGAATGTTTATTCCAGTTATCCCATTCCTCTTCTGTGACTCCAACAAGTATAGGGTAGGGAGGGTATGTCATATTCCTGTGTGTTTGTGTTTACTTTTGTATTTTTCACATCTGTAAAATAAGTGGCACATCTAGGTTTATATAGAAACACACATTAGATTTTGTGCTTTTAAATTTGATAATCATTGGAGAGGACTTCTGAGTTTTCCCTCTTAGGGAGATAATGAAGATATTTTTGCATGTGGAGAAGGGAACGAACTAAATATTTGTGACCATAAGGGTGTCAAGGTGTTCAAAAGAGTCTTTTCTCTTGCTGTGAACAAATTTTAGTGCTGAAATTCTTTACTTGGTTCAATCAGTCAGGATTATATAATTCGCATGGTCCAGTGAAATATGAGCAGAAGTGATAGTGTTAGGGGCAGAAGGTTAAGACGCAACATAAAGACAACATAAAGACATGAATGTTTTTCACATCTTGTCTTTATGCTTTTTATGGAAGTGAGTCCATTGGTTGGGTTTTCTGAGTAACCACAATGGTCATCATCCCTTATGTTTTGCTGAAAATGTTCACTTTCGTCTCAGGTTCAAAGGATTTGTTAACAAAATAAGCCACTCATTATATACAAGTAGATAATACAAATATTTATTAGAGAGTTATCTAGCTTACTATCAACATACTAACATTAAAAGAAAAGAGAAATAGAAAGAGCAGAGAATGCATCTCCAAATTGGGTTTTAACCAACATCCAGACTCACACAGTGAAGTCGATTGTCACAGCACATTTGGAGGCCCAACTGGGAAAAGGTTCCAGGCAGGGTGAGACTTCAAAGATTGCAGTTCTGGGTTCCTGCTTTTAATCCCAGGATCTTCACAAACTCGTATCATCATCAATCTGTGACCAAATTGCAGCTCTGGTTTCATGTTAATGCTCTTTGTTTTGTTGTGTAAAACTTGGAATATGGATAAGCCTGGGGCTTGATTGGCCAGATCCTCCCTCCCCCCTCTCCCACCTCCCCAGTCTCAAGATTTCCCCCCATCTTATCCATGATGCTGCAAGTCTTGCACTCACAGCAGGCAGTCACTCCTAGTCACTCCCAGTCAGGGCAGTGTCCAGGCAGGTTAGAAGCAAGGTCAGAAGCCTGCTCTGCTTTGTCTCTGAAGCCTAAACAAGACTATTCATTTAATTTCCCTAACACCTTTTTTGATGACAAATGCAGATGTAGAACAAATAATAGCTTTGTGGTTGTAAATCACTGAGGTTTACGGATGTTTATTACTGCAGCATTACTCAGCCTATCCTGCTTACTATAAACCCAAACTCTACCCTCAAGGCAGAACTCAGAAAAATCATTAAAAACATCACATCATTCACTTCTCTTTATGAGCCTCTCCAATGCCTCAAAGTAAAAGATAGTCCTGATGTAGACTTTCTTTCTTCCAACTTTGTGACCTATTTTCCTTTGACTCTCCATTTCATTCAATTTACTGTAGCCACACATTTGTGACCTTGCCCTTCTTAGAACGTGGTAAGTAACTTGGCCTTTGTTGTTCCTTCTTAGAATACTCTTATATCAGTTAGATACCTGGCTTTCCCTCTCACGCCTTCATATGTGCTCAAGTGTCACTTTATCTGGAAAACTTTCCTGAGCAGTCTTTATAACACCCATTCTTCCATTGCCGTATTAATCTGCTTCCCTTTCCTCCAGCACACTTACCACCCACTGGTATATAGTACATTTATTGATAGACCACTACTCTCCCTCTTCAAATGATGTCACACACACTGGAATCTAACCTCCACGAGAAGAGGCATTGTTGTGTTTATGGTTGTGGCCTCAGGTCCTATTCTGTTACCTGGCTTAGATCAGCCATTCAAAATACTTAATGAATAAAAACTAGAATAGATAAACTGGAGATGTGTCTTTTTTGGAAGTGCTGGTATTTTTAGGTAATGTAATTTTGTTTGTAAGGACATAGGGATTTTGAAGGAGTACAAGAACTTCATTAGGAATCTGGTCCTTGAGAGGACGCAGGAATGACACTGGTACTTGACGTACTATCGTTGACTATCTTCCATAAAAACATATGGAAAGCATTGTTTCCCAACAGGGGATAAAGGTAAAGCAGATAAACATTCTGCCTTTGTCCACTGCCCATGGGAGAGCTAAGAGAGTGAATACACGTTAGAAGAGGTAATATGCCTTTGTATACCTCTGCGGGCCAGCCAGAAACTTTTATAAACTGAAACACATAGAGGAGGATCTATATTTAAGAATGTAGGAAAAGCAATAGTATGCCAGTTGTTAATTTGAAAAGTCCCCTACCTAAACACTTCAGTTTTTTGTACTCAAAGGCTTTCATAAATACATATAAGGAATATGTATGCTGTCTGTCAAGTCGTTTCAGTCGTGTCCAACTCTGTGCGACCCCAGAGACGGCAGCCCACCAGGCTCCCCCGTCCCTGGGATTCTCCAGGCAAGAACACTGGAGTGGGTTGCCATTTCCTTCTCCAATGCATGAAAGTGAAAAGTGAAAATGAAGTTGCTCAGTCATGTCCGACTCAGTGACCCCATGGACTGCAGCCTACCAGGCTCCCCCGTCCATGGGATTTTCCAGGCAAGAGTACTGGAGTGGGTTGCCACTGCCTTCTCCGAGGAATATGTATATGAGGTATCTTTTCTAAGTGAATTGATAATAAATCTTCCCAGTGTGTAATTTCCAGTGTTAAAGTAGAATCCTAAGAGAGTGCAATATAGTGTATCTTTGTGAACTAAAATTTTAGTCATTATTTGTCTGGATGTTGATTCTCAATCCCCCAAGATGCTACAATCACTGATTCCTTATCTGCTGATGGATGTGAACTACTGTGGGCAATAAAATCACAATTGTTTCCAAAAGAGGAGAATGAGGCTCAGGTTCACTCCTAACATTTCTGGGACTCCTGGCAAGCATATAAATGGAGAACCCCCAACAGTAATGTATTTATACTGAAAGTTTAACTCTGGCGAACTGTTAAGTAAAATGTGCTCTAGACTCTCTTATTTTGACAAGTATACTTTATTAATGGGTTGGAAAGGTGGAATTGAATTTAGAATTTAAAATCTTAGATGCCTTTGAGTTCCTTGCTAGAACATAGTCATAACCCACATCCTGGCCCCTTCACTCCCATATCACGTTCCATATGGTACAGGTAAGATCCTCTTGGTATCTCTACAGATACTTTCATTTGAACACTCAAACTTTATATTCAAAAACCTATAAACCTCTCGGGTTTTAAAAGGATCCCTTAGCTATCCCATAGGTTTAGAGAAACACATACTTCCTTGGCCTGAAAAATTCAGGAGAGAGCCCAGAACAGGTCCTAGAAACAAGGTTTAGGTCATTTGTGCAAGTAATTCTGAGACCTTTGGTGTGCATTTTAATGGATATTAAATGCATTTAGGTTTTAATGTCTAGAAGTGAGGAATACATTCTTGGGGTGGATACATCCCTTGATTTTGCAACTCTTTTTCCTATGGAGGTTGGGAGTGTAGAGTTGGTCAGAGGAAGTCCAAAATAAGACTTTCTATTTGGCAAGTCCCAAGCAATGGCCTCTCTTGCTTAAGTCTAAGGACAGTGTCATACTAGTAAGGTTCATATCCAGAAGCTTTTCCATACAGTGTAGCCACAGGAGCTGGGATTTTATAACCCCAAACCCCTACTTATCAGAGGGCTCAATGGGAGTATTCAGGGCTGTAGATAGTAGGAAAACAACAATTTAGCCTTTCAGAGGCTCAGTTATGTGTGTATGTGTTAGTCTCTCCGTCATGTATGAGTGACTCTTTGCGACCCCATGTACTAGAGCCCAGCAGGCTTCTCTGTCCATGGGAATTCTCCAGGCAAGAATACTGGAGTTGGTTGTTATGCCCGTCTCCAGTGGTGCAAACTTTAACTAAAGACAAATAATTCTTTTTTATTAGAACTAGAACATTTAACTCACTAATGGTGTATTTTATGAAGTAATTTGGAACCTCGTAAATGGGCAGTTAAAGCAGTTGATGCAGGTTTAGAGAATAGTCCATGCGTAATGACTCTGGATCCTTGAATTGGAACTAAAGCTATCATTAAATAGGGTGTGGTTTTTCTCGCCCATAATGGCGATGCTTGGCCTGAAGAATGTTAGTTGTACAGGAACTATTTGGTGTAAAATGTTGCATACAATGGTTTTCTTTCTACATATAGGGTGCCTGTAAAACTCTGGAATTAATATGTTTTAATTTTTCTTCATTAAACCATGTATTCTGATGCTGGATAATTCACTAGTGTAAAAAAAAAAAAAAAAATCAAGTTTTCATTCTCTGTATGCCTCCAGAGTAGCTTGGTAGTTACAGAAAAAGTGTTCATTTTAAAGAATGTCTGACCCAGGACTTGCATCACCGACTCAATGGACATGAGTTTGAGTAAGCTCTGGGAGTTGATGATGGACAGGGATGCCTGGTTGCTGCAGTCCATCAGGTCACAAAGAGTCGGACACGACTGAGCAACTGAACTGAACTGAACTGACCCAGGAGGAGCTGTTGATTATTGATTGCTATAGGAAACACTTAAGGACATTCTGGACTCTCCCCAATCATGCTCAAGGGATCCCCAAACGCAAAAGAATCACAAACCTTTGTTAAGTGAGCAAGGAATTATTTTATTAAAAACAAACAGACAGACAAAAAAGACACTGAAATTATTGATTTTCTTAGTCAAGAAATTCTCAAAATTTGGGCCACAGGGCCCCATTTTAGTCTTGAAAATTATTGAAAACTCCAGAGAGATTTGTTTGTGTGACATATTTATTTATATTAAGCTTTAAATTGACACTTAAAAGCATTTAATGTTTATTTAAATAACTAACACATATGCCAACAGATTCTTTATAAACTATAACTATATTTTTAAAAGTAGAAACTGGCATTATTTGTTCTTTTCCTATTGGTTTTAGCATTTGGCTTAAGAAATGATAGCTGGGTTCTCAAATATATTGTTGCATTCATTCTACTGCATGCTACATTATACAGACTCTGAAAAATGCCACTGTGAAAGCATGGAGGTAAAGGAGCAAATAATTTAGTTTTTTTTTTTTTTTTAACAGAAGTTCATTTTTTTTCTGTGATTCTTGGTATTTTTATAAAAAATAATTTTGATTTTATGGCCCCATAAAGGGATCTCTGAGAGTCTCAGAGGCCTACAGACTGCACTCAGAGAATCATTGTCCTAGTTTTAATCATTTAATGACTCTAAGATGTGCACTGTCCAATCAGGTAGCTAATAGCCATGTTTGGCTCTTTAAATGCAAACTGATTAAGACTGAGTTTTTAAATATTCAGCTTCTTTTTCTCATTAGTCACCTTCCAAGTGGCCAGTGGCCACATGTGGTTAGTAGCTACTCTGCTGGGCAGCACCTAGCTGCCATGTTTAAACATTTCCACCATTCCTAAAAGTTAATATGGATTGTGCTACTCAACTCTATTTTTCCTATTCTTTTTCTAATCTATCTCTTCTTTTGTTCCCCATTTAAGAGAGAGTTTTAGCTATCGATCGTCCTCACATTTGAACAAACAGCAAGAGTGCAGATGCTCGATTCTCATTGTTCCTTGCCCTGAGGGACAACATCTAAACAGATTATGGCGGCAAGGCTTGCTGCAGTGTAGGAAATGCAGTGCTCCACAGTGGTGAGTCAGAAAGAGAAAAAATAAATGTCGTATTCTAGCATATATAGATGGAATCTAGAAAAATGGTTCTGAAGAATTTATTCACAGGGCAGCAATGGAGAAACAGACATAGAGAATAGACTTATGGACATGGGGAGAGGGGAGGAGAGGAGAGTGAGATGTGTGGAAAGAGCAACATGGAAATTTACATTGCCATATGTAAAATAGATGACCAACTGGAATTTGCTCAATGGCTCAGGAAACTCCAACAGGGGCTCTGTATCAACCTACAGGGGAGGGAGATGGGAGGGAGGTTCAAAAGGGAAGGGAAATATGTATACCTATGGCGGATTCATGTTGAGGTTTGACAGAAAACAACAAAATTCTGTAAAGCAATTATCCTTCAATAAAAAAATAAATTAAAAAAAAAATGGTGCGAAGTGCTAGCCCATGTTGAGGACTGCTCACCACCCTTTGATTGATCTAAACTAGGATATACCCTTGTTTAGTGCTAGTCAATTTACTTAACTTTCTTGCCAGTTATGCCAAAGAGTTAATACTACGTGGACTCATCTGAAAAGACCCTGATGCTGGGGAAGATTGAGGGCAGGAGGAGAAGGGGACGACAGAGGATGAGCTGGTTGGATGGCATCACCGACTTGACGGACATGGGTTTGGGTGGATTCTGGGAGTTTGTGATGGACAGGGAGGCCTGGCGTGCTGCAGTCCATGGGGTCGCAAAGAGTTGGACATGACTGAGAAACTGAACTGAGGACTTTAACATATGGAAAGTCAGGAAAATGATTGTCTATGATTGCCATTTTGTTCTCATATTGAAGTTAAGAAACAAGAGTTTTTATTAGGTAAGACCTAAAACATGAGTTCTTGCTAGTATATTTGATACTGCTACCCTTCTTGGAGAAGGCAATGGCAACCCACTCCAGTACTCTTGCCTGGAAAATCCCATGGATGGAGGAGCCTAGTAGGCTGCAGTGCATGGGGTCTCGAAGAGTCAGACATGACTGAGCGACTTCACTTTCACTTTTCACTTTCATGCATTGGAGAAGGAAATGGCAGCCCCTCCAGTGTTCTTGCCTGGAGAATCCCAGGGACAGGGGAGCCTGGTGGGCTGCCGTCTCTGGGGTCGCACAGAGTCAGACACGACTGAAGTGAATTAGCAGCAGCAGCAGCAGCTCTCCATCTTCTGAAGCCTTGCTTTTGTTGCTCTGATAATTTAGTGTGTACAAACACATATTACTCTGAATGCTCCCCAGAATAATTTATGCTGGAAGTATTTTCTTGTAGTCTTTATTTCTTTCATAATTTTGTACTGTCAGAAGTCATGTGGTTGATTTTGTCTCTGGGTTCTCTGCATCTCTTAGACTATAAAATCTGCGAAGGCAGAAACCTAGCACAGAACTTGGCTCACCGTGTCCTTTCATCATGGTGTTTGACTGAGATAGACCCTGGTCTCATAAGGCAGGAGCCAAAAGCTGGTCCTGCTGTTTCTGACTGCTCTCATCATTCTTTTTGATTTTCTGGTCTTCCTTCCTATTCTTGTCTGGAGAATTCCATGGACAGAGGGGCCTGGCAGACTACAGTCCATGGGGTTGCTAAGTGTCGGACATGACTGAGTGACTAACATACACACACACTTCCTACTTATATAAATAATCACTTCAGGCTTTCTTGTTCACCTGTTCCCCACATGAATCTTTGATACTTTTATAATTATTGAGGACTTGGTAGTAACTGGGATATTTCAAGACATAAAGCTCTACCTTTTAGCTACACCCACTTGGTCAAGTCAATTGCATTATTTGCATCTAATTCCTTCTCCCTACTTGGATCAAAATACACTAGAAAATGTTATCATCTTTTAGTCCCTTTTGCATTATTATATTTATCACACCCCATAATAACTTTCCCACTTTATCATGTTTGGTATTTTTATAAGAAAAAATCTTTAGGCCTAAATAATTGTTTTTGATTGAATAATTAGCATTTATATTTATATTTTATTTTCACGATACCCATGATGTTTATTGCATCTATTAATGAAAAAAAAATGTATCACCTTTACAATGATGTGCTTTTTTTTAAGTCTCAATTCCAGAAGAAGAAGTAATCTCGAAAGGAAGATAAAAAGCATCATCACTTTAGAAAGAGAGAGTATCTTAAAGAATCACATCATTTTAAACAAGATCTTTGTCTAGAAGAGAAGAGGGCAAGCTTCCTACAACTTGACCAGCCGAAACAGAAGGGTGTCAAAGTCATGCCAGAATATGCAGGACACACTTGTGCGAGGTAGACAGGGGAAAGACTATCTTGGCTTTTAAAAAGGTTGGAACCTAGGTCTTTCAGCAGCTGTGGCACCTAGAATGGTTTTCTGAAGCCCAGGCTAAGCACTTTTCTGGTTTATCTTTTGGCTGGAAAATCCCTTGGAATAACCCTTTTTAATACCTTCCCATGGCTGACAGGAATGCTTAAAAGGGTTCTTTCAGAGTTCCCACTCAGGGCGGAAACGTTTGAAGTGCACTGTCTAGCTTAGGTAATACATTGGCAGCAACCGTTTTATTTAAAAGAAAAATCCATCAATTAACAAGTGAACATGACAGATAGAGTGACAGTATTTCTTTTTGTTCAAAGGAGGTAGCTGAAGAAAAAGGAACACTGGGTAGACGAAGAGGAAAAATCACCCCTGGGGGAGAAGAAAAGAGCCCCCTGAGAATGCAAACGGCTCACAAATAGATCTGTCAGACTCTTGTAGACTTTGATGAAAGGCACAGGGCTTGGTATTAAGGAAGATTCTGGGCCAAAACAGTTCTTCACCTTAGATGAATTCTGCTGCTGCTAAGTCACGTCAGTCGTGTCCGACTCTGTGCGACCCCATAGACGGCAGCCCCCTGGGCTCCCAGCCCTGGGATTCTCCAGGCAAGAACCCTGGAGTGGGTTGCCATTTCCTTCTCCAATGCATGAAAGTGAAAAGTCAAAGTGAAGTCGTTCAGTCGTGTCTGACTCTTTGCGACCCCATGGACTGTAGCCTACTAGGCTCCTCCATCCATGGGATTTCCCAGGCAAGAGTACTGAAGTGGGGTGCCATTGCCTTCTCCAGATGAATTCTAAGCCCAACTAAAGAGAGAGATTACCACAAGAGGAAAAATGAGCCCAGATTTGGAGAGGATGAGTGTAATGAAGAGTACATTTGACTGATCCGTAATTTACTTAGAATAACATTTGCAACCCCATGGACTGTAGCCTGCCAGTCTCCTCTGCCCATGGAATTTTCCAGGCAAGAATACTGGTGTGGGTTGCCATTTCCTTCTCCAGGGAATCTTCCATACCCAGGGATTGAACCCTGGTCTCCTGCATTGCAGGCAGATTCTTTACTGTCTGAGCCACCAGGGAAGCCCTAGGATAACACTTGCCTCTATTCAAATCAGTGTGAAATCAACAAAAACCAGGCATTGGGATTTTTTTTTCCTATTGTACATCTTTATAGGCATGCTCGGAGAAGGCAATGGCACCCCACTCCAGTACTCTTGCCTGGAAAATCCCATGGACGGAGGAGCCTGGTAGGCTGAAGTCCATGGGGTTGCGAAGAGCCAGACATGACTGAACGACTTCACTTTCACTTTTCACTTTCATGCATTGGAGAAGGAATGACAACCCACTCCAATGTTCTTGCCTGGAGAATCCCAGGGACAGGGGAGCCTGGTGGGCTGCCGTCTATGGCGTCGCACAGAGTTGGACACGACTGAAGCAACTTAGCAGCAGCAGCAGCAGCAGCATAGGCATGCTACTGAATGCCAATATATCTTAGTAAGACCAGCATGCATATTCATGTATTTGTTTACAGAAGATTTCTCTCAAAATTTTAAAGCAATTTAACAAACATTTACTCTGTGCCTTTTGTGTGTGACAATATATAGGTGCTTCTGGCAATGCAGTAATAAAAGACAAAAATCTGTTTCATAGTTCTAGTTAAATAGGGCAGCTATGATATACAGGCAATGTGCATGCATTTAATTGGGCAACACTTTTATATTTAGACCTGAAAATTTTTATAATCAGTAGATTCCTAAACATACAGTTCATGAAATATAAATATTGCAAATTAATTTTTAGTCTCTTACCATCTTAATATTTCTGAAAGCATACCATAAGTATTTGCTTGATGATTACCTGTTTTTAGTTAAAACAATGATGAAAAGAGTTATTGTTTTGTGTTTTAAGGTTTTTTTTAAAACATTTCTCTGCAGTGGAATGGGAAATTTTATGCCATTGATTTCTTTTTTTTAATTTTAATTTTTATTATTATTATTATTTTTTACTTTACAATATTGTATTGGTCTTGCCATACATCAACACGCATCCGCCACGGGTGTACACGTGTTCCCCATCCTGATCCCCGCTCCCACCTCCCTCCCTGTACCATCCCTCTGGGTCATCCCAGTGCACCAGCCCCAAGCTTCCTGTATCCTGCATCGAACCTGGACTGGCGATTAGTTTCTTATATGATATTGTACATGTTTTAATGCCATTCTCCCAAATCATCCCCCCCTCCACAGAGTCCAAAAGACTGTTCTATACATCTGTGTCTCTTTTGCTGTCTCGCATACAGGGTTGTCATTACCATCTTTCATTGATTTCTTGAATACCCAATCTGTGGTAGGAAATTCCTAAATATCCCATTAATTTTTTTCTGCTAGTATTCACAACATTATGTATTCCCCACTAACTTTGAATAGTACTGGTCTGAGTGTGTAATGGAATATGGAAGTGAAAAATTTTTTTTAATTTTCTTGGAGTATAGTTGACTGACAATGTCGTATTAGTTTCTGCTGTACAGAACGGAAAGTGTGTGACTTATGAAAGTGAAAGTCATTCAGTCATGTCCGACTCTTTGCAACCCCATGGACTATACAATCCATGGAATTCTCCAGGCTGGAATACTGGAGTGGGTAGCCTTTCCTTTCTCCAGGGGATCTTCCCAACCCAGGGATTGAATCCACGTCTCCCGTATTCCAGGGGGATTCTTTACAAGCTGAGCCACCAGGGAAGCCCAAGAATACTGGAGTGTGTAGCCTATCCCTTCTCCAATGGATCTTCCTGACCCAGGACTTGAACTGGAGTCTCCTGCATTGCAGGTGGATTCTTTACCAACTGAGCTATCAGGGAAGCCTGTGACTCCTGAGGCAAGATCAAAATAGCCACTGTAGCTTTTGCTCTGCTCTCTCTTGGACCATTGGGGCTAGAGAAAGCCAGTTGCTACTTGGTGAACACTTTCAGGAAGCCCCCCAGAAAGGTCCACATGATAGTAACTAGTGCTTCTTGTGGACAGCCAAAATTAAGCCCTCCATGCTTCTCTGTCCATGGAATTCTCCAGGCAAGAATACTGGAGTGGGTTGCCATTTCCTTCTCCAGGGGATCTTGCTGACCTAGGATTGAGCCCCAGTTTCATGCATTGGAGGCAGATTCTTTACTGTCTAAGTCACAAAGGAAGCCCCTAAAATTAACTTACCAGACACTAATTTAGTGTGCCATCTTGGAAATGGATCCTCCAGCCCTAATCAAGCGTTCTCATAACTGTGGTCCAGGCCAACATCTTGACTAAAACCTGATAAAAACAAGACAACAACCCCCAAATGGAGTCACTTATGCTAAGTCCGATGCCACTTAAACTGAGGTGTGATTATAGTTCTGGCTTTCTCAGAAATGGAATCTTAAACCATTCAAGGAATGGTCAGTCAGGAATCACGTGATCAGCATTAGTCAGGTCATTTGCCTGAAAGACTCCTGCAATCTCCTAAAGAAAAGCAACCTTGTTATAACCAAACTGATTTTTTGCCTGGTATAACATCCTGTGCATGCCCTTTTCCTCCTGTAAAAGTCTTTCATTTTATAAAACTACTTGGAGCTCCTTTCTCTCTGCTAGATTGGATGCTGCCCAATTCAAATTGATTTTTTTGCTCAAATATAACCTGCGAATTTTCAATATGCCTCAGTTTACCTTTTGACAGAGGAGGGAACCACAGGCCCTTGAAGACCTGCAGCAGCAGTGAGTAAATAGGTATAAGTGCCTCCTGGATCCCTTGAATGCACTGTTTTTGCTGCCTCTGGAGGTCATGGGTTAAATACCTTGAGGATCCTAGCTTTTGCCTTATGAAAAAACTTTCAGACTTTATTTGAGCATTTCTCTATCTGGATTTGGTCTAGAAATCAGCTAGAGTCGGACTGGGTCCAACTTGAAAGCTGGACTGAATTTAGGGTTGGACTGGGTCCAACTTGGAAACCAGACTGGGACTAAATCCAAGGTCAGACTGGATTCTACTAAGAAACCAAACTAGGAGTTGAACTGAGTCCAGTTTAGAAACTGGGTATTCCAGGGTTGGTCTGGATCTGATTTAAACTGGACTGCATCTGGTGTGAAGCCTCAGGTGAAGAAAATTTTACAAAGGCTAAAAAATAAGGTTAACCATACCAAAGATTATCCGGAGTTACAGTGGCCAAAATGGACAACTTTTAACCTAGATAAGCTTCTGCATACACAAACTGCCCAAGAGAAAAGGGGATCTCAGCCAAGCACTCACTATAAAGGATAGGGGAGTATTGGTTTTTCTTTCCTGCAGTTTCCCATTATCAGCATGAGACCTGCTTGGACGCCCCATTCTCTCTGGAGCCTACAAATGGGATCCTGGCAAAAGCAGGCAAAGGATGAGAATTCTTACCAAAGTCAATCTCCAGGTCTCTATCTGTGGTCAAGAGAGGAAGGTAAATTTTTATGTTGTCCCTTCCTTTCTGAATTCAGAGAGGTTGGCAAAAGCAATTTTTGTAATAATTAGATCTTTGAATTATGAATTGTGAGTTTGTTTTTGAGTGCCCATTGGTTGTCAATCCTTTCTCTACCAGGAATAGCTATTGCTTCCTTGTTTGTGTTCTGAGATCTTGGCTTGACAAATGGCAGGTTGGGGATGCCCAAAATGTAGTCAGAGAGAAATGTGGGTTGGACTCCATCTGCAGCTGAGATCCCACTGGAGACCTAGCTCTCAGGAGCACTGTCCAAGTCATTCTTTATTTTGATTACCTTCTGGGATTGGCTCTGGATCTTGGGAGGGTAGTATCTTTACACTCTCCTTGAGGGATGCTGCTTGCATCTAAGATATTGTTGATAACTTCTGGAATATTTATTCTTTCTTCCAGCTGAAACTTGAGAAGACATTTGTATGGATATTTAAAGTACCTCTATGGTCAAAAGTTGGCTACCTTGGAAGCTGATAGTCATAACCTGAGAAGGACCATTTTCCATCCTTCTTCCCTAAGCTAAAATGAAGCTATGTACCAGAGAGAAAAACATTCTGAAGCCTTTGTGGGATTTACTGAAATGTTCCAAGACTCACATTCTAAAACACAGGAGTCTTTTGGTTTCTATATTAGTTGAAGATCTTCTCCCTGATAGTAAGATGCAAACTGAGAATAATGTTTCTGAATGGGTGTGTCAGGCTCCTGAAGTCATTCAAGTCACCACCTAATTTTTAAAGGAATTAGAAACAGCTGTGCCTGTCTTAAGAATTTTAATAGTTACAAGAATAGAAATGTGGTCCTAGAAACAATTCATAGCCCATTTATTTTCTTTACTTATTTTTTTAACTGATCCCCAAACCTCTCCAGGAGGAGCAGTGGTAAAGAATCTGCCTGCCAATGTAGGAGATGCGAGACACAGTTTACATCCCTTGGAGGAGAAAATGGCAACCCACTCCAGTATTCTTGCCTGGAAAATTTCATGGATATAGGAGCCTGGTGGGCTATAGTCCATGGGGTCACAAGGAGTTGGACACAAGTAAATGACTACACACACACATAAAAACCTCCACTATTCATCTCAAAAAGCGCCTTTCTAACTGCGAGATTGAAAGCTGCCCAATTTAAATCAATTTTACTCAAATGAACTCTTAAAAAATTGTTAATCTGTTATCTTTTAACAACCTTAGAATAGAAACGGTGCCAGATCCTCACAGCTAAGCTGTCCCAGAATTCCTGTCCAGGGAAATTGTATAATGAGAAAGGTTTATTGTTGTTTTAAGTGCCTAATTTGGGGGTAATTTTTATGCAGCAGTAGATAATTTTTCCTGTGTGTTTGTGTTTTGTTTTTTTTAATATCACCAAACCAAAGTAGGCTTTGATTCCTAGCTCAAGTGGAACACTCTGGTAACTTTAGAATATCAGCTTGTTTCTCTATGCATTCAAACAGTTGCCTCTAAACAGGCAGAAGTATGATACTGAAAATATTCTTTTCCTTTGGCAAGCAGACCTTCTTGACAACTGTTTCAACCTATTTAGTTGGCTAGCAAAAGTGTTACTATCAGTTGCAATACTTTTTCCTGAATATTACTTTCAAAAGGCTAATGGCTGAACTAACATTAATTCATTCTAAAATGTACACACTTATGTCTTATATAGTTAAGCTTCTTAGACTCAATTAGATGCATTTTCTTTTTATCCATTTTTGCTCAAAATACAATGCATTTAAAAATGTGTGGCAAAATAATGCATATATCCTTGATTATTCTAAAATGAAGTTTTAAAAAAGTATGTCTGACTATAATAAAAACATAAAGAAAACAATTTAATGTTTATTTGAAACAAACAGGTTACCAGGTATTTCTACAGAGAAGATGAGTTTACATAGGAAGTACAGAGATTTATAATTTGAGTTCTGAAACCATGGTAGCCACGTGAGAGTTCCCCCAAGGAAAGGGGAAAGAATGCTTTTTCGGGAGGGCTATAGGAAACAAAGAGCCCATGGCTTTTCTTTTGGCCAAGTCTTTGCCAGAAAGAGTCTTTCTTTTCCCTGTTGGCTATGTGATAGTCACAGGGTATGATACCCAACTCTATATATTGAGGTTTCTGTTTATTAGTGTTTTTTTTACACTGGTCAAACATAAATGTACTTTTAATACAACAGGATATATCGTGTTTGGAAAAAATATGTGAACATATTTTAGTTTCAAAAGGCCCATGTTATCTTCTATAGAGAATGTTTTCTGTATTCTTAACATTAATAATACAATTGAGATGAACCACACCATTTTGATATTCTTATGTGTATCTTAATTTTGACCTTCCAAAACTTGACTACTTCCAATCTAATCTTCTAATTTATTCAATGTGTCTATAAAATAAAAATATAAATTCAATTTATAAATATAGTCTTTCAGAGTCAAACATTGGTCACTGGTTCTTATGTATTTTGTTGTTATTGGGTTGCTAAGTTGTATTTGACTGTTTGTGACCCCATGGACTGCAGCACACCAGGCTTCTCTGTCTACCATCACCCAGAATTTGCTCAAATTCATCTGCATTTAGTTGGTGATACTATCCAACCATCTTATTCTCTGCTGCCCGCTTCTCCTTTTACCTTCAATCTTTTCCAGCAACAGGGTCTTTTCTAATGATTCAGCTGTTTCCATCAACTGACCAAAATAGTGAAGCTTTAGCTTCAGCGTCAGTCCTTTCAATGAATATTCAGGGTTGATTTCCTTTATGATTGACTGGTTTGATTTCCTTACAATCCAAGGGACTCTCAAGAGTCTGCACAATTCGAAACTGTCAGTTCTTTGGTGCTCAGTCTTCTCTATGATCTAACTCTCACATCCGTACATGACTACCGGAAAAACCACAGCTTTGACTAGATGGATCTTTGTCAGCAAAGTGATCTCTGCTTTTTAATATACTGTCTAGGTCTGTCATAGCTTTTCTTCCAAGGAGCAAGCATCTTTTAATTTCATGGCTGCAGTCACCATCCACAGTGTTTTTGGAGCCCAATTAAATAAAATCTGTCACTGCCTCTACTTTTTCCCCTTCTCTTTGCTGTGAAGTGATGGGATTGCATGCCATGATCTTCATTTTTTGAATGTTGCGTTTCAAGCCAGCTTTTTGACTCTCCTCTTTCACTTTTATCAAGAGGCTCTTTAATTCCTCTTCCCTTTCTACCTTTAGAGTGGTATCATCTGCATATCTGGGGTTGTTGATATTTCTCCTGGCAATCTTGATTTTATCTTATAACCCATCCAGCCTGGCATTTCACATGATGTGCTCTGCATAAAAGTTAAATAAAGAGGATGACAATTGTACTTGTTGTACTCCTTTCCTAATTTTGATCAAGTCTGCTGTTCTGTGTTCAGTTCTAATCATTGTTTCTTGACCCACATACAGGAAGCAGACAGGTAGAGTGGTCTGGCACTCCCATATCCCTAAGAATTTTCCACATTTCTTATGTTTAAAATATTTAATTAATTACTTTATAGTAGTTAATATCGTTTTATTGTATGTAGCTTTTAACTTATGCATCTGTGTCATATGTCCCTAAAGGCTGAAGAGATTTTTGAAATTTGACTTTCTCCTCTGAGTTGATTTACATGCTTGAAAATGACAAAGTAGTTTTAATTTATATTATGCCAAAGTAATTTTTAGTATTTTCTTCCCCTCAGTATATTTTAGTAAATTGAGTATATTTTAATTGGTATAAATGTTAGTAAAAATTTCAACAATAATAAAAAAATACATGAAGCAGTATTTAAGATTTGACACAAAAAATTAACCAACTACATGAATGTATTTAATTAGTTTGTGGCTGCAAGTGCTAAATCAGATAGAAAACTAAGGCAGTTACCTGTAGATGTTGCCAGGAAGTCCTCTTAGAATATTCATTTGCTGCAGATAGCATTTCTTTTTTATTCAGAATGTCCAGATGTTTGCCTAATTTCTTCACTTTAGTTTGCATGTGTAGACATGGCCTTAATCCCTAATGTTGAATGGTAAAAACATAATTTAGTTCCACCAAAGCTAATGAAGTGAGAGTGTAATGCTCTATTATTCTCAAAAAGCCCATTTATGTACATTGTGCTCCAGTCCAAAAAATAAATCTTGCAGTTCAAATTGCCATATGCTCAGAATTTTAGCACAGGTGAGCACAGTAAGACCAGCTGCTGTTGCTCTGAGTAATGATATCATGCAACAAAAGAAAATTTCTTTTGAAATTGAATGTACATCACTCTTTCAGATTAGAAGCAAAGATGTTTGAAAGAAATGACTACAGGAAGAAGTCCACTGTTAGCATATTCTTAATACTGTTTCAGTACATACTTATCTAATTTTAGAAAAGCAGTTTCTCTCTGACTTTTGGGTTTTTTTTTTTTTTTTGGTTGTTTGGTTTAGCTTTCAAAAATTACTTTTATTTTTATGAAATATATATTAAACTACATATATAAATGTATATTGCACAACATATAGTATATATTACATATTGTGTTTATGTGATTTAAAAATAATAGTAACACCGCTGACTGATGTTACAAGTATATCCATGGAATAGAAAAAAAATTTTTCCAATAATAATATGGAGATTTAGCATATAGTAAATGTAGCAACTCAAATCATAGAGACAAAGATGGGCTTTGTAATCAATGGTATTGGGGCAACTAGGTAGCCATTTGGAAAAAAGTTCCATATTTCGTACCACGCACAAGAATAAATTCCAGATTTATGAGATGTCTAAGCATTAAAACATTAATCCACGTAACTACTAGAAAACAAGGATGAATTTTTTTTCCTTATGACTCAAATCAAAAGATTTTGAGACTGTTATACATGTGACATAAAAATTGCAAGGCAAAACAACTATAACAACAAACCCATCATAAACAAAAACAAAAGTTACCTGATAAACTTAGAGAAAATATTTACAACATATGGAACAGAAAGAGGATGAATATCACTGACATATCAAGAACTCTTAAAACTATCTAACACAGGATCAAAAAACAGGAAAATGAGCAAAACACATGAGAACAATTCAATGAACTATGTAATTGTGACTGATGACATGACAAAATTTCCAAACTTGTTTTCACAGAGAAATACATATCAAACAATATTGAAATACCATTTCTTGCCAACAACATATTTGGAAAAATTAAAATGATGACACATATTTTAGGAGGGAATAGACTATTTCATAAAATTGCTGTTAGAATACAAGAAAGCACAATCCTTCTGAAAGATAATTTGTCAATTGTGAAGAAATCTACAGATAAACTTACTTCTGACAGAGCGATAGTCCTTTTAAGAATCTACCATGATGATATATTTCATGCAGTCTGAAAAAAAAATCCGAAACACATGTTAAAGTGAAAGGTGATTTATATCAGCATTCTGAAGAATCTCAAATAATTGAAACAACTTAAATGCTCACATATTGGATAGTGTTTTAATAAATTATGACATATCTACATAGTGGATTTCTATGCAGCTGTAAAAAAGAATAAGTAAGATCTTTATTAACTGAAATGGAGTGATTTCCAGGATATAAAGCTACATCAAAAAAAAAAGTAAGGGTCTTCCTGCCTCCTGAGAAACCTGTAGAAGCAACAGTTAGAACTGGACATGGGAAAACAGACTAGTTAAAAAGTGGGAAAGGAGTGTGTCAAGGTTGTATATTGTCACCCTGCTTATCTAACTTGTATGCAGAGTACACCATGTGAAATACTGGGCTGGATGAAACACAAGCTGGAATCAAGATTGCCGGGAGAAATACCAATAACCTCAGACGCAGATGCAGATGACACCACCCTAATGGCAGAAAGTCAAGAGGAACAAAAAAGCCTCTTGATGAAGGTAAAAGAGGAGAGTGAAAAATCTGGCTTAAAATGCAACATTCAAAAAGCAAAGATCATGGCACCTGGTCACTTCATGTCAAATAAATGGGGAAACAATTGAAACAATGACAGCCTTTATTTTCTTGGGCTCCAAAATCACTTCAGATGGTGGCTGAAGCCATGCAACTAAAAGATGCTTGCTCCTTGGAAGAAAAGTTATGACACACCCAGACAGCATATTGAAAAGCAGAGACATCGCTTTGCCACAAAGGTTCATCTAGTTAAAGCTTCGGTTTTTCCAGTAGTCATGTATAGATGTGAGAGATGGGCCATAAAGAAGCCTGAGCACTGAGAAATGATGCCTTTGAATTGTGGTGCTGGAGAAGACTCTTGAGAAACACTTGAACAGCAAGGAGGTGTGTCTTAAAGGAAATCAACTGTGGCTATTCAGTGGAAATACTGATGCTGAATCTGAAGCTCCAATACTTTGGCCACCTGATAGGAAGAGCCAACTCATTTGAAAAGACCCTGATTTGGGGAAAGATTGAGAGCGGTAGGAGAAGTTTGATTCAGAAGATGAGATGCTTTGATAGCATCTTTTACTCAAAGGACATGAATTCGAGCAATCTCCGGGAGATGGTGAAGGACGGAATCCTGACGTGCTGCAGTCCATGGGGTGTCAGAGAGTCAGACACAACTGAACAACAACAAACTTTTCTTATAATAAAAATGGAATCTAAATATTGAGCAGCAGCCTCAATTATTACAAATATAATAATGTATTACAGACAAATACTGCACACATTGAAAGGATTGGTAAAGAACAGAACAAGGCTAAGAGATATGTTAGTTTGACTAACATGGAAATAGTAATAGTTTGACTTTAAACTGTAACATTAAAGACAAAATAACTGTAAAATATTATAGTCTAGTTATTAAACTTATTTTTCATAGAGATATAGGATAGGAGTTCTAATATTATTTTCTTTATATATTAGGATTGAAGAGATATGTAAAAATTTTATAGACAATGAGAACCATGCTCTTTACTGTCAAAGAAATAGTAACACAGAGGACAAGGGGATGAATCTTGTGTATTGAAATGTAATTGGAAATATTCATAGAAATATAAGGTCTATAAATGTAGATATATATTATGTACATATGTACATGATAATGTACATATATACACATGTATTTCTGAGTTCTGTTGATTGAGGGGGCCTTGAAGGCCTGAAAAGTCAGCAGCAATGAACATGCATAATGCCCAGTGCTAATCTCTAATAAAAGAACCAGAAGTCTATAGAGAAAAAACATTAACTCTAGGGAAGAGTCAGAGAAACAACTGTGTTCCAAAAATGATGGAAGTGTGTCTAAAGGGCACAGGAGTCAATATGAAGATAACTACATAACCCAAAACTAGAGCCACTTTAGCAAGTAGTCAAATTCGACATTAGTGATAATAGAACATATTATTATTGTGTATTTACAAACTGAGAAGGGTGCATTCCCTCTAGTGCGTGTGAACTGTCACTTCAGTCATGTCTGACTCTTTGTGACCCCATGGACTGTAGCCTGTGAAGCTCCTCTGCCCATGGGAAACTCCAGGCAAGAATACTGGAGTGGGTTGCCATGGCCTCCTCCAGGGGATATTCCCAACTCAGGGATAGAACTTGGGTATCCTGCGTTGCAGGTAGATTCTTTACTGCTGAGCTACTAGGGAACCCCTCCTATGATGTTTGTTGTCCTTAAACTGATCCAGAGAACAGTTTTTTAATGGAAATTTGCCAGGTGGTTGTAAAACATGGTGGCAATGCAAGTAATGTCAAATAGCTAAAAATTTTTGGAAAAATAAGTTTAGAGATTCAAACTATGTGTTTTCAAGATTTCCTGTAATGCTAAAATAATGAACATTTTTTGGTATAACTGTAAGTACAGACATATAAAATGATGGAACAGGATAGGAGTTCAGAAGTAGGTCTCCTCATATATTCTCATTTGATTTTTGACAAAGTTACCAAAAGAATGAAATAAAGAAAGGGTAATCTTTTGATAAATTATGCCAGAATATCTGGATACTGATATATGAAAAACAAGCCTGAACTCCTCTTTCACACCATACATGAAAATTAACTTAAAGAGGAGTATATCTTTAAAAAGAAAGATATCTGTATCTCATAATAGATAATATATGTGACCTTATTCAAAGTTTTCGTAAACAGGGCACCAAAAACAATAATTATGAAAAAAGATTACATTGAACTTTATCAAGCTAAAATATTTTCTGTTTGAAAATATGAACAAGGCATATATATTTCACATTTCATATTTTCATAAGCTATTTTATATGATTGATATTCATTATAATATATATTTGATTTCCCTGGTGGCTCAGTCAGTGAAGAGTTTGCCTGCAATGTGGGAGACCTGGGTTCTATCCCTGGTTTGGGAAGATCCCTTGGAGAAGGAAATGGCAACCCACGCCAGTATTCTTGCCTGGGGAATTCCATGGACAGAGGAGCCTGGTGGGCTACAGTCCATGGGATCACAAAGAGTTGGACATGACTGAGTGACTAACTTTCATTTTCACTTTCATAGTATACATTTACTATTCATTATATACTTACTGTACTCTATATTTAATATTAATTTTATGTGTATATTAATTTTATATTTATTATTGATTATACACATATATAAAAGCATTTCTATCAAGATATAATAACTCATAATTCAATAAGAAAAGGCACATGATTCAAATGGATGAAGTTTGTACATATAGTTCATAAAAATGATATAAAAATGGGTATTAACATGTAAAAATTGAATAGCTTCATTATTCTTTGGAGAAATTAAAATTAAAGCTAAAGTAAAGTGCTTTGGCACACTCATTAGAGTCCCTAAATTTAAAAAAAAGTACTGGTGGTAGCAAGTGTCGTTACGGCTATAGCGTAATGGGACTCATACATATTTTGTAAAAATATTTTGGTAGCTACTTAGGTAATTTAATGTGAAGTTATCGTGACTCAACGATTTGACTCTTAAGAAAAATGTACTTTAATTTTAAAGTATTCATCGAGAAAATGTCTTGTAAAATAGATCCTTTTCATTCCTTGCTAGTGGCATTGGTTTCTTTCCCATGCTGTGATTAATTTGTTTTCATTTTTACATTTTGGAAGGAGCATGCAGCATGTTCAATTAGATATCTTGAACCAGAATTACGACTTGGTCACTATACTTTCATTAGTAATATGATTGAAATGTTTTTACTTTAATTTATATTCTCCTATGCATTATTTAAATGGCTATATGTCATCACATTTTATCAATGTTCCTGCCATAATGACTTCACTAAAACCTTTCCATCTTTCCTATCGTCAAATCCCTGATGTACAATGCACATTAAGTGCTTTTAACATAAAATCCTGCAACTCTAGGAAATTCTGAGAAACTATTTTTTACCATACAAATGCATTTACTTCATATTGTTTATCTGACCTTCACTCAGAGTTCTGAAATTTACACAAATTGCTTCTGGATTATATACACAATTTACTTTCTATTGGTGGAAATGCTTAATCTACTATATTTGAAATTGGCATTATCTAAGCTGTAGTCAAAATTATTAAAACAAACAGAACAGAAAATATCTGAATAAAATACTTTAATATATCTGCTTAGAAGTTCTGCTTCTTATGACATTGGATAATTTTTACCACGATTCTTTTTCATACTGACTTACAAGCAAATTATAGTAACACTTGGGAATACATATTTAAAGGATGATAAAATCTTTAAAAATTCAATTTTAAGAGTAATATGCACAAAAACTATAATGCAAGTAAAGTTAAAGTAAGTTTTCTTTGATTCATGAAACAGAATTGAAACCCTGACAATCTTCCACATAGAAAGCCTCAAAGGCATATCACTTATAACTTTCATGATAAGTTTTGATTATTTTTTCTGGGTTTTCATGAATCATAATAGAAAAATTTGGGAATCTCAACTCTTTTCTTGCAGGGTTTTGTGTGTTTTTTTTTTTGTTTTTTTTTAATGCTTTATTTCTAGATGTTGTAATTCAAACAGAATAGTACAACAATTAGTTGAAAATTTCCAGGTAAGGATGTTCCAGTATCAATCTTCTAAAGTAAAACAAGACCTTGGATTCAGAAATGATGGCCTTTGAATGGTACGTGTTTGCAAAGTTATTTGAGAAAACTTAGAAGTAACTTCACATGAAAATACCTTAGGCGTGTAAATAAGAATTAAAACTCTTTGTATAGCCAAGGACTGATTGATGTCCAAACTAATCAACATTAGTATGACTTAAAAAACTTCAAAGCCTTCCTCTAAAGCAGGGGCTGAAAAAGTTAAGTTAGTTAATGTTTTATCCTTAGGCCTTATCTTTTTTCTCATTGCCCTACCCATATGTGATTTTATCTAGTCTCATGAGTTTTAACTCTCACTCCTTTACAAGGACTTTCATCTCTAGGTAGAAGCTTTGGACCTACGTTTCCAATTGCACAATTTGACAGCAACATTCTTTGTTCAAACAGTACTTCAGATCCAACGAACGTGTTCTTTCCCAAGTGTCTCTACATCAATCGACAGTTCTACTCTTTTAATCATGCAGATTATAAAAAACAATGTAAATTATCTTTAATTTCTCCAACCTCTTCACATTTACTCTATAAAAAATATTCTGTTTTCCTACACAGGAGATCCTGTACTCACACTTTTTATCACTGCAATCTTTGCTCCAACCTTCTTCTACTTGAAATATATTGTGGTGGTTTAGTTGTTAAGTTGTGTCTGACTCTTTGTGACCCCATGGACTGTAGTCCACCAGGCTTCTCTGTCCATGGGATTTTCCAGGCAAGAATACTGGAGTGGGTTGCCATTCCCCTCTCTGGGAATATATTGTAATATGCTCTTAATTTGCCTGCCCTCTTTCTTGCCTCCTGTTTTCCCCTCTCTACTCCCTATATCTACATTTTGCCACTAGCTTCTTTGTCACAGCTGATCACAGATTTTAGTCTTAAAACACATGTATTAAGAAATTTCTATCCTCAAAAGCCTTTAATGTCTTCTCCACTAATGGCCATGGATATTTATCAGAGATATTTACAGAATGATATCTCTTACTAATCACATGTTCTCTTGCTATGCGATCTTGGCTGTTTCTCATCTGAACCTGTCTCTTTCTTAAGCCACTTGAATCTAATATGTCTTACAGCTTTGACCCATCGAATAAAGTAGACTTGATATGGCATCAGTGCCTGGAGACACTCTTAACTGGTCTATAATATTATACTTTTTGACTCTTGAGAGAAAGTCACTTTGTGAAAAATATAAATCACTATACTTTTGAAGCCCAAGATAGAGGTAAGGAGACCTTGGATGAAGGATACCATAAGAGAGAGAGAAAGACCATTAAGACTCCAGATATATGGGTGAAGAAGGTATACTGGAACTGCAGCCTAAGCTGCTGCATCTGGTCCCTGGTAGGTCAGATTAGAACAACCAGCCAAGTCCTTCCCAAATCCCTGCCTTACTAAATAGTGAACAGAATAAAATGGTCAAGTTTAATTATGTCTTGGTTTATTGTACAGCAAAACTAACCAATGAAATAGCAAAGGATTGAAATATTTTACTATTTTTGCTGTGATCTGGATCAGTCGTGTTTTCCAAACATTTCTTTACTATATTAAACTTATCCCAATTGTGCATGCATATATTAGTGTAATTGTTATTTCTTCCTTCTACTATTAATTCACTTACTGTATATTCTTTCGGAGCAGGCAATGGTACCCCACTCCAGTACTCTTGCCTGGAAAATCCCATGGATGGAGGAGCCTGGAAGGCTGCAGTCCATGGGGTCGCTGAGGGTCGGACACGACTGAGCGACTTCACTTTCACTTTTCACTTTCATGCCTTGGAGAAGGAAATGGCAATCCACTCCAGTGTTCTTGCCTGGAGAATCCCAGGGACGGGGGAGCCCGGTTGGCTGCGGTCTATGGGGTCGCACAGAGTCAGACACGACTGAAGTGACTTAGCAGTAGCAGTATATTCTTTAGAAAGGCTGTTACCTGGAACTAAAACTCTTTGTAGTAACAAAAAGTGTAAAACTTAATCATTCTTTAAGCTATAACACAAATTTGTTACCAAGTTTTTATAATGTTACTGGGTTCCTATAGGGCAAAATATCTTTGTTCTATGAGTTTATCTGCATAATAGTATTTTCATTTAATATTTATACTTTCCTTGCTCTTATCTCCTTATTTTTTAATGTGATTTTCTCTCCCTCCTCCATATTTGTTAGGTAGACTAGGCTAGAGAGAGGTAACAATAGTCTGCTAAATGTTAGTGATTCAGATAATAACCACCATCCAGGGCACTATTAGTGAGAGGTTTTGCACCCCTCCAGGGGACATGAACCTGGGCAAGCTCCAGGAGATGATGAGGGGCAGGGGGGCCTGACATGCTGCAGTCCATGGGGCCGCAAAGAGTCGGATGTGACTGGGCGACTGAACAACAACCAAGTGGTAATTTCATCTAGCAGGTTTTTGGTGTCCATCTAGTAGACTCATTCGGAGAAGGCAATGGCACCCCACTCTAGTACTCTTGCCTGGAGAATCCCATGGACAGAGGAGCCTGGTGCGGTGCAGTCCATGGGGTTGCTAAGGGTTGGACACGACTGAGCGCCTTCACTTTCACTTTTCACTTTCATGCATTGGAGAAGGAAATGGCAACCCACTCCAGTGTTCTTGCCTGGAGAATCCCAGGGATGGGGGAGCCTGGTGGGCTGCCGTCTATGGGGTCACAGAGTCGGACACGACTGAAGCAACTTAACAGCAGCAGCAGCAGCAGACTCATTATATCTAGTACTTCTTCAAATACTTCACTGGATCTTCTACATGTGTCCTATAAATGAGGAAAGAAATAGCAACCAGAGAATTCCACAAGCAGTTTAGAAGTCAGGTCAACTGGTGATATATGGTACTTTTATCTACATTCCTGTGGTTAGAAGAAATCATGGAGATCCATTTCAGTGCAAGGTGAGGGGCAACTATGCAATAAGCAACTTATACATATGATCTTAGGCTTCTGTGTAGGAATTTCTTAGGAAAAATATGCCTTGGTAGAGCTGATGGGCTATAACATATGTTTATATTTAATTTGATCAAGAGGTCCAGATTGCTCTTCAGAATGGCTGGCCAGGGTCCATGAACTGCAGATCATAATAATTCATGTATTTTTTCATCATACCAACACTAGACATTTCCCAGTGTTTTACTTTCATGAATCCAATAGGTAAAAAATGATATCCCATTGTCTAATTATTTAACAGTCATTAAGTGGAAGCAGTGTCAGACTTTATTTTTTGGGGCTCCAAAATCACTGCAGATGGTGATTGCAGCCATGAAATTAAAAGACCCTTACTCCTTGGAAGGAAAGTTATGACCAACCTGGATAGCATATTCAAAAGCAGAGGTATTACTTTGCCAACAAAGACCCGTCTAGTCAAGGCTATGGTTTTTCTTGTGGTCATGTATGGATGTGAGAGTTGGACTGTGAAGAAGGCTGAGAGCCAAAGAATTGATGCTTTTGAACTGTGGTGTTAGAGAAGACTCTTGAGAGTCCCTTGGACTGCAAGGAGATCCAACCAGTCCATTCTAAAGGAGATCAGTCCTGGGTGTTCATTGGAAGGACTGATGGTGAAGCTGAAACTCCAGTACTTTGGCCACCTCATGTGAACAGATGACTCACTGGAAAAGACCCTGATGCTGGGAGGGATTGGGGGCAGGAGGAGAAGGGGGACGACAGAGGATGAGATGGCTGGATGGCATCACTGACTTGATGGACGTGAGTCTGAGTGAACTCCGGGAGTTGGTGATGGACAGGGAGGCCTGGTGTGCTGCGATTCATGGGGTCGCAAAGAGCTGGACAAGACTGAGTGACTGAGCTGAACTTGATAATAATTTTGAACTTATTTTCATATATTACTATCTTTTTAAAAACAGGAATCCTCTTCTTCACTTGCTTTTTTATAACTGTGTCCTTATTTTGCACAGGGAATGCTGTTTCCCTTTGGCCCTATGTATAGTGATTTCGCCTATCATTGTCTCTCTATAATTTTGACTGTGTTATTTTAATGCAACAGAAATAATTAAATGTGATTTGATCAAATTGGACTATTTTTAATGATGTGTGTATTTGAGTTTGTTAAGAAAAATTATGATTCAGGTACCAGATATTTTCTTGCATTTTCTATAGACATTATAATTTTTAAATGTCTATTTTTAATGATTTGTATATTTGAAAATTTGTTAAAAATTATGGTATAGATTCTTGCTATTTGTTTCATTTTTCTTTTAGCATTGTAAGTTTATCTTTCACTTTAGGTCTTTTGTCAATCTACAGTATACTCTGGAATGTGGTATTAGATAGGGGTTTGGGTTTATCTCAATGTAATGAGTCAGTTTCCCAATACAATGCCTTGAGCAGTTTATACATTCATCTTTGAATTGTAAGTTCACCTTAATCATGAATTAAAGTTCATTCTTTCATGTCTGTATTTGTCCCATTAGATAACTTTCTATTCGTGTACCATACTATACAAGGTTTATTATTATGGCTTTAGGAATTCTTATTACTTTTAAAAAATATTCTTAAGGTTGTTAGCTATTTGTGGATCTTTTTTTTTTTAATAAATTTTATAATAAATTTTTAAAAAGTCCTTTAAAATATCAAATTGCAATGTTATGTGGGATTATATTCAATGTAAAGCATAACAGTTAGTAAGTGGCCTCGTGTGTGTGTGTGTGTGTGTGTGTGTGTGTGATCTTTCATGTCCTTTTGGAATTTCAAGGTCTTTTAAGATCCTTATAACTGATATTATTAATACGATTTTCTACTTGTTATTTATGGTATCAGTTCAGTTCAGTCACTCAGTCATGTCTGACTCTGTGACCCCACGAACCACAGCACGCTGGAATACTATTAAAATTTTCTTAGTTGACTTTATTTCTAAAAACCCTGAAGAAATATTTTGTCAGTAATTTAAATTACTGATGAATTAATTACTGATGAAATTAATGATGAATGTAGATTTCTGTAAAGTCATTTCTTAATTTAATGAGTCATTTTAGTTTATAATATTTAGACATTTATAGATTTTCATGTATAATATCGGTGCTCAGAGATAATGGTATTATGCTAAAACAGTAGTGATTCTGGGCATCTTATATATTTTACATTTTATTTTCTTAGTAAATACTTTTAAATAATATTCTTTTCTATTATTAATTTTAAGACTTTTCATCATAAACATGTTGGCACATTTATAATAGTTTTTCTACTTCTGTTGAGGTAATTATGTGACTTTTACTTTTAACTTATTAATGTGGTAGATTACCAATAGATTTATCCTAATGTTAAGATATCCTTGCACATTAAAGTTAAAGTTATTTGATTCTAATATAATATTTTTAGAAGATCGGTGGATTTAGTCATGTAATGTTAAATATTTTAATCAAATTATTTAATTAAATATTAATTTTTATTTATGATTTTTGAATTATAGTTCAAAGGTAAGATGGGTCTATAATGTTATTTTCTTTGCACTGTAATTATCTGGTATTCTCTGGTGACTCAGACGATAAAGAATATGCCTGTAATACTGGAGACTTGGGTTCAATCCCTGGGTTGGAAAAATTTCCTGGAGAAGGGAATTTCCTGGAGTGGGAATGCCCACACCAGTATGCCTAGGAAGCCACATGGACAGAGGAGCATGGCAGGCTACATCCATGGACTCGCAGAGTTGGGCATGGCTAAGCAACTAACACTATCCAGTATTAATATTATGATTATCATAGTCTCATAAAATGAGCTTTTGCTCTTTCTTCTATTTTCTCTATAAATTTTAATTATTATCAGAGTCATTCAAAATAGGCATTTTCATTCTCAATTTATAGTCAATAAATTTTAAATAAAAAGTATAATTTTTCCAAAGACCTGTGGCAGAGAAAAAATTAAAATTAAAGTCTGTATGATCTGAAAGTCTAATGAGCTTTCATTTAATTCCTATAACCTGTAGATATTCAGTAAATATTTGTGAAACTATTTTCAAACTCAAAGGAGTTTTTGAAAGAAGGCAGAGAAGAATTTGAAGATATTTCAGAAGGTTGCTCCAGAGACTACCCAAGATAAGAAGGGGACAGCCTTAATTTTAAGGGCACAGCCTTCATTTTAGAAGGACTTGCCCTGGTCAGGAGATGGGTTGTCCATGTCAGCATCCTGACTGTATCACTTGTAGCCTGGCTGTTCTTGATGCCTACATTAAATTGAGCCACAGAAAATTATATTATTTAGATTTTTAGGTTTAATGAAGTATAGTTGATTTATTATTTATTGAAGTATAGTTGATGGAATTCCAGCTGAAATATTTCAGATCCTAAAAATGATGCTGTGAAAATGCTGCACTAAATATGCCAGCTAATTTGGAAAACTCAGCAGTGGCCACAGGACTGGAAAAGGTCAGTTTTCCTTCCAATCACAGAAAGAATGTGATTGTGAATGTGATTGTGAATGTGAACATTGCCAGAGAATGTTCAAACTACCGCATATGTGCACTCATCTCACATGCTAGCAAATTAATGCTCAGAATTCTCCACGCTAGTATCAATGGTATGTGAACCGAGAACTTCCAGATGTTCAAGCTGGATTTACAAAAGGCAGAGGAACCAGAGATCAAATTGCCAACATCCACTGGATCATAGAAAAAACAAGAGAATTCCAGAAGAATATCTATTTCTTCTTCATTGACTATGCTAAAGCCTTTGACTGTGTAGATCACAACAAACTGTGGAAAATTATTAAAGAGATAGGAATACCAGACCACCTTACCTGCCTCCTGAGAAATCTGTATGCAGGTCAAGAAGAAACAACTAGAAGCACACAGGGAACAACAGACTGGTTCCAAAATGGGAAAGGAGTACATCAAGGCTGTATATTGTCACCTTGCTTATTTAACTTATATGCCAAATACATCATGTGAAATGCCAGACTGAATGAAGCACAAGCTGGAATCAAGATTGCATGGAGAAATATTGATAACCTCAGTTATGCAGATGACACTACCCTGATGGCATAAAGCAAAGAAAAAAAGAGCCTTTTGATGAAAGTGAGAGAGAAGAGTGAAAAAACTGGCTTAAAACTCAACATTCAGCAAATGAAGATCATGGCATCAGGTCCCATCACTTCATGGCAAATAGATAGGGAAACAATGGAAACAGTGACAGACTATCTTCTTGGGCTCCAAAATCACTGCAGATGGTGACTGCAGCCATGAAATTAAAAGACACTTGCTCCTTGGAAGAAAAGCTATGACAAACCTCGACAGCATATTAGAAAGCAAAGACATTACTTTACCAACAAAGTTCCACCTGGTCAAAGCTATGGTTTTTCCAGTAGTCATGTATGGCTGTGAGAGTTGGACCATAAAGAAACCTGAATTCTGAAGAATTGATGCTTTTGAACTGTGGTGTTGGAGATGATCCCTTGGACAGCACGATCAAATCAGTCCTTCCTAAAGGAAATCAGTCCTGAATATTCATTGGAAGGAACTGATGCTGAAGCTGAAACTCCAATACTTTGGCCACCTGATGAGAAGAACAGACTCATTGGAAAAGTCCCTGATGCTAGGGAAGATTGAAGGCAGGAGGAGAAGGGGACAATAGAGGATGAAATGGTTGGATGGCATCACTGAGTCAATGGACATGAGTTTGAGAAAGCTCCAGGAGTTGGTGATGGACAAGAGAGCCTGGTGTGTCCATGGGGTCACAAAGAGTCAGACACAACTGAGTGACTGAACTGAACTGAACTGGTAGTTGATTTACATTATTGTGCCAATCACTGCTGTACAGCTAAAAGACTCAGTTATACATATATATGCATCATTTTAAATATCCTTTTCCACTATGGTTTATTACAGGATATCAAGGAGACTTCCCTGTGCTCTACATTAGGACCTTGCTGTTTATCCATTCTATGTAATAGTTTGCACCTGGTGGCTCAGACGGTAAAGCATCTGCCTACAATGCAGGAGACCCAGGTTCAATCCCTGGGTTGGGAAGATCTCCTGGAGAAGGAAATGGCAACCCACTCCATTACTCTTGCCTGGAAAATCCCATAGACAGAGGAGCCTGACAGGCTACAGTCCATGGGGTCGCAAAGAGTCAGATACGACTGAGCGACTTCACTTTCTTTTCACTTTCACCAACCTGAAACCCTCAGTAGATTTTTAAAATTTACAACAATATCATATAGCTCAACCCAATAGTTAATCATTTGTTTCCCTCATTTTAACTATATAACAATAGCACTGTTATTATGGTTTAGTCATTTAGTTGTGTCTGACTCTTTGGGACCTTATGGACTACATTGTAGCCTCTGTCCACAGGATTTCCCTGGCAAGAATACTAGAGTGGGTTGTCATTTTCCTCCTCCAGGGGATCTTCCCAGCTCAGGGATCAAACCCACCCCACCTTCAATGGCAGGCTGATTCTTTACTGCTGAGCCACCAGGGAAGCCCCATATCAATAGCAAGCATTTCCTTAATGTTATGTGGTAGCCTGGATGGGAGGGGAATTTAGGGGAGAATCGGTACATGTATATGTATGGCTGAGTCCCTTCACTGTTCACCTGAAACTATCACAATATTGTAATTATTTATACCCCAATTTAAAATAAAAATTTTAAAACATAGCATTCAAGTCCTATTTTTTTTTATTATTATTACAAAATTAGCAGTGCAGATAGATTTCTCAGAGCAATGCTTAAACTAGAGTTAGGACTTAAAGCATAATGAAATCTAATAATTATCATTTCTTATTTGTAAAAGCATGTATCCAAAAGTATCACCTTTGTGTTAAATTTTTTATGTCATTATAGAAAATTTTATAATTTTTAGAAAATGTTGGATGAGGATTCACGAGCATGTAATGAATTTATTTCAACAATCAATATACAATTTCTGAGAAGGAATGAAAGTTTCTTGGAAAATTTTTGGATTTGAGAATAGATCATATTTTATAATTCTCACTTTTATATACTGAATTTTTTTTTACCCATAATGTGTATTCATTTAATCATTATTCATTATTTGTCTCTAAAGAAACTAAGCACTAATTTTAATTGTACCACTGTGCCAGTTTTGCATGTATACCATAAGAGCATTTCTGAATTTTATAGCTGAAAGTATTTATTTTTTAATTTAGGAGATTAATGTGTTTTCAGTTAGGATGCAGGAATGACAAGGCATTCACAGTCAAAGCTATACAACAAGATATCTACAGAGATTTATAGTGAAGTCTGGCAAATACAGCAACAGGCAAAATCCCAATGCTGGTTATTTTGTTGACACTGTAGAACCAGATTATAATCATTATAATTAAGATAAGAGAAATATCCTAGTCTCATCAAAATGTCAGATAAAGTGTATATATCCTTAGGCATAACTGGCATCCAAATTCATACTCACCTGCATGATACATTAATGGAATAGAATGGCCTTGTACAATAAATATTTTCACAGACTATTTTCCTCAGCTGCACTTTCTCTATTATGATTTATAACTTTCTCTATTATGATTCATTCAACATTAGCTAACACAAACTTCTAACAAAAATTCAAACTTTCTCATAGACCTGCTTTATTTCCTAATTTTTCAGAATTTACAAACATTTTCAAAACCTATGAACTATAATATTTAGATATGTATAATATCCATTCAGGATTTACTTTGGTCTAAGAATAAATGACAACCATAGAAGCAGCAAAGTTAGAATCAGAGCTTGATTCAGACATGCTTTAAGGTATAGAAATGCCCCTTGCCTCTTTTTCAGACAATCTACCCTTTCCGTCACTGAGAATAGCTCATAAGGGGAGTAGGTGGCCACTGCCATGGCAGTCTGCAAGACAGTTTTAAAACATTTTTCCAGTTGGCCAAAAACAGTGTTTCTATGAAAGAAGTCCCTCCTTCTGGATATAACATTGTCCCCAGAAGGCATGTGCAAAATTGGAAACGCATTCTTTGGAAGGAGGACTGCTCTGAACAGAAGGTATTGAGATATTGGTTAAACTGACACATGTTGTCCTGCAGATGGTGCGAATCCACAGAGGCAGAGTTGAAGATACCACACAGTGAAGTTTCTACCTGAAAATTTACCAGGCATTGTAAGCTCAACATGAATTCCTAAAGTATAGGGTGGTCCTATTTGAAACATATGGAAAGGAGTTATCTATGTTTGTTTGGAGGAGTTGTGTTGAGTTACAAGCTTTCTCTTAGAACTCCTTCCTGGATGACCTGTATATCTTTGCTTGTTGGTAAGGTCAAATACAGGATGAAGACCTGAGTCTAAATAAACAAAACATTGAACTAGAGGTGGAAATGAGAAGTGGCCTCATTTGTATACCATCTACTGCATTAGATACTGTACTCTCAGTAGCTTCTGGTTACTATATTAACAGTGAAATACTAGAAAGATCACCAGTAAACATAGCAATGATGCCTGCTTTTGCCTGTATTTTTTAAACATTGTTTGGAAAGTATAAGCCAACAGAATTTGATGAAAAACAAAAGTTATAATCTTATTTCTGCCTGTTACCCATCTATTGTATGATTGCTAACATAATAGAAATAACAAATCTGTAGAATAATTATTTTTGCTGTGCAGACTATGTCTATATGGTTCTTAAAGATACATAAATACATCTTGAGACATACAAAATTGATCTCAGGGTTTTAACTTTCCAAATAGTCCAATTATTTTCATGAAAAATCATTTGATTAGTATCTGGTCATTATTAAACCATTCTTCATTTGACCATATTGAAATTCAAATGAGGAACAAGATGCTGATCTTAAATTGTATCAATTTGTTAAGTGGTATTGCTTACACAATTCTTACACGTATAATAAGAATGAATGTGGCCATATTCCTTCACAATATCATCTTCAGAGGAACGGAATTCATTTTTGGAAGTCCTATTAGCAAAATAAAAACAAATTCTAAAAATTTTCATTGCCCTATATTGAATGAGTACCTTTTCAGCTTATTCAATGATAAAACCATAACTGTTTAAATTATGGCATGGTGCATTGTAGAAAAGATATTGCTTTTAAATATTCATTTTGCTCAATATCAGTTACTATCATTTCACAGTTAGAGAAAGATAATGAAAGAATAATTTCATATTAAAAACACCAATACAGATATTCAATCAGAACACTGTCATTATTTTTATCCTCTCAAAAATAGAATGTGGTAATAGCTTGTTTTCAAAATGGATGGATTAAAACAAATCTGTAACTTTTTCCTGGACAATTGAAAAGGAAATGAGCATCTCAATGAGTAACTTTGACAATACAATTCATTTTTTAAGCTATCTGTGTCTACTAAGACAAAAGAGGTGTTGCTAATAATATGAGGATAAGATAAACATACTTTAAGCACTATATATTTGTTGAACATCTATTTTAGATTAGGTTATTCTTATCTACCCCAAGAGCATATTTACAAATGTTTCTTTTCTTCCTGTTTGTGTTTTCTGTTTTTCCTTCCTTTGCTCTTTTTCTCTGTGCAATAGTAATACATAACAAGACGACATGAGAACATTTGTAGAAATTTCTTTTGAGAAAATGTTGTGTTATTTGAGTTGTTTTCATTTACAACGTATAGAGGAACATGGGCTTCCCTTGTGGCTCAGCTGGTAGAGAATCTGCCTGCAGTGCGGGGGACCTGAGTTTGATCCCTGGGTTGGGAAGATCCCTTGGAAGAGGGAAAGGCTACCCACTCCAGTATTCTAGCCTGGAGAATTCCATGGACTATGGAAAGATTGAACGAAGGAGGAGAAGGGGACAACAGAGGATGAGATGTTTGGATGGTATCACTGACTCAATGGACATGAGTTTGAGTGAACTTTGGGAGTTGGTGATGGACAGGGAGGCCTGGCATGCTGCAGTCCATGGGGTTGCAAAGATTCAGGCAGGACTAAGGGACTGAACTGAATAGAAGAACACACATCCTTTGTAAAAATTGAAGTATAGCTGATTTCCAATATTGTGTTCGTTTCAGGCGTACAGCAAAGTGATTCAGTTATACATATACATGTATATTTCAGATTATTTTACATTATAGGTTATTATGAGATATTCATGTAGTTCTCTGTGCTATATGGTAAATCCTTGTTGTTTATGGAACTCAAACTTTACTTTTTTATTGGAGTAGAGATGATTTACAATATTGTATTAAGTTTCTGGTGTACAGCACATTGAATCTGTTTTACATATGCATACATTCCCTCTTCTTTTAGGTTATTTTCCCTTATGGGCCATTACAGAATATTGAGTAGAGCTCCCTGTGCTATATAGTAGGTTCCTACTAGTTATCTATTATATTTTCTACATATTAACATATAGACATTTATTTTCAATGTAATCTTTCAGCTATTATAAACCAGGATAAATATTTCATGGATTTTTATCTGCCACTAGATGCTTAGTTGGAGAAGGAAATGGCAAACCACTCCAGTACTCTTGCCTGGAAAACCCCATGGACAGAGGAGCCTGGGGTTGCAAAGAGTTGGACACTACTGAGCAACTTCACTTTTCAGAGGGTTAGTATATTTTACATCTGTGAAACTTTTTGCCAATGCCTGTTTGGTCACTTTATCACCTGCTAAATTTTCTAACTGATATCTTTAACTTCCACATTAATCCTTTGGAATACATCTTAGTGATATTTTATTTTTAAAATAATGAAACTAAGCATGCCTAGTGCCTAAATTACTTGCTGAAGATTCCGCAGTAAAGAAAGACATAAATAGAAGTATTATATATCTTCTGATCCCAATTATGTTGTTGGCCACCCTGGCTACCCCCTCACCTTCCCAAATAGCAGATAGACTAATAACAAACTGTAGGGTTAAATTTGTTATCTTCTTAAAATTTACCTAAACAGAATTGGTATGATTAAGCCATTTTGTATCATGTGACAGCAGAGTGAAATGACCCATGAATGGATTTTCCATGTGGAAGAAATAAAAACTATGTTAAGAGATTAATTTTGAGACGGCAAGACCCAGAATATTGGTGCCTCTATGGGTAACAGGATGGTGACTGGATATTAGTTTAAAAATAATGCAAAATCACTGACAAAATTAAGGCAAAGAATTGACATAACTCAAATTTCTCCCCATCTCCCCCCGTTTTAAAGATTACTGTGGTGGAGAAAAAGCTTTAGAGAAACAGTTAAACCATTAGAAAGCTATTACAGATTTTTATGTGAGGGCTGTGGATAGAGAAATGGATGGAGAGCAAAATGGATAAATGTACTTTGGAGATAGAAAAAAGAGTCAGTACAATCTTTTAAAGCAAAAACTATTATTCACTCTTATATGTCCAAGAGTGTCCTGAATATAGTAGGCATTCTTTCGTATTTTGATATATTGAGTGTCCTTAAATAGCAGTTGTGGCAGCTAAACTATTTCAGAGTTCTATTTTATGTGTAAAATTATAATAGCAATTTTAGAGTTAGAATGTTGATGCTTATTCATCGAAACAGTTGCTTTGGAAATCTTTCTATAAAATTGAAATAATATTTTCCTATTTTATCTTCATTATCTGAAAGTGAAAGTGAAGTTGCTCAGTCCTGTCTGACTCTTTGCGACCCCATGGACTGTAGGTCACCAGGATCCTCCATCCATGGGAGTCTCCAGGCAAAGATACTGGAGTGGGTTGTCATTTCCTTCTCCAGGGGATCTTCCTGACCCAGGGATCGAACCCAGGTCTCCCGCATTGCAGGCAGAGGCTTTAACCTCTGAGCCACCATCAATTCATATATTATAAAAGAAATGTCTTAGATTTCCATCTATAATCCACCTCTAAATTTAAGTAAATTCAAATTTAAAATCTACCTCTCAGTTTAAGGAAACAGAAAAGAAAGAGCTAGGAGATAAAAGCACACATCAGTCAAATGAAATAGAAAACCAAAGAAAAATGAGTGGAATAAAAAGTGTCTGGTTCTTTAAAAATATCAATAAAATTTACAACATTCTAGCAAGACTGACAAAGAAATGAAAGGCACATATGTGTACCAATATCAGGCATGAACATGGGACATCATTACAGACCCTGCAGACATAAAAAGGTTAATGAATGCTGGAAACAACTCTATGCACATAACTTGTCAATTTAGATGAAATAGGCCAGTTGTTCCAGAACCACAAGCTATCAATGATGTATCTAACATAAAGAATATATACTTTGAAGAGCAACAAAACTATTAAAGAAAGTAGTCATAATTAAAAACTTAAGAAGAAATCTCAGTGTTGTGATAGTTTCACTGGATAATTATATGAAAATTGATGACACCACCCTTATGGCAGAAAGTGAAGAGGAACTAAAAAGCCTCTTGATGAGAGTGAAAAAGGAGAGTGAAAAAGTTGGCTTAAAGCTCAACATTCAGAAAACAAAGATCATGGCATCTGTTCCCATCACTTCATGGGAAATAGATGGGGAAACAGTGGAAACAGTGTCAGACTTTATTTTTGGGGCTCCAAAATCACTGCAGATGGTGACTGCAGCCATGAAATTAAAAGATGCTTACTCCTTGGAAGGAAAGTTATGACCAACCTAGATAGCATATTCAAAAGCAGAGACATTACTTTGCCAACAAAGGTCTGTCTAGTCAAGGCTATGGTTTTTCCAGTGGTCATGTATGGAAGTGAGAGTTGGACTGTGAAGAAGGCCGAGCTCTGAAGAATTGATGCTTTTGAACTGTGGTGTTGGAGAAGACTCTTGAGAGTCCCTTGGACTGCAAGGAGGTCCAACCAGTCCATTCTGAAGGAGATCAGCCCTGGGATTTCTTTGGAAGGAATGATGCTAAAGCTGAAACTCCAGTACTTTGGCCACCTCATGCGAAGAGTTGACTCATTGGAAAAGACTCTGATGCTGGGAGGGATTGGGGGCAGGAGGAGAAGGGGACGACAGAGGATGGGATGGATGGATGGCATCACTGACTTGATGGACGAGAGTCTGAGTGAACTCTGGGAGTTGGTGATGGATAGGGAGGCCTGGCGTGCTGTGATTCATGGGGTCGCAAAGAGTCGGACACAGCTGAGCTTCTGAACTGAACTGAACTGAACATCACTTCTTCACAATCTGTTCCAGAAAATACAAGAGAAGGAACAATCTGAAACTCATTTTTATGAGGTCAGTATTATCCTGATGTGAAACCCAGACAATAGTACAAAAAAAAAGAGAAAAACCCGCTGAAGACCTTATTTTTTTTCCCCTGAATAATACAGATGCAAAAACCCTCAACAAAATATTAACAAATTTAATTTGATAATATACTATTTTATTTTGTGTGTGTGTGTGTGTGTGTGTGTGTGTGTGTTCAGTCATGTCTGACTCTGCAACCCCATGGACTGTAGCCTGCCAGGTTGCTCTGTCCACGGAATTTTCCTGGCAAGAATATTGGAGTGGTTTGCCATTTCCTACTCCAGGGGGACTTCCCAACCCAGGGATCCAACCTGTGTCTCATGTGTCACCTGCATTATCAGGTGGCTTCTTTACCACTAGCCCCACCCATTGTGTTGTTAAAAAAGAACAATATACCATGGCCAAATAAGGTTTATCGCAAGGATGCAAGACTGGTTAAATAAAGATCAATGTAATCTACCATGTTAAGAGGCTAAGGAAGAAAAGTCAGATGTCAATCCATGTAGAAAAAGCACTTCTTAAAATTCACCATCCATTTGCTATAACAATTCTTAGAAATTCAGAGGTGTAGGGAAGTTTTCACAATTTGATAAAGAATATCTGTGAAAAATTTGCTGAACTCTATACTCTTGGTGATTAGATTTTATTTTAAATGTAATACGTTTAAGGAATGTCTATAAAAAACTTACTGAAGTTTTCTCTTTCCTCCCAGCATCATAAAACTTCTACCATTTTTTGTTTTTCTTTCTTAAGTTTTTCCGTTTGGCTTCTTAGTTTTGTGTATCAAATAGTTTCAGAATTCAGTAGAAATCTTGTTGGGGAAAACCAGATGATCATTGGGCTTCAGTGTTCTCCTTTCCACCTCATTCTGGACACTTTAAGTCTCTCACTTTTGTCTCAGTTCTGTGACACTGTCAAAGCTCTAATGTATTCTCTGCCTCTTAGTATAATCCCCTTCCTTGGTGAATGGGGGGCAAGATACATGGCTACAGATTTTTACTCTCCTCTTTGTGGCTTCCTCTTTAGGATTCTGTCTTCTCCACTTCTGACAGCCTCCGAGGAACTCCCATGTATTCAGATTCACTTATTTTTTTTTAGTCATAATCAGTTTTCTAATTGTTGTCTAATCCCTGTCCTCTGCCATGCACTCATTAGTTCTCTGTTTTCAACAAAATTGTTAGAAGTCTGTTGGTACTGGGAGGACAAGAAAATTCAGTAAAATTTTTGTAGATATTTTTTATCAATTGCAAAAGTTAGCATATACACCTAGATCTTTGGCTTGCTGTTGGGTTCTTTATCTTAGTTGCAAGTGGAAGTCTTAAAGTGGAGACTTTGAAAGGGTAGAGAAGTAATCATCTGGAAGTGACACTGAGAAGTGAAGACACTGGTCCTGATATTAGATCCTGAAGAAGGCAAGATATTGGGGAATGAGTAGCTTCTAAGAGAGTGTCACAGAGAAAGCTGAGTGTCAGCGCATGCAACAAGAAAGAAGCAACAGCAGTCATCACAGAGAATTATATAAAATGGAGCCCCAATACAAAAGGAAAACACATCTAAAAGAACTTTTGTTAAGAAACAGAGAACTATACTCAACATTTGTAATACTCTATATGGCAAAAATAATCTATCTATTACTATTTATCTACATGGAAAACAAACTTATGGTTACCAAAAGGAAAAGGGGGGAGGATAAACTAAGAATTAGATATAAACATATACAGATTACTGTATATAAAACGGGCGTCCCTGGTGGCTCAGTGGGTAAAGAATCCACCTGTAATGCAGGAGCCACAGGAGACACATGTTCAGTCTCTGGGTCATAAAGATCCCCTGCAGGAGGGCAGGGCAGTTCACTCCAGTATTCTTGCCTGGAGAATCCCCATAGGTGCAGGAACCTGGTGGGCTAACGGCCCATAGGGTCACAAAGAGTCAGACACTACTGAAGCGACTTAGCACGCATGCATGTATATGAAATACATAACCAAAAAGGACTACTAAATATAGCACAGAGAATTTTACTCAGTATTTTGTAATGACCTATAAGGAAAAAGAATCTGAAAAAGAACATGTATACATGTATGTATCACTGAGTCATTTGCTGTACACTTGAAACAAATACAATGTTATAAGTCAACTATTTTTCTGTTTATAAAAAAGGAAAAAAAAAGCATATTTAACTGTTTCTGCCCCACTACTTTGTTTCATTAGGCTTGCTGCTTCCATGGCTTTCCCTGGAGGAGGAAATGGCAGCCCACTCCAGTATTCTTGTCTGGAGAATCCCGTAAACAGGGGAGCCTGACAAGCTACAGTCTATGGGGTCGCAGAGTCAGACACGACTGAAGTGATTGAGCACACAATGCAGTTTATGCCCTGGTCAATTAGACTCAGTTGTTTCTAGCTACAAAATAAACTACCTGTTTCACATTTTAGATTCAGTCATGTTCCCTATTAGAAGTTCTGAATACTCCTTGTTCAAGACAATTATGCTCAATGAAAAGAATTCATTGTAGAATTTGAAGGAAAAAAAGTCTAAAACTGTGTTGTTTACAGGTGAGAATTAATGACTTCCAATAGGGATATTTGTACTTTTTAAAATTTATTTATTTTAATTGGAGGCTAATTACTTTACAATATTGTAGTGGTTTTTGCCATACATTGACCTGAATCAGCTACAGGTGTACATGTGTTCCCCATCCTGAGCCCCCCTCCCACCTCCCTTCTCATCCCATCCCTCAGGGTCATCCCAGTGCACCAGCCCTGAGTTCCCTGTCTCATCCATGGATCCTGGACTGGTGATCTATTTCACATACAGTAATACACATGTTTCAATACTATTCTGTCAAATCATCCCACCCTCAAATCATCCCACCTTCTCCCACAGAGTCCAAAAGTCTGTTCTTTATCTCTGTACTCTTTGTGCTTTTGAAGAATAGTCTCCATTACAAGTTTCTTAGGTGGCTCTAGTGGTAAAGAAACCACCTGCCAAAGTAGAAGATGTAAGAGATGCAGGTTTGATCCATGGGTTGAGAAGATCGCCTGGAGGAGGGCATGGCAACCTACTCCAACACTGTTGCCTGGAAAGTTCCATGGACAGAGGAGCCTGGAAGGCTACAGCCCATGGCATCGCACAGAGTTGGACACGACTGAAGCAACTTAGCCTGCAAGTGTGTGCTACTCCAGATGTTTGTGGGTTTAAAAAAAAAATTACAAAAGATACATCCCTTTCATATTTTAATGTAGGGGGGCCATGAGGCATGTGAGATCTTAGTTCCCCAACCAGAAATGGAACCCTGCATTGGAAGCACAGATTCTTAACTACTTGCCAGCCTGGGAAGTCCCCAAATGTTTGTGGTTTGAGGATGGTGAAAGCACATTCCATTTCAGACTGGCTTAAACAGTTAGGGAATGTATTATTTGATGCAACTGAAAATAAAAGACGGTACAATCAGTTATGTCATCAAAGTCCCAAATTCCTTGCATTTGTCCATTTTAGTAACCACAATAGAAGTTCCATCAAAATGGGCATCCCCCTGTGTTTTCAACATTACCACCACCACCACCCTGCAATCGAGGCATTTCATACAGAATCAACACTGCTCAATCGTTTCCAATGTATCATTTTTAAGAATGAATAAACCTTTCCTAGAATTATACTAACATGTCATTGACCAGAATTTTATTCCTTACTCCTGGCTATTCCAATCACTGACAGGGGAGCTAGAACTCCGTAAGTGCTTCAGATCAGTCAGAAACCTCTCAGGAGGCTTGGGATGGGACTGGTTACCTTGGAGGCAAATGTTCAAAGGCAGGGAGTAGAGAAGTGCTGATATCCCAATAAAGCTGCTGAGGATGAAAATAAGGGAGTAGATGAATGTTGCTTAATTACGTTATTCTCAGTAAATAACCATTGTTTTATATCATGCATTGTTCTAAATCCTTTTTCACATGTCCCCTTTCTGTACCTTTTCTTTATACCACCCCATCATTTATGATTACTCTATTATTGTATAGATTAGAAAAGAGAGAAAGTGTGGAACATACGATTGACAGGTAACTTGCTCTTTGGTCAGACCTTTTATGGTGAAATTGGAAAACTATTCTCTGCCTTCAGTCATATTACTGCTTGGTTTTTTCCTTCACTCTTCTGTATGCTCTTTGAAAAGAAATGAGTTTCATTCACAGATGCTTTTCGGTATTATTCCTATTCCTCTGTAGATGCTTGAACTTTTTTCTTATGATAATTTCTCAGCATTATTGGATCAAAGGACGCTAGCTGCAATCATTTGGGCTAGGATTTGTGGAAAGAATTTTCTCATTTACATCAGCTCTTCCCTAAAAATCTAAATAGTTGGACTCAAATCAAAGAAATAAAGAAGGATAATTTACATTTTATAAACCTGCTCTTTTTAAAGAATTTAATATGCTCTTATCAAAAAACATTTTTCCTCAAGCATAAATAAACTGGTTTTATAAGATTGTGGTTTTATAATCTTCTGATGTGTTTCTAATTTTAATGATTATATGAATTTGCGAGAAGTTGTATGTATAGTTGCTTTGTCCAAAAGAATCATTTAAAATGCAGTTGGGTACTTCATTTATAAAGTAGAAAACAATTTTTGAAATATGTAAACTATCCATATTATTTTATTCTGAAATCTCTACATTTCTCTTATTTTTTTTTTCAGAAAACAAATTTATTTCCTGTCAAATCAGAGCAAAAGATTTGTTGTAAAAATGACATGACATTTTAGTTGCTTTTTTGTGATGAGAACTTTAAGATATGCTCTCTCAGCAACTTTCAAATATTCAGTAGAGTATTTTAAACTATATTCGCCATGCTGTACATTACATGATGTATTTATTTAACTGGAAATGTATACCTTTTGATCCCCTTCATTCATTTCTCCTGCTCCCCACCTCCCCACTTCTAGCAATCACCAACCTATTCTCTGTATCTATAAGCTCCATATTTTATTTTATTTTGTTTTAGAGTCTACATATCAGTGAGTTCACAGGAATTTTTTCTTTCTATGCCTGGCTTATTTTACTTAGAATAATGCCTTCACGTGTCATTCATGTAGTTGCAAATGGCAAGAATTCATTCTTTTTTATGGCCAAATAATTTTCTACTGTGTGTGTGTGTGTGTGTGTGTGCATAGGCATACCTCCAGAGAGATTGCCGGTTTACTTCTAGACCATCACTATAAAACAAATATTGTGATAAAGTGAGTCACATGAATGTTTTGCTATTCCAGTATATATAAAAGTTATGTTCACAATGAACTGTAGTCATTTAGGTGTGTAATAATATCATGTCTAAAAAAAACAAAGTTTATATCTTAATAAAAAAATATTTTATTGCTAAAAATGCTAACCGTCATCTGACACTGTAGGGTTTCCACAAACCTTCAGTTTCTAAAAAAAATGCAGTATCTTTGAAGCATAATTTATCGCACAAAGTGTAAAAAACAAGCTATGTCCGTACTACATTTTATTTATTCATTCATCCATCAGTATATATTAAAGTTGTTCCATATCTTGGCTATTGTAAAAAGGGCTACAGTAAACAACTACATGTCTTTTTAAGTTAGTGTTTTCATTTTCCTTAGATAAGTAGTCAAAGTTGCTGAATCATACAGTAGTTCTATTTTCAGTGATTTCAGCAATCTCCATATTGTTTTCCACAGTGGCTCCATCAAGTCACCTTCCCACCATCAGTGCACAAGGGTTCCTTTCTCTTCACATCCTCACCAACACTTGCTATTTCTTGTCTTTTTGATGATAGCCACTCTGACAGATGTGAGATAAGATCTAATTGTGGTTCTGATTTGCATTTCTCTGATGGTTAGTGATGTTGAGCATCTTTTCATGTGCCTATCAGCTATCTGTATGACTTCTGTGGGAAAAAAAATTGTGTTTTCAGTTACTCTGCCCGTTTTTAATTGGATTTTTTTTTGCTATTGAATTGTTTGAGTTCTTTATATACTTCAGATATTAACCCATTGTCAGCTGAATGATTGCAAATATTTTCTCCCATTCAATAGATTGCCTTGATAGTTTGTAGATGGTTTCCTTTGCTGTACAAAAGATTTTCAGTTTGATACAGTCCCACTTTTTAAAAAATTGCTTTTGTTGTCTTTATATGTGGTGTCAAATCCAAAAAGCCATTTCCAAGACTGATGTCAAGGAAGTTTCTGCCTATATGTTCTGAAAATTATACGGTTTCAGGTCAAATTTATTTCTCGGTATAGACATATGTTTGCTTTTTTGTTTTAGGTTTTTCCTCCCCCTTTTTACTTACACCACCTGTATCCCTGAAATTTATATCTGCTGTTGTTCTCTCTTTCCTCCTAGACCATAAGATTAATAAAGGCAGGAAATGTGTGCATTTTGATCATCAGTGTATCTTAGGCATAAGCATGTAACACAAGTAAGTATAAAATAAATGTTCGTTAAGAACTAAAAACTACAAAACCACTGTATTGTTGAACCACATATTCTGTATGTGGTGATATACTTGCTAATTTTGTTATATCAATTCTTATTTCTTTGTGTTTTGAAATGTTTTAAATTTTTATGTCAAAATCATTTCTAAGATGTTAAATCATTGTTGCAATAAATCAGTTTTAAAAATATTTTTATTTGAGATTTCATTTTCAAAGCTTTCTTATTTCTGGGAAAATAAATCCACTTTTAGTCAAGTTTTAAAGAGATTTACTTAACTGATTTAGACAGGACCCTTTCCACAAATAACCTAAAATAATGCACCTGGTCTGCCTTTGGGTACGAGTGTTGGAGTGAGTGTGGTCAAGTTGTTGCTGTTCTGAGTGTGTGGTGCACACAGGAAACATATCTAGCCTTTCTATGTTGGTGCCAAAGCAGATGAAACAGTCTTCCACCAAAAGCCTCCTGCTCACCCACCTTGCAGCTGGTGTACCTACTGTTATTTTTTGAAACTACCATGACTAAGTTAACTCTTTAAAATATATAAACATAAATTATATATGTTATATTTAAGATAAGAAGTAAGTTTTATTGACAGCTCATTTCAAACATTTGAATCTATGGCAAATGATTAATATCCCACTTTTATTAGTATTCAAGTTGATAGGAAGTAACTCGATTTAGTTTATTTAATGAAAAATAAATGGATTTGTTCTGTGACAGACATCAATTCCAAATAATCTACCAAGGTCTGGCTTCATATAAAAACGAGTGTATCCAAACTGGCATTAAAGCATTTTGGACAGAAGCAAAATCAGTACCTTTGTATCATCCTGAAATTGCCTGAAATCTCACCATCTTCAGCAGCCAGTGCTTCTTGGCTGAAGGTGTTGGGAATGTAAAAATTTGTCACTGAATGTGTGTACACACAGAAGTGTTATGTGTAGTAAAGGAGGAAAGGGATTTGTGAGAAATAATTGTTAGATAATAGTCAAATTACCTTCCATACATACATTCAAAACTATATTTCCCATTAGAAATAGAGAACAAATGTGATAATGCCACTCACAACAAAAGAGCCTGTCAAATTTCTTCAGACTTTATTACTCTGACGGAAGCAGAGGGGATATCTCTGGCGTGTGGAGGTGATTCATGCTGTTAGAGATGTGGCCATGTGGAAGGAGTGCTGGTTGATGCAACTGGTTATAGCATGGACACCGCAGTGAGACATGAAAATACCCAAGCAGAGCAGACCTAAGGAGTAGAAAATTCTTACAAAATCCAACACAGAGAATTTGCTGCTTTCTTAGTCTAACTAAACCGGATGATTTTTTGTGTGTTTTCCTTTGCAAAGGATGATAAAAATATTTCACCAAGGTATCTTAAGTGAATGCTAAATCATTGCCATCATTTATAATTATATCTATACTCAAAACCAATGAGTCTTTTTGCTTACAATAGACAGTGCCTGTCTGTTACTGAGATAGACAAATAGCTGCTCAAATTCTGGTGCATAGATTCTTGTTAAAACTATCTTATTTTCAAAGTCTATCTTAAGTTTAGACAGACTCCTGTACCATATTTGTGATGTGTAAGGCCACTGTATCATTGATTAAAGACAAAAATAATTACTCTATATTGTTTCATTCAGTAAAGTCATACTGGTGAAGAGAAACACTGAGCTCCAAGGGCTCTGTATATCACAGCAGAAGCATGTCATCATTTTTCTTATAATTTATAAAACTAACTTCATTCTATTTCCCGAGGATGGAGCTGATCAGCTGGTCCTATAGTCTCATAATTGACCTGCTTGATTAATTTGAAATTCAACTAATTTTGCTATAATGAGAATCTGCTGCTTCGGGAGAGAGCCACATAAATCATTTAAATCTTGTTGAATCTGGATATTTAATTTCATTCCTTGTCAGAATTTAGGTCTCAGGGATGCTTATGCAGGTGTGTGTGTGTGTGTGTGTGTGTGTGTGTGTGTGTGCATGCCTGCTCAGTCTCTTTAGTCGTGTCTGACTCTGCGACCCCATGGACTGTAGCCCGCCAGGTTCCTCTGTCCATGGAGTTTTCCAGGCAAGAATACTAGAGTGAGTTGCCATTCCCTACTCCAGGGAGTCTTCCCAACCCAGGGATCAAACCTGCATCTTTCCTGCATTGTGGGTGGATTGTTTACCACTGAACCACCTGGAAAGTCCTTTATGCTGGTACTCCTTACCAGTTCTTAATTATCTTATGAAAGTTAACTTTTCAAAAGCCTATGAGGAGGACTGAAAGTAGAGCCTGGCTATAATAGATTTTTCACCTCATGCTGAAGTGTATAACGTCATACTTCCTGAAAGAAAACTAAGAGCAAGCGATTGAGTCAGAAATTAAATGTTTAAGCTTGTCTGTTCAAGTCCTGAGTCATCACCGGTAAGCATACAAAGTTTTTTTCTTAGAATTTCCAGTGGCTAAGAAGAGAGAGAGAAGATGGGCAAAACAAATAAGCCTACGGTATTATCATTCATCTCAATTAATTATATAAAATTCATATAATTTGGTTTATATTATTTTACTGTGCTATTTTCAAAATATGTTCTTTTATATCATTATGTTATACATGGTTGAAATTCTTATGTTACTTAAATTCATTCATATGCTTTTACTATGCACCACATATTTATTAAATGCCTTGTTCTAGGCCAGTAGTTCTTAAATTTTAGCATGCATCAAAATAACTTGGAGGGGACTTTCCTAATGGTCTAGTGGTCGAGAATCTGCCTGCCAATGCGGGGGACATGAGTTCCATCCCTTGTCTGGAAAGATTCCACATGCCCCAGTGCAACTAAGCCCACGTGAAGCCCACGTGCCACAACTACTGAGCCTGCGTACCTAGCGCCCATACCTTGCAAGAAGATAAGCCACTGCAGTGAGAAGCCTGCACACCACAGCAAAGAGCAGCCCTGCTTACTGATCGTCGCAGTTAGAGAGAGCCCATGAGCAGCAAGAAAGACCCGGTGCAGCCAAAAATAAATAACAAAAAGAAAACCCCAACAATTTGGAGGGCTTGAGACAGCACACATTGATTACCAAGTTTCTTCCCTAGAGGTTCTGATTTAGTAGCCCTGGGGTAGCACCCACAGGTTTGCATTTTTAACGAGTTCCAGGTGATCTTAATGCCTCTGAGCAAAGAGCCACTGACTGGGTCTATGCACTGCAGGTGTGTGCTGTGTGCTTAATGGCTCAGCAGTCATCAGAAAAAAAAAAAAAAAAGTCCTGTCCTCATGGATATTATACTTATTTGGGAGATACAGATACCAGATAGCTAAACAAACAAGGAAGATACTGATGGCCATTGCTGTGATCTCAATATTTGTGTCCCCTTCAAATTCGCATCTTCAAATCCTAATACTCAATGTGATGGTATCAGTAGATGGGCCGCTTTAAGAGGTGATTAGGTCTTGAGGGCTCTGCTCTCATTAGTAAGATTATAAGAAGCCTTAGTTGGGCTCCCTTGCAGGTTCTGCCAGAAGAGGATTAAAGGAGTGATCTGTGACTGACCAGGACTTACCCAACCACGCTGGCACCCCAGTCTTCAGAACTGTGAGTAATACATTTCTGTTGTTCATAAAGTACTCAGTGTGTGGTATTTTGTTGTTACAAGAGCCAAAACAGAGTAAGAAGTCATGAATATTTGGAAACCATGGTCATAAATAGAAATTAAGCTGAGTGTTAAAGATTATTTTAATAATCGTGGCATGCCCAGAATGGTCTCTCTGACTAGATAGTGGGTCATCTCGAGGCCTAAAAGCCAAGAAGTCAGCCACAGTATAAGCCAGTCATCTTAAAAACTGTACGAAGAGTTCATATAGAACTTTTATGAGGGTCGGATAAAAAAAAACAAAAAATCAGGTCTATTCTTGTGTTCGGCATGATATTCAATACATCTGTCCCTTGCTCCATATGTAATCTGTCATATAACCATGACTATTATTAAAATTTCAGATGTGTAGAATTTGGTGATGACTTTAAATTCTGTACCATCTGTTACCCTGGTCAGGAAGGACTATAGCTTGGGTCCATTTTGGCTAGCTTGTATTATCCCTTATTTTACCTTTAGTGCAGTAATAACTTCAAGTTCGGTTAGTTTTTTAAACTAAACTCAGAGAATCACTTATATGGAAACTTGTTTGTAAATGAAGCAGACTAAATTTCTAATATAATATCTAACAATATTTTAGGTTGCTGGAAATACAATTTGCTCTTAGTCCTGACAAACATTTATTCTTGACTTTTGAGTAGATGCACAGTACTGCAATATGCCTTATGAGAGAAACAAACATATAGGCAAGACAGGATAACTGTGCTCCAGGAGCTTACAGTCTAGTTGGAGTGAACTAAAACAATTGCACTGCTAGTTGGATTAAAGAGCAGAATATGAAACCTTCTTTAAGAGACATAAAACAAATATCAGGATAAAAAGAAGGGTTATCCAAAGGCAGCAATGGGACAAATGGCCAAACAAACAAAAAAACAGCCTCGTGAAAGAATTTACATATTAGCTGCAGCTGCAGGATCCATAGGGTCAGATACAGAGGGGAGGGGTGATCATCCCACTAAGTAACTCCATTTCAAGACTAAAAAGTTGAAATGAGTGGAGTATGACCAGTGAATACAGAGTACATGACATCTAATACTGGAGATGAAATTGCAAAGCCAACTGGAGGTGTGTATGGCAGTGAAGGTAAGTTTGTGGAGGTCACTCAAAGGAACACACAATGGGATACTTTTTGAAGTTTTCTCAGCAGGTGAATAACATTTTTGTCCATGACAGCAGTTTTCAGCTGATGTTAATTGTAATAAGACCTATAGAGAAGGGAAGAATCTCAACTTCAAACTACTTGCTGGTGAAAAGTTGAAATATAATCCTTAATAGTGCTGAGCCTTTTTTAGCCCATTAATCATTAGTAAAATAGTCAACATGGAGTTAGGCAGGGGAGCTCATGAGTATGATGAAAAATTTTCTTTCAGCGTGAAATTTTCTGTTGCATGTGTTTTTCAATGAATCAGCAACCTAAATAAGACTTATGATGCTATACTTTGATTAAATGCTAGAACTACGTCTTGTTAGTTATTTCAGTATAGGGTTCATTAAGCAATAATACATTGAACTGATGTCTTCAGAATGCAGTTATCTTACGTCTTTCAGAGTTCTAAGAATAATGAGGTCATCATTTAAGTATACGTGGATAATTTTTCTGAACTGGAGATTATTAAAACACTTTTCCAAGATAATAAATGACTTTTGAAATGAGAGTTCAATTTGCTTTAGAAATCTATGCATGAGAGCATTTTTAAAGGGGATGATACATTGAATTTGACATATAAGATGTATAAATGTGACTTAAAAGAAGACAAAAGTGAACACCTATACATGGCAAAGGGTAAGTGAATACAGAGATTGTTTGATGCACGTAGTCAGGTTACACTTTGTTTTTTAAGTAGAATTCAGAATTTAAGATTATAAGAACAGATTTATCTCACTGAAATAATCGAATTCATTCTTTGGAATGAAATTGTATATTGTATAAACAGCATATACAATGATAAATACATATGCATAAAAACGTCAGATTGTTACTAAGTATCTCCTGTTACTACGGTACTGATGGAAATTTGATGATATGGGAATAGTTGAATAGTTTTGCTATGTTGTGATGAAACTGTATCATTATCTGCTGGTTTTATAGTGTTTCATATGCTTTTATGTTCATGTTTTCTTATTGATCTTTGCAACACATTTACTTGTCATTTCACTTATAATCATTGAGTATTCCTTTGAAGGAGTACTCCAAATATTATGTAGTTACATCTAATGTTTAATAGCAATGTTTTTATTTCAAAACTTTCTCATTTAAAAAAAATTTGAATGTCATGCAAATATGCTGCTGCTGCTGCTAAGTCGCTTCAGTCGTGTCCGACTCTGTGCGACCCCATAGACAGCAGCCCACCAGGCTTCCCCGTCCATACATACATGCTGAACAAAAATGGATCAATAAAATCCTACATTTTTAGGTATATTTATTTTTCCTTATTTCTATCTCCCTTCTTACCTTCTTCCCATATCAGTAATCCATTTTCCTCAGCAAGTCACCTCCAAATACACCTCTATGTACCATGTTAATGTAATACTTACACTACACTATTAACTCCGTGCTTATATAAATACATGTATTGATACTATATATGAAATACATTATATAAATGCAACACTCATATACACAAATGTAGGCATACACACATACAGGTTCTTAGCCATTAATCTACCAAACTTAAATTCTATGTCTTACTTTTCTCACTCAACAAAGACTCATAAAAACTCTATCTAGTCAACTTGAGTATTAAACTCACTTTCGTAATGGCTACAGAATATTCTATTGTGTGGATCTACCAAGACATATTTGTATGTTGCTTTATTAATATTTTACTTCTTAGGTTTATCTTCTAAGAATAGAAATATATTTATTAAATCTTTACAAAGTGATTTTACTTCCATGGGATAGAATCGAAGGGACGTTATTATTTGCTGACTGCCTTGGTGCATTGTTTCTTAGGTTTTATTGGCCATTTTGCTAATTTATGAATTGTTTATCTTAAACTCTTACCTACTCCCTGTCAGACTGGTTTTGTTTTGTTTTGTTTTCTGACTTTTTTTTTTTAATTTACTTTTATTTAACTTTACAATATTGTATTGGTTTTGCCATATATCAAAATGAATCTGCAACAGGTATACATGTGTTCCGCATCCTGAACCCCCCTCCCTCCTCCCACCCCATACCATCCCTCTGGGTCATCCCAGTGCACCAGCCGCAAGCATCCAGTATCGTGCATTGAACCTGGACTGGCGATTTGTTTCATATATGATATTATACATATTTCAATGCCATTCTCCCAAATCATCTCACCCTCTCCCTCTCCCACAGAGTCCAAAAGACTATTCTATACATCAGTGTCTCTTTTGCTGTCTCGTATACAGGGTTATTGTTACCATCTTTCTAAATTCCATATATATGTGTTAGTATACTGCATTGGTGTTTTTCTTTCTGGCTTACTTCACTCTGTATAATAGGCTCCAGCTTCATACACCTCATTAGAACTGATTCAAATGTATTCTTTTTAATGGCTGAGTAATACTCCATTGTGTATATGTACTACAGCTTTCTTATCCATTCATCTGCTGATGGACGTCTAGGTTGCTTCCATGTCCTGGCTATTATAAACAGTGCTGCGATGAACATTGGGGTACACGTGTCTCTTTCAATTCTGGTTTCCTTAGTGTGTATGCCCAGCAGTGGGATTGCTGGGTCATAAGGCAGTTCTATTTCCATTTTTTTAAGGAATCTCCACACTGTTCTCCATAGTGGCTGTACTAGTTTGCATTCCTACCAACAGTGTAAGAGGGTTCCTTTTTCTCCACACCCTCTCCAGCATTTACTGCTTGTAGACTTTTGGATCATAGCCATTCTGACTGGCATGAAATGGTACCTCATAGTGGTTTTGATTTGCATTTCTCTGATAATGAGTGATGTTGAGCATCTTTTCATGTGTTTGTTAGCCATCTGTATGTCTTCTTTGGAGAAATGTCTATTTAGTTCTTTGGCCCATATTTTGATTGGGTCATTTATTTTTCTGGAATTGAGCTGTAGGAGTTGCTTATATATTTTTGAGATTAGTTGTTTGTCTGTTGCTTCATTTGCTATTATTTTCTCCCATTCTGAAGGCTGTCTTTTCACCTTGCTTATAGTTTCCTTTGTTGTGCAGAAGCTTTTAAGTTTAATTAGGTCCCATTTGTTTATTTTTGCTTTTATTTCCAATATTCTGGGAGGTGGGTCATAGAGGATCCTGCTGTGATGTATGTCGGAGAGTATTTTGCCTATGTTCTCCTCTAGGAGTTTTATAGTTTCTGGTCTTACGTTTAGATCTTTAATCCATTTTGAGTTTATTTTTGTGTATGGTGTTAGAAAGAGCTCTAGTTTCATTCTTTTACAAGTGGTTGATCAGATTTCCCAGCACCACTTGTTAAAGAGATGGTCTTTAATCCATTGTATATTCTTGCCTCCTTTGTCAAAGATAAGGTGTCCATAGGTGCATGGATTTATCTCTGGGCTTTCTATTTTGTTCCATTGATCTATATTTCTGTCTTTGTGCCAGTACCATACTGTCTTGATGACTGTGGCTTTGTAGTAGAGCCTGAGGTCAGGCAGATTGATTCCTCCAGTTCCATTCTTCTTTCTCAAGATAGCTTTGGCTATTTGAGGTTTTTTGTATTTCCATACAAATTGTGAAATTATTTGTTCTCGCTCTGTGAAGAATACCATTGGTAGCTTGATAGGGATTGCATTGAATCTATAAATTGCTTTGGGTAGTATACTCATTTTCACTATATTGATTCTTCCAATCCATGACAAATCACAGAAGAAACCAAAAAAGAAATCAAAATTTGCATAGAAACGAATGAAAATGAAAACACAACAACCCAAAACCTGTGGGACACTGTAAAAGCATTCCTAGGGGAAAGTTCATAGCAATACAGGCATGCCTCAAGAAATAAGAAAAAAGTCAAATAAATAACCTAACTCTACACCTAAAGCAACTAGAAAAGGAAGAAATGAAGAACCCCAGGGTTAGTAGAAGGAAAGAAATCTTAAAAATTAGGGCAGAAATAAATGCAAAAGAAACAAAAGAGACCATAGCAAAAATCAACAAAGACAAAAGCTGGTTCTTTGAAAGAATAAATAAAATTGACAAACCATTAGCCAGACTCATCAAGAAACAAAGGGAGAAAAATCAAATCAATAAAATTAGAAATGAAAATGGAGAGATCACAACAGACAACACAGAAATACAAAGGATCATAAGAGACTACTATCAGCAATTATATGGCAATAAAATGGACAACGTGGAAGAAATGGACAAATTCTTAGAAAAGTACAACTTTCCAAAACTGGACCAGAAAGAAATAGAAAATCTTAACAGACCCATCACCAGCACGGAAATTGGAACTGTAATCGGAAATTTTGTAGCAAACAAAAGCCCAGGTCCAGATGGCTTCACAGCTGAATTCTACCAAAAATTTAGAGAAGAGCTGACACCTATCTACTCAAACTCTTCCAGAAAATTGCAGAGGAAGGTAAACTTCTAAACTCATTCTATGAGGCCACCATCACCCCAATACCAAAACCTGACAAAGATCCCACAAAAAAAGAAAACTACAGGCCAATATCACTGATGAACATAGATGCAAAAATCCTTAACAAAATTCTAGCAATCAGAATCCAACAACACATTAAAAAGATCATATACCATGACCAAGTGGGCTTTATCCCAGGGATGCAAGGATTCTTCAATATCCGCAAATCAATCAATGTAATACACCACATTAACAAATTGAAAAATAAAAACCATATGATTATCTCAATAGATGCAGAGAAAGCCTTTGACAAAATTCAACATCCATTTATGATAAAAACTCTCCAGAAAGCAGGAATAGAAGGAACATACCTCAACATAATGAAAGCTATATATGACAAACCCACAGCAAACATTATCCTCAATGGTGAAAAATTGAAAGCATTTCCTCTAAAGTCAGGAATAAGACAAGGGTGCCCACTTTCACCATTACTATTCAACATAGTTTTGGAAGTTTTGGCCACAGCAATCAGAGCAGAAAAAGAAATAAAAGGAATCCAAATTGGAAAAGAAGAAGTAAAACTCTCACTGTTTGCAGATGACATGATCCTCTACATAGAAAATCCTAAAGACTTCACCAGAAAATTACTAGAACTAATCAATGACTATAGTAAAGTTGCAGGATAGAAAATCAACACACAGAAATCCCTTGCATTCCTATACACTAATCATGAGAAAACAGAAAGAGAAACTAAGGAAACAATTCCATTCACCATTGCAACGAAAAGAATAAAATACTTAGGAATATATCTACCGAAAGAAACTAAAGACCTATATATAGAAAACTATAAAACACTGGTGAAAGAAATCAAAGAGGACACTAATAGATGGAGAAATATGCCATGTTTTGTTTTTAATTTGAAAAATTTGAAAATTGTGGCTATTGATATTTATCACCTGAGGAAAAGTCCCAATTTAATGTCTTATAATTTACCTTACAGGATTGATGCCACACAATCTTTAATATTTATAAAAGTTTTATGTCTTATATAACTTGGAGTTTGAAGCCTAATGACAATCGTGACATTTTTCCCTAGGATATATGGATATGTAGATGTTCCTGATATCTATTTTTGCATTTTCCTTTTAAAGTTGTATGGAATTTATTTTTAAATAATAAATATGGGGGTAAGTATGAGTGCAGAAGTAGAGTTCTAAACTGGGTTGTTACAATAGGCCTCCTAGAGAAAGTGACATTTGAAAAAAGCTTTGGAGGAAGTAAGGGAGACAGCCATGTTCATAGCTGGAAAAAATAACAATGAAAACTGTTGGTATATGTCCATGAGGTGAGAAAATGAGGTGTCCCAGTAAAGCTTAAACAGAGCAAATAGGAGATGAAATTGAACATCATCTAAAATCATCAATGCATATAGGGTGCTGTGCCTGGGTTACTGGAAGAGTAATACAACTGACATATGAAAATTAGACTATCGCATGATGAAAGCCCAATCAGAGGGCATGCTCAGATCTGCTCTGACCACCTGGGAAACAGATGATTGTGGTTTGGACAAGAGTGGCAAAACATGGTGGGAATCTAAACATAGACCAGTAGCCGATAATGAATGTTGACTGAGAAAGAAAAGCATTAATAATGACTCCAAGATTTTTGTCCAAAGCAACCAATAGGGCAGGGTTGTCTTTAACTGAAATGTGAAAACTTGAAGGAAGATCAGGACTTTTTTGTTCTGTTTTGGAGGATAAGTTTCCAAGTTCAATTCTGGGCATGATACTTCTTAAAGATACCTGATTGGAGATACTAAGCAATCAGTCGGAACAAGGGTTCTGGAACTGAGGGAAGAGGGTCACACTGAAGATGTAGTAGGAAATTGGTGTGTCATTGGTATTTAAATTTATTTGACAAAATAGGAGTCTCTGTGTCAAATGTTAGTTCAGTTCAGTTGCTCAGTCGTGTCTGACTCTGTGACCCCATGAACTGCAGCCTACCAGGCCTCCCTGTCCACTGTCAACTCCTGGAGTTTACTCAAACTCACACCCATTGAGTTGGTCATGCCATCCAACCATCTCATCCTCTGTAGTTCCCTTCTCCTCCTGCCCTCAATCTTTCCCAGCATCAGGGTCTTTTCAAGTGAGTCAGTTCTTCACATCAGGTGGCCAAAGTATTGACGTTTCAGCTTCAGCATCGGTCCTTCCAATGAATATTCAGGACTGATTTCCTTTAGGAATGACTAGTTGGATCTCCTTGAAGTTCAAGGGACTTTCAAGAGTGTTCTCCAAGGCTACAGTTAAAAGCATCAATTCTTCAGCACTCAGCTTTCTTTATAATCCAATGCTCACATCCATACATTACTACTGGAAAAACCATAGCTTTGACCAGGTGGAACTTTGTTGGTAAAGTAACGTCTCTGCTTTTTAATACGCTATCTAGGTTGGTCATAGCTTTTCTTCCAAGGAGCAAGTGTCTTTTAATTTCATGGCTACAGTCACCATCTGCAGTGATTTTTGGAGCCAAAAAAAATAGACTGTCACTGTTTCCACTGTTTCCCCATCTATTTGCCATGAAGTGATGGAACCAGATGCCATGATCTTCGTTTTCTGAATGTTGAGCTTTAAGCCAACTTTTTCACTCTCCTCTTTCACTTTCATCAAGAGGCTCTTTAGTTCTCACTTTCTGTCATAAGGGTGGTGTCATTTGCATATCTGAGGTTATTGATATTTCTCCCGGCAATCTTGATTCCAGCTTGTGCTTCATACAGCCCAGCATTTCTCATAATGTACTCTGCATATAAGTTAGATAAGCAGGGTGACAATATACAGCCTTGAGGTACTCCTTTCCCTATTTGGAGCCAGTTTATTGTTCAATGTCCAGTTCTAACAGTTGCTTCCTGACCTGCATACAGATTTCTCAAGCAGCAGGTCAGGTGGTCTTGTATTCCCATTTCTTTAAGAATTTTCCAGAGTTTGTTGTGGTCCACAGAGTCAAAGGTTTTGGCATAGTCAATAAAGCAGAAGTAGATATTTTTTTGGAACTCTCTCGCTTTTTCAATGATTCAATGGATGTTGGCAATTTGATCTCTGGTTTCTCTACCTTTTCTAAATCCATCTTGAACATCTGGGAGTTCATGGTTCATATACTGTTGAAACCTGGCTTGGAGAATTTTGAGTATTACTTTGCTAGCATGTGAGATGAATGCAATTGTGCAGAAGTTTGAGTATTCTTTGGCATTGGCTTTCTTTGGGATTGGAATGAAAACTGACCTTTTCCAGTCCTGTGGCCACTGCTGAGTTTTCCAAATTTTCTGGCATGTTGAGTGCAGGACTTTAACAGTATCATCTTTTAGAATTTGGAATAGCTCAACTGGAATTCTATCTTCTCCACTAGTTTTGTTCTTAGTGATGCTTCTTAAGGCCCACTTAACTTCGCATTCCAGGATGTCTGGCTCTAGGTGAGTGATCAGACCATCATGATTATCTGGGTCATGAAGATCTTTTTTTGTATAGTTTTTCTGTGTATTCTTGCCACCTCATTTTAATATCTTCTGCTTCTGTTAGGTCCATACCATTTCTGTCCTTTCTTGTGCCTCTCTTTGCATGAAGTATTCCCTTGGTATCTCTAATATTCTTGAAGAGATTTCCCATTCTGTTGTTTCCCTCTATTTCTTCACATTGATCACTGAGGAAGGCTTTCTTATCTCTCCTTGCTCTTCTTTGAAACTCTGCATTCAGATGAGTATATCTTTCCTTTTCTCCTTTGCCTTTTGCTTCTCTTCTATTCACAGCTATTTGTAAGGCCTCCTCAGACAACCATTTTGCCTTTTTTTATTTCCTTTCCTTAGAGATGGAAAATGTAGATAAAGGAGAAAAAAATAAGACTGATCTCTGAAGTGTTCTAAAAGGGATGTGAAAAGGAACCAACACTGAGCACTAAGAACGAATTACCTTTAAAATACACGGGGGAAAACTCATTTCTGGAAGCCAAATAAAGCATTGTCATGTGAACAACATCAGACATTCTAAAGAAATGATGATCAATAAATTTGAGAGGTCTTTGAGAAGACTAAGTTTGGCAGAGTGTTTGGGGAATGCTTGAATGAATTCGAGAGTAGGAAGAAAGGAACTGAAGCCAAAAACATAATTACCTCCTTCAAATAACTTAGCTATAAGGGAAAACAGAAGTAAGGGCAATAATAAAAATGGAAAAATGGGATTGGGGGGGTGGTTATTGTGATTAGAAAAATATCATGTTAGTGTGACATAGAAAATATCTGCTAAGAAGGAAAAAAAATGATGACACTAGGAAAAAGACATTGCTGAAGTAATGCCTTAAGATAGTTCTTAGGGTAATTTGTTGTTATTTTTAACTATCTATTACAGCCAAGTCATAGGATTTCTAGCTGAATCTAGACAGAGATAAGGTGTTACCAATAAACAAAACAATGTTGCTTCCGGCTACTTTGTGTGACTGTTATTTCGTTTCCAGTGACAACCCTAGTTCTGCAGCCTTTCTTCTGCCTCCTAGATGAGAATAAAGATCTCATTATTGAATTGCCCTTAGTTACCTACTACCAGCACCCCATCCAGAAAAACCTCCACTGCTCTACTGCTGCTGCTAAGTCGATTCAGTCGTGTCCGACTCTGTGCGACCCCACAGACAGCAGCCCACTAGGCTCCTCTGTCCCTGGGATTCTCCAGGCAAGAATACTGGAGTGGGTTGCCATTTCCTTTTCCAATGCATGAAAGTGAAAAGTGAAAGGGAAGTTGCTCAGTCGTGCCCAACTCTTAGCAACCCCATGGACTGGAGCCTACGAGGCTCCTCCGTCCACCGGATTTTCCAGACAAGAGTACTGGAGTAGGGTGCCATTGCCTTCTCCACCACTGCTCTAGGCTCATCCAACTTCACACAGCACAAACCTAAACCCCTCCCACCTCCCTCTCATGCCCCTCCCACCTCCCTCTCATGCCCCTCCCACCTCCCTCTCATGCCCCTCCCACCTCTCTCTCATGCCCCTCCCACCTCCCTCTCATGCCCCTCCCACCTCCCTCATGCCCCTTCCCCCTCCCCCTCTCATGCCCCTTCCCCCTCCCCCTCTCATGCCCCTCCCCCTTCCCCCTCTCATGCCCCTCCCACCTCCCTCTTACCCCAGTATTCTTTGGTGTTCCTTGTGCTCTCACTTGCCACAACAAGCAAAGAAGCCCACCATTTATTTCATGCATGTTCCTGGTGATCCTCTGTCAGTCCTTGACAGCTCTTGCATATGTACAGTAGGATGGATGATATGACGTGGTGGACTTCTCTAGAGGGGGCAGGGGGCGAAAATCAGTGCTTGTGTTAATGATAGTGGATGGGTACATGAGGGAATGTGTTTAACTTTTTCATTTCTTGGCCATGCCATGCTGCATGTAAGATCTTAGTTCCTCCACCAGGGATCGAACCTGTGCCTCCTCCACTGGAAGTGCAGTCTTAACCATTGGACTGCCATAGAGGATATGAAGGAATGTGTTTAAATTCTCTTTTGAACAGGGTTATTAACTGAGAGTGAGGACATACTGGTAGTTTTGGAAGCTGAAGAAAAAGAAAAAAACTGTAAAATCAAGTTTGCATGGGGGGAAATAAATGACCTATTACTGGCAAACATTAAAGACTCCAGGTTTAACACGTTTATCCTGAAGTGTTTCAATGTCAGCATCAGATCAGATCAGTCATTCAGTCGTGTCCGACTCTTTGCGACCCCATAAATCGTAGCACGCCAGGCCTCCCTGTCCATAACCAACTCCCAGAGTTCACTCAGACTCATGTCCATCGAGTTAGTGATGCCATCCAGCCATCTCATCCTCTGTCATCCCCTTCTCCTCCTGCCCCCAATCCCTCCCAGCATCAGGGTCTTTTCCAAGGAGTCAGCTCTTTGCATGAGGTGGCCAAAGTACTGGAGTTTCAGCTTTAGCATCATTCCTTCCAAAGAAATCCCAGGGCTGATCTCATTCAGAATGGACTGGTTTGATCTCCTTGCAGTCCAAGGGACTCTCAAGAGTCTTCTCCAACACCACAGTTCAAAAGCATCAATTCTTCGGCACTCAGCCTTCTTCACAGTCCAACTCTCAAATCCATACATAACCACAGGAAAAACCATAGCCTTGACTAGACGGACCTTTGTTGGCAAAGTAATGTCTCTGCTTTTGAATATGCTATCTAGGTTGGTCATAACTTTCCTTCCAAGGAGTAAGGGTCTTTTAATTTCATGGCTGCAGTCACCATAGCAATGCATTTTTCTCTGATAAGTTCAAGTGCATGAATCTAGATACAGAGTAGCCCAATAATTGGGTTTCACCATGGTATGGTTTGCCAAGGGGAAACAGTAAGGTACAAGGTTGTTTAAAATGTTTGCAGAAAGATAATAAAATGATGCATCATTTTTAGACCTGGGTAGGAGACAAACCATGAACATTAAAAGGATTTGGGAGACTTAGAGTAAAAATGATAGAATCAATCATCTGTAGGTTCTCATTGGGCCAAAAAACTGTTGTATTAATATTTGATGTAAAGTGCAATAGCTGAACCTATTATGAAGGTTTGCACATCATGTGAACTAGTTGTTGAGGTAGGCTGGAAAAGGAAAATACTGACAGATTCATCTCTAGATTCATTCATTTATCATAGCTATTCTATTTTTAATAGTTTTCCATTTTTATGAACAATATGGATTTTTCATTTTCTGACCTGAAAAATTTTAATAAGATGGTGCTTCTTTAGGTGTGCAAAATTAAAATATGAATCCACCTGACCCCAGAGTCTTAAATTTAAGATTTCTAATAGAATTTCCAAACTCTGCAGTGGTAATAGGTTTATTCATGACCTCTCAATTTTGGGGGTTAACATTTTGCTAGGAAATCATCAATACTGCCATCGAGTTGCTTGCAGTATTCCCACAGAATGTTGTCATTAACTTTGCTGTCTACAACTTTGTGTTATTCTCTTTTGACCTTTGTATTTGCAGTTTTGCTTTTTCTACAGTTAATGGAAGTTCTAAATGAAAAATTGCAGTAGTTTATCATAAAGAAAAAATATTTTGCACTATCTGCCCTAGAATGTCTAAGGAAAAATATCAGGTTATGCTGTGTATCATGAAGTCTTAGAATTTCTTGGACTATTATTCTGTGTTCATCACTCACCTTCAAATCTTGCATGTCACAATAAATAAATTAGATTTACACCCTGTTGTTCTATTCTTAAATTATTTTATGCACCATCCCACAGAGGGTACAAAGGCTCTTCGTGAAACTGTAGAAATGGTAATTTGATCTCCCTAACATAAACTTTTCAAAAACTCTTATGATCATTTTTAAGGTTTTATTAGGCTTTCAAAGATGATATCAAGATCACCTTAGCTCCAGAGACCTGTTTAAGAAATTACTGAGTCAGCATCTTTCTTTAGGATCAGTTTGTTTTGACACCCGTACATGGTTTTGAAAACGTGGGGTTACTTTGGCCCTCTCAATTAAAACATCCTTCAAGTCTTAAAAAAGATTCCAAGTTGAAAGTATTCAAATTCTGAGGACATGAATTCATCTTGTTAAAGTCTAGAGAAACAAATACAGACACACCTACGCATGTCTTCAAGGGCTGGCCTGGAGTTTCTTTGATGTTTCATCAGACAGACCTGGGTCAATCATCAGCTATTTCTCCCAGTACATACTGGCTCTCTGTAAGCAAAGATAACCACCTCAATTAATAGTGGTATCAGGTAGTTTAGGATTCCTATCCAAACAGACTCTGAATCACAGTGCTAACTAGAAATGGGATGACTGCAGCCAGAGTGTGAATCTCTTCTAAATGTTTTCCCTCCATGCTAGCTATTTCGCTCTTGTTGGTCGCTGTTGCTATTAGTAAATAACATACGCTTCTACCGTAGATAATATATTTTCTCAATCTTTTCCATTTGGATATACATTCTTTGATCAGTTGGGTGGGGGCAGGAAGCAAACATGAGTTATGTCTAAAATCTTGACAAAAGCCAATTACATCACTTGTCAGTTATTTCCCTTATGAGTGAGCCCTTTAACAAAAGACGGGTTGTGGTTATTTTGAAGTTATTAAATGTACTAGACAATAAAGTATTAATACTTAACTACATTCCCATTAAACCCTTTAAAAAATTGTTCCTGCTGCTCTGGTTACAACCTTTAAGAGAAAGTAACAAACGACAGACGATATAAAACAACAGATTGCTAGGAGTGGGTAGAGTCAGTGGGTCTGCAGTACGGCCCAAGAAACTGAATTTGTAGTAAAAACCACCTCTTCCTCCCTGTTTGACAAAATGAAATGCAAATGGTCTGCAAGCCATGAATTTGCAGAAAGTAGACACGTTACAGGTAGGATTAAACCAGGTAGGTTTAATGCATACAAGCTTGCTGCTGCTGCTGCTAAGTCGCTTCAGTCGTGTCCGACTCTATGCGACCTCATAGACGGCAGCCCACCAGGCTCCCCCGTCCCTGGGATTCTCCAGGCAAGAACACTGGAGTGGGTTGCCACTTCCTTCTCCAGTGCATGAAAGTGGAAAGTGAAAGTGAAGTCGCTCAGTCGTGTCCGACTCTTAGCGGCCCCATGGACTGCAGCCTACCAGGCTCCTCTGTCCATGGGATTTTCCAGGCAAGAGTACTGGAGTGGGGTGCCATTGTGTACAAGCTTAGTGTGTATTAATTTCTGACTCTGTATATCTTGATTGAGTTTTGAACGGTTGTCAAGCAGCATGATTGCAAATGAGCAGTTTCTCATTGCTCTGTTTCTTGCTTAATTGAAAAAATGGTCTTTGTGCTCATTGTACCTAGAAAAGCTCACCCAAAACAAAAACTCACTAACACTACTATAAAATATCACAATAATTTGTTCTCACACAAATATTAGTCTTTGCTGTATAGCAAGAGTTTTTGTGTTCCAGAACTTCTTAGAAAAATTTGAGCTGTATAGGGGCAATTTAAGCAAAATGATAAAGGTAGTGAATTTGTATTTGCTAATTTCCTGATTTTTGTTTTTCTATCCCTATTCCACTCTTAATAACTATTGTACATTTTTTCAACCTGTTGAAGCTGTTGCACTATATTCTCAGATCAAAGAGACTCCTCCACAACCACAGCCAGCCTCCTACCAGGCCTGGTCCAAAAGCCTTTTCATTCTACCCATTGCCCATTCCCTTATTGTATATCCTTTGCTATTGAACATATTTGTGGATATTCCCAAAGATTTAGCTACAAAAATTCTCATAGAATAGTGCAAAATAACATCATCCAAACTTCAAATATGTGATTGAAAATGAAGACTATTTTTAGATCACAAAGAATGATTTCATAATCTAAAATGTGTAATGCGAAAATATGCACAGTATCAAACAATATGAACAACCTCAAAGGCATTTATAAGCAGTGACATTTGGTTCTAAATGTGCATATACTTGTGAAACTAAGTGGCAATTTGTAGCCTCAGTTCTTGCAGATCGAATGAGTTGTCTTAAACATTGTATGGTGCTAATCTCGGATTCTACATTGAGAATTTCCTGAGCATATTAAAAATTTTAAGCTGATTTTAATAATGTGTGTGTGTTTTTTAACACTCACTAGCATTACTGCAGCTCACTGTCTTTCAGATATAGCTTGAATATTTATTTTTTGTTGTTTAGTTACTAAGTTTGTCTGACTTGTTTGTGACCCCATGGACAGTAGCCCACTCCTGCTAGGCTCCTCTGTCCTTGGGATTTTCCAGGCTAGAATATTGGAGTGGGTTACCATTTCTTTTCCAGGGGATCTTCCTCACTCAAGGATCGAACTCCTCCTAAATTGGTAGGTGAGTTCTTTACCAATGAGCCACCAGGGAAGCCCATTTATGAGTAAATTGCTGTAAATCAGCTCTATCATAATATCCACCTAACTGTACGGGCATCCTGAATGGCTGTGAAAGAATCTGCCTGCAATGTAGGAGATGTCGTTCATTCCCTGGGTTAGGAAGATCCCTTGGAGATGGAAATCACAACCCGCTCCTTCCCAAGTGGCCCTAGTGGTAAAGAACCTGACTGCCAATGCAGGAGACATAACAGACACGGGTTTGATCCCTGGATTGAGAAGATTCTCTGGAAGAGGGTATGGCAACCCACTTAAGTATTCTTGCCTGGAGAATCCTCTGGAAACAGTAGCCTGGAGGGCTACAGTCCAAAGGGTCTCACAGAGTTGTACATGACTGACTCAATGGACGTGAGTCTGAGTGAACTCCGGGAGTTGGTGATGGACAGGGAGACCTGGCGTGCTGCGATTCATGGGGTCGCAAAGAGTCGGACACGACTGAATGACTGAACTGAACTGAGCACAACTGATTATGTACCTCATACACTGAAATTCCTTTCAAATGCAGACAGAAGAACTTTATTTAAAAGAACTTAAATTAGAAGGTTGACATGATCTTTGTTTAAACTATCTGAATGTAGAAAAATGTTGAAGCTTAGATTAAGGGATATGAATGAAATCCATTGTCTTAAATTTGTGTTTACTTTGATGAAATTTTGTTATAAAAATGCTGATAAATGAGTTGCCATGCTTTTGGCTTTATTGGATTATTTGGATTCTTTTTAGAATTCATTATTGATATTATAAATGGTACTCTGATTCTGAAATTTTTGAGTGCTATAAACATTTAGTGGACACACTGAGATGAAAAATAGATACTCAGTTCTGCTAAGTATTTAATGTTTAGAAAGTTTATAATATCTATAAATCTACTTATACATTTTTATTTACTAGAAATGAACTCTAAGAGGTTCTACATGTTTTCTCTTTCTAGTGAATGGTAGTTAGCTACAGTTAAATTGTGTTCAATTTTGATAACTTCCTTTACATTATTTGCTTCAAGTTATTTAATATGTCGTCTTGGTGTTACAGTTTAAAATTATCTGTTGAAATGGCTTCTAATTCTTCTCAAAAATAGCATAAAACACAGAGTAAAGCAGAGGAATTCAAGGAAGGGAAAAGTGTATCTTTTTTTAAAAAGAGGTATTTAGAGGTATTGGATTTTTAAGTGCAAGAGAGGTGAGAATTGTATTCCTAGTTCATTAAAATCATGAAAAACATTTCAACAATAAAATGAAAGTGAAATAATTAAGCATAATTATATTGCAAATCTATAAATACACATCAAATTTCTCACATGAGGATAAATTTTCTCTGCAACAAATAAATGTTTTGATTACTCAAATACATTCATTCAAAACTATTCTAATATAAAAATTCTAGGAAAATGATAGGGTAATATCCTAGAATAATACCATAAATATTTTGTTGATCTTACTGTCACATATTTATAACACAAATGTGCATAGGACCACATCATATGTTTTTATGCATTATGTCATGATTAAGTCTATGTTCCCCTTCCCTGTGTTTCTCTCGTATTATTCCATATTAGATAGACCACACAGATCTTTTCAGTGTTTCTAAAAATGGGGTGAAAGAGTATAAATTAAACACATTTTATGCACCCTTATTTGGTGAAATGATAGTATGTGATCTATTACTGCATCTGTAGGCTCACTTGATTATTTTACATGAGTATGTGATAGTTTACTTGTTGGGTATCATGATATGGCCACTAATCAATTGTTTCCTGCTCTTGTCTTCTAGGTTAATACTGTAATCAACACCCTCTGTGTATAGCATCTTAGCAATTGACACTTTGTTTTTCTCCTGTGGTATAGTGCTAAAGAGTAGAATTGCTCTATGTGATGACCTAAAAATTTTAAATGTTAATATTTTATTGAGATTTGGCACTTAATACATTTCTGTCAGTGGGGTATAAAATTCATCCACATTTCAAACAAGAGGTTGCATAGCCATCTAAAATTCTTGCCAGATCAGCATAAATTGATAAGTCATCCCTAATCTGTATGTTGCTATTAGACTGAGTATATTAATAGCTTTGACCATTGGATTTGCCCTTCTGTTCTTAGTATCTGTTCATTTCTTCCTCTATTCATAGTATTCATTGAAAGAAGGTGTTCTCTATGCTAAATTATTGCCCAATTGTTGCTTTTTCTATCATGTATATTAAATATATTTTCATGTGTATAAATTGCATATTAACATTGTTTAACCCTAACTGTGGAAAATATGGGGCTTCCCAGGTGGCTCTAGTGGTGAAGAATCCGCCTGCCCATGCAGGAGATGTAAGAGATACGAGCTATATCCCTGAGTCAGAAAGATCCTTTGGAGAAGGAAGTGGCAACCTACTCCAGTATTCTTGCCTGGAGAGTTCCATGGACAGAGGAGCCCGGCAGGCTATGGTCCATAGGGTTATAAGAGTCAAACGCAACTGAAGCATCTTATCACACACGCACACATAAAATATAAACAGTTTTAAACGAACACTTCCACGTGTTCATATTGTAGCTTAGAGTTTTGTAGTTTTGAAAACACTTATAAATTTAGTATTCTAGTTTTCCATGCAAAATTTTTATAGCTCAATTTTTGGCATCTAACTCATTAAACAGACTGGAATTTATTTTTCTATCTGTTAGATTAAAGCGTTCTGTTTTTATTTCCTTCTCATAGTTATTTAGTACCGTTATCATTATCTAAGAAATGTACTGTCTCATTCCCGATGTTTTACTTTACTTTTGCCATTATCGAGAGATGAAAGTGGCTTTATAAGATGTGCTGACAAGTGACAAACTGACCCTCACTGTTCTTACAATTTCTAAAAACTGGGGGCTAAAGTCTGTAAGTCCTTTTCACCTAATTCTAAGAAACTCAATTACAATTCAAATGGAAATTTTACTAACTTGTATATACTAACAGGAGAAATTAACATTTTAAATTTAGATTTTTCATTCAGGAACATGATCTACATTTCCTTTCCTTCAGTTACTATGCATGTCAATACAATTTTTCATATAGATCGAGTATCTTCTTTGTTAATACCTGAGCATGTTAAATTTTGCTTGTTATTTTAATGTTTTCCATTGCCATTACTAGTATTTTCTGTTAAATAGCAAATAAGAAAAGAATTTTAATACCTATCTTGGATCCAGATACTTTATCAAATTCTCTTATTAATTTTAAGTACTTAAGATACTTGCTTTTTATAACTGTATTCACTTTCTGTTTGTATTTTACATAGAATTTTTCTTAGTACGGGTCTTGAGTTTTATCATGTGGTCTATTTGATATTGCATATGGCAAAAATATTGCTTTTTATGATAAACTAAAATGTGACATCTGGACAATACTGCTTTTGAAGATTTGAGAAGTAGAGCTATTGGTCAAACATCTAAATAGTGGCAAATTTCTTTTAAATGATCCAAATCAAAAGCAATGTGTTTTGCTGTTGAAGACACACACAGCTGCATAATTATGATGGAGTTTGGATAAGAATCAACCACAACAAACAAATGCAGAGTCGATATTTCAGCTTTGCTGGCAATCCTGACAAATATACATTTCTGAGGGCAATTCAGATGTTGTGGTCATAAATAAGTGTAAGGGCTCTAAGTCTATTTATTTCTGGTTACACAATGAAGAAATAGAACAGCAAGAGATGATTTGTGTCAAATTTTTAAGAATCACACTTGGTCTTAAAATGTCAAGGTATAGGCAGTGTCACCAAAAATCATATTTCAGGTGTTTGAGAGAGAGAGTGAGCAAGAGAGATTATATCTATAACTCTGAAAAACTCATTCAAAATGAAGCAAAGGGCCTAGACAATGAGATTCACCCCCAAGTAATGTTCAGAGTCAAGGATATTTTTCCAGTATTAGGAAGCAGTTTACTCCATGCTGTTCTTGAGGTGTCTTTTCAAAGGCTCAGTGATACAGTCCTGAGCAGCAACAGCAGGAGATAAAATTGGTTTTCTATCTTCAGTTTGGCAGACGTGGCTATTGAAACTACATGAAACCAAAGGGTCAAGGATCAAATGATCCAAAGGACCAAGTGGTGTCTTTTTTTACATCCTAAGGTAGGATGTATGAGTTTTTTCAGTTTGGTATTTGGAGCCAAAAGTTTGAAAAGGAGAGACTTTGTCATGAAAAATAAAGCGATGTATTTATCCTGACAAATTGTTGAAATGACAGAACTATAAATTTGTACTACTTAAATGTAATAAAGAATTACAAAGTATGGACAGATTATTATTGCAATATTGAAAGATTTAATTTTAAATTGTTAGAGGAGTATAATTTGTATAGTTAACAATAAAATAATGATCATTACTTGTTTAAATATTTTTTTTTCATTCAGAAAATATCTTCCAAGAGGATTTGTTGTCAAGTTAGAACATTCACTATTTCTAAATTGAAGCCAGTATGCACTGCTGCATTGTAATAGTCCATCCTTTTAAATTCACTTAACGCATACAGTACTAATAGAGAACCTAACTCTGCCAGGCACAGACCAGATACTTCGGCTGTCAAGGAACCAGATCAGAATTCTTGTCCTTAAGAATCTTACATTCTAACTGAGGAGACATCGTAAAATATCAATCTGTACAATTGATAGTATTTTGAAAAATAAGTACTCTATAGATCAGGGAAATGCTGTGGAAGAGTAGGTGTGGATGTTACAAACAGTGATGGAAATTGTGATATCTCAGCAAAGACTTGAAGGAGGTGAGGGAATTAGCATCTGGATATTGGGGAGCCAAGTGATACAAGCAGAGTTAGGGCAAGTTTGAAGGCCTTAAGATGGGAGTGTGCTTGGCAAGTCCCAGGGAATGTAAGGTAATTTATTATGGTTGAAACAGAGACCCTTTAAGAAAGTAGTAGAAAATGCTATCAGAAGGAATGGGAAGCAAAGATCAGGGCCATGAAGTGGCTCTTATTCTGACCGAATTATGGAGAGAGGGTGAGTTGTATGCAGAGTGTCCTAATCTGATTTGCATTTTTTAAAGGATTACTATAACTGTTCTATTGAGGATAGACCATTTTGGGGATTAGTGTTGTGAGAAGTGTTGGGATTAATGGTTGCATTTTGAATATAGAGTCTTCAGGATTTTCTGATATAATAGAAATGATTTAAGGTGGGATAAAGAGAGACACCAAGACTGACTCAAATTTTGGTCTGAGCAAGTGAATGAACTTTTCAACTAAGATAAGAAATATTGTAGATGACTTAGATCTGAGGGAGTAAATGACAAATTCAGTTTTATACAAGCTTCTGACATTTATAGTTATCAACTGTTTTTATATCTATACATAGGTATATAATGTATATTATATGTATGTAATATATGTAACATGTAATATATGTAATTATATATTACATGTACATGCAATATTTTATATATTTAACATTTGTATATGTAACATAATTTTCCCAGGGAGCAACTTGGTGGAACAGAGATAAATCTGGGAACAGTAAACAAAATTCAGTGTAAGTAATAATTAGTATTTAGAATGGTAATAAAATTCTATGAACTACCCTAATTTTCATGTAGCCTTGGTCATAGTATCCAAATTCACTGATACTCTTTTACCTCATTTGTAAAACTGCTATGATAATACTTGTTCACTTTGGTTTAATCCCCAAAATGAACATGTGAAAATATCAAGGCTGATATCAGGAGATCATTCTAAATAAAAGAGAACTGAAAATAGAGTAAATTAGCACTCAATTTTCCACAGTTAAACACTCAGATAACTATAGTCCTAAATTTCATTTCAGGAAATATATTATAATTTTACTATCAGTTAATCGGCTACTTCGGAGAAGGCAATGGCACCCTACTCCAATACTCTTGCCTGGAAAATCCCATGGATGGAGGAGCCTGGTAGGCTGCAGTCCATGGGGTTGCTAAGAGTCGTACACGACTGAGCGACTTCACTTTCACCTTTCACTTTCATGCATTGGAGAAGGAAATGGCAACCCACTCCAGTGTTCTTGCCTGGAGAATCCCAAGGATGGGGGAGCCTGGTGGGCTGACATCTATGGGGCCGCACAGAGTCAGACACGACTGAAGTGACTTAGCAGCAATTGGCTACTTTACTGTGACCAGTACAGCAATGGCATATATAGCTTAAAACAGGATGGATTCAAAGAACTGTTCCCTGTACTCTTCTTGCTTCCAAGCTGGCCCAGAATCAGAACCACCATCTGAGATGCATTATCAAAGTGTATCAGCAATACATATACATATATCCCATCGTTTTGGATTTCCTTCCCATTTAGGTCACCACAGAGCACTGAGTAAAGTTCCCTGTGCTGTATAGTATATCCTCATTATCTGTTTTACACATAGTAGTGTCACTATGTCAGTCCCAATCTCCCAGTTCATGCCAGCGCTCCTTTCCCACCTTGGTGTCCATCCATTCAGGGAAAACTTTCCTGTACCCTTCCCACCCTTCTGCTGGCCCAGGACTAGAACCATAATCTGAGATGTATTATCACTGACATAGATCACAGCTGTCTATATTGCAGTTGTCAAGTAGCCTGTGAACTTCCTGAGAGAAGTGACACTTATTTTCATCTGAACTTATTGACCATCTTTGGCTTATTATCTGAGTTCAGCAATGCTTGCTGAATTAAAAAATGAAGATATTATTCCTTCCCTTTCCCCGCTCTGAGCTCATATTTGAATTATGACAGCATTTAAAATTAAACATAAAGATCAAATATAAATATTTTACTGTAGGAATGAATGTCCATAAAGGAGCTTTCTCTACAAAGCTTTACAATAATCACTATTGTGTTCACTATCATTCACTTTAAATTCTACTTTAAACTATGAGATAAAACATAATAAAGTATATAAATATGTAATATATTCAGACACACATTTGGTAAGTAAAAGTACAGATCTATAAAACATTTAGATATGAAACTGTCAAAATTAAGATATCTGGTAAAGTGGCTAGATAGAAGCCCAACAGTATACTTCAAAAGCTTTTTTTCCCAGTAATGCTCAATTTGGAGTTTATTTTATAGTCTTTGTTTTGGATAAAAAATTATTTCACTGTACTAACTCTTATATACATAATGTAATATGAAATATAGGTTTGGGAAATTTTGACCCTATATTTGTAATTATACAATGACTAGGTTCTACATAGTTACTACATTTGAGTTACAACTTAGATATAATCTTTAATGGTGAATAAAATGAAAATGGAAATATGATCACTTAGAGATTTCTTGTGGGAAAGAGAAAGCAAAATAAACCCCAGTCAAAACACAGCCCACACTTAATAAGCACACAATCACAGTGCCCAAAGACCAAAACTTCCTCAGCAATGTGAGAGCAAGACAAATCATTCCAATAGCACACGCAGGGAAAGCTTCCAAGAGTTTATTTCTTACAGTCTCCCTCACTTAGAAAATGCCCAAAATCAGAATCAGTGGATATAAACAGTGAGAAGGCTGCAAATCTACCTTACAATTACAAAAGTTTCTGATGGTCTCATTTGATCCAATGATAAAATCTAGCGTAAATAAAATTGAGATCTATGGAAAAAAGGCCTTCACAGCATCACAAAGTGCTACCAATTGACTCATTCAAATATTAGTTAGCCTCAATGTGTATTACATTTTACTAGTCACTGAAAATAAACTACTGAATGGAGAAGATCTTGCTTTAGAGTTTACCATATTTTGCTTGGTCTTGGGTGCACTGAAAAGCAAATAGGCAATTAGTATAGCAGACGCTAATTGCTATGTTGGGAGAAGTACAGTGTGCCTTCAAAGCTCTTAGGCAGTACCACTTAATGGAATGGAATTAATAACACAGTGCATTCATTTCCTATTGAGCCTGTAACAAATTGTCACAAGTTTGGTGGCTTAAAACAATTTACTCTTTTACTGATCTAGAGTTAATAAGTCTGAACTAGGCTGCCAAGACCTGCCTGCCTTCTGCAGGCTCCAGGGGCTAATCGGGATCATTTATTTTCTAGCTTCTAGAAGCTGCCCATATCCCTTGACTCATGGCCCCTTCCTCTCCATGTCTCGCTCTGTAGTTACATTTTTCTCTTTCTTATTAGGATGTTTGTAATTACACTGGGCATGCCTGGACAGTCAGTGCCATTTTCCACATCTCAAAATTTTTTAAACTTGATCATCAATCAGTCTCTTTTACGATGTGAAGCAAAATATCTAGAGATTCTAGGCATTAAGACATCTTTGGGGGGTCATTCTTGCCCATCCAGGAATGAATTATTTTATAAGTAAGTTTAATAAATAACTGTCTATTTTATGTGTTGGAGAAGGAAATGGCAACCCACTCCAGTATTCTTGCCTGGAGAATCCTATGCATAGAGGAGCCTGGCAGGCTATTTATATGTACGAGAAAAAATATTCAGTACATGATTCTGTGATAGTTGAGTATCTGTTTGGAAAAGATTCAACCATTTAGGTGCTTGTCTCACAAATTAATAACAGAAATAATCTCATGTGGGAATTTTCTCTCTCCAGTGGATTCAACTAGAATAACCTATAATGGGAATGATTCTGCCTAGAGTTTTACGGTGGCACCTTATACAGCTGACCACAACAACATTTTCTTAGGGTAGAAGTGAAAATTACAAAATTCTCCAGGAAAAAATATTGGAAATATGTATCAGGATCTTTCACTTATACACAGTAGGCAAGTAACTTCACTTTGTACTTTGTTTTTAAGCAAAATGTATACTTTTCTTTATAAGAAACCCTCTATGGATAGTAATAACCATCTTAATGTCACATTTAATGAAAAAGTTTAGGAATAGTGAAAAACTTTCAGCAGTCACAAAATTCTAACTCTAGTAGCTTAAGTACTGAAATATTTTACACCCATTTGATGTAATATTAAAGTTATTATCTTACAATGAGTTTTACTGATAATAGAAAATATTTAAATAAGGATAGGAATTTAATTTACTAGAGACTGTTTAATTGTAGTTATCTCCCACACATTTATTTCCCTTATCTGCCAGTACTCCACCAAAATGCAATAAAAATAACTTACTACTACAAAGAAAAGGATGGAATTGGTAAGAGTGCAATAAAATTTCAGTAAGTCAAAGAGAAAAAGGAGGTAGAAGTGAGACTGATTCAGTAGAAAGGAGTGAAACTCAAGGGAACAATGTTTGAACTTTCTTGTTTCTTAGTATGGTTTCATTCTTCTTTCAATGTCTCCAGTGGCATTTTCAGTTACAAATTTAAGACACAAACTTTAGGAAGGGGAGGAAGGAATCCTAATATCTGAAATCCTGTGAGTCCTACAGTATAAGATGTGGCTCATGCCATACCTATCACCAATCTGAGGCAGCCAAAGAAAACAACACTACACTCCACGTGGTAAGCAATTTTCTATTACATTTTCTCCCTTGGCTACTATCTTTGCTTACCCCAGGATGTCTGCTTGTCAGAATCTGGTACTTGTTATTTATATGATATATTTATATTTGATATATAACATACATTTAAAATCACATATAAAATTTGATATATATTTTTTTCTCTCAGTTCAGTTCAGTCACTCAGTCTTGTTCTGACTCTTTGTGACCCCATGAATCGCAGCATGCCAGGCCTCCCTGTCCATCACCAACTCCTGGAGTTCACCCAAACTCATGTGCATCCCAGAGTTCATCACTCATGGTGATGCTATCCAGCCATCTCATCCTCTGTCGTCCCCTTCTCCTCCTGCCCCCAATTCCTCCCAGCATCAGAGGCTTTTCTAATGAGTCAACTCTTCACATGAGGTGGCCAAAGTATTGGAGTTTCAGCCTCAGCATCAGTCCTTCCAATGAACACCTAGGACTGATCTCCTTTAGGATGGACTGGTTGGATCTCCTTGCAGTCCAAGGGACTCTCAAGAGTCTTCTCCAGCACCACAGTTCAAAAGCATCAATTCTTCAGCGCTCAGCATTTTTCACAGTCCAACTTTCACATCCATACATGACCACTGGAAAAACCATGGCCTTGACTAGACAGACCTTTGTTGGCAAAGTAATGTCTCTGCTTTTCAATATGCTGTCTAGGTTGGTCATAACTTTCCTTCCAAGGAGTAAGCGCCTTTTAATTTCATGGCTGCAATCACCATCTGCAGTGATTTTGGAGCCCCCCAAAATAAAGTCTGACACTGTTTCCACTGTTTCCCCATCTATTTCCCATGAAGTGATGGGACCAGATGCCATGATCTTCGTTTTCTGAATGTTGAGCTTTAAGCCAACTTTTTCACTCTCCTCTTTCACTTTCATCAAGAACTAAAGTAGAATCATTATCTTTGTCACCTGGTTCTTTCATAAAGGCTTTAAGATACTCAGTTTTTAAAAATCCCATTTGTGTATACTTCTAGCTTTCTTCCTTCTAGAAGTGAGGTTATGCTCTTCATTTTATTATGTTTATGCTGATTAAATCTAAAATTTACAAATCTGCCATAAATATATAAGCATAAACAAGTGGATGCACTTGGAATATATTGATCTTTCCTTTTTTCACTTAAATTGGCAAATGATTTCATAATTGACTTTTTTCATAGCACATATTTCTATATACAACAAATCATTGTGAGATGTATAAGATATATACTCTTAAGAAATGCACTATTATGAGTGATACATGGAAAAATGAAGTTGAAAGAAAAGTCTAATATGTACTTCTGTAGAAGTACATACAAAGAGACTTGGGAACACAAAGCAAAGAATTTACATTGAAGATCTTATCACAATAAATACACAATTGATTCTAGAAAAATGAATACTAGATAAATAAGTACATGGATATAATACACAGCATAGGAAAGATAGATAATACTACCACAGTGACCTTATGGTGACAGACGATTACTAGAACGATCTTGGTGATCAATTCATAATGTATACAAATGTTGAATCACTATATTGTACACCTGAAATTGATACTGTGTGTTAAATATCACATTAATAAAATTTTTAAAATAAGTAAATGTACAGTGTTAACTCTTCAGTTTATGCCTGGTAATCTGCTTTATTATAAAATTCCTGACAATCAAAACTGCAAAGATACATATAACTGTAAAAAACATTTTGAAAATTCTTATGCTTATTAAAATATTTGTTCTTAATGTAGCTAGATTCTTATTTCCAAATATGTGTGTATGTGTATACACACACATACACTTGCTATCTGATTTGTAATTATTAATAACAAAATGAGAAAATTGAAAAAAATTCAAAGTAGATGTCCCTTGTTCTAAGGGATCAGCAAATTTTCCAAATATAGAATCTATCTGATTTTATCAGATAACCAAACTATAAATTTTCTGTCTGATCTCATCTTTTACTGTATTCCCATCTGTCTAGCCCATTTTTTCCATCCAATTTCCTTATTTTCCAAATATTCCTGTCATTTACACTGGGTATTTTAGATGCCAGAATATTGAATGTTTAATTTTATCATTGACTTCAGATTTTTCTCTACTGTTCTTCCTTAATAAGAACTACTCTGATTTCCATATTTAAAATTTCAGTTTCTCCCAATAGGTATTGTATGCTCAGTCATGTCTGATTCTTTGCAACCCCATGAACTGTAGCCTGCCAGGCTTCTCTATCCATAGGATTCTCCAGGCAAGAATATTGGAGTAGGCTGCCGTTTCCTACTCCAGGGCATCTTCCTGACCCAGGGATCAAACCTGTCTCCTGTGTCGCTGGCACTGGCAGTCAGACAGCTTACCGCTGCTCCACATGGGTAGTGCACACTTATTTCTCCATGCAGATTTATTATTTCTATAGTATTCTTCATTTTAGCTTACCATGTGATTTAGTTATTCATTATGCTCATTACTAATCATCTGCCTCTTCCTCCTAGAATATAAGGTCACCAAGCACAGTGATTTTCCTGTTTTATTTACTGACATATCCTGAGATCATAGAACAGTGTGTGGCATATTGGTAAGCACTGGGTAAATGTTTGTTGAATGAATTAAAAGATTGTTAGACATGTTGAAAGAATCTACACTTTTTCACTTGAAAGATATTCCTAGAACTTTCATGTAAATTTGTTATAAATTTAGTCCATGAAGGGAGGTACTTTTTAAAGCATTAAATTATAGATTATTACTTAAAAGTTTCCCTGGTGGCTCGGCCAGTAAAGAATCTGCCTGCAATACAGGAGACCAGTGTTTGATCCCTGGGTCAAGGAGATCCCTGCAGAAGGGAATGGCAACCCACTCCAGTATTCTTGCCTGGAGAATGCCATGGACAGAGCAGATTGGCAGGCTACAGTTCATGGGGTCGCAAAGAGTGACTCACACACACACACTTAAAAGCCTTAGGGAGAAAAATCAAGGATATAGGTTTTGTGTTTAAATGAGATTTTTCTTCTTATTCAGCACAACATATGCCACAACTAACACTACACACATCCTTAGGATTTATCCAGTTTGAACATTCAGTCTTAAATTCATATTTTTAAACACTTTATCCTGGAAATAGAGACATTGAGTTATGATATAAAATTTATCAGCATAATTTGTAAGATTACATGAAACAGTTTTCATAGCATTAGAAGCAGAGAAGGCAATGGCACCCCATTCCAGTACTCTTGCCTGGAAAATCCCATGGACGGAGAAGCCTGGTAGGCTGCAGTCCATGGGGTCGCTAAGTCAGACACGACTGAGCAACTTCACTTTCACTTTTCACTTTCATGCATTGGAGAAGGAAATGGCAACCCACTCCAGTGTTCTTGCCTGGAGAATCCCAGGGACAGGGGAGCCTGGTGGGCTGCTGTCCATTGGGTCGCACAGAGTCGGACACGACTGACGCGACTTAGCAGCAGCAGCAGTAGCAGCAGCATTAGAAGAGAATAGCCCAACAATCTTAGCTCAAAGAAAAAGTGCTATTTCTACCAGGTACTCAGGGCTCTTAAAGAAATGAATCGATCATTATATTGTAGTAAATTGATCACACTTTGCAAAGTAACCAGATCTGAAGCTGTGGAATTAGATACAGCACGAAAACAATAAATTACTTTGAAGGGAGAGGTTTATGGATTGAAGTGTATCTCCCTCAGATTAATAGATTGAATCAATGACACCTAATGTGACTTTATTTGGAAATGTAGTCTTTAAGGAGGTAATTAAAATTAAATAAGATCCTAAATGTGGGTCTTAACCCAATACACTTAGTGTCCTTATAAGAAGAGACAGAAAGAATACGCGTGTTTAGATAAAATGTCTCTTGAGGACACAGTGAGAAGGTGGACATTAGCAACCCAAGGAAAAACCAAACTTTCTGACACCTCGATCTTGGACTTCCATTCTTCAGAACTCTGAGCATATAAATTTGATGCTTACCTCATCCAGTCAGAGATATTCTGTTATTGAAAAACTTGCAGAGCCATAAAAAGAGTATGAAAATGGTTATAGTATCTGATATTTATTCTATAGAAGGACTTGTTTAATACGCATATGCTTCTGCAGGACATCCTTTTGTTTAGACTTTCAAGGGAAGGATTTTTCAGGGAACTCCATAAGGGAAATGGCAACCCACTCCAGGATTCTTGCCTGAGAAATCCCATAGACAAAGGAGCTTGGTTGGCTATAATCTGTGGGGTCGCAAGAGAGGTGGACACAACTTAGCAACTAACAACAATTTGGAATTCATGAACTGGATTCTATTAATACCTGTTGTACCTGTTTGCCGCAGTAACATCATTCTATACAAAATGTTCTCTTGCAAAGAGAGATATATCAGAAAAAATTAGACATTTGCAAGCTTTTCTTTCTCTTGAACACACATAAGTGCATGCACCAACTTAAAATATACCACTACTGATAGAAATGACTTGTACAGTTGGGACAATGATGCAAGACTGATGCTCTGTAGAATACGGCAAGCTGACAGCAAGGAAACTGGTGGTGCTTATCCATCAGAAATTTGCACAACACTCAGAACATTTTCACTTGAGGATCTTTTACTATGTATGAGAAACTAACCATGCTTATGTATTTTAATAATTGTACTATTACAGCAAGTATTCTGGTGAAGCAAATGACCCAGTTGAAAAGGAATTTTGTGTAAAGGAAAAAAAATGATTGAAGGCAAAAAAATCTTTATAGATAAGTCAATAAAATCCATTGACTAATTATGTAATTGTTAATAAAATTATTATACTGTTATAACTATTATATTGGATTACAGGGAGAACACTGTTGGAACCAAGTCATTTTCAATTATATGAGTAAAGGCATTTTACTGACATTTTCAGGAGAGTGAAATCACCTTTTATTCTAAAAGCAATATTTGCTGGAGAGAATATTATTTTTCTCCTTTCTCTGAAGTCTTAATTGAATAAACTTATTTTAAATATAGTCTCTTCATTATCTCTCTTAGCTCAAATAGCCACCTGTCCACTAAATTGCAGGGTGAACTTTGCAGAGAGATTTGTCAGATGTTCATATCTGCAGTCATTCTTGTTATTAGTGCACTCACCCATATGAGCTTGAATGTGGCTGTTAAATTTGCAATAAAGAGAAACTAGAAAAAATAGTCAAAGTGAAACCTTTGTCAATGAGCAGCAGAGATTTTACATTACTGGTAGAAAATGAAACTCAGAGTGCAGAGTTTTCTCCCATTTTTTATAACTGCTATAATACTAAGGTCCTCAAAACATGAATCAAGTTTCCTTTAAGTAATGCCTTTATAAATAAGGATTTTCTCACCTATATATAGATGTATATAATATATATATATATAAAGCCTTATTTGTGTGTGTGTATAAATATATTTGTACACGTTGATCCTTCTGATTGTAACGTTAGTCTTTCTTAATCTGATAGGTATTCTATTCTTTTTGCTGCTATTGTAATTGGAATTGTTTTAATTTCCCTTTCTGATGGTTATTAGCATATAACAACAAATTTCTGTATATTGATTTTTTTGTATCTTTCAACTTTACTGAATTTAGTTATTTTTCTTTTTTTTCAATTTTTAGCATTTGCTCTGTATAATATCACATCACCTGAAAATAATGAATTTTACATACTTTTCATCGGATGCCTTTCACCCTTTCTTGCCTGATTTGATGTGGCTGGGGATTTCAATACTATGCTAAATGAAAATAAGAGTGGCATCCTCGTCTTCTACCTGATCTTAGAGGAAAAGCTTTCAGCTTTTCACTGAGTATTTGCTGTGGGTTTGTCAGTGTGGCTTTCATGCATTAAAGTATGTTCCCTCTATACTGACTTTGAGAGTTCTTATCATAAATGTTGAATTGTGTCAAATGCATTTCCTGCATCTATTGAGACATTTTTATCCTTTGTTTTGTTTGAATGGTGTATCATGATTTTCAGGTATCGAACTCTCCTTTCATCCCTGGAATAAATACACTTGGTTACAGTGTATGATCCTTTTATTGTTGAATTTGGCTTGCTAATGTTTGAGGATTTTTGTATGTATGTTCATCAAGGATATTGGCCTGTTTGCTTGTTGTGTCTTTATTTGGTTTTCGTGTCAATATACTGCTGGCCTTGTAGAATGAGTCTACAAGTGTTTCTCTTCTGATCACTTTGACAGAGATAGGTGTTAGTTATTCTCTTAAAGTTTGATAGAATTCACCAGTGAAACAGTCTTGTACTGGACTTTTGTTTGGAAGTTTTTCAATTCCTTAATCAATTTCATTACTAAATGATTGGTCTGTTAAGATTTTGTTTCTTCCTCACTCAGTCTTGGAAGATTGTTTGTCTAGGAGTTTATCCATTTCTTCCAGGCTGTCCATTTGTGTATATTTTTTTCATAATAATCTCTTATTCTTTGAATTTATGTGGTATCAGTTACAACTTTAATTCTTTCGTTTCTAGTGTATTTGGGTCCTCTCTTTGTGGCTAAAACTTACCAACTTTCTCTTCAAAGAATCAGCTCTTCATTTTATTGGTCTTTTCTGGTTTTGCCTTTATTTGATTTATTTCCACTTTCATATTTCCATTCTACACATTTAGGTGTGCATTTTAAGTGCATAGATATTTACAAGAGTAATTTTTATTTTTTTAGAATGATCCCTCAGGTAATGCTTTTCTTTGCCTCTTAGTCTTTCTTCAAAAATCTATTTTGTCAGATAGAAAGATTGTCACCCTGCCTTCTTTTTTGTTTCCATTGCATGGAAATATATCTTTTTTCTATCCCTTAACTTTCAGCTTTTGTGTGTCTTCGGATGTGATGTGAGTCTCTTATAAGCAGAAGATATAGATGTATTGTATGTATGGGTCTTGTTTTATTTTGCCCATTCTGTCACCCTATGTATTTTGATTGGATCATTTAGTCCACTGGCAAGTTAAGTAACTATTAACAGGTATGTGCTTACTGCCTTTTTGTTTATTGTTTCCTAGTTGTTTTTGTAACTCTTTTCTGTCCCTTCCTTATCTTGCTCTCTCCCCTTGTGATTTAATGAGTTGGGTTATGAATGTATTACTTTATCTTTTCTGTATCTGCTATAGGCTTTTCTCAGTGGCTACCATGAGGCTCACATGTAACAATCTATTTTAAGTTGGCCACTGAAGTCCCAGTGCAGTCTAAAAGCACTACATTTTTACTCCCCTAGCATGTTTTGTTTTTGACATTCCTTTTTACAAGTTTTTCATTGAATTATATTAGATGATTCTGTTTTTTAACCTCATGCTAGCATTATAGGTTGTTATCTGCCATAATATCTTCACTATATATTTGTCTTTACTAGTAGAGATTGTTTTTCTTAATCTCATTGTTTATAGTTATGGCCTTTTCTGTCTAAAGAAATTTCTTTAATATTTCTTATAAGGATGGTTTAGTGGTGATGCATTCCTTTTATCTTTTGCTTGTCTGGGAAACTCTTTATGTTTACAATTCTGAATTATATAACCTTGCCAGGTAGAGGATTGTTGATTGCAATACTTTTCATCATTTTAAATATATTGTACCAGTCCCATCTAACTTATAAATTTCTGCTAAAAAATTCAGCTAATAGTCTCATTGCAGGTTCACTCGTATGTAACAGTTTTTTGCTGTTGCTGCTAAAAATTCTCTCTTTATCTCTAACTTTTTAGATATCTCTAACTTTTTTAGAGGTAACAGATTGTTGTGGATCTGTTTGGGTTCATTCTGATTGGGACTTCCCGTGCTGCTGGGACTTGGATATCTCTTTCCTTATCAGGTTAGTGGAGTTTTCAGCCATTATTTCTTTTTTGGCTTGAGCTTTCCTCCAGCCTCACCTCCTCCCTGTCTTGCAGGTCATCAGAGAGCATGGAGCTGAGCTGCTATACAGCAGCCCCCACTAGCTCTCTATTTTACTCATGGTAGCGGATCTGTGTCAATGCCACTCTCTCAATTCATCCCACCCTCCCCTTCTGTCCCTATTTTTTCTCTGCAAACAGGTTCAGCAGTACCTTTTTTTTTTTTTTTTTTTTTTAGATTCTATGTATGTGCCTTAAGATACAATATTTTTCTCTTTGTGACTTACTTCACTCTGTATGACAGACTCTACCTTCCTCTACATCACTACCAATGACCCAGTTTCATTCCTTTTAATGGCTGAGTAACATTCCATTGTACATATGTACCACATCTTCTTTATCTGGTAAATTGTACTCTTTATTTGCTCAATTGCTTGTCTCCACTTGATGTACTACTTTTCCCAAGGTCTTATCATTGTCTTTAATTTGGAAGGTATTCCTTTGTCACCTTATTTATTATTATTAAGGTATTCCTTTGTCACCTTTCTATTTCTGTGTTTGTTTCTATGTATTAGATGTGTCAGCTACAACTCCAGGTTTTGAAAGAGCGGCCTTATGTATAAGGTATCTTGTGGAGCCCAGTGGTGCAAGCCCTCCCTGGTCACCAGAGTTGAGTGCTTCTAGAATATGTCCTGGGTGGGTTGCAGACCCTCCTCTCTTGTGGTTGTGCAACAGTCTTGGGTAATGTTGAGCCCTAACCATGCTACCTATGAGGACTGGATGAGACTGTTGCATAAACACTGATGGGTAGAGCTTGTCCCCCGCGAAGGAGGAGCAACACTGAAGGGATCACCTGGACTGCATGAGTTGGGTACGGCTGGTCTTCAGGGATGCGCTGGGGTACCACACACAGTGTTAGCTAGTTTGGGTGTCAGAAATAGCACTTGCCAGTGCTAGTCCAGCTGTGCGGAAGGAGAGGAAAAAAATGTGTCCACCAGAAAAAGTTCCACCAGATCCCTGCCCCTCTGGTACACACAGAAAAATTAGTCAGCGAATGTTCTTATATGACCTAAGTGCTTTTCAAGCTGTTGTCTCTGCACAGGGACTTAGAGGGAGTTTATGTGTGATCCCTTCAAGAACGAGAGCCAGTTTCCCATAGACCTCTGGCTCTTCTGGATGTAAGCCCTGCTCGTTTTCAAAGCCAAGTATCATGGGGGATCGTTTTCTGGTGTGGGTCTCAGTCTAGGGAGCCCCAGGGTGGGGGCTAGGAGCTCTACCCCTCAGGGGGATCTCTGTGGCTGTGATATCCTTCCCACTCGGTTGTCACACCAAGGCTTCCCTGGTGGCACAGATGATAACCTGCCTGCAGTACTGGAGACTTGGGTTCCATCCCTGGTTGGCAAGATCCTCTGGAGAAGGGAATGGCTACCCACTTCAGTATTCTTGCCTGGAGAATTCCATGGACAGAGGAGTCTGACAGACTACAGTCTTTGTTGTTCAGTTGCTAAATCAAGTCCGACTGTTTGTGACCCCATGAACTGTGGCACATCAGGCTTCTCTGTCCTTCACCATCTCCCTGAGTTTGCTCTAACTCTTGTCCATTGAGTTGGTGATGGCATTTAACCATCTTGTCCTCTGTAGCTCCCTTCTCCTCTTGCCTTCAATCTTTCCCAGCATCAGGGTCTTTTCCAATGAGTTGGCTTTTCTCATCAGGTGGACAAAGCATTGGAGTTTCAGCATCAGTCCTTCAAATGAATATTCAGGGTTGATTTCCTTTAGGATTACTGTTGAGCAATTTCCCTTAGGATTGCTCCTTGCAGTTTAGGGGACTCTCAAGAGTCTTCTCCAGCCTCACAGTTCAAGAGCATAAATTCTTTGCTACTCAGCCTTCTTTATGGTCCAACTCACACGTCCCTGCATGACTACTGGAAAAACCATAGCTTTGACTATACAGACCTTTGTTGGCATAGTGATGTCTCTGCTTTTTAATATACTGTCTAGGTTGGTCATAGCTATTCCAAGGAGCAAGTGTCTTTTAATTTCATGGCTGCTCAAAATCGCCATCTGCAGTGATTTTGAGCCCCACAAAATGAAATCTGTCACTGTTTCCACTTTTTCCCCATCTATTATTTGCCATGAAGTGATAGGACTGGATGCCATGATCTTCATTTTTTGAATGTTGAGTTTTAAGCCATCTGTTTCACTCTCCTCTTTCACCTTCATCAAGAGGCTCTTTAGTTCCTCTTCACTTTCTGCCATTAAAGTTGTAGCATCCAGATCTCTGAGGTTGTTGCTATTTCTCCCCACAATTTTGATTCCAGCCTGGCATTTCATATGATGTACTCTGGATATAGGGCTTCCCTGATGGCTCAGCTGGTAAAGAATCTGCCTGCAATGCAGGAGACCTGGGTTCTATCCTTGGTTGCAAAGATCCCCTGGAGAATGAAATGACAACCCACCCTAGTAATCTTGCCTGGGAAATCGCATGAACAGAGGAGCCTGGTAGGGCTATTGTCCATGGGGTCACAAGAGTTGGACAAGACTTCGTAACCAAATCACCACCCTCTGCATATAAGTAATATAAGGTGGGTGATAATATACAACCTCGACATACTCCTTTCCCAATTTTGAACCAGTCCATTGTTCCATGTCCAGTTCTAACTATTGCTTCTTGTCTTGAATACAGGTTTCACAGGAAGCAGGTAAGATGGTCTGGTATTCCCATCTCTTTAAGAATTTTTCACAGTTTGTTGTGATCCACATAGTCAAAGACCTTAGCATAGTCAAAGAAACTGAAGTAGATGTTTTTTGGAATTCTCTTGCTTTTTCTATAATCCAGTATATGTTGGCAATTTGATTTCTGGTTCCTCTGTGTTTTCTATATCTAGCTCATACATCTGGAAGTTCTTGGTTCATGTACTACTGAAGCCTAGCTTGAAAGAGTTTGAGCATAATCTTGCTAGTATGTGAAAATGGGTGCATTTGTACAGTAACTTTAACATTCTTTGGTATTGTCTTTCTTTGGGATTGGAATGAAAAGAGACCTTTTCCAGTCCTGTGGGCAAACTTGCTGGCATAATGAGTACAACACTTTAACAGCATCTGGAATTCCCTGACCTCCACTACTTGGGTTCTGACTGAACAAGTCTCTGCCCCTGCTGCTCATCTCAATGTGGCCTTTCCTTTATGTCCTTAGTTGTAGAAAGTCTGTTATCTTTGTCCCCAGGTTGTTTATAGAGAGTTGTTCTACGTGCAGTTCTAGTGCTGGTGTGTCTGTGGGAGGAGGTGAACTCAGGATCTTGCTACTGCTATCATGATCTGGATCACACACGTAACTTTAAGTGACCACATTCTGAAGAATGGTGTTTAGGTAAAGTAAATCCAGGTTAAATCCCAGACTCCATGTATCTGGGGTAAGTTTGTGACTGTACAAATATTTTACCCAACTTAATGAAATTGCATCTTTTTCTCTTTTTTTTAGTCATTCACATTTACTTTTCTGTAAATCACTTATTCACACAGCCTTTATCCATTTTCACATATTATCTATTTTTTTTATCATACTGGTTATAGAAGTTCAAAAGATTCTGAAAGCTAATTTTTTTGTTTTGTATATTAAAATAACTTTTTCTGTTTCAGATGATTTAGGTTTTTTTTTTTTTTTGTATCAGATAACATATTTTGAATCTAGAAGATCTGAAATACGCTTCAACACTCATATATATGAAGCATACATATGTGTACCTGCACAGAAACAAATATAGATGTTTACATGGATATAGTTAACGTACAGTTAAAAGGGTTTTTCATAGATGAATAAGAAATAAATGTCTAGAGATCCATGGTAGTTATGGTATTAACAAAATTCTTAATCTATTTTAGGGAATAAACTTTAGGTGGCAGTCATTGCAGATACATATCCACTATGCGTTTACTGAAAGAGTCTAAAAATTACTTCTCTAGTATCCTATTTTTCAATATGTATTTCCATTACTTTTCTTCTATTTATCCTGCTACAAACTACATAAAGCAAAACAAAACACAATGAAATGCCACAGATAATTTTTAGGCATCTAGACAAGAATAGGACTCATTTTTTGTGTTTGTTATATGACGTGGTTTTAAATCTTTATAAAATTATTTAACTTAAAAATGGACTGTAAATTTCTCTTTGAAGATTTACATGCTTTTACTGAAGCATTATTGGGTACAGTTAGCTGTCTAAAAGGCTATATGTCTTAAAGGTTATACGAATAACCAAGCAATAGAGATGAATGGTATCTTTAAAATTGTCCAGTATAATCTCTTTCTCTTCCTCAGTAACTTCAGGATGAGAAAAACAAGACTAAGGTATGCACATTGCCAAATATCTCACATAAATTCTAGAATACCACTAGAGACATTTTGAAATATGAAATCTTTGACTTTGAACTGAGGTGTTCATATATATTTTGTTCAGATACATCTTAGAATATCAGTAACTTTACTGTGGTTAAAAATTGTCTTTCTTCACTGTATTGTATTGCAGTCATTTGAGATTTAAATTAGTTTTATTCACTTTGGAATCTGTGGCAAATTTAAGACAGATTTCAAAGTACTTACCACCTGGTTTAATTTGCTACACTACTCAAAGATCTGAGAACAAATTGTCCCTCCTTTTTTATAAGTTTCCAAATATTTCTTAATTTATTCATGCTGATAAGTGTAATATGGTCCAAACCATTAGGAATTCTGATTTTGAGCAAAATTAGAGCAGTTGTAATATTTTAAAATTGTGAATTGCAATAACATTTGATCTAGATTATATTGTATACAAACTAAACTTTCATTCACACAATACTGGGTATTTGACCCGCCCAACACTCCTGGTCCTTTTCTTCACCTTTTTCCTTTGACTTGACAGGATCTAAAATGCTCTGGATTACACTCTTCCTTTTCTCATCTTCATTTTCATTTATCTTCTACAGCTGTCATTTCTATAAAGGAAGGAATCTTTATCTGTTATTTTGCTCACTGCCATATGTAAGATCATTGAGCAGTTCCTGGCACAAGATAAGTATTCAGTTCACCTCTTTTGAATGAATAAATGTATGAATGTAACAGATTATACCTCAGTTCTTCAAACTATGAAGTTTTACTGACCCACTTGTGCCTTAGTCTCTTCACAATATTTCACAAAATTGAATTAACCCGGAGGAAAAATTGTATTGCTAGTAAGGAATCCAGGCTCTAGGGAAATTCATTAAAGCTGAGGCTCTGCTCTCTCATTTCATTCTCCTCATTCCTTAAGGAAACCATGAGCCCCAGTAGCCTAGATTTGACGCTCCTCCTGCCTGACTAAACCCTCCTCCACTGCTTCCAGTTGCCAGGTAGTAACCTTTACTTAGACTCCTCCCACTACTCTGGGTGTGCAAGTCAGCACTGTCTACCTCTCTCTCTCTGCCTGGTGGGGCTTAGTGATAATGAAATCCTTGCATTCCTGTACTAACAGTGTCGCTATTTTTTTTTTTTCCTTTTTTTTTAGTGTGAAAGAACAAATCGTATTTCCTTTGGTAATAATAACTGGTTAGGGAAGTTGAAGGAGATGGCATAAGCAATCAAAGGAGATTAGGTTGTTGGGTGATGAGTTGGCAGAGAATATCAGAAACAAACTCATCTTTTAATCATTTTCTTGATTCATATATTGAATACTATTGCAATTTACATTTAAGAATTTATATGTTGAAGAGAAATTCCGAAACATACAAACACATCTGTGCATGCACGGATGCATGCTAAGTCGCTTCAGTCATGTTCAACTCTGCAGCGCCATGGACTGCAGCCCACCAGGCTCCTCTGTCCATGACATTTTCCAGTCAAGAATATTGGAGTGGATTGCTATGCCCTCCTCCAGGGGATCTTCCCGACCCAGGGACTGAACTTGCATCTCTTATGTCTCCTGCATTGGCAGGCTGGTTCTTTACCACTAGCGCCTCCTAGGAAGCCCTTACAAACACATCTAAAACATATCAAATATCTGATATTTATAACATTGCCTTAAGTAGGAAACAACAGTCAAAAGTGTTCTCAAAGCAGTAAATGATACATAGAAACAGGTTAAAAAAAAAACTACAGTATTTCTCTGGAAACATTATAAAGACAAGTACATACACTAGAACGAAGGTAAGAATCACCTACTACCAAAGATTGAAATTTTTTGAAAGAGGACAAATGACAAAGAAATTCAGTCAGTCAAGGAGTGCAAGGTGAGAGGTTTTAAATGCTCATCATGATAGTAAAATTCAGATGCGAGGTGAGATACCCTTCTTCAGTATCCAGTTAAATTAGTTGAAATCATCTTGTGTTAAAGGAAAACATTAAAATAGCAACCAAAAGTTAAGATACTCAGGTACTAATAAAGAAGACACAGGGCCCATATGAAGAATGATATTGACATACACAGTAACTGAAGAAATGAAAAGGCAGATTATGTTCTCGGATGAAAAATCTAAATTTAAAAATGTCAGTTTGTCCTGTTAGTATATACAAAGTTAGTAAAACTCTGTTACAGGCAGCACATAGTTAGGTCTTGCTTTTTCATACATTCAGCCACTCTGTCTTTTGATTGGAGAATTTAGTCCATTCAGGTTTAAAGTGAGTATGATTAGGCATGTGTTTATTGCAATTTATTTTTTTCTGGACAGTTTTTTAATTCCCTTTACTTCTTTCCTTGCTGTCTTCCTTTGTGTTTTGACAACTTTATTCATTGGTATGCGTACCTTTCTTTTTCTCTCTTGTGTTTTAGAATAGGTTTTGGCTTTGTGGTTATCGTGAGGGTTACATTTAATATCTTATACCTATAACAGTCTATTTTAAGTTGATAACCACTTTTGATCTCATTGTAACAACATGATTATTTTCCTCACACTTTGCTTTTGATGTAACATTTTACATAATTTAATCTTGTATATTGTTTAATTATTGTAGTTTTTCTTTTCTTTTCTATTTTTTTTTACTACTTTTGTCTTTTTAACCTTTATACTAGCTTTATAAGTGATTAATCCGTGATCTTTATTATATATTTACCAGCAGGATTTATTCTTTCATATGTATGCTGCTGCTGCTGCTAAGTCACTTCAGTCGGGTCCAACTCTGTGCGACCCCATAGACGGCAGCCCACCAGGCTCCCCCATCCCTGGGATTCTCCAGGCAAGAACACTGGAGTGGGTTGCCATTTCCCTCTCCAATGCATGAAAGCGAAAAGTGAAAGTGAAGTCGCTTCATATGTATACTTATTACTAATTAGTGCCCTTTTTTCATATTATAGAAGTCTCTTCACCATTTTATAAAGTTGATTTAGTGATAATGAACTTCTTGAGCTTTAACGTATATGGATGACTCTATTGCTCCACTTCTGAGTGATATCATTGCCAGCTAAAGGATTGTTGGTAGTTGTTTTATTTCAAAGTTATCAGTGCTTTGAATATATCATGCCACTGCTTTGCCGTTTGGCTGAGAAATCTGCTCATAGTCTTATCCCCATAAGACTTGTCTTTCTCTTGCTAATTTTCATAGTCTCCCCTTGCCCTATAGTTAAAACATCATAAGTTAATGCACCTTGGTGTGGGTCCCTTTTGCCCAATCTAGGGAAGTTGTCAGCCATCATTTCTTCAGATAGGATTTCTGTCTCTTTATATATCTCTCCCTTCCTTCCACATAAGTCCTTGAAGCTACCTTTTTTTTTTTTTTCCCTGTTCTGGTTGGGTTTTAGTCTGTCTTTGAGTTGACCAATCCTTTCTTCTGCTTTATCTTCTGTTGTTGAACCCTTCTAGTGTATTTTTCAACTAAGCTAATGTATTCTTTACCTCTGTGACTTTTATCTAGTACCTTCTTATGTTTACTATCTCTTTGTTAAAATTTTCACTGTGTTCATTCATTTTCCTTCCTTCTTTGAATACCTTCTTAATTATTACTTTGTACTCTTTTATCAGGTAAATTACTTTTTGTTTCATATCTTTTTTCCTGAAGTTTATCTTGTATAATTAGGAACATATTCTTCTATTTAGCTTACCATTCTGTCTTGGTTTTCCGTAGACGAAAGAGTCACCTCTCCCAGTCTTAAAGGAATGACCTCATATAGGGGGTGGACCTTGTCTTCAACCTTTCCTCATGTCTTGGTTTCTTACAAACCTTTGTACTTATCCAAGCAGGCTATTATATTTTAAATAGCTCCCAGACAAGTAATTATCCCATACGGGATGACTTCAGCACCTAGATTTGAGATGAATGGAAGCCAGACTTTCAGATGTCAGCTTTTAAAAGTATGCAAATGCATACTGTTGGACTACAAGCACAAACCTTGCTGGTCACCGGAGCCAGGGGATCTAGGAGTGTCCTTGACAGTAGAAGGAATAATCAGGGTGCCAGACAAGAATATAAGCTCCTTTCTGAGAGATACCCACTATAATAGTCCCAAGAGACCAGGAACACAAACTTCTTGGCCTTCAGTCAGGATTCAAGAAGTGTTACTAGGCAGAAGTAGCAAAAATTGTGGCATCAGGTGTGTAAGCTCCCAGATATTAGATGCTGCTGCCCTAGAGTAAGGCAAAGGGAGAGTGCAAATAGGGCCTCTATCCCTGGAGAGTGTTCCAGCAGGTTCCTAGATGTGTGTGTTAACTTAAATGCCTGCCCCTCAGGCTGACACTTAACACAAGTAGTTGAGCTTCCTTCGGTTTGAGACTTGGAACAACCAGCTTCTTCTGAGTTGGGCCCTAGGGTAGGTGAGTTGTGCGTCTAAGTCTTTGAGTGATTTTTCAGATCACTACAGTCTTGTGAATCTTGGATGGCCGCCCCACTGGTTTTCAAAGTTAGATTTTTAGAAGCTCATCTCCCAGATGTTTTAGAAGTTAGCATATCCAACATTGGGTTCAAAGCTTCAGCTTTTCAGGGAGAGGCTCTGGATTTGCGTTCCCTCCAAGTTGTGGGTCACTGTACTGGGGGTGAAGCTTATAGTGAGATTGTGTCCCAGCATCTCCAACCAGCTTTGGATGGTTTTTCTTCTTAGCCTGATGTGTAGCCATGACTCAGTCAGCATTTGGGTTCTTTTAAAAGAAAATTTTTCTATATGTAGCTGCAGACTGTGTCCATGGGAAGATATGAGTCCAGGATTTTTCTACATGATGTATTGAATGAGAACCCTCTAGAATTTATAATTTCTGTGTCCAGAAAAAAATTTAGCTTAAAGTGGCTTACATTTCCAAGTAGAAGCAAATCCTCAATAGAGTTTTCTCACATTCAGGCTTTAAAGAACACCACAGATGGAAGTTTAAGGAAGATAAGGCTCACAATAAAACAGAGAACAGAAAACACATGGGAATATCAACCACCTTGAAAGAGTCTGGAGAAATAACCAGCTGCACAATCATAAACAAGAGAATGCATTTCTATTATTATATAATACTATAGAATTCATCTGTAGATACATTGCATAGTTTAATAAAATAAAATGTGTTTAAATATAAATAGCAGCTCAAATAGCCAAGATTATTGGAAAAAGAACCCATTTCTAGAACTAAATATATAATTAAAAATAACCTCAATAGCAGATTATGATAGTCAAACTGTAAAACAAAGATAAAAATATCTGTTTTAAAAAGCAGTTGAAAAGAAATAATCTCTTTGTAGGCAAACAATTGATTTCTCAGTAGGAATGATAGAAACAAGTCATATTAGCCATTCAACTCGAGGGAAAAATGTATAAAATTAGAACTACATACCAAGGAAGCTATTTTAATATTGTCATCAAAATAAGCCTATTTTTAGATAACTGAATGAATTCTCAATATGGAATCTTCTAAATAATGTAAGTTAGGAAGAAGTTGTGTGTGGAATTTCTCATGCAAGGAAAAAATAGCAAAGTTTTAGCAATTACATGGCCAATGGAAATATTGACTTTATAAAATCGTAATGGTGTCCAATTGATGGCTTTCTAAAAAAAAAAAAGAACTAAAATATCAGACAGTTTGAACTTATATGTCTCACATGCCTGGAAAAATGACTTTTATTGTTGAAAGAAAGAAGGGAGTCATTAAAGAGACCAAGTCATTCTAATATCTTTGAATAGTTCCAGAGAATGATATATTGATTAAGGCTAACATACAAATAAAAAGGGTTTTATTGCAAGCATCTGAACAGCCCAAAGTTGGCTTTTTTGTAGAAGGTCTGAATGTTATAGACCCCAAACATCAATTTTCTAGTCTTGCCATCAGTGCCTGAAATTTTCTTTCTTTTCTGATCTGCTTTGCTCTTTCCTTTTTTTCCTTCCTCATTTCTCCTTTCACGTTACTTTAGAGTGTGTGTTTGTAATACGGCCTGTCCCTTTGGAATTATATTTGAACAGCTGTTTGTGCTGAGAACAACACTTATTGCAGCTTTAATTGAGTGTATCTCAAGATATATATATTTTTACAAGCAGTGAAGTGTTTTTAAGAATAGAGTTTGTGTATAAGGGAAAGCTAAAATAGTTTTCTTGCCATTATATGTGTATATTTGTGTCATGCATCAGCTAACATTACAAGGAGAAAATGTGGTAAAATAGCAAAACACAAAACCAGAAGAATTTGTTTCTAATATCGGTACTAATTTGCTCTGTGATTTTTCTCAATTCACTAAACTCTCTGAGTAGTAATACTTGTCCTTCTACCTTGGGAACAAAAAGAGTTAATAGCTAGTAAATTGCTCTGAAACAGTTCAAAGTGCTACTCTTACAAAGAACAGGCCACTTACCGGGAAAAAAAAAAAAAAAAACAGTTAAATCTTGCAGCCACTTCACTAATTTTTTTTGTCATGCCCTAGGGAATTATTCTGGAGAAGGGAATGGCAACCCACTCCAGTGTTCCTGCCTGGAGAATCCCAGGGACGGGGGAGCCTGGTGGGCTGCTGTCTATGGGGTCGCACAGAGTCGGACACGACTGGAGTGACTTAGCAGCAGCAGCAGCAGGGAATTATTCAATCAAATGTTGAGCTATCCACTATAGAATACTTTGAGCCCTAAATTGATCAATACTTGATTCGCTTCTCTTTCTATTTGTCTTATGTAGCTTTGATATGTGTACAAGGTTAAGAGGAAAAAAAAAATCAGTGTTTGGATGTGTTTTCCACATAACATCTGATATTAACTACAATATATGTGTGGAACAGTCACCACAAAACATTCTAATTATTTATATTGTTTTGAATGGGAAAGGATTAGTCAAGTATTCTGAACTTTTTTATTGAAAGTATTTATAAAGTAACCTAGAGTAAATGTGTCGAGCTTCGTGAAATCGAATAAATAGGCTGTATTCTATATGAATGCTTTTTTTTCTTTACAAAACTATATTTGATAATATCCTTTTGCTTCAACAGTTTTAAATTTCCTACTTTGATATTCCCTTATCAAGACACCAGGGGCTTCCCTGGTGCCTCAGAGGTTAAAGCGTCTGCCTGCAATGTGGGAGATCCAGGTTTGATCCCTGGGTCGGGAAGATCCCCTGGAGAAGGAAATGGTAACCCACTCCAGTATTCTTGCCTGGAGAATCCCATGGACAGAGGAGCCTGGCAGGCTACAGTCCATGGGGTCGCAAAGAGTCGGACACGACTGAGCGACTTCACTTATCAAGACATACAAGTCTTTCCTAAAGCACTTAATTTCTTTTTTTGTGCTCTAGCTACCTATTAACCTGGACCAAATTTATTTTACATATCCTGGAATACATGTATATGTATATATATTAGCCGCTCAGTTGTGTCCGACTCTTTGCAATGCCATGGACTGTAGCCTACCAGGCTTCTCTGTCCATGGAATTTTCCAGGCAAGAATACTGGAGTGGATTGCCATTTCCTTCTCCAGGGGATCTTTCTGACCCAGGGATTGAACCTGGTCTCCCGTATTGCAGGCAGACTCTTTACCATCTGAGCCACTGCTTTTTCTAAGAATAATTATCTGGTCACTGAGCTATTTAAAATACTTACTTTGAGGTTCTACTCCTAGTGGTAGCCTATGTGGTTTTAATCAACTATCCCCCCTAAAAGCAGCTAGGAAAGTTGGAGAAATTTTTGTTTTTCTTAAAGGTATTGGAGAGCTACAATTATGCAAACAAGGTGTTAAGAAAAAAACAAAACTCTGGCACTTTGTATTACTTTTAGTTCAAGGCTTTTTTCAATTCCAAAATCATTGCTGAGTAATATAAAATGAGCATTTTTGAAGATTCAAACACTGAGGGGGGTTAGGTATTTGCAGTTAAAGGCCCACTGAGGAGCAACAGCCAAGATTAACCACTGGGTTTCCACGCATGCTGTCACCGTTAACCTCTGCTGTAGCTGTTTGCCTCAATATGAGGGTAACTTGATCTAAAACCTCCAGTTTCCTTTACATTAAAAAATATATATACAATGGCTGGTATTCAATAAAAGTCAGGCATAGGTAGAAACATGAATCTCAGTTGGAAAATCTAGAAATATTACACTCACTAGAAAAATCTCTGGGAATCCCAATGATAACTTTAGGATAAAAATGCTTAAATGATTAAAGAAATAAAACACAGGATTGAGAAGTAAATAATGACTAGAAACTGTTGAAAAGAATCAAATGGAAATTCTAGAATTGAAAACTGCAATGATTGAAATTAATAATTCAGTGAGTACGTTAATTAATAGAAAACTAACCATAAGTGAAAAGCAAGTATATGGTGAAAGACATATCAGAAGAAAATATCTAAAGAAAAACGATACAGAAAATATGATATATGGCGGTACAGTGTAAGTCTAGCATGTATATACTTAGTGTCTTAGAAATGGATAAGAAATATGGTGAGGAAAAAATTATCAAATATCAAGTCAAATAATAAATAAATGCCACAAAGCCTCAAAATAAATAAGAGGAAAACCACATAATGGCATGTAACATTTAGGAAAACCAAAGAGTGAAACCAAAGAGTAAAAATCTCAAAGCAGGCAAAACAAAATTATGTTTTCTAAAGGTACAAAAATAGAGACGGAACTGATGTCTTAAGCAATGAAGATTAGAAGAGAATACGTTGATATAAAGTGCTCAAAGACAATGGTTTACAACTTAAAGAGTTAAAGATCAGAATAGATCAGACTAGCAGAAATCTAGATTTAAATGGATGAAAAGTATTTAAAAGTAGGAAATGCATGGAACTCTTTTTTTAATTTAAATTTATTTATTTTAATTAGAGGCTAATTACAATATTGTATTGGTTTTGCCATAAATCAACATGAATCTGCCACAGGTGAACACGTGTTCCCCATCCTGAACCCCCTTCCCACCTCCCTCCCCATCCCATCCCTCTGGGTCATCCCAGTGCACCAGCCCCAAGCATCCTGTATCATGCATCAAACCTGGACTGGCGATTAGTTTCTTATATGATATTGTACATGTTTCAGTGCCATTCTCCCCAATCACCCCACCCTCTCCCTCTCCCAAAGAGTCCAAAAGACTGTTCTATACATCTGTGTCTCTTTTGCTGTCTCGCATACAGGGTTATCATTAACATCTTTCTAAATTCCATATATATGAGTTAGTATACCATATTGGTGTTTTTCTTTCTGGCTTACTTCACTCTGTATAATAGGCTCCAGTTTCATCCACCTCATTAGAACTGATTCAAATGTATTCTTTTTAATGGCTGAGTAATACTCCATTGTGTATATGTACCACAGCTTTCTTATCCATTCATCTGCTGATGGACATCTAGGTTGCTTCCATGTCCTGGCTATTATAAACAGTGCTGTGATGAACATTGGGGTACACGTGTCTCTTTCAATTCTGGTTTCCTCAGTGTGTATGCCCAGCAGTGGGATTGCTGGATATAAGGCAGTTCTATTTCCAGTTTTTTAAGGACTCTCCACACTAAGAAATTGCCACGAAAGTGCCTTTAGATAACATGCATTTATTGTCTTTCAGTCATTGTGCATCAGCAGTGTGAACATCACCTCACTGGGTCCTCTGCTTAGGGTTTCACAAGGTTGAGCTCAAGGCATTAGTCAAGCTGTGCTTTTTCCTATAAACCTTGAGTCCTCTTCCAAACTCATGTGGTCATTGGCAAAATCCAGTTTCTCTTGGCTATAGGACTGGAGTAGTATTTCTTGCTAAATGTTGGCTAGGGACTACTCTTAGGTTCTAGAGATCTTCTGCCAGTTCCTTATCATGTGGCCCTCTCCCAGTGGGCCCCTTCCTCACAACATGGCATTTTAATTTTTCAAGGCCAGCAGAAGAATCTTTTGCTCTAGTCCCCTAAGGTACAGTGTTAGGTAATAAAACATAATAATGGGAGTGATTCTTCCCCCACATTTGCCATATTCTGTTGGCTAGAAGGAGATCAAAATCTCCACTTCCATTCAAGGGGAAGGAATTATACAAAGGTGTGGATAAAAGGATGTAGGGGTCACAGGGCCATCCTAGAAATCTATTTACCACAAGAAGATAGGAGAAAAGCCTGAAACAGGTATCACTGAAATGTGAACAGGAGACGCTATAATAGCAAGGATGTAAGTTAAGGATGTTTTGCAGTTAGAACTCTCATGTGTTTCTGGAGAAAGAATATTGTTACAGATACTTTGAAACACTGGGATGATGAATAACTTTGAAACATGTACATTAGCATATGTAAAATAGATGACCAGCACAAGTTTGATGCATGAAGCAGGACAACCCAGAGAGGTAGGGTGGGGAGGGAGGAGGGAAGGGGGTTTGGGATAGGGGGACACACATGTATACCTGTGGCTGACTCATAGTGCTGGATGGCAAAGGCCATCACAATACTGTAAAGTCATTATTCTCCAATTAAAATAAATTAATTGAAACACTGGAATGATCAATTAAAGCTGAACCTTAAGGTATTATATAATCCAGTTCCTTTTTTTCAAGCAATGTATCAAACATAAATATATATGATCACCAAAATATGCACCAGAATGTCCATCATAATGCAGTGTGTAATATATCTCTTTTTATGGACTGAATTGAATTCCCTTCAAATTCCTGTGCTGAGTCCTCATCCACAGTATGACGTATTTGGAAATAGGACATTTACAGAGGTGACTACGGTTAAATGGGGTCATGAGGGTAGTGCCATAATGCGATATGACTCCCATTTCTTATAAGAGGAGGAAGAGACATAGTGGAGTGTGCACAGAGGAAAGGCCATCTGATGTCATACCTAGAAGATAGCCATCTGCAACCCAAGGAGAGAATCCTCAGGAGAAACCAAGCCTGCGGGAACCTCAATCTTAGATTGCTAGCCCCCAGAACTGTGAGAAAACAAATTTCTGTTGTTGAAGCCACCCAGCCTGTATTTGTTATGGTAGCCCTATCAAACTAATAAAATATCCAAACTGAAAACTATTCAGTGCCCATCAGCAGTTGACTGAGTAAATAGAGCTCTAATAATACAATGAAATACTGTATAGCGATGAGGACTCATGATCCATGACTACGTACACGATGTAAGTGAATTACACAAAGATAGTTTAGACTCAAGCCAGTTATGATATATTTTATGACATATTAATTTGTCTTTGTTGAACTTCATAAAAATGGTATGAGAAGTTAGCACACCAATTACTCTTAAGGAGAATAGCAACCAGAAGAAAAGCATGATATAAGTCTTCCATGATGTTGGCAAGGTTGTTTTTTGATCTGAATACTGGATCCAAGGAAGTACCTAGGAGATTAAAATTAATTGAAACATAGATGTACATTAAAGAATAAAAAAGTTGAATATAGTGGAAAACATAAAAAGTATTACATTGATGAAAAGAAACAATGTATAAATACTTTGTAAAATGTATAGTATTTAAAGAGGAATGTAGTATGCAAGTCAGGAGATGTATACATGGAGTTAAAGTAGTCTAAGTTGCTTGCATTTGATTGGAAGTAAAACACTGATTATATTAGACTTCTATAAGTTACAGCTGTAAATTTTAAAATTTAGAGAAACCACTGAAGGAATAGTAAATGTGTTCATAGCAGACAGATAGATTAAAATAGGGAAAATTCACCAAGAGAAATGTCTAACCCAAGACGAGAAAGGATAAAACCAGAAATATAGGCCAGGAGGAACAAATAAAAACAAAAAGCTAGATGTAAAACATAATATGCTTGCAACTACATTAAAAGTAAGATGCTGAACATTCCAGTTAAGACAGATTGTCAGAATAAGTAAAACACATATGCAAGTGTATAGAGATGTGCAAACATATACCTATGTGCCACTATGAAGAGACATACGTGTTAAACGAGAAGATGCAGAAAAAACTGACACATAAAGGTGAAAGGTGAAAGAGCAATAATCCAAAGGTCATGCTGCCACTGCACCAGTATCACACAGAGGTTTAAAGATGGGAACAACATCAGAGACGGGTGATGATAATCATTTTTATATTCGCCTAATAACGTGGCCTCAAATACATAAAATTTATATGACAACAATAAGGAACTCCAGCAAATCTCTCTCAGTGACTGACAGGTATACAGACGGTAAACCTGGTAAGAAGACAGATTTGAACAACCCAATTTGAAGTCATCTGTCCACTGACTAAAAACGGTCAAGCATTCTGAATGGATGTATAGTAAGTGAGGTAAAAATGTTTCCTGAACTTAAGCTTTTAAATTATTTTCTCTTATTCTTAGCGCCATATATCCCAGAGTGAATAGCATGGTCCCCCATATATAACAGTTATTCATTCCTGCATTTCAAGAATGTTTATAGCTTACATATCTGAGGAATTTCATGCATTAACTTTGAGGAGAAAACAATGGATTTCCAGTATCTTCATGTACTGTCAGATTTAGTAGGAAAAGTATGATTTGTAAAAATATTAGAAGAATGTGAAACTGTGCTACATATGGTTGGTTATGTTTTCATTAAGTAAAAAATTGTAACTTTTCCTACTGAATAACACTTTTCTCTTTTATATAATTGCTAGAGTATCTCAAGTTTATAAAAAAAAGAAAAACTGACAATAGACTAGAAACAGCGCATACGTAATGTTTAAAAACTGTCTTTTTTTCTTCACGTTCCCAAATGCCTTTCATAGGTTGAAATTAAATTACCATCTAGGCACCAGAGTGATATGTCTCTGGCTGTAATTCAATAGACTAGGAAAAAATTTGGATGATGTTTGTTAATAATGTAATTCTGTAAACTTTGGCTTTCATTAACATTTTAATTCAAGAATTTGTTGAAGGCCTACAATGTGCCATAGAATGTTATGGCTCTAACATTGAGCCAACAGACAGATTTTTGCCCTTAAGTAGCTTATGTTCTAGCAAAAGAGAAACCAAACAACCACTGTAATAAATTGTTTAATATATTGAATAAGTGCTATAAAGGAAAGGGAAAAAAGCATAACGGAGGGATTTGTAGTTTTAGGGGGAAGAGTACAATTTTCATAGTGTTCACAGCAGGCCTCGTGAAGGAGGCTTTTGAACATGACTTGAATGATAAGAATTAGTGATGTAAATATAAGAGGAAGTGCATTCCAGGCAGAGAGGAGAGTTGGTGAAAAAAACCCTGAGTTGCAAATGTACCAGACAAGATTGAAGGACATCAGGGGTTCATTAGGACTGGAGCAGAGTCAACATGAGGAAAGAAAAAAAATCAGAAAGGTTGGAGGGGATAGGTTAAATGAGATTTCTGAGTCATTTTGAATTTTGGTTTTTGAGTTTTTTGGGAGGAGAGTGACTTTATGACTGATTTACTAAAGGGATGGCCCTGACCACGATGTTTTGTGAGTAGATTGCAGGGATCAGGGGTAAAAACAAGGAAATTTGTTGGAAAGCTATCACAGTAATCCAGCATTAAGATGATAATTTAGGACAGGATGTCAGCTCTAAACGTAGCAGAAAGTGCTTGGAATTTGGAGACATTTTGAAAAAAAAAAAAAAATTGAACAGATTAAAGTGTGAGTAACTGAAGATAGAGGGGAAAAAAAAAAAGTTGTCCTCAACTGAAATGAGAGAGCCTGGGTGTGGAGGCCATGAGGGGAAGATTTAGTCTTGAGAGTGTCACATTAAAATCTCTCTTAAGCATCCAAACAAGAAGATGCTTTAGGCGTATCCAGGTAAGGTTATCAGTTGCTACATAACTAACATCCTACATCATGCTGGCTTAAAAGTCACTTGATTATTTTTTTTATAATTGAGGAATGACTGATCAGCTGTATTGTCTTTGGACTGTCATATTTGGAGTCTGTCCTAAGGATGTAGGAAGATACAGGCAAATGATGACTGGGGGTGATAAGTCCAATATGGTTTTATCCAAATGTGTCTAGTATTTTGGTGTGGATGGCTGGAAATCTATTATATGGAGACCAGGTGGGCTTCTCTCTGAATTACTTTTCCATGTGGTATCTCTGCTTAGTCTCTTCAGCACAGTAGCTGGACCACTTAATGGTGATTTGGGGCTCTAAAAGCACAAAAGCAGAACTTGCAAAGCCTTCATCAGTCTTAGGACTTGATCAAGCACCACCTACTAATTCTACATTTATTGGATTAAGCATATCATAGGACCCTATGCAAACTCAGACGGGGGTCTCCAAAGGTATTGAATAATGGGCGTGTGATTCACTGGGGACCATGTTGGAGACTAAATGCCATAAACACGTCAGATTTGAGACATCTATTAGGCATCTTAATGTAGATGTAAACTAGTAGGAATTCATCAGTTGAAATTTTAGTACTGTAGTCTGGTTTGGAGATGCAAATTCTAGATTTTTTTGCATATTGAATAGCTGAAATCAACAAGGCAGTGATTTACAGGAGAATCAAGGACTGGAAATGTTTCCATTATGTTGTTACAAAATGTGAGTAAACCTGAGGCTTTTCATACTAGGCCGAAGGTTGGTGGATAGCAAGGGTGTGTGTGGCCACAGAGAGAGCGTGTCTATGTGTTAGTTACACGGCAGTCCTGTGCTCGTTGTGTAACCTTGCCTTGTGAGTTTTTGTACTACTTAACTGCCATAACTGGAGATGAGAAACAAAGTGGTGTGTAACAGCTGAAAGTACAGTGTGGCCTCAAGATAAACTAAACAGAAAAAAATACCCTGCTCTGATCCATTTTTAAGGTCTCTGAACAAAAAAATGAAGATGTTGTCAAACATCTTGAGAGGCTAAATGGTTCACCTCATTAGCCTCAACTGGATAGGAAGGCTCAGAGGAAGTGGTCTCAGGAAGCTTCGGTCAAGGTATTTCCCTCGTATTGGGTTCCCTCCCCCGACCAGTTCCATCCCACACTCTGCAAATAGTACAGCAATGGGACTGGTCTGGTAGAATGGCCTATTAGGCGTTCTAGTGCAAACTTCCCGTACCTTCCCAACCTTGCTTTATCTGATAGATTTAGTAAAATCCAGGAACTTATTATTGAGCTGAGGGATAGACTGTCCCTTGCGTTTGAGACTCAGGAAATTGGATTGGTCACGATCACTGCTTTCCCAAACACAAGCATGGCCATGGGAGGAGAGCGGGGTCTGCCCTGCTGGTGAAAAGCTGCTCCTGGCAGCACTTCTTCTACCCGCCCGCACCTCCTCAGAACATCAGGAGAGAACCAGCCTGCTTCAGGAGTGCCGGGGAAGACATGTCAGCTCTGCTTTTGTTTTTCTTTCCTTTCTAGGAAGATACCAAAATCTACAGAACCACAGTTTTGATACAGGTCTAGTGTGAATGGGAAAAGTCAGTCTTAATCTATGCAATGCTTTAAACATTTACTAATGTTAGGCTGGGCCTACGGCAGGGACGGGGCTTCCCTGGTACTCAGCTGGTAAAGAATCTGCCTGCAATGCAGGAGACCTTGGTTCGATTCCTGGGTCAGGAAGTTCCCCTGGAGAAGGAATAGGCTACCCACTCCAGTATTTTTGGGCTTCCCTGTTGGCTCAGAGGATTAAAAAATCCACCTGCATTGCAGGAGACCTGGATTCGATCCCTGGATCAGGAAGATCCCCTGGAGGAGGGCATGGCAACCCACTCCAGTATTCTTGCCTGGAGAATCCCCAAGGAAAGAGGAACCTGATGGGCTACAATCCAAGGAGTCACAAAGAGTTGGACTCGACTGAGCAATTAACCACAGCACAGCACAAGGCAGGGAAGGAGGGCTTCAAGTCCCTGAAGTATAACTGACTCATCAGTAAACTGGGCCAGAGTTGAGGGCAAAGCCATTTTAGTAAGAGAGCGCATTCATTTGCATGGATCTTCCTTCTTCCTAACTCCATGAGGAAACTCGTTTAAACCCGAGTTGTTTAAAGAGTTAAGATACTTGGCAATCTGGATACTCCAAAGAATGTGACCTTTGTATTTCTGACAACTGCTTTAAGCTGTGTTCTATAGAGAGTTCTTTATGAGTAGAATCAAACCATTTAAATTTCAGCTTCTCTTTGTGCAGTGTAAACGCAGGGCGAATAGACTAATCACAATTCTTATGTTCCTGTCAAAACTACACTGAGAAACTTTGCTGGTTGCTTGTGCAGCTTGATATGCACCACTGAGTTGGGAAGCTCAAGAGAAGCATGTGCCCTTTGGGTGGAATTCCCACTGTGCTTCATAATTCTTACAGACAACAAACTTTGCCCCTTAGAAGTCATCTCTGTGCCTGCCTCTGTCTTACCAGGCTGATTCTCCCCCTTTAACTGTAGGCACAATATTTGTTTTATACAATGCTTGCTTATCCATCCTTTAATGAGGAGAGATCACCCCAAAACAGTGCTTGCTAGAGAGAGAGTATGTGTGAGTGTGTGTGCATGTGTATTGTTCTCCTGGTTCTCAGTGTTGGATACTCATGTATGTTGGAAATACAAATTGATATGCACAGACCAATTTCAAATTTTCAATTCTATTAATGAAATCTATCTTCAACAGGGATAGATGTAAAGATTTTTCTCTACCTCCATACGAAGTGACTTCCTTCCCAGAATACAATTAACCCATCTCTGTTAGCTGTTAGAATTTTCCCATCCAGTCTTTGCTTCCGAAGATTGAGGAGCATTTGGAAGTAGAAATTCTCAAAGAAGTCAGGGAATAGTGGATGAGAATATTATTCATATAACTTCACAGAAAACTAAATTCATAATATATAGCTGCTAATTTTGTTGAGGATTGTTGATCACAAAGATTAATATAGTATTCAAGTAGTTGGGAAAAGGAATGGGAAGACTAAATATATTTTTACCTTAGGGTGAAATGAAACATAGTGATAGTCATTTCTATAAACTGATATCTTCATACAACTTTCTGTAGAAATTTGGAAAATGTTTTCTCCAGGGCTACTCTTCCAACTGTGTGAATTACAAGTAGACTCTTGGATTCCTTCTTTAGCCATTTTGGATTTAATTCCTATCCTTCATCCTCATTTGTATCCTGTCATAATTTGACCTGCTATGTGTTTTGAGCTGCTTTCTCTTCTCTGAAAAATGTAATGTCCCATCTATGACTAGAGAACAAATATTTGTAATCTCAATGCCATGAATGTACAGCATTGAGCTAATATACCCTATGCCTATGGACACGTCTATCAATACACCTTCTAGTTTCAAGCTCATAATTCTCCTATGGATTCTATAGGAGAATAAATGTCTCATGCATTTATTAGACCACTAGCTAGCAGAGGTAAGTGCCTGACTATGCAGTTCTTTCATTTTACAAAAAAATGAGAATGTAGATTTTTGTCTTCATGTTCTTCTTCCCCTACTACTTGATCCTCATTTTCTGTATGTGTGCATGCTCAGTTGTGTCCGACTCTTTGTGACCCTATGGACTGTACCCCACCAGGCTCCTCTGTCCATAAAATGTTCTAGGCAAGAATACTGCAATGGATTGCCATTTCCTACTCCAGGGGATCTTCCTGACTGAGGTGATGAACCCAAGGCTCTTGTGTGTGCTGCATTGGCAGGCAGATTCTTTACTCCTGTGCCACCTGGGAAGCCCAAACCCCACAGAGCAGGGAACTTTCTTGGTGATCTAGTGGTTAAGGGTCCACCTTTCAGGGCTTTGCTGGTGGCTCAGCGGTAAAGAACCCACCTCCAGTGCAGGAGACATGGGTTTGACCCTGATCTGGGAAGATCCCACATGCCAAAGAGAAACTAAGCCTGTGTGCCACAGCTATTGAGCCTGTCTCATTTTCTGGATATGACCAAATGAGAGGTAGAATGGAAGAGGAGAAATAAAAGTTAATCTCTGGGGAACCAAAGGAAAGGATATAGCATACTAGACTAGAACTGAGAAATAGAATTTAGGGATTAAATGACCTGAGAACTTTGTGGGCTTCTGATTATCTCAAAAATATACAAGCAACTCATACAGCTCAATTCCAGAAAAATAAATGACCCAATCAAAAAATGGGCCAAAGAACTAAATAGACATTTCTCCAAAGAAGACATACAGATGGATAACAAACACATGAAAAGATGCTCAACATCACTCATTATCAGAGAAATGCAAATCAAAACCACTATGAGGTACCATTTCACACCAGTCAGAATGGCTGCAATACAAAAGTCAACAAGCAATAAATGCAGGAGAGGGTTTGGAGAAAAGGGAACCCTCTTACACTGTTGGCGGGAATGCAAACTAGTACAGTCACTATGGAGAACAGTGTGGAGATTCCTTAAAAAACTGGAAATAGAACTTCCTTATGACCCAGCAATCCCACTGCTGGGCATACACACTGAGGGAACCAGAACTGAAATCAACACGCGTACCCCAATGTTCATCGCAGCACTGTTTATAATAGCCAGGACATGGAAGCAACCTAGATGTTCATCAGCAGATGAATGGATAAGAAAGCTGTGGTACATATACACAATGGAGTATTAGCCATTAAAAAGAAGACATTTGAATCAGTTCTAATGAGGTGGATGAAACTGGAGCCTATTATACCAAGTGAAGTAAGCCGGAAAGAAAAACACCAATACAGTATACTAACGCATATATATGGAATTTAGAAAGATGGTAACGATAACCGTGTATGCGAGACAGCAAAAGAGACACTGATGTATAGAACAGTCTTTTGGACTCTGTGGGAGAGGGAGAGCGTGGGATGATTTGGGAGAATGGCATTGAAACATGTATAATATCATATATGAAATGAGTCGCCAGTCCAGGTTCGATGCACGATACTGGATGCTTGGGGCTGGTGCACTGAGACGACCCAGAGGGATGATACGGGGAGGGAGGAGGGTTCAGGATGGGGAACACATGTATACCTGTGGCGGATTCATGTTGATGTATGGCAAAACCAATACAATATTGTAAAGTTAAAAAATAAAATTTTAAAAAAAGGAAAAAAAAAAAGATCCCCAACTGGTTTCTATTTACTGAAATTCTCTGATTTCCACCTTCCAAATGAAAGCACATCTATCTTTACAACACCTTCTCCAGAAAACTCATGAATCCCTCTGCTCAGATCCATGCATTTATACCAACTTGCTGGTTTCAACTTGGAGTATCTCTAATTTATGCATATTGATCCCTAATTCTTATTCCTCCTATCCCTGTATCTAAAGTAAAATAAACCTTTATGGAACCTAGAAATGTCAGATAATCCTCAATTCTTCAGGCTCAAGTTGATTATAAATGACATACTGCATGTTAATTTTTCATAATTCTTTTTGTTATGAATCTATTATGAGCCCCATGGTGTAAGCTGACAGACTGATTTATGGTATCTTCCTTCTAACAAAAAGGCACATAATATAGAACAGGCGTAGAATTTTATTTTTGCATCTACTTTCCCCTTGATATTCTCCTAGTAAATTCTCCATTCCCCTTGTTATCTTTCAATGCCACCCATTGTGGACTTATAAGGAAGTAAAACATCAGGTTTAGTCCATCCTAAACACTCATTTTCGATCTAGCATCCTCTTGCACCTCACTGGTTGAGATGGTGTTATCTAAAACTTAGCCCTGGGAAGCTGCTCACATCATTGTATGTGTTATCTTTTCCTGTTACAACACTGAAGCTCTTAGAGAATTCACTCCGTTGGGGTCCACATTTAGGAGAAGGAAAGAAATAGGTCAGGGCTCTGTAACTTACAGATAGAAATCTAAGCCCTAAGGCTTTACAGTTAGTTTCTTGTTTCTAGAGTATGTTTCTTGAACTCTTGATCACCCAGGGTTACATGAGCTGATCTTGCTTCATTTGGCCTTAGGGGGACTTGATTCTTTGCGGATATGGGTTTCCTTCTAAATGTGATGTTAGGGATCTTTGAAGAAGTTTAATATGCTTCTCAGTAAAATAAACAAAGACTCCATTTTTTTATGGTTAGGTTATGACCTATATTAAAATAAAAGCCAATCATCATTAACTTGCATATTCCTGAGAATAAATGATCACATTCTTTCTGAACAGGGTGGCAAAGAGTGAATTGAGACCACATACCCTATATAGAGACTATTGCTTAAAAAATTTTTAGAAGACACATGTAATCATTTTTTATCACTTCTCTTAAAATCGACTGAGGCCATATATTAACACTTCAGAATTTCAGTCACAAAAGGTGTTAGGAACAGATTAGAAATGAAGGCTTTCTATAACTAAAGATTTCCTTAGAGTTATAGTCATTTTTACTCAAATATTCTGGGAATCTCATCTCTTTGCAAGACAATTTCTGCAACTATAACCATGGTTGCTTTTTTGCCCTATGCCAGAAGGACTTCTTTATATACTGTAATAATTTCTTGTTGCTGCTGTAACAAATTACCTGACTTAGTGGCTTAAAACAACACATATTTATTATCTTACAGTTCTGGAGGCCAGAAGTTCAAAATGAGTCTTATGGTGCTAAGAGCAAGGTATTAACAGGGCTGGTTCTCTCTGAAGGGTTATAAGAAAGTCGGTTTTTTTAATCTTTTCTAACTTCTGGAGTACCTGTATATATTTTTGCTCATGACCCCTTTCTGGAATCATATTTCCTCTTCTGTAGTCAGAATCTCCCTCTGCCTCTCTCATAAGGACATTAATGATTACATTTCGGGTCCACTTAGATAATACAGAACAATTTCACCATCTCCAGATCCAAACTGAATCGCACCCACAAAATCCATGTTTGTCATGTAAAGTAACATTCAGAGGTTCCAGGAAGTAGCACCTTTATTTTTGAGAAACATTATTCAGGCTACTATGTATGCTATTAATAATCATGTTTTAAAATTTGTATTTCAATAGTAACTACATTTAGCAAGTGTCTACTGCATGTTAGTCTAGAGATATTACCACTCAAGTGATTTTTTTTTTGCTAAGATAGTAGTTAAACAGGAAAAATTGTAATGCATTAATATGCAAACTGCACAAATCTTACATCATCATGTAAATTTTATTGTATTTAGAATTTTCAGTACACAAAAGAAAGCTTTCTGGAAGAATAATTGCTTAACCCTAAACTTGATTTGAGTTGCTATAATTGAAAGTTACTATTTATACCATCTCCAAATTTTAAAAAGCTACATATTTTCTAGTCTCCTTTGCATATACATGGAAACATACCCGAAACATAAATACAAAATATATATATATATGTGCTAGGGAAAAACTGAAAAGACAATACCCTTTTCCAGAATAACAATCTCATGAAACCAGTTGAGAAGCCTTCAGGAAAAATAAAGAAATATTTTATTTGAGTCCTCCAAAGGTCATCTGTGTATTTGTAGGTTATTGGTATTTGCTTTGAGGTTTCAGAAGGTTGGAAAAATATTTGAAAAGGAAGAATTTTGACAACCAGTCAATGTATCTTTTAGTGCTTTTGAGAAAGGACTGGAATCAGTAGCCACCGTGGTGAATGGCACTGTAGGAAGTCTATTATAGCAAATGTTAAACTAAACTTAAAAAAAAAAAAAAGGTAAAATCTAGATTTCCTAAGGAACAGCAACTTAATGCTTTTGGAACAGTAGCCAAAAAAGTAGGTCCCAGCAAGCATAAAATCTGTAGCCATTGATCTCTTGGGAAAGTAGATAGAAGAAAACTATTTAAGATCACTGCAGCTGTTGGAAAAGGAAGCAAATAAATTTGGTAAAGATGTCAGTTTAACCTGGAATTCCAAGGTAACTACAAGCACTGTGTGATCCCAGTTCAGGGGGTACGCTTAGGGTTAGATTAACCCCTGTATACTGATACAGCTACCCTGGTAATCTAATACAGAAATAGACTGAGAATAATGGTCATTATTTCTAAATAGACTCAGGAAATGTTTGTGTGGAATCTGGAATTCCAAAAAAAAATTTAAGCCCAAACTATATTTGTATTCATAAGCAGAGAGGATTGTATATGTTATTTTTTTACCAATATGTTGATGGATTCAGCTCAGTCGCTCAGTTGTGTCCGACTGTTTGTGACCCCATGAATTGCAGCACACCAGGCCTCCCTGTCCATCACCAACTCCCTGAGATCACTCAAATTCATGTCCATCAAGTCGATGATGCCATCCAGCCGTCTCATCCTCTGTTGTCCCCTTCTTTTCCTGCCCCCAAGCCCTCCCAGCATCAGAGTCTTTTCCAATGAGTCAACATGAGGTGGCCAATGTACTGGAGTTTCAGCTTTAGCATCAGTCCTTCCAAAGAACACCCAGGACTGATCTCCTTTAGAAAGGACTGGTTGGATCTCCTTGCAGTCCAAGGGACTCTCCTTGCAGTCCAAGTCTTCTCCAACACCACAGTTCAAAAGCATCAATTCTTTGGTGCTCAGCTTTCTAGGAAGAGAAATCCTCAAGGGAAGGGAGTTTTTATACTGGCAGGTTTTAGGAAACAGTATTATTGTATATAGGAGACGTGGTCATTATCCTTCCCTCATATTTAACCATTTCCTTGCATGTTGATCTAACTTCTAACTTTTAGCACAAACTTTCATTTGCCTGAATGGGCTTCCCTGATTGCTTAGTTGGTAAAGAATCCACATGCACGATACTGGATGCTTGGGGCTAGTGCACTGGGATGACCCAGAGGGATGGTATGGGGAGGGAGGAGGGAGGAGGGTTCAGGATGGGGAGCACATGTATACCTGTGATGGATTCATTTTGATATTTGGCAAAACTAATACAATTATGTAAAGTTTAAAAATAAAATAAAATTAAAATTACAAAAAAAAAAACAAAAGAATCCACATGCAATGCAGGAGACCTCAGTTTGATTCCTGGGTCACAAAGATCTGCTAGAGAAGGGATAGGCTACCCACTCCAGTATTCTTGGGCTTCCCTTGTGGATCAGCTGGTAAAGAATCCGCCTGCAATGTGGGAGACCTGGGATTGATCCCTGGGTCTTGGAAGATCCCCTGGAGAAGGGAAAGGCTACCCACTCTGGTATCCTGGCCTAGAGAATTCCATGCACCACTCTAGGTGTGAATTTTCTCTCCACTTCAGAGTGCTCTCCCCTAGCTTAGTCAGCCCAGAGTACAGAGAATTAGTGACACCTGGAGCAGCTTTCAAATGATGGCCCCTGAGCTGAGTAACCTGAATCTTATGTGCTACACAGGCTCCCAGAATTTCTCTATTGGACTGAATGCCATTCCCATAGAATTTACTTGTTTTGTCAGTCCATTCCTAATTAGCTGTCTTCCTCTGCCCTCCGTTCTCATTTTCTGTCTCCTACCCTGGATATTTCTAGAGTTGTTGTTATTTAGTCGTTATGTCCTGACTCTTTGCTTCCCCATGGACTGCAGCACACCAGCCTTCCCTGTCCTTCGCTATCTTATGGAGTTAGCTCAAACTCATGTCTATTGAGTCAGTGATGCCGTCCAACCATCTCATCCTCTGTTGCCCTCTTCTCCTCCTGCTCTCAATCTTAGCATCAAGGTCTTTTCCAATGAGTCGACTCTTCACATCAGGTGGCCAAAGCATTGGAATTTCAGCTTCAGCTTCAGCAATGAATATTCAGGATTGATTTCTTTTACATTGACAGGTTTGATCTTCCTGCTGTCCAAGGGACCCTCAAGAGTCTTCACCAACACCACAGTTCAAAAGCATCAATTCTTTAGCACTCAGCTTTCTTTATGCTCTACCTCTTAAACTATTTGCATTTGGATATTTGTCACAGGGTCAGCTTCTGGGGGAACCCAAACTAAGATAATTCTTGTTGAAACTGAATGTAGGAAGCAGATTCTTAGGATGGAATTAAAAACTGCATCACATCACTCCCTAGCCAGAAGGCTATAAGAACACCATAGTGAGATAACCCTGGCGTGACGTTCTAACAGAATTAACATGTTCACACATGTGGGTACTAATAAATGAGATATCCTGGCTAGCTTAGCATGTCTAACATTTGAAGGAGGTAAGGACAACGGTGGATATAAGGACAGAAAATTCGACTGTTAGATGTCACTGAACCAGGCATGGAAGGAATTGATAACTTAGATCCTGGTATAAAAGGCAGAAGGCCTTAATGACCATGATTAAAGAAATTTTCTTCCCTTGTATCAGAGACAGACTGAACTTGAAACCACAACTAGCCTCTTAGTTAGGATTGAGTCTTCCACCCTTTATATTTTGGTTCCTTTGACCCAGAGTTCTAACAGCTAGAGCAGAAGTGTTGCTCCTGTTATGTAGCACAGCAAGGATCTCACTAGTTTTAATTTTCTTTTGCCTAATCATTTTGGAGTCATTTTTGCAATCGATAAGCAGAAAAAGGAGTTATTAACACCACCTTGGATAAATAACCCCGATTTTCATGGAGGAGATAAAACTGCTGACAACTAATGGGATCAGAAATGGATATATCTAGATTTGGGGTGCCTCAGGGTTACTATGGGTACTTTTGAACCTGGTGATAACTCTAAATGGAGGAGTGTAGCAATCATGTGCAGACAATAAGCATGCTTACTCTTAAACAGAAAGTCAAATGTCTCGGGTTTATACAAAGACACTCAGGAAACTAAGTCTGAGTTACACTACTAGAAAATCAGTCTAGAGTAACAGAAGTTCTGATTAAGGATAGAAATGTCTATCCTTTCTAATAGAAAAGGCAGAAGCTATCATTTGTGACCTTGGTATCTCCTTAAGTACTGGGAGTGCAGCTTGTCACATAAACCTTCCTAGGTCCTTTTTTCCCCCCAAGAAATTGTGGTTAGCCACTACCTTGAATAATCAATGACAGGAAAGAGTAAAGTTAATGTCGGGTATGAGTGAAACTAAATGCTGCAAGTGCCTTTATTATTTTCATAAACACTGGCCTGTCTTCCAAATGTCAGCCTCTTCAATTGCTTTGCCTATGGGCTTTTTCTGACCCTCGAAATCTAATCCATAAACCACAGATCAGTCCACACGAGGATATTTACAACACTCTCCTTTGACCAATGAGCTACCCTTAACCAAAGACTTGTACAAGTTGGTGGATAAATATAGCACTTATCAAGCCCCCTTTGGTGGGAGTATGCTGACATACACATTCTCTATCTTGTTTTCCAGAATTTGAGTACAACTGAGAACCAGTTGTCCCCGGTACTAACTAGCTTGGAATTTTAATGGCAAATGTTAAATCCATCACTACTTTGGTTTCCTATTGCTTCTGTAACAGATTACCACAAATGTAGTGGCTTGTGCTATGCTGTGCTTAGTCGCTCAGTCCTGTCTGACCCCAGTCTGTGTCTGACTCTTTGCAACCCCATGGACTGTAGCCCACCAGGCTCCTCTGTCCATGGGATTCTCCAGGCAAGAATACTGGAGTGGGTTGCCATGCCCTCTGCCAGGGGATCTTCCAAACCCAGGGATCAAACCCAGGTCTCCGACATTGCTTACAGATTCCTTACCCTCTGAGCCACCAGGGAAGCCCAAGAATAGTGGAGTGGGTAGCCTATCCCTTCTGCAGGGGAACTTTCTGACCCAGGAATCAAACTGCATTGCAGTTTGGTCAAATCTGCATTGCAGGCGGATTCTTAACCATCTGAGCTACCTGGGAAGCCCATGTAGTGGCTTAAAAAACACGAATATGTTATCTTACAGTTCTGGACATCTTAAGTCTCAAATGTATTCCATGAAGCTAATGTAGAAAATACATTTTGTTGCCTTTTTTAGTTTCTAGAGACTGCCTGTATTCCTTGGCTTATGGTCCCTTTCTAATAATCTCTCCAACCTCTTTTACTTTTTATGTCAGATTTTACAAGTGGAACTCAGTCTATTTTTCTTTTTAATCCATCATTATGAGGATCGGTATATTTTTTAATTTGTTAGTTTTGTCTTCCGGTATTGCTTTTGGCTCTGATTTTTATGGCTATTTGGCAAAAGAACCAGATTTTAACTTTAAATAAAATCAGTGAGTTTATACTGCCCTTGTCTGAGTCATTAGTCTTTTGACAGATTGTTTAAATTATATATATATATATATATACACACACACACATACACACACACACACACACACACACACCCCTGAGAAATTAAGGTAAATTTGTTCCACATTAGTGGCTTTGTTGGCATTATATATTAAATAGCCCAGTGTCTGGGCAGAGAGTTGTAAAATCCTCTGGAACCCCTTAAAGCAAAAGAAAATGATGACTTCATAACATAGCCAAGATGAAATAGATCTTTTAAAATTCAGAGGTACTCCTCTAAATTGATGGCTTATACCTCTTATTTACCAAGTTATGACCAACCTAGATAGCATATTAAAAAGCAGAGACATTACTTTGCCAACAGAAGTCCGTCTAGTCAAGGCTATAGTTTTTCCAGTGGTCATGTATGGATGTGAGAGTTGGACTGTGAAGAAAGCTGAGTGCCGAAGAATTGATGCTTTTGAACTGTGGTGTTGGAGAAGACTCTTGAGAGTCCCTTGGACTGCAAGGAGATCCAACCAGTCCATTCTAAAGGAGATCAGTCCTGGGTGTTCTTTGGGAATGATGCTAAAGCTGAAACTCCAATACTTTGGCCACCTCATGCGAAGAGCTGACTCATTGGAAAAGACTCTGATGCTGGGAGGGATTGGGGGCAGGAAAAGAAGGGGACGACAGAAGATGAGATGGCTGGATGGAATCACCGACTTGATGGACGTGAGTTTGGGTGAACTCTGGGAGTTGGTGATGGACAGGGAGGCCTGGCATGCTGTGATTCATGGGGTTGCAGAGAGTCGGACACGACTGAGTAACTGAACTGAACTGATGGACATATAAAGATATATGTACTTTCTGTTCAGGTAATAATTTATTCCTACAATTATGACCAGGGTAAAATTTGTCTCTGAGGATGACAACTGAGTTGGTGTGGCAACATCACAATAGAGAGTACTAACTGTTCTACTTTGGGTAAGATGAAGCTGAGTCATTTGTATTCAGTTACTTTCTGGGAATAAATATGAAGATCTATATGCATGAGAAAATGTTTTATGACTTTCTATTTCCTTTACTTTCCCACATTCTAAAGTTCACCTGTGAAGTTACCAGTATATGGAATTTTACTGCCATAACTCGTAACCCAGGGAAGAAAAGACTGGCCTAAGTGTGTCTGTCCATTAGGTTCTATTACTATGAGCATTAGGTGTGGGCATTGAAAGTTGGGGAGCTCATGTATGAAGCAGAACCTTCAAGTTGGAAGAACAGTGATGAAATAGGAGGGAACAATTTACTCTAGGGTTATCCCTTCTTCCTGTGGTTGAGGAACGTGTTTCTAGAGTCAATCATGGTGACTAGAAAGCATATTGGAGTGGGAATTGGGACCTGTCCTTTCAGAGAAAATCACTTTAATCTTCTAGTTCTTAGTGTCTTCATCCGTAAATGATGAACTTGCACCATATAATTGGTCATTTTTCTCTCAGTTCTGTGAATGTTCTTTCCCTTGGAAGGGCAAATACAAATAACAAGGCCTAATTCTTCCTGTTGAATAAGGGAGAAGCCCTTCTTCCCTTTTCTTAGAGCATTTACTTTAGAAAATGTCTAAGTTCTTTCCTAGTTTTTATAAATGTATGAAACTTTTTTTAGAAGCTAAGTGTGTCTCTGGCCAGCTCTAGGACTCAGAAGTGTCTTTCTCAAGGGTCTGGGAACCACTCTTTTGAAATCATCAAGGCTGTTCATATCTCCATCTCCCCTACCTTATAGTCTCAGTGGATGACCGGAGCCTAACTTTTGCAGTCCCCTTGCTCCAAGCTGAAAATTTTTTGTCCTAAAAATATGAGAAGTTTCTGTCTTTTTTCCCTTTGGTTAATGCCAGTTAACACATATGGTCACCTCAATTACCAGGTGAATTTGGTATGAACTCTGTGAGAACTGGTGCTGTGAAATTCTTATTTGAGGACTGGTTTTGTATCCTGCACCTGGATGTAATGAGTCGTGTTTGTCTGTCTCTATAACAGGGTATGTTGGACTCCTGGGCTGAGCAAAGTTTTCTGTCCTTGCCATCTTTTAGCAGATTGCCTGTATTATTCAAGTTTTAGTGCTTATTCAATAATAAAATCTATTTCTCTTTACCTTCCTGGAATTTTCAGGGTTGCAAGATTTTGTTTTTAACTGTATTTTCCCAACAATCTAGATATATCCTCTAATCATTACAAGAAAAAATTTGATGACCGACTTATATTGCCTTCTGTAAATAATTTTGAAAGTCATGAGGTAAAACCTTCTATAAAGAATCATTTATTTATCCTTTTTTTTTAAATTATTTTTTTCAAGTACAGGTGATTTGCAATGTGTTCATTTCTGCTCTATAGCAAAGTGACTCGGTTATATATACATTCTTTTTCATATTCTTTTCCATTATGATATAATCACAGGATATTGACAGTACTTCCCTGTGCCATACAGTAGGACCTTGTTTATCCATCCGTAAGTGTATATGTTTATAATATATATATATATATATATACACACACACACTAGGTTGCATTAGTTAATTCCAGACTACCATACCATCCCTTCATCATCTCACCTCCCCTCTCCTTTGGCCACTACAAGTCTGTTCTGTCTGTGAGTCTGTTCATAGTTTAGTTCATTTCTGACATATTTTAGATTCTACATGTAAGTATTATCCTATGGTTATCTATCTTTGTCTGTCTGACTTACTTCACTTAGGATGATAATCACTGGACCGATTAATGTTTCTTCAGTGTCCTTTAAATATTGAACTCAGAACAGAGGAAAGTCTAAAGACTTCACAACCTTTGCAACAGTCTTCACTGATGCCTTCTCGCTTCCCAAGAAATGATGTTAGGTCCTCATTTCTGCTCTCCGTCCCACTCTTAAGCCAAAAAGTCATTTTACAAGGTAGAAACAATACATGTAAATTGTTCTTGAAAAATGAATTATTGGTTTCTTAACTGTTTCTTCTTGGTTCATATAATGTACATCTTCATTCTGCAATGTCACATTTAGAGGGAAGAAGCATTTCTATGTTAATACTACTTTTAATCTTATTTATGGTTGGCTTAAATTTTCATCATTCTGAGTTGTGTAACTGGCCCTCTCAGACAGATTATTAGAGAAGCAAATTTTAGAAGACAAGGGATAGTCCAAGACTAAGAGCAGTTTTAAAATGAAGAGCTCTTGAGTAACATTTTTATGAAAACTCCATTTGGAAAATAACTCCACACCACAAGAGGTAATTATGAATATGGTATTCAAGTAATTATCTCACCTTGTCAAATGTCACAAATGTAGAAAAGGAGGCAATACCATTAAATTTTAAGTCTGTTAGGAGCACTTCATAATGAGGTATTTCAAAACTCTCTGAAGTGATTTTAAGTGTTTGATATTATCCAAAAGATGAGGGATATTTTCCAGGATAAATCATTCTTAGAGTCATGTGTGAAGTGATGATTTATTAATCATACCTGAGATAACACACCCCTGCCCCCATCATTCGGGTCACCTTGAAGGATACCTTGGTTTTGACTGAATAAATCTATGAGAACCGCAGATGCTACAGTTACATTAGCTGTGCTTCTTCAGTTCAATTTGCTTTTTAAATCCACAGAATGCTTTCAGCGAGTAGTGGCAACCATACTCTCTCTATAATTAGAATGTTATTAGCCTTAAAAGGCAGATCTGGAGGGAGCTTATTTTCTACTATAACTTCAGGCACACCGGCCCTGACAAATTCCCTCTGAGCTTTTTCCCCTGAGACTTAGAATCTGTGTCTTTAAAAAGATTTAAATTAGTCACAGGGCACCCACAGCAGTTGCCTTGCAAGATTTTTGCTTATTCTCAGTCTTTAACTAATTGCCCCATTTAAATGGCAGCCAACTTTTAAAAAAATCAATAGTTGCTTTGCTCAGATGTTGGTTGAATTGTTAAAAAAAAAAAAAAAATCCACTTTGCAGAACACTTTGCCATTTGACAAAGGATAATATTCTTTTAACCACTTTTTTTTTTCAAAACCCTAATTGTACACTCTGCCAAGTTCTGTGTTGCTTGATCTCCAACAAATATTACATTTAATCTTCTGTAATCAGTTTAATGTCTGGCAGAAACAAAACAGCTGCCTTGCAGGATTTCTAAATGCCAAGCACGCACGTCTCACCGTCAATAACACATTATTTGCTTTGAATGGAAGTGAAATTCAAGACAATTGATGCTTCAGCTGCTGAGGAAGCAAAGGAAGCATCAGGTGATTGGAACTTGCTTGCTCAGGAAAATCGCTGCATGCTGAGGAGCCCAAACATCACGAACTCTCCCTGAAAACCCTGCTTCAGTGGCCGGAACATTGCTATCTAGTGGCTCATTTCAGATGAAACAGAATTTCTAAAAGGCGATGGCCTGTGGGTTTTCATTGTGCTAGCTGTCTAATTCTATGATGTTAATTGGTATCTCAGAAGTAGTTTAAAAACATGGCTGTAATTCTTCTGACCCTCCTTCCATCAAAAGTCAGGAACAAGGTCCTTTTCTCTTAGTGGAAGAGCCCTTTTCAGTAGCCTCAGTGAACAGAATACAGTGGAAGTGATGAAGTATGTCTTCCAGGAACAGGTGAGATAAGGTCGTGGATGAAGCCTCTGCTGGTCCCTCTTGGGGCCCTTGCTCTGAGAGCCTATGGCTACCACATGGGATGTCCAGCTACCCCTCAGGTAGAGAGGGAGGGGTTGTAAAAGGGAGCTGCAGGGAGTTGTAAGAACATACAGAGATAAGAGAGGTATTAGAGAGGCCCCCTTAAGTAACAGTCATTTCTTGGTATCCATGGATTGGTTCCAGGAACCCCCGTAGGTACCAAAATCTATGGATGTTGGTCTCTTACATGAAACGGTGGCTATAAAGGGCCCAGTGTATTTGCTCCCAGATTTTTGATCTTCCCGGGTCAGGTGCCAGAAATGAGTGGAAAGTTTGCAACGTCTCCCCAGCTCCGTCTACCTTCAGATGGCAGTTGCATGAGCTGCCCAGAGTGAGAAGAGCCCAGTTGAGCCCTGTCCCTCACAGACTTGGGAAAAAACCAAAGTGTCACTGTTTTAAGCCATTGATAAGGACTACATTTTTATACAATAAGAGATACCTGGGAATATTTCATTATGCACTTTTGAGATTCATAGGCTAAAAATACATAGTTGCCTAAATACATTGACTTTTCTTACCACATTACCTGAAAACATTTCTTCACATGATTTCTCTGACTCTACTTATTTTATCTTCAGATATTGTGTCAAGTCCAAATTGAATCATGAATTTAACATAACATAAATTATGATATGAAAGATCCTTAAACTAGTAAGTATAAAAAAGATAAAATGCAATTTGGCAGGCATTTTGAAGATCTTTTTCTCCCATGTTGAATGTGAGATTTGCTAAAATTTCACTTTTCCTTAGAAAGCATATGGATTTTTTTAGTTTTAATAGTTTTTTAATGTAGTTAAAGCTCTCAGTGACATTAAAAGAATAGACCTTATTCACATTTATACTTATCCTTTCCACAAATTAAATGTATTATATTAATCTTTTAAAGTTCCTAATAATGGAAAGATATTTTATAAACATTAGGGGAACAGATAAGAGGGCTCTGAAAGATGTGTTTTCATAAAAAAATTATTTAAGAAAGTAATACCCTATGGCCATTACAGCAATTTTGATAAATCATTCTTAACATCATCACCTTGACACACCCACTTTCCATTTTTATATACTATCTTCTATAAAATATTGCTATTTTTATAATTTACAAAGTAGAAATATACAATACCCAATAATTTTTTTTTCCACTTGGACTACTATTCAAAGTCACATCTTAAGAAGACTAAATAGGCCTCCTTTTTTCACAGAGTCAGGTAAACATATGGCCTTCATAAAGCAGGAGTTTAAATTCTTGGAATCTTTATTTGTCGCCTTTTCCCTAAATCCATGTTTGTTTTCTACCATTTCTTTCTTTAGAACAATTTTAACTTGTAAATCTCAGGCAGATTAAAAATACTTATTGACAATAATTATTAATCACCAAATGCCAGGCACTGTGATAGAACTCCCTACTGGCCACAGGTATCATCCTTAAAACTCTGTTTGGAAGGAAACATTTTTCCTTATACTATTTCTACACATCAGGCAACCAAAACTCAAATGTTTAAGTGATATATCTGAGGTTTCCTTACCATTAAATTATGGAGTTTCTACTTGATACAACCTCTGACATCAGAATGCAGAAAGATATCATATGACAGAATGACATCAGAATTAGAATGACATCAAAACTAATTCTTAGTTTAAAGGAAATTGCTACCTACTCCAGTATTCTTGCCTAGAGAATTCCATGGACAGAGGAGCCTGGTGGGCTATAGCTCATGGGATGGCAAAGAGTCGGACACAGCTGAGTGACTGACACGTTGGGAGCCACTATGGCTCAGATGGTTAAGAATCTGCTTGCAGTACAGGAGACCTGAGTTCAGTCCCTGAATTGGGAAGATCCCTTGGAGAAGGGAGGGGCTACCCATTCCGGTATTCTTGCCTGAAGAATTCCATGGACAGAGCACCCTGGTGGGCTACAGTCCTTGGGGTCATTAAGAGTCGGACACGACTGAATGACTAACACTTTTAACACTTCACAAAATATAAGCAGATTTTATCGAATTAAGTTAGAATGAATCAATGGATATTATGAGAAAGTTGTATTTTTAATGAATAAGTTTTAAGTATCTAGCATTACCTACATTGATCTTGTTAACAGGATTGAATTATATTAAATGGGAAAATCAGTTGACTCATTATGTAAATGTCAATAGATGAAAACCCAAGGTTCAGCAATGTTGTAATAGGGACATATCTGTTCCTGTTTAGTATAATTAAAGGATCTTATTTATGAAAGCATAACAAAATTTGTAAGCAATTAAATCCTGGGAGAGAGTTATTGAATGAAAATTGGAGCATATTCTCATGGGAGCTTCCCAGGTGGCTCAGTGGTAAAGAACCCACCTGCCAATGCAGAAGATACAAGAGACATGGGTTTTTTCCCTGGGTCAGAAAGATCCCCGAAATGCCAACCCACACCAGTGTTCTTGCCTAGGAATACCATGGACAGAGGAGCCTGGCAGGCTACTGTCTATGGGGCTGCAAAAGCATTGAACCTAGGACCAAACAACAACCAATATCCTAATCATTGTTTCTCTCAGAAGAGGAAATAGACATATGATACGTCACCTAAAGTAAACAAACTATTCCCTAATTTTGGTGGTTGAGGATAAATTTGTATTTTTGTTTCTTTTATATAAAATAAAATGCCATTAAATACAAAGCAGTAAGAACAAAATGCAACTTGCTTTAAACTTTGGAGTAAAGCCCATTGCATTTCCTCACATTCCTAATTGAGAATATGTGATTAATCTATCATAAAAACACAGTGAACTTAAAATATCTCGTGGTCTATTCTATTTTGCTATAAGACTCTACCAGGTCAGGAAGCTATATGTGTGATCAGTTTGCTTGTTAATACCTCTGTGCTGTTTATCTTTTCACATGTCTAGGTAGGATGTAAAGTTGGCTAAAGATTGTTTACTTCCAACAAGTTAATTGTAAACTCAAGCCATGTTGCTTTCTCTGCCAAGATGAAAAATACTGAATATTCATGAATGATTAAGGAAGGTCCAGTGAACTTTAGAGAGACAATAGGATGGCAAAAGTCTGTTTCTTCTCACTTATTTACAGCAACATGAAGTATTAATTTGAAAAAAAAAAATCAAGCCTTGAACTTGAGAACCTGGGAGATGGTAAAAAGGAAATATATAATTGACCCTATACAGAATATTTCCTTAAAAATATTTTATGTTTCTTCCAGGATTTTTTTTTTCACTTTGATTCATTTATAAAGTTTTTTTGTGAGGGTTGATCGTACTGGATAGTGCCCTCCATAGTTTTAAAATTCCTTGTATATAAAAATTGACCACTGTGACCCTTACTATCAACTTAATTGGCAAGAACCACTGAGAGATGGCATTAGTGCTGCTTTACCACACTGTATTAAATACAACGTGCTCCTCTCCAAAATATCATGTGTAAATGATTGCCTTTTTATCCACTGAAGACTGTAAATGTATTATTGGTAACAGTCTATTAATTTCAAAGTCACTGAAGCTGACAAGAACTATAGAAGAAATGCTTTAGGGGTGACAGACCAGGTTGCTAGAATAAGCCATCTGAATATCCAGGGCACTAAGTAGATTGGTTTTCTATTGCAGCAGAAGGCACTGTTCATCTCCCAGGTCTTCCTTTGGGAACAATAACTCTACACATGACTCCACAACACCAGTTGTACCTTCAGATAAGTTTCTAATAGGTGAGAGGAATTCCTACTCCTACTTACATTTCGGGTCTTCAGACGAAGATTTTGTTCATTTGGAGATTGGGTATTGCCCAATTTCTGTAAATAAGAGAAAAAAAATGCATAATGAATAAAAACAGATATGCAAAATGATTGAATTTTGACAGGGCAGAAAGTCACTAGAAAGAAATAGAAAAACAGAAAGATGATCTAACTCCCAGGCCAGAGAAGCTGGAGTATGTGGCAGAAAGTAATGGAGAGAGAATGAGATTTTTAAAAAGTGAATTAAATCAGAAAAAAACCTTCACCTCTATCAGATTCATGTCATCTGGGCTAAGTAAATGAGAGCAGTGATCTTGTCACATCCAAGAACTGTCAAGCAAGCATTTTCAGCATTACTGTAGGAGCTGTACCCGTATCAACAGAAGACAAGTGGCTTAGGGAAAATCCTTAATTAAAAATTCTTAGTTAAAAGTTTAACAATTGCTAAACTCTGAGACTGGAGAAGGCGATGGCACCCTACTCCAGTACTCTTGCCTGGAAAATCCCATGGACAGAGGAGCCTGGTAGGCCGCAGTCCATGGGGTCACTAAGAGTCGGACACGACTGAGCGACTTCACTTTCACTTTTCACTTTCATGCACTGGAGAAGGAACTGGCAACCCACTCCAGTGTTCTTGCCTGGAGAATCCCAGGGACGGGAAGCCTGGTGGGCTGCCGTCTCTGGGGTCGCACAGAGTTGGACACAACTGAAGCAACTTAGCAGCAGCAGCAGCAAACTCTGAGACAGAAGACCTCATTTTGCAATACTGCTATCTGTATTGTACCAACCTCTATGCAAGATGCATCCACTGATTTTCTACACCTTTGATAGGAAAAGTACATTATCTAGTTTGCATAGCTTAGAGGATGAATAATGTACTAAAATTGAGATACTAAAGGGGTACGTTTGTATGAATTACCTGGAGAGCTTGATAGTATTTCAGACTTCCAGGTTTACCTCCCCCCACTCCCCCCGCCCCAGAGATTCTGATCAGTGAATTTGGAGGGATGTTTTGGGTAACTCTTTGGCACCAGATCACTTGTCTTCTTAATTCCAAAATCAAGAACTGTGAAAGGTCTAATATCTTACCTAACTTGCAAGCTAACAAATCCACATGCCACAGTTTCTTGGGTATGTGCATAAAGAACAAGATTCTTGGATCAAACACTAAGGGCTTTGATATTTGAGGCATAGAGAGCAGTGTGATCATTGGCATGTTGCAGCAGTTCCCCTGCCCCTGAGTCCCAGGGCTGATGCAGATGGGCTCAGATTTATATCTGCACATACACTGGGCTCTGTTATAGGGGAGGTTGCTAAATTCAGGATATGTTTATTTTATCAAGACTGAAGATCTTTATCAAAGCCAAACTCTGGGGATATTTTATTTCTCTCTAAAGAGTCTTCTGACTCCTGTCACTTATGTTGACCAGAATCTCTCAAAATCATGAAAACTGACACATATATTCATTTAAAATTAGAAGTAAGTAAGCATGTTTTTGAGTACCATCTTCTTAGCCATTGTACTTTTTGCCATTAAGGCAAACCTATGTACATGCCTTTTACTAATGGTTATGGTTATTTTTATAACTGGTCTACCACAAAAATGCCTCCTTACTCCTGTTCTTGATTTTCTTTGCTCATGTGACATCTTTTTTCATCATGACGACTCTATCCAGCAGTGGAAATGAAAACAAGACAAAGTACATGACTAGAGAATGTATTTTATTCATTTACAAACTACAGGAGAAGCCTCATTTCCGCTTTTGTCACATTTCATTTTTGATCGAGGAAGTTCCATGAAGCTTGAATTGCCTCTGGTTCACACTAGCCATTTCTTTAAAAAAAAGAAAAAGAAAAACGATATCCAGCAGTACAGCCTTGCTCTGTTGATTTTATTTTTATTATATTTCTGTTCATATGACCTTTTTATTAACCTGAAATTCAATAAATTACATATTCTCCAGTACACTTCACAAATGCTATGTTCTCTGTAAAAAATCTTCCATTTTCCAACACGAATTATGTCACCACATACACCTCTCCTGGGGCCTTAGTTTACCTTACTGTGTCACTTGGCACATCTGCCTTGGGTAACTGAACATATGCCTATCCTTTCTCTGGGACAGTGAGGACCTCAGACGCCGGATAAGGTATTATTAGTGGCGTGTTCTTCCTAGAGCCAAGCATAGTTTACTCCCTTGTATCATCTAGTCTTTGAAGGTCACCTTAAAAGCCAACCCAGCACCCTGACACTCTCCATTCAAATACCAAAACTGTTTTTAGATACTCTCACACTTATTGTTTGGTTGCTAAGTTGTGTCCAACTCTTTTGCAACCCCATGGACTGTAGCCCACCAGGTTCCTCTGTCCATGGGATTTCCCAGGCAAGAATACTGGAGTGGGTTGCCATTTCTTTCTCCAGGGGGATATTCCCAACCCAGGGATTGAGCCTGTGTCTCCTTGCATTGGCAGGCACGTTCTTTACCACTAAGCCAGCAGGGAAGCCCAATCTGTCACTACTTGTAACTAGCACCTGAATCGATTAACTTTGCAGTGAATAATTGGAGAAGGAAATGGCAACCCACTCCAATTTTCTTGCCTGGAGAATCCAATGGACAGAGGAGCCTGGTGGGCTGCTGTCTATGGGGTCGCACAGAGTCGGACACGACTGAAGTGACTTAGCAGCAGCAGCAGTGCATAATATTGTTTATATTTCAAGGTAAAAGTAGTATTCATTACATTTATAAATCATTCTCCACTTGGTATTTTTTATTGGTTCAGATTTCTATTCTCCACCACATCTAAGTCAGCATTATCTGTACATTTATTTTGTTACACAAAATATGTTCATGCTATACAAGTCATTTCTGGCACACTACTTTCTTCAGTAGCTTTTTTTTTTTTAAATTAAAAACTAGTTTCATTAGATTCCTTGAAAGAAGAACTGTGGATCATCAGCAAAGTTATTTATCTATATGGAGTTCCCCATAATAATAATTCCCATATTAGAAGAATGTAAATCAAATTTAAGATCAGATTAAATGTCTCGCATCTGACTTGTCTAGCAAATATTACATAAAATTTCTGTTGTCTGTTAAAGTTTTAGCCATAATGAATTGACACCAAAAAATGCTTTTGTGTATTTTTTTAAAATATTTTTTTAGGCTTTATTTTTGCTTTTTTTGTATTTTTGCAGTGATGAGAAAATTACAGAGAAAAGAATTTTTTGGGGAAGAAAGTTAACCATTTCCTTGGAAGTATGGGGATCCAATTTTAGTTTTATTTTCAGTTCTATGTGTATAAAAAAATCAAATTTTCATAGCTCATGAAGACCTGGGGAAAGTTTTGTTTTGAGGGATTCAATTTTGTTTAAAAATTTCATCAAGGAAACTAGATTTTCAATTTTAAAAGTAGTGGAGCAAAAACAAATACCAAACAAAAATGAAATAAGATCATAATTAATTTTCAACTTTTTTCTTAAGAAAATACATCTGGGAAGTTCTGCCTAACATGGGAAGTGGACTTTTAAGTTACAGAGAAATGGGTAAATATTGTTATCTAGTCAAAAATTAGAATTCTAGCATACTGATTATTAATATTGACAAACTGATTTGAAATATATAGAGAGAATAAAATAAGACCACAACTATATTTTGAAGCATATAGTGTAGCTAATTCTTATGTTAGGAACTTTATGCTAAAAATCTATGTCTCTAGAGTTTATTACTTAGGTAATTACAGAGAATAAACTCAAATATAATTGAAAGAGTGGTTTACTACAATCTGTTTATTTTCCAAAGTCAGATATCGAAACATTTATGCAAATGATTTTCAGTTGCCAGTGTATTTTAGGATTAGCATTAACTGCCTACTTTCCTAGATATGAATGAAATTCTTTCTCTAGAATAAAACAATGTACAGCAAATAGAGACTCAATTCTCAATACTTTTTTAAATTGATACTAAATGATCATGGACAGAATCGGTACAGTATGAAAGCTCAAAGACGGTAGTTAGTGACAAATTCAGTCATTTTGCTAAAACATTCTAAAACGCTTATAGGCCGTGGTTTGGACAATAAAAGAGAACTAATTGTTGATTTGAAAACTCTTTACACTAGGTCATTAATAATGATGAAGTCAGCGTTATTTTTAAAGATATCTTATCTTTGAAATCATAGTAAACCCAAACAGCATATGCTTTCAAACATAGTCTCTTCCCATCTCTCTTTCAGTTCTATATTTCATCATATCCACCTACAAAAAGTTCAGGCAATATTGAAATCTATGCCTTTTAGTATAACTTGTATTTGCCTCATTGACCTTCCATGCATTGCAAATCTAATCTCATTTAAAAACATTCATAACACTTTCCTGCTTACATAACTAATGCCTTTCCCCTCTCATTATATTTCATTGCTATTTAATTTTACTGCTCTATTATTTTGATGATCCTCTGAAATGAAATTTAGAATGAAAAACTTCTGAGAATCGCTATGCTGTGAGAACTAAGCCGATACTCTCTGTCACGTGTATGATTATTGTGGTATTTAAGCATAATGTAGGTGATGAAAAGCTCTTAGCAAATTTTATGCTCATTTTCCGAAACAGTGTCGATTTCTAATCACTTTTTGCAGCTTCTCTTCATTCTTTCTCCAATACTGCTGAAAAATATAAACTCTGCAATAGAGGAAAATAAGGCATAGTCTTATAGCACTGGATATTGTGCATATTTTTCAGAGGGAAGGCTTTAACTCAGCTGATATTTTACAGTATGTATCATCTGAATTGTAAACACCTCTCATATCAGTTCAGTTCAGTTGCTCAGTCGTGTCTGACTCTTTGCGACCCCATGAACCACAGCACGCCAGACCTCCCCTGTCCATCACCAGCTCCCGGAGTCCACCCAAACCCATGTCCATCGAGTCGGTGATGCCATCCAACCATCTCATTCTCTGTCATCCCCTTCTCCTCCTGACCCAGTCTTTCCCAGCATCACAGTGTTTTCCAGTGAGTCAGCTCTTCACATCAGGTGGTCAAAATATTGGAGTTTCAGCTTCAATATCAGTCCTTCCAATGAACAACCAGGACTGATCTCCTTTAGGATGGACTGGTTGGACCTCCCTGCAATCCAAGTGACTCTCAAGAGTCTTCTCCAACACCACAGTTCACTTTTCCTAACACTTTTCCTTCTTCCTTACCAAAGCCATCAAGATGATCCTTTCAAAACAACTGCTGATACTTGAAATGAGGCTTCCTGCCTTCAGCTTTTTGTTCTTTCTCTCTTTCTAATTTGGGAATTGCTGCTGCTGCCTGCTAAAGCCAGCAGTACCCCAAGGAGTCTTCCTCTTCCCATTTTTCCACTGCCTCCTTACAGGTTTTGCTTACTACATAATTAAAACATGTGTGATGGTGATATTGCTGGAAGAAGACTTGAAATTGCTATTATGCTTCTCTAGAATATACAAGTATGTATCATTTGCAAGTGTTACAAAACTTCATTAATAATAAATAGCAAAGATACACCTTTTCAACAAACATGCATCTGAGGGACTCAAGGTCATCCCTAATTTCATATCTTCCTCACTTGTTTTCCAATATACTCTCTGAGTAGATGGAATTCGTTTGTGTTCTCTGCATAGAATATAACTCTGAGGTACTCTAAGCTTTGTGCAGTAAACATGAATAGATCTGATGGTAATAAATCTTTTCTGTGGAGAACAACTACCACTCTCTGACTCGTATTCCATGATTACTTTAGACTGTGTGGTTTTGTTAGAGCTGCTTTCATCCCCTGCCTTTTATTTATTTATTTTTTCAATTGGAGTATAATTGCTTTACAATGCCATGTTAGTTCCTGATGTACAAGGAAGTGAATCAGCTATATGTATACACAGATGCTCTCCCTCTTGGACCTCCCACCCACAGTCCCACTCCTCTGGGTCGTCACAGAGCACCAAGTGTAATTCCCTGTGTTATACAGCAGGTTCCCACTAGCTAGATATTTTACACATGGTAATGTGTGTGTGTGTGTGTATCCTAATCTTTCAATTTGTCCACCCTTTCCTTCCCACCTCCATATCCACAAGTCTGGTCTCCATGTCTGTATCTCTATTCCTGTCTTGCAAATAGGTTCATCTGTACCATTTTTCTAGATTCTCCATGTATGGAGAATATATATATTCTACATGTATGGAGATTAATATATAATATGTGTTTTTATATTTCTGACTTCACTCTGTATTACAGACTCTTAAGTCAATCCACATCCATATTCCTGTCTTTAACACAATCCATTCCTAGTCCTGTGAGTCCATGTCACCTCATGGCCCATGACCTCAGCCTTACTATATGAATAACCCACTCTGCCACAGTGATAATTTCAGAGACAAGGGGAGAAAGTTATGTGACTCTGTCAGAGACGTTGCAAGGACTCTCATGGAGCTATAAAGATTATTTAAAGGTCAGTCTGAACATGTAACTCACAGAGAAGGTGAAGCCAACACCTGGGAGAAGAGAGTGGGTGACCCAGGTCTTGGGTTCTTTGGGCACATCTCTTCCCTTTGCCCTTCCAGCCTGGGCATGCTGGTTGAGCACTGCAGGAGCTGGTCTCCATCTTTCTTCCCTGAAATGGGCTTGTTTCTCTGTCTCTTCTACCACCTGAACAATACCTGGTCTTTTTGTTTTAAATACTAAAAAAAAGTTTTCTTTTCTTATTTTACTGGGACACTAACAGATACATTTTTGGATCTTACTGTGTTTTTTGTATGTTTTGTTTTGGAAACTATATAATTTTTCTCTAAAGATTACAAAGGAGTATAAAAGAACAAATGTAGACATATTAATAGAGCAAGTTCGACAACATAATTTTGTAAAATTGATTTGATTTCTTTCTAGTTCCCTGCCTTCTTAAATCCCTAGAGCAATGCTTGATAACTAAAAATACACTGCTATATTCTTTTCAGTTCAGAATATCTAGATATACTATTAATATATAGATGTCCTATTGAGTTGTAGGCATTCTTTATGGCATTTTGAATGTTAACTCACTACTGGATATATCATTTGTGGTTAAAAAATGGGCAGAGGAGCAGAAGAGATATTTTTTGAAGGAGACACACAAATGGCCAATAGGCACAAAAAGATGCTCAACATCACTATCTATGAGGAAAATACAGATCAAAACTGTAATGAAATATTACCTCATGCTTGTTAGAATGGCTGGTATCAAAAAGGCAAAAAATAACAAGTGTTGACAGAAATGTGAAGAAAAGAGAACCCTCCAACACAGGGACATCCCCGATGGCTCAACAGTAAAGAATTTGTGGGCAATGCAGGAGACACGTGTTATATACTTGGGTTGGGAAGATCCCCTGGAGGAGGGTATGGCAACCCACTCTAGTAATTTTGTCGGGAAAAATCCCGTAGACAGAGGAGCCTGGAAGGCTACAGTCCGTGAGTTGCAAAGAGTCAGAAGCAACTGAGTACATGCTACGCTACTGGTGGAATTGTAAAGTGATGGAGCCACTGCAAAAAATGGATGGAGATTCCCAGATTCAGACTAGAACCACCGTACGACCCAGTTATCCCCCTTCTGGGTTTTCATCCAAAGAAAACAAAAACACTAATTTGAAATACACATGCAACCTTATGTTCATCACAGTTTTATTTACAATAACCAAGGTATGCAAACAACCTAAGTGCCCACAAGCGATGGATGGATAAAGATGTGGTGTATATATACAATAAAATATTATTTAGCTATAAATGAAATCTCGCCATTTGCAACAACATGGATGTAGCCTGGTTGCTAAGTGAAATAAGTCAGACAGAGAAAGATAAATACCATATTTAACTCATATGTATAAAACAACAACAAACCACACAAAACCCTGTAGATACAGAGAAGAGACTATTGGTTATCAGAGACAGAGAGTTGGGGATGGGGAGAGTGATAGGGGTCAAGGGGATCCAATGTATGGTGACAAATGGGAACTAAACTTTTGGTGATAAGCATGCTGCAGGGTACATAGAAGCAGAAATATAATACTGTACACATGGAACTTAAGGCATAAACCAGTGTTACCTCAATAAAGATAAATCTAATATAAAGGTAATAAATTTTTAAATAAAATGTATATATGTAGATGTTTTATAACAAAAATAGAAAAACCTTAGAAATATTCTGGATACACTTCATCATGTAGGGAATGATGAAATCCCTATTTCATTGTAATAAATATCTTTGAATATACTTCTCTCATATTTATCAATAACTCTAGAAGTTTAGTCCAGCCTTAACTTTATAATTCAATTGCATATCATTTCATAATGATGTCCTTTACTGAAGACTTGACCTCTTCTGTGTCTTTCCAACATTTAAGGATTATCAATTCTGAGACCCTATTTATGGACAATTTCACCACTTATCTTCCAAAACCCATCCTGTTTTACTGCTGCTGTATATGTCTGTCTTTGTCTCTTTCTCATCTAAAACACGAATATGCAGATGTACTTTAGCACTGCATCTGAATAAACTGTAAAACTTTTTTTCTTGAACTCTTACCGGCTAAGTCTGATCATCACGGATCCTGACCTGTAAGGGTCAAATCCACATGTCTATAATCTGCACCAAATTGTAAAGGTGCTATTTTAAATAAGCATTATATCAGAGTATGTACTACATTATAGGAGGGAATACATTGTATATAATATATATGTTATAGCAAGTAATACGTTATGGGATGGATAGATTGAATGAGGTAATATATGTATAAGGCAATACTAAATGGAAAATGCTGAAACAATTGCCCAGGATTAAGAGACTGCTCCAAGCAACAATTGCATTGTCAGACATCCTTCCCCGACTAGACCTGCTGGGTGCAGCCTGCATCCCTCCATAGTAAATTATCTTCCTTGAGCAGACACAACAATTATTTATTGTTCACTCAACAATTATTTATTTAACACCTGTTCTTTCCCTGGTCAATATATCAGAACTTGAGAGCACAGGGGTGGCAGGCATGCATCAGATCTTCAAGTACCTTGCATTTTCATGTAGACAGGAATATAGATGACTCCAATGTTGAAGTAGTATAGCTCCAGTGAAAGACTAGATATGGAGCTACTGAAATTGAGACAATCTGGATGGAAGGCTACATGAGGAGGCTTTACAGAATAGCATACAAGTTCAGTTTCTTAAGTAACTCTGAGTGACTGATGCAAAGAGGGGAGAGGGTGGTTAGAACTGAGGGCCTGACATGGACATGCAGGTAGCTTCCCAAAGCTATATGATTATTTTTATTTAAAAAGTGGCAGGCACACTGCATTATTCAAAATACACTACATGGTTTGTATAAATGGAAGGTGACGGTAGTCTAGTGTAGAAACCTGGGAACAGACAGAGTCAGGTCAACCGCTTTTATAAACCTTCGTTTTGAATATACTTACGGTTCTCATTGATATCACAAGGTACGTTGGAGACAATGTGTGTTAAGCACTCAGCAGAGTGTTTGTCATTAGAGGCACCAGAGAAGTGGAGGTTATTTACAATAGTCTGAGTGTTAGTGAAAGCAGTGGTGGTGGCTGTGTTGGCAGAGTGATAATATGTGGTCCCTCGGAATTGCTTTATTAGCAAACCCATGTCATCATTCTATGCCTGCCTGACACTAGAAGTGTAAGGTATAGTTCGGGCCGAGGAAGAAAAGAAGGATAGGTTACCTTTATCCAGGCAAGGAGGGCCTACCAACCAGGCTGAGTGTGAGAGGGATCAGGGAGGCTTCATATTTAAAGGGAAGTTTGTGGAAGCAATAAGGGAAACCTTAGTCAGGTGGGACGTTTTGGGTAATCTTTAGTTGAGATGGCATTTGTAGTTGAACAGGGGGTGGGAGTTTTTGGGCAGGGGTTGATAAGTTCCCTGGGCGGGGGCACCAAGTCCTGGGCAGATGTAGGGGGTAGGAGGTTTCTGGGCAGGGGGTGATAAGTCCTAGGTAGATGCAACTGGTCCGGAGCATCAGGGCAGGACTTAAAGTTCAGTTTTGTTTTCTCCAAAGTTAGATGATTCAGCAAGGGCCTTTGAGACCGTTGTTTTCTTTTCTAGGCCCAAGGACTCTTTAAGAAGGAAAACGAAGCTTAGGAAATACAAAATATATATATATATATATATATATATATGTATTTTTTTTTCCTGGTGCTTGGAATATTAAAGAATGGTAGTGAATACTTCTCTGAGTAGAAAACATGCTTAATTTTTTGAAGGCATGTGAAAGTCCTCTTTCTCTGAGCTTTGTGCATCCAGGACCAGACTTTAAAGCCCACTATAACCTGTAACTGTGGCAGTGTCAACTGTCCTGCCCTGCTCCACCCATTGCTGCCCATATGCAGTTGGTAAGTCTCTTCTAGTTGTTAAGATAAACATAAATAGCACCCTTTACTTAAGCTGTCTAGACAAATTTTTTTTTTCCCCCCAAACAAGGGGGCAGATGCTGAGATAGTCAGGCACTGACTTCTGGCTTTAATGAAATGAGACTACTCTTGAGATTAGGGAATGGTTCTAAGTTTAAGCACTGCCTGTTAGAGGAAGAAGCAGTTTTTAAAATCTTTTTTTAGATTAATGAGAATAAAAAATGTTCTCATTAATTCTTGGAGCAAAAAAACAAAACTGCAAACAGGTAAAGCTCTGATGTAGCTAGGGACCTATTCTTTTCTGGTCCTTGGTGAAGTATTCATTTATGGGCACGCAGGGACTCTTGAGAAACATCTATTCTATCTGTTTATGCGAAACAGATTTATAGCTTGGGCCTACCCTAGGGTTGTCCTTTTTGAAGAGCTAGTACAAGTGGCTAAAAACTGTAGCCAGCACCCCTTATCCTCATTTTTTAATAGAGAAATATTATCTGCAGGTCTTATCAGTAATATTCAGGAATTTTTAAATTGCAGTTTATTATTATATACCTTAATTTTGCTTCAAAGCACCTGATTTAAAAGGACTTTAATATTTGAAATGTCAGTTTATGAGTTGAAGCATTTTTATTGTTTCATAGGGGATTTTTAAACTATATATCTTTAGTGAAAGTGAAATCGCTCAGTCGTGTCTGACTCTTTGCAATCCCCATGGGATTCTCCGGGCAAAGGTACTGGAGTGGGTTGCCATTTCTTTCTCCAGAGGATCTTCCTGACCCAGGGATCGAACCCAGGTCTACCTGCATTGCAGGCAGACGCTTTACCATCTTTAGGTATTTTATATAAGTATATAAATTATCAGAAAAAAAAATAGCAACTGATCTTAGTCATATCTTCATCATATTCTTTGTATTTTTGTAAAAAAGTTTCTATTATTGAATCCAGTCTTAAATTTGAGTATTTAGACAAGATAGTATTTAATGATATGGGGAAAGGGACATAATCATTTTGTTCAAATTACACGGCTAAATTGTTTACAGAAAAGTTAAAAGTACTTTCCAAGATGTAAATCAACTTTCACTGTATTTTGTTTTATAAAAAGTAATTTTAGTCTAAAATAAGTGAATCAAATGAGGTGGATGAAACTGGAGCCTATTATACAGACTGAAGTAAGCCAGAAGAAAAAAAAAAAAAACACCAATACAGTATACTAACGCATATATATGGAATTTAGAAAGATGGTAACAAAAACCCTGTATACCAGACAGCAAAAGAGACACTGATGTATAGAACAGTCTTTTGGACTCTGTGGGAGAGGGAGACTCTGGGATGATTTGGGAGAATGGCATTGAAACATGTATAATATCATATATGACGAGTTGCCAGTCCAGGTTTGATGCAGGATACAGGAGCTTGGGGCTGGTGCACTGGGATGACCCAGAGGGATGGTACTGGCAGGGAGAAGGGAGGGGGGTTCAGGATGGGGAACATGTGTATACCTGTGGTGGATTCATGTTGATATATGGCAAAACCAATACAATATTGTAAAGTTAAATAAAAAAATAAAATAAAATAAGTGAATCAAATGCATGTATTTTTAAGGAAAAATGATAAATCTAGTACCTACCAATTTTCTTAGGCTTAATCATACAAGTTTAATTGCATATATTCCCTTTCTGTCTTTTCCTGGCTTTTGTCTGTAAAGATTACTTTTGCTGTAAAAACCAGACATTAAGGCACTGGCAATATTTACTTATTGGTCAAAATTGCTTTGTGGTAGTAAGGCAGCCAGGCAACAAATTCATCTGAAAGAATGTTTTTATTTGTTTCTCTTTTCTGGATTTCAGATAATGGCTCCATACCGTCCAACATAAAACAGTAAGAATAATATCAATATTTAATGACTTCAAGCTTTTATCATATGATGAAAGCTTTTATCACATGATTCATTTCTGATACTGCTTGGAATAGCTCTTTAGCTTAAGGTATTTTCATGGGAAATTACCTGTTTTATTGATTACTGAACACATTTTTCTTGGTATCTTTCACTAATTTGAGGACATAGTAGTGGCGGTGAGGGAAAGGATGTTGGAGTAAATTTTATTTTCAGTAATTTTAGAGAAATCATGCAAATACAGTGAGGAGAAACAATGAAAAATTGTCTTAGAAACATCTAAAAAGTCATCATCATTGACTATACTCCTAGGTCTAATGTGTTAAAAATGGGACTTTAAATATAGAGCTTAGGAAGAATTAATGAAAAGATATTATCCATTGCAAAGAAATTGCAGGATACTTGAAATGGTGCAATAGGGTTTGACAGAAAGTAGTGATAAATGTCATGGAACTGTGTCACTGCAGGAGTTGCGGAGCAAACACTTTAGAGAAATTTAGAGTTCTGCGATTAAATTCTTCACTAAATTGTAAACAAAATTGTCTTGACTAAATGCTTTATGGTGTGCATTTACAACAGAACTGTATGTAGCTATCAGATGAGATAGTATTTAATGATTAGGGGAAATGTCCATAAGCATTTTGTGTAAAACACATTGTTAAATTTTAAAAAGTTGAAAATAGTGTCTAAACTGTAAGTCCTTCTTTAAACACAGATGCATTTATAAGGTAAAAGTCTATAGAAATAATTCAAAATATCAGCTTTTATTAACAGCATGTCTTATTGTTTGGTATAGTAATAGATTATATTTCTTTTTACATCTGCATATTTTCTAAGTTTTTACAGTAGATAGATATTGCTTTGGAATGTGTTTTAAATATTCGTATTTAGAATAGTCCTCTGCCATTTTAAACATGTGCATATGACTAGAACATGGCATTATCTATGCATCCTAACACAACGCTTACAGCTTATCATACAAAAGGATTTCTAAATATCTGTTGAAAAACTGGAAATATATTTGGAAATGGAACTGTTATTTTTTCTGAAAAGGAAAATTTCATTAGAGGATGTGAGACACATCATTAGCATAATGGTGCCTAGATTGCCCTCATATTTGGGTGTATATATTTTGGGCTTTCCCGGTAGCTCAGACAGTGAAGAATCTCTGCAATGCAGGAGACCTGGGTTTGATCCCTGGTCAGGATGATCCCCTGGAGAAGGGCATGGCAACCTACTCCAGTATTCTTGCCTGAAGAATGCCTTGGAGGGGCCATGGGATCACAAAAGATTTGAACACAACTGAGCAACTAACATTTATGATGGCTTTATTTCATTAACTGGAGATGCTGAATTTGAATCCTGACATTAGTGAGATTAATTTCAAAATTATCAGTGTCATTAGATATGTTCTGCTGCTTAAATCTTTCTTGATTTCCTGGTTTCATTTCATTATCTTCATCTCCAAATTTGACAAGGCTCCCATCCTAGAGTTCAACTTGGAATTCCAATATATTATAATACAAACATGAAGGATCTCCATGTCAATGGAATTGGTTATTTTGTGTAGTTTGGCAATGAAACTGTTGGTTAAGAGATTCTCTTTATATGCATTCCTGCGTTGCCAATTAAAATATTATTCTGATTTTCCAGTTTCCACTTTATTGTACATCTTTGATATCCACTCAGAGCCTCCTCACTTTCCTATACTTTTCAAACTGTCTGTTATTTTTACATTCTTAAACTATGGTTCTTCCTTTTTTGTCAGTATTTTCAGCCTTTCTCAGGCAATTGGTGCAACAAACATGAGCAATCTCAGTGGCCCGTTCTCATTGTTCTGGGGCATTGTTTCTCTTGTCTTTAAGTTCTCTTTGCTACGGCGTTTTGTTGCTGTCAGTACTTAAAGGAAAGTAAGAGTTTAATTCATTTAATGCCACCTGGCATGATTGTATATGATGGTAGGGATAAAATATTTATCTGTTTCCTTTCTTCAATCTTTCCTTCTCTTTTTCAGTCCACGCATACTAAACTGAAGTTGTTAGAGGCCCAAACTCTGAAGCCAAACTGCCGGTATTTAAAACCAAACTCTGCCTCTAGTTAGCTGTGTGACCTTGGATAAATCTCTTTAACTTATCTGACTCAATTTCCGCACATGTAAAATGAGAATGATTACAGTAGGCAAAATAACAACCCTCAAGATATCCAGGTCCACAAGTATGTTGTATTACATGCCAAATGGGACTTTGAAGATGAGATGAAGAATCTTGAGATGAAGAGAGAAGCCTTAAAAAGTAAAATAGAGGGGAAGAGTCAAAGTAGGAGATGTGATGAGAGCAGCCAGCCAGCGTGATTCATCATTTCATAAAGACATGATGGCTTTGAGGATGGAAGTAAGTAGCCAAGAACCAAGAATGAGGGTGTTTTCTCAAGCTGGAAAAGGCAAGAAAATAGATACTCCTCTGAAGCCTCCAGAATGAATACCCGATTTTAGCCCAGTAAGACTGACTCATTTTAAAAATTATAAAATAACTGGTGTTCTTTTAAGCTACCGTGTTTGTGATAATGTGTTATAGCTGCAGTAGGGCTTCAAGGAGAATTTTGAAAGCTGATATTTGTAAAGCAATTAGACTGTCTTACAGGAATCACTGTATATACTTTTGAAAAATACATAAGTATGTACATAAAGTACTGAGGCCTGTCTAGAAACACTTCACGTGCAGCTAGATAGGAAACATAGGTAAAGAATTTTGCCTATTCATTAGATGTAATATATCTTAGGGGAAAATATATAAACACATACTTTAGAATATATGCATATTATTGCTGCTGAGGGCTTTGACACATTTGGGTAATAACAAAATAATTTCTTGGCTTTGTGCTAAATCACAACTCTTTGTGATCCCATGGACTTCAACCCGCCAGGATCCTCTGTCCATGGAATTCTCCAGGCAGGAATCCTGGAGAGTGGGTTGCCATTTCCTACTCCAGAAAATCTTCCCGACCCAGGGACCGAACCTGCGTCTCCTGCATTGACAGGAGGGTTCTTTACCACTGAATCACCAGGGAAGCCCCAGTGAAATGATAAGGCTATGAAATAAGTGCTCTGTGTAGTTGCTTTAATGATTTTTCTTCAGTACTCAAATAAAATGCTGTGAATGTAATGCTCACTTCTAAAAGGCTAAATGCTGAAGGGAAAAAAAAAAAAAAAAAACCTTCACTAACTGATTTCAGTTTCTGTGGCAGAACTTCAGTTCAGAAATACCCAATTTAGTTTCAGGTCAGGGGGAAACCCCCAAAAGTATTAGCATACACAGGGGCGTTTGAACAGCATAAGGCCTTGGCTTGTGCAAGGGAGGCAGAAACTGCGTGTTTGAAACCCAAATAAACACCGGTTCTCTCAGAAGATTCCACAGCGGGGACCTGATGCAGCTGGTCCACTTAGGGTTGAGTTTTCAGGTGTTTTTCTTCAGCAAAGAGGTTGCAGCTGTCAGTATAATGGCAGCAGATGGCGTCCACGCTGGCACTTGGAGAGCAGTGCTCTGAGACTCCCCGTCTGATATTTGCGCTGATTCAGTACTTTGGCGACTCCAATTACTAGACCTTTTTAGCATCAAACCACATGCCTCACTCTTGGGAAAGGGGCTCTTCTCTTCTCTGACCTACTTGAATGACTCCTGTAGGAAACAGTCATGAAAGATGTCTCAGGCTAAGAGAGAGATTAACAGTATTTCTACCCCTCCCTCACAGAACAATACAAATTTAATTACCAGGAGTGGGGCTGCATTCTCTTATGAAAGGGGATTACCCCTGCTTTATCAGTAGAATACATAGTCTTCTCCAGGCAATCAATCATTCCGGGTAACTGGAAAACCTGTGGGATGGTCATCATATGTTTTGCGGAAACATCCATCTATATACTATTAGATTGATTTTAAGATAATAAAAGAGAGACATCTGCAGTTTTCCAGTATTAAAACTAAAGAAAACGAAAAAAAAAAAAATTACTTGTATTTTAAAGAAAGCCTTTTTAGATCACTAACATAAGTGCTTAATGTATACTAAGCACTGGGTTCTACAGTGCAACCTTTTAAACCTCCTAATTCTCTGTAAGAAAAATGTTGATTTTATCATGCACTTCATAGATGAAAAACAAGATACACAGGGTAAATATTTCAGTGTACAGAGTCCAGGTTTGTTGGACTCCAAAGCCTATGCTTAAAGCAACTCCACTTACAGTTCTGTCTTTGATAGCCTTTTCTGGAAACTGCATGATGACCCACTAAATAGAGGGCAAAATTTCAAACATGTAGCAAAGCCACACGCATACACACACGTGTATAATCCTGTGAGTCTGGCATTTCGGATTTTCTCTGTGACCTTATCTGTGGCATCTCTGGATATTGAACTTAACTGTGCACAGCTGCTTTGCTAAATATGAAAAACCCACAGGAAGCACAGACAAGCTCACGCCACAGAGGGCCCGGCAGTGCCGTTATCAGAAGGCCACAGCACTAAATCAGTGTAACTGAAATGAACTTTCATCCCCAAGTGCTCCAATCTTAGAAGTTACCTGAGAGATGCAACGCATTTATCTTCCGGACAAGATTCCCGGTGGGTTGCTCCTCAGTTCTCCTAATCTGTCTGGTTTTCCTCCACCAGGGGGTGCCAGAGCAGCAACAACAGTACTGCCATTCCTTAGGAAAAAGACCTCATTTCCTCCTGGTATGACTCATTTATAGGGACAGGGTGGGGGCACCTACTGGAACAATTCCTGATAAACCAAAGCTTCACAAGAGTCTGTGGTATTAGTTTAAAGAAGAATAAGATTGTGTATATATACAAGGATCTCTGAAAGCTTATTTTATCTTTATTAGAATATTCTTCCTGCCAAAAATGCCTGAGCTGTTGTCAAATGGTAATTTGTTTTCTGCCTACTACTTTTCTTTTTAGTGGAAATGGTTCTTAGAAATAAAGCTAAAAGTCCTGTGAAAAATATGAGACAAGTAATAAAATTAGCTACTTAACAACAGAAATAGTGGCATTTGGGTAAAGAAAGCAAGTTGGAAAACTTCTTAGAACTCCACGTAGTAAATATTGCCTCTAGTATTATTGCTACAAAAATCTTTAAAAAATACAAGTTCCCATTCCATGTGTTTCATTGCACCCCTCAGAATAATCACTAAGATTTTTTGTATGTTTTTCTTCCCATGCTTGTTTGTATACATATGGCCCATGTGTCATATATGTTATACAATATACATGGCATATGTACTTCAACAATGGGCTCATACAGTGTGCATGCATAATTGTCAGTTTCCTTTTTCAATTCACTTCATATATCAGAACATTTGTCCAGATTAGGACATAAGTAGTTTATTTCTAAATGTCCACATTACTGAGCTAAGGAGCCTGGTGGGCTGCAGTCCATGGGGTCGCTAAGAGTCGGACACGACTGAGCGACGTCACTTTCACTTTCATGCATTGGAGGAGGAAATGGCAACCCGCTCCAGTGTTCTTGCCTGGAGAATCCCAGGGACGGCGGAGCCTGGTGGGCTGCTGTCTATGGGGTCGTACAGAGTCGGACACGACTGAAGCGACTTAGCAGCAGTAGCAGCAGCAGAAGAACTATATTAAGCTATATAATAATGATTTTAAAAAATCATGGCAAAAGCAAGTTCAAAAATTCCCTACTAATGTAGTCAATGGCAACCCAATCCAGTATGCTTGCCTGAAAAATCCCATGGACAGAGGAGCCTGGCAGACTATAGTTCATGGGGTTGCAAGAGTTGGATACGGCTTTGCGACTAAACCACCACCATAGGCCTAGTACTTAGCTGGCGTACAGTAGTTCATTTGAGCAAACTGGGTATTTCTGCATATCCAAGGAAAAGACCCTGCATAGTCTAGACTCCCCTGAAAGACAGTGTTGTACACATTACCTCAATACAGACGATCGCTGTAGAAGCAGAAACAGCTACTTATTTCATTTAGTCCAGCATTTCACAGACTTAAACATATCACTTTTTAAGTAGATACCAATACTAAATGACACCCATTCTAGGCCAATTCTTCTGTTTGACCTGGGCCCTAGAGCATTGGTCTTCAAATTCTAACCTGCATACTAATTACTTAAGGATCTTGTTGAATTATTGATTCTGATTCAGTAGGCTTGGAGTGGAGTCTGAGATTCTGCATTCGAATAAGCTCCTGGGTTATGCTAGCCTACTGTGAATAGCTTCTACCAGAAAGACCCTAGATTAGAAGACAGGATGTAAGTCATGTCAAAGGAAGTTGTTTTAATCACAGGAAATGGCAGGAAGCGGAAATGAGAGTGACATTTTAAATTCATTAAAGGAACTTTGACCCCTTTATTTTGTAGTGATTCATTTGTTGGTGCTTTACATTTGAGGGAATTTTTACTGCTGTCTTTGAATATGGGTTAGGAAAGATCTCTAAGGGGAAGTAGCATGCTTAATATTTTATGTGGAATATTATTTAACAGAACCGTATTAGCCAGATTTGGGAGTAAGTAAGATAAATGAGCTAAGAAAGAAATGTTGTTGTTGTTTTATTCCCCCTGCCAAGTACCACTATCCTTTGCCTGATATGTGTGGAGTTGCATGGCAGCCTTTTTAAAGTGGGTAAGCTGTTCGACATACATAACAGATGAGGTCATAACTTCCCAATTCCATAAACATGGTCTCCACTCCTGGAGGCAGTAATGTACTAAAGATGCTTTTTCAATGTTTATAGTAAGTGCATTGCCAGCATTTTACAAGTTATTGAAGCTCAAGGCAGCAATAACTTGTAATGTAGTTTTCAACACAGCTTCAATGTGTTTGTAGGGGTGAGGTACAATGGATAAGAAATACCTTAGTAAATTATTCTTTTTTTTCCTGTCAGTTGGTGCAGTTGTGCTCTGCCCTGGCATTTGAGTGGAAATTTTCAATTATTTTGGCATCGTTATTTTCATATTTTGTCTTTTGTAGGACAGTTTTGTCAGATTTTCAGTTACCTCTGGTAAATGACCTCGCTCTATAGGACATACATATTGCCCCCAAGATTGACAGAAGATACTACTCTCCAAAATCCAGTTAGCCTCAGTGGAGATTTGACATTCTTAAAGACAAGAAAAATATGACTCCTTTGAAACATGTGGAAAATATATTTCAGGAGGGTTAGTTTTATTTTAAGGTCTTTCTGTGAGTATTATCTTCGTCCATTGAGCAACAGTGTATATAAAATATCTAGCAAGCACAACAGGCCATTGCTGTGTGCTGAGTCATGTCCGACTCTTTGCAGTCTCTTGGACTGTAGCCTGGCAGACTCCTCTGTCCATGGGATTCTGCAGGCAAGGATACAGGAAAGGGTTGCATGGCCTTCTTCAGCGGATCTTCCCAACACAAGGATTGAACCTTCGTCTCCTGCACTGGCGGGTGGCTTCTTACCACTGAGCCACCTGGGAAGCTGCAATAGGCAGCTGATAATATTAATTTTTGTGTCTTTAGCATTCAAATGTCCAAAACTTGATTTCAAATACAATGAAACAGTGATAAGAAAATAAGTACTGCTATCCAGAAACTCAAAGTCTAGTGAGGAAAGCAGAAAAGTAAAGAATTGGAATATATTAATATATTATAGCAAATGCTTGTATGTATTATATGTAGGGGCGTGTGTGTATATATATAGTGAAAGAGAAAATATCTATTTCAGTTTGAAATGTATCTGTTGATGGGAGAAGTGAATGGATAGGGAAGCAAAGATATTATTAACTATTATCACCTGGAATTGAGATGTGAAAATGCTTACCACCACCTCCACTCCTTTTTATTTCCCACATAAATACTATTCTGTGTTCCATAGACATAGATATTGCATTTTTGTTTATTCTCCATAATATTTGAGGCATTTTAACCTTTTATTACAGTGTTATACATGATTGATATCAGATTTAAGGACAATGACCAGAAAATTAGAGTTTACTTACTTACCACTATATCCTTGTCCCCACCATTTACCTTCCACCTTCAATCCTGAGTGCACATTAATGGACACTATAAATGCTCAGAGTTAAAAATGGTATTATTTCTGGTTTGATGAACTGTGATAAAATACATAAAGAAATGGTTACAGAAAATAGACCTATGATATTATGCAAAGTTTGACCAGATTAATGGGGATAGCACTTTATAAAATTTTGGAGGTTAGTTGATTGAAATTAAAAATATTTTTATTTGGCTTATAATAATTATTGTTTCTCCTTCTCTGGAGAATTCAGACTAACACAGCAAATATATGGTAAAAATTAAAAAGATGTTAAAGGCCATGGGGAGAGAGGTTTGGGGAAAATTAGGAAAGTTCAGATTTAAACATGTTGAATTAGAGACGTCTATTAAATAAACTAGTGAAGATCACAGGAATGCATATTTTTGGAGAATCTGGCCTACATATAGACATTTGTTGTTCAGTCACTAAGTTGACTCTCTGCAACCCCATTGCAGCACACCAGTCTTCCCTGTCCTTCACTATCTCACTAAGTTTGCTCAAACTCATGTCCATTGAATTGGTGATACTATCAAACCATCTCATCCTCTGTCACCCTGCTCTTCTACCCTCAAGCTTCCCCAGCATCAGGGTCTTTACCAATGACTTGGTTCTTTGCATCAGGTGGCCAGACTACTGGAGTTTCAGCTTCAGCTTCAGCGTCAGCCCTTCCAGTGAATATTCAGGACTGATTTCCTTTAGGATTTACTGGTTTGATCTCCTTGTAGTCCAAAGGACTCTCAAGATTCCTCTCCAGCACCACAATTCGAAAGCATCAAACCATGCAATTACTTTTATATTTATAGTAAAGCAGAGGATTAAAAGAGTGAGGTCTTTCAATCTTATAAACAGGGATGAAGAAGAGTCAGAAAAGATGACTGAGAAAAAAGTAAGGTAGGAGGTATGTCAAGAGGATGTAAAGTCCTGGTAACCAGATGAAAAGAAAAATCATCAAGAAGGCGGTAGTAATCACCTGTGTTGAATGCTGACTACTGGTCCAATGAGATGTGTAATGAGAGAGATAAACGCTGAATTTCACAGCATGAAGTTTATTGATGGCATTAACAACAAGAGTTTTAATCATATAACGAGGACAAGAGCCTAATTAGAGTTCGTCTATAAGAGGAAAAGGGGGAAGAAGAGAGGGAGAAGATATGTTCTAGTGGCAACAACTGCTCACCACCTGCTGATTGGCTTAAACAACAGAAATTTGTTGATTCAGTTCTGGAGCCTAAATATCCAGGCTCAACATGTCAGCGGGGATGATTTCATTCTTAGGCCTCTTTCCCTGGCTGGTAGATGGCCATCTTCTCCCTGTTTCTTCACATGGTCTTCCTTTCCTGTATCTGTGACCTAATTTCCTCCTCTTATAATGATATCAGTCCTATTGGAATAGGGCCAACCCTAACCACCTCTTTTTAACTTAATTACCTTTTCAAAGACTACTTTCTGAGATACTGAGGATTATAACTTCGATTTGAATTTTGGAGGGAAATATTTCAGTCTATAACACTCCACTTTTTAGCCACTCAGACTTCATATCCTCATCTTCAAATTACCTTCACCCTATCCCAGCAGCCCCAGAAGTCTAAACCTATTCCAGCATCAATGCTAAATCCAAAATCTCGACTAAATCACCTATGGCTGGGAATGATTCATTCTGAGACAAAGTTCCTCTCTAGCTGTCAACCTGTGAAAGCAGACAGATAATCTGTTCCTCCCAAAACAATGATGGGACAGGCATGGGAATAGATACTCCCATTCTGAAAGGGAGGAACTGGAAAGAAGAAAAAGATCACAGGTTCTAAGCAAGTCTGAAACGTAGCAGGGAAAATTCCACTAGATTTTTAAGACTTGAGAAAATTTCTTTGGCTCAAGGCTCTGTCCTCTAGGTGGCACCATTAGGGTGGCAGCTCTACTTCGTGTGCCCATGAGCGTGGTGGTCCCCTTCTCCTAATTTCCACTTACTTAAAAACCCTATCTTCTGATGTATAGAACAGTCTTTTGGACTCTGTGGGAGAGGGAGAGGGTGGGATGATTTGGGAGAATGGCATTGAAACATGTATAATATCATATATGAAATGAGTCGCCAGTCCAGGTTCGATGCACGATACTGGATGCTTGGGGTGGTGCACTGGGATGACCCAGAGGGATGGTACGGGGAGGGAGGTGGGAGGAGGGTTCAGGATGGGGAACACACATACCTGTGGCGGATTCATGTTGATATATGGCAAAATCAATACAATATTGTAAAGTTAAAAAAAAAAAAAAGACCCTATCTTCAATTACAGTATCATTGTAAGGTATGGAGATTAGGGAAGGCAATTAGGGAAGGCAAACGCAACTCAGTCCACAACAGACACTACAGACAATTTTGAGGGTTAATTTTAAAACGTCAGCAAGAATATAAAACAGTATCTTATAGAGAAAGGCGAGTGAAATAGCATGATGTAATGACAAAAAGATGAAGAATCCAGTAGAGGGATATATTGATGTTGTGGAATAAAGGGGGGCAATTGCTAGAATAATATTTAGGTATGAAAGAGAGGATGGAAAAGAGTATAAAATCAGAGGTTTTGGTTCTACATGGGAACACAAATTTAGGGGATAGGTATGGATGTTATTGGGCTTCCCTGGTGGCTCAGATGGTAAAGAATCCACTTGCAATGTGGGAGACCTGGGTTCTATCCCTGGGCTGTGAAGATCCCCTGGAGGAGGGTATGGCAATACACTCCAGTATTCTCGCCTGGAGAATCCCCATGGACAGAGGAGTTTGGAGGGCTACAGGCCATGGTGTCTCAAAGAGTTGGACACGACTGAGCAAGTAAACACAGCACACACAGATAATATTATGTGGGTTGATGTGAGATGGAATATGTAGAAGTTCTCTTCTGATCTCTTCTTGACTTTCTTTCAATCAAGTAAAAAGGGAAGGTCATAAGCTGTGATTGTGGCAGAGCAGAGAGGAAAAAATACGGTAATAGTCATATAGGATAATTTTAACCTAAACTTATAGTGGGAAGAGTCATCCTGATTTTAGGTTTATTTTTCTAGTCACTTTCGGTAAGACCAGAAACTGGGGATGATGAGCATTGTTTCTTTTCCAGTTTTTAGCTTTTTATTGTACAGCATAGTAAAGGAAGAAAGGAGCAAGTGAGACCAGGATATTTGCAAGGGAGTGATTTTAATAACTAAGTATATAATTTAACCTGTGTAAGAGGAGGAGAAAGACATAAATGAAACAAAGGATAGTGAAATGAGATAGAGGTACTCGCAGTGTCAAGAGGTTGTTGAAATCCATGTTCTACATGAGTAGAATAGAGGAAGTAGTCTGAGAATAGAGGATGATCACCAGAGAAATGAGTCATGTTGTGGAAAACTTGATCACTTGAGCAATACCACTTGTGGCAAACGATGTGCCTCCTTCATATGTAGCTGCAGTGTTTAATGTGGCTTATGAAGAGTTAGAAGCATTTGGGGCATTCATTATATGTTCAATAGAATTACATTATCTTATAGAGATACATTTGTATCTCATAGAGATTACAGTATTTTATAGAGATTACAGTATCTTATAGAGAAAGGTGAGTGAAATAGCATGATATAATGACAATAAGATGAAGAATCCAGTAGAGGGATATTTTAATGTTGTGGAATAGAGGGGGACATTTGCTAGAACAATATTTAGGTATGAAAGAGAGAAATGAGTATAAAATCAGAGGTTTTGGCTTTAGATGGGAACACAAATTTAGGGGATAGGTATGGATGTTATTGGGCTTCCCTGGTGGCTCAGATGGTAAAGGATCCGCCTGCAATGTGGATACAAATGTATCTCTATAGGGTACAAATGCTGTCTTGAAAGTGAAGTTGCTCAGTCATGTACGACTCTTTTCAACCCTATGGACTGTAGCCTACCAGGCTCCTCTGTCCATGGAATTTTCCAGGCAAGAGTACTGGAGTGGGTTGCCATTTCCCTTTCCAGGGGATCTTCCTGACCCAGGGATCGAATCTGGGTCTCCTGCATTGCAGGTAAACATTTTACCATCTGTGCCCCCTGGGAAGCCCTATGCTGCGTTAGAAATTAATAAAAACTTAGTGACTTGAAACAGCAATTATTTATTATGAAACAATTTCTGTAGATCAGAAACCTGGGGTCTGTATAGCTAAGTTCTGTACTCAAAGTCTCTCTGTAATCACGTTACTGAAGACTGAAATCATGGTATTGGCTGGCTGCATTCTCAAGGAGGCAAGGACCTACTCCCAGCCTCTCTCAGGTTGTTGACTGATGTCACTTCATTGTGGGAGATTTCCTTGTACTTTTTTTTTTTTTTTTTGGGGGGGGGGGTTTTTTCAAGGCAGACATAGAGTCTCAATACCAAGTCTCTGACTTCTAGACCATCTTTTAAATGACTTACCTAATTAGATCAGGATCACAAGAGTAATTCCCTTTAAAGTAAACGTATTAAGGTATTTAATTGCAGGCAAAATCTTTTACTTTTCCCATTTTCTGTTGATTAGAAACAAATTACAGGTTCTGCTTGCACTCTCGGTGCTGCTGCTGCTGCCAAGTCACTTCAGTCGTGTCCAACACTGTGCGACCCCATAGACGGCAGCCCACCAGGCTCCGCTGTCCCTGGGATTCTCCAGGCAATAACGCTGGAGTGGGTTGCCATTTCCTTCTCCAATGCATGAAAGTAAAAAGTGAAAGTGAAGTTGCTCAGTCGTGTCTGACTCTTAGTGACCCCGTGGACTGCAGCCTACCAGGCTCCTCCGTCCATGGGATTTTCCAGGCAAGAGTACTGGAGTGGGGTGCCATTGCCTTCTCCAGCACTCTGGGTGAGGAAATTATAAAAGGGTGTGATTCATGACTGAAGAGGTGGTGGTTACCTTAGGCTAGATCCATCACAATAATGAATACGTTGAACTACACATTTATGAGTTATTTAATTAAAGATGCATCTTCAAGAGTTTTGCTTTCACTCGTGGAGGGTTAATTGCAATAAGAATCACCCTGCCACCGTAAAATACTAGAAAACCCAGGGGGTGGAGGAAATAACTGTTTTCAGACTGGCTCCAGGAAGCACAAGTCTATGATACATGAGAGAAGAGAAATGGCAGTATGATACCTAAGAGCTGATTACCTAGGAAGGGTCCATCCATTCCCAGAAAAAGGCGGTGGGAACCCAAGCATAAACCAGTTGAGTGTAGAGACTACAGTTTTTCAGGGAGGAATACCAGAAAAGGAAGAGACTAATGATTGATGGATAGGCCAGGTCAGAAGAGGAGAAAGGAAAGGATAGTGTGCCATGGAGACCTGTAGAAGGATCGTTTCAAGTATTTGGCTCAGTTTTGACCAGCCTTCCAAGGAGATCTGGGATGAAACTACTAGAAGTGGAACCAACACAATTCATGGAGATCTCATAGGGCTCAGTATTGGCACTCTCATCAGTCAGGATAAAAATACTTCTTCATACATAGGGCATCATAGAGTGGTCAAAACAGTCACATCTTGGTTACTAGACCAAACTAATCCCAGAGTAAAATCTGCTCTAAAACTGCCCAAACTGAATTCAAGCAACAAAAGGAAGGAAGTGAGAGAATGTAAGCTAGCTGTGTGCTAGAACAAAGTTCAATAATCTTTGTAAAAAAAAAAAAAAAAAAGAAGAAATCTGGCATTCTATAACATATGACTCACAATTCTTAGCATACAGTCAAGATTCAGATCAGATCAGAAGGGTCGCTCAGTCGTGTCCGACTCTTTGCGACCCCATGAATCGCAGCACGCCAGGCCTCCCTGTCCATCACCAACTCCCGGAGTTCACTCAGACTCACGTCCATCGAGTCAGTGATGCCATCCAGCCTTCTCATCCTCAAGATTACTAGATATACAAAGTAGAAAAATATGAACCATTATCAGGAGACAAATCCATCATTATAGACACAGAAAAATCAAAGATGGAATTAGTTGACAAGGATATTAAAAGAGCAATTATAATTCTAATGAGTCCAGGGATTTAAAGTAAAACATAAACATGAAGGAATAAAAGCTTTCCTGTTTCCTTCCTTTACCTGACAATATCCTCTGACCAATTTTTCTTTACCTCTCTAGGCCTGATTTATTTCTCTGGCAACAATTGATTCTAGTGTAAAGTTTTTCATAACACTCAAATATGATGGCTTAGCTCAGAGGCAATGACAACGGTCAGCCAAATGAACTCAATTATGACGCAAGTTGTATAATCTCCCTGAGATCAGTTTATTTCACATGACAGTCTACAGGACAATATTTGCTTCTTAAAAAGTTAATAGCATGGAAAATAAAAATTGAAGGCTATAGAATCAATGAAACTTGAGAGAGAACTAAGTCTAAGAAGCGGACAATCCAATTATTAAAAGGAAGTTATGTGAAAATTAGGAAAATGTGAATATAGACTGCATATCAGATGATATTAAAACATTTTAATTTAAAAACTTTATTTTACCTCTAAAATGTTTTTAATGTGTGCACGTTTTGAACTAGCAATTCCAGTTCTAAGAACTAATCCTACAAGTACTTGCACAAGTCAACAAAGATATACATGTACATATACATAATGAATCTTGGTACATCTGTTGCAATGGCATGCTATTCAGCTATCAACCGATAACAAGATAGATTTACATGTACTAATGTAGAAATATGTGTTAAGTGAAAAAAGTAAATATCAGAGCAGAATAATTTTGCAATAATTTATTTTTAAAATATATGTACATATTATATATTGGGCGTATTATATATAGTTCACTAAGCATAGAAACGAATCCAAGGTTAGTGTGGTTTACATTAACAAAAAAGACTTGTTAGCATGATACATACTGTACTTCAGGTATTTATGGATGAAATGACATGGTATCAGATTTGCTGAGAGAATTTAGCCATAAAAGGACAAGAGGTAAATGATAAAAGAAAATTGTTAATAAATGTTGAATCTGGTTAATAGCTACCTGAGGTTCATTATATCACGTCTACTTTGTGTATGTTTATAAATTTCCCAAACAAAACATTATAAATGGTAATGAGATAACATATTCTTTTTCCTAAAGTTTTAATTTATTTCATATAATCTCTAATTTTTCTTGAAGCTGTGACTCAAAAAGGTCTTATAGTTTAAATCCTCTTTATAGAATCCTATTTTTAAATAAAGTATAGGCCCATAAGTACTGTAAACAGACCTTATTGTTTCAGAGAAAAAATTGCAAACTACCTATAACTGTAGAGAAGCCAGGCCAAACAATCAGTAGCTAAACTGTGTACAGTTTTTATTTTATATTTTAAGAGTTGACTCAAGTATTTTTTAAAAAGAAAAAATATATACATTATTAAAAGCTTTAATATTTTGCCAAGGGTTTTAAATTTTTTCTGAATATTATTTTGAAAGAAATAAGCTGAGTGGTAATGCTTCCCTATTTCTAAAAAGGAAGACTTGTTCTTTTAGAATTGAAGTTCTGATTTTTTTTTTTTTTTAACACACAGCTTCATCTCTTGTGTGAATAAGCCTCTAATGCAAGTTGATGTTGGTGATGGGGGACTTCACATGGTTGTTAATATATTTAGACTCTTTTCCTTCCATCTGTCATGGAAGCACTGAGAGGTGATGAAGGCTCAAGGGGGAAGTTTTAGAGCCCACGTCTGCAAGTGGTGTATATCACTTCTACTCACAGTCTATTCATCACAAATCAGTCTTACAATCCCACTCAACTGAAAGGGAGGCTAAAATATTTAATTTCCTGTTTGCTAGAATCAACTATGAGATTTATGGAACCCCAAATATTTTCTTTGCCATAAGAAACATTTTGTTTAATAAATGCTTTCATATGTTTACACTTGTAAACAATCCATTCAGCCTAATTTAATCTATCAAAAGATAAAGTGTTATAATAGAAGTGTGAATGGGAGGCTTAATGCATGAATTTGATTGGCAGTAAATGATGTCGAGTCATATGCCAGAATTAAAATCCACCATTCATGAAAGATTTATTGAGTGCCTAACATAAGGTACTACACTAGGCACTGGCAATGCCAATCAGAGATCCTGGAACCTAGGATTTCTTGTTCTACGAGGGAGAAGAAAGAATGCAGGTAAACACAGTCATGTGTGCTCTGAGAACAGGTGGAAGAATACTTACTTAAATATTGGTGATTCAAGGCAAATTCCACAAAAAAAAGTGAGGTGAAACCTTTAAATCAGACTAACAAGAAATGGGAAGATGAAGGAGTTAGCCAGATGAAACTGGGGTTTTCATGTGTGTCCCAATCCCAGGCTAAGGGAACGGCACGTGTTAAGTCTTGAATGTTGGCAGAGCATCTGAACATTTGATAAATTATAAGGGTTCAATATTTCTGGAGTCTAGTACATTGAAGAAAAAGCAAGAAATGAAACTGGAGAGAAAATAAAGCCGGCTGGTCAATTGCTTGAAAGTTATAGCTACTCAGTCACGTTGGATTCTTTGCTACCCTATGGACTGTAGCCCACCAGGCTCTTCTGTCCATGGAATTCTCCAGGCAAGAATACTGGAGTGGGTTGCCATTTCCTACTCCAGGGGATAGTCCTAATCCAGGGATCAAACCTGAGTCTCCTGTGTTGCAGGTAAATTCTTTACATCTGAGCCACAGGGGAAGTCCAGTTAATTGCTCACTGGGATATAAATGAGGTGCAAACTTAAATTGTGAATAAGATTATTGTCATTAGTTGCTAAGTCATGTCTGACTCTTTGCAACTCCATGGACTGCAGCATGCCAAGATTCCCTGTCCTTCACTATCTCCTGGAGTTTGCTCTAATACAGTCCATAAAGTCAGTGAGGCTATTCAATCATCTCATCCTCTGTTGCCCTCTTCTACACTTGTTCTCAGTCTTTCCCAACATCAGAGTTGTTTCCAATGAGTTTTTCACATCAGGTGGCCAAAGTATAGCGGCTACAGCATCAGTCCTTCCAATGAATATTCAGAGTTGGAGAAGGGAATGACAAACCGCTTCAGTATTTTTGCCTTGAGAACCTCATGAAGAGTATGATAGTATGAATAAGATTGGCTGCTTTCTGAAATTTTAGTTTATTTCGCAGACTCTGTACTTTTGTTAAACCTGTGGCTTGAGGGTCTTGTAATTAAAATATTCTGATAGCATTCTATTAAAGATCACCTTTCCCTCTCATATCAGACATTATTTTCTTAGAAAAAATAGTTTACCTTTTTAAAAAGAGTTTATAAAGGCTAGAACTCTGTGCCTATTCCTTAAAGAAGGGAAATAAACACAAAATTTTTCAAGAAAGTTGACTACAAATATCATTTCAGTTTCTTTGAAACAAGTAAATTCTGGCCTTGTACTAGTATTTTTCATTCAAACTCTTCTGTTGAGCTTAATAATTTGAAATTTGATACAAAGCAATATTATAATCTTATCTGTAATACTTTAAGTTTAGATAATATAAGTAATTATTTGCTATTAGATTAAGAATTTTTATTCTATTTTAAACCTCTTAGAATTTGAATACCATCCTGTAATAATGGCATATCTGCATTTGCTTTGCTGTAATTTCTTACCTGAACAAAAATCACACACACACATATCTACATCTATACTTAAAAATGCATACATTGAGCCTTTTATCTCAGATTTTAAAATATCAGAGTGTATTGAATATACTTTAAGTTGCCACTCATACTACTTGATTTATAGATATTTGAAATTTACAGAAAGTAATTACTGAATAGAATTAGAAAATAGAAAATACCATTTATAATAATATACTGTATAGTAAAGTGTTTACTTTTGACTTACTTGAACATGATTATTATATTATTGCTTATTGTCAAGTGCAAACAGTCTTAAATGCCCCAAAAAGCTTTTCAGAAGTTTAGTATCATCATGTAGCAGACATAAGTAGGTTATACATTGAATGATGCTGAATATTTTTATCTAATAGACTTTTTAAGACATTTGAGAAGACGTGAGTGCCAAAATATCCCAATGTCAATTTAGATGATACATTACTGATAATGTTTAGAAAATGCTTTTCATAAGGTATCATAATTAATAAAATCAAGTAAGCCAATCTTATACTTGATTTATATCTCCTGAGACATTTACAATAAAATTTCTGCATGTACATATATATAATATGTATATGTAAAATGTGCATATACTAAAAATATGGGCATATACAAACATATACATATATTTTTGACAAAGGGCAAAATAGACATTACTGTTTTATAACCAGTTTTTTAAAAACTTTAATTGTGTATCATGAACATATTTTCATGACATTCAATATTAATCTATAACATCATTTTATTGACCAAAATGGATTCTATTCTATGGGGACAACTAATCCTTTTGCCAGTGTTCACACGGTAGCCAGGTAATGGTCAAACCTTGTTCTCTTTTCCCAACCTCCATTCCAAAATTAATACACGAACACATTTCTTTCCAACTGCCTACTAAATTTAATTCAGACTTGAGATTTTGCCATTAAAAAATAGAAAGGGTAGTTTATATTACCCTTGTCTTATTTATAACTCAATTTCCTGTATGCTTAGTATGTGCTACAACAAATACTTTTGTGTTCTTAATTTATTTTAATCCTCAAACCTGGAAAATTTATTCTGTGAAATAACCTGCCTGTAGTAGAACCTAGATTTTTTAAAATTGGAATTTTATATAAGTTATTAGAACCAGAGTACTTGATGCAGATCTTTGAGGCTGTATGTATGTATTTTGGAAAAAACTATTCCACATCCACATGCCTACAAATTTTGTACAAATTTTATACCCTCATTTCAGATCACAATATTCAATGCTTTCTCACTGTAAGGAATTGCTGGCAATTTCTTTACCTGTGGGGTTAACAGAGTATTCTCTACTCTTTCAAAATCCCTTTATTGTGATCCATAAAATTTGTGTTTAGATGCTAACTTTCTACTTTGCCTTGATTCCTGAATTCTTACACCTGGAAATAGGCAAAATGATCTTAACAGATATATCCTTTTATCTACAGGCTTGATCTCCATCCAATATATTCTGGAATGTTTTAGTTTAAGGTAAAACCCAGCATGTATGGTAAAGGTTGGCTTGGTCTAATTCTAAGATATAGAGGCAAAATTATGGTCCTCCAAATACTTTCTGAGACTGATATGAGAATGCATAAATAATAGTAAAGGCAAATTTAACTGCTGGTAATATAATTTACTTGTTCACATTATGGGTTGTTTTATTTCTTCTAACCTAAGTACATCCTGTCGTCATGAGTCTCCTGCCAATGCTTTCTTTGCTACAATTAGAGTTCTGTGTGATAGGGCAATGAGACAAGCATTTAAAACTCTCCCTTGAGGGGACGCATCATTTCTTATTTGGGATCTGAGTTGAAATCAGATTGCTTGTTTTGTTCTGCCATCCCATTTCTTGGCATTAAAACTTCCCTTTGGTGGCAATATATTTCAGGGATACAAGTTTTAACCACTTCCTGTCTAATTTAATGAAATGTATGTCACTAAAACTCCTGTTTTGCAGATAAATAAATTGGTATTTAAAACAATCAAAGAATATTCTTTCTAAGGCAAAATGGCAAGTAAACGATAGATTGTAACCTGGGAATCCTATTCTAAGTCCAGTTTTTGTTTTTTTTTTTCTGCTACAAAAAAAAAAGAAAAAATGATCCTGCCTACCATCCACTTTCCGTTATTGAGCACTGGGTACAAAACAGATCCTCCTCCTTACAGACTTAATGTCAACTGAATTTTAGGGATTAATGTTTCTCCTATTCAGAGGAAATTAAAGAGGCCCTTGGCTTCAGGCTCAGCTATTCTTTCTGATTTACTTTCAAATACAATCCTCACCATAGTGGTTAGATTAAGGATTTATTTCTTGAGACCAAATCCCTGAGCCTTATCCCAGTTATAGTAATAACACTAGTATATTTATATTTATTAATCACCTTTTGCATTTAATACACTGTACTAGGAAAAATATTGCACATCTCACTATAATACCTGAAAAGACATAAAGCAAAGGAAAAATAAAAATTGTTACTGATTTTAAATGTATAAACTGTCTTAGTACTCTCTAGGTCCCCAAAGTCCTTCCTTCTTTTAAAACTGCTTTGCATCTCTGCTCTTACCATTCATTCATTCATTCAGTGAGCCTTATTGAAGTGCTTGGAATTCTGGCACTGATGATCAGACCAAACTACAGAGGAAATGAAAAGGAGTCTCAGTACCTCTACCCTTCAAAAATCATATTCTCCCCATTCACTGAAAATGCTAGCCCTAAAAGTGGAGTTCCTCATTCTTGCCTACCTGCCTTATATTTACTGGTTATTTAGTTTTGCTTCTCTGGATGGACATATTAGTCAACTCTGAAACTGTGCTTCACTGCTAAATCTCTCTCCTTTTTTTTTTTTGAAAAGAGTCAGACTATCCTATTTAATTCTAACTATTATAAAATTGTTTTTTTGGTGTGTGTTCCATTACATGACCATTGTCAAACCAATTTACTAGTATCTTTAAGCCCAGTTCAAGTAGCAGAGGTCAAATACTTTTCACCATTTTAATATCAACCAATTGCTTTCCTCTTTAATAAAAGGAAAATGTCCAAAATTGTGCTAAGGTGTTTGTAGATCTTCCCCAAACCTATGATAGTTAAAACAATCAACCTCTCTTATATAAAATATCTTGAACCATGGAAACCATAAAGAGATTAAAGCCTTTAAATTAGGGCAGGCTACACAGGCTTTTATCTCTACAAGTCACATAATATTCCCTGAGATTCATTAAAAGGAGTCTTAGGGCTTTCTCTATCCATGATCTTCATGTATATAAGGAAAACAGAGAAAAACTCATATGCACAGTTAGTATATATCCATTGACCTCATTACTATTCCTGGATTTTCTACTGGCTCTCTGTGTCACATCTCTTAACCTCTGATGCCTCTTCTTCCATCTGTAAAATGAGGACAATAATAACTACCTCCTATAGGAAAAGCAGATTAGTGAGATGTCTAAGAAATATTTTAGCTATTTAGAAAATGTGTCAAGGAAAGTACATTTTGTAAAAGCAGTTTTTAAAAGTGGCATTTCCTATGGAAACATGGAAAGACTACTCTGTGAAATGTAAAGTTTTTGAGAAAATGCTTAAGATGAACCTACTGTTTAAGAGTATCTCAGTAAGTTTATATTTTATCTGAAATATGGTTAATGACATTGATAAGCTCAAAGTTTAAAAACAGTTTTTTTTTTAAATTTTATGTTATTTTTAAACTTTACATAATTGTATTAGTTTTGCCAAATATCAAAATGAATCCACCACAGGTATACATGTGTTCCCCATCCTGAACCCTCCTCCCTCCTCCCTCCCCATACCATCCCTCTGGGTCGTCCCAGTGCACTAGCCCCAAGCATCCAGTATCGTGCATCGAACCTGGACTGGCATCTCGTTTCTTATATGATATTTTACATGTTTCAATGTCATTCTCCCAAATCTTCCCACCCTCTCCATCTCCCACAGAGTCCATAAGACTGTTCTATACATCAGTGTCTCTTTTGCTGTCTCGTACTCTTTGAGTGATAACAAGATCATTGAAAAGTAGACAATTTTATCTGAATGAAGGCTTGATGCATGAATAAAGAAAGATGAAGCAGATTGAATAGTAGAGTCTAAGAGCTGGTAGAAGAGTGGGAATTGCTATCTAGAATAACTGTTCTGAATGATTCACCACATTGAGGATATGTTCTAAAAAAAGTTGGAGGGGGGATTATGTGGACATTGAAAATATCCTCTGTACTTAAAGAGCAAGCAGCTCTCCTGTGGGATCTACTGAGTCAGGTCAGATCAGATCAGTTACTCAGTCATGTCCGACTCTTTGCCACCCCATGTATTGCAGCATGCCAGGCCTCCCTGTCCATCACCAACTCCCGGAGTTCACTGAGACTCACGTCCATCAAGTCAGTGATGCCATCCAGCCATCTCATCCTCTCTCGTCCCCTTCTCCTCCTGCCCCCAATCCCTCCCAGCATCAGGGCCTTTTCCAGTGAGTCAACTCTTCGCATGAGGTGGCCAAAGTACTGGAGTTTCAGCTTTAGCATCATTTCTTCCAAAGAAATCCCAGGGTTGATCTCCTTGGGAATGGACTGGTTGGATCTCCTTGCAGTCCAAGGGACTCTCAAGAGTCTTCTCCAACACCACAGTTCAAAAGCATCAATTCTTCAGCACTCAGCCTTCTTCACAGTCCAACTCTCACATCCATACATGACCACAGGAAAAACCATAGCCTTGACTAGATGAACCTTTGTTGGCAAAATAATGTCCCTGCTTTACAATATGCTATCTAGGTTGGTCATAACTTTCCTTCCAAGGAGTAAGCGACTTTTAATTTCATGGCTGCAGTCACCATCTGCAGTGATTTTGGAGCCCCAAAAAATAAAGTCTGACACTGTTTCCACTGTTTCCCCATCTATTTCCCATGAAGTGGTGGGACCGGATGCCATGATCTTCATTTTCTGAATGTTGAGCTTTAAGCCAACTTTTTCACTCTCCACTTTCACTTTCATCAAGAGGCTTTTTAGTTCCTCTTCACTTTCTGCCATAAGGGTGGTATCATCTGAATATCTGAGGTTATTGATATTTCTCCTGGCAATCTTGATTCCAGCTTGTGTTTCTTCCAGTCCAGCGTTTCTCATGATGTACTCTGCATATAAATTAAATAAACAGGGTGACAATATACAGCCTTGACGTACTCCTTTTCCTATTTGGAACCAGTCTGTTGTTCCATGTCCAGTTCTAACTGTTGCTTCCTGACCTGCATACAAATTTCTCAAGAGGCAGATCAGGTGGCCTGGTATTCCCATCACTTTCAGAATTTTCCACAGTTTATTGTGATCCACACAGTCAAAGGCTTTGGCAAAGTCAATAAAGCAGAAATAGATGCTTTTCTGGAACTCTCTTGCTTTTTCCATGATCCAGCAGATGTTGGCATTTTGATCTCTTGTTCCTCTCCCTTTTCTAAAACCAGCTTGAACATCAGGAATTTCACAGTTCGCATATTGCTGAAGCCTGGCTTGGAGAATTTTGAGCATTACTTTACTAGCGTAGATATGAGTGCAATTGTGCAGTAGTTTGAGCATTCTTTGGTATTGCCTTTCTTTGGGATTGGAATGAAAACTGACCTTTTCCAGTCCTATGGCCACTGCTGAGTTTTCCAGATTTGCTGGCATATTGAGTGCAGCACTTTCACAGCATCATCTTTCAGGATTTGAAATAGCTCAACTGGAATTCTATCACCTCCACTAGCTTTGTTCGTAGTGATGCTTTCTAAGGTCCACTTGACTTCACATTCCAGGATGTCTGGCTCTAGGTCAGTGATCACACCATCGTGATTATCTGGGTCGTGAAGACCTTTTATGTACAGTTCTTCTGTGTATTCTTGCCACCTCTTCTTAATATCTTCTGCTTCTGTTAGGTCTATACCATTTCTGTCCTTTATCGAGCCCATCTTTGCATGAAATGTTCCTTTGGTACCTCTGATTTTCTTGAAGAGATCTCTAGTCTTTCCCATTCTGTTGTTTTCCTCTATTTCTTTGCATTGATCGCTGAAGAAGGCTTTCTTGTCTCTTCTAGCTATTCTTTGGAACTCTGCATTCAGATGTTTATATCTTTCCTTTTCTCCTTTGCTTTTCACTTCTCTTCTTTTCACAGCTATTTGTAAGACCTCCCCAGACAGCCATTTTGCTTTTTTCCATTTCTTTTCCATGGGGATGGTCTTGATCCCTGTCTCCTGTACAATGTCATGAACCTCATTCCATAGTTCATCAGGCACTCTATTTATCAGATGTAGGCCATTAAATCTATTTCTCATTTCCACTGTATAATCATAAGGGATTTGATTTAGATCATACCTGAATGGTCTAGTGGTTTTCCCTACTTTCTTCAAATTTAAGTCTGAATTTGGCAATAAGGAGTTCATGATCTGAGCCACAGTCAGCTCCTGGTCTTGTTTTTGCTGACTGTATAGAGCTTCTCCATCTTTGGCTGCAAAGAATATAATCAGTTTGATTTCGGTGTTGATCATCTGGTGATGTCCATGTATAGAGTCTTCTCTTGTGTTGTTGAAAGAGGGTGTTTGTTATGACCAGTGCATTTTCTTGGCAAAACTCTATTAGTCTTTGCCCTGCTTCATTCCATATTCCAAGGCCAAATTTGCCTGTTACCCCAGGTTTTTCTTGACTTCCTACTTTTGCATTCCAGTCCCTTATAATGAAAAGGACATCTTTTTTGGGTGTTAGTTCTAAAAGGTCTTGTAGGTCTTCATAGAACCATTCAACTTCAGCTTCTTCAGTGTTACTGGTTGGGGCATAGACTTGGATTACTGTGATATTGAATGGTTTGCCTTGGAAACGAACAGAGATCATTCTGTTGTTTTTGAGATTGCATCCAAGTACTGCATTTCAGACTCTTTTGTTGACCATGATGGCCACTCCATTTCTTCTGGGGGATTCCTGCCCGCAGTAGTAGATATAATGGTCATCTGAGTTAAATTCACCCATTCCAGTCCATTTCAGTTCACTGATTCCTAGAATGTCAACATTCACTGTTGCCATCTCTTGTTTGACCACTTCCAATTTGCCTTGATTCATGGACCTGACATTCCAGGTTCCTATGCAATATTGCTCTTTACAGCATCGGACCTTGCTTCTATCACCAGTCACATCCACAGCTGGGTATTGTTTTTGCTTTGGCTCTATCCCTTCATTCTTTCTGGAATTATTTCTCCACTGATCTCCAGTAGCATATTGGGCACCTACTGACCTGGGGAGTTCCTCTTTCACTATCCTATCATTTTGCCTTTTCATACTGTTCATGGGGTTCTCAAGGTAAGAATATTGAAGTGGTTTGCCATTTCCTTCTCCATTGGACCACATTCTGTCAGATCTCTCCACCATGACCCACCCATCTTGGGTTGCCCCACAGGCATGGCTTAGTTTCATTGAGTTAGACAAGGCTATCGTCCTAGTTGGAGAAGGCAATGGCACCCACTCCAGTACTCTTGCCTGGAGAATCCCATGGATGGGGGAGCCTGGTGGGCTACAGTCCATTGGGTTGCTAAGAGTCGGACACGACTGAGCGACTTCACTTTCACTTTCATGCATTGGAGAAGGAAATGGCAACCCACTCCAGTATTCTTGCCTGGAGAATCCCAGGGACAGAGGAGCCTGTTGGGCTGCCATCTATGGGGTCGCACAGAGTCGGACACGACTGATGCGACTTAGCAGCAGCAGCAGCAGTGGTCCTAGTGTGATTAGATTGACTAGTTTTCTGTGAATATGGTTTCAGTGTGTCTGCCCTCTGATGCCCTCTTGCAACACCTACCATCTTACTTGGGTTTCTCTTACCTTGGGCGTGGGGTGTCTCTTCACGGCTGCTCCAGCAAAGCACAGTCATTGCTCCTTACCTTGGACGAGGGGTATCTCCTCACCGCCACCCTTCCTGACCTTCAACATGGGATAGCTCCTCTAGGCCCTCCTGCGCCCTCGCAGCCACGGCTTCTTGGATGTGGGGTTGGTCCTCCCGGCCACTGCCCCTGGCCTCAGGCGTGGGGTTGCTCCTCCCGTCTGCCACCCCTGATCTCGGGCTTAGGGGCGTGGGGTAGCTCCTCCTGGCTGCTGACCCTGATCTCGGACGCGGGGTAACTCCTCGTTGCCACCCCTGACCTCGGATGCTGGGTATCTCCTCTCGGCAGCCCCCTCTGACCTCGGAAGCGGGGTAGCTCCTCTTGGCCGTTCCTGCGCCATTGCAGTCTGGCACTCTCGGCCGCTACCCCTGACCTCGGATGTGGGGTAACTCTTGGCCGCGGCCCTTCGGGTATGGGGTCCTCCGGGCTTCTGCCCCTGACCTCGGACGTGGGGTAGCTCCTCGGCCGCGCTTAGTGCACCGGTCGCAGTGGCCTGCGCTTAGCGCGCCGGTGGCAGCCGCGGATCTACTGAGTAGGGAAAGGCTACTTCATACTACAAAGAGGATTGCCAACCATTCATTACAATACAAATACTGAGAAACTATAGCTTAACAGAGACTCCGTTCACTAAGGTCTCTAAGAAGGCAGTCAAACCTCAGCAGTGATTGCAGAATCTGCAACATTTGAGGTGAAGATGCCCTGCAGAAAGAGTTGAGGTCCTGAAAGTTCAAAGACCTAAAATGTATTTTAATTTTGGCCTTTAATTTGCAAATATCTGCTGATGAATTTCTGGGATGTTTACGGTTTATTTTAAACTATAGAATTATTAGTGGAAGATTGTTGTAATATTGAGGGGGAGAGTTCTACCATTCATATAAGTAACCTCAGTCCATAATTGACATAATAAAAGAAATGACCAAATAAAACCTATAATATAGTTAACAGACAGAACTACAAATTTAGTATTTACTTTGAAAACACTTATGTAACCTTATTTAGATATTGATATAAGTTTGTGGGAACCTTCAGTTTATAGTTTTATACCAGTTGAAAGCAAATAATGATAAGGCCATATGATTATTACTATATTAAATATATGTAATCAGTGTTATGGGAGAGAAAAAAGTTTGTCAAGAGACTTCAGAAAGTATGCAAAACCTTCGACTCCTGCAAAATTTGGTGTTTTTAGGTGGTAAGAGACCACAGGGATGAGATTAAAGACACAGAATGAAATTACATCTTGATGAACCTTGTATGTTTTCCCTGTTTGGTAATTGGGAGCCATGAAATGGTAGATTTGCATTTTTAGAGTGATCCTAAATTAAGAGTTAAGACAAGAAATCTGTATTGTTTTGGTATTGCTGCTGTAATATATTACTAGTAACACATATACTGTAATAAAGTATCAAATTTAGTGTCTTTTTTTTTTTTTACTTTTATTTATTTATTTTTGGCTGAGCTGGGTCTTTGCTGCTGCTCCTGCTTTTCTCTATTTGCAGAGAGCAGGGGCTACTCTCTAGTTGCGATGCTTCTCATTGCAGTGGCTTCTCTCTCCCCTTTTTTTTTTTTTTTTTTTTGCAGAGCATGGGTTCCATGGCACATGCTCAATAGCTGTGGCACATGGTCTCAGTAGTTGATGCTCCTGGACTGCAGAGCACAGGCTCAGTAGGGGTTGCATGTAGGCTTAGTTTTTCCTGGGCCTGTGGGTTTTTCCCAGACCAGAGATTAAACCTGTGTCTCCTGCATGGGTAGGCAGAGTCTTTATCACTGAGCTACCAGGGAAGCCCTCCTATTTAGTGTTAAAACAACATAAATGTTTTATACTACAGTTCTGGGTGTCAGAAGTCCAATACCAGTTTCACTGGGCCAAAATCAAGGTGTTGACACCTTCTGGGGTGTTTGTAAGGATGCTTCATTTCCTTGCATTTTAAAGATTTTAGTGGCTGCCTGTATTGCTTGGTTTGTGTTCTCTTCCTCTGTCTTCAAAGTGCATCACTCTAATCTGCTCATATCACATTCTCCAGCTCTATGTTAAATCCTCCACTGCCATTTTCTTATAGGGACACTTTACATGTAGGGTATTCCCAGATATTCTAAGCATTTTCCCATCTCAAAATTCTTAAACTAATCATGTTTGCAAAATCCATTTTACCATGTAAGGTAACACAGGTTTCAGGGACTAGGATCTAGATATCTTTGGGGGCCATTGTTCAGCCTACCCCAGAGCTTATGTTCAATTATAAGGAGCACTCTTCACATATCCCTTCACAAAATTCTTCACATGTGCACAAACAAATGTGTGTACATACACACACGTGCATGCATACATATCAAAATGCATGCAACAAAAAATGCACCAGAACAGGTACTTGCACTAAGTCAATGGCCATAGTAGATTTTATGAGTGAGCGGTTGTACAGAATATGGAAAATTAGAATTGAGATTTAGATGTATGGCTTGTATATTAAAATGTGTGATAGTACTATTAATCAAAATCAGGAATTGTACTCAAATGGAACTATATATATTCAGACAAATTAAAAAATAACCCTAAAGTACAGCTAGGCATTCAGTCAAATTCTCTGTATATTGGTCCTGGGATCATTTCTTTTAAAACCACTTCCCCAACAAATGTATGTATTGAACAATCACTCCCTCCATGGCAGTTCGATTTCATACAAGTAATGATGGAGGAAGTATTTCTAACTGCTCTGTCTCCATGGAATACAGTTCTATGTTCTGAAAAGGGTAGTGATTAATTTCAGATCAATGTATTTCAACTATGTGAATGTACTCAATGCTGTTACAAAGTCTGAACCATAAAATACATAGATTGCGGATTTTTATGGTTATATTTAAATTATGATTACTATTTTAAATTTTCATGTGCTATGTCTTTATATTTTATAAAAGGCAAGTCCTAGAGATGAACTGCTATTTTATAAAAAAATACCTCATCATTTCACAGCAGAAAACCACTCATATAAAATTTAATGTAAATTTTCCTCCAACTCAGTCCTCTACAAATATCAATTTTTTTGTATATTTGTCTGGTACAAATATTAGTTATAGCTCAACTTTTTAAATAACAAGATACTAGAGTTTTGAGGTTTTGAAAAGTAATCTTTTCGAAGAAGACAATTTAAGATACAGCATAAGTTTTACTGGTAAAAAGAGAAACCAAATATTTCTTGTTTATTATATGTAGTTTAATATGAATTATTTATAGGTACTTGTCTCTTGTAATATTATAATCTGAAAGATTCATTTGGATTTTCTTGTAATCTTGTCTTAGAATTTTTATAGAGGATTATTTTCTAGGAAAGAAAATAGTCATAATTTCAATATACAAAAAAAAAAATCCAGATGGGAAATATAGAAATAAAAAGGTCCATGTTTTCCTTTCTCCATAAAAATCTTCCTAATTTCTTACTTGTTTGATATTTCTGAACTAAGGGTTCAAGAGTTCTATGTAACTAACTTTAATCATATTTTATACACTCCAAATTAAGGCATGTGTCTCAAACCACTATTGACAATAAAGAAGAACTTTTGAAATTAGTAGATATTGGGGATGAAAACAACTTCTTTTCTGACAGAAATTTTTTAAGCCTGCAATTTGACCTCCTTAATAGTCTTAAAATATATTATCATATGGAATTCATTAGCTTTGAGTTCGACTCTTTTAGATACTTCATGTAAGTTGAATCATGCAGTATTTATTCTTGTCTCTGTCTTATTCTAGTTAAGATGGATAAACTTCCAGAACATTATGATATCAGATGCATCATGATATCCTTTATTTAAGCTGAATAATATGCTCTGGTATTCAGTTCACTCAGTCGTGTCTGACTCTTTGCGACCCCATGGACAGCAGCACACCAGACCTCCCTGTCCATTATTAACTCCCAGAGTTTACTCAAACTCATGTCCTTTGAGTTGGTGATGCCATCCAACCATCTCATCCTCTGTCATCCCCTTCTCCTCTCCCTTCAATCTTTCCTAGCATCAGGGTCTTTTCAAATGAATCAGTTCTTCACATCAGGTGGCCAAAGTGTTGAAATTTCAGCTTCAGAATCAGTCTTTCCAATGAACATTCAGGACTGATTTCCTTTAGGATGGACTGGTTGGATCTCCCTGCTGTCCAAGGGACTCTCAATAATCTTGTCCAACACCACAGTTCAAAAGCATCAATTGTTCAGTGCTCAGCTTTCTTTATAGTCCAACTCTTATATCCATACATGACTATGGGAAAAAAACATAGCTTTGACTAGATACACCATTTTCAGCAAAGTAATGTCTCTGCTTTTTAATAAGCTGTCTAGGTTGGTCTTAACTTTTCTTCTAAGGAGCAAGTATCTTTTAATTTCATGGCTGTAGTTGCCATCTGCAGTGAGTGACTTTGGATGCTCTTGTATACATATACCATATTTTCTTTATTCATTCACATATCCATTGACATCCATTCTACATTTTTACTATATTGAAAAATGCTGCATGAACATGGGAATAAAAATAATTTTTTCAAGATCTAGATTTCAGTTCTTTTGGATAAATACTCAGAAGTGGAATTGCTGAGTTACATAGATTATGATTATTTTGAGGGAAATCTTTATAGTGTTTTTTATAGCAGCTACCCCATTTTGCATTCCCACCAACCATACATATAATTCCAAAATTCCCACAAGCTTGACAACACTTGTTACCTTTTGTGTGGTTATGTTTTTAAAAACAGTAGTCATCCTAACCAGTATAAGATGATATCTCATTGTGGTTGGTTTTGATTTGCAGTTCCCTGATAATTAGTGATGTTGAACATATGTTCCTATGTATTTTGGCTATTTGCCTCTATTCTTTGGAAAAGTGTCTATTAAAGTCCTATGCCCCATTTTAATTAGAATATTTCTTTTTATGTATTGACTTGTAGAGGTCACTTGCTTATTTTAGACATTAACTATCAGAAATATGGTTGGTAGGTATTTTCTCATACTCCATAGATTGCTTTTGTACTCAATTGTTTCTGTTTTGTGCAGGAGATTTTTAGTTTGATGTAGCCCCACTTGTCCAGTTTTGCAGCTTTTGCCCATGATTTTGGTTTCATTTCCAAGAAATCGTAGCCAAGACAAATGGCATGAAGATTTTCTTCTATGATTTCTTCTAGTGTTTTACAGTTTGAGGTATTATATTTAATTCTTCAATCCATTTTGAGTTTATTTTTTTGTATAGCCTAAGTGATGAATCTTTTTTTTGCACATAGATATCCAGTTTTCTCAACAACATTTGTTAAACAGACTCTGTAGCTATCATTTTTACTCTTGGAACCCTTGTGGAAGATCCCGTGGGTTTATTTCTGTGTTCCCTATTGTGTTCCATTTGTCTCTGTCTATCTTTATACCATTACCATACTGTTTTAATTACTCTAACTTTGTAACATATTTTGATGTCAGGAAGTGTTACACCTTCAGCTTTGTTTTTCTTTTCCAAAATTGTTTTGTCTAATGTGGCCTTTTGTGATTTATATATACTTTATTTTTTTTTCTATTTCAGAAAAAATACCATTAAGTTATAGAGCAGGATTTTATTGAATTTGTAGATTGACTTGGTTGGTATGGACATTTTAACACTATTAAGTTTTCCAATCTATGAATGTAGAATGTCTTCATTTCTTTGAGTCTGTAATTTCTTTTGTCAGTGTGCGTGTGTGCGTGTGTGTGTGTGTGTGTGTGTGTTTTTCCAGAGTACAAGTTCACCTTCTCAGTTAAGTTTGTTTCCAAGCATTGTATAGTTACTGATGATATTGAAATTGGGATTATTTTCTTAGCTTCCTTTCCAGATGGTCAACTGTTACTATATAGAAAGATGATTTTTATAAATTGATTTTGAATCCTACAACTTTAATGAGCTTATTAGTTCTAAATTTTTCTTGCAAAATGTTTAGGATTTTTTACGTATTAGTTCATGTCATCTTCAAATAGTGATAATTTTACTTCTCTCTTTCTGATTTGAATGCCATTCAGTATATCGTCTTGCCTAATTTCTCTGACTAAAATTTCCGGCATGATATTGAATGAAAGTGTCAAGAATGGGTATCCTTGCCTAGTTTCTGATCTTTTAGTTTTTAATCATTGAAGATGATATTAGCTGTGGCCTAGTTATATATGGCTTTATATTCCTAGTGTGTTTGAGTTCTGTCACAAAAGCCTGAGTTGTATCAAATGTTTTTTCTGTAACTGTTGAGATGATCATGTGATTTTTATCCTCTGTTTTGTAAATGTGATATAACAAAGTAATTGAATTTTCATATACCATACTATACATGAATCCCAGAGGTAAATCCCCACTTGGTCATGGTGTGTGATCCTTTGTGTGTGCTATCCTTTTTGTGTGCTATTTAATATACTTTGGTTGAGGATTTTTGCAGCTATGTTTATCAGGGATATTGGCCTATAGTTTTTTATTGGTAATATCTTTGTCTTTTGAGGAAGTTGATCCACTTTTATATAAAGGAATTATTGATAGAGAAGATTTTACTATTGCCAGATTGTTAATTCTCTTCTATCTTGTAGTTCTTTTCTCTTTATATTCTCCTTTGTATTTTATTGCTTATATATATATATATGCTTTTATTCTTTCCTATTATTCTTTTGTGTATTTTTACATGTAATTTCTCTTAAGTTATTATAGGGCTTGCTAGAATCACTTTCATGCATTGGAGAAGAAAAAGGCAACCCACTCCAGTGTTCTTGCCTGGAGAATCCCAGGGATCAGGGAGCCTGGTGGGCTGCCGTTTATGGGGTCACACAGAGTCGGACACGACTGAAGAGACTTAGCAGCAGCAGCAGAATGTAGTTATCATAGTGTGTTTTAAACTGTAACAACTTATATCAGTAGCATATAAGAAGTCCATACTGTTACTTATCCCCCTTCATGTCTTTGATATTATAATTTATATATATATATAATATATATATATATATATATATATATTTAACATGTATTATTACCATACTTCTATAATTTTAATTTTTTGTCTTTTAACTTTTATACTAGAATTGAGTGATTTTCCCTCCACCATTTCAGTATTTACAATACAGTCATCACTCAGTATCTATAGGTGATTGATTCTAAGACCTGTGACAAATACCCAAATCTGTGGATGCTTGAGTCCCATAGTTGGCCCTCCATATCTGCAGTTCCACAGCCACAGATTCAACTAACAATGGATTAAGTAGTACTATATGTATTTACTGGAAAAAAAAAAATTCATGTATAAGTGAATCGGTGTGATTCAAACCCATGCTCTTCAAGGGTCAATAATATTTTGTATTTATTTATGTATTAACTTTATCTGCAAATTTTATACGTTCATATGCTTTTCTATTGCTGTTTTGCCTCTTTTTACTTAAATTTGAAGAACTTCCTTTAGTGCTTATCATAAATCCAGTCTAGCATCAGCATACTCCCTCAGCTTTTGTTCATCTAAGGAAATATTTTGTTGCTATTGTTTTAGTCACGTAGTCACACCCAACTCTTTGTGACCCCACGGACTGTGAGCCCTGCAGGCTCCTTATCCTTGGGATTTCTCGGGCAATAATACTGGATTGGGTTGCCAGTTCCTTCTCCAGGGATCAAACCCATAGCTTTAGCAGGGAGCCACCAGGGAAACCCAACAAAGTCTTTATCTCTCCTTTTTTTTTTTTTTTTTTAATAACAGGTTTGTCCGGTATTCTTGGTTGGTAGGTTTTATTTTTCCTTTTGGTACTTTGAATACATCAGCCTGCAAGGTTTCTGCTGAAAATTGCTGATAGTCTTACTGGGAGTTTCCTCATACATAACAATTCACTTTTCTCTTGTTTCTTATAGAACTACTTTTGCCTTTGTCTTTTGACAATTTAATTATAACATACCTTGATATGGATTTCTTTGGATTCATTTTGTTTGAAATCTGTTTGGCTTTCTGGATGTAAAATGTTCATTTTCCTCTTCATATTTAGGAAATTTGAGACATTATTATTTTAAATAATATTTCTGCCTCTTCCTCTTCTCCTTTTGGGATTAATTATGCATACTTTGTTTACTTACTGGTATCTCATAAGTCCCTTAAGCTTTATTCACTCTTTAATTCTCTTATCTTTTTGTTCCTCTGACTGACTAATTTCCATTAATTGGTATTCAAGTTCACTGATCCTTGTTTTTGCTTGATCTAGTCCGTTGTTTAACCTCTATAATGAATTTTTTATTTCATTGTTGTATTACTTAGTTTTAGGATTTCTGTTTGGTACTTTTATTTATTTTTTTTTTTCAGCAACTTGCTCAACCTTTTTAATATTTAATCACAAAATCAAGAAATGCACATATAATTCTTTACACTTATTTTACAGAGTCAAATATAAGTTTCTTACAGGCATAAATTCTGAAAATGCAAAAGGATTATTCAGCATAAATACAATGAAGACAAAGTAAGGATCAGATTGATATTACCATTTGGACCACAGTAATTTACACAGAGTAAAATGTACATTCGTTTTAGGTTTTCCAGAGTTCATTTTGGTTTGGCTTGTTTCTGCAATAAGGATCCAGCACTGAGGTCTGCGCCTTGAAGAAAGTAACCCGACCCCTGTGGTAACTTGTATATGCAGGAGTATGTCTCTCCTAGCACAAGTGGCACCTGAAGTGGTTAGCCCCACTTAGCTTCTGTCCTCCTAACTTGAACCAAACCAAACCAAATAAATGGGGTCAGCTACAAACAATATAGTTAGAAATATTAACCCTGCTGAACAGAAACAACATTGCATCTTCAGAAAATCCAAATACCTTTTCTTCATATTCAGATTAAATTAAACACCCAAGTAGAACAAGTAATTCACATTCTTATTGGGTTAAATTAAGTTCGATTTCAGGTTCCTTTAAATATTTGTCTATTTCCTCCCTCAGAATCAGCAGAATTAGACAATTTAGTCTACTTAAATACTAGTGAGGTGAAAATTCAAGCTACAAGTCAGAAAATGTCAGGGAAATGTCATACATGATTGCATTCCAAAACCAGATACTAACCAGAACAATCACTGAAGTCTAAATAGAAAAAACACCTATAGAGGCATAAGTTCTTCTAATGTATTTACACAATCAGTTTCATGTACAATTTTTGACCTGATTTATATATTACAGTTTTGCCTTTTTTCCCTAGAAGTGAAAAAAATTAATGTCACATTTTCCATATATAAAATAGTATTCATTTAAAAATCCATACAAATGATATTTATAATTTATATTTATAAATGATATTTATAATTCATATTTATAATTCAGGTCTGCGCGGCGCCGCGCCTCGCCGGCTCCTCAGCTTCCAGCCAAGATGGCGGAGATCGGCGAAGGTCCGGGCACCGTCCCAGAGCACGAGCGGATCTTGCAGGAGATCCAGGGCACAGACACCGCCTGCGTGGGGCCCACCCTCCGGTCTGTGTATGATGACCAACCAAATGCACACAAGAAGTTTATGGAAAAGTTAGATGCTTGTATCCGTAATCATGACAAGGAAATTGAAAAGATGTGTAATTTTCATCATCAGGGTTTTGTAGATGCTATAACAGAACTCCTTAAAGTAAGGACTGATGCAGAGAAACTTAAGGTGCAAGTTACTGATACCAACCGAAGATTTCAAGATGCTGGAAAGGAGGTGATAGTCCAAACAGAAGATATTATTCGATGTAGAATTCAGCAGAGGAATATTACAACTGTAGTAGAAAAATTACAGTTATGCCTTCCAGTGCTGGAAATGTACAGTAAGCTAAAAGAACAGATGAGTACAAAAAGATACTATTCAGCTCTAAAGACTATGGAACAATTAGAGAATGTGTATTTTCCCCGGGTTAGTCAGTACCGGTTTTGTCAGCTAATGATAGAAAATCTTCCTAAGCTCCGTGAAGATATTAAAGAAATCTCCATGTCTGACCTCAAAGACTTTTTGGAAAGCATTCGAAAACATTCTGACAAAATAGGTGAAACAGCAATGAAACAGGCACAGCAGCAGAAAATCTTCACTGTTACTCTGCAGAAGCAAAATAATGTAAAATTTGGGAAGACTATGTATATAAACGATAGAATTCCAGAAGAAAGGAATGAAATTGTATTGAAACATGCATTTGAGGAAGAGGATGAGAATGAAGAGGAGGTCTTAACTGTACAAGATCTTGTTGATTTTTCCCCTGTTTACCAATGTTTGCATATTTATTCTGTTCTGGGTGATGAGGAAACATTTGAAAATTATTACCGAAAACAAAGAAAGAAACAGGCAAGACTGGTATTGCAACCCCAGTCAAATATGCATGAAACAGTTGATGGCTATAGAAGATATTTCACTCAAATTGTAGGGTTCTTTGTGGTGGAAGATCACATTTTACATGTGACCCAAGGATTAGTAACCAGGGCATACACTGATGAACTTTGGAACATGGCCCTCTCAAAGATAATTGCTGTCCTTAGAGCTCATTCATCTTATTGCACCGATCCTGATCTTGTTCTGGAGCTGAAGAATCTCATTGTAATATTTGCAGATACTCTACAGGGTTATGGTTTTCCAGTGAATCGACTTTTTGACCTTTTATTTGAAATAAGAGATCAATACAATGAAACATTGCTTAAGAAATGGGCTGGAGTTTTCAGGGACATTTTTGAAGAAGATAATTATAGCCCCATCCCTATTGTTAGTGAAGAAGAATATAGAGCAATCATAAGTAAATTTCCCTTTCAAGATCCAGACCTTGAAAAGCAACCTTTCCCAAAGAAATTGCCCATGTCTCAGTCAGTGCCTCATATTTATATTCAAGTTAAAGAATTTATTTATGCCAGCCTTAAATTTTCAGAGTCACTACACCGGAGCTCAACAGAAATAGATGATATGCTTAGAAAATCTACAAATCTGCTGCTGACCAGAACTTTGAGTAGCTGTTTACTGAATCTTATTAAAAAACCTCATATAGGTTTGACAGAGCTAGTGCAAATCATCATAAATACCACACACCTAGAACAAGCCTGCAAATACCTTGAGGACTTTATAACTAACATTACAAATATTTCTCAAGAAACTGTCCATACCACAAGACTTTATGGACTTTCTACTTTTAAGGATGCCCGACATGCAGCAGAGGGAGAAATATATACCAAGCTTAATCAAAAAATTGATGAATTTGTTCAGCTTGCTGATTATGACTGGACAATGTCTGAGCCAGATGGAAGAGCTAGTGGTTATTTAATGGATCTTATTAATTTTTTGAGAAGCATCTTTCAAGTGTTTACTCATTTGCCTGGGAAAGTTGCCCAGACTGCTTGCATGTCAGCCTGCCAGCATCTGTCAACATCCTTAATGCAGATGCTGCTGGACAGTGAGTTAAAACAGATAAGCATGGGAGCCGTTCAGCAGTTTAACCTAGATGTCATACAGTGTGAATTGTTTGCCAGCTCTGAGCCGGTGCCAGGATTCCAAGGGGATACCCTACAACTTGCATTTATTGACCTCAGACAACTCCTCGACCTGTTTATGGTTTGGGATTGGTCTACTTATCTAGCTGATTATGGTCAGCCAGCGTCTAAGTACCTTCGGGTGAATCCAAACACAGCCCTTACTCTTTTGGAGAAGATGAAGGATACTAGCAAAAAGAACAATATATTTGCTCAATTCAGGAAGAATTATCGAGACAAACAGAAGTTGATAGAGACAGTTGTGAAACAGCTGAGAAGTTTGGTGAATGGTATGTCCCAACACACATAGCCTTCACATCGCTTGTACTCAGTGACACCAAGTCTGTGACTCAACATTGATCTCTAACGGGCACTGGTCATGATACAGAAAATTGTTTGCAGAATTAAAAAATACAATAGGGAAAAGACACTGATGAGAGCTTAGAAACAAGAATTATAAATATCATTTGTATGGATTTTTAAATGAATACTATTTTATATATGGTACTTTTAAATATTTTATTTTTGTTGAAATTCTTACTTTGTTCGTGCATTGTTCTCCTGAATTCATTGAGCATTTTGTCAGTTATTTTTCTTTGTCAGGTAAATCATTTATTTATGTTTTATTAGTGTTTGTTTCCAGAAAAATATCTTATTTCTCTGCTTGGTGCATATTTTCCTGTGTCTTCCTTTTTATTGACTCTGTGGCTTTTCTCCCAGTCTTCACAAATGGGCCTTGTACAGAAGACCCTCCCTCAATCGGCCTATTTAGAGCTTCTGGGGCTTCTTCTGGAGAAGGCAATGGCATCCCACTCCAGTACTCTTGCCTGGAAAATCCCATGGACGGAGGAGCCTGGTGGGCTGCAGTCCGTGGGGTCACTAAGAGTCGGACACGACTGAGTGACTTCACTTTCACTTTTCACTTTCATGCATTGGAGAAGGAAATGGCAACCCACTCCAGTGTTCTTACCTGGAAAATCCCAGGGACGGTGGAGCCTGGTGGGCTGCCATCTATGGGGTAGCACAGAGTCGGACACGACTGAAGCGACTTAGCAGTAGCAGGGGCTTCTTCAAACTTTGTGCCAGTCCAAACAACTGCATTTATTCTTAGCAACCACCAGGTGTCTAGATTACACCAAGTTCCAGCACTTGGAGTCAGGCAAGATAGAAGTCAGCTCCTTGGGCAGCCCCTAGAGATGCAGGAATATTAGGTTTATAGTCCAATTCTTCCCCTGAAATAAGGAAGAGGTGATCTGACGTTTTTTCATTCACTGACTCTGCAGTGAATAGGGGAAGGGGCTATGGTGACAGCTTGCAAGCTAGATCAAATTACCATCTATGTTCTCTGTCATCCCCGGGCATCTAGACTATATTAGGGCCTATTAGCACAATAAAAGAGGAAATACAGAAGCAACTCCCCTGTACAGCCTAGAAAGTTGGAATTTTGGGCCTGTAGCTCAAATCTTTCCATCTCCAGGGAGAAGCTGGAAGACAGATATTTCCTCCCATTGTATGACATTGTGCTCTGGTGGCAGGGATGATGAAGAAAGGGTGTTTTGAATTTTCCTACTAACTCTGACTTGACTGGCTTCGTTTTGTCTAGGATATAGAAATCTCTCAACTAGTTTCTAAATTTCTCACAAAGGAAACTTGTCCGTGTACTGTTAAATTGGTGTGTCTGTGGAGAGAAAGAGGGTCCAGGGATTATTATTTGGAAAAAGTGACCTCAACAATATGGCCAAACTGCAACCTTTGAGCAGATATGCTCAACTATTAAAAGTAATAGTAAATTGTGCAGATTAGGGGTCAGTTCCTATATTTGCATAATCTCCCACAAATAAGACTTTAATGGAACATAAATCACACTCATCTCTTTGCTTACATATGAGCAAAAAAAGGTGGTAATAAAACTGCAGTGTGAAAAAAACTGCTGTGTGATGATACACATTGCAATGTGTAATACACACTGTATTAATACATGATATGTATTAATATAGTGTGTAATATACACTGTTTTACACACTATGTGATAATACACATTGAAGTGTGATAATACACACTGCAGTAATAAAACTGCAATGTGAATAATGCATACAGATAGGGTTTTCCAGGTGGCACCAGTGGTAAAGAACCTGCCTGCCAATGTGAGAGAAGTTAAGAGATGCAGTTTCAATCCCTGGGTCGGGAAGATCCCCTGGAGGAGGGCATGGCAATCCACTCCAGTATTCTTGCCTGGAGAACCCCATGGACTGAGAAACCTGGCGGGCTATGGTCCATAGGGTTGCAAAGAGTCGGATACGACTGAAGCGACTGAGGAGTAGGAGAGTAAAATGCATGAATTTTAGACTAACTTCTTTTGGAAGTTCAGAAATATTGCTGTATTTTCTCCAGACTTACATTAGAAGTAAGGATCAGCTAAATAAAATAATGTGAATGGTAAGCATCAATAAATAATTATTAATAAGTTTAGTACTGGTTAAATTTTTTCAAATCCTATTCCTCAGTAAGAAATTATGAGCACTATAAAGATATGATTTTTCTTTATATCCATTATTCTCAGATCTAGAATACCCTTACAACTTGTGGGTAGTCAGTGGTTGATTTATTCATTCATTGTATGAATGGTCAAAGGTGCAAATAAAATCAACTGTCAATGTCCTGTCTATAATTTCAGTAACAAAGAAATAACTATTGTGTCATTTCAGTCATTACATGAGCATTCTACTTACACTTTTGATTTTAGCCAAAGATATGTTAGCTTCAAAACATTTGACAATAGCTTGTGAATAAAATACAAAATTAGATAATCAAGTGATATCTGAAGTTGAGCTTATAAAATTTTTATTCTAAGGTCTTTTGAATAAAAATTGAAACAGAAACCAGATATGATGAATAACAAAAAATCACTTCACCATTTTTAATAAAAACAGTCTGTATTTATCCTATTCAGGAAAAAAATAAATTAGATTTGAAAATGAAGTTAAATGAGAAAAGCAGTTTCTCATTAAGTTAAATTTAAATTTAACATAATAATACAGTATTTTGTAACATGGGCATGGAAATTTCTGTAATGAAATCCTATTATGCACATAATTCTGAAGAAACAAAATACTGAAAAACCCCTGCCTGCAAAAAAGCACCATGTAGAATCGCATGCAATAAATCTACCCATCAGTGTTCTTTATAGGATAGGAAGTCCTTATTTTCCTGAGAAAAAAATAGAAATTACTGTCTTTTGTACCATTTTCCTTGCCACAGGAGAAAAAATAACACAAAAGACATCTACTGCTGTATAATATTCTCTTGACATATTTCCACTTTCTTTAAATATTAAGGTAAAAATATGAAAATATTTCTAAACTTTTAACATCATGCAAGAACACAGAGTATAAGTTTTAAGTATATCCAGTTCAGTCGCTCAGTCATGTACGACTCTTTGCGACCCCATGAATTGCAGCATGCCAGGCCTCCCTGTCCATCACCAACTCCTGGAGTTCACTCAGACCCACGTCCATCGAGTCAGTGATGCCATGCAGCCATCTCATCCTCTGTCGTCCCCTTTTCCTCCATCCCCAATCCCTCCCAGCATCAGAGTCTTTTCCAGTGAGTCAACTCTTTGCATGAGGTGGCCAAAGTACCAGAGTTTCAACTTCAGCATCATTCCCTCCAAAGAAATCCCAGGGCTGATCTCCTTCAGAATGGACTGGTTGGATCTCCTTGCAGTCCAAGGGACTCTCAAGAGTCTTCTCCAACACCATAGTTCAAAAGCATCAATTCTTCGGCACTCAGCTTTCTTCACAGTCTAACTTTCACATCCATACATGACCACTGGAAAAACCATAGCCTTGACTAGACGGACCTTTGTTGGCAAAGTAATGTCTCTGTTTTTCAATATGCTATCTAGGTTGGTATATTAATGGAGTCAATTAAAGTGGCTTTTTGATCACATATCTAAGCTGAAAATAAAATGTGTGCAAAGTTATGTTTTAAAATGAGTGGGAACATTTACCATCTGGTAAAATTAAAATTCAGTTTATATTGCATACTTTGGTTGTGTGTAAATAACAAGCCCGTCCTTAGAAATAGGGTCCGAAGAAAGCTAAAGAAATCTGGTAACTAGTCTTGAATATTCAAATATGATTTAACCAGATTTGTTAAATCACTGATTTTAATAAAAGCAGTATTTCCCTGAAATCATTTAATTAGATATCAGAATAAATGGTTACTTCATATGTTTTTAGTTAAAGGGTTCAATTTCCCTGTGAAGAGATTGAGCAAGTTATAAATAGTAAACATATAAAAACAAAAGGTATTACTTTTATCGTCTCTGCTTTTCATAGAGCCACTTGCATTAGACCAGTGCTCTTACTGAGAACAATTAGAAAAGCTTGATAAAATACAAAAAAGTTATGCTTCAGGGCACCGAAGATCTGCCAAGTTGGGCTGAGCTTCATGGACAAACCTCATGGAGAGAAGGGAACTTATGAAAACTGAGCCGATATTTTGAATTGTCACTTTCCTGTCTGTGACGTTTCATGGGGCAAGTACCTGCAGATCATTGGAAGTGGGCTGGAGGATGACTTATGGAAGACAGAAAGGAACAGCACTTTTAACAATCTCCTGAGGCTAGAGAAACAAAAATTGAAGTTGGTGACTGGCAGTGCTGCCAGGATCTTGAGAATCCATGATCCCAGAGAGAAGGGAGGTGTTGAGAAATGATCATGAAACCCAGTTTCCTTCAAAGCATTTGCTGAATCCATAAGCAGCATAGGATATCAGTGTAAGAAGCCAAGTAAAGAGGGGCTGAAGAGGAGAGTAGAATTGTATACAGTGTTCATTACTGTGGAGACAAAAACTTGAGGGTAGGGAATCAAAATTTGAGAGGTCCTATGATACACTCCAGGCTTTAGGTTTGTTTCCCTGGAGGGATGGGAGCAAACCAAAGAAAGATAGAGACTTAAGACTGAAAAAACTATCAGATAGCTCATTATTGATTAGATTGAGGTGGTCTGCTCCTATTTTTAACGCCTACCTAATAGGAAAAAGGAGTACATCAAGTCTGTATATTGTCACCCTGCTTATTTAACTTATATGCAGAGTACATCATGAGAAACCCTGGACTGGATGAAGCACAAGCTGGAATCAAGATTGCCGGGAGAAATATCAATAACCTCAGATATACAGATGACACCACCCTTATGGCAGAAAGTGAAGAGGAACTAAAAAGCCTCTTGATGAAAGTGAAAGAGGAGAGTGAATTGGTTTAAAGCTCAACATTCAGAAAACTAAGATCATGGCATCTGGTCCCAATCACTTCATGGGAAATAGATGGGGAAACAGTGGAAACAGTGTCAGACTTTATTTTTGGGGCTCCAAAATCACTGCAGATGGTGACTGCAGCCATGAAATTAAAAGACGCTTACTCCTTGGAAGGAAAGTTATGACCAACCTAGACAGCATATTGAAAAGTAGAGACATTACTTTGCCAACAAAGGTCCGTCTGGTTAAGGCTTTGGTTTTTCCAGTGGTCATGTATGGATGTGAGAGTTGGACTATGAAGAAGGCTGAGCGCTGAAGAATTGATGCTTCTGAACTGTGGTGTTGGAGAAGACTCTTGAGAGTCCCTTGGACTGCAAGGAGATCCAACCAGTCCATTCTGAAGGAGATCAGCCCTGGGATTTCTTTGGAAGGAATGATGCTAAAGCTGAAACTCCAGTACTTAGGCAACCTCATGCGAAGAGTTGACTCCTTGGAAAAGACTCTGATGCTGGGAGGGATTGGGGGCGGAGGAAAAGGGGACGACAGAGGATGAGATGGCTGGATGGCATCACCAACATGATGGACGTGAGTTTGAATGAACTCTGGGAGTTGGTGATGGACAGGAAGGCCTGGCGTGCTGCGATTCATGGGGTCGCAAAGATTCGGACATGACTGAGCAACTGAACTGAAGGACTGATGAACCTACTCTGGAACAAGGTAATTATATTCATAGGCCTTACAATTACTTATACATAATTCAGAGTATTCAATTAAAAAAAACACACAATTTAGATTACAGACCACACTTAACTCTTAGTTGAAAAAAGAGAAGAAAGAGAAGCATGTAGTGGTCATTGAACCCTGACTATTCTTAAATCTTCCTGGGAAAATATTTCCTGGTCCCGTAACCTGGAGTTAAAGAATAGACTTATTATGCTCCCTTTGAGTTGTTTTGAAGTTTACTGATTTTCCAGAGCTTTTGTCTCCATCCGTTCTTTCTTTTCCACCATTCTAGTATACTTCTGAAGATATTATGGTGAAAAATGTCTTGGAGCTTGCTGAAAGTCAGTATGTTGTTGTTCAGTTGTTCAGTTGTGTCTGACCGATTGTAGTACATCAGACCTCCATGTCCCTCACCATCTCTTGGAGTTCACCTAAGTTCATGTCCATTGCATCAGTGATGCCATCCAGCCATCTCATCCTCTGACGCCCTCTTCTCTTCTACCCTCAATCTTTCCCAGCATCAGGGATTTTTCCAATGAGTTGGCTGTTTGCATCTGATGACCAAAATACTGGAGCTTCAGCATCAGTCCTTCCAACGTGTATTCAAGGTTGATCTCCCTTAAGATTGATTGTTTTGATCTCCTTGCTGTCCAAGGGACTCTAAAGTTTCTCCAACACTGTAGTTCCAAACCATCCATTCAGTAAGTCAGTATATTCTTTGTCTATAAAGAAGTGGGGTCTCAAAGGTCTCTTTTTATGTGTCATATACTTTTTTTAGATGCTAAATAGCTTCAGTTGTGTCCAACTCTTTGTGACCCCATGGACTGTAGCCCACCAGTCGCCTCTGTCCATGGAATTCTCCAGGCAAGAATCCTGGAGTGGATTGACTGCCCTCCTCCAGGGAATCTTTCTGATGCAGGGATTGAAGCCACGTCTCTTATGTCTAACCTGAATTGGTAGGTGGGTTCTTTACCACTCTAGTGCCACTTGGGAAGTCCTATTTTTTTTTAGATAGTACCATAAAAAAAAAAAAAAAACACAAAACTTGAGATTCAAGTTAACTGCATGTGTCAAAACCACATATTCAGTTCTTGGCAAGCTGCCTTTCACTCTAGATTTATTTGTGGGTATTTGGGGTATGTTGTTATTGTGTCCCTGTCTTTATCATTTTAGAAACTGTTTATTTCGCTAAAATAGTATAAGCGACATTTGCATTTTCTTAACAGTACTAATACAGAGGTCTATAGCCACATACTTAATTTAGCACTTACCTGTTTACCCTGAAACATCTTTCATGATGGAGCCCTAGGTCCCTCCTCTCTCAGCTGAAACTGTCATTGCATTGATCTAGTGAGAAACAATGTATATTTCCTCTGGGCACTATTCCTTCTAAATTTCATTTGCAAACTGGATGGTGTATTTTTTCTCACCTCAGTTTCTTATAGTTCTTTATGAAATGAAGATAGCAACAGCCAACTTATATATTCAACACTCTGCCTCAAAATCTTTTACCCCATGTAACAAGTTAATTAGGTATCTTTTCTGCCTTCCAAGTTATCACGTGTGACAGTTATGCCAAATATTTGACAGTACCTAATAGAGATCATTATATATACCAACCATCTATAGCAGCTTCCTTATAGCATACAGTTTTACAAATTGTAAAAATAGTTTCTTTACTGTTGCCTCTTGCCCTACAGTCATAGCCACTTATTTTAGTTTCATTTTTTTTCTTTCAACTATACCTATTCCTTGGTATTAATTTCTATCTCAGTCCAATATTGCTATAATAATAATACTGCTTAACTAGCAACCTTAAGATTTCAGTGGCTTAAAACAACAGTTATTTCCCTCATTAATATGTTCATCAACTCTGATTCAAACGATCCTGCCTAGAGTGGGCTCTGATTGATTTTAAACTAGGGATTGGCTCTATGTCACCTTCGTGTGCCCTTCATTTTTTAGAATAAGAGTTTGCTCATTCCATAATGGAATTCAGAAATTCCCAGAAGAGTAAGTGGATGTGTGATGTTTCAAGGCTTAAGTTGAAAATGAAGAACTAGCATCCCCAAATAATAACTTGAAAAGCAGAGGGGAATAAACGAAATTAAGGACTTTCTAAAGTCCTTGTATTGTTTTGGAAACTCATTAACTTAGTGTTATCGGAAGTAAAAGACATAATTTCTGGTACAATCACTAAAATTATGTGTGTAATCAGTAAATTACTAAAGGAGAAAAAATAATAGAAAGTACTCTGTTAAAAACAAGGAAAATGGAAAAAAATCAACATAAAAGAATGGATGCATTGTTGACAATAAAATGATAGACATAAGTCAAATTTAGCTATATGAGCCTGGTGGGCTGCTGTCTGTGGGGTCGCACAGAGTCGGACACGACTGAAGCGACTTAGCAGCAGCAGCAGCATGATAAATATAACAATTTAAAGGTAATATTTACCAGAATTTATAAAATATGCCATCATCACATAAGTGATAACTTCTGCAGGATTAACTTTCTGTTTTACTGCATTTACCTATAACCTAAGTCCCTGACGTGAGTAAAAATAAATCCTTTCTGGCACTCAATAAAAATAGCTAAATATGAGTAGATCAGAAAACATTAGTAAAACCAAATGGCAAAAAACACAATAGAAATAGATGTGATAGATAATGGTATTGTCTGCCATGTACTTAAATAATATTGAGAATTTTGGCACAGAACTAGAAACTACATTCTAGAAACATGATAGTCAAGAATTTTTAATATTCAAATACTTGGAAACTTGCCAAATATCTATTAATGATAAAATACATACATAAGTTATATAATATGCTTTCTATAGAGTATTATGTGGTAATAAGATTATATACAACCACATGGGTGGTGTCACTAAAGTTTAACACTAAAAGAAAACAAACAAAACACTGTATACCTTATGATCCATTAAATATTTAAAAAATAGGCCAAACCCTGCTATGATGATGAAATTACGGGTCAGGATGGTGACTAATCTGGAAATAAGAAAGTATATAATGTTAGGGGAGGATGTGACAAGGGCTTTCCTCTCTCTCTCTCTTTTTTTTTTAAATTTTTTGGTGCCAACAGTGTTCCATTACATGTGCAGTGATATTACAGAGATATTCTTACTTTCAAAAATTATATTCTTCAAAAAATTAATATGAAAACTACAATTAAATATTTTGATAACTAAGATTTCTAGTGTATAAAATATGAAATTCATGAATATTTATTGTAAGCACTTTAACATTTAACTGGAGTTGACACACAAAGTAAAGAGCTACTCAATAAACATTGGTTGAATTAGCGAAGGTAAACTATTGGCTACCAGAGATTTTAAATGCTGACATCTGTCTTAAAAAGATAGTATAGAACCTCACACAGAGGGCTCATTTTTTAAATTTATATGAGAATAATACTCTTTATTTCCAGAGAAATAGAGTCATTCAGGTCCCGTGTGTGTGTGTGTATGTGTGTGTGTGTATAAGTTTATTGTTAAATATGCTAAATGAGTCTTCTTTCTTTAGAAGAAAAAAGAATTCGTTTGTTTCTTCACTTTTCATTCTCATTGTAAATGTGCATGCTTGGTTTCTAAACTAGTGGCTTAAACAGACTAAGAGAACTGAAACTAGAGCTGGAAGTCGGCTAGGATTCCATTCTCACCTGGGAATTAGCTATTCTCTTTTGCAAAGTGCATAGCACTTCCCTTGTGGCTCAACTGGAAAAGAATTTGACTGCAGTGTGGGAGACCTGGATTCGATCCCTGGGTTGGGAAGATCCCTGGAGAAGGGAAAGGCTACCCACTCCAGTACTCTGGCCTGGAGAATTCTGTTACTCATGGCCTTGCAAAGAGTCAGACACGACTGAACGACTTTCAAGTTGGCATTTTGGGAATGCTCAACACCTTTAGTGGTTATTTTTATTATTATTGGTAGTTACGGGGCTCCTGAGGTGGCGCAGTGGTAAAGAACATGCCTGAAATACAGGTTCGATCCCTGGGTCAGGAAGATCCCCTGGAATAGGAAATGGCAACCTGTTCCCTTAATCTTGCCTGGAAAATTCCATGGATAGAGAAGCTTGGCAGGTTATGATCCACGAGGTTACAAAGAGTTGGATGTGACTGAGCTTGAGCGCGCACATACACACATACATTTGTAGTCATATGCCTTGATTATATATAATGTCATTTCCACTGAGCCTCTTTTTCCCTAGAATGTCTAATCCATTCATTTTAAGCATAGAATTTCGTCCTTTCTGCCTTTTCCATCCTCAATATGGGAGGTTGAGAACCTGACTCTCTTACTGGAAGAGCATCATCTCCAGCATTCCTAGTACACACAGTCTCTGGAATTGGTCACTTCTGGAATACTAACCATCCTGCTGGTGGATGGCTGCTCTAACTCTTCTGCAAACTGAAATAGGATTATGCTTCACTGACAGGTGGCTGCATATAGGAGATTCACAGTTGGAGAGGAAGTTTAATTTTTTGATAGGAAGTATAGTTAATATTTCCAAAACAATTCTTAAGTGAACCATACACTTTCAGAAATTGAAAGCACTTTTCGCTCCCTGTGATTAAACTACCTAGGATCCCAGATATCAGCGTGTTGATTATTTTCTTTTTTTTTCCCTGACAAATGTATATATTAAAATTGCTGTATGCCAGGCACCGTGCTAGGTGTTAAAGGAGGCAAGAATCAGAGAACAATCTCTGTTCACATAATATTAATATCTAAAGTGAAGGAGATAGATATTAATTTTAAATGCATACACAATTGTAACTCTGTAATAAATGTAGGAGATTACAAAAGTTTAAAATCAGAGATTTAAGAAGCTGGAGAAACCAAAGAAATTATTCAGGAAGAAGTGAAGCAGACATTAAGAAAATCTAGTTAGCTAGGGATTCAGGGAGTGAGTGGAATTATTTAGGGAGAAGGAAAATAACAGGTGCCCAGGTCTTGTGGCAGAAGAGAGTTAGAGGAACAGAAAACAGCAATGGTTGCTGAAGTACAGAGAGCAAAAAGAAGCATGGGTTGAGAGAAGGCAGCATGTTATGAATTTTGATTTGTGTACTAACAAAACTAAGCTTTTGAAGTCTTGGCAATGTTTTAACCATGGGAGGTGTGGCGAGGTAAGTTTGATAAAAATTATCTGGCTATGGTTCAGTTTCTTGGAGAGTGTGGAGTTAGGATAAAGAAAATTAGGGAAACACTTCAAATTTTAATGACTTCAAATTAAGTTTGGTATACACAGCTCCACAGCAGGGGGTGCTGTCATCGAGATAACGATCAGATGGGCTCCTATGTGGAAGTTGTTTTTTATCCTAAGTGTGTTTGGAAGTTATTGCTGTGTGTCAAGCCCAGGGGAGGTGTGATCGCAATTGTATTTCCATGATAATTCCAGCTATAGTACGGAGTTAACAGAAATTTGGACAATTGCCCTTTCTACTTTTACTTTTGAAAGATCTTATGATTGAATGAAATATTCTCCAGATGTATTATTGCACTTAGACACACCTCATGGACCTGAAAAATATTCTATTTCCCTAAAATATTTTTGTACATCTCTAATATAGTCTACCTAAATATCAAAGAGAATCTTATATGTTGCTAATTAATTCATTATTTTTTTCATTTATTGAAAAATATTTATCCTGTGCTTAGCTTACACGAAGGCTTACACTGCTTTAGGCACTATGGATACAGCAGTGAACAGTACTGTGCCACCTGTACTAAGAGTGACAGGAGATGTTAAGCAGCTACACGGGGATTTATCCAAATAAACCTCATGTGCCATGGAGAAAACACCAAACGTGAATCTAGCAAACAACAGGAAATAGTAAAACCAATACTTGCTGTGGTCTGAGAGGAATGGGAAAGGGAAGACTTCTCTCAGAAAGCTGCATTTATGACAGTACTTAAACAATTGGATTTACCCAGGATAAGAAATTTCCAAGCAGAAAGAGCAAACACATACGAAGAGCCTAAAGCAGCAAAAAGGTGGAACTGGTCACAAAGCAAACAAACAAACATGAATCCTGTGGCCACATCTGGAGTAGAAAGAGAGGCTGATGATGTAAGCAGAGACCCTTATGGGCAATGTGAGGGATTCAGGGTGAATCAACAATTAATGATGGAGAGGCTGTGTGGCATTATAGAATTTCCTAAATTTCAGTTTTAGAGATCTTTGATTCAGTTCAAATCTTTGTCATTGCTTGTGTGACTTTGTAATATTTATTAAACCTTCTAAGTCTCAGTTTCTTCATCTGTGAAATCTGAATAATTATAGAATGTTTGTGCAAAACTATTAGGATTAGTTAGAAAATGCATTTAAGTATTTAACACTAAGAATTTAACATACAATTAAATCATAGCTAAATTTTACTGAAAGCTGCTGCTGCTGCTGCTAAGTCGCTTCAGTCATGTCTGACTCTGTGCGACCCCATAGATGGCAGCCCACCAGGCTCCCCCGTCCCTGGGATTCTCCAGGCCAGAACACTGGAGTGGGTGAAGGGTGAGCTAGTATATAGGTGAGTTTGAAATTTTTATTTTAATACCTGATGTTTTTCTCAGAATGCTAACAACGGACAATCTATTGAACATTCTCAGTTCAGTTCAGTCGCTCAGTCATGTCCGACTCTTTGTGACCCCATGAACCACAGCACGCTAGGCCTCCCTGTCCATCACCAACTCCCAGAGTTCACTCAAACGCACATCCATCGAGTCGGTGATGCCATTCAGCCATCTCATCCTCTATCGTCCCCTTCTCCTCCTGCCCCCAATCCCTCTCAGCATCAGAGTCTTTAGTGGATAACATAATATTTTAAAAATTCATACAAAATCATGTTTGGAGTATAAATTTGTTTTTAATTCAGGATTGCTTTTTACATTGGATTAAACTAGAAAAATGGAAAATTATATTAATACACATGAAAAGGGGTAAGAACATACTACTGGGGTGATCACTATGGTTTTTCCCCAGTATGTTTTATCTGGTTCTAAATTAAAAAACAATTTTTCTATTTTGGAAATAAGTTGTAAACAATTTTGTCGGTGTGTATAATCATCCTGAAAATTTAACCAGTTTCTTTCATTCTTTCAAAAAATTTTTTTCTGACCTTTACTTAAAGAGCTCTTTGATGAACCATGTGATTTGTTTTCCCCAAATGATTCAACTTTTGTCATGTCTCTACTAGGTAAGGTATCATCCCAGATGTTTTGATGAATTGTGTTCTCCTCTATAACTTTCTTATAATTGGACAAAGGAATACATTTTTGTTTTGTATGATCAAATTGTTAAGTCTATTAAAATAACGGACAAGAAATAGAATATTCAATGGCCTGGAGAATATCTTGCTGTGTTCAGACAGGTCCAGCATTTAATTCTGCTGTGAATCCAAATAGGGCTGTTGTCTGGATAAAATCTAAGAGGCTTTCATTAATTTTACTTTTGAATATGTGGCTACCTTGAGGGTTGTATGCACCTTTGGTAGGCAGTAATGTGTATGTGATATATCAGGATTATCACCAGCATTCAAAATGCTCACGTGGAATAAATAGTATCTGTGTATGCGTGTATGAGTATGGGGTTGTGGTAGAGGTTGCAGAAATGGAAGGTGGGGATCTAGATAAAGATTCATAGAATATATTGTACCCATTATCACACCAGTTCTCTGAACACTGTATTTTTAAAATCTTTTAGTATTAAATTCAACATGCATTTAAACTCAATATCTTATATGTTTATGTATTGTATATATACAAATGCATATTCATATCTATAATATTGATGAGCCTATAGTTGTATACAGATATATTTGTGTGAATTTGCTTGTATCTTTGGGTTTTTTCCATGATTTTTTGAGAGATTGAGAATGTGACTGACCTGTGTTAACTATGTGGTCTGGTGTCCAGCCTGTGAGTCAGGTATTTTTCGGTCTTTCTCCTAGCGTTTTTATATTCACCCAAGTGATAAGTAAGAGAGAGATGCAATTCTTTCAAGAAAAGCCAGTTAGGTATTTTATGGCCAGTTAGATCAATAGATATATGTATTACATATTATTATGAGTATTCATGTTCTCTAACTAAAAGAGTCTCAGATTTTGCTTATTTATTTTATCCTCATATTATTTACTGATGAGATATATTCCTATGTCTCCAATTAATTTGTAGTCTAGAATTTGGAGGGGCTGTATGGTTCCCTGGATGTAGCACTATTGGGAACATAAAAGGAAGCACCAACCTCATGAACATACTTGAGAAATACAAATTATAAAGTAAAATAAAATTTTCAGTAATATCACATAAATGTTAAAGGTCATTTACAGAAGGTACTTAATCACCTCAAAAAATGGCAGTGTTGATCACATCTAAAACAAACATCTGGTGTTTAAAATGAAAACCTTTAGCTACACATTCTACCATTTATATGAGGAGAAGGTTATTGGTCAGAGTCTCTAAAGCTGACTCTAGTTTACACACAAATATTCTAGGATTAAAAAACGAGCAAGTTGCTTTTTAGATCTTGTCTTTGTTGAACCCATTATCCTCAACTTTGGTGTTCAAAGCTTCTCCATGTGATGATTTGATTTTAGCACTAATATGTAAAAATCTTGGGAAATAGTGGTTCCATTCTTACAACCAAAAAAGCTAGAAAACCTAAAAATCAGTGACTTTTTTCCAGACCCCTCAAAGAACTGAGATCACAGGAGAATTATCACCCCCAAACCTGGAAACACAGGTCCACCTAGAGAGAGAGAGAGCTGAGACCTGTCTACCTAAAGCAGACGACTCTGGAACCATAAACTGGTAGGGACACTTAAATAGTATTTTTGATAAATTGATAGAGGCTACATATGAACTAGCTTTCATCAACCACTCCTGTGTTCCTCAGTTTTAGGGGACCTCCTCATATTCATGGGTTTTACCTCCAGGAAACCCACCAAGATCTCACAGTGAAAATTCAAGAAATAAACCTTCCTAGCTCTAGTAGGAGGAGAGGATAAGTAATCCTTGTGAAATACACTGAATCTTCTCCATAACAAAGGTCCATTCTCCTGTGTTGGAACTCTATTCCAGCTGGGAGAATGGAATTCCTTCAGCTCAACCCCCCTTCTAGCCTTCTTGTCTCATCTCACGGGAAAAAGAAACAAAACTTAAACCAAAAACAAAAATATAGGGATCTAGGGACAGGGACAGGGCTTCATGGAAATTGATTCAGACACTATAGACAGGGAAGGTAGTAGGGGACAGGGAGAAAAACAGCCATTTCACTGAAGAAATATATTTCAATACGGGATCCTCAAGGTACAGGCCCATTGTTTGAAGCGATCTGAGATTTTAAAAATGATAGAACATCCCCTTTTCCCCACACCATGCCAATAGACCTTCAGTATAATAACAGTGGGTTACAGCTGAAAGAGCCACAAGACTCAGACTTTTTTTGAGGAGGAATAAAGAACCCAAAGTTAAGAAATACAAATAAGTACACAAAAAGAATTCAAGCCCCTGGCACCTATAGCTACAGCAGGCTTCAAACATAGCCTATCTCCTAGCTGAATTAGCATAAATCCAAAAACCTAAAGCTCTATTAAAGTGAAAAGCTCTATTAACCTAGGTTCTAATTAACTAATATATAGCATGCTTGGATTTCAGGCAAAAAATAAGGCAAGCTAAAGACAAGGAAAAGTACCGTCTGAATAGATCATCAGAAACTGACTCACAAATTGGAATTATAAGAGGAAATCTATGATAATCATGAATAAAGTATTTAAACTCCAAATGAAAAAGTAGATCAAATTCAACAACAGATGAGTGATGTAGACAGAGTGATGGAAACGCTAATGAAGTATCAGAAAATGCTATAAATCAAAAACACATAATAAAAATAATTCCTTTGATCGGCTCTTTAGTAGATGGGCCACAGCCAAGGAAAGAATCAAGAAATTAGGTAAAAGAAAATAGAAACTTCTGAAACTGCATGCCAAGAGAAAAAATCAAATAAGAACACAATATCCAAACACTTACAGAGAATTTAAAAGGGGCAACATAAATATACTTGGAAACTAGAAGGAGAAGAAAGAACAGAATAAACATTTGAAAGTTTCTAAAGCTATTCCAAGAAATTTCTACCGAAAAAATTCCTTCAAAGGTTTCCTAGAATTTCTTAGGGAAATTATCAATTTATAGTTCAGTGATTTCCACTACCCTTTCTGGTACCTTGTACCTAATACAGTTCCACTGATTTTTCCTTTTCTGTAGTTTTATTATTTGAAGCTATTCCAACAAAGAGTGGCAGTGTAGAATATAATTATGCTCTATGTTGAAGAAAGTATCTAGTACTTTCTAGATTAAAAAAAAAAAACACTTTAAAATATTATTTTTCTATGTAGTGGTATTTTTTTACATTTAAAATTGTGTAGGGACATGTTATGTAGGAAAAATGCAATTGAATAAATGGTTCCCAAGAATGGATGACTGTACTTGCTAGCATTAGCTGCAATGGTTATGCTTCTAACTATGGAACTTAGTGGGGCTTCCTTGGTAGCTCAGTTGGTAAAGAATCTGCCTGCAATGCAGGAAACCCTGGCTCAATTCCTGGGTCAGGAAGACCCACTGGAGAAGGGATAGGCTACCCACTCCAGTGTTCTTGGACTTCCCTTGTGGCTCAACTGGTAGGGAATCCAGCTGCAATGCAGGAGACTTGGGTTTGATCCCTGGATTGGGGAGATCCCCTGGAGAAGGGAAAGGCTACCCACTCCAGTACTCTGGCCTGGAGAATTCCATGGACTGTATAGTCCATGGGATTGCAAAGAGTCGGTCACGACTGAGTGACTTTCACTTTACTATGGAACTTCAGTCAGTTCAGTTCAGTCGCTCAGTCATGTCTGACTCTTTGTGACCCCATGAATCGCAGCACGCCATGCCTCCCTGTTCATCACCAACTCCTGAAGTAAACTCAGATTCACATCCATCGAGTCAGTGATGCCATCCAGCCATCTCATCCTCTATTGTCCTCTTCTCCTCCTACCCCCAATCCCTCCCAGCATCAAAGTCTTTTCCAATGAGTCAACTCTTCGCATGAGGTGGCCAAAGTACTGGAGTTTCAGCTTTAGCATCATTCCTTCCAAAGAAATCTCTGGGCTGATCTCCTTCAGAATGGACTGGTTGGATCTCCTTGCAGTCCTAGTATAGTGAAATAAAGCAATATAGATATTGCTTACTTATGAGTCCTTTATTTTTCATTCAAGTATACTTGATGTACAGAGAAGGCAATGGCAACCCACTTCAGTACTCTTGCCTTGAAAATCCCATGGACGGAGGAGCCTGGTAGGCTGCAGTCCATGGGGTCGCTAAGAGTCGGACACGACTGAGCGACTTCACTTTCACTTTTCACTTTCCTGCATTGGAGAAGGAAATGGCAACCCACTCCAGTGTTCTTGCCTGGAGAATCCCAGGGACGGGGGAGCCCGGTGGGCTGCCGTCTATGGGGTCGCACAGGGTCGGACATGACTGAAGCGACTTAGCAGCAGTAGCAGCAGCATACTTGATGTACAATATTGTGATTTGAGAAATTGAAAGATTATACTCCACTTATAGTTATTAAAAAATATTAGTTATCTTCCCTGAGGTCTACAATATGTCCTTATAACTTATTTTATATATGATAGTTTGTCCCTCTTAATTCCTACTTTATGTTGCCTCTTCTCCACCTCCCTCTCCCTACTGGTGACCACTGATTTGTTATCTTTGTGAGTATGTCCTTTTTTGTTATATTTAGGAATTTACAGTAGTTTTTAGTTTCCACTTATAAATGATAACATATAGTGTTTGTCGTTCTCTGTCTGAATTGTTTCACTTCACATAATACCTTCCAAGTTTATCCATGTTTTCACAAATGGCAAAATTTTGTTCACTTTTTTATATCTGAGTAGTATTCCATTGTGTATACTGTATCTTTTTATCCATTCATGTATTGATAGACAGTAGGTTGCTTCCATATTTTGGAATTGTAAATAATGTTGTTCTGAACATTGGGGTGCATGTATCTTTTGAATTAGTGCTTTTGTTTCTTTCATATATACTTAGAGTGGAATTTCTCAGTCATACGGTAGTTCTATTTTTAATTTTTTGAGAAACCTTCATGATGTTTTTCACACTGGCTGCACCAATTTACATCCCCACAGCAGTGTACAAGAGTTCCTTTTTTCCACATCCTCAACAGCATTTGCTATTTGTGTTATTTATGATGATAGCCATTCTGAGAGCTAAGAGGCAATATCTTACTGTGTTTTTGACGTGCCTTTGTTTTAGTGATGTCTAGCATCTTTTCATGGAGAAGGCAATGGCACCCCACTCCAGTACTTTTGCCTAGAAAATCCCATGGACGGAGGAGCCTGGTAGGCTGCAGTCCATGGGGTCGCTAAGAGTCGGACACAACCGAGCGACTTCACTTTCACTTTTCACTCTCCTGCATTGGAGAAGGAAATGGCAACCCACTCCAGTGTTCTTGTCTGGAGAATCCCAGGGACGGGGGATCCTGGTGGGCTGCCGTCTATGGGTCGCACAGAGTCAGACAAGACTGAAGCGACTTGGCAGCAGCAGCAGCAGCATCTTTTCATATGCACGTTGACCATCTTTGAGGAATGTTTGAGAAATCTTTGAGAAAATATTCAGGTCTTCTGTACCTTACCTAATTGGTCTTTTTTTTTTTTTTTAATGTGTTATATGAACCGTCTATATATTTTGAATATTGACACCTTATCAGTCATATCATTTTCAAATATTTTCTCCCATTCAGTAAGTTGTCTTTTTGTTTTGCTGTGCAAAAGCTTAGTTCCCATGTGTTTATTTTTGCTTTGCTTTAGGAGACAGAATCACAAGGTATGGCTATGATTTAAGTAAAAGTGTTTTTCTTATGTTTTCCTCCAGAAGTTTTATGACGTCATGTCTTTATTTAGGTCTCTAATCCATGAGTTTATTTTTGTATATGATATTAGATAATATTCCAATTTCATTCTTTTACATGTATTTGTCCTCTTTTCAAAACCTCTTATTGAAGTGACTTTCTTTTCTCCACTGTATGTACTTCCCATCTGACAGAAGTGCTTGGGTTAATTTCTGAACTCTCCATTCTATTTCTTTGATCTACATTTTGGTTTTTGTGCCAGTATCACATAAAGCTGATTACCATAGCTTTGTACTCTGAAATCAAGGAGTGTGTTTTCTCCAGCTCTGTTCTTTCTCAAGATTATTTTGACTATTTGAGGGTTTTTGCGTTTCCATATAAATTTTAAAATTATTTACTCCAGTTTTGTGAACACTGAGTCTGTAGATCGCCTTGGGTGAAAGTGAAAGTCACGCAGTCATGTCCGTCCATGGAATTCTCCAGGCCAGAATACTGGAATGGGTAGGTAGCCTTTCCCTTCTCCAGGGGGTTTTCCCAACACAGGGATCGAACCCAAGTCTCCTGCATTGCAGGCAGATGCTTTACCAGTGGAGCCACAAGGGAAGCCCAAGAATACTGGAGTGGGTAGCCTATCCCTTCTCCAGTGGATCTTCTCGACCCAGGAATGGAACCTGGATCTCCTGCATTGCAGGCAGATTGCTTACCAACTGTGGTCATTTAAACACTATTAATTCTTCCACTCCAGGGGCATGGTATATCTTTCCATTTCTTTATGTCTTCAGTTTCTTTCATCAAGTTTTTATAGTTTGCAGTGTATAGGTCTTTTGCCTCCTTAGGTAAGTTTATTCCTAGATGTTTTATTCTTTTTGGCACAATGGTAAATAGGATTGTTTCTTTAATTTCTCTTTCTGATAGTTTGTTTCTAGTGTATAGAAGTGCCACAGATTTCTGTATGTTAATTTTGTATCCTGCAACTTTACCAAATCCATTCATGAGCTCTGGTAATTTCCTTGTGGTATCTTTAGAACTGTCATGTTATCTGCAAACAGTAGCAGTTCTACTTTTTCCTTTCCAACTTGTAGTCTTTTCTTTTTCCTGTCTCTTTGCTGTGGCTAGGATGTCCAACAGTAGTGTTGAGAGTTGGCATCTTTGTCTTATTCCTGATCTTAAAGGAAATGCTTTTAGCTTTTCTGTTGAGTAAGATGTTAGCTGTAGGTATGTTGTATATGGCTTGTTATGTTGAGATGTGTTCCCTCTATGCCCACTTTCCTGAGAGTTTCTCTTTTTCTTTATTTTATTTTAAGAATGGTTGTTCAATTTTGGCAAAAGCTTTTTCTGCATTTATTGAGATAATCATAGGGTTTTTAGTCAATTTGTTAGTGTACTGTATAACATCAGCTGATTTGCAGATACTGAAAAATCCTTGAATCCTTGGGATAAATCCCATTTGATCTAGTTCAGGAGTCTAGCTGTATGGTCCAGGGATCGCAGAGCCAGTGTTAGATCACTGTGTAGGGCAGTTCCTGACACAACTGGGTACAGGATCCAGGTGTCCCAAAGCTTGTGTTGGCTGCTAGTGGGCAGGGCTTGGGCCCAGCAGGGACCCAGCTGACCTGCTATGGGATTGTGGTTTTCTTGAGTTTAAAAGTCTTTTCTCAGTGAGTGAAGCTGATCCAGAGGTAGAACAGGCTTCGTGGAGGGCAGGATTAGAACCTGTTCACTGATGGGTAGATCGGGTCCTGGCCCTCTGGTGAGCCATGTTGTGTCTAGAAGGGTGTCTAGAGGTAGCTAGGATTCTGGAAATCTTTAGGCATCCTGTCTAAAAGTTAGTTGCTTGGTCTGAGATCTCCCAACACGAGCCGAGTCTCTTTGGTGGGGCCAGACCTTGGCATTAGTGAGCAAGAGGGAAGATTACACAATGGTGCTCACCAAAACTAGCATCCGCTGGGAAGAAGGATCTACCAGGAATGGCTGCTGCCACTGACTGTATTCCCAGGGTGAGCTGCAGCCACTACCTGGCTCTCCAGGGGACTCTGAGTCCAACAAGTAGGTCTAGCCAAGGCTCCTATCAAATGACTACTTTCGCACTAGTTCCTGCAGTGTGTGGTTTTATGTGCTGTCTTTGAGAGTGAAGTCTTTACCTCCCCTTGTCCTGTGAGACTCTTGAAATTAAGACCCTCTAGCTTTCAAACCCTGGTGGGGTTCATCTTTGTGGTGCAGTACCCCTGTGCTGGGGAGCCTGATATAGGACTCCAAACTCTCACTTTTGTGGGGAGAACTTCTGGAAAGTAATTATTGCCTAGTCTGTGGGTCACCCATTTAGGGGTATGGGACTTGGTTTATCATGAGTCAGCATCTCCTATCTTATTGTGGTTTCTTCTTTATGTCCTTAGTTGCAGATCTTTTTTGGTAGATTCTGTACTTTTCTGCCAGTGGTTGTTCAGCAAATAGTTCTGATTCTTGTGTGCTTGTGAAAGGAGGTGAGCTCAGGGTCTTTTCAATCTGCCATCTTGGCCAATCTCTCAGTCTTGTAAAATAAGGGTATTATGATATGCTGCTGCTGCTGCTAAGTCACTTTAGTCATGTCCGACTCTGTGCGACCCCATGGACGGCAGCCCACCAGGCTCCCCTGTCCCTGTGATTCTCCAGGCAAGAACACTGGAGTAGGTTACCATTTCCTTCTCCAATGCATGAAAGTGAAAAGTGAAAGTGAAGTCGCTCAGTCATGTCCAACTGCCAGCGACCCCATGGACTGCAGCCTACCAGGCTCCTCCACCCATGGGATTTTCCAGGCAAGAGTACTGGAGTGGGGTGCCATTGCCTTCTCTGGTATTATGATATAATGATATCTAAATTTTATATAAAAATAATTTCCATAGACTTTAATGTTTTAAATGTGTACATTTTATCCTGACGTTAAACACAACATTGCCACATCAGAGACCAAACCAACTCTTGAGTATTAACAATAATGCCAGTCTCTCAGGATCTATTATTCCATGTGGCAAATACATGTTATTTGCATGTTCAAGAGAGGGTTTTTACCACAGTAGAGAAAACTGCAGTATGGACACTGAAGCTTCTATAGGGCAGTTTGCACAGCTAACCCAACCTTTGCTCCCTAGTATAAAAAAATTTACCTGGATGGAAGAATGGAATATTTTTTACAGCCCTTTAGAAAGTAAAGGAGTATCCCTGGAGAGTAAAAGAAAGGCCTCTCAATATCTCTCCTTAGAGTTCTAACTTATGAGTTGCTCTTCAGTCATTCTTTAACCCACATACCAACAACTTGTGCTCAGAAAGTCCTGACTGTGAAGAAAATAAAGACATTCACAACTGGTTCCAAAAAACTTTTGTGTAAAAAAAAAAAAAAATGCTATCTAGAGAGAGAATAAGAGGACGATAGGGATATTATTTACTGATTAAATAAAATTGATTAGTCAGTTTTACAGTTTCATAAAATTTTCTCTGCCTCATTTATTTTTATATAATGTCCCTGAAAGGGATCATATAAAATAAACATCAGGAAATTTGTGTTAAAAGACATGAAAACCTGTAGGAGACAGGCTTATGCTTCAGGGTTAAGTATTTAGGCTTTTGAGGAAGAGATAACTTGTCAACTTACAGCAAGAGATTTATATTAAAATACTTTCTCATAAGTATGTTTGTAAATTTTGGCTTTTCCATGAAATTCCTTACAAATATAGCTTAGGTAGTAAACAGTTATTAACAGAAGAATCATTTGGCTTAATTTCCTTGGATGCCATTTGCAATATAAAGTGTTTTCTGTTCTGAATAAAACTGGTACAACTACTCTGTTCCATTGAGGTGTATGTGCCCGACATTGTTTTAAGACTTTTTGTAAAAGCAAAGACTGAAATAAACGTGTTTATTATATATTCGATACGTCTCGAAGAAAATAAGTAACGCGAAAAGGTCAGCTGCAGGAAACTAGCCTGAAAACACCCCAGTGTAATGAATTATGACTTCTGCCTGCTATAGATGCAGAGGATGACTCCTGCAATATCTGCAAACATGTGCCTTGAAGTTTTCAATTACTCTCAGGAAACTGAACATTTCTTCTGAAAAATATTTGACAAGCCTGGCTGAAAAATGTGATTCTATAGAAGGAAATGCCATTGGATCACTGGAGTGTATTTGAAAGAAAGGCAAAAAAGCAGGATCCTAGCTCCTTGCAAATGAAAAGTAACTACTCATACTGTTAAGTCCCTGGAAGTAAAACCCCTGAGCCCTTTATCCTGACATCAAATGACATTTAATGCCAGAAAAATAAAGCAAGGATCATTGTTTTAATTGAGAAATAAAGGCATTTTATAATGTTGCGCCTTCCAATTTAAAATTATGATATATTTATGAATTCCTGTATATAAAATTACATGTGTGCTCAGTCACTAAGTCATGTCTGATTCTTTGCAGCCCCATTGTGTGTAGCATGACAGGCTCCTCAGTCCATGGGGTTTTCCAGGCAAGAATACTGGAGTGGGTTGACATTTCCTTCTCCAATAAAATTATATAGTAACAGTTTTAATAAGCAGAAGTTACAGAAGATACACAAAGATATAGACAGAGACATAGCCAAATCAAATGGTGAAGAAATTAAAAGAGGAGTGTCCAACTAAAATTATCAGTAACTTAGACCTGAAGTTCCTCAAACATCATTCCAGGAATGTCACTTCTACTTTTTTTCAAAAGTCAACTACAGCCCCATCTTAACACAATTTGTGTTGCCACACTAAAACTCACAGCAACTTTATACAATGTATTGCTTATCTCATGTACTCCTGAGCAAGGGGAATCAGTGGAAGCTTGAATCATCTTCTAATACAGAGAAATTTGAAGCTGTTCTGAAAGTTGGAATGCCACCCCATCTGCATTCAGTGAAAGTATATTCTACCTATTTCAAAAATACAGGGGAATATAGTCTGTAATTACACTATATCTTTGTACAGTGAAAGCTGGTAATTAGACTTATCATTATTTTGTAATGTATGGGAATATTGAACCACTGAGATGGCTGGATGGCATCACCGACTCGATGCACATGAGTTTGGGTGAACTCCAGAAGTTGGTGATGGACAGGGAGGCCTGGTGTGCTGCCATTCATGGGGTCGCAAAGAGTCGGACATAACTGAGCGACTGAAGTGAACTGAACTGAAGTTATACAGAGGAACTAACATAGTATTGCAGGCTGATTATACTTCAAAAACAAACTCACTCACAGAAAAAGAGATCATTTTTGTGGTTACCAGGGGAAAGGGGCATGGAAGTAGATGAAAGTAGTCATAAGGTACAAAATTCCAGTTACAAATGGAACAATCTTAAAAAAGATAAATAGTGCTAAGGATAAAATGTGCAAAATTACTATAGTTGACATTGGTTTATGTTATATATGAAAGTTAAAAGAGTGAATGGAGAAGGCAGTGGCAACCCACTCCAGTACTCTTGCCTGGAGAATCCCAGGAACGGGAGAGCCTGGTGGGCTGCCGTCTATGGGGTAGCACAGAGTCGAACACGACTGATGCAACTTAGCAGCAGCAGCAGCAAGAGGTTGAATGCTAAGAGTTATCAAAAATAAAGCAGATACACAATTTGTTGTTAATATCATTTCTGTAATAGTTTGTTTCCTTATAAATGCAATTTATTTGAAACTTTTTTTTTATTTGGAATATAATCTTCATGACTAAGACATTTGCTACACTACCTTTACATTAATAGAAAATAAAAGAACACACAGGGCAAAATACAAATGCATCTTTTTTGTGTGTGAAAGAATGAAATATCTTCTGTTGATATTTCAGCCTCATCTTAAGTTTTGGTTTTATTTCTTTTCAACAAGAGTAAAAGCAGTAATGATTTTTTTCCCTAATGAATAGAAGGGTTTATCCTTTTGTTTAATACCTTTAAATATGATAGTTTGGAATGCATATCTACTAAAATCTTCAACTTTAAAAAAAAATTAAAGCTAAAATAAATGCCAATGACTGATTACATGCTAACCAAGACCACGTTCTAACATATTACTCAAAATTAAGGAAAAAAATAAAACTTTAAAGCAATTTTAAGAATGTCTCTTTTCATCTTGGGAATATGTCATAAATCTTGTATCATTTCTACCATTTTGTGTGTAATAGGAAATTTTAATGTCACTGACCAACTATGTCTCAATTGGCTTCTTGTTGCTCAGTCGCTTAGTCATGTTCGACTCTGCAATCCCTAGACTGCAGCATGCCAGGCTTCCCTGTCCTTTGGCTTACTGACATGGTTTTTAAAACTTCCCCAAAAGACTGCAGTGAATGTAGCATTGAACTAACTGTAGAACACTGAACAGCATTTTCATTCACCCTCATTTGTCCAGGAGATGAGAAAACATCCTGTATTTGCATACATATCCCAGAAAATAAACGAAAGTAATTTTTCAAATAAAAGACAAATTTCCTATTTACCTCTGTTACCAATATATTGGGCTTCCCTGGTAGTTCAGATGGTAAAGAATCTGCTTGCAATGCAGGAGACCACCTGCAATACAGCAGGTCTGGGTTCCATCCCTTATTTGGGAAGATCTCCTGAAGAAGGGCATGGATACCCACTCCAGTATTTTTGTCTGGAGAATTCCATGGACAGAGGAGCCTGGCGGGCTGTAGTACACGGGGTCACAAAGAGTCAGACACGACTGAGCAACTAACACACTTAACAATATATTATAATTTACATGATGGGCAATCATTCTCTGAAAACAATTTGATAGAAGTATATGTTTCAAGGACAATTTGAGAGACTTGAAATCAAATGAATATTTTAAATAAAATGTTCATGGTAAAATTATTCATAGAGATAGAAGGTGAGGGATGAGAACCTAAAGGACATCATGCTAATGAAATAAGCCAGATTGAGACAGACAAATAAATAATGTATGATCTTGGTTGTATGTGGTATCTTTTTTAAAAAGTCATAGAAACAGAACCAAATCCTTGCTATTAGTCCAATTATTTGTGGGACTGGGATGAGAAAGTTAGGGAGATACTTGCCAGAGGATGCAAAGCTTCAGTTAGAAGATGAATAAGTTCTGAGGATCTAACACAGAACATGGTGACCATAATTGTTAATATAACATTGAATACTTGAAATATGTTAAGAGTAAATCTTAAACATTCTCAACATACACAGAGTAATTATGTGAAGTGATAAATATGTTAAATTAATCTGATTGTTGTAATCATTTCACAATGTATACACATGTTCAGCTATCACATGTATACACATAAACACACACACATACACACACATATATATAGTATATATATACATATATATGTATGGGTGTGTGTATATATATATACGTATATATATTGTACTTGTCAACTATAACTCAAAGCTGGGAGATCTTTTTTAAATAGTTTGTACAGAAATAAGTAATTATTTCTATCTTATATTAACTCTTTACCTAAAATGTTTATTTTTTGCAAGATAACATTATTAGCAATAACATATGCTGTTTAATTACTCAGTGCTATTTTTAAGAATTCCCTGTTTAGGAATAATGATTGTGATTCTGTTGCTGTACTAGATTCTTTATGCCAGTGTATACCCCGTTTATGGCATAAATCTATTGTTCTAGCTTTTGAAACTTTATGATTTTATATAACTACATAAAAAAGTGCAAGTAATAGACCACTGCATATTCTCAACTATTGAAACCTACTTAGGAAATGATCACGAAAGTGACAAAATCGGTATGTTTCCTCTCTGCTTAATATTAGCAAAATTAACATAAATGTTGATTCAGTGAAATATAATCTCTTTACAAATACTTTTTATTGCATCAAATAAAGAATAAAGTGCAATCTTTTTCAGTTACAGTGGGCTAAACCAAGTATAATTTTGTCTTCCTAACTTAAAAGCATATATAATTTTCAAATTGAAAAAGTGAGAAACACTTCAAATCTACCATTTTACTTTATTTCTCAAGGTACTATTTTTGCAACTCACAATTCAAAAAGTGACCTACTTTTTTTGGAGAATGTACAATAAAAATCATGCCTTTGCCCATGTTAACATGATTGTTATGCATTAGAAAAGCCAAGTTTAATTTTATACTGATGATTAGACTGATATCGTACCAGGCAAAGGAAATAAACTATAATCACTACCCTTGATGAAATGAAGCAAATAAAAATGATGATGTGCTAATCAGATCAGATCAGATCAGTCGATCAGTCATGTCCGACCCCTCGCAACATGCCAGGCCTCCCTGTCCATCACCAACTCCTGGGGTTCACTAAGACTCATGTCCATCGAGTCTGTGATGCCATCCAGCCATCTCATCCTCTGTCATCCCCTTCTCCTCCTGCCCCCAATCCCTCACAGCATTAGAGTCCTTTCCAATGAATCAACACTTTGCATGAGGTGGCCAAAGTACTGAAGTTTCAGCTTTAGCATCATTCCTTCCAAAGAAATCCCAGGGCTGATCTCCTTCAGAATGGACTGGTTGGATCTCCTTGCAGTCCAAGGGACTCTCAAGAGTCTTCTCCAACACCACAGTTCAAAAGCATCAATTCTTTGGCGCTCAGCCTTCTTCACAGTCCAACTCTCACATCCATACATGACCACAGGAAAAACCATAGCCTTGACTAGATGAACCTTTGTTGGCAAAGTAATGTCTTTGCTTTTGAATATGCTATCTAGGTTGGTCATAACTTTCCTTCCAAGGAGTAAGCGTCTTTTAATTTCATGGCTGCAGTCACCATCTGTAGTGATTTTGGATCCCAGAAAAATAAAGTCTGACACTGTTTCCACTGTTTCCCCATCTATTTCCCATGAAGTGATAGGACCAGATGCCATGATCTTCGTTTTCTGAATGTTGAGCTTTAAGCCAACTTTTTCACTCTTCTCTTTCACTTTCATCAAGAGGCTTTTTAGTTCCTCTTCACTTTCTGCCATAAGGGTGATGTCATCTCCATATCTGAGGTTATTGATATTTCTCCCGGCAATCTTGATTCCAGCTTGTGTTTCTTCCAGTCCAGCATTTCTCATGATGTACTCTGCATAGAAGTTTAATAAACAGGGTGACAATATACAGCCTTGATGTACTCCTTTTCCTATTTGGAACCAGTCTGTTGTTCCATGTCCAGTTCTAACTGTTGCTTCCTGACCTGCATACAAATTTCTCAAGAGGCAGATCAGGTGGTCTGGTATTCCCATCTCTTTCAGAATTTTCCACAGTTTATTATGATCCACACAGTCAAAGGCTTGGCATAGTCAATGAAGCAGAAATAGATGCTTTTCTGGAACTCTCTTGCTTTTTCCATGATCCAGCGGATGTTGGCAATTTGATCTCTTGTTCCTCTTCCTTTTTTAAAACCAGCTTGAACATCAGGAAGTTCATAGTTCACATATTGCTGAAGCCTGGCTTGGAGAATTTTGACCATTACTTTACTAGCGTGTGAGATGAGTGCAATTGTGCGGTAGTTTGAGCATTCTTTGGCATTGCCTTTCTTTGGGATTGGAATGAAAACTGACCTTTTCCAGTCCTGTGGCCACTGCTGAGTTTTCCAAATTTGCTGGCATATTGAGTGCAGCACTTTCACGGCATCATCTGCTAATATATACAGATAAACTTAAGTAATAATTTCAGTAACATACTATAGATTTGATAAATATAGGAAATTACTTTCATTCATTCAAAACAAGTGAACTAATCCTGATTGTAGACTATACAGATGAGATGATAAGACTGAAAGAGAAGTTAAACTATTTTGAGAACATTATTAATTGCATTTAAATTCAATTAAATCATGTAAAATTATCCAACTAAATCTTACTTGGTTCTGAAAAGATTACAAACACATAAATTACTTTTATATGGATCTCTTAAGACCATAGTTAAATTGATACTGAGAATTACTGGTGGTCCAGTGGATAAGACTCTGCTCCCACTTCTGGCAACTGGAGTTTGATCTCAGGTCAGCAAACTAAGATCCTGCAAGTTGAGCAGCCTGACAAAACACACACACAGTCACACATAAAACAAACAAAAAGCCCAAACAAAGAGAAAAATTGGAACTATTTTACTGGAGTTCACCGTATTAGAATGATACAAAGTGTTTTTGCAGCTAGATTATTTCAATATTATATTGTATCATTGTGTTCTTTTTTATAGTTGGTTGCTTTTCACTGGTGGGGTGTTTTCCATTGCATGAATATATGATAACTTATTCTGCTGTTGATGAATATTCAGGTTGTTTCCAGTTTAGTGGTAAAATTCTGTGGTAAATTTGCTTGTGCATGCTTCTTGGTCACATGTGTGTGTGCATTTCTGTTAGAAATATACCTAGAAGTAGAATTCCTGTGTCATAGATTACATCTAGATTCAATTTTAAAAGTTAACAGCAAAGAATTTCCTGAAGTAGATGTTCCAATTTATGGTCCCAACTGCTTCTAATGTAGGAGAATTTCTTTGTTATACTTCATCCCTAAGGCATGGTACTCTCAGTCATCTTAGCTATAGACATTCTGGACTAAATATTTTGCATAATGTATAGTGGTTTTTAAATGGATTTTTAATTTCTGTTTACTCAAATTAAAATATATTCTTCATTTTTTCATGTATTTCTGGCTATATGGAAATCTCCTTTCTGAAGTATGTCTTCAAATCTGTTGCGTAGTTTTCTTTAGGATTTCTGATTATTGTATTAGTTGCTTCTAGTTCTTTGTTTAGTTTAGATATGAATGCTTTTTGTATAATACATTGTCAACTTCCACTTTGCAACTTCTTTTTCACCCTTTACTGGAGACAATTGATTAACACAAGTTCAAAATTTTGACATGGTTCAATTTATCAATCTATCTTTTTGGTTAATTTCTCCCCCAAATATACGTACATAACTCAGGCTAGTTATGATATTCTCCTACATTATTTCATAAAATATTTGTTGTTTTTCCTTTCAGAATTATATCAACAGTAGACATGGAAATGTGGTGTGAAGTAGGTATTAATATAGCTATCCTACATAGACATAATGTGGTCCCAGAACTGGTATTGAAAAGATCATTTTTTCCTCACTTCTTCGTAGAGTTAAATTCTTTATAACTGAAGAGCTCAAACATGAGTTGGTACGTCTAACCTCTTTATCATGTGTCTCTTTGCCTATCATTGGGCTGATAGCACACTGCCTTAATTACTATAACTTTAAGCTGCTGGTACTTGTTCTTTTTTCTTTTCAATATTGTCTTGTCTATTCCTGGTCTTTTGTATTTCCATATAAATCTTAGAACAGGATTGACATTTCTGGAAAAAAAATTTTTATTGTCTAGTCTACAAATGAATCAGAATTTGGAGAGAATTGATATTAAAATAAATATTGTCTTATTTCTTAAAATGTAGTCTTATGATGTTTAAAAGATATAACACATAGAAATCATGTACATCTTTCATTTGTTTTTAGGGCCACCTTTAAGCTATTTTGGTGTCTCAGACAGTAAAGCGTCTGTCTACAATGCCAGAGACCTGAGTTCGAGCCCTGGGTTGGAAAGATCCCCTGGAGAAGGAAATGGCAACCCACTCCAGTACTATTGCCTAGAAAATCCCATGGACAGAGGAGCCTGATGGGCTGCAGTCCATGGGGTCGCAAAGAGTCAGACATGACTGAGCGACTTCACTTTCACTTTAAGCTATTTTAAGTGGTATCTCTTAGAAAATGTTTATTGCATATATATAAAAATACAATTAATTTTGCCTAATAGTACTTTTGCCTGGAAAATCCCATGGACGGAGGAGTCTGGTAGGCTGCAGTCCATGGGGTAGCTAGAGTTGGACACGACCGAGCAACTTCACTCTCACTTTTCACTTTCATACATTGGAGAAGGAAATGGCAACCCACTCCGGTGTTCCTGCCTGGAGAATCCCAGGGAGGGGGAGCCTGGTGGGCTGCCGTCTATGGGGTTGTACAGAGTCGGACACGACTGAAGCAACTTGGCGAATAGGACCTATATTGGGCTGGCCAAAATATTCTTGTGGATTTTTTCCAAAGATGTTATGGAAAAGCCCAAACAAACATTTTGGCCAACCCACATTGTCATGTCATCTGCCACAGCATTTCTTTACAATCTTTTCATTTAATTTTTTTCTTCTGTCATTGGATAAAACCTTCAATACAGTACATACCAAAAATGGTCATTGTGAGCGTATCTTACCTGTTACTTGACACACAAAAAAACTTTTAGCATTTTTTTTAATATTTAAAATTACTATATGTTTTTAAAAATTATTAGGTTTTTGTTATTGTTTTGTTTATATGTGAACTTTATCATATTAAGTAATTTATATTTTCTTCCCTCCTTAATAAGTATATCTAATAAATAAAACTGACTATAATTTACTAAGACTTTTCAAAACTCATAGATGTTAGATTTCATCAAATTCTGTATATATTCAGATAATCACATATTTTTTCATATGTATTAAGTCATACGAGTTGATTGAAGGCTGTGAAATCATCATTGCATTTCTGAGGTCATTGGCCTTGAGCCAAAGACCACCCTGAAGAAACCTGTCATTTGGACAGTATGGGTTTATTGATTGCTTCAGCAAAGGAGAATAAACACAGTGGAGAATTGAGGATGTTGTAGTAATGTACTGTTAGAAGAAGCATAAAGCGTTTGGGTGGGTTAGGTGATTTTTCAGAAGTGGACCAGGAAGCCAGAACTTGTTACATGTTGGATGTTTTCAGGACATCGGGACAGTATTATGATTGGATATTTTAGTAAGTCTTATCTATAAAGTGAAAGGAATGAGACGAGTCTAAAGCCATCAATTTGTCATTGTAATGGAATGGTAATAACTCATATTTACCTATTCAGGGGAATGTTTGGCTATTCTGTGGTATGCACAATTGGCATTTTTTAAACCACTTTATTGAGCCATGATTGACGTACAAAAATCTATTTGATGTATAAAACTTGATGAGTTTGGAGTTAAGTACTTGTCAGACATGATAATAGAGTTTTGTCTTTTTTTTTTTTTTGGTTGTGATTTATTACAATTTCAGAGTTGCCTTGTCTGCTGTTGGTGTGCTGTGAAATTATTTATATTTAAACAAAACTAAAAATCTATCTTTTAGACATATCAAATCTTAGATGACAATATCAAGCCAGCTCCTGGGTGGCAGAGGCTGCTTTTCTCTTTATCATTGAAATTCACTGTGTAGTCTAGTTTAGGGAGTACTGAATTGGTTTGCTGATTTCATTTAGGATGTTTGCGTCTGAGTTCGTGAATTGCATTAACCTGTATTTTTCAGAATGTGCTGGTCAGGATTTGGTATCATGTTTATACTGGTCTTTGAAAAATAAATTTATGGCTTTTCCCCTTACATTTTGTGGATGAATCAGTATAGGTGTTTATTATACCAAAATATTAAATTTCCTAGTAAACAGTAGGGATAATGTGTTAAAAATAACAAAGTGGGTTAATAACTATAGGTCAACATGAATTGGCTTAAAGTAATACATTAAAAATATCCTCTACATTAATTTCCAGCAAGTAAATCCCATGTATTTCGATGTGTCATGTATTTATTTGAATAGACTTTACATACATTTTAATCTCAATTATAGTTGCCACACTGAAACTAGTGAAACCTGGAAATACTCTATTTGCAAAATAGCTAGTCGTTTGTTAGTCATTTTTCTCAGTCTGACAGAAAATATGACTCAAAATTTACTAATAAAAAATTCTCCGAGCTGGGATTTTACCAAACCTATGTTCAACTATTTTTGGTAGGATGGTTCTCCTAATCAGTTAATAACATGACTAGAAAACCACAACCAGAGTTCTGCAAACTCCCTGATGTGAATGGCTTTCAGTGATGATACTTTTGATCAAGAATAACAGTTGCATGCAACCCCAACACCAAGTCTTTAGTTATCAAAACATAATATATGGCATATTTCAGCTGTGAAATAATCACTCCAAAATTATTTGCTTTTGAAACCAAGAGTGAAGAACTGCTGAAAGTTACCTGCTAATAAGCTATACCACTTACCACACTGATTCCCACTGCTTGTAACAGGCCAGAGTAAGATGGTATACATAAAAGAGTGCATGGTTAACTGGTGAGATCCTTTTAAGGTTGATAAATTATCTCAATGACAATGAAAGCAGTAGTTTAAAAATGAGACTAAGAGTTTTAACTCTTGTAGTTAATTTGAATAAGTGTTTTGTGATGTGATCCTTCAATTCTCTATTCATCTTATTTTCAATCTTTATCTCAATTTTAAAAAATATATCAAGTATCCATATGGTAATTGACATTGCTGCTGCTGCTGAGTCGCTTCGGTTGTGTCTGACTCTGTGCGACCCCATAGACGGCAGCCCACCAGGCTCCCCTGTCCCTGGGATTTTCCAGGCAAGAACACTGGAGTGGGTTGCCATTTCCTTCTCCAATGCATGAAAGTGAAAAGTGAAAGTGAAGTCGCTCAGTCATGTCCGACTCTTAGCAACCCCATGGACTGCAGCCTACCAGGCTCCTCCGTCCATGGGATTTTCCAGGCAAGAGTACTGGAGTGGGGTGCCATTGCCTTCTCTGCTAGCTGTTCATAAATTAGGTAGGAAAAGCAGGAACGTAAATATTCTTGAGACCAGGGGGTATTTTATATATAACATGTATGTGCACACATGTGTATGCAAACGTCTAATGCATTGTTGTTTACGGATGGAATCAACATTGAAACCAATTTTTCTTCTCTATATATTAACAACTATAATTAGTTTTTTTTCATAATTCACAGTATAGTAAAAGAAAAAGAAATGTCACAGAAAGCAGGTTGATAATAGAAAAATGTGAAAGCTAAGGGAGGGATAGGAAGAGCAGGGGAGGAAAAGTCAGAAAGTCTAAACTGAACAGCCTTTAAAATAAAGGCAAATAGTCATCAATGGATCAATGAGAATGTGGATGCTTTACATGTGATAGCATTATACCCACATTGTTGATCTTGCATCATTTAAAGTTTAAATCATAATTAACAACTGTTTAAGAAGACAGCAAGTCACCTGTTTTGTGTACTTCTTTTACTAATGACAAAATTGCACGAAATATCTCAGTAACTTTTTTATAGTTTTTTCACTGTGTGGATATTATGTACCAGGAAGCTTCTTTTTTGGGGCCATAACAACTTTTTAAGGCAAAATATGCAGATATTCTCATTCATTTTGAAGAAAAACAAATTGAGAGAAGTTATTCCACAAGATAACTGAAAAATTGAAAAAACGAAATAAAATTGTTTATAGATATAAACATGTGTCAAAGTAAAATTTTTATTTTGCTTAAAGTACAACCTTTCTGCAGTTGTTAAAATTTTTCATCGGCTTGTTTTGTACTTGGCATTAGTGCTTAAAGCTTAAAAATTCAGTTGAGTAGAAAATTGTACTCTATATCTAATTATGGTCTTTGCTTTTAGCAAATTTAGCTGGAAGTATGTCTCAACTCATCTTGACTTTTTAAGTGAGTTGAAAGGGCCATGCCATGAGAGTGTTTTAGAAAAAGATTGCCCACAAAAGTAAGATTAGTAATAGATTATTGAGGAACAGAAGACTAAAACCATTCAGTTTGAATCTGGGGGCTCATACTTAAAATTCCTGATAAATCCCATCACCAGTAGGTTTCACTTGACCTGTGAAAATGAAAATGTTAGTTGTGTCCAACTACAGTCTTCCAGGTTCCTCCGTCCATGGGATTCTCCAGGCAACAATCCTGGAGTGTGTTGCCATTCACTTCTCCAGGAGATCTTCCCAACCCAGGGATCCAACTCAGGTCTCCTGCATTGCAGACAGACTCTGCACCTTCTGAGCCACCAGGGAAGCCTTTATTTGACCTAGGCAAGACTATATACTCCATGATACAAAGCCAGACCAATGAACTGTGCTTTGCCTGAAATAGTGACATCATGAGCTGTCTTTTAGAAAGAGAAATATCATCTCTGGTGAGGTTAGAGAGGGATTAGTATTTCAAAAGCAAAGAGGAAAAGAGCCAAGCTTTCTCTCAGCCTTGAATGAATGTAGCAAGAAAGAATTATAAAAACGGAAACATTTCCAGACTGATAATGGCATTCCTGCTGAGAGTGTCAGTTCCTGGAGTGTGCAAAGGAACTAGGAAGAGTGGTCTCTCAGACAAGAAGATTGATTCTGTAATTCTCCGTGAGCACTACAGGCTGTCAGCATGATTGCACTTGTTTCTCTAAAAGCATTAGCAAGACAATTACCAATTATTTCACTGTGGCATTTACATGTTTGTGTCCGTCTATCCCTGGAGCCCAGGATATTGATAATGTACTGCCGGACATTTTTGCCGTCCTACGTAGGGTATTATGCAGCAAAAGTACAATCTGACAGCGCTGGGATATCAGGTGATTGAAAACTGATAAATTATGTATGCAAAAAGGAGAAATCCATGAAGTATGCTTGGCAAAGTTTAAGAAATCAGAGTGGACTTCTTTTTTTCTTAGAAGAAAATATTGTTTACTTGAAAGGGAATAAAACAATGTGTAGTTTCATACTTCATTCTTGTTAATGGACTAAATGTTATAACCATGTGTATGCTTTTCTCTACCTGAATTTTTCATTCTTTATTCTTTTTATAAAATATCAATTGATTGCCGAACTTTTTCATATAAGTTTGCTAGAAATGTGTATAAATTTAGTACAGTAACATTTAAGCTATTTTTGTTGAATTTTTTCCTTTATTCATCATTAAATTTGACATTAAAATTTAATATTTATTTGTGCCATCAAATCTATCAATAGTTTCATTAATAATTTCCCTGGATTTATGCTTAGGAAAGTATATCCTGTGAAATACACCAATAAATATTTATAAATATTCACCTATGTTTTCTTACTGTTTTAATTTTATGTTCCACTCCTCAGTATATCTAAACTTTAAAATTTAGCTTATGCTAGAAATAACCTAATTCTTTTCATATACATTGTTAACAATGTGACCCAGCGCCATTTACTAGGATGTCCATCATTTCACTAATTAATTTGTCTTTTTCACCCACATTCTCCCATTATTGCCACTATTCACTTATAGTTAGGTACTGAATCAAAATAGTAAAGAAGTCCCCAGAAGTGCTTTCAAATGATTAACCAATGCTCAGAGCTGAGGACTCACTCAGCTCAAGGACTGGCAAAAGGCCTGGAAGGAACTGTGTGAGGCAATAAGCCAGTCTAGGTTTCCAAGGAGAGAAGTAAAATAACTGTTAAAAATTAAATCACTCCTATTGCCTGCAGAGAGACTAAAACACTCAGTTCTATACAAGATAGAGAGGACTTAGTTCTCACTGGCCAGTATGATGTTGACCTTGAGACATAACTGAGTGGTGGCTCTGTGTTGAAAAACAATCACCCTTTACCCACACTGACACGCAGAGTATCATAGAAGCAACCATTTGTCTGGAAGTGACAGAGTGCAATTTTATAATGCCACATGCCAAATTGCATCATTCGGGTCTTCCTAGGTTACATGATTAGATAAATACAGATAAAGAAATATGTAAATATAATTGAAACCACCATTCCTATTTCTTATACATACTATTTCTTATATAACTGTTACTTGGTTACCTTTTAAAAAATTTATTCTGGAAAGGATGTTCAGTTACATCAAATTACTTTTTAGCATCTGTTACAATTGTATTTCTCTGAATTATGTATGGAAAATATTATTTACCAGCTCCTGTGTGCAATACAACTTGTACACTGAATCTTTTCTTCTTCCATGTACTGAAAACTTTGCCCTTCCACATGATCTTTCCCCCACCCTCTTTATCATCTAGTTTATTCTTAATTCTGTGTGTAGCAACTCTAGTGACTAACACAATGGTATTTTTATATTCACAAAATCATGATACAATATCTTCCAGCTTGAAATTAAAAAAAAATTTTGACTATCTCTTCAGCTTCACATGTGTCTATTCTTTCATAAAGCTTTCAAAAAGTGTGCATTCATTTTTAATATTTTTACATTTAGAAAAGAGTTACAATAAACCTAGTCAGATGCGTGTTCAATTCCTGGATTGGGAAGATCCCCTGGAGAAGGAAATGGCAACCCACTCCACTATTCTTACCTGAGAAATACCATGGACAGGGGAGCCTGGTGGGCTACAGTCCATGGGGTCACAAAGAGTCGGACTAACTTAACAACTAAAAACAACAAAGACAGTTATATTTTACTACAAATCTTAAATTGAAATCAACTATCATTTTGGTTATCACTCTTCGTCTCTCAAGTCCCATTTTCAGTGTTTTAGTCTATTTCTGCTTGTATTTTATCTCCATAAATGTGTATTTAAATAAACAGCTCAACTTGTTTGGTACTTTCCTTACTCACATATAAAATCAAGATTATTGCCAAAATCTGTAAGGAAAGAGATGTAAATTCAAAAAAAAACCTCAGCTTCCCTAGGCTAATTAATGCAGGTAAAATATCATTAATATAAATTTCTTGCAGGAAGGATTGACAGTCCCTAGAGAGGTAGTGATGTCCTTGCTATCTTAATATGTTCTTGTCCTCAAGATAAATATTGATCAAATTCTCCTGAATTAAATCCCAAAAGATTATTTTACATTTCATCATCTGATACTGTTAATTACTATAATGAGTTAATTAGAGTCATTAAGTCTTATCATTAGCAGTTTTTTTTTTTTTTTTACTGTGAATACTTGTAGGTTCTGCTAAAAGCTCTAGGTTAGAAATTAAGTCTTAAACAAAGTAATCCAGTCTCAGATGGATTACATTAGTTATCCTTAACTATTGATAACTGAAGAAATAAACTCTTGGGTACAGACATTGGAGTTCAAAGTGACAAAACTTAACTCTCAGACTGTACCACAGTATAGACTCAGAATTTCCAGGATTCTTGTTAGTTTAGAAATGAATAATATCATGAAAGCAGACTGTAAACAATGTTAATTACATAAGACTAAAGGAACGGATAAACTGATGAAATGCTACCAATTATGAATGTTAGCTTTGGAATATTTTTGTCATAGTTTTACATCCTGTATTCTGTGTGGGGAAAGCCTTCTTTCTTCACCTATTTTTATACCTCAACTTAGTAGACTATGCTTACTCAAACTATAGTGGAACGTCATTTGAATGATGAACTGTTACCACAGACCCCTTAATATTTTGGAACAGATACTGTAGTCTCTGCCTATCCACAATTTCACTTTCCATGGTTTCGGTTACCAGTGGTCAACTGCGGTCTGAAATATTAAATGTAAAATTCCAGATATAAACAATTTATCAATTTTAAATTGTGCACTGTTCTGATAAGCACGATGAAAACTTTACTATCCCACTCTGTTCCCCCAAGAATGTGAATATTCCCTTGGTCCAGTATGTCCCAGCTATTAGTCACTGAGTAACCCTGACATTTATCTGATTGGTTGTCATGATATGGCAGTGCTTGTGTGCAAGTAACCGTTATTTACTTAATCATCTCTATGTGCAAGGCTAGTGATGCAGGCGATGTGAATATGCCAAAGGGAAGCTGTATAGCTTGTATAAAGCTTCCTTTAAGTGAAAAAGTGAAAGTTCTAAAGTTAATAAGGAAAGAAAAAAAAAAGAATGCTGAGGTTGCTAAAATCTGTAAGAACAGATCTGCTCTCTGTGAAATTATGAAGAAGGAAACATAAATTTGTACTAGTTTTCCTAGCATAAAACTGGATTCATTTTGATATTTGGCAAAACTAATACAATTATGTAAAGTTTAAAAATTAAATAAAATTAAAAAAATAAAAAAATAAAATCACACCAAAAAAAATAATAATAATAAAGTAAAAAAAAAAAAAACTGTAAAAGCTACAGTCACCATATGTGATAAGTGTAAAGCCTTAAATCTGCACAATAAGATATTTTCAGGCAGCACATTCACATAACTGTTATTTAATTGATTGGTAAAATTACTTTATTAACAATTACATTGTTAATCTGTTACCATGTCTAATTTATAAATTAAATCTATCATAAAAATGCATGTAAAAGAAGAAAAAAACATAGTACCACGCCTTACACACACTATCTGTGGTTTCAGGCATCCACTGGATTTCCTGACATATATCCCCCACGGACAAGGGGAGGCTACTCTACTTTCAATTCAGTTCAGTGCAGTTGCTCAGTCGTGTCCGACTCTTTGCGACCCCATGAACTGCAGCACGCCAGGCCTCCCTGTCCATCACCAACTCCCAGAGTCCACCCAAACCCATGTCCATCGAGTCAGTGATGCCATCCAGTCATCTCATCCTCTGTCATCCCCTTCTCCTACTGCCCCCAATCTTTCCCAGCATCAGGGTCTTTTCAAATGAGTCAGCTCTCCACATCAGGTGACCAAAGTATTGGAGTTTCAGCTTCAACATCAGCCAATGAACACCCAGGACTGATCTCCTTTAGGATGGACTGGTTGGATCTCCTTGCAGTCCAAGGGATTCTCAAGAGTCTTCTCCAACACCACAGTTCAAAACCATTAATTCTTTGGTGCTCAGCTTTCTTTATAGTCCAACTCTCATATCCATATATGACTACTCTAAAAATCATAGCCTTGACTAGATGGACCTTTGTTGGCAAAGTAATGTCTCTGCTTTTGAATATGCTATCTAGGTTGGTCATAAATTTCCTTTCAGGGAGTAAGCGTCTTTTAATTTCATGGCTGTAATCACCATCCGCAGTGATTTTGGAGCCCAGAAAAATAAAGTCTGACACTGTTTCCACTGTTTCCCCATCTATTTGCCATGGAGTGATGGGAGCGGATGCCATGATCTTAGTTTTCTGAATGTTGAGCTTTAAGCCAACTTTTTCACTCTCCTCTTTCACTTTCATCAAGAAGCTCTTTAGTTTTTCTTCACTTTCTGCCATAAGGGTGGTGTCATCTGCATATCTGAGGTTATTGATATTTCTCCCAGCAATCTTGATTCTAGCTTGTGTTTCCTCCAGCCCAGCATTTCTCATGATGTCCTCTGCATAAAAGTTAAATAAGCAGGGTGACAATATGCAGCCTTGACGTACTCCTTTTCCTATTTGGAACCAGTCTGTTGTTCCATGTCCAGTTCTAACTGTTGCTTCCTGACCTGCATACAGGTTTCTCAAGAGGCAGATCAGGTGATCTGGTATTCCCATCTCTTTCAGAATTTTCCACAGTTTATCGTGATCCACCCAGTCAAAGGCTGTGGCATAGTCAATAAAGCAGAAACAGATGTTTTTCTGGAAGTCTCTTGCTTTTTTGATGATCCAGCAGATGTTGGCAATTTGATCTCTGGTTCCTCTAACTTTTCTAAAACCAGCTTGAACATCTGGAATTTCACGGTTCATGTATTGTTGAAGCCTGGCTTGGATAATTTTGAGCAGTACTTTACTAGCGTGTGAGATGAGTGCAATTGTGAAGTAGACTGAGCATTCTTTGGCATTGCCTTTCTTTGGGATTGGAATGAAAACTGACTTTTACCAGTCCTGTGGCCACTGCTGAGTTTTCCAAATTTGCTGGCATATTGAATGCAGCACTTTCACAGCATCATCTTTCAGGATTTGAAATAGCTCAACTGGAATTCCATATCCTCCACTAGCGTTATTCATAGTGATGCTTCCTAAAGCCCACCTGACTTCACATTCCAGGATATCCAGCTCTAGGTGAGTGTGAGTGATCACACCATTGTGATTATCTGGGTCTGAAGCTCTTTTCTATACAGTTCTTCGGTGTATTCTTGCCATCTCTTCTTAATATCTTCTGCTTCTGTTAGGTCCATACCATTTCTGTCCTTTTTGAGCCCATGTTTGCATCAAATGTTCCCTTGGTATCTCTAATTTTCCTGAAGAGATCTCTAGTCTTTCCCATTCTATTGTTTTCCTCTATTTCTTTTTTTTTTTTTCTTCCAATTTTATTTTATTTTTAAACTTTACATAATTGTATTAGTTTTGCCAAATATCAAAGTGAATCCGCCACAGGTATACATGTGTTCCCCATCCCGAACCCTCCTCCCTCCCCATACCATCCCTCTGGGCCGTCCCAGTGCACCAGCCCCAAGCATCCAGCGTCATGCATCGAACCTGGACTGGCAACTCGTTTCCTACATGATATTTTACATGTTTCATTGCCATTCTCCCACATCTTCCCACCCTCTCCCTCTCCCACAGAGTCTATAAGACTGTTCTATACATCAGTGTCTCTTTTGCTGTCTCGTACACCGGGTTATTGTTACCATCTTTCTAAATTCCATATATATGCGTTAGTATACTGTATTTATGTCCTCTATTTCTTTTCATTGATCACTGAGGAAGGCTTTCTTATCTCTCCTTGCTATTCTTTAGAACTCTGCATTCAGATGTTTATATCTTTCCTTTTCTCCTATTTTTTTTTCTAGCAATATGGTTTTTTGGCAAGGTTCATTAAGAAATCATCCTCCTTTAATGGGCTGCTGCTGCTGCTGAGTCACCTCAGTCGAGTCTGACTCTGTGGGACCCCATAGACAGCAGCCCACCAGGCTCCCCCGTCCCTGGGATTCTCCAGGCAAGAACACTGGAGTGGGTTGCCATTTCCTTCTCCAATGCATGAAAGTGAAAAGTGAAAGTGAAGTCGCTCAGTTGTGTCCAACTCAACGACCCCATGGACTGCAGCCTACCAGGCTCCTCTGTCCATGGGATTCTCCAGGCAAGAGTACTGGAGTGGGGTGCCATTGCCTTCTCCTCTTTAATGGGCTAAGTGTAATATGTACACACTCTTACATACATGTGTGTGTATAGACATACATTTGAATTGAGAATACACAATATGTGTATTCATGCATTGTGAATACAAACACAATTGAATTGAAATCTCAATTTCTCCTTTGAGCCAGTTTTATTCTGCTGAATTAAAAAAAATTTTGATAGACACCCCTAAAATACTTGTCTATGATTTAATGTAAAATTTTTAGAAAATAGGCATATATTCTTTCCAGTTTTTCAAATTTCTTAATTGTGTTGATGTTGATGAATGTGTTAAGAATGTATTATAGATAATGCCAATGTGTGATGTTGGTGAAAAGTTATATAAAACACATGATGGAATCTATTTAATTTCTCCCCTGTGGAACCATTTCTCCTAGAACCTTTTTATCTTTGGTTAAATTTGGTTTGTCTCTGGGTCTACAGCTTAGCTGTCATTGTTCTAGAAATTTTCTTTTCCTCTCACTGGAGTTAGATTCCTTGTTTCCTATAATCCTTTATATTGACTTTTCATTTTGGTAGAGCCAGTCTAATCAATCTTTTAATTTCCTAAGAACAAGGGAATGTAAATTTTGTTTCCTTGGGAAATTAAGACAAAACATCTATCCAAATGCTTTATTTGTAGTTTGATTTAGTATAGATCATATTCAATTCTTTTTTACTCAAAATCTTAAATTATTTTAAGATATCTTAGTTATAATGTCAGATACTTCTGATCCTTAACCATAGAAAGTCGAATTACTTTCTCTCTAGGAGCTTGCATGTTTTTTATCTTTGGTGTATATTATGAAATTTCGTGATCCCTATGTCTTGCGTGTCTTTGTGTATGTCTTTTTAATTGGAAAATTGGTGGGCCATTTAAGTCTATCATTCATATATGTAATCTTTCAGACTTACCTCTACTTTTCCCAAAGCACTTGTCACTTTATAATATACCTTTTTATTACACACATAATTTTTGTGTCTGTGTCACTCAGTTTTAGACAGTAAATACAATAAGATGGGGATGTTTGACATTCCCTTTATTATAAATTAGAAAAATAGTGGATACTTAATAAATATTTGTTGAATGGGAATGGCTGAGCAGCTTGTCAACTCATCTCCCTGATACTCCCTTACGATATACTCAAATTCACAGTATATAATTTACCATTTAACAATACTGAGCAAAGATAGGTATTGCTGTTTCCAAAAGCCAGTGGATCCCATAAATCTTAATCCTCCCTACCAAATAGTATATATACTATACAATACTTGGAAGTTACCACTTTCCTTCATTAGGATGTAAGTTTCCCAAAGGCAATGATTTGTTGTTTTTTTTTTTTTTTTTTTTAATTGAGATATCCCAAATGCTTGGGGAAAGGTGATATTATGACTCCATCATATTTTTTTAAGAAAAGGAAAAAAAATAATATATACAATTTAATACTTTAAGTAATTTCCTTCTTTTGGTCTTGTACTGGTCATAGTAGTTTCAGTTCTACAGAAGATAGTTAGATGTATTGACTTTAAAATGTTCCCTGGACTTAGCCCTGACAAGTTGAGGTGTCTGCACAGCCATTTCGCATGAGAAACTTTGATCTGAAGTGCTGGTTCCAAGGCCTTTGCCTGCGGTGCCCTATGAGTAAGTGAAACTAGACAAAGCACAAAACAAAAGAAAAAGGACAAGAGTTTCAAAATGTATGTGAAAAACCACCACCTGAGATCCATTCTGCTGATTCTGATCAAATAAGTTGAAGAGATCAAGCCCTGAGTCTTTGGAGTGGGAGCACTGACTCCAAGACCCTAGACTACCAGAGAACTAACCCTAGGAGGTATCAAATAGTGAGAACTCAGACAAAAGAAACCACTTGAATACAAGACCAGGCATCACCCAACCAACCAGTAGCACCCTGTGCAGGATGCCTCATCTAAACCACAAACAAAACAAAAATACAAACCCTATCATCAGCAGACGGGATTACCATCTCACTCAGCCTTGCCCATCAGAGGAAAAACAAACAAGCAAACAAGAACTCAGCACAAATCTCACCCTGTAGGAAGCTTACACAAACAACTGGACCAACTTTAAGCAGGCAGAAACCAAAAGGAAGAAAGAATTCAACCTTGAAGCCTGGGAAAAGGAGCCCTCAAACAAAATAATAATCAGAGAAATACTACACAAAAGAAGGAACAAACTGAAAACACAGAAGTCCAGGTAAATGAAGAGGAAATAAGCAAACTACCTGAAAAGAATTCAGAATAACGATAGTAAAGGTGATTAAAAGCCCTGAAAACAATGGAGAAAATGCAAGAATCAATTAACAAAGACCTAGATGAACTAAAGAATAAACATACAGAGATAAAAAGTTCCATGATGTAATATTATAGAATAAGTGTAATTTTCTGTTTATTTAAAATATCTGAATACCATTTGTAGAATATTGGATCTCATTATCACTTGATCAACTACTACAGAAAGTTACTAAGGACTTTGAATTATGTGGATAACTGAATGAGAAAAATAACTGATATCTGTTTTGTTTTGTTTTTTTTAAAGAAACAAAAACAACAGAAAGTTTTGCTTAACTATGCTTTTAAGTGCCTAGTTTTAGCTTGGTTACTGATCCTTATCTTTTAGGATTTTATAAAAGATATTTCACTGACCAGAGAAATAAAATCCATGTCTGAGTTTTCCAGGTCTCTGAACATTTCTTTGCCTTAGTTTGTACTTTGAGACAAAGATTTGAGTACAAGTTGTTTGTTGGGAAATGCTGGTGGCGGATTGGGACATAGTGAGAAAAGATTTCAGGAAGCCAGCATAGGATGTATAATTCAGCTCGTATCCACTGTGGGCACCTGTAGACTAGTCCCTCTGTGGAACTCTGTGAGTCTATCCTCATAGCATCAGTTCCCAGATATTAAATCTGCCCTGTGGGCCTAGAGAGAAGCCTGAGGCAAAGTCCCAGATGCTGAAGTCAGAAGTGGAACTGCATGTAGAAATATGCTATGCTGAGGCAGACTAGTAGGGCACTTACTCATGCAGTCCTCTGGAGCAGTATCCACAGTTTAACAATACTTCATAATACTTTTGTTCTCAATGTTGTCTTAATGACTATCAGCTGGTGCCATAGAGAATAAAGAATAATCAAAGCTGTACCTTAGATGGGTTCAAGTTGTACATTGGCACAGGAGATTAGGCTCTCCTATATAAAGACTCTCCTTTATAAATAGGGGACGTTAGGTCAGTCTTTGACCATAATATTTTTGAGCTTCAGTTCAGTTCAGTCGCTCAGTCATGTCTGACTCTTCGTTACCCCATGAATTGCAGCACACCAGGCCTCTCTGTCCATCATCAACTCCCATAGTTCACCCAGACTCATGTGCATCAAGTCAATGATGCCATCCAGCCATCTCATCCTCTGTCATCTCCTTCTCCTCCTGCCCCCAATCCCTCCCAGCATCAGGGTCTTTTCCAATGAGTTGACTCTTCCCACGAGGTAGCCAAAGTATTGGAGATTCAGCCTCAGCATCAGTCCTTCAAATGAACACCCAGGACTGGTCTCCTTTAGGATGGACTGGTTGGATCTCCTTGCAGTCCAAGGGACTCTCAAGAGTCTTCTCCAAAACCACAGTTCAAAAGCATCAGTTCTTTGGTGCTCAACTTTCTTCACAGACCAACTCTCACATCCATACATGACCACTGGAAAAACCATAGCCTTGACAAGACAGACCTTTGTTGGCAAAGTAATGTCTCTGCTTTACAACATGCTATCTAGGTTGGTCATAATTTTCCTTCCAAGGAGTAAGCGTCTTTTAATTTCATGGCTGCAATCACTATATGATTTTGGAGCCCCAAAATAAAGTATGACACTGTTTCCAATGTTTCCCCATCTATTTCCCATGAAGTGATGGGACCACATGCCATGATCTTCATTTTCTGAATGTTGAGCTTTAAGCCAACTTTTTCACTTTCTTTCACTTTCATCAAGAGGCTCTATAGTTCCTCTTCATTTTCTGCCATAAGGGTGGTGTCATCTGCATATCTGAGGTTATTGATATTTCTCCCAGCAACCTTGATTCCACCTTGTGCTTCCTCCAGCCCAGCATTTCTCATAATGTACTCTGCATATAAGTTCAATAAGCAGGGTGACAATATACAGCCTTGACGTACTCCTTTTCCTATTTGGAACCGGTCTGTTGTTCCACGTCCAGTTCTAACTGTTGCTTCCTGACCTGCATACAGGTTTCTAAAGAGGCAGGTCAGGTGGTTTGGTATCCCCATGTCTTTCAGAATTTTCCACAGTTTATTGTGATCCACACAGTCAAAGGCTTTGGCGCAGTCAATAAAGCAGAAATGGATGTTTTTCTGGAACTCTTTGGCTTTTTCGATGATCCAGCAGATGTTGGCAATTTGATGTCTGGTTCCTCTGCCTTTTCTAAAACCAGCTTGAACATCTGGAAGTTCACGGTTCATGTATTGCTGAGCCTGGCTTAGAGAATTTTGAGCATTACTTTCCTAGCATGTGAGATGAGTGCAATTGTGCAGTAGTTTGAGCATTCTTTGGCATTGCCTTTCTTTGGGATTGGAATGAAAACTGACCTTTTGCAGTCCTGTGGCCACTGCTGAGTTTTCCAAATTTGCTGGCATATTGAGTGAAGCACTTTCAGAGCATCATCTTTCAGGATTTGAAATAGCTCAACTGGAATTCCATCACCTCCACTAGCTTTGTTCGTAGTGATGCTTTCTAAGGCCCACTTGCCTTCACATTCCAGGATGTCTGGCTCTAGGTGAGTGATCACACCATCATGATTATCTGGGTCATGAAGATCTTTTTGTACAGTTCTTCTGTGTATTCTTGCCACCACTTCTTAGTATCTTCTGGTTTTGTTAGGTCCATACCAGTTCTGTTCCTTTATCAAGCCCATCTGTGCATGAAATGTTCCCTTGGTATCTGTAATTTTCTTGAAGAGATTTCTAGTCTTTCCCATTCTGTTGTTTTCCTCTATTTCTTTGCATTGATCGCTGAGGAAGGCTTTTTATCTCTCCTTGCTATTCTTTGGAACTCTGCATTCAGATGAGAATATCTTTCCTTTTCTCCTTTGCTTTTCACTTCTCTTTTCACAGCCTCTTATAAGGTCTCCTCAGACAGCCATTTTGCTTTTTTGTATTTCTTTTCCATGGGAATGGTCTTGATCCCTATCTCCTGTACAATGTCACAAACCTCCGTCCATAGTTCTTCAGGTACTCTATCTATCAGATCTAGTCCCTTAAATCTATTTCTCACATTCACTGTATAATCATAAGGGATTTGATTTAGGTCATACCTGAGTGGCATAGTGGTTTTTCCTACTTTGTTCAATTTCAGTCTGAATTTGGCAATAAGGAGTTCATGGTCTGAGCCACAGTCAGCCATTTGTCTTGTTTTTGCTGACTGTATAGAGCTTCTCCATCTTTGGCTGCAAAGAATATAATCAATCTGATTTCCGTGTTGACCATCTGGTGATGTTCATGTGTAGAGTCTTCTCTTGTGTTGTTGGAAGAGGGTGTTTGCTATGACCAGTGCGTTCTCTTGGAAAAACTCTATTAGCCTTTTTCCTGCTTCATTCTGTACTCCAATGCCAAATTTGCCTGTTACTCCAGATGTTTCTAGACTTCCTACTTTTGCATTCCAGTCCCCTATAATGAAAAGGACATCTTTTTTGGGTGTTAGTTCTAAAAGGTCTTGTAGGTCTTCATAGATCCTTTCAACTTCAGCTTCTTGTTGGATCACCATGATATTGAATGGTTTGCCTTGGAAATGAAAAGAGATCATTCTGTCATATTTGAGATTGCATCCAAGTACTGCATTTTGGCTCTTTTGTTATGTATGCCAATTTCCCTAATTCGTGTCATTGGAATATAAGCACTATGAAATTATGTCTTGATAGTTTAATCTTTCTCTTTACTAACTTTAGACAGATTTATACTTGTAAACTTCTATACTATTAAACAACATCATTCTTCCAAATTCTTTTCTACATTTTGTAAGTGTAGCATATTCAGGATAATAATTGTTTTCAGTAAAACAGATGGTAAGCTCATTACAGGACTATTAATGTTAGCATTCATTTGATAGATCAGATGAATGTGCATGAATTATATTCTTGGTTTAGATGCCCCCACAGTTTCTACTACTCACTCAAAAAAAAAGTTGCTTTAACATTGGTGTCAGTTACTACACCACTTTGAATACAAAGTGACATTAAAAGAATAATTTGTAGAGGCCCTGATTCCAAGGCATTTTCACTATTCTCCTCTGAAACCATCCTAATATGTCCCAAATTAGTGCCATGAATTCTGAGATAACATCTCAAATGTGCTCCAAAATCTCATTGTAGTTTTTTTTTTCTACACAGCACTTCAGTTTTCCTTCTTTGCAGACCACTGGGTTGTGTCTCTTTTCATCAACAATTCCAAGTGACTATGACTGAAGCACTGATTATTCTTCTGAAATTTTGAAACTGAGAGTTATTAGAAAACTCTTTACAGTCAATTATTTCCAAAGAAAATGTAGCATTTGATTTAAGAAGTGCTGTAAGTATAAAATACAAACAAGATTTCCACTTTTTTTTTGTTTATATTTTTGTGGCTGCTATAAAATTTAAAATTACACATGTGGCTAGTATTACAATTCTGTTGGATAGCGCTGTTTTGTACTAAGACTTTCAATATCCTTTTTAGCTTAGTTTTTCTTTCTGGACCAGCAAATTTACCAAAATTTTCTTCATGATATATTTACTACTCTGTTTATTGCTAGTAAAATATTCAGTTTGTTTGTATAGATCTGAATCTCTTCATCATACTTACCTTTAAGATCAATGTATTACTGACTAGCATTACAGAGTGTGGAATACCAAGTTTGGAATATCTGTGCTATTCTAGGTCAAGTGATATCTCAATTGACATTATTCAGATTCATCTGTATTTGCAATACAGAAATAGAGTTGCAGATGTAGAAAATAAAATTATGGTTACTAAGGAGTAAAGGGAGGGAGGGATTAAACTAGAAAATTGCAATTGACATATACACATGTATAATAGACAACTATTAAGAACCTATGGTATAGCACAGGGAACTCTGCTCAATACTTGGTAATGAGCTATATGGGAAAGAATATAAAAAAGAATAGGTGCATGTGTACATAAACAGATTCACTTTATTGTACACCTGAAACTAACACAACATCGTCAATCAACTGTCCTTGAATAACATGTTTTAAAAAGCTGTGGGTTTAATTGAATTATTTTTATTATGATAATATTGAAAATATTAAAAAGTGTATAAATTATTACTATGGCTCTTATAACAGTATTAAACCAAAATAAATTCTGATGCAAATACATATTCTAAAAATATCAATGATATATAAAGTATTTACATATATTATGTATGTTTTGGGGGTAGGGATCTCTAATCATAAAACAATTTCTCTACATTATTCCAATATTTTTATAGATTTATCTGTGTGTTTTTGATATCAGTAATCTGTTGATTATTTGAGTTATATAGAGATGCTTATTTTAAATTACACACTTGACTGTCCCCAAGGCATTCATTTACCAGCCTATTCTTCCCATTCATTTGAAATAGGCACCTTTATATTTTCAAATACAGCATTTTCCCTTTACTGCTTTGAAAAGATTTTGCCCTATTTTTCTTTCTGGAACAGCAAACTTATCAAAATTTTCTTCATGATATATTTAGTGCTCTGTTTAATGCTAATAAAATATTCCAGTTTTTTTTTAATATAAACCAGAATCTCTTCAACATACTACTTTCAAGCTGAATATATTCATGTATGACAGATGTTTACTGAATTTGGCATATCTGTGCTATTCTAGGCCAAGTGATAATACGATTGATATTCTTCAGATTCATCTAACAGTAACTTGGCATCTTCTGTGCCAAACTTTTCTCTTTCTCTCTTCTTTCAATGGATAGAAAAACACAATAATTCTGTTTCTTGAGGTCACCTTTGAAATTTTCTCTCTATCTATATTGTTTTGTATTCTGAGATAGTCATTCAGATGCAGCCACAGGATGAGATGGAATGACTCAGGAAACTAGTTTAAAATACAGGTCCTTAAGACAGGAGGTGCCACATGCCATGCAACTGTCAGGCCACATGAAAAGCCTCAGGGTGGTCAGAGGCAGAAGACAGAGGGAGGGGACAGTATTAGGCCAGAGCCATCATTGGAGTTTTCAAGGGAAAGGCCAAAAAGGGCAGGGTTAGCAGTTTATGATTGGCTAGTTTGAATAATTCTGGCAGGACTTTGGCAGGCACTAAGCCGTGGGCGCCTGGTCCCTGGGCCTGGAATGATTAAGGCAGAAAAATATTAGCACTTGGGGTGCGTGGGTTAGACTGAGGAAGTGTGGCTCTGGATTGGTTAGGTTGCTCACCAAAGGCATATTCCTGGGGGCCTTTGCCTCTAGGAGAGCAGACTCTCCCAAAGCCAGAAATGTTTTATAATTGTTTTTAATGTCAAAACACCATAAATACAGAACATTTTAATAAAACACACTATTACTCCCCAATTTAATGAGGATATATTTCATAATATCAGTTTTATTTATTTATTTTTTTAGGCAAGTTGGATGTTCTTTCTGGGAGAGTACATTTTTGTTTGTTTATTTGTTACTTTAATGATGAATCTGCTTCTCTGTGTATTTATATGTATGCCTGTATTGGGGAAGGTGATCATAGGGAAGGAATTTTTAGGCCTAGATAATTAAATTAACTCTTCTACACAGAATTTCAAATAGTCTATATCTGTTGAGTTTTAATAGAATGTTTCCATATGCTTTATGTATGTGGTAAATGTATACATGTATACACGTGTATATGTTCAGTTCAGTTCAGTCGCTCAGTCATGTCCGACTCTTTGCGACCCCATGAACCACAGCACACCAGGCCTCCCTGTCCATCACCAACTCCCGGAGTTCACCCAAACCCATGTCCATCGAGTCAGTGATGCCATCCAGCCATCTCATCCTCTGTCGTCCCCTTCTCCTCCTGCCCTCAATCTTTCCCAGCATCAGGGTCTTTTCAAATGAGTCAGCTCTCTGCATCAGTCCTTTCAGTGAATACTCAGAACTGATCTCCTTTAGGATGGACTCGTTGGATCTCCTTGCAGTTCCAGGGATATATATATATATATATATATATATATATATATATATATATACACGTACGTATATATGTACATGGAAAAATATGTGTTCCATATTTAAACATATATTTACATATATGGAAGTAATTGTGTGTTTAAATACTTAGTACAAAAATTCCAACATTTTACATTTGTTTTACTTAGACTGTTCACCTCAATTTAAACCAGAATCTTTTGCAGTTTTTCTTTAACTGAAGAAAGTTTTTGTTGTCTAAAGAAACCCTAATGTTTCTGCCCATCATCCTGCAGACCTGCAGGAAGGTTTTAAATCTAGCAGTCCCATATTGTAGCTCAAAATTGGATCATTGATATACTCTGCATTGTGCAGTAAAGGTACAAAAATTATTGAGCATTGTTTTCAGTGTTTAATGACATTTTGACCTCTACTTTTATTGCTGCTGCTGCTCAGTCACTTCAGTCGTGTCCAGCTCTGTGCGACACTATGGACTGCAGCCTGCCAGGCTCCTCTGTACATGGGATTCTCCAGGCAAGAATACTGAAGTGGGTAGCTATGCTCTTCTCCAGGGGATCTTCCTGACCCAGAAATTGAACCCAGATCTCCTGCCTTGCAGGCAGATTCTTTACGGCTGAATCACCAAGGAACTTTTATACTTCCTATCAAAAACATTGGGCTTGTCTGTCTGCATTCTGAAAAAACCTCAATTCTTTTATTTTTGTTTGCTGTTGTAATTTTAAGCACTTAGTAGGTACTTATAATTCACAATATCACAATATATTTGTTTTTAACTTTCTACCTTGCTTTTGTATATATTTTATGGAAGTGTGTATTTTAGGACATACATTGACAGGACATTCAAGGTGGTATTTGTCAGTCTTGGAGACTTGAATTTTTTATTAAAATTGAATACCTAATAAATGTAAAACCAAGAAAATGTAGGAATAAGATTAAATATTTGTTTAACCTTCTGTGTGCCATGGAAGTAATCATTTCCAGGTTTAGCGCATCATGATACAGTTTTTCCCTCAGACCTCTCCTTAAGTATAGTTTTTATGTGATGATTTTGCCATCAATTATGTCTATAGTCATAATATAACCGATTACATAAATTACATAAAAGTGGATAATATTTTACATGATATTTTACATTTGTTTTCGTAAATTTTATTGGTTAACCACTTTCCATATGCTTAAATCTAAGATAACAGATAAAAGATTATTAATTGATATACATCACAAAAAATCATGCTTAAAAAGTTTAAAGGCTATAGGAATAGATTGAAGGATGGAAAAAAGATTTTATGATTTCTAAGGATTTCACAGTAAAGCAAAGTGATTGCAGATTGCATGGAGTGTGAAGGATAGTTTGACCCAGCAATCCCACTGCTGGGCATACACACCGAGGAAGCCAGAATTGAAAGAGACACGTGTACCCCAATGTTCATCACAGCGCTGTGTTTATAATAGCCAGGACATGGAAGCAACTTAGATGTCCATCAGCAGACAAATGGATAAGAAAGCTGTAGTACATATACACAATGGAGTATTACTCAGCCATTAAAAAGAATACATTTGAATCAGTTCTAATGAGGTGGGTGAAACTGGAGCCTATTATACAGAGTGAAGTAAGCCAGGAAGAAAAACACCAATATAGTATACTAACACATATATATGGAATTTAGAAAGATGGTAGTGATAACGCTGTATGCAAGTTATCAAAAGGGACACAGATGTATAGAACAGTCTTTTGGACTCTGTGGGAGAGGAAGAGGGTGGGATAATTTGGGAGAATGGCACTGAAACATGTAAAATATCATATATGAAATGAATCTCCAGTCCAGGTTCAATGCATGATACAGGATGCTTGGGGCTGGTGCACTGGGATGACCCAGGGGGATGTTATAGGGAGGGAGGTGGGTAGGGGGTTCAGGATGGGGAACACATGTACACCCATGGTGGATTCATGTTGATGTATGGCAGAACCAATACAATATTGTAAAGTAATTAGCCTCCAATGAAAATAAATTTATATTAAAAAAAAAGAACTGGGAATATTAAAAAAAAAGTTCAAAAGCAAAAAAAAAAAAAGAAAATTAAAAGTATATGCAACAAAAATTCAATAGAAATGTTATAGATTAGTTAGAAATGTGTGATAAAGTAAGCTCAAAATAACTATACTCTTCATAAGAATAGTTTGCAAACAGGAGAGGGTATTTAAGCAAATATTTCTGATTGAGTTGCTTTCAGGAGTAATAACTAAATTTACAGCTATTTTCTCATGCCCGTATTCATTAGGTAAAAAGAGTATTGGTACTAAGAAATGATTTTATTATGGTTTTCATCTATACTCTGCACCAGTGAATAAAGAAATAATCTTTTTATCAATCTAAGGCAGTAAATTCTGCAAAATGGATCTAGTCAAGTTATATAATACTTCTCTGATACTGATATTTTTCTTTCAGATAATTTTTATTAACATATAGCTGTTTTATAAGATTAATTAGTTTCAAGTCTACAAAATAATGATTCAACACTTTTATAATTAATATTAAACTTCATTTACAGCTTTATAACATATTGGCTGTATTCCCTGTGCTGTACAACATATATTTTAATGTATTTATTTTATACAGGGTAATTTATACCTCTTAATCCCTTAGCCTTTCACACATTTCTCTTCCCATTTGTAACTTGTTATAATATCTTGTTCTCTTTATCTGTGAACCTGTTTCTGTTTTGTTATATTTACTCATTTGTTTTATTTTTAGATTTTACATGTAAGTGTTTACATACAGTATTTATCTTCCTTTGCCCGATCTATTTCACTATGCGTAATAACCTCCAGGTCCATCCATGGAAAAACTTCATTATTTTTGTGGCTTAGTAATATTTCACTGTATGTATGTATGTGAGTGTGTGTATGCTACATCTTCTTAATCCATTCATATGTTGATGGACACTGTTACCTCCATATCTTGGCTATTGCAAATAATAATTAAGATATGGCTATGTGAGTAATGCTGCTATGAATGTTGGAGTGCATGTATCTTTTCAATTGCTGTTTTTGTTTTCTTTGGTTACATACACAGGTGTGGAATTGATGGATCATCCGGGTAGTCCTATTTTTAGTTTTGTCAGGAACTTCCATACTGGTTTCCAGAGTGGCCATACCAAGGCACTAATTTTCATTCCTACCGACAGCGTAAGAGGGTTCCCTTTTAACCGCATGTACTTTAACATTTCTTATTTGTGGTCTTTTCAATGATAGTCATCCTGACAAATGTGAGATGACATTTCATTGTGGTTTTGGTTTGCATTTCTCTGATGCTCAGCTATGGTGAGCATCTTTTCATGTGCCTGTTAGCCATCTAACATGTCTTCTTTGGCAAAATGTCTATCCAGGTCTTTTGCTCATTTTTATTGGGCTTTTTGATGTTGAGTTGTAAGAGCTGTTTAGATATTTTGGATATTAACAACTTATCAGTCATACCCTTTGCAAATGTTTTCTCCCATCCAGTCGGTTATCTTTTCATTTTGTTGAAGGTTTCCTTTGTTCTGCAAAAGCTTTTAAGTTTAATTAACTCCCATTAAGTTTATTTTTGCTTCTGTTTCTTTTGCCTTAGGAGACAGATCCAAATAATCTTGTTGTGATTGATGTCAGGGTGCCCTGCCTGTGTTTTCTTTTTTCCTTCTAGGACCCCTATTATGTGACTGTTAGTATATTTGATGTTGTCACACAAGTTCCTTAAAAGGTTCTCATTTTTAAAATTTGCTTTTCTTTTTGCTCTTCTGATTGAGTGATTTCAATTGTTCTGTCTTACCATTTGCTTGGGCATTCTTCTGTATCACCTGGTCTTCTGTTAATTCCTTCTGGTATGTTTTTTCAATTTAGTTATCATATTGATTCACTCTGGCTGATTTTTTTTTTTTTATATTTTCTGGTTCTTTGTTAAAATTCTCACTGTATTCTTTTATTCTTTATCCTATTTCAATTACCATTCTTATACTAATATTCTGAATTCTTTACCTGGCAAATTATTTATGTTTTCAGTTTTTTTCCCCTTATTCTTTTTTTTTCCCCTTATTCTTTAGTTGAAAAAAAAATCTTTATTTTGCTTACCTTACTCTGTCTCTATGAAATTCAGTGAAACAGTTACCAACCCTTTTTTTGAAGAGATGTTCAGTGTAATTGTGCCCATTGACACAATTTGATGGGAAAGTTTGATGGAAGAACTAGATCTGAAATAAGCTTAGGTCACGTCTCCTCCCCACCACCACCCCCAGCATTTGCTGACAGCTATTACCTTGTTGGGTGGTGGGGCTAGAGATAGAGGGACTAGAGCCAAAGCCAGATGTGAACTGAGGCTCCTATGCTCACTGGCTGACAGTGCCCTGTTACAGGTAAAAAGCAGGTCCCAAAGTGCCAGAGCAAAAGGCCTGAGGGTTAGGTCTGAGCTGCTGGTGTTCCCTCTAAAGTGTATACTCTGTTTCCTCCCAGCCTCAGCACTTTCACTCCAGAGGGCATTGGTGCAAGGGCATAGGGTGTCTGAGTCAGTGCCCAGTACCTGCTGGGGCACACACTGATGTGGTCCCAGCCCACCAATCAGAATTCCAGGTGACTTCCTGTCCACTGAGAGCGCCAGTAATGGCTGCTTGCCCAATTCAGATGCAGTACTAGGTTTAAGCCAGGGTTAGCTCCCACACAATGAAACTAAGCAATGCCGTGTGGGGCCACCCAAGACGGGCGGGTCATGGTGCAGAGGTCTGATAGAATGTGGTCCACTGGAGAAGGGAATGGCAAACCGCTTCAGTATGCTTCCCTTGAGAGTCCTATGAACAGTATGAAAAGGCAAAATGATAGGATAGTGAAAGAGGAACTCTGCAGGTCGGTAAGTGCCCAATATGCTACTGGAGATCAGTGGAGAAATAACTCCAGAAAGAATGAAGGGATGGAGCCAAAGCAAAAAATAATACCCAGTTGTGGATGTGACTGGTGATAGAAGCAAGGTCCGATGCTGTAAAAGCAATATTGCATAAGAACCTGGAATGTTAGGTCCATGAATCAAGGCAAATTGGAAGTGATCAAACAGGAAATGGCTAGAATGAACATCAACATTCTAGGAATCAGTGAACTAAGATGGACTGGAATGGGTGAATTTAACTTATATGACCATTATATCTACCACTGTGGGCAGGAATCCCTTAGAAGAAATGGAGTGGCCATCATGGTCAACAAAAGAGTCCAAAATGCAGTACTTGGATGCAATCTCAAAACCTACAGAATGATCTCTGTTCGTTTCCAAGGCAAACCATTCACTATCACAATAATCCAAGTCTATGCCCCAACCAGTAATGCTGAAGAAGCTGAAGTTGAACGGTTCTATGAAGACCTACAAGACCTTTTATTTATTTTTTTTTATAATTTGTCATTACTTTAATCCATTTATAATGCATGAACATGTAGATTGTAACATTACATAACCTTGTATCTTAATTTACATAGGCTACCTCAGTTTAGTTCAGTTCAGTCGCTCAGTTGTGTCCAACTCTTTGCGACCCAATGAACCGCAGCATGCCAGACCTCCCTGTCCATCACCAATTCCTGGAGTTTACCTAAGCTCACGTCCATTGAGTCGGTGACACCATCCTTTTAGAACTAACACCCAAAATAGATGTCCTTTTCATTATAGGGGACTGGAATGCAAAAGTAGGAGGTCAAGAAACACCTGGGGTAACAGGCAAATTTGGCCTTGGAGTACAGAATGAAGCAGGAAAAAGGCTAATAGAGTTTTGCCAAGAAAATGCACTGGTCATAGCAAACACCTTCTTCCAACAACACAAGAGAAGACTCTACACATGGACATCACCAGATGGTCAACACGGAAATCAGATTGATTATATTCTTTGCAGCCAAAGATGGAGAAACTCTATATAGTCAGCAAAAACAAGACCGGGAGCTGACTGTGGCTCAGACCATGAACTCCTTATTGCCAAATTCAGACTTAAATTGAAGAAAGTAGGGAAAACCACTAGGCCACTCAGGTATGACCTAAATCAAATCCCTTATGATTATACAGTGGAAGTGAGAAATCGATTTAAGGGACTAGATCTGATAGACAGAGTATCTGAAGAACTATGGACGGAGGTTCATGACATTGTACAGGAGGCAGGGGTCAAGACCATCTCAATGGAAAAGAAATGCAAAGATGCAAAATGGCTGTCTGAGGAAGCCTTATAAATAGCTGTGAAAAGAAGAGAAGTGAAAAGCAAAGGAGAAAAGGAAAGATATTCCCATCTGAATGCAGAGTTCCAAACAATAGCAAGGAGAGATAAGAAAGCCTTCCTCAGTGATCAATGCAAAGAAATAAAGGAAAACAACAGAATGGGAAAGACTAGAGATCTCTTCAGGAAAATTAGAGATACCAAGGGAACATTTCATGCAAAGATGGGCTCGATAAAGGACAGAAATGGTATGGACCTAACAGAAGCAGAAGATATTAAGAAGAGGTGGCAAGAATACACAGAAGAATGGTACAAAAAAGATCTTCACGACCAAGATGGTGATGGTGTGATCACTGATCTAGAGCCAGACATCCTGGAATGTGAAGTCAAGTGGGCCTTAGAAAGCATCACTACGAACAAAGCTAGTGAAGGTGAAGGAATTCCAGTTGAGCTATTCCAAATCCTGAAAAATGATGCTGTGAAAGTGCTGCACTCAATATGCCAGCAAATTTGGAAAACTCAGCAGAGGCCACAGGACTGGAAAAGGTCAGTTTTCATTCCAATCCCAAAGAAAGGCAATGCCAAAGAATGCTCAAACTACCACACAATTGCACTCATCTCACATGCTAGTAAAGTATCACTGAAAATTCTCCAAGCCAGGCCTCAGCAATACGTGAACCATGAACTTCCAGATGTTCAAGTTGGCTTTATAAAAAGCAGAGGAACCAGAGATCAAATTGCCAACGTCTGCTGGATCATCAAAAAAGCCATAGAGTTCCAGAAGAACATCTATTTCTGCTTTATTGACTATGCCAAAGCCTTTGACTGTGTGGATCACAATAAACTGTGGGAAATTCTGAAAGAGATGTGAATACCAGACCACCTGCCCTGCCTCTTGAGAAACCTATATGTAGATCCGGCAGCAACAGTTAGAACTGGACATGGAAAAAATACTTGTTCCAAATAGGAAAAGGAGTATGTCAAGGCTGTATATTGTCACCCTGCTTATTTAACTTTTATGCAGAGTACATCATGAGAAACGCTGGGCTGGAAGAAGTACAAGCTGGAATTAAGATTGCCAAGAGAAATATCAATAAGCTCAAATGCACAGATGACACCACCCTTATGGCAGAAAGTGAAGAGAAACTAAAAAGCCTCTTGATGAAAGTGAAAGAGGAGAGTGAAAAAGTTGGCTTAAAGCTCAACATTCAGAAAAGTAAGATCATGCATCTGGTCCCATCACTTCATGGGAAATAGATGGAGAAACAGTGGAAACAGTGTCGGACTTAATTTTTTTGTGCTCTAAAATCACTGCAGATGGTGATTGCAGCCATGGAATTGAAAGACGCTTACTCCTTGGAAGGAAAGTATGACCAACCTAGATAGCATATTAAAAAGCAGAGACATTATTTTGCCAACAAAGGTCCGACTAGTCAAGGCTATGGTTTTCCCTGTGGTCATGTATAGATGTGACAAGAAAGCTGAGCGCCGAAGAATTGATGCTTTTGAACTGTGGTGTTGGAGAAGACTCTTGAGAGTCCCTTGGACTGCAAGGAGATCCAACCAGTCCATTCTGAAGGATATCAGTCCTGGGTGTTCTTTGGAAGGAATGATGCTAAAGCTGAAACTCCAATACTTTGGCCACCTCATGCGAAGAATTGACTCATTGGAAAAAACTCTGATGCTGGGAGGGATTGGAGGCAGGAGGAGAAGGGGACGGCAGAGGATGAGATTGCTGGACAGCATCACTGACTCGATGGACATGAGTCTGGGTGAACTCTAGGAGTTGGTGATTGAATGGGAGGCCTGATGTGCTGCGATTCATGGGGTCGCAAAGAGTCGGCACACCTGAGCGACTGAACTGAACTAGCCCCCACAATTATGCACCATTCTCAGCAGTGATAGCCTTCACTCTCATGGAAATCTGTACCAGAGCAAGAGGGGCTGGATTGGATAGTGGGTGTCAGCGGGTGTACAGGCTGGGATGGTTCTGGCACACCAGTGAGAGCTTGAGATAGCCCATAATCCACTACCTTTGCAAGTGCCTGCAGCCTTTGCCCCCACCCTGTTCAGATGCAATGTCAGGTCTGAGCCTTGTCCACCTCCCTCGACTGCAGTTTCTTCTGCGATGGCAGCCTTCACCCTAGTGGGGAGCAATACCAAAGCTGGAGGGACTGCGCAGTTGAAGAATAACTGGCCAGAGCCTTGGGCAATCTCAAACTGCTTCTTCTAACTTGTTCCTGGAAGTAAGCCAGCACGTGCATGTTCTTAATGAGCAGGGGCTAGGTTTCTTATTAGTCCCACTGGTTTTCATACCGGGTAAGGAAGTTCTTCTTCCTGGCATTGGACATCAGGGCTGGGGTTCCCAGCATGGGCTGCAAGCTACTCTCTCCCAGGGAGGATCTTTTAACCCACAGAATTCCTCTTGTCTTCTGTCCTCTCCTAGAGGTACAGGTTCTGAATTGATTGCTTGTCTTCACGTCCTACCTGACTCTATGTAGATCATTCTTTGTAACCTTGCAGCTTAAGATTCTTTCTGCTGGTATACAGCTTGTTTGCAGTGAGAATCGCTCTGTGTGTAGATGTATTTTTGATGTGTTCATAGGGCGAGGTGAGCCCAAGGTCTTCCTGATCACCATTTGATCTCCTCCTCCCAGATTATTTTTAAACCTAACTTTAGTTTTCTGCTTTCAACTATATTTAAACATATTTGGAAACATGCTGAATAGCATTTCCTAAATCATTTTAGGCTTCCAGGAATTGATTCAGTGCTCATAAATAAATGTTATTTTTAGATGAATATTCCAGTTCCATATTAGTAAAAATAAATTAAATAATCACCAAGTCAGTATTTCCTCATTTGATTGTGATATTTGTGTATCTTCTAGTAAGCTATTTGGACATTAAATTATTCTATATGAGGCATTCTAGAAATTCAATCAGAAAAAAACATTATTTTTCTGAGCAAATAAAAAGCTATTTCAAGTATCAAATTCTCATCAGTTTCAGATTTGTGCCAAGATGTATACAGAAAGCTAAAACATCTCAATATTGAAATTATAGTAAGCCACAATTTTATAGTGGAGGTAAATTATCTACATAAAACTGTGTACTTAAGGGTTTTCAAATAATTTCCCCAAACTCCATCTTCTTCTCATCATATACCTTAAATGCTTAGTTTAATTCTCCAGAATAAATTAAAATATATGTTTGAATGTCTAGGTAATTTAATACTTTATAATAAGAAATGAAAGATGAGAAGCACATGTTTAAAGACAATTATGACATATCTTTGGCTTAAATGACTTTCCAAATTAATAACCAAGAAATCACTACACAGGTAGTGTAAATAAATACAAACATAATATTGAAGGAAAATTGCCATCAATGTGTCAAGTACTTTGAGCATACTGATGATAGAAAAGTTTCTTCTTGGAGATTTTTTTGATAAAATTGCATTTGAATCAGACCTCCCACTAGCAGAGGACATTTCCAATGGCATTAAGTTGGAAAATAAATTGTTACACAGAAGGAATATTTTGAATCAAAAAAAGAAAACACTTTAGAGGATATTGGGGCTATTTTTTCATTTTTGCTAAGTGTTCCCATTTTCATTTTGGATCAGACAATTCTTTGCGTGCTGTCACATGTACTTTAGGATGTTTTGCAGCTTCCAAGATCTCTACCAGCCATACTCATTCTCCAGTCTTGTCATCCATGAAGGTTTACAGACATGCCAAGTGCCTCCTGGGGGGAAAATGCCTCTAGTTACAAACCAATGAGCCACAGTGCAGAAATACACACAGGGGATGGTGCTAAAGTGTAGGTTGCAATAACTAACTTTGGGTGAGTACTTTTTCTGGAATATCATTGGCTGATCATCTTGTGTTCATTATCTTATGTAATCTTCAGCTTGGCTTTATGAGATTATTACAGAAATTAAGAATGAGATGCCTAATGATTTTCCTAGAATCTCACATCTAACAAGTAGTAGATCTTGGCTTTAAACTGCTTTTTGCAAGATCCCCTGGAGAAGGGAACAACTACCTACTCCAGTATTCTTGCCTAGAGAATTTCATGGACAGAGGAGTCTGATTGGCTACAGTTCATGGGGTTGCAAAGAGTCAGACATGACTGAGCAACTAACACTTTCACTTTCTTTGCCTCAATAACCTGTGCATTTGGCTATAAGGATATACTCCCAGCAGACCATAAACATTGGCAAGCATACTGTGAAACTTACCAACTGCTTGATGTGAATTGGGTCATGGAAAAAGAAATGAGAAATTTCTCAGAGGTGTGAGAGAGCTTAAAAGATTAGTTGTTTAGTTCTTTGGCCCATTTTTTGATTGGGTCATTTATTTTTCTGGAGTTGAGCTGTAGGAGTTGCTTGTATATTTTTGAGATTAGTTGTTTGTCAGTTGCTTCATTTGCTATTATTTTTTCCCATTCTGAAGGCTGTCTTTTCACCTTGCTAATAGTTTCCTTTGATGTGCAGAAGCTTTTAAGGTTAATTAGGTCCCATTTGTTTATTTTTGCTTTTATTTCCAATATTCTGGGAGGTGGGTCATAGAGGATCCTGCTGTGATGTATGTCAGAGAGTGTTTTGCCTATGTTCTCCTCTAGGAGTTTTATAGTTTCTGGTCTTACGTTTAGATCTTTAATCCATTTTGAGTTTATTTTTGTGTATGGTGTTAGAAAGTGGTCTAGTTTCATTCTTTTACAAGTGGTTGACCAGATTTCCCAGTACCACTTGTTAAAGAGATTGTCTTTAATCCATTGTATATTCTTGCCTCCTTTGTCAAAGATAAGGTGTCCATATGTGCATGGATTTATCTCTGGGCTTTCTATTTTGTTCCATTGATCTATATTTCTGTCTTTGTGCCAGTACCATACTGTCTTGATAACTGTGGCTTTGTAGTAGAGCCTGAAGTCAGGTAGGTTGATTCCTCCAGTTCCATTCTTCTTTCTCAAGATCGCTTTGGCTATTCGAGGTTTTTTGTATTTCCATACAAATTGTGAAATTATTTGTTCTAGCTCTGTGAAGAATACTGTTGGTAGCTTGATAGGGATTGCATTGAATCTATAAATTGCTTTGGGTAGTATACTCATTTTCACCATATTGATTCTTCCAATCCATGAACATGGTATATTTCTCCATCTATTAGTGTCCTTTTTGATTTCTTTCACCAGTGTTTTATAGTTTTCTATATATAGGTCTTTAGTCTCTTAAGGTAGATATATTCCTAAGTATTTTATTCTTTCATTGCAGTGGTGAATGGAATTGTTTCCTTAATTTCTCTTTCTATTTTCTCATTATTAGTGTATAGGAATGCAAGGGATTTCTGTGTGTTGATTTTCTATACTGCAACTTTACTATAGTCAGTGATTAGTTCTAGTAATTTTCTGGTGGAGTCTTTAGGGTTTTCTATGTAGAGGATCATGTCATCTGCAAACAGTGAGAGTTTTACTTCTTCTTTTCCAATTTGGATTCCTTTTATTTCTTTTTCTGCTCTGATTGCTGTGGCCAAAACTTCCAAAACTATGTTGAATAGTAATGGTGAAAGTGGGCACCCTTGTCTTGTTCCTGACTTTAGAGGAAATGCTTTCAATTTTTCACCATTGAGGATAATGTTTGCTGTGGGTTTGTCATATATAGCTTTTATTATGTTGAGGTATGTTCCTTCTATTCCTGCTTTCTGGAGAGTTTTTATCATAAATGGGTGTTGAATTTTGTCAAAGGCTGTCTCTGCATCTATTGAGATAATCATATGGTTTTTATTTTTCAATTTGTTAATGTGATGTATTACATTGATTGATTTGCGGATATTGAAGAATCCTTGCATCCCTGGGATAAAGCCCACTTGGTCATGGTGTATGATCTTTTTAATGTGTTGTTGGATTCTGATTGCTAGAATTTTGTTAAGGATTTTTGCATCTATGTTTATCAGTGATATTGGCCTGTAGTTTTCTTTTTTTGTGGGATCTTTGTCAGGTTTTGGTATGAGGGTGATGGTGGCCTCATAGAATGAGTTTGGAAGTTTACCTTCCTCTGCAATTTTCTGGAAGAGTTTGAGCAGGATAGGTGTTAGCTCTTCTCTAAATTTTTGGTAGAATTCAGCTGTGAAGCCATCTGGACCAGGGCTTTTGTTTGCTGGAAGATTTTTGATTACAGTTTCAATTTCCGTGCTTGTGATGGGTCTGTTAAGATTTTCTTTTTCTTCCTGAATAGACATTTCTCCAAAGAAGACATACAGAGGGCTAATAAACAGATGAAAAGATGCTCAACATCACTCATTATCAGAGAAATGCAAGTCAAAACCACTATGAGGTACCATTTCACACCAGTCAGAATGGCTGCGATCCAAAAGTCTACAAATAATAAATGCTGGAGAGGGTGTGGAGAAAAGGGAACCCTCTTGTTGGTGGGAATGCAAACTAGTACAGCCACTATGGAGAACAGTGTGGAGATTCCTTAAAAAACTGGAAATAGAACTGCCTTATGATCCAGCAATCCCACTGCTGGGCATACACACTGAGGAAACCAGAAGGGAAAGAGACACGTGTACCCCAATGTTCATCACAGCACTGTTTATAATGGCCAGGACATGGAAGCAACCTAGATGTCCATCAGCAGATGAATGGATAAGAAAGCTGTGGTACATATACACAATGGAGTATTACTCAGCCATTAAAAAGAATACATTTGAATCAGTTCTAATGAGGTGGATGAAACTGGAGCCTATTATACAGAGTGAAGTAAGCCAGAAGGAAAAACACCAATACAGTATAATAATGCATATATATGGAATTTAGAAAGATGGTAACAATAACCCGGTGTACGAGACAGCAAAAGAGACACTGATGTATAGAACAGTCTTATGGACTCTATGGCAGAGGGAGAGGGTGGGAAGATTTGGGAGAATGACATTGAAACATGTAAAATATCATGTAAGAAATGAGTTGCCAGTCCAGGATTGATGCATGATACTGGATGCTTGGGGCTGGTGCACTGGGACGACCCAGAGGGATGGTATGGGGAGGGAGGAGGGAGGAGGGTTCAGGATGGGGAACACATGTATACCTGTGGCAGATTCAGTTTGATATTTGGCAAAACTAATACAATTATGTAAAGTTTAAAAATAAAATTAGAAAAAAAATACAAAAATATCTAGCACCCAGAAAGATATTAATAAAAGTCATAGTATGAATAAAAAAAATAAATAAAAGATTAGTTGTTAAGGAAAGTATTGTAAAATTCCTGACTGTGTGCCTTATATAATAGAAGGTCTTGTCATCCATGAAGGTCTATAGACATGCCAAGTACCTCCTAAGTACCAAATACCAAGTACCAATTCTCCAGGTACCAAAATAAATGCATATACAGTGCATTTATTTTCAGTTTTATAAATTTGAGGTGGTTTTATAACTTTTATTTTAAGGAGAGAAAATTGAGACTAATAAAAGAGAAAAAGCTTTCCCAAGTTCACAAATTTATATACCACATTTGAAATTTGAACCCAGGCCTGATTTCAGTGATTACATCTATTCCCTGTTCTTCATTTAAATATATGATTCTGTCATATATTTCGGTATATGCATTTGTCAAACTGGTCCTGAACAATAGCAACATACCAGTACTATTTCTTAAAATACACATTTGCCAGTATTCTATCAATGGCCCCAAAAGCTTGTTCCAGTTTTTTATGTAATTCTATAATAATGCTCAATTTTGGATTCTTTTGTGAAATATTTTAGTTCCTGACCTAGAATATATTTTTCTTGTTTACAATCACAAGCCAGATTTTGTTGACTCTATTCCATGAGTTCACTTTTAGACAGTCTGGTTCCTGAAGTTACATAGACACCTTACTGACATGAGTAAGTATCCTGTAAGGTATATAATGGCTGAATTTGCAATGATTATTAGTAGGCACAACTATAATGAAACCAATTTTTTCTTCTAAGAAATCTCTGTTCACTTTCATTCAAAGATGAAATGGAAAATATAAATCATTCCATGCTGACACTGTAGTCATTTGACAACTCATTTTTTGATAAACCCTTTGAATGTCAAATTTCTCAGAATATTTTATTGTATTTACTGCAATTTTTAATCTACAATGGAAATAGATCAGCAAACATCAAATTGGTTAAAATTCTACATTCTCTGAAAGACAGATGAATTGGTACTTTTTTATTTTGTCTGACACTTGGATATAAGACTATCCTTTAAATATATTAAATAAAAGCAACAGTTACATAATAGTATGTCAACCTGTTTTCAAAAATGTGGAAGAGTTGATAAGTGGGTTGGCCTGGCTGAGGTTTAGAAACCATTGTAAACATGAAAAAGCACAGTTTTGATATATTACAAATTTAATTTTTGCAGCATCTGTGAATAATGCATTTATTTTGAGCTATAAATTATTAAATTAATACTATTTTATAATTGATACCACAATATTATAATTCCAAATTGAAAGACTTGGTAATAGAAAGTCTTAATTACTGAACTACTTAAAAATCATTATGGCCTAATGTGAAGATTAAAATAAATATATAAAAATAGTCATTATTATAATATATACTAGGGTGCAGAATTTCATAAACAAGATACAGATAGGCATATCATTTCATGGAAGTTTTCATTAGTTGGCTACAGACCAAAATATTGCTTATTTTTTTCTATTATATACACTGGGGTAAAGTTTAGTTCTAGTTGTGGCATTCAGAAAATTGAGTTTAAGCCATCATAAACTAGAAATGCAAGTATTTTTCTCCCAGAGAACTCTATAAAACTATATTACAGTAGCAATAAACAAAATAACTTTTTGTTTTTTGTTAGCTTTGGGGATTATGAACTCCATTTCTGTATTTATTACAGTGGGCATTACATCCTTACAGTGACTCTGCCAAAACATGAAAGGTTGAACATGCCTTCTGATAATGTTATCTAAGTAAGTGGAATATTATTTAATAGACTGATTAAAAATTTTGGTGTTGCATAGGATTTGGGATGATAATATAACATACTGAAATGCCTAGTTAGTTCCAGCAATATTCCGAAGGCATCCATCTAACCTGAATAGGAAGAAAATAGAGAATGTGGAAACAGGTCTTAATCATTGAAACATAGTTGTTATGATTTTCAGCTTCTTGTTAGCTGAAAATAAGCCTAAAATTAAAAAAAAGATATATGACTTTTGGAATGCCACAGGGAAGATTTCCAAAATAATGTATCAAGTGATGTCAGATATTAATATGAATTAATATCTACTGTGACTAGAGAATGATTAAAGAGAGTTGAGGAAATAAGGTCACAAAGAGAAGTGAATTGTTTACCAAATTCTTGAGGAGATTATGGATCTGCATTGTTGGGGTGTGTAGAGTAGCCTTTTCAAATGACGCATACCATATCAACATACTATGAATTGGCAAACTGACATGAACTCAGTTTCTCTTCTACGTTTTTATGCTATTGTGCCTCTCTCAGTCTGGATAGAAGGTATATTTCATCAACAGGTGAAATAATTTTATCAGGAAGACAAGTTTTATTTTCGCTTTATAGAATCAGTTCAGTTCAATCGCTCAGTCATGTCCGACTCTTTGCAACCCCATGAACCACAGCACACCAGGCCTCCCTGTTCATTATCAACTCCCGGAGTCTACCCAAACCCATGTCCATCGAGTCGATGGTGCCATCCACCCATCTCATCCTCTGTCCCCTTCTCCTCCTGCCCTCAATCTTTCCCAGCATCAGGGCCTTTTCAAATGAGTCCTCTTTTCACATCAGGTGGCCAAAGTATTGGAGTTTCAGCCTCAACATCAGTCCTTCCAATGAACACCCAGGACTGATCTCCTTTAGGATGGACTGGTTGGATCTCCTTGCAGTTCAAGGGACTCTCAAGAGTCTTCTCCAACACCACAGTTCAAAAGCATCAATTCTTCGGTGCTCAGCTTTCTTTATAGTCCAACTCTCACATCCATACATGACTACTGGAAAAATAATAGCCTTGACTAGACGGACCTTTGTTGCCAAAGTAATATCTCTGCTTTTTAATATGCTGTCTTGGTTGGTCATAACTTTCCTTCCAAGGAATAAGCATCTTTTAATTTCATGGCTGTAATCACCATCTGCAGTGATTTTGGAGCCCCCAAAAATAAAGTCTGACACTGTTTCCACAGTTTCCCCATCTATTTCCCATGAAGTGGTGGGACCAGATGCCATGATCTTAGTTTTCTGAATGTGGAGCTTTAAGCCAAATTTTTCACTCTCCTCTTTCACTTTCATCAAGAGTATCTTTAGTTCTTCTTCACTTTCTGCCATAAGGGTGGTATCATCTACATATCTGAGGTTATTGATATTTCTCCCAGCAATCTTGATTCCAGCTGTATGTCTTCCAGCCCAGCGTTTCTCACGATGTCCTCTGCATATAAGTTAAATAAGCAGGGTAACAATATACAGCCTTGATGTACTCCTTTCCCTATTTGGAACCAGTCTGTTGTTCCATGTCCAGTTCTAACTGTTGCTTCCTGACTTGCATACAGGTTTCTCAAGAGGCTTTATAGACTATCCCTTGAAAAATATTGGTAAAACATAGTTACCCTGTGAGATAAAGGATACAGGATAATCTTTTTTAAAAAGTATGTCAACACTTTCATATTATTTTTAAGACAGAATGACTAAAACTGGGAAGCTTAACTGTATATCAGATTTTAAGTTTGGCCAAATCTGGATAAAACAACATTTATTTTTAAAATCAGTTTATTTCAAAACAATTTATCAAAGAAATATTTTAAAAAATCACTCATGTATATAGCAAAAGTTTCTACAAGTGATTATTTTGGGAAAGATAAATGTGTTGTAACAAAATTAATGTGTTTTTAAATAAAGTGTTTATTAGATTGTATCTGCATGTTTGCTCTTCAGCTGTCACTTTTGATTTAAAAATATATATTCTTAAGTAAAACATTCCAGGGCAATTATTATTCTTGTTTTGACACAAAATGAAGAAAGGCTTTGTAATGTCTATTCCAATTGTGTAAACTTTTTCAGTCCTCTACTTGTTTGATAAACTCGAGGTTAATTCTCCATGTAGAGTGCTGTCTTCTCTTGTCAATTGTGACTATTTCTGGATTACTAAAGTAGATAACTCTTATCTTTCCCAAGCCCATTTATTATATTTTTATTACTATATGACCACACTCTCAGGCTTTCTTACACTTACTTTATTGCAGATTTTTATTACTAGATTTTTCTCACACTAGTGATGGATTGCCACTGACCTTTTGTCTTTCAATTCTCTGTTACAATAAAAAAAAATACCCTCTACAATGTCACATTGGAGAATTTCAGTAAGATTAAGGCACAGTTTATAATCTTGTACCTTTATTTCTGAGTGAAATAATACCACATAGTTTCATGGTTGGTAAATCGGTGCAAATGGACTTCAAAAATCTTCATAAATTATAAAGACAGAAGACAATTATGTAACATGGTTAAAAAAGTGGTTTTTGAAACTGTCACCAGTTTACATACTGATATATTTTCTTATCATATTTACGATGGTCTCAGAAACTATTCTGCCATATACCATCATTTTTAATTTTCTTCCCATTCATATTCCTTTCTAAAAAGCAAAAAAAAAAAAAAAGGAAATTATTAGTTAATTGAAAGTAAGAGGCTCAAATGCTAGAGTAACATTATCCTTAAGGCAGACAGGAGAGAAATGGAATGAGGCTAAGTGCTGAAGATTTAATGATAGTTTATCTATAGCCCTAAATATGATCAATTCTTTTCATCTGATGAGGCTACTTCTTATAGTGTTTCTAATAAAGTTACTACCTTTATTATCTAAGGACTTCCCTGGTGGCTCAGATGGTAAAGCGTCTGTCTGCAGTGCAGGAGACCTGGGTTCGATCCCTGGGTTGGGAAGATTCCCTGGAGAAGGAGATGGCAACCCACTCCAGTACTATTGCCTGGAAAATCCTATGGACAGAGGAACCTGGTAGGCTAGAGTCCATGGGGTCTCAAAGAGTCGGACACAACTGAGTGACTTCACTTTAACTTTTCACTTTATTATCTAAAAAAGTTACTACCTTAAGAGTCTACAGTTATTTTCACAACAGATATAGTAAAAATGCTATTCATGAAACATTTCCTAAAAATGTTTCAGGAAACATTTTCTATATATAAGAACATGTGTATGTATAAGTATATATACTATACACAGAAGTGTGTATGTGTGTGTATATTTGCATTATTTTTCTGTTACTGCCATTTACAAATTCCTGCAAACTTAGCCACTTAAAAATAGTACAGATTTATTGCCTCACATTTCTGTAGGTCAGAAACCTTATATAGTTTCTGAAAGTCTAAAATCTTGGTGTTGACCGGCTACATTCCTTTTCTGGAGGCTTTAGGAGAGAATCTGTTTCCTTACAGTTCGAGTTTTTTGCAGAAGTCTATGTCATGTGTTCAACCCACTCCAGTGTTCTTGCCTGGAGAATCCCAGGGACGGGGGAGCCTGGTAGGCTGCTGTCTATGGGGTCGCACAGAGTCTGACACGACTAAAGCAACTTAGCAGCAGCAGCAGCATGCCATGTGTTTACAGGACTGAGTTCCTATTTTCTGGCCGCTGTCAGTGTGAGAACTGTGCTTAGCTTTTGAGACCACTCACATCTCTTGGCCCATAATTTCTTCTCCATCTTCAAAGTGAGAAAAAGTGGTTCTAATTCCTCTCGTACTTTGTTTCCTGGTACCTATTCTATATTCACATAGTATCTGATTTTGGTTCTTCCTTCTTAGAGTCCAAGTGGGTATATAGAATTTACCTGATAATCCAGAAAAAAAATCTCTCTGTTAAGATTAAAAACGTAATTTCATCTGCAAAGTCCCATGTGCTTATTCACTAACTCTAGGGGTTAGGTATAGCCATTTTGGGATTATCTTGCCTATTTCAGTCTACCATCTTGCCCCTAAATATTAATAACCAGAGCACATGAAAAATATATTCACCCCAATGCAGAAGCCCTAAAGGTTTCACTCTATGATAGTATCAGCTCAAATTTTCAAAATCTTAACTAAGTATTACCAGTATTAAATTCCCAAATTTTATTAACCAATCCTCTAAATCAGGTGTGAGTGAAGCTCTGGATATAATCCATTGCGATTATAATTCCTATTTATATTTGGACTTGTGATACTAAATAAACAGACTGTGCATTTTCAAAAGGCAGTGGCAGGACAGGAATATGAAAACATTAGAGACATTCTGGTTCAAAAGTGGAGAAAATGGAAGGAAAAAAATGGGTCACTGTTCTCAAGCCATTTTGAAATCTAATGTGAAAACCCCATTAGGTTGTAAGGCCTGGGAATAATTCTTTACAGTTCTTGATTACACTCTCAGAGTACTCTTCTCCATCTTCCTAGTCATCTTTTTTTTCCCCCCACTGAAAGATAGAGGGGTTTTGTAGCAGAATGGTTTCATCATCCTATTGGTGTCAGAGATCTTTCATTTTGTATAGTCTCTGCCCCTTTTAGTCCAAGTTAGCAATATTTCTGCTGCTATATAATTCTCTAACTTTGTTCTTCTCCTGGCATGTCATGGGGATTCATGCCATTAAACAAAAAAAATCTTTCCTATGTCATATTATCTCTATTTTAACATTTACTGAGGTGACTAAGGGGATAATGAACCCAAGTTTCCCAAGATCACTGGTTAGATTAAGGAATGAGATTCTCAAACTTAGCTTCTCAAGATTCTTCTCAATTCAATTCAGTTCTGTTCAGTCGCTCAGTCGTGTCCGACTCTTTGCAACCCCATGAATTGCAGAGTACCAGGCCTCCCTGTCCATCACCATCTCCTGGAGTGCACTCAAACTCACATCCATCGAGTCGGTGATGGCATCCAGCCATCTCATCCTCTGCCGTCCCCTTCTCCTCCTGCTCCCAATCCCTCCCAGCATCAGAGTCTTTTCCAATGAGTCAACTCTTCACATGAGGTGGCCAAAGTACTGGAGTTTCAGCTTTAGCATCACTCCTTCGAAAGAACACCCAGGACTGATCTTCAGAATGGACTGGTTGGATCTCCTTGCAGTCCAACAGACTCTCAAGAGTCTTCTCCAACACCACAGTTCAAAAGCATCAATTCTTCGGTGCTCAGCTTTCTTTATAGTCCAACTCTCACATCCATACTTTTTAATATGCTGTCTAGGTTGGTCATAACTTTTCTTCCAAGGACCAAGCGTTTTTTAATTTCAGGGTTCCAGTCACCATCTGCAGTGATTTAGGAGCCCCCAAAATAAAGTCTGTCATGTTTCCATTGTTTCTCCATCTTCTCGTCATGAAGTGATGGGACCAGATGCCATGATCTTAGTTTTCTTAATGTTGAGTTTTAAGCCAACTTTTTCACTCTCCTCTTTCACTTTCATCAAGCGGCTCTTTAGTTCTTCTTCACTTTCTGTCATAAGGGTGGTGTCATCTGCATATCTTAGGTTATTGATATTTCTCCTGGCAATCTTGATTCCAGCTTCTATTTAATCCAGTCCAGTATTTCTCATGATTACTCTGTGTATAAGTTAAATAAGGAGGATGGCAATATACAGCCTTGGTGCATTTCTTTCCCATTTTGGATTTGGGTAGGTTGAATTTTCAAAATCAAGATTTACTTTTTGTTTAAAAGTAATTTTTCCTTCATGTACCACTCTCCCCTCATATTTTAATAGGGCATCACTTGCTTTGTCCACAAAAGGTAACTAGGAATATCACTTTTAGATTGATGCACATACAAATAGAGCAGTAAAATTATCCATGCTCTCCCATTTTCATTATGAAATTTTTTGTTGAGAAGTTACTTTTATAAATGAGTGAGGCTTCCAAACTGGGACCCTACCAACTTTGTGTAATAATTAAACTATTATTAATTTAATCTAATGAGTATTTGGGATTGTTTGTTATTGCAGCATAATGTTAGCTTATGCTCACTCTTAGATAAGTAATTTTAGTGGATTTCTGTTGCTTGGTATTTGATTGGTTGTAGTGGTTAAGTCAGTGGGAAGTTAAGAAAATATTGGTAGGATAAAAATCTTTTTTCCCCCTTTTTTAGAAACTTGACTATAAGGAAAAGAAAATAAGTTGAATGGGACTGTGAGTAGGCCAAGCAAAGGCAATTTAAATATGAATGAGTTTTTCGATATTAATATACCAGAGAGCAAATATTGTAATCAGTGCAGATGGTGATTGCAGCCATGAAATTAAAAGACGCTTACTCCTTGGAAGGAAAGTTATGACCAACGTAGATAGCATGTACAAAAGCAGAGACATTACTTTTCCAACAAAGGTCTGTCTAGTCAAGGCTATAATTTTTCCAATAGTCATGTATGGATGTGAGAGTTGGACTGTGAAGAAAGCTGAGTGCCAAAGAATTGATGCTTTTGAACTGTGGTGTTGGAGAAGACTCTTGTGAGTCCCTTGGACTGCAAGGAGATCCAACCAGTCCATTCTAAAGGAGATCAGTCCTGGGTGTTCTTTGGAAGGAATGATGCTAAAGCTGAAACTCCAGTACTTTGGCCACCTCATGCGAAGAGTTGACTCATTGCAAAGGACTCTGATGCTGGGAGGGATTGGGGGCAGGAAGAGAAGGGGACGACAGAGGATGTGATGGCTGGATGGCATCATGGACTCGATGGACGTGAGTTTGAGTGAACTCTGGGAGTTGGTGATGGACAGGGAGGCCTGGCATGCTGCAATTCATGGGGTCGCAGAGAGTCAGACATGACTGAGCAACTGAACTGAACTGACTGAAATATTGTAATAAATTTAGGATAATGTATGGAACCAAATCTCTACAGTTGAAAAAGACTTTGAGGAAAAAGAGAATGATGATTTGCCTTAAGTAGTGGAGCAATTTAATTTTGTAAATAGATTTTTTAAATGTGACTTTTTTAAAGGCTGGTTTGTGCCAGTTATATAACAGCAATGTAGTCTAGTCTTGCTGTTTTTATGGAGCCAAAGATGAGGATGGTAATATAGACAGATTTATGATTTTCAACTCCATGCTCAGAATCATTTTCATCTTTTTTTTTTCAAGTAGAAGATAAGAGCAACATTGACCAGAGAAAAATAAAAGCAAACTTGATATCCACATAAAACTTTCTTCAAATCTACATCAATTCAGTACAAGTTGAAATAAGTTTGGAATGAATTTCTGATACCATATATCCTTTTCTTTGAATGACATATTAAGTGTTCAGTATAATACTCATCATTGTCAAAAGATATCTTTGTAAATACTTCACACTTAATATATTGACTTTTAATTCATAAATGAAAAGGAATAATGAGTATTAATCCTCAGTTCTGGAATTATGAAAGGTTACAAAAGTTATTATTTTCTGTATTTGTTGTATGGCTGGTACAAAAAAAACTGCTTACAAGTTTAAAAGTGCTGATGGAAGGCTTTTCTTTTGATGTTCAGTGACAGAAAACAACCAAAGCAACAGTATCTCCCTAATTTTTATTTCAAATTAGTTCAATTTCTTTTCACCATTGGATCTAATATTTCTATTGTATCTTTGCATTCTCACCTCTGAAAATGAATCAGATTTATACTTGCTTGCTAAGTTGTTAAACTCTGCATGCCTCAGGGAAACCCAATTAAAAGTCTTGGCTGTTGCAAAATAATTTCTCTTTATTTAGCCTTCCAAGTTTCCCAGTATTTTGAACTTGGAAGAATGTAGTCAAGGAACAATTATAATTCTTCAATTTATTTTAGGTCTAATTATATCTTTCTTTACTGTCATATACATGGAAATCAAGCTTCTCTCAAGATTTTTTTCCTATATGCTTAATTGGGATCTTATAAAACTGTAAAATGAATATTCTATATGAAGTCTCTTTTTAAATAAAATTAGGTAAGAGTTAAGATTTCTGGCTTTCTCAGTTATCTGGGAGTAAGCTCAAAATCTTAAAGTACTAATTTTTTTTTTTCCAATCTAGCTCTTTATTGGAGAAGGCAATGACACCCCACTCCAGTACTCTTGCCTGGAAAATCCCATGGACGGAGGAGCCTGGTAGGCTGCAGGCAATGGGTTTGCAGCGACTTCACTTTCACTTTTCACTTTCATGCATTGGAGAGGGAAATGGCAACCCACTCCAGTGTTCTTGCCTGGAGAATCCCAGGGACGAGGGAGCCTGGTGGACTGCCATCTCTGGGGTTGCACAGAGTCGGACACGACTGATGTGACTTAGCAGCAGGAGCAGCAGCAGCAGCTCTTTATTTATAGAAACTACTATTAAAATAAAAAAGATAATTTTAGAACTTAATAAATATGTGTTAAATGTACGTTAAAAAGTTGAGGATGAATCTGTATTAAATAGCTATATGTTATAATTTTTAAAAATGTAAATCATTTACTAAACTGTTACTGAATGAAGCACTATACTAAGACATTTACATTTAATTGCTCATCTTATCCTCATGATTCTGTAAAGTTTAGCTTACCTAAGAGGAATTTGCACTTTGGGTAGGTTAGATAGCTTTCCCAAGGTCATGTGGTTAAGGATTCACATTTAAACCTCAGTGTGCCTGACCCTATGCTCTAGCAGAAGCATAAATGGCTCTACAGATCTGTGTTCTGCTTTAGTGGGCAGCAAAATCACTAGCAGCTTTCTAGTCGTTAGATCTGAAGTGGGGCCTAAGATTTAACATTTAAAAAAATTTCCCAGTTGCTGATAATGATGGTTTGAGTATCACACTTAAGAACCACTTCTGTGTAAAAATTATAGAAGTTACAACTGTTATTCATTATATTATGTTATTCATGTTATGGCTATGTTATTCATTCATAGCCATGAAGAAATATTCAAATTATATTCAACATACTCTGTAACAAAACAAGGAAATTTGCAATGCTTTTAAGAAAAGCTTTCATCGAAATATATAGAACAAATATTCTTGTTCTAGAAATTAACCTCTAGTTATATAGAACAATTTCACAAGTGAAAACCTTGTTTTCATCCAAAGTAATGTGTTTCTCAGTTAAGAATTGCTCTTATGATGTATACAGTATTACTCATTTGTGGCCAGTGTGATTATGTCAGGACATCCTTGCACAAGATCAGTGATGCATATAACTTCAACCACCAATCTGAGAACCTTAGAATATAGAACCATGAATTCTTGAGTCAGTCTGTATTCTCAAGGAAACGATAATCCATGTTCCTAACTCCTGCTACTTTCACATACACACCATGTCATTTTTATTGGCCTGAGCACATTCATGCTTTTGTAAAGATAAAATTATTCTTAACCAAGCAGTGAATATTAAGTGATACCTGTAATTAATTTAGTGGTAGCTGACTCCTAAAAGCACAGGTTTTTTTTGATCCAAAGACTGTAGTCCCATGTAGATAATATCAAGCCATCATTTCCTTAAGAAATACATTGAGGGGTGTGTCACTAGCCTTCTTGACAAATCTCTAAAGTAAATGTCCTGTGTAGTGTACAAATGATAGGACTGCTGCAGTGGAGGTGGATTTCCTTATATCACTGAGAAAGGGATGTGTAAAAGCAGTAGTAGCCAGGTAGACATGATTTATATTCAGAGACAAGATGGGCACAATTACCACAATAGTGGTGATTAGAATTGAATTTTTACATGCAAAAATCTGCGGTGATATACAGTTGATTGTTGGACCACTAGAAATAACTGGATTTGACATTTATAAGCAGTAAATTCAAACTCCAGTTCTGGTAGAAAAAACTTACCTTGAGGTAACACTCTGTAGTGGAAACTCATAGTGCTCAGGCCAGGACAGTTGGCAGACCCTGTGACCTTCAAATAATGCAGGGTGGGGTAAGGGGTCTACCTCTTTGAAATAGAACACTGTGGTTAATCCAGAAGTATGTGCATGTTAATCTTCCCATAATCTGTTGCCACTTTTTAGGATGAACGTACCCTTCAGTTCAGTTCAGTTGCTCATTGTGTCTGACTCTGCAACGCCATGGACTGCAGCATGCCAGGCCTTGTCCATCACCAACTCTTGGAGTCCACCCAAAGTCATGTCCATTGAGTTGGTGCTGCCATCCAACCATCTCATCCTCTGTCATCCCCTTCTCCTCCTGCCCTCAATCTTTCCCAGAATCAGGGTCTTTTCAAATGAGTCAGTTCTTCACATCAGGTGGCCAAAGTATTGGAATTTCAGCTTCAGCATCAGTCCTTCCAATGAACACTCAGGACTGATCTCCTTTAGGATGCACTGGTTGGATCTCCTTTGCTGTTCAAGGGACTCTCAAGAGTCTTCTCCAATCAGATCAGATCAGATCAGTCACTCGGTGGTGTCTGACTCTTTGCGACCCCATGAATCGCAGCACGCCAGGCCTCCCTGTCCATCACCAACTCCCGGAGTTCACTCAGACTCACGTCCATCGAGTCAGTGATGCCATCCAGCCATCTCATCCTCTGTCGTCCCCTTCTCCTCCTGCCCCCAATCCCTCCCAGCATCAGAGTCTTTTCCAATGAGTCAACTCTTCGCATGAGGTGGCCAAAGTACTGGAGTTTCAGCTTTAGCATCATTCCTTCCAAAGAAATCCCAGGGCTGATCTCCTTCAGAATGGACTGTTTGGATCTCCTTGCAGTCCAAGGGACTCTCAAGAGCCTTCTCCAACACCACAGTTCAAAAGCATCAATTCTTCTGCATTCAGCTTTCTTTATAGTCCAACTCTCACATCCATACATGACTACTGGAAAAACCATAGCCTTGACTAGACGGATCTTTGTTGGCAAAATAATGTCTCTGCTTTTTTTAGGAAAGAAAAATTCTGACTTTCTGTGGCTAGTTGATTTTGGCTCTAATTGATAATAGTCCATAGAGACTTAATTCACCATTGTTTTCCAACTTCAAAATGAATCTTGAAGGAGTTTAAGCAATGGACTCTTGAATCTAGTTGATCTCACATTGTTCTCTCTTTCTTTCCTTCTCTCTCTCTCTTTTTTTTTTTTTTTTTTACTAGCATATAGTTGATTTACAGTGTGTTATTTTCAGGTATACAGCAAAGCGAATCAGTTATATATATGTTTGTATTGTGCATGCGAAATCACTTCAGTCATGTCTGATTCTTTGTGAACCCATGCACTTTAGCCTGCCAGGCTCCCTCACCCATGGGATTCTCTAGGCAAGATCATTGGAGTGGGTTGCCATGCCCTATGCTGTGTGTGTGTGTGTGCATGAGTGTCTGTCTGTCTGTCTGTCTGTCTCTTCCCTGATGACTTAGTGGCAAAGAATTTGCCTGCCAAATCAGGAGACTCAAGAGTTATGGGTTCCATCTCTGGGTGGAGAAGACCACTGGGAAGAGGAAATGGCAACCCATTCAGTATTCTTGCCTAAAAATTCCCATGAACATAGGAGCCTGGCAGGATACCAAAGGGTCACAAAGAGTCAGACATGACTGAGCAATCAAGCACATTTTATATAATTAGTGTGTATATATCAGTCCCAGTCTCCCAATTTATCCCTCCTCTCCTTTCCCCCCTGGTCACTGTAGGTTTGTTTTCTATTCTTTCTGTTTTGTAAATAAGTTCACTTGTACCATTTTTGAGATTCCACACATAAGCAAGAGCATATGATATTTGTCTGACTTCCCTCTGTATGACCATGTGTAGGTCTGTCCATGTTGCTACAAATGGCATTATTTCGTTCCTTTTAAGGCTGAGTAGAATTCCGTCCTATATATGTACTACATCTCTTTTATCCACTCATCTGTCAGTGGTCATTTATGCTGCTTGCATGTCTTGGCTATTGTAAATAATGCTGCAGTGTACGTTGGGGTGCATATATTTTTTAGAATTATGGTTTTCTCCAAATATACGCCCAAGGTGGATTGCTGGGCTGTATGGTAGTTTTATATTTAAGCACTTTCATACTGTTTTCCAAAATGGTTGTATGAATTTACACTCCCACTGGCAGTGTAAGAAGCTTTCCTTTTCTCCACATGCTCTCCACATTTATTGTTTGTTGATTTTTTGATGATGTCCGTTCTGACCAGTGTGAGATGATACCTCATTGTAGTTTTGATTTGCATTTCTCTATGAATTAGCAATGTTGAGCATCTTTTCATGTGCTTTTTTTTTTTTTTGGCCATCTATATGTCTTTGAAGAAATGTCTAGATCCTCCACCCATTTAAAAAAAATTTATATTGAACTGCATGAGTTATTTGTGTATTTTGGAGATGAATCCTTTGTCAGTTGATTTGTTTCCAAATATTTTCTCTGATCTGAGGTTTTTTTCCTTTTGTTTATGGTTTCCTTTGCTATGCAAAAGATTTTAATTTAATTAGGTCCCATTTGTTTTTGTTTTTACTTTCATTACTCTAGGAGGTGGATTCAAAAAGATATTGCTGTGATTTATATCAGAAAGTGTTCTGCCTGTGCTTTCATCTAAGAGTTTTATAGTATCCAGCCTCTCAGATACCTCTAGATTTCATATTGTTTCAATGAGACTATAGCTTAATTTTTGGTTCTTTGACCAGCGCTGAAATATATATCATGGAGAGAAATACTTGGGACCAAAGATAATCCCCAAGTGATTCCCTGACCTGTAGAAGAGATTTTACAATAGGGGAAAATAAGAACCACTGGAACTTCCTCATTCTTCCCATATGTCAATCAAAAGCAAGTCTACACATTTGCCTGCATCGCAGAGATTTAGTGCTACCAGCAAGTCTTGAAAGATGCAGGTGTGGTGACTGCTACCACAGCCCGTATTACCTCACATGTTTACCTGGTAAAAACCAATGTAATCATAGAAAATCACAGTAGGCTATCCTAAACTTAATGAGATGTTGATGCTAACTGCAGCTGTGATTCCGGGTGTATATATACAATAGTTGACCCCACCCCCATAGTATCTGGTATTTGTATCAAGCTTTTCACCTGGAAAATAACTTATTTCCACTTCTAATCAGCAAGGCAAATGATATAAAATCAGAAGTTTATCCTTCATGGGACTACATGGTAACTTTACTCCTTGTTGTAACATAGTTCAGACATCTTGGTCAGCTTCATGTACTGCAGAATACCATGCTGACCCATTTCAGTGTGGTAATGGGACCTGGAAAGGAGGAAGTTGCAAATATTCTGTCTGCTTTATTAAGATGTGTGCCAGGGACTTCCCTAGAGGTCCACTGGTTAAGACTCTGCCTTCAATGAAAGGAGTGTGGGTTTGATCTCTGGTCACGGAGCTAAGATCCTGCATACCTCATGGTCAAAAAAAAACCCCAAAACATAAAATAGAAGCGATACTGTAACAAATTCAATAAATACTTTAAAAGTGGTCCACATGAAAGAAAAAAAAAAAGACATGTACCAGAATGTAAAAAATATGCTTGGAAGTTTGGCCAAAATCACTAATGAAGTGCTTGAGGACTGAATATGTTGGGGGGTATCTTCTGAAGTGAGACAAGTTGCTGGGTGTCTGCATATTTGGGGCTACAAATAACATATGATGGCAAACTACTTCAGTTATTTATTTATTTGACAACTTGTACATCTCCCCATTTTAAAGAAGCCCAGATCTATGGGACACATTGCCCAATCAACTGGACCTCTTTTCCTATCAGATGTGATGGTAGTACAAGTGTCTGGGGCAGACCAAGGTGATCTGTGGCGACTCTGCAACCTCAATAGACAAATAATGCTTAGACCTTTCAGTTTTGGAATATGGCCAAGCCCTCTGTTGTCTATTACTAACTTCTGGGTGAAAAATATCACCTTGTTAGCTCCTGGGCCCTAGTAAATCTGAATGGCTAACCATGCCTACTAAGGGACTGCTGCTAAGTCACTTCAGTCATCTCCGACTCTGTGCGACCCCATAGACAGCAGCCCACCAGGCTCCCCCATCCCTGGGATTCTCCAGGCAAGAACACTGGAGTGGCTTGCCATTTCCTTCTCCAATGCATGAAAGTGAAAAGTGAAAGTGAAGTCGCTCAGTCGTGTCTGACCCTCAGCGACACCATGGACTGCAGCTTTCCAGGCTCCTCCATCCATGGGATTTTCTAAAGAGTACTGGAGTGGGGTGCCATTGCCTTCTCCGACTAAGGGACTAGGCAACCCAAACTGCTGTCATGAATGGGATTTATATAAGTTATCAAACTATAAAAATGGATGTGTGTAATTATATTTCATTATAAAAGGGATGTGCTACATAAATGGAAGGCTATAACTGGCTCAGAAGGCACAAATTTGTAGTTCACAAAAATGGTATCTAGTTCTATTACTTAGCTATATATCTCTGTCAAGTAGACTCATGGCCTCTGACCAGTTGATGGAGTGGATAATTAATAGCCCCAGTTTAAAGATGTATCTATTTCATCCATAGCCACTTCACTATGGCACCGCTCATCAGTGGCCCTGAAAAATTGTAAAGTGAAATTCTCCCATTAAGAAGAGTGTCAGATGATACTACTGATTATTTATTTTGTGTTCAAGAGAAAATGGGAATAAGAAAGGAAAATAGATGACAGGTGCTTAGCAGAGTAGGCATGTGACTGGACCTCTTGTAAGGAGCTCCTAGTAAGAAGGTATTCATTGCATTTATGAGATGCACCTATTGAAGAAGGGAGTGGGAGGCTTCTCTAGATTCCTCATTTACTGTTTTTCATAAATGAAATATACTGCTTAAATGAAGTTTTTCTCATTATTTGAAAGAATTGTATATAAACAAATATTTCTGATTCCTCATCCATAAATCTTAGTTATCTTAATTTTGTCCAAAATTCTCTGCAGTACTATCTAATAAATGTATATATGGACTACAATATATAATTATGACTGATTTACTGAAAGAATATTTGGAAATATAATCAAAAGGCTGGCATCTATTAATACATATTTATTAACATTCAGGGATTCCTTTAATTTAGTACTCTCATTTAGTGACTCAAGCAACTTAATTGCTTAAATTTTATTAATTTTAATTGCTTAAATTCATCAAGCGACAGGATTTCAGGAAATTGTAACTGTTACAATGGAGAAAGTAGCAAGGCCATTTCAGACATTTGCAAGATGACCATGAGGAAGGAAACCCCCCACCCCATATCCAGAGTGTCTCTGTTACCCAGAGAAAATCATGACCCTGGCCTCTGAGTCAGTTCAAAAAAGAGTTGGAGGGAAATCCTCTATATTGGCTACTTCTGGCATGATACATGATGTAACATTATCCATGCTGCTGCTGCTAAGTCACATCAGTCATGTCTGACTCTGAGCGACCCCATTGATGGCAGCCCACCAGCTCCTCTGTCCCTGGGATTCTCCAGGCAAGAATACTGGAGTGGGTTGCCATTTCCTTCTCCATAGCAGGCATGTTTTCATTTCTTTAAACACAGGTAGAAGTCACTAAAGTGAATTTATTGATGAGAGTGTAAGAAATGCTTTGTAGCATTTTTTCAATTGCATATTATATTTTGTTCCTCATAAAACACATATCGTCATGAAGAAAAAAGTCATTACACTATGAGGCTTATAACTTGGATATGATAAGTGAAAAGTTGTATCTGACTCTTTGTGACCCCATGGACTGTACAGTCCATGGAATTCTCCAGTCCATGGAATCCTCCAGAATACTGAAGTGGGCAGCCTTTCCCTTCTCCAGGGAATCTTCCCAACCCAGGGATTGAGCCCAGGTCTCCCACATTGCAGGTGGATTCTTTACCAGCTGAGCCACAGGGGAACTCCAAGAATACTGGAGAGGGTAGCCTATCCCTTTTCCAGGGGAACCTCCTGACCCAGTAATCAAACTGGGGTCTCCTACATTGCAGGCGGATTCTTTGCCAACTGAGCTATGAGGGAAGCCCATAAGAATAGAGGTTAATTCTCATTCTTTTCTGAGGTTTAATGATAAAATTCATTCTTATACTTAAAAACACCATTTCATTCATTGTATCTTCTGTTTTTAAATGCATACATTTTGCTATTTCTCTCACTGTGCCATTGGTTGCATGCTTTTAACCTAGTAATGAAAGAAAGAGTCTTAGCAAGAACTGCTTTCAATTCAAATTGATTGACATAACTTATATTTGAGTAAATTAAAGTAGAAATAAATCAAACAGATACTTTTGGCACCATAGATGAGGAAAGGCCAGAGCAAATGTTATTTATTATCCATTTTAATCCTGTTTTGCACTTAATTAGGACAGCTTCATTCAGGAACAGTGATCTTACATTAATCTTGCTTTCTGAATATAGATGAAATATGAGCTTAATAAAAATGTTGTAACTTATCTTTATTTCAAACAAGATTTCTTACTCCTTACAGTTTTAGCTTTTCCTAGCAGTATGGTAATGTCAGTTATTATTTGTCTCTATAAAGAAATTTGAGAAGCAGAAGGATCCTGTTTTTTTTTTTTTTGCATAGAAGTATATTTGAAACATTTCATTTATTTTCTAGCTTATCCAGAAAGCTTCACATAAAGTGTTACATTTGAGAGGTTTAAATGTGTTATATACGTATAAATAAGAACATTGTGAAATTATTTTTATTTTGGGATAAAGGAGATAAACAATATGGAGAATGATGTGCTTTTGTGCTTGAATTTTAGGAGTAATTTTTCTTAATGATTTTGTTAATTATTTACATATTTCCTTATTTTGTTCAGCTGCTCAGAGTCTTCTGTCTATGGAATTATCTATTTATGCACAGATGTTGGGTATAATACTTTTACTCCATTTCTGGAAATTCTATTTCTCAGAATAAAAATGATTAGTTAAAAGAAAGATATGAATGTGCTTTTTTCATTTCCTTAGACCACAAAGCATTTATTCAAAATGAATATTTCTTGTAAACCTTTTACTAAAAATTAGACCATGTTTCTATTTCAAATTAAAGGACAGAAATTGGAATCAATTTTATGCCATCTCTGTATGTTTCCTGTTATCTACTACCTAAAATGACCCTTCATAATCTTTTAAATAAACTTCTGGCTTATCAGAATGTCCTGAGATTGCTTTTGGAGTTTTTATCACTAGAAAAATCATTTTCTTACAGACTTCTACCAAAGAAACTTCGTTACTATTTTCCCCTTATGAAAACATTGTAGAATTGATGGAAACTAGTATTTACATATTCTTCCTGTGAATAAAAGGAGTATTGCTTGTTATTTCAATATTCAACAGTTACATTCAAATAAGGTCTCTAATATCAATTATAGGAATAAGACAATGTGTGATCATGCTTCACAGAAAAGCACCCAAGATTGTAATTAGCATTTAGCTTTTATATTTAGTTAGTTTAAATCTTTTGTTTTCATTAATGACAACTACTGGTTTAAAAAAAATCTACTAGAGGTTTTATGTATGATATTAACTGAAATATAATGTTTAACTAAAAGCTTCATCCAAACTTGTTCCTTTAAAACATTGTTCCTTCTCATGAATGGAATATTTTCCTCTGCTTTCCAGCATACATAGGTCTTAGACGACTTCTGTGGTAATTTTAACTTTTACCTCAGTCCAGTTCAGTCGCTCAGTTCTGTCTGACTCTTTGCAACCCCAAGAACTGCAGCACGCCAGGCCTCCCTGTCCATCACCAGCTCCCGGAGTTCACCCAAACCCATGCGTATTGAGTCAGTGATGCCATCCAACCATCTCATCCTCTGTCGTCCCCTTCTCCTCCTGCCCTCCATCTTTCCCAGTATCAGGGTCTTTTCAAATGAGTCAGCTCTTCGCATGAGGTGGCCAAAGTATTGGAGTTTCAGCTTCAACATCAGTCCTTCCAGTGAACACCCAGGACTGATCTCCTTTAGAATGGACTGGTTGGATCTCCTTGCAGTCCAAGGGACTCTCAAGAGTCTGCTCCAACACCACAGTTCAAAAGCATCAATTCTTCGGCGCTCAGTTTTCTTAATAGTCCAACTGTCACATCCATACATGACCATTGGAAAAACCATAGCCTTGACTACATGGACATTTGTTGACAAAGTAATGTCTCTGCTTTTCAATATGCTATCTAGTTTGGTCATAACTTTCCTTCCAAGGAGTAAGCGTCTTTTAATTTCATTGCTGCAATCACCATCTGCAGTGATTTTGGAGCCCTGAAAAATAAAGTCAGCCACTCTTTCCACATCTATTTGCCATGAAGTGATGGGACCAGATGCCATGATCTTACTTATCTGAATGTTGAGCTTTAAGCCCACTTTTTCACTCTGCTCTTTCACTTTCATCAAGAGGCTGTTTAGTTCTTCACTTTCTGCCATAAGGGTGGTGTCATCTGACAGAATGTGGTCCACTGGAGAAGGGAATGGCAAATGACTTCAGTATTCTTGCCTTGAGAACCCCATGACCAGTATGAAAAGCCACAAAGATAGGACACTAAAAGATGAACTCCCAGGTCAGTAGGTTCCCAATATGCTACTGGAGATCAGTGGAGAAATAACTCCAGAAAGAATGCAGGGATGGAGCCAAAGCAAAAACATTACCCAGTTGTGGATGTGACTGATGATGATAGAAGCAAGATATGATGCTGTAAAGAGTAATATTGCATGGGAACCTAGAATGTTAGGTCCATGAATTAAGGCAAATTGGAAGTCATCTAACAGGGGATGACAAGAGTGAACATCGACATTCTAGGAATCAGTGAACTAAGATGGACTGGAATGGGTGAATTTAACTCAGATGACCATTATATCTACTACTGTGGGCAAGAATCCCTTAGAAGAAATGGAGTAGCCATCATAGTCAACAAAAGAGTCTGAAATTCAGTACTTGGATGAAATCTCAAAAACGACAGAATGATCTCTGTTTGTTTCCAAGGCAAACCATTTGTGTCTGACTCTTTGGCACCCCATGGACTGTATAGTCCATGGAATTGTCCAGGCCAGAATACTGAAGTGGGTAGCCTTTCCCTTCTCCAGGGGATCTTCCCAACCCAGGGATCAAACTCGAGTCTCTCACATTGCAGGCAGATTCTTTACCAGCCAAGCAACAAAGGACGTTCTTTAAGTAATTAAGTCTTCACTTACTTGAAGAACCAATGAAAATCATTTATTCTGTATCTTCTTGCTCTCTGGCCCATATGCAATGGATAATGATTCAATCATTCTCTTTAGAGATTTTGTAAGGAAAGACTACAAAATGTTAAGGTCATTAGAAAATGAAAATATTAAATGATATTGGTGAACCACTGATTAGCCTATGCATACGTGTGTGTGTGTGAGTGTTGATTTTATGCTAACACATAACTGGAATCTCTTACATTTAGAATGGCAGCGGGATAATGTTAAAGTATACATGGAATTTGTATGTTAAATTATTGGGTTACTTAAGTAGAATTTGAGACAAAGGACAATGTGTAACATTTGTGAATGTTTCTGTGCTAAAGCTTTTATTCACACACACATACATGCATACACAAATTAAACAATTAACTCTCCAGATGCGTTTTATATATTGCAGTGTTTCTGCCTAAAAGAGACCTCACAAAAGTCACAGTTCTGTTTTGTTAGTGTACTACAACTCTTTCTTGTTGATGCAGTTCAGAATTAGTATATTGTGTTCAGGTCCAGCTCTAATTTACACAAGAGTTTCAAAGACAATTTAATAACATCATCATAGCCTCAGCAATCTTGTTGAGATTTAATTAGATTGGAAATAATTTAATATTTATTTTAGTGTTCTTACAGTGAATTTGTTTTTAATCGAAGGAATCAATTTTGTCATCATTAGTGTTCACTCTTCAGGGTTCATTTTCTTCAGAATTCATTACCTGGATGACTTCAGTCCTGTAATGCTATTACATAAATTTGCCGAAAGTTTGCTTTTATTTTACTAAGTGGACTATGCCTACGAATTCTTTGCAAACTGATACCTGTGGTGGTGGGGAGAGAATGGAGGGAAATTCCTTTCCTTTGGGAACTAATTATCATTTTTAACCTACCATATAAAGATTATTAAAGATTTTTTGCTTCATAAAAAATGTGACATTAACTAATATGCATTGAGAAAGATTTCCTATGGCTTTATTCTTCATTTTCAAATGATTTAATTTCTGAGACTTACTACGGATCCACCTTTAATATAAATTCTTAAAGAATGAGCCTGCTCCATTTTACTGTTACTACTCATGCTCTTAATATGCCTTAAGGATATATTTATCATGCCTGATGTAGAGTGTGAGAGTGAGTGTTAACAGGATAAAAAGTGATAACAGTTGAAGTAGGAACTGACAGAAAGTATACGAAGAATAATGGCATAAATATAATTCTCATGCCTCCCTGAAATGAAATTTACTTTAAGATACTAGATAATAAATCCAGGCAAGAAAGCAGTTGTTCAAAGCAGTCTTATACATTGAATTAATTCACTAGCCCTGTAAGAATAAGTTTATTTATATTGCTGTAAGTCTATCACATATAATAAATTTCTGGAATAAGTATTAGAGTATATATGAAATAGCCATTTTGTTGAATACACATTTTATCATGACTTTTATATATAAAGTAACATAGTCAATATCTTTCAGCACATAATATTTCTTTGATAAGAGAGATAACCAGTTAAAACAGAATTTCTTCGTTTAAAGGCATTTGAAAAATGCTGGGTAAAAGAAATTTTCAAAAATCCCCTTACTAAAAATGTTTAAACCTTAAATTATAAAATTACTCAAAATGTGTAAATAGGATACAATGTTTTCCCTACATATTTAACAGCAACATTATTAAAAATAAAACATTTAATGAGGTTTGGATTAACTTTTCATTTATGGAAAACAATTTGTTAACTATATTTTCCTGTAGGTTGATAATAAGATGCTGGAAAATAAACTACATGCCATATATTTACTTTATGAGCAGTACCCTATAGTTTAAACATTCAATTGTTCAAGCTAGTTTAGTGTTACCCAGCTGAATTAGAGCTCTCCATTGAAAAGCAGAATATTCTGGCTTTGGATATAATTTATCCAGTTTTCCTCTCTAGTATGTTATTAATGTGAAGTTAAAATTAGGACCAGTGATTAGTATAGAAAATTTTATCAAGAGATTTCAGGGCATGTATTTTTAAGTACCTACTCTGTGTAAAATTGTCTGTTGGAAACGTACATAGACAAAAATAATACAAAGATTCCTGATTTTAAACTATTGCATTCTTTTAGAGAAGCAGACTTGTGCAGAATAAAATAAGTGAAGATAAACAAGCAAATAAAGATAAGTAGATAAAACATGAAGAATTATCTTGGTAAAGAGTAAGTCAATGTCAAGTTTCCAAAAATTTTTTAAATATCAGATGAGATCAGTCACTCAGTCAAGTCTGACTCTTTGCGACCCCATGAATCGCAGCACGCCAGACCTCCCTGTCCATCACCAAATCCCGGAGTTCACTCAGGCTCAAATCCATTGAGTCAGTGATGCCATCCAGCCATCTCATCCTCTGTCGTCCCTTTGTCCTCTTGCCCCCAATCCCTCCCAGCATCAGTCTTTTCCAATGAGTCAACTCTTCGCATAAGGTGGCCAAAATACTGGAGTTTCAGCTTTAGCATCATTCCTTCCAAAGAACACCCAGGGCTGATCTCCTTCAGAATGGACTGGTTGGATCTCCTTGCAGTCCAAGGGACTCTCAAGAGTCTTCTCCAACACCACAGTTCAAAAGCATCAATTCTTTGGCACTCAGCCTTCTTCACAGTCCAACTCTCACATCCATACATAACTACAGGAAAAACCATAGCCCTGACTAGACGAACCTTTGTTGACAAAGTAATGTCTCTGCTTTTGAACATGCTCTCTAGGTTGGTCATAACTTTCCTTCCAAGGAGTAAGTATCTTTTAATTTCATGGCTGAAGTCACCATCTGCAGTGATCCTTACTTAAATAGGGGTATAACTAAAAACAACAACAAAATATTGAGTTTAGTGGCAGAAGAAAAAAGGGCCAAGGATAAAACTTAAAGAAAAAAAAAAAGGCAACATTTCATAGGTGAAAGTGATCAACAAGATAATGCCCAAGTTAAAAAGATCTTTTAGAAAAGGGACTTTTCAACAACAATTTCTAGGGATATTTTCAGGAATATAAAATATATGGAAATAAGTCGTTGCATTTTTCATTTCAAGTAATAGTGATGCATTAAAGGAAAATCTCGTAAGTAGAGTGATAGGGTCAGAGGGCATTTTAAGTTGTTGAGTAGTTGTTACAGATTCTTCTTACTAGAATTTTTCTGTTAACATGTACAGAAGAATAGAAAGAGTGAGTCAATATTACTTTGAGAGAGCTGAGAATTTGCCTAAGTAGAAGTTTGGAGAGAAGGATGAAGATGTGGAAAAAAAAAATCATTGATGACCTGAACTCTTGGAGAGTTTATGAGGGAACAGAGTTAATGTCCAGCTGAAAAATATTAACCCTGGAAAGGAAGAGTACTGTTTTTCTTCTGAACAGAAACAACATGACAATTGGTTAAATATGAAGAAAATGAGGTATAGTGTATAGAGAATTTTAGAAGATTTGCAATAAATGACAATTATTTTATAAAACCAAGTAACGGCCTGTTTAAAAAAAAAGGAACAGACAAATTTGATTTGACAAGAATATAATACAATTAAAACATATAAAAGAAATTAAGATAGATTTAAAATTCAGTAAATCAGCTTTATGTATTGGATTTTGTACCTCAAAAACTGTGGAACTTCTAAACTCCAGTACTTTAGAATGTGATTTACTTGGAAATACGGTTTATTGCAGATATAATTAATTAAGAAGAGGTCATATTGAAGTAGAGTGGTAGCCTAATCCAATGTAACTGGGGTCTGTAAAAGATGATGGTCATGTGAAGACAGAGACCCAGGGATAACATCATGTACAGATGAAGGATCAATATGATACACCTATAAGCCAAAGAATGCTTGGAGCTACTGTATGTTAGAAGAGAGGCACAGAATATATTACCCCACCAAGCCCTTAGAAAAACTAACCTGTATCTGACACCTTGATTTTGGACATCTATCCTCTAGAACTATGAAACCATAAATTTCTACTGTTTAAACAACCCACTTTTGAGAGCCCTTGAAACCTTAGGATTAGAAATATGTAAAAATGTGAATATATATATAGATATCAGATCAGATCAGATCAGTCACTCAGTCATGTCCGACTCTTTGCGACCCTATGAATCACAGCATGCCAGACCTCCCTGTCCATCACCAACTCCCGGAGTTCACCCAGACTCACGTCCATTGAATCAGTGATGCCATCCAACCATCTCATTCTCTGTCGTCCCCTTCTCCTCCTGCCCCCCATCCCTCCCAGCATCAGAGTCTTTTCCAATGAGTCAACTCATTGCATGAGGTGGCCACAATACTGGAGTTTCAGCTTTAGCATCATTCCTTCCAAAGAAATCCCAGGGCTGATCTCCTGCAGAATGGACTGGTTGGATCTCCTTGCAGTCCAAGGGACTCTCAAGAGTCTTCTGCAACACCACAGTTCAAAAACATCAATTCTTTGGCACTCAGCCTTCTTCACAGTCCAACTCTCACATCCATACATGACCACAGGAAAAACCATAGACTTGACTAGACAGACCTTTGTTGGCAAAGTAATGTCTCTGCTTTTGAATATGCTATCTAGGTTGGTCATAACTCTCCTTCCAAGGAGTAAGCATCTTTTAATTTCATGGCTGCAGTCACCATCTGCAGTGATTTTGGAGCCCAGAAAAATAAAGTCTGACACTGTTTCCACTGTTTCTCCATCTATTTCCCATGAAGGGATGGGACCAGCTGTCATGATCTTCGTTTTCTGAATGTTGAGCTTTAAGCCAACTTTTTCACTCTCCACTTTCACTTTCATCAAGAGGCTTTTTAGTTCCTCTTCACTTTCTGCCATAAGGGTGGTGTCATCTGCATATCTGAGGTTATTGATATTTCTCCCGGCAATCTTGACTCCAGCTTGCGCTTCTTCCAGCCTAGCGTTTCTCATGATGTACTCTGCATATAAATTAAATAAACAGGGTGACAATATACAGCCTTGATGGACTCCTTTTCCTATTTGGAACCAGTCTGTTGTTCCATGTCCAGTTCTAACTCTTGCTTCCTGACCTGCATAGAAATATCTCAAGAGGCAGATCAGGTGATCTGGTATTCCCATCTCTTTCAGAATTTTCCAGTTTATTGTGATCCACACAGTCAAAGGGTTTGGCATAGTCAATAAAGCAGAAATAGATGTTTTTCTGGAACTCTCTTGCTTTTTCCTTGATCCAGCGGATGTTGGCCATTTGATCTCTGGTTCCTCTGCCTTTTCTAAAACCAGCTTGAACATCAGGAAGTTCACGGTTCACATATTGCTGAAGCCTGGCCTGGAGAATTTTGAGTGTTACTTTACTAGCATGTGAGATGAGTGCAATTGTGTGGTAGTTTGAGCATTCTTTGGCATTGCCTTTCTTTGGGATTGGAATGAAAACTGACCTTTTCCAGTCCTGTAGCCATTGCTGAGTTTTCCAAATTTGCTGGCATATTGAGTGCAGCACTTTCACAGCATCATCTTTCAGGATTTGGAATAGCTCACCTGGAATTCCATCACCTCCACTAGCTTTGTTCGTAGTGATGCTTTCTAAGGCCCACTGGACTTCACATTCCAGGATGTCTGGCTCTAGGTCAGTGATCACACCATCGTGATTATCTGGGTCATGAAGATCTTTTTTATACAGTTCTTCTGTGTATTCTTGCCATCTCTTCTTAATATCTTTTGCTTCTGTTAGGTCCATACCATTTCTGTCCTTTATCAAGCCCATCTTTGCAGTAAATCAGTTAGCATTGATATTTTAGCATCTCTAACAGCACTTTAGGAACAAAGCAGAGAGAGTCACTTACCCAAGGTTGGGTATAGTAATGGAGAAGGCGATGGCACCCCACTCCAGTACTCTTGCCTGGAAAATCCCATGGATGGAGGAGGCTGGTGGGCTGCAGTCCATGAGGTCTCGAAGAGTTGGACACAACTGAGCAACTTCACTTTCACTTTTCACTTTCCTGCATTGGAGAAGGAAATGGCAACCCACTCCAGTGTTCTTGCCTGGAGAATCCCAGGGACAGGGGAGCCTGGTGGGCTGCCATCTATGGGGTCGCACAGAGTCGGACACGACTGAAGCAACTTAGCAGCAGCAGCATCAGGTACAGTAAATATATGTATTATTTGTAGTTAATATGTCAGAATATTTGATTGATGGAAGAAAGTAAAAATTAGTAATATCTTATGTTATTTGTTTTATGTTTGTTAGAACTAAGTTTTAGATTTATTGATTATTCTTTCAAATTTTTATCGTTGTTGTTAAATATGTCAATATTTGACATTGGTATAAAATAGAGCAAAGTTCTTAGTACTATATTTTCATATCATTATAAATTACTTTGTCAATTTCAGTTTTTTGTAACCTGTTGTTAATGTCTACAACAATATTACTGCAGTTAGAAAATAGAGTAAGTTTGTATAATTTTCTGAAATGGCATTGGGAGAGAAAATATTAAAATATTATTAGATTATATTTAATGTGTTATTTTCTCAGCCTAGAGTATAATTAGGGATAGAACAAAACATGGAGGTTGAAGAATATTTCAAGTACTGGAAAACATGTATCCATAGATGAGAGGAATTTGAAATGCAGTTACAAGAATAATTATCAACCTTATAACTATATAAAATCATTATATTAAGATTTAGGCAAGTTTCTAGGAACCTAATTTTCATCATGTGAACATGCTTTTAAAGAATATTAACTTAAAATAATAAAAACATTACCTTCCCAAAGTCCCTATCTATCCCTTCCCCCAGGCAACTGTAAATTCATTTTCTGTTAGTCTCTGTTTTGTAAGTAAGTTCATTTGCATTGGTCACGTACCCACTGCTATATTTTAAAAGGGAAAACCAACAAAGACCTATTGTATAGCACATGAACTTTGTTCAACATTATGTGCCAGCCTGGATGGGAGTGGGGTTGGGGGAGAATAGATACATGTATTTGTATGGTTGAGCCCCTTTCCTGTTCAGCTGAAACTACCACAACATTGTTAATTGGCTATACCCGAATACAAAATGTTTTTGATGTTTAAAAAATAAAAATTTAAAAAAATGAAAAAATAATAGGACATTTAAGAAAACAATGCATAGATGCTAAAAATGAGATTGCCAATAAAGATGGAGATGAAGTAAAGTGGAAAAGGAAATCCATAAGCAGCTGGGCATGCCTAGATATTAAAAGGAAATTTCCTGGAAGTAGCAAAAGAAAGTAGTATAGAGGTTGTATTTACTATAGGCAAAGCATTTGTTTGAAAACATACTGACTTTCAAAGGTAATTTTATTGTTCCCTGCCTGTAAATACTTAGAGATCATGGAAATCTAATGTACCTTGTATTGACAATACTAAAAATTTAAACTGTTAATGGATCTCAAAGAGGGAAAATAGCTGTTAGAATTTTCAGGATCATCAACAGGGAACAAATATTATAGATTATTAAAACAGTTGTTCCCCCCAGTCTAGTTTTTGACATTTAATTTTATAACACTTATTGATAGTAGAGATGAGGTACTGACTATAGAATGTAGACTGTGCTCAGTTGCTTCAGTCGTGTCCAACTCTGTGACCTATGGACTATGTATAGCCCACCAGGCTCCTTTATCCATGGGATTCTCCAGGTAAGAATACTGGAGTGGGTTGCAATTTCCTTCTCCCAACCCAGCAATCGAACCCATATCTCTGGAGTCTCCTGCATTGTAGGCAGTTTCTTTACCCACTGAACTACCTGGGAAGCCCTTTAACCCCCTGCTGCTGCTAAGTCACTTCAGTCGTGTCCGACTCTGTGCGACCCCATAGACGGCAGCCCACCAGGCTGCCCTGTCCCTGAGATTCTCAAGGCAAGAACACTGGAGTGGGTTGCCATTTCCTTCTCTTTAGCACACTAAGACCCCCTAAACCTTGTTTCCATCAGCTCATGGTATCAGAATGTGGAGAAGCAAACCTCCAGATCTGTCTCCTGACTACCTTGATAAGGCATGTAACTGGTCTGTTACCAACTGCACACAGGCCTCCTGAATGCATGGTTTCTCAGCCCTGCAGAACCGTTTAAACTGCTGCTGCAAGTGATATATGCAGTAAGCAAGGGCACCAGTATAAAGACAAACGCTAATTGAATAGTGTCGGAGCAGCATGTCACACAGTCCCATCAAGCAGAGGATATGACATAAGTGAGGAACAGAACCAGGAGAAATCACGTCCTGGAGCAGGGCTGGTAGGCGCTGCGAGTGGGCTGGGCAGCGGTGTCCTGTGCACGAGCAGGAAGCCAAGAGACGCACTCCGTACCGTGTTTCTACCAAGAAATGGAAGAACGGGGTCTGACAGGAAAACGTTCTATCCCTCAGCAAAAACAGAGCATGGTTCATGGACTCTGAATGCACATTTATGGCATAAAAGAATTTCAATCCTCTATTTTTATAAAGCAAAACTCCTTAAGTCTTTGTGACTGAGTTTCACATTAACTGGCACATTATTTTGCCTAAAACCTAAGCATTGTCAGTTTGAGAAGAAATCCACTGTGATATATAGATTCCCCATTTAAATTCTAGGGTTTCTTCTTTTGATCCTTTGTAAATTTTTTATCCAAGAGACAGAATAGATACACATATATATATATATATTTGGAATCATGAACCATTAAAGAATGAAATAGGAAATCACAAAGATTTAAGTTTTGGCAGCCCTTGCTTGTTTTTTTTTTTTTTTAGTTCTTTAAAGACTGTAGCAGAATAAAAGGATGACTGGCTCCTAGAGACAACAAGTGATGAAACTAAAAACAAACAAACAAACAAAGGCACATCCCAAGCAAGGTCAGGTAACCTCAATTCCCTGCCCTGCCCCACGGTAAACAAGATGAATACCTTTAGTAGCAGCTCAGAATTCATCTTTATAAAATGTAGGAAAAGAGTATTATTCTTTTCATCCTTTCTGAAAGTGATTAGAAGCTTCAGAAACTGAATTACCAATGAAAATTCCCAGCTAATTTTTCTTTGTCCTAAAGTTGCATAAAAAATAATGACACTCATGATAAGATATGCTCAACTCTTTGGTTTACTTGCTGAGTTATTACCAAGAGTTGAGGGTATAAATGAGATTGGGCCAAAGCAAAAGTCAAGATCTGAGATATAATTTGCTGCATTTCCAATAGTAGTTATGGATTTTTTTTTTTTAATGTCTCCAATCATGGTAGAATGATGGTTGGTGGGAAACATTTGTCTCATTTAAAACACACTAACAAGTAAATCTGGGAAACTAATAACTTAATTCAGTATTGATTTACTTGATTTAAGTAATAGGTAGAATATAGCTTCATTCTTAGCTATTTTCTTTAGGGACACTTCTTGAAGTCTGATTCTTAGTATTTTTTAGACCATTTCAATCCTCATGTTATATCGATTATTCAGGAACTTGTCTTAAAATCACCTAGCCAGATCAGCTAAAGCTCATGATCATTTATGATCAAGCAAATGATTTTAAAATGTTATATAGGTATATATACATGATATAAGAGGGCTTCCCTGTTAACTCAGACAGTAAAGAATCTGACTGCAATGCAGAAGACCCAGGTTTGAACTCTTGGTCAGAAAGAGACCCTGAAGAAGGGAATGGCAACCCACTCCAGTATTCTTTCCTGGAGAAGTCCATGGGCAGACCATGGGGTCACAAAGAGTCGGATATGACTCAGTGACTAACACTTTTATACATGATATAAGAAATCCAGTCAAAGCCATTCTTCTTATTCCCAAGATATTCCCATAGGAAGCTTTCTGGCTCATTCAAAATCTATGTACATTTTAGTTTTGCCCTTCTCTACTTGTTCACAGAAAAAAAAAAAGTAAGGAAAAGAACTATTAAAAATTGACTTTTTCCCCCATAGCATTTAGAATGTGCAATAACAGTTCAGTGTATAAAAAATAATATTCCTAGAAGCTCTTAGCACGTTCTCCTCCTCAGGTAATCTGCTTCTGCAAATCATTCATGCATTCTTATCACCCAATGAATAATTAAAATGACCATTTAGGTTTTATTAATAAATATAGAGGAATAAGAAGAGAAAACTATTTATGCAGAAAGATAAAGGGGGAATACATAAGAAATGTGAAATGGAAAACTTTAAAAAATTGTTATTAGGATTGGTTTATTTCCATTAGAGAATGATACATTTCATTAAAAGGAGAATTTTTTTTCTAGAGAAGTGGAGAGAAAACTTAGAAAGACTTTGGGATATGAAAATTAAGTTAGAGTGAAATTGTAAGATAACTCTAAGCAATTATAGTTTATACTTTAGATTTGACTCCTATGTAGTACAGTGACCTCTTTCAGCTATTTGCTATTTCATACATTCATAAATATAAAGGGTAGAATCTTTTAAGACTACATCAGAATGTTGTTTATAACAACTATTTGTTTTCAATATTTCATTTCTATGACCTGTGGGGAAAAAATTGCTTTAAAAATATAAACAAAAACACAGCCTTCAAGTGTTTCATAATCTAACCCTAATCTACCTCTTTTCATCTTGTTCTCAAATTTCCATTAACCTGAATGTAAATGACTCCCATTTAATTTCTTCAAAATTACACATCTTCTGTGACTGTTCAGAAAAGTCCCAGCTCTAATGTCACCTTCTCCAAAATCTAATAGCCTTTGGTCATCTTCTTATGATAGTATTCATAACTTTGAATTATAATTGTTATTTATGTATTTCTTTTCTCCATGAAGAGGGCAATATCGTTACTTTTGAATCATTAGTTCTTGTGTAGTGCCTAACAATATACAATCAGTGAATACTTTTTGGGTGAATAAATTAAATAACACCACAATCTTCTTTATGTATCTCTTCAGTTTTTCTATGCTACTTTTGAGCTTCATCTCCCAAATCAGAGATATAATAAACCTCAAAAAGCACTGTGAGTCACCGAAAGTTATAGAAATCTGTTTTACTACTCTAATCTTTTCAGTAAGTTCAAGCACAAAAGCCAAATATATTGGTGTCTGGATACTCATCACTATTTTAAAAATGTTACCTTGATGAAATAGTACTTGTTAATCATATAATCTTTTCACCTTCCTTTTAGTTCTACAAGGTAAATGGCAGTTGTATATCTCATTTCCGCTTTTCCCTGTTCTTCTACGAGAAGTACTTGCTCATCCTCTCAGGGTTTAGGTGATTACACTGCAAGATGAATTATGTGCAAGGATTCCTATTTCCAGTTGCACAAGTGCTTGTATCTCTTTGTAGAGAACTTGACTTTGCTTTATGAGGTTATGACTATCAGATAGGTCATTCATTTGGATTCACTACTGTTAGGAAATCACTTTGGCTTTATACAGAGAAGAAAGTTACTTAACAGGTATGAACAGAACAATCTCTGTGAGAAAAATGTTCACTTAAAAGCTTAAGAATATAAATGCTATTTGTCCCTTAATTCTATGAGTAACATTTTAGCTATTTCTTATTTTCATTTATCCCAATCTTACTTTTTTACTGTTACCAACACTAAACAGATGAATAAAGTTTAAAAAATGTTTAAAAATTTTTTTCTTAAGATTGAAAAGAGCCTTCAAAGAGGATGGATCCTAAATATATCTCAGACTTTCTTCAGTACAGTGATAACATAATTTTTTTAGACCGTATATAATTTCTTAGTGTAAAGTCATTGGTGAACTCTCATATTAGAGAGATCTCCTGTATCTATGATTTATTGAAATTCCAGTATCATATCTTCCTTTTCCAACTTTGGCTTTTAAGTCATATGATGGTTAATTGTATGTGTCAACTTGTATGGGCTTTGGGATACACAGACCTCTGGTCAAAATTATTTTTAGAGTTTCTATGAGGGTTTTTTCTTTTTTGGATAGGATTAACATTTAAATTGCTAGCTTGAGCAATACTGATTGATGTCCTTTATGTGAGTGGACCTCATCCCATCAGCTGAAAGCATTAATAGAGCAAAAGCCTTCCTTCCTTTATGTGTAAGAGAATTCATTTGCCTTGATTGTCTTCAAATTTGAACCATAATAAGTAAGTCTCTTTCCTCCCTCTCTTTCCTACGCTCCTCACCCCACTGAAACACAAAATACACATAATGAGATATAGCTCTCTCTATGTATCTCCTAGTGTTTCTGTTTCTCTGGAAAATCCTGACTACTATAGGCAGTTACAATTTACTTATTAGGTATTTGAATATGTTGTATGCTTTGAATCATGTCATTTCATGTTGTAAATGCTCTTTTTATGGAACTCAGCTTTGGCTGCTCACCATTTAAAAGCCGATAATTTGAGAAACAAGTGTCAGTAGAAAGGATAGGTGTGTTAATCAGAAAAGCTGGCAATATGGGCAGAGAGAAGACCATTTCCAAAGATTCTGCTCAGCCATGACAGTTTTTAAAGGGAAAATTGGAGGGGAAGAATCTCAGTTGAGAAATGGAATATTACTTGCCTTATCAGTAAACAAAGGATGTCACCCTCCCCAGCAAGTGCAGCCAATAGCCATGGTGAGCTGGTGATCCCTGAGGAAACTCAGGAAGAAAAGGAATACCAGTCATCTAGGTGTCATAAGACTGTAGCTACTACTAACAGTAAAACCTGAGGAAACTCAGGATGCAGAGATACTGCTGCCAGAAAGCTGAGGTGCGTATCAAAGGAATGATTTCTGTGAGCCCAGACTCTTGCATCTTCCCATACATGGAAAAGTGCTAAATTCCTTAACTTGAGATATTTAGGTTTTTCCTTTTTTCTTTTAAAAGTCATCTTTTTATTACTATCTGCCTTTTGTTGCAAAACTCCTATATATCCTGGCTTCCCTACCCCCTCCACCCCCCAAACCTCCTTGAAGCAGTTCTCTCAGAGTTTTTTGAGATGCTGTCTCCTGGGCTTGAAGTTCTAAAAATTTCCTTTGAATAAAACATGACTCCCAACTTTTAGGTTGTGAATAATTTCTTAGTCAACATGTGAATCATAGAGGCAGGAGGTTGGGTTCTGCATCATTCTAGTTGCATCCAGACAGGCTGACTCCCTCTACAGATGTTATCTTGCCAGCATGAACCTCCTGCAGGTTTCCTTAGGGGGCTGTTGAGGGTAAAGAGCTAATCATTCTTTAACTACTAATGCTTCATTCTTTCTTCTTGTTATCTAGGGAAAGAATCAACAAGTTAGACAAGGCATGGTGCACATTCAGGATAGCATAAGTTAGGAGTTAGGTTAAATTGCCTAGTGATCTCATTCCTATAATTAGGTTTTAAAGTTCAGAGGGGGGCAGAAATAAGTAAGTAGGAAAGGGACAAAAGAGCTGCTTTTCCTCTGAAGGAAAAAGAGAGGAAATTAAGACCAAAATTTAAAGCTGCTCCTTTATAGGAAAAATTTGCTTTAAAAACATGGAGATAATATTGTGGTCTTCACAACTTCTGTGATAGCTCAGTTGGTAAAGGATCCACCTGCAAGACACCCTGGTTCGATTCCTGGGTCGGGAAGATCCCCTGGTGAAGGGATAGACTACCCACTCCAGTATTCTTGGGCTTCCCTTTAGCTCGGCTGGTAAAGAATCCACCTGCAATGTGGGAGACCTGGGTTCGATCCCAGGGTTGGGAAGATTCTCCTGGAGAATGGAAAAACTACCCACTCCAGTATTCTGGCCTGGATAATTCCATGGACTGTAGTCACAAACAGCTGGACATGACTGAGCCACTTTCACTATCACGACTAATGTGAAACACAAGTAGACAAAGCAATGGCCTGGTTGTAATTGGTTATGTCCCTAGTATTAGAGAAACTGTGCTAGAGTTGAGTTTGCAGGGAAGCAAAATGTGCCACTTAAAATCTCTTTGGCATACACATTATTTCAAGCTGAAAATCAAGACTCTAAAGACTCAGGACGAATCTTTGATCTTCTCCCTAATTGCCTAAAATGATGTATTGATAAGCTGCTTAGTATTGCTGCATAATTAACGAATTACTGAACATTTTGTGGCTTAAAATAAACACACAGATTTATCACCTCATAGTTTCTGATCAGGAGTCTTTTATTAGTACTGTTGCATCCTCTGCTCAGTATCTCACAAGGTTTCAGTCAAGGTATTGCCAAGCTGAGTTTTCATCTGGAGGCTAGCATTGGGAAGAATACACTTTTAAGCACTGAGATTACTGCAAGATGTCATAGCTTTGTGTTTGAATGACTGAGGGCTCCAGCATTTTGCTCTCTGCCTGCTAGAGGTCAGTAATGCTGAAAAAGCTGAAGTTAAAATGGTTCTGTGAAGACCTCCAAGACCTTTTAGAACTAACACCCAAAAAAGATGTCCTTTTCATTATAGGGGACAGGAATGCAAAAGCAGAAGGTCAAGAAATATCTGGAGTAATGGGCAAATTTGCCCTTGGAGTACAGAATGAAGCAGGAAAAGGCTAATAGAGTTTTGCCAAGAGAATGCACTGGTCATAGCAAACACCCTCTTCCAACAACACAAGAGAAGACTCTATACATGGACATCACCAGATGGTCAACATCGAAATCAGATTGATTATATTCTTTGCAGCCAAAGGTGGAGAAGCTCTATACAGTCAGCAAAAATAAGATTGGGAGATGACTGTGGCTCAGATTATGAACTCCGTATTGTCAAATCCGGATTAAATTGAAGAAAGTAGGGAAAACCACTACATCATTCAGGTATGACATAAATCCAATCCCTTATGATTATATAGTGGAAGTGAGAAATAGATTTAAGGGACTAGCTCAGATAGACAGAGTACCTGATGAACTATGAAGGTTCATGACATTGTACTGGAGACAGGGATCAAAACCATCCACAAGAAAAAGAAATGCAAAAAGGCAAAATGGCTGCCTGAGGAGGCCTTACAAATAGCTGTGAAAAGAAGAGAAGTGAAAAGCAAAGGAGAACAGGAAAGATACACCCATTTGAATGTAGAGTTCCAAAGAATAGCAAGCAGAGATAAGAACGCCTTCCTCAGCGATCAATACAAAGAAATAGAGGAAAACAATAGAATGGGAAAGACTAGAGATCTCTTCAAGAAAATTAGAGATACAAAAGGAACATTTCATCCAAAGATGGGCTCAATAAGGACACAAATGATATGGACCTAACAGAAGCAGAAGATATCAAGAAGAGGTGGCAAGAATACACAGAAGAACTATACAAAAAAGATGTTCACAACCCAGATAATCATGATGGTGTGATCACTCACCTAGAGCCAAATATACTGGAATGTGAAGTTAAGTGGGCCTTAGGAAGCATCACTACGAACAAAGCTAGAGGAAGTGATGGAATTCCAGTTGAGCTATTTAAAAACCTAAATGATAATGCTGTGAAAGTGCTGTGTTTGATCAATATGCCAGCAAATTTGGCAAACTCAGCAGTGGCCACAGGACTAGAAAAGGTCAGTTTTCATTCCAATCCCAAAGAAAGGCAGTGCCAAAGAATGCCCAAACTACCACACAATTGTACTCAACTCACATGCTAGTAAAATAATGCTCAAAATTCTCCAAGCCAGGCTTCAGCAATACGTGAACCATGAACTTCCAGATGTTCAAGCTGGATTTAGAAAAGGCAGAGAAACCAGAGATCAAATTGCCAACATCTGCTAGATCATCAAAAAGGCAAGAGAGTTCACATCTATTTCTGCTTTATTGACTATGCCAAATTCTTTGTGTGGATCACCATAAACTGGAAAATTCTGAAAGAGATGGGAATACCAACCACCTGATCTGCCTCTTGAGAAACCTGTATGCAGGTCAGGAAGCAACAGTTAGAAACGGACATGGAACAACAGACTGGTTCCAAATAGGAAAAGCAGTATGTCAAGGCTGTATATTGTCACCCTGCTTATTGAACTTCTATGCAGGGTACATCATCAGAAATGCTGGACTGGGTGAAGCACAAGCTGGAATCAAGATTGCCAGGAGAAATATCAATAACCACAGATATACAGATGACACCACCCTTATGGCAGAAAGTGAAGAAAAACTAAAGAGCTTCTTGATGAAAGTGAAAGAGGAGAGTGGAAAAGTTGGCTTAACACTCAACATTCAGAAAACTAAGATCATGGCATCTGGTTCTATCACTTCATGGCAAATAGAGGGGGAAACAGTGAAAACAGTGACAGAATATATTTTGGGGGCTCCAAAATCTCTGCAGAATATGACTACAGACATGAAATTAAGAGACATTTAATCCTTGAAAGAAAAGCTATGATCAACCTAGACAGCATATTAAAAAGCAAAGACATTACTTTGCCAACAAACGTCCATCTATTCAAGGCTGTGGTTTTTCCAGCGGTCATGTATAGATGTGAGAGTTGTAGTGCAAAGAAAGCTGAGCACCAAACAGTTGATGCTTTTGAACTGTGGTGTTGGAGAAGACTCTTCACAGTCCCTTGGACTGCAAGAAGAATTCCAGCCAGTCTATCCTAAAGGAGATCAATCCTTAATATTCATTGGAAGGTCTGATGTTGAATCTGAAACTGCAATACTTTGGCCACCTGATGTGAAGAACTGACTCATTGGAAAAGACCCTGATGCTGGGAAAGATTGAAGGCGGGAGGAGAAGGGGACGACAGAAGATGAGATGGTTGGATGGTGTTTCTGACTCAATGGATATGAGTTTGAGTAAACTCCTGGAGTTGGTGATGGACAGGGAGGCCTGGCATGTTCCAGTCCATTGGGTCGCAAAAGTCAGACAGAACTGAGCAACTGAACTGAACTGCTACAGGTCACCTTTATGTCCTAGAGGCCACTTATAGGTCCTTGTGGCCCTGCTCAGTTTTTCTTTGCCACAAAGAACTTCCTCAACATAGTAGCTTATTTCCTCAAACCTGCAAGTATAATTTTTCAGTGTAGTCTCTAAACTGAAGTCTTATATATCATGTAATCAAGGAAGTGACATCCCTATATCCCCACAGTAGTGCCACATTTTGTTGGCTAGAATCAATAGATAAGGGGCCTGTTTCAGGAAGGAATTACGACCATGGATAGCAGCAGTATGAACTAAGTGTTGCAGACAGGAACCTAACAAAGCCCATTTGTTAAAATTCCTTTCTGTGTCCCATTGTCTCTGTGGTCTTGGTGGTTGATTTAGTCTGTAAGTTGTGTCTGACTCTTGACTCCATGGACTGTAGTCTGCTGGGCTCCTCTGTCCATGGAATTTCTCAGGCAAGAATACTGGAATAGGTTTCCTTTTCCATTTCCAGGGGATCTTCTAGACCCAGGGATTGCACCTGGCCCTCCTGCATTACAGGAAGATGGATTCTTTACTGCTGAGCCACCAGGGAAGCTCAGTTGTCTCTGCTTGGCTCAGTAAACACTTGTTTACCAAACAATTGCTTTTCTGTCTCCATGTCAATTGCCTCCCTCTCCTTTGATGCCCCAAACCATTATGACAACATTCTCTTTTGTCTTCAGCTGAATGATCTTTAGGATGAGGGTTTCACTTTGCCAAGCTACTCAAATTTTATATTATTAAACTTTTGTTTGTTTTTTCCCTGCTAATATTCCTAATGGCAATTTAATTCTTAGACTAACCAGAAGAACCCAGGAGAGTAGATGAAAATTTCTTCCTCTCTGACAAGGTTATTCCTTAAGGATATTTAATCAAAATAATTTACATTAAAATTTTTGTATCTTTTAGGTTTATGTTGATAATCTCCACATTATATAATATCCTGAGTGCTAGATACATAGCAGAGTCCATACATTGGAAAAAAGAAGTGAAATAACTGAAGTAATATTTAATGTAATGTACCATGGTAATAAATAAATCGTGTTCATAAAAAGCATATCCACTACTGCTAGAATAATTAGAGCAGATATTTACTAGGTAAATATTCCATAACTTTATTTCTTTTCAACATGTGAAAATATACATGTTACAGTATTATAGAAATCTATTTTTATAGCATGATTCCACATATGGGGAATGTCTTAAATTTGCATTGAAACCACCAGGTGGTGTGCCATGAGGCGGCTCCAAGGAACTCTGGTGCTTTTTGTTTCAGCACAGAAAGAATTCAGTGAGAGGCAAAGTGATAGATAAGAAGTGCTTTATTAGAAGTGGATGCTTATAAGGCTTACAAGTAGGGGGTGAGAGGGTGCCACACCCTAGGAACTTAGTGGGCTACAAAGGACAAGGGGTATGGGGAGAAGACCACCTTCTTTCTCATTCTTGAGTAGATGTCACACTTCCATTATCGGTGTCAGATGAGGGAGTTTTCTTGTCCCTACATAGTCAAGGCAGGACTGTCATGGCACTATGGAAAAATTGTTTCACGTCTCAATACAGTAAGGCTCTTTCAGTTTTAAACGTCACTTTCCATAAAATGTTTTGTATGTATTCAGAGAACATCTCCTCAGTTCAGTCGCTCAGTTGTGTCCGACTCTTTGCGACCCATGAATCGCAGCACGCCAGGCCTCCCTGTCCATCACCAACTCCCAGAGTTTACACAAACTCATGTCCATTGAGTCCGTCATGCCATCCAGCCATCTCATCCTCTGTCGTCCCCTTCTCCTCCTGCCCTCAATCTTTCCCAGCATCAGGATCTTTTCAAATGAATCAGCTCTTCACATCAGATGGCCAAAGTATTGGAGTTTCAGTTTCAACATCGGTCCTTCCAAGGAACACCCAGGACTGATCTCCTTTAGGATGGGCTGGTTGGATCTCCTTGCAGTCCAAGGGACTCTCAAGAGTCTTCTGCAACACCACAGTTCAAAAGCATCAGTTCTTAGGTGCTCAGCTTTCTTTATAGTCCAACTTTCACATCCATACATGACTACTGGAAAAACCATAGCATTGACTAGATGGACCTTTGTTGACAAAGTAATGTCTCTGCTTTTTAATATGCTGTCTAGGTTGGTCATAACTTTCCTTCCAAGGAGTAAGGATCTTTTAATTACATGGTTGCAATTACCATCTGCAGTGATTCTGGAGCCCCAGAAAATAAAGTCAGCCACTGTTTCTACTGTTTCCCCATCTATTTGCCATGAAGTGATGGGACCAGATGCCATGATCTTCGTTTTCTGAATGTTGAGCTTTAAGCCAACTTTTTCACTCTCCTCTTTCACTTTCATCAGGCATCTCCTAGGGATCAACAACTTACTCACTGGGCAGGATACGGGTCATGTCACTACTGTTTATTGTTTGGGAGCATGGCTCATGCTTCTGTTGCATGGTTTTGTTGCTAAATAGGCCTTCTTGGTTTTGTGGTTAAGCAAACCTGCTTTCTTGAGTGATCATTAACTTACAGAGGTCTTCCATACCTTTTTCTTTACTTACAAACTTCTAGTGGGGTTAACTAACTACTTTCTTTGACCCTTAACTCTGCCTATCAGTATGACTTTATACAGTATGATAAATACTATCAGCTAGTATTTATATTGTAAGCGCTAAAATTGTTGATAACCAGTCTAACACTACAGGGAGCAAATGGGTGTGTTAGTGTGCTATTTTGTAGTTTGTTTTGCTTTAGCAGATTATAACATGGATAAATTAATTCCTTGAAATTAAACAAATTCACTTGTTTAGATATCTAGAACTAATATCATACTGGGAAAACTTGGTTTCTTCATTCATCTTCTTCTTTTCTAATTCCATAGCACTGAAAAAACTGTAGTCTAAAATTTTGGGGCTGAACTTTCTCATCTGTAAAATAATGTTGCATGAGGTGATCTCTAGAAATTATTCCAGTCTAAAATTTTGCTCCTTTACTATATTTTTATGTGTAATTCATTCAGCTTTGTCCTGCATTTATCAAATTTTTCAGACAATGGTAAAATAACATCCTTTTAAATGTATTTTTATGCATGTATAGTGATAATTATTACAGAGTATTCTCAATTATCTGCAATCTTCTTTGAAAATAGTGTATTGCTATGTTGAATTAGGGAAATAGGTGCATCATTTCTCAATTTTGCTTCAAGTAGGCACTCTTAACAATTGGTTTTCTTCTGTTGGTCCCTTTGTGTAGATTAATACACAACAAAATAAAATAATTGCTAATTGCTGTTGCTGTGGCTATTCATAAGTCATCATTCTTTCCATTTTAAGATTATTGTAATTTATTTATTTGTAGTTATAGTCTTCATTGAAATATGTATGCCATGCCTCCTCAACTGTTTTTTGTCTTCCAGCTATTCAGTTATTTTCAAATATCTTAGTGCAAAAAAAAAAACTTATCTGGATTTTAATCTTGAAATTCTACCAGTGTTTTTTATTTTATTGCTTGTGCTTTAGGTGTCATCCCCTTAAAAAATCAAGACCTACATCAAGGAGTTTTTTTCTCAATTTTTACTTCTAGAAGTTTTATGATTTCAGGTCTTACATTTAAGTCTTTGATACATCTTCAGTTCAATTTTGTTAGTGGTAGAAATTGTGGGTCTAGTTTCATTCTTTTACATAATAAATATCCAATTATCCGAGCTCCCCTTATTGAAGGGAACATCTTTTCTCCATTGAGTATTTTTGGCTTTCTTTTCAAATATTAGTTGACTGTATATGCATGGATATGTTTCTGGGCTCTTGATTCTGTCCCTTTTGTCTGTCTTTATGCCAGTATTATACTACTCTTTTGATGACTATAGCTTTATAGTATAGCTAGAAATCAGGAAGTGTGATAACTTTGTTCTGGGAGATCATCAGCTCTACTTGCCCATCTCTAAGCTTGAGCGCCAGTGGAACTTTATCTAAGAGTTGTCTCCAGCCCTTCTTGTCAGATGCAACTGGAAGACACTATCCACTTGGGTGGGAGGACTGTGAGTCAGCTCTTTGATTAGACATAGGCTCCCTGGGCTCTAGGGTTGGCAACATTTTTTGTTTGAGGATTCAAATCAGGCATATCTGCACCTTGCTGAGTTCCCAAGTTGGAGTATGCCCCAGACGTGGTTCCATAGATGAGCAAAGGTGATGGTTAAAAGTACCACTTGGGCACTACAGATATGGCCTCAATAAGCCAAAATCTGGGTGCTGGTTGTTGCACACCACTCCCCTCTTCTTTATCACAGTCATATTTCCAGTGGTTGAATCCCACAGACTCCCCTGTGATCCCTGAATGCCGCATCAGAGTAGGGACTCCCACCGAGTCACCCATATGCTGGTTTAGTGGCTGGTTTCCCCCCTAGGTTGTCTTTTTCACTAGAAGCTGGAGGATCAGGTGAAACCTCTCTGTGTGGTACTGTGCTTGCCTGAGAGAGGGGCCATTGAGTCAAGATAAAGCCATTGCTCTTATGCTTCTGATATGCTCTGTGTTGGGCTCTTCAGTGCAGAGGGTTGCTTCAGCCTCATGTCTGGTTCTAGAAAGCTTGCAGTGATTTCTTGCTCTTGAGCAGTTTTAGTTGTTCTTGTGATGTGACAGTCAGTCAACCTATATTTTTGGTGATGCTTCTCCTCAGAAATCCCTTTTTAAATAAACAACAGCCAACATCCTCACCTGTTATAGGGAAAAGTGAAACTCCTTCCCAATGCAGCCCCTCTCTTCTGTTAGTAGCATGCAGCCAGCTTCTTAGGGACTAGAAAACAAAAAAGGCATTTGGCTTCTAGTTTAATGTAGATACCATTTGCTCTGTGGCAAGTTTCGAAATAAACTTTTGGTGATGCCTCCTCTTTCCTCAGTTTTTCATGAAGGAAAAGTATCCCTCTCTTAAAATTTTGAAGATATTTTCTATAAATATAGTCTGTGAAATGATTTTTTCAGATAAATCTTATTGTATACATTTAAAGGACAATACAAAAAGAAAAGGAGAATAGAAGGTAGGTTAGAGCAACCTAGAAGATTTTTTGTTAGAGTGAAACTTGAGTGAAGTTTATAATTTTTCTATTACTATAAAATAAAACCTACAACTTAAATATTATATCATTCACTTGGATGTATACATGTAACAAAGGAAAGAACACTTTATTTTTGGAACTTTCTAAGTAACTGCTTTTGAGTTACTTGGAAAATGACAGGCAGTCTTTTCTTGGGTATCAGTTGAGTCCCCATAACCCCCAAATCCTCTGACCTAATCTCCTAGGATGGGTCTTTTGAAATAGGTGCCCCATCTTGAAGAGACTGAGTTTTTGGAACCACGCTAGTGGTAATGGGTATACTAGTCAATCTCTGGAAAGAATTAGAGTGACTATAGATTTCTATAGAATCTTGGATTATGTCAGTTGTCTTTGTATAAAATTATTAATAGTCCCACTTCCTATCCTTTCATTATAAAAATTTTTCATGGTTTGGCAATAAATTATACAGTAACCTCATTCAGTCTTCCCAATCAGCATTTAAACTGCAGTGAGCAACTGCCAGCCAGTGAAGTAACACTATAGCCAGGACCCGGATATATTTGAAGGATGCTGAAAACCTGAATGGGGACTTCCCTAGTGGCTCAGATGGTAAAGCATCTGTCTACAATGCAGGAGACCCAGATTCGATCTCTGGGTCAGGAAGATCCCCTGGAGAAGGAAATGGGAATCCACTCCAGTACTATTGCCTGGAAAATCCCATGGACAGAGGAGCCCAGTAGGCTACAGTCATGTCAGAACTGCAGGTTACCAAGGATCAAGTATTTTATTGTATTTCAATGATTTAATCCCAAATGCTATCTGACTAAATATTATATGCCGTGTCCATTGAGTAAAGAAATAATGTATTATGTTTAATATGTTTGGGGGAGCCTTTATTTTAGTTAAGTTTTGTTTATTATCTCTGTTCCTCCTCTGTATAATAATACCTTTCAAAAAAGAATTTTTTCATTTTATTCACTGTTGTGTCCACAAAATCTGGTAGAGTGCCTGGCACATGGAAGGTACTGGGAATAAATATTGGTTGGAAGCAATAGAGGTTCTAGAGTTCATCTTATCTTGCCATTTCTAAAATCAATTTTATTCTTATGACATTGCTTACTGATAATTATAACTATTTTTAAAGAAATAATAACCAAAAACCCAGTTTGCTCATTTCTCCCACCTCCTACTCCTTACTCCACCTTGCAACCACCAGACTATTCTCTGTATCTGTGAACTTTTTAAAAAAAATTTAGATTTCATATGTAAGAGAGATTTTAAGGTATTTGTCTGTCTACTTGACTTATTCACTTAGCATAATGCTTTTTTTCTAATATGCATTTTTTCTTCCCAAAGACAGAGATGTGGTTTTCAAACAGATATTGGTATTTTAACAGAGGCTACTTCTTGTAAAATTTAGTTTATTACCTCTTGCTTGTGAAGCATTTAATTTTCCCAAAATCTCAAAGGTGTGGTAGTTTGTCTTTATTTTATGATTCATTTACTTTTATAAGCTAAGTAATAAGTACAAACTTGCAAAGAGAAACATTAAAAGGGTGTAGAGTACCAATTCATAAGCTTTGGATTTTTTTTTTTTTTGAAAGTGTATTTGGATGTTATACAGATTTTAGAAACATAAGAATTCAAATTAAATTATGTTTTCCAGAAATGAAATAATACCAACAAAAACAGTTCAATTCAGATGTAAAACAGGGTGTGTATATTTTAAAGAAGTTTTTCAATTATTCTTATGTAACATATCCAAATACTTAGTTGTGTCATGTAAACCATATTTATGCAATTTGTTATGTTGAACTTGAAAGAGCAAAGTTAAGTAAATAGAACCAATTATGAACCTGGGGAGTTTATGGTAAAAGAAATAATCAAGTTACAGAAGGACAAAAATTCATAATTCCATTTATATGAAGTACCTAAAGTAATCAGATGCACTGAAGCAGAGAATAAAATGGTGGTTTCTGCTTTATTGACTATGTCAAAGCCTTTGACTGAGTGGATCACAATAAACTGTGGAAAATTCTTTAAGAGATGGGAATACCAGACCGCCTTACCTGCTTCTTAAGATATCTGTATGCAGGTCAGGAAGCAGTAGTTAGAAATGGACATGGAGCAACAGACTGGTTCCAAATAGGAACAGGAATATGTCAAGGCTATATATTTTCACCTGGCTTATTTAACTTCTATGCAGAGTACATCATGAGAAATGCTGGGCTGGAGGAAGCACAAGCTAGAAATTTGAATAACCTCAGATATTCAGATGACACCACCCTTATGGCAGAAATGAAGAGGAACTAAAAGCCTCTTGATGAAAGTCAAAGAGGAGAGTGAAAAAGTTGGCTTAAAGCTCAACATCAGAAAACGAAGATCATGACATCTGGTTCTATCACTTCATGGCAAATAGATGGGGAAACAGTGGAAACAGTGAGAGACTATTTTTCTGGGCTCCAGAATCACTGCAGATGGTAATTAAAGCCATGAAGTTAAAAGATTCTTACTCCTTGGAAGGAAAGTTATGACCAACCTGCTTGCCTGGAGAATCCCAGGAACGGGGAGCCTGGTGGGCTGCCGTCTATGGGGTCACACACAGTTGGACATGATTGAAGTGACTCAGCAGCAGCAGACAGCACATTAAAAGGCAGAGACATTACTTTGCCAACAAAGGTCTGTCTAGTGAAGGCTATGATTTATCCAGTAGTCATGTATGGATGTAAGAGTTGGACTATAAAGAAAGCTGAGCACCTAAGAATTGCTGCTTTTGAACTGTGGTGTTGGAGAAGACTCTTGAGAGTCCCTTGGACTGCATGGAGATCCAACCAGTCCATTCTGAAGGAGATCAGTCCTGGGTGTTCATTGGAAGGTCTGATGTTGAAGCTAAGACTCCAATACTTTGGCCACCTGATGCAACTGACTCATTTGAAAAGACCCTGATGCTGGGAAAGATTGAGGGCAGGAGGAGAAGGGGATGACAGAGGATGAGATGGTTGGATGGCATCACCGACTCAATGGACATGAGTTTGGGTGGGCTCTGGGAATTGTGTTGGACAGGGAGGCCTTGCGTGCTGCAGCTCTTGGGGTCACAGTTGGACACTGAACTGAATTGAGGGAAAAAATAGGTAGGCATTGTTCAATGGGTACAAACTCAGTTATCCATGATGAATAAATTATAGAGATCTGTTGTACAACACTTTGCATGCACTGAACAATATTGTATTATGCTCTTAAAGATTTATTAAGATGATAAATTTCATGTTAAGGATTCTTACCACACACAGTAAAACAGACACAGTGAAATTTTGGAAATGATTTCTAGGTCTGTTTAGATCTGTTAACCTTGATTTTGGTGATTGCCGGGGACCAGCCCCGGCTGAACCAGGGTATTCGAAGGAGAGACGGCATAGGCGAAGATCAGGAAACAATTGCTTAATTAAACGTTAATTAAGGATATAAAGAGTAATAGAATGAGGATAGCTCAGTAAAGTTCAGTGGAGAAAAGAGGCTGAAATAAGGATAGCTCAGTGAGGAAATTCAGTGGAGAAAAGAGGCTGAATAATTCAGCCAGAAGGTAAGAGAAAGAACGACATGGTGAGACCAAGTTTTGGTGAACAAGGCCCGCACTTTATTTTTCAAAGTAGTTTTTATACCTTAAGTTATGCACAGAGGATAATGGGGGAAGGGGTAGAGTCTTGCAGCAAACCAGGCTTTCTTCCTGCAAACTTATCATATGCAAAAGCTTAGGTGATTTGCATCATCTTCTGGCCCAGAGGCCTGTTAACATTTTAAGACCTTTTCTTCAGAAAACTTATTTTTCTCTAAAGGTGATTGGTCAGGAGCCACCCTCCAAAAGCATTAGATAAAGTTGCATTCCTGCAGAGCAAAGGTGTGGTGGGCTACAACAAGAAAAAGAATTAACTCAAGGGTCCCAGGTTACAAACATTAAAGCTACTATTTACACCAATTATATTAACCAATACACTGCCAGGGACACAGCAGGTAAGGGATATGGAAACTTAGCAGCAAACATTGGCCCAACAAGTGAAAATCCCTTCACCAATACAATTTCTAATCAATCTTTTAACTACTCAAAAGAATCTGTGTTTAGACAGTTTAGGACATCTCCTGCCTCTCACAGTTGGGAGGCTCCGAACAATCACACGAGGCCGGAAAAACCTATTCAGGCAGGCTAGAGGATTTCCAAAGGAGTTTGTAGGTTAAACACTGTCACACCCAGGAATTATTAACTGGAGCTGTAAGCTAACTTTTTCAGAGAGGTAGTGGGGGACAGCCCCCGTAAAGTCAGAGATGTAGGTGAAAGCACAAAGCAGAAAGTAGGCAGACTCTGGTTTTGGGGGTATATGCTCGAGAATTTCCAGGGAGACTCCTGAAGCTCGATCCCGCCTTTGCGTATGCCGAGCCTCCTTCCTCATGACCTTTGTCATGGGCGGAGTTCCTCACGCTGGCTACCGGCAGTGATAGAATTCCAGTTGAGCTATTCCAGATCCTGAAAAGTGCTGCACTCAATATGCAATATGCACTCAATATGCAATATGCCGGCTCCCGGCATCTCCCCCTTTTTATTTCTTAAAACAGCCAGATGCAGCTCAGTCGCGAGCTTTTGAATGTTCTGCCGAAGAATCCTGACAATACAAGGAAGAATGATTATGAGAAGCACAACTAGAACTAAAGATATTAGACAGAATGTTTTTTCCAGAAATAAAGTTAGAGAAGGTGAGAAAAAAGTCATTAGCTGCTCCAGCGGTGGTAAAATCCAGTCGACAGTGTTCCAGGGCCTGTATTTGATTATGAACTTTCCCTAAGTCCAGGCCAATGTCAGAGCTGTTCCAAACACCTGAGATACGATTTTTGATTTTTTCCCATTCATAATCTGTCTCGTTTACCTTTAAAGATGTCACGCATATCCACCGGTAATCAGCGTGGCAAGACAGAGCCATTTTCACTTTTAAAGCCTGTAACTCAGTCCCAATATGCATTATTGCCTCTTCTAAGGCCTCTACTCTCATCTCCAATTTTCTATCTATAACTTTCTGTGTTGCTAGAGTTAAAGAAACATTTTTAGACATGGTATCAACATATTGGGCAGTATGCACTTGTTGAGTCAATGATATTGCTGCCACAGTAACAGAAGTAATTGCTGCTATTAAAGCTGATATTCCTAAAATAAGTAAAGCCCACAAATCGTCGTGATCACATTAAATCTTGTAGTTGTTGTAACATAGCAAGACTATAGTTAACATATCAATAAGTGGTTACATCATAAGATAAGGTGGACATTGTAACACTATAAAGGAGCAAACATTATATTGAGGGTTTAAACAAGATGAGAGCATGCATTGTTTACAAGTCACTACATTGGGTCCACCAGTGAAAGTCACATGTACATTAAGTTTTCCAGAATCATTGGTAAAGAGAAAAACATAAGGAGAGGGTAGACAAGCCAAAACAGAGTAAGTAGAATTATTTTCTGGTTGGAGTTCGCGCTGCAGCAGCCCCGTCGGTCCCGCCGGGATCTCGATGTTTATCTTGCCTCCCCTTCAGGCGGGCTCCTCTTTTGTGATCGAAGCAATGGGGGAACTGGATGTCTGGGGGTCTGCAACATGGCGAATCAACCTGTCCTGGATCTAAATTGGAGAATCTGCATCCTGTGGAAAAATACAAGCACATCCTCGACCGCTAGTTAATAATGGGTCAGGACCCTTCCATTGTCCTGAGAGGAGGTCCTTCCCTTTAACTAATGGTTTTGCATTTAATTGCTCCAGGCATCAATGGCGAAGCATTGCAGTAGTTCCAGCCAGATCAGTATTTAGAATATTTATTACGAAAAGAGCATGTTGCAAGATTTGATGGGGAGAACTATACTTAAACTCCCCTTCTTTTAGTTTTTGAATTTGGATTTTTAATGTTTGATGTGCTCTTTCCACAATGGCTTGTCCCTGGGGATTATAAGGGATGCCTGTATTATGTTTAATTTGAAACTTTATACAAAATTCCTGAAAAGACTTAGACGCAGGAGCATTGTCAGTTTTCAGAGCTTTTAGCAGGCTCAAATATGAAAAACAAGTAAAGAGATGTTGTATTACATCTTTAATTGCTTCCCCTGTATGAGCAGTTGCAATAATAACATGAGAAAAGGTGTCTACAGTTAAAGAACAAAGGACAGTTTTCCAAATGAAGAGACATGAGTTACATCCATTTGCCAGAGTACGTTAGGTTTGAGACCGCGAGGATTAACTCCCATAGGTAGACTATTATAAACAGTGGGGCAATATAAGCAAGAACACACAATCTCTCGAGCAGCCTCTCTGGGAATTTGGAATTGATATCTTAAGGCAGTAGCATATTGATGATAAAGTAAGTGAGAGGCTCTGGCCTCCTCAATCACAGTAGCCACTGTATTTCAGGTTAACAAGTCAGCCAAATCATTAAAGGCATTTTAAGGGCCGGGCAATCCGGAATGAGCCCGAATGTGTCCAATGAAAAATATTTTATTTCTTTTCCAAATTTGTTGCTGTAATTTAGTTAACAAATTAAATATGGTAGTTTTATTTTCAGGCAAAACCGCAGTTTCAATGTGTGGAAACAACCTGACAATATACTGAGAATCAGAATAAAGGTTAAATTCCTCATCTGCAAACATAGCAAAAGCCTCTATGACTGCTGTTATTTCAGCTCTTTGAGATGAAGTTTCCCGTGTTTTTAAAACCTTTTGGTGATTTTTAGTAACTATGGAGGCTTTACCGTTTGCTGACCCATCAGTAAAAACTATCTGAGCATTTGGAATAGGAGATTGTTTACATCTGACAGAAAAAATAACTGGATGTCTGGATATAAAATTCAGCAAAACATGCGAGGGTAAATGATGCAAAAATTTTGACCAAAATAGTTTCCTATAGCAATCTGCCAATTTTCAAACATTAGAAGAGCATCAAGTTGTTCCTTATTATATGGAATTACAATTTCTGATGGCTCTTTACCAAATAATTCAATGTTCCACTTTTTTCCTTTAATATCAAAGTAGCTATCAATCCTGGATAAGAAGCCACTACTTTTTTAGTTTGAGCGGAAAGATGGACCCACTCTAGGGGGCCGTTTTGCTATAAAACCAATTTTTTGTCTGGCCACCCCAATTACACCTATGGGGGTTTTAGGGCAAAGGAATTATCAAGCAGTTGTCAATTTAATTTTTAAAATTTACATTTTAACAACATAAATTTAGAGATATGTTAATTTAGGTCTAATGTTTAGTTTAGGTCTCCGTATAAATTTAAATAATAAATGTATAACCTCCTTATCTCATTTTGATATACAGATATACCTAAATGCAAAATGTATTTATATATGGCAACAAGTATAAACTTCATGATATACAATATATATAAATCAATATACTTGAACTAATCTTATAATTAATATATCAATTCATATATATTACAGCAATACAACACGCACACAGCCAATACCAACCAACACAAACCAATGTACTGTAATAATACATGTCACACATATATAATTATACAGCATACAGAACATATATCATCACAGCACATCAATCCATACTAATTAATATCAGCCACACACATTATATTACTGCAATATACATTTAATTATACAGTATATATATAATACATATATTGATTTATATACAAATTAAGTAAGTATAGATCTATAAATAGAATTAGGTATACCTTTATTATGTTTTATTTGTACCCATACCTAATTAGGCAAACTGTAGTTAGGCAAATATATTTATATTACGTATTTATAACAATATATAAAGTATTGTTAATTGTACCACCTGTTGATAACTAAAATTGAGAAAACCCTTCTCTGAGTATCTCCTATTTGAGACAGCACGTCCCTCCCCCATAGGGTAAAGGGGAGCATAGGAACTACATACGGTTGGAAAGTTCCACAGGTATCCTCAAACTGCCAATCTAACATTTTTGAACTTTTAACTACTGTGGGGGCTTGAGGGCAAATGAAACAAAATTTGACCCCTGAGATCTATCAGGGCAACTTGCCAATCATCACTACTTTGTAAAAGGCTTGCAGTTGATCCTTATTGAATGGAATTACTATATTTGCTACTTTTTTTTTTTTTTCTAAAAAGTTCCACACTTCTTTTTCCTCCTTTTATAATTAATTGTGCCACCAAGCTGGGATAAGATAAAACTATTTTTCTTGGGGTCACTGGTAGATGGAACCAATGGGCCTTTTTGTCACAATCACCCTGTAGGTGTGTTTTATGGCAAGAATAGTTTAATTTCATCTTTTGGTAATATTAATCCTAATTAACTGATCATTTAAAGTCTCATCTACTTTAACAAGAGCCAACTCTGTCTCATTAGTCAACTTAGAACTGGAATTAGGGTCGCTTTTTAAGCAATTAAACAAAGGCTTTAAATCTGCAGTAGTCAGTTTTAAATGTGGGCATATTTAATTAATGTCCCCTAATAATTTTTGGAAATCATTTAAAGTTAGTAAACAATCTCTCCACAGCTTCAAAGGGGCATTATCAGTTTTTTAAAACTTTTGGCCGACCTAAATATGAGAAGCAAGTAAACAGGTGTTGCACAACATCTTAATAAGCTTCTCCAGTTATCGTTTTGTAACCTAAATCTGGTCTATAGCTTTTTAGATGACAAGCAACCATCTAATATTTGCTTGAATACTTCCAGCAATGGGGAACTCACTACTCTTGAAGGTTTTAAACTCTCTCTCACCTTTTTCTCTACAGCATTCCCACCCCGCATACCAGTTGCTCTAATCTCAACTCATTTTCAGTAGTATGTGTTGGCCAGGAGCTGGGTCAGTCTTTCCCAGCAATGTTAAGAGACGTCTGTTCCTGTGTCTAATAGCCCTGACATTTTATTTTCTTGAATTAAAAGATCTTTTAAAGGCCTTGGAGCTGTAATTTCCTGCACCCAAAAGGCTGGATCACTAGATCTAAACGCTCTGTGGCTCTTAGCTTGAGAAGTCAAGTTTTTCTTGTCTGATAGTAAGGTAAAAGCAAAAACTGTGTTATTCTTTGACCTTTATTAATTTGCACAGTTTTGGTAAGCGGCGAGATCAAAACTATAATTTCTCCAATATAATCAGAATCTACCACACCATATACCACCGAAATTTCTTGAAAAGAAAGCGAGCTACACCCTAGCACAAGTCCTACAATGCCCTCAGGCAGGGGGCCAGCCACTCCCATTGGAATCGGAGCAACCGCAAGTCAGGGGTTAAAATTGTTGCTAAATCCCTTTACCGTCCGCTTTTTTCTTAGCCTGGGTAAAGGAGCACTGCATATTGTGCACGCAGTCTGTTTTAAAATCTCCACTGTTCAAAAAACTTTTTATCTTCCTCAGGCTTAGGCAACACTTTGAGAGGCTTTGGGGGCAAAGTGGGGAACTCTTGGGCCCTGGAAGGCGCAAACGGAGGCGGCAGCAATGGCCTTAAATCAGAAGGTGGTGGATAATTTTTTTTTTTTTTTTTTTTTTTAAGGTTTGCGCAGGGGGGGTGGGGGGGAGGGGGAGCTCGCCAGGGCACCTGGTCACAGCGTCTCTTAGTCTCTCTCTCTCTCTCTCTCTCTCTCTCTTCCTCTCTTCCTGCTTTTCTCACTTTTCTCTCCCCCTTCCTTTTTCGCTACCCTTCTCTTTCCTTCGTTTCTTTCCCTTTACCCTCTTTCTCTCTCTCTTTTTTTTTTTCTCCCTCTCTTTCTCTCTGTATCTCTTTTTCTAACTTCCTTTCTTCCTTTCTCAATCTTGCTGCATTCTCTGATTCCTTCCTTCTCTGTTCCTCCTTTTCACTCTTTAGCTTTTTCTCTATCTTTAGATCTTTCTCTATTTTTCTCTTTTTTTTTTTTTACTTTTTTTTTTTCTCTTTTTATTTATTTATTTTTTTTGCTTGGGTGAGGCCCCCCTGAGGGGGTTTTCTTCAAGGAGCAGGCTCTGTATATTGTGTATTTTTTTTTAAAAAAAGCTCCTTTGTTTAAAAGAAATCTTTTTTATCTTTTTCAGCCTTATGCAATGCTCTGGGAGACTTTGGATGTAAACTGGGGAATTTTTAGGCCCTGGGAGGTGCAAGCGGAGGTGGAGTAGTCGTCTTAAATCAGAAATTGTTGGATAAATTTTTAAAGGTTTGTGTAGAGGGGGAGGGAGCTCTCCAGGGCGCCCGGCCACAGCGTCCTGTAAGCCCTCTCCTTCCTCCGGAGGTAGAGCACAGTCTCCCTCCTTTTCTTCGTCAATGGCAGAAAATATGATCTGCGCAGAAGGTGGAGACCCACTACCATCCACCGCTATAGCCTCTCCCATAGACTATCCCACGGCCTCATGACGAGGGTCCAGAACATTTTTAATCATATTTATAGGATAAGTTTTTAGTTGTTTTTTTACCTTCACCCAAGTATCTAAATTAACAGTAGCCTCTTTAACAGTTTCAAGATTACTTGTATAAAGAGTTGCCATTCTTAGTTTCAGTGTTACCCATGTCAGAAAATTAAGTATAATAGAAGATAAAGCTTTTAGCTTTTAAAAGATCAGGCTTTTCTTTGGCCTTTTAACTCTAGAAACCGTTTTCTTTCTCTAAGTCTAACTCTTTAACACTTTCAACACTTCCCACTCCTCTCGCCCTGTCTATCCTACAGGGGGGTCCGCGGCACCCTTGAGTGGGGTCCTAGCCGTCCCGAACACTGGAAGAACAATAGGGCTGATAACCCAGATTGTTCCGGGGGAGGAACAGTAGGCTGATGGCCCAAACTGTTCCAAGGGAGGAGCAGTAGGGCTGGTCACCCAAACTGCTCCGTGGGGGAACAAGAGGGCTGGTCACCCAGTTGTTCCGAGAACGGGGAGCAATAGGGCTGATGGCTCTGATTGCTTTGGGGAGCTTACCTTCGAAAATCCCTGTTTCGGGCGCCACCTGCCGGGGACCAGCCCCGGCTGAACCAGGGTATTCGAAGGAGAGACGGCGTAGGCGAAGATCAGGAAACAATTGCTTAATTAAACGTTAATTAAGGATATAAAGAGTAATAGAATGAGGATAGCTCAGTAAAGTTCAGTGGAGAAAAGAGGCTGAAATAAGGATAGCTCAGTGAGGAAATTCAGTGGAGAAAAGAGGCTGAATAATTCAGCCAGAAGGTAAGAGAAAGAACGACATGGTGAGACCAAGTTTTGGTGAACAAGGCCCGCACTTTATTTTTCAAAGTAGTTTTTATACCTTAAGTTATGCACAGAGGATAATGGGGGAAGGGGTAGAGTCTTGCAGCAAACCAGGCTTTCTTCCTGCAAACTTATCATATGCAAAAGCTTAGGTGATTTGCATCATCTTCTGGCCCAGAGGCCTGTTAACATTTTAAGACCTTTTCTTCAGAAAACTTATTTTTCTCTAAAGGTGATTGGTCAGGAGCCACCCTCCAAAAGCATTAGATAAAGTTGCATTCCTGCAGAGCAAAGGTGTGGTGGGCTACAACAAGAAAAAGAATTAACTCAAGGGTCCCAGGTTACAAACATTAAAGCTACTATTTACACCAATTATATTAACCAATACACTGCCAGGGACACAGCAGGTAAGGGATATGGAAACTTAGCAGCAAACATTGGCCCAACAAGTGAAAATCCCTTCACCAATACAATTTCTAATCAATCTTTTAACTACTCAAAAGAATCTGTGTTTAGACAGTTTAGGACATCTCCTGCCTCTCACAGTTGGGAGGCTCCGAACAATCACACGAGGCCGGAAAAACCTATTCAGGCAGGCTAGAGGATTTCCAAAGGAGTTTGTAGGTTAAACACTGTCACACCCAGGAATTATTAACTGGAGCTGTAAGCTAACTTTTTTCAGAGAGGTAGTGGGGGACAGCCCCCCGTAAAGTCAGAGATGTAGGTGAAAGCACAAAGCAGAAAGTAGGCAGACTCTGGTTTTGGGGGTATATGCTCGAGAATTTCCAGGGAGACTCCTGAAGCTCGATCCCGCCTTTGCGTATGCCGAGCCTCCTTCCTCATGACCTTTGTCATGGGCGGAGTTCCTCACGCTGGCTACCGGCAGTGATAGAATTCCAGTTGAGCTATTCCAGATCCTGAAAAGTGCTGCACTCAATATGCAATATGCACTCAATATGCAATATGCCGGCTCCCGGCAGGTGATGATATTGGAGGTGTTTGCTTATATATAAACTTGTCAAATTTTACATGTTAAATATGTGTTGCAATTCTTTGTATATCAAGTATACCTATTACTGTCATGTACATAAATAAAACTATTTTTCTTCTCCTCTGTAAGATGTACAAAACTAGAACAGCAGAGATAAGAACCAGAGCAGACCTTTTGATTACTGGTGAAGATTAAATAAAAATGCCTTAAGTCTGTACATCTTCACTCTTTCCATTTTAGAACTAAACATTATAGTTTGGGAATGAACACGAGTATGAGGCTTAAAAAACCTTAGACCTCAGGCGTCATCTTTTACTTTTGTGTGCCTTAAAAGTCACTCATCTCAACACTTGGATTTTATCTGTTTAATGAGGCCAACTAAATTTTCTCTATCCCTTGATGATCTAAAATCCAATGATTTAATCCATGATTAAATCAATGATTCACTTTAGTTCAGTTAGGTTGCTCAATCGTGTCCAACTCTTTGTGACCCCAGGGACTACAGCACACAAGCCAGGATTCCCTGTCTATCACCAACTCCCAGAGTTTACCAAACTCATGTCTATTGAGTTGGTGATACCATCCAACCATGTCATCCTCTGTTATATCCTTCTCCTCCTGCCTTCAGTCTTTCCCAGCATCATGGTCTTTTCAAATGAATCAGTTCTTCACATCAGGTGGCCAAAGTTTTGGAGTTTCAGCATCAACATCAGAACTTCCAATGAATACTCAGGACTGATTTCCTTTAGGGTGGGCTGGTTGGATCTCCTTGCAGTCCAAGGGACTCTCAAGAGTCTTCTCCAACACCACAATTCAAAAGCATCAATTCTTAGGTACTCAGCTTTCTTTGTAGTCCACCTCTCACATCCATACATGACTACTGGAAGAACCAAAGTTTTGACTAGATGGATCTTTGTTGGAAAAGTAATGTCTGCTTTTTAATGTGCTGTCTAGGTTGGTCATAGCTTTTCTTCCAAGGAACAAGCATCTTAATTTCTTGGCTGCAGTCACCATCTGCAGTGATTTTGGAGTCCCCCAAATTAAAATCTGTCACTGTTTCCAATGATTAGGTGACAAAATTTGGATTTAAACTTATAAATTATTTAATGTTGAATATGTATGTGGGCTAAGTCACTTCAGTCATGTTTAACTCTTTGTAATCATGTAGAGCTGCCAGGCTTCTCTGTCCATGAGATTTTCCAGGTAAGAATACTGTAGTGGGTTGTAGTGCCCTTATGCAGTGGATCTTCCTAACCCAGGGATTGAACTGAGACTTTAGTCTCCTGCGTTGGCATATGGGTTCTATGTCCCTAGTGCCACTTGAGAAGTCCTAAGAAGATACATGTCAATACAAACAGTGAGTTTGTATAATTGGGCACTCATCACTGGCTGATGTTACCTTCACTAGGCCAGCTAGAACAAAGCTATCCTTTCATTAATGTATTCTTAAACTCTCATTTTCATTTAAATTCCTATAAAAATACACTTTGTAGTTTTTTTCAATAGTTTGTGCTGTAATTTTCAGAACCCCTAAGCTACCTGCCTTTAGTTCACATTGGCACTTATAATCTCATTCTTTTCTCTTGCCTTTTTAGGTGAAATGCACAGATTAAAATTTAGTGATACATTGAATTTTGCAATATAAAGCTTTTTCCATTGCACATTCTACCCACAGCCCTAGTGTGAATACCACCTATCTTTTTTTTTTCCCTACAAATTTAGAGTCACAGCTCATATTCTGAGATATTTACATTAGGTAGTGAATGAAGTAGGAGTGGGGAGTAAACAATCTGTGTGCCCTGGTACTTCATCAAGCTGACTTGGTCTCAGCCTCACAAATCACTGGGGAAAACTAAGCAACTGGATGGAAAATTATCTTCACAGCACTAATTCCACAGTCTTACATACATCTGTTCTTATAAATGTGCTCCTTTAGTTATAGAAATCCCTCTTCTGCTAACAAAAGCAAGCTCTTCTGGTTCTCCCCACTTTCCTCTCTCTTCTCTAAGAACTTTTTCCTTTGTTTATCTCTCTCTCAGGAATCAGGAATCTCTCTTTCTTATGCTAAATCTTCCCATTTGCCAGTTTCAAATAATTGTACCTTTCTGTATCTACTGGTTCAGAATAAGGGTTTGATTTTTCTTCCGTGATTTTTCACATTGGTGGTCTGTTGTTCCCAGCTACAGCAGTGAGACACAAAAGGAGGCTATGCATCTGCCATTCATGTTAGGATTATTTGTAAACTGAATCCTCATAGGGACACTGGTTTCATAGCTTTTGCGGCTGAGGTCTAGTAAATATTGCAACACACTTTAGTGGCCTCTGTCTCTGGAGTTTCTATAAAAAGATTAAATGCCTGACTTGAGTTGTGAATGCCTTTTCTCCAGACTAGAGGGAATATATGCCAGCTAGTCACAGTAGCCAGTGCTAATGACATTTGAATGTATTGCTTTAAGACTGGACAAAAGACTACAGTTTTTTCTCCTCCCTTTAAGGTGGCATCTCGAACTTTTTCACTATGTCTGTCAGACTGACATGCACCAATTCCCTATCTCTATACAAGTATTGAGTATATCAAAACAATAAACATGAAATTAAATATGAAATACAGCCATAAGAATAAAAAGAATCCCTCAAGCTGAAAGTTGGTATTTGGAAAGTTCTACTTAGGAAACTTAACTGGCAGTCCCAAATTTGAAATGATATTTTCCAAAATTTAGTTTTATTGTCGCTGATGTCATTTCCTCATATTCGTTTTGTTTGTAATTTATTATGGTATATTTAAAATACATATAAATTACAGAATGATAATGAACCTCCTGTATAAAAAGTGGCCAACTCTTGGTCAATCTTTTGTCCTTGCCACGCCTCCTGCCCCACCCGCCCCCGACTCCAAATCCTCAGCTGAATTACTTTGGAAATTGCAAGCATTGTATAATATAACCTGAATTATTTTAGTATACTTCTAAAAATTAAAACAAAAAAACTTAAATGTACATAGTACCTTTTCACACTTTAAAAATCAACATCTCTTTATTTAAATTTGTTATTATTCTAAATATCCTGGTTATGTAATAAATGTTCAATAGTTGATTTGTTCAAATTATGACCCAAATTTCACACACTGAATTTATTAAATGTGTCTTAAATTTTCATCTCCATTTTCTTGATAAATGAGTAATGAATTGTTTTAAGTAAAAAACTATTACCCAAGAAATAGAATATCAGCTGGACACAAGAATCATCCTTTCATCATCCTTTTAAGTCTTCCTCTAAAAACTAACAATTGTTTTGATTTCTACCACAGTAGATAAACTCTGCACATCTAAACAATTTCTGTAAGGTATATTTCAAGAGAGAACCACTGGGTAATAGCATATGTATGTATTAAAGTTTAATATATATTGCCAAGGATTTTTCCAAAGTGGTTGTAACAAATTGTATTGCCAGTAGCAGTACATGAAATATTCAGTTTCTCCATAGGCTCAACAATACTTGATTTTTACCACTCTTTAAAAATTTGTCCTTCTAGTGGGTAAGAGTGTCACGTTGTAGTTTAATGTATATCTCTCTAATCGCTAATGATCTCTAATAAAGTTAGCCATTTAGATATTCTCCTGCCCTGTTAGTCTTTTTTTTTTTTTTAATAATAAATATAATAAAATGAACCCACCACAGGTATACTTGCATTTTGCTTACTTTGAGGCTTTCATTGGCCATGTGTATTGCAGAAGACTACTCCTACACTGTGCTTGCTTTTTCATTCTTGGAGGGATCTTTTTTGACTAACAGAGAAATGTATAATTTAAATAGTCCAAATTATTGATGCATTTCTTATTACAAATAAATTTTGCATCATGTTTAAATGAACTTTTCTCTCCTTAAGTTAAGAAAGTACTCATCATTACCTTCTGGAAGATTAATTTTATAATCTTTCATGTTTAAAGCATCATCTAGAATTTATTTCGGAGAAGGCAATGGCAACCCACTCCAGTACTCTTGCCTGGAAAATCCCATGGACAGAGGAGCCTGGTGGGCTGCAGTCCATGGGGTTGCTAAGAGTCAGACACGACTGAGCAACTTCCCTTTCACTTTTCACTTTCATGTATTGGAGAAGGAAATGGCAACCCACTCCAGTGTTCTTGCCTGGAGAATCCCAGGGATGGGGAGCCTGGTAGGCTGCCATCTATAGGGTCTCACAGAGTCGGATATGACTGAAGCGACTTAGCAGCAGAATTTATTTAATATGGCATGAAGTATAATTTAAGCTTTACTTTTATACATGTGAATATCCAATTAAATCAGAACTAGTTGAAAATAATTGTCTCTGCTCTGTAGCATCAGTTTATATACAAATGAGTTGACTATTTGTGTGTTTTATTTCAGGATTCTATATGTTGTTGCGTTGATCTTTCTGCCCCTCCTTTTATTATTACAGCACATTTTTACTTGGTGTCATGTCATAATAGCACTAGATTTCTGATATGTGGTTTCTCCAACTTTGACTTTTCAAAAGTTTCCTTGGCTCTACTTGGGCCTTTTTTCTTTTTGGTATGTACATTAGAATTATATTGTCATTTTCACTAAAATGACCCAGAACATTATCAACAATATCTTGAAGGGATCACACTGAATCTATATATATATATATATATATATATACACAAAAAGAAGTTATAGCTTTAAACACTGTTTCTTTAAATACAGGAACATGGCTTATTCCCTACTTAGATTCTCTTTAATCTCAACAATATAAAAAGTTTATTTTTAGAGTTTTAGAACGTGCTTCATTAGTTATTATCTATTATTGTAGCAAACTATTTCATGAAAATCACGATGGTTGAACATCCTTATTTCTTTTATGATCTCAATAGATAGCTTTCAGATATTTCAGAAATAAGTGATACTTGCTCTAAGTTCTTTGTAGAAATTTTTAAAAGTGACTAATTTCCTTTATATTATTGGTCAGATTAAAGTTTTTAAAATCATAAATAGAAACTGATTATTTAGCAAATAATTCTTAAGTAATCAGAAACAAGATAATCATGAAATAATCATTGTTGTATTCTGTTTAGTTAATTCTATGTATTATTACAATGCAATATTATAATTATAAATATTAAATAAATTGAGCTTTCCTAAATAAAATATAATTTCATCAAGATGTATTATGTATTTGATTTTTTACTGGGTTCAGATTGCTTATTTTGGGCTTAGGATACTTTCTTATTTTTGTTTATGATCACAAGACATGCTTGTTACAATCTTTGTTGTATGGTTTTCCAATCACTATCTTTAGCATTTAAGGTGAAATTTATGCTGGGAGTGTTCTTTCATATCCCAAGATGTGGAAAATATCTATATTTCTATCAGTGAATAAATGGATAAAGAAAATGCAAAATTTATATACACACATATACAGAATATTATTCACACTTAAAAAGTAGGAAATCCAGTAATATGTGACAATATGAGTGAACAAGGAAGATATTATACCAAGAAAAAGAAGCTAGTTATGGAAGAAAAAACACTGTATGATTCCAGTCATGTAGAGTATCTAACATAGTCAAATTTATAGATACAGAGAGTAAGCGGTAATTGTCAAGGTCTGGGAGAAAGGGGATGTGGGTGTTGCTATACAGTGGGTATGAACTTTCAGTTATGTAAGATGAATACATTCTAGAGATCTCCTACACAATGGCAAATAGATGGGGAAAGAGTGGAAACAGTGAGAGATTTTATTTTTCTGGGCTCCAAAATCACTGTAGATGGTGACTGCAGCCATGAAATAAAAAGATGCTTAGTCCTTGGAAGAAAAGTTATGACCAACTTATAACATATTGCATAGCAAAGACATTACTTTGCCAACAAAGGTCTGTCTAGTCAAGGCTATGGTTTTTCCAGTAGTCATGTATGGATGTGAAAGTTGGACTATAAAGAAAGCTAGGGCCAAAGAATTGATGCTTTCGGACTGTGGTGTTGGAGAAGACTCTTGAAGTCCCTTGGACTGCAAGGAGATCCAACCTGTCCATCCTAAAAGAAATCAGTCCTGAATGTTCATTGGAAGGACCGATGCTGAAGCTGAAACTCCAATACTTTGGCTACCTGATGTGAAGAACTGACTCATTTGAAAAGACCCTGATGCTGGGAAACATTGAAGGCGTGAGGAGAAGTGGACGACAGGATGAGATGGTTGGATGGCATCACCAACTCAATGGACATGAGCTTGAGTGAACTCCGCGAGTTGGTGGTGGACAGGGAGGCCTGGCTATGTGCGGTTCATGGGGTGGCACAGAGTTGGACACGACTGAGCGACTGAACTGAACTGACACAGTGTTTTGCGTATAATGAAGAGATCTTTAAATGCACAATACAGTGTTGTAAGATGGTAGATCTCATATTGTATTTTTATACCACAGTAAAAAAGTTTGCACAGACAGTGCAAATACAGGCACTGACACACACATACACTTACTTACACATGTAAAACTGATGAACTCAGACTGAGATCATTGAATTGTATTATTGTCCATTTACATTTTTAACTGAGATAATTTTGCTCTGTGGATTTAAATATTCTAATATCAGAATGTGTTCACCACACATTTCAAATTTATATATATTTAGGTATCTACATATTCACCTCTATGTATGTGTGTGTAGCCGTATATCATTCAACTGCTCCTTCATCTGGGCCATTTTACATATGCCACTTAGGTAAAGAGCTAGAAGCATAGTTATGATTATGACCACTCTTAGATTTGTGAAACTTTTAGTTTTTTACTAGTTGAAACTCAATTTAAAATTTCTGACTTTAGGGTAATTATTTCTTAAACTGATCTAACAAGATTCTTGTTGAAGACACGGTGGAGGAGTAAGATATTGGGAGTGAGAGGATAGAGAATTGGACCATACAAATCTAGGCTGGATTTTAACTGAATGGACCTAGCAGAATTATAGCTAATACTAGATTAATAGGCCAGGGACAGAAGTCAAAGGTGAGGTCTAGTCAAAAAATAGGGACTCAAAGTTTCTGACTAAGGGTGGTAGTATTTGTCAGCTCTGAGATGGACATTTTTGTGCCAAGTTTATTAGGCAGAGCTTTTGTAATCAATACTTGTGAAGAGGAAGAAGTAGAATTGGGAAAAGAAAGAAGGTACCATCACAAGTGAGACTCAGCTCTTCACCTGCAGAGCTTTGAAGGCCTGCATTTGAATGCAGAATTTTCCTGGATATGGAATGAGGGGGCCAGGCCTTTATACTCTCCCCTCTCCCAATATTGGATTCAGGCTGTCCCCAGAGTGGATTGTGATCTGGGTAAGGCAGATCTCTTTGTTGGATCCCACGTGGGCAGTCAACCCACAGAACTCTTAGTATCTGGTCAAAACCATCCTTAATCCAGGAAGATTAGGGGAACAAAAACAGCATTTGTTGCAGCTAAGACCTCTGGTGCTCCGTTTCCTTCCTTCCTCGGGATTGTGAATTGAAGACAGTGAAACATGGAGAGAGCAACCTCTCTTCTGATGATTGGGATACCATCAGTTTGAAATGTGAGCTTCAAGGAAGATAGTGCTCTTATCTTGTTGCTGTTATTTAGTCACTAAGTCACACCTGACTCTTTGTGACCCCATGGACTCTAGCCCACCAGTTTCCTCTGTTCTTGGGATTTCTCAGGCAAGAATACAAAAGTGGGCTGTCATTTCCCTCTCCAGGGGATCTTCCCAACCCAAGGATCAAACCCATGTATCCTGCTTCGCAGGCAGATTCTTTACCACTGAGCCACCAGGGAAGCCAGTTTTCAATGGTTAATTAAAACATTTTTTTTTTTCTTTCCCCTCCACCTTTGTTGGTAGGTTTTGAGGATTTTTTTTTTAATTCTATTTCTTCAACAGTACACAGCTTTCAGAATATTTTGTTTACTGTAGATTATATAAGTAATTATATCATTATTATTATTATTTCTGCTAAATCTCACTTTGAGAGAAATTTGAGTTTCTGACTTTTTAATTTCTAAGTATTGATTCTAGTACTTAAAACTGCTGAATATATATTTACTGAATAAATAAATACATGTATTTCTTCTGAGAAGTTCAGAGCTACAGGGGTATCGATCTTTGTTCCGTATCTTCAGGCTAGAAAATTGACAAGTGGTAGTGAAATATCTAGTAAATTAACCACTAGAAATACAATGAACTATTGGGCATTGAAATACATTGATGCTATGCAAATAGGTATATATTAACCTTCATATCAACACATCAGAAACTTAAACTGAGTAGGTACATGTGAACTAAAGCAGATATCAACTCTTATGAATCTCAATATGTTTTAGGTCCCCATTTGTTGGTTTTATATATTCTTCAAATGTGTAAAATGTACAAGTAAATTAATATTGCATAATCATTTAAACTAATGTTTTTAAATATAGTATATTCTTTATGATTTATTTTAATGATTCATAAGAAAACAACATTTTCATATTTTTCCTCAGAGCCAATAAACATATCAACTTATTAATGTAGCTAAAAGTGAGAACCACACGAGCTTTTTCTATATTTAAATTTTTATTTAAAACCATTATAAATTTTATGCATTTACATTATCTATTATATTCCTAAATAATATTTTATTGAAGTATAGTAATTTTATAATAGTATATTAGTTTCAGATGTATCCTTTTAAAGTTATTACAAAATAAAGGCTATATTTTGCTGTTCAGTATATCTTTGATGCTTATTTATTCTCTATATAATAGTTTATATCTCTTATTTCCATAACCCTATCTTTCTCCTACCCTCTTCTCTCTTCCCACTGTTAACCACTAGTTTGTTCTTTATATCTGTGACTATTTCTGTTTTATTATTTTCATTCATTTGTTTTAGTTTTTAGATTCTAGATATAAATAACATAAGAATTTTTGTGTGACTTATTTCAGTAAACCTAATATGCTCTAGACATTACTTTGCCAACAAAGGTCTGTCTAGTCAAGGCTATGGTTCTTCCAGTGGTCATGTATGGATGTGCGAGTTGGACTGTGAAGAAAGCTGAGTGCCAAAGAATTGATGCTTTTGAACTGTGGTGTTGCAGAACACTCTTGAGAGTCCCTTGGACTGCAAGGAGATCCAACCAGACCATTTTAAAGGAGATCAGTCCTGGGTGTTCTTTGGAAGAACTGATGCTAAAGCTGAAACTCCAATACTTTGGCCACCTCATGCGAAGAGTTGACTCATTGGAAAAGACTCTGATGCTGGGAGGGATTGGGGGCAGGAGGAGAAGGGGACAACAGAGGATGAGATGGCTGGATGGCATCACCGACTCGATGGACATTAGTTTGGGTGAACTCCGGGAGTTGGTGATGGACAGGGATGCCTGGAGTGGTGCAATTCATGGGGTCGCAAAGAGTTGGACACAACTGAGCGACTGAACTGAACTGAATATGCTCTAGGTCCATCTACATAGTGGCAAATGGCAGAATTTCATTCTTGTTTTGTGGTTGAGTAATATTGTGTGTGTGTGTGTGTATGTATAGATAGCATCATCTTTTTCCATATCTGATGATGGACACTTAAGTTGCTTACATACCTGGCAATTGTAGATAACACTACAATGAACATTGGAGTGCATGTATCTTTTCAAATCCATGCTTTTGTTTGGGGGGGGTGTATACACAGCAGTGAAATTGCTGGATCATATGGTAGTTCTATTTTTAGTTTTATCAAGAATGTTCATACTGTTTTCCATAGTGGTTTTACCAATTTACATTTTCACAGTATACAAGGTTTCCCCTTTTCCACATCCTTGCCAATATTTGCTGTTTGTAGACTTTCTGATGATAGCCAGTCTGACAGGTGTGAGGTAACATCTCATTGTGATTTTGATTTGCATTTCTTTGGAAATTAAGGATGAATTTTTTTTTTATGTGCCTGTTGGCCATCTGAATGCTTCTTTGGAAGCATGTCAAGTCTTCTGCTCATTTTTAAATTAGGTTATTTTAAAAACTGAATTGTAAGATCTATTTATATATTTTAGAAATTAACCCCTAATCATTTTCTGCCATTCAGTGGGTTGTCTTTTTATTTTGTCAATTGTTTCCTTTGCTGTGGGAAAAAAAAAGTTTGATAATATCTCATTTGTTTATTTTTGCTTTTATTTCATTTGTCTTAGGAGACAAATCCAAAAAATACTGCTGCAATTTATGTCAGAGTGTTCTGCCCATGTTTTCTTGTAGTTTTATGGGTTCATATCTTACATTTAAGCATTTAATCCGTTTTGAGTTTACTTTTTAAATGATATGAAAGAAAGTTCTAGTTTAATTCTTTTATGAGTGTCCAGTTTTCCCAACACAACTTGTTGAAGAGATTGTCTTTTCTCCATTGTATATCCTTACAACCTTTGTTGTAGATTAATTGACCTTAGGCATGTGGCTTTATTTCTGGGCGCTCTACTCTGTTCCATTAATCTATATGTCTTTTGTGAATATGTGTGTCAATATCATGCTATTTTGATGAGTTTTGTGGAAGATTCTGAAGTCAGGGAGCATGATACCTTCAGCTTTGTCTTTTTTCCTCAACATTGCTTTCACAAAGCGGGTCTTTTGTACTTCCATATAATCTGAGTTTCATTTGTTCTAGTTCTGTGAAAAGTAGGTGGATGTTTTGACAGGTATCACATTAAATCTGTAGACTGCTTTGGGTAGTATGGACATTTTGACGATATTGATTCTTCAAAACCAATCATTCAGGATATTATTCCATTTTTTGGTATCATCTTAATTTCCTTTGTCAATTCTTTATAGTTTTCATACTTTAGGGCTTGTGTCCTTGGTTAAGTTTATTCCTAGGTATTTTATTCTTTTTGATGTGACTTTAAATGAGATTATTTTCTTACTTTCTTTGATAGTTTATCATTAGTGTATAGAAAAGCAAGATTTCTGCATATTAGTCTTGTATCCTGCAACTTTATTAATTCACTTACTTTAGTAGTTTCTTGTTGGAGACTTTGGGGTTTTCTACTTATTGATAGTATCAAGTCACCTACCAACAATGGCAAGCTTACTTTTTCCCTTCAAATTTGGATTCCATTTATTGCTTTAGTTGATCTGATATCTACGGCTAGGACTTCCAATTCTATGTTAGGTGGAAGTGGTGAGTGTGGACATTGTTTTGTTCTTAAATTTAGAGGAAGTTTTTTAACTTTTCATTGTTGAGTATGTTAGCCGTGGGTTTGTCATAAATGGCTTTATTGTGATGTGCTCTCTTATATCCACTTTAAAGAGGGTTTTTTCAAACATGAATGGTTGTTGAATTTTGTGTAATGCTTTTTCTACATGTATCTAGTGAGATGATCAGAAGATTTTTATCCTTCCTTTTGTTAACATGCTGTATTACATTGACTTGTGAGTGTTAAACCATCCTGGCATCCCTGAATCAATACCACTTGCTCATGGTGAATATTTTTATATATTGTTGAATTCAGTTTGGTAACATTTTATTGAGAATTTTTGCATCTATATTTGTCAGAAATATTGACCTGCAATTTTCTTTCTTTGCAGTATCTTTGTCTGGTTTTGATATCAATGTAATGGCACTCTCAGAATGAATTTGGGAGTGTTTCATCTTAAGTTTTTTGAATATGTTGAGAGTTTAGAAAGAAGCTCTTTTTATATGTGAAGTAGAATTTCTCTGTGAAGCTATCCAGCCCTGCCCTTTGGTTTATTGAGAGCTTTTTTTTTATTACATATTCAATTTCACTATTAATGATTTGTCTATTCAAATTGTCTATTTCTTTCTGATTCAGTATTAGAAGGTTGTATCTTTCTAGAAATGTGTCCATTTCTTCTAAGTTGTCGAATTTGTTGGCATATAATTGCAGCATTCTCTTATGATTTTTTATTTCTCTGTGATACTGTTTGTTTCTCCTCCTTCATTTCTTGTTTTGTTTATTTGGGTCCTTTCTCTTTTTATCTTGATGAGCCTGGCTAAAAGCTTATCAATTTTAACTGTTCAAAAAAGCAGCTCTTCATTTTATTAATCTTTTCTATTTTTTTGGTCTCCATTTTATTTCTTTTTTTTCATGATCTTTATTATTTCCTTCTTTCTTCTGACTCAGGGCTTTTGTTGTTGTTTTTAATTCATTTAGGTGGTCGTTTAGGTTGTTTATTTGAGATTTTTCATATTTCTTGGAGTGGGCCTGTATTTCTGTAAACTTCTTAGAACTGCTTTTGCTCTTTCCATACATTTTAAAAAGTTATGTATCCATTTTAATTTGTCTCAATATATTTTATGATTTCTTCTTTTTTTCTTCATTGACCCACTTTTTTTGTAAGGAGCATGTTATTTATTATCCAAGTGTTTGTGCTTTCCCCATGTGCCTTCCCATATTTGATTTCTAGTCTTATACTGTTGTGGTTAAAAAAAAAAAAAACAACTTGATGTAGTTTCTATCATCTTAAATTTGTTGAGACTGTTTCACGGTCTCGCATGTAATCTGTCCTGCAGAATGTTACATGTGCTCTTGAAGAATGTGTATTTTGCTTTTTTTGGATGGAAGGTCCTATAGGTTTCTATTAAGGCCAACTTGTCTAATGTATCATTTAAGACCACTGCTTTCTTATTGAGCTTATGTCTGGAAAAGCCGTCCATTGTTGTTAAGTGGGGTGTTAAAGTCACTTGCTATTATTGTATTAGTGCTAATTTACCCTACTACGTCTGTTAATATGCTTATATATTTAGGTACTCCTGTATTAGGTGCCTATGTGTTAATGAGAGTTACATCCTCTTCATGTTTTGATCCCTTTATCATCATATAATGACATTCCTTGTCTTTTTTTATAACCTTTGCTATAAAGTGTGCTTTAGATGGCAAGAACACACAGAAGAACTGTACAAAAAAGATCTTCATGACCTGGATAATCACGATGGTGTGGTCACTGACCTAGAGCCAGACATCCTGGAATGTGAAGTCAAGTGGGCCTTAGAAAGCATCACTACGAACAAAGCTAGTGGAGGTGATAGAATTCCAGTTGAACTATTCAAAATCCTGAAAGATGATGCTGTGAAAGTGCTGCGCTCAATATGCCAGCAAATTTGGAAAACTCAGCAGTGGCCACAGGACTGCAAAAGGTCAGTTTTCATTCCAATCCCAAAGAAAGGCAATGCCAAAGAATGCTCAAACTACTGCACAATTGCACTCATCTCACACGCTAGTAAAATACTGCTCAAAATTATCCAAGCCAGGCTTCAGCAATACGTGAACCATGAACTTCCTGATGTTCAAGCTGGTTTTAGAAAAGGCAGAGATCAAATTGCCAACATCTGCTAGATCATGGAAAAAGCAAGAGAGTTCCAGAAAAACATCTGCTTTATTGACTATGCCAAAGCCTTTGACTGTGTGGATCACAATAAACTGTGGAAAATTCTGAAAGAGATGGGAATACCAGACCACCTGACCTGCCTTTTGAGAAATTTGTATGCAGTCAGGAAGCAACAGTTAGAACTGGACATGGAACAACAGACTGGTTCCAAATAGGAAAAGGAGTACGTCAAGGCTGTATATCGTCACCCTGTTTATTTAACTTATATGCAGAGTACATCATGAGAAACGCTGGACTGGAAGAAACACAAGCTGGAATCAAGATTGCCAGGAGAAATATCAGTTACCTCAGATATGCAGATGACACCACCCTTATGGCAGAAAGTGAAGAGGAACTGAAAAGCCTCTTGATGAAAGTGAAAGTGGAGAGTGAAAAAGTTGGCTTAAAGCTCAACATTCAGAAAATGAAGATCATGGCATCCGGTCCCACCACTTCATGGGAAATAGATGGGGAAACAGTAGAAACAGTGTCAGACTTTATTTTTCTGGGATCCAAAATCACTACAGATGGTGACTGCAGCCATGAAATTAAAAGACGCTTACTCCTTGGAAGGAAAGTTATGACCAACCTAGATAGCATATTGAAAAGCAGAGCCATTACTTTGCCAACAAAGGTTCGTCTAGTCAAGGCTATGGTTTTTCCTGTGGTCATGTATGGATGTGAGAGTTGGACTGTGAAGAAAGCTGAGCGCCGAAGAATTGATGCTTTTGAACTATGGTGTTGGAAAGACTCTTGAGAGTCCCTTGGACTGCAAGGAGATCCAACCAGTCCATTCTGCAGATCAGCCCTGGGATTTCTTTGGAAGGAATGATGCTAAAGCTGAAACTCCAGTACTTTGGCCACCTCATGCGAAGAGTTGACTCAATGGAAAAGAGTCTGATGCTGGGAGGGATTGAAGGCAAGAAGAGAAGGGGACGACAGAGGATGAGATGGCTGGATGGCATCGCTGACTCAATGGACACGAGTCTGAGTGAACTCCGGGAGCTGGTGATGGACAGGGAGGCCTGGTGTGCTGTGATTCATGGGGTGCAAAGATTCGGACATGACTGTGCGAATGATCTGATCTGTGCTTTAGATGAGTATCATTACCCTCACTTTCTTATCATTTTTATTTCCATAAAATATCTTTTTCCATCACTCGGGTATTGGTTTTTAGGTTTGATAGGTAAAAATAATTTTTGTAATTTTTGCTATATATTTAGACTTGGCACTGAGAATAGCATATTAAACACATAGTAAAACTAATGTTTTTAAATGGACACACATCATCTCTGCCTTATATTCCCAGAAAATATATTTTAAGGAAAGTGAAGAGTCACATTAATACATATTTGCTTTTACTCCATTTATTGCAGTATACAAGGTGAGATATTTTTAAGTATCTATACATGTATTTCTGCTAATGTTCATTTGCTGAGAAACTGAGCAAGTTGATACAAGTGGTTTTACCTAGACCAAAGTACCCTGGGAGAGTATCGTGACCAATTCTCTCCAAATATTATGTGTTATTGGAAATCAAAAACATCATTAAAATATGACCACTCTTATTTTACACATGCATTATTCTTTTAAAACTTCTTACCATTTACTAGTTTGGAGATAAAAAAAAAAATCTCTCTTAAGGAAAACCAACTTAGCATTCATAGTTTACTAAAAGCCTTAAGGTTTGCTGCTAAGTCACTCCAGTCGTGTCTGACTCTGTGCGACCCCACCAGGCTCCCCCGTCCCTGGAATTCTCCAGGCAAGAACACTGGAGTGGGTTGCCATTTCCTTCTCCAGTCTTAAGGTTTACACCTACATCAATTATGGGCTTGAAGTGATAATGATGTGCCAAAACAGTTGTAATAAAAGTAACACTCTGATGCGGAATCTTGACAATGGGGAGGCTATGCATGTGAGGGGTAATTGGTATATAGGAAGTCACTAAACTTCACCTGAGTTTTGCTGTGAACCTAACACTGAGCTAGAAAAAAAAATATTTAAAAATAGGAGTTGGTATTCTAGTTATCATCTTTGGAATTAGTTTATTTTCAATATGAGTAATAAAATCCTGAGGACTTAGATGGTTGTAAAAATAATAGGAGAAGTACTAAAATACCTTAGGTACCTTGATAACTTTTGAAATGCTAATGACAACCCTTTCTGTTACTTTGGAATTCATTCTTACTAAAATTCTACATCCAGCTATATAAAGCTGGATCTGCAAACACAAAATATGAAACCAAAATGATGCAAACTATGAAAATAACTTCATTCTTTGCTTCAACTTTTTTCTACATAGTGGGAAAAGAGGTAGAATCATACCTAGCCTTACAAAAAAGTAGAATATTTAACAGACTGCACAGAAGGCTAGAGATAAATCCACTCTATTCCTACACTATCTCTGTAAAATCTCAGAGAAAGAGTATTATCTCTGGGGTTGTTAGTATTTGCATGAACAGATTCCATAATGTTTTTCACTTGAAACTTCGATACTGATTTATAATTTTCAACTTCTGAAGACCTGGAGTGATACTGACAAGTTTATAAAAAGGGAAGTTAAAAATAGCCCTTATTATATTATCTAATTGGGAAATTTTTATGTGTTTGACCTTAAATAAAATAGAGTGCCAGGTATGTCTTCAGCAAAGATTGTTTCATTTAGGATCAGCAGAGAGTTGCAGTTTGGGATCTGCTACCATGATAAGTGAAGTGAAAGTAAAATCACTCAGTCATGTCCGACCCTCAGCGACCCCATGGACTGCAGCCTTCCAGGCTCCTCCGTCCATGGGATTCTCCAGGCAAGAGTACTGGAGTGGGGTGCCACCGCCTACCATGATAAGTCATATGCAAATTCCCATGCAGTTAGGGAAAGGGAACTCTTATAAAGGGGAAAAGGAGGTTGGGAGGGTTACAGTAAAGCAAGGATTCTTCGCTTCTCACCGGCTGTGTGTGTGTGCACTTAGACACTCAGTCGTGTCTGACTCTCCATGACCTCATGGACTGTAGTTTTAGTTCTAAAACTAGAACTAAAATACTATGAATGCAGTGCCCAAATATAAATTACTAAGCATTTTATTTTCTTCTTATATTTGCTCGAGTACTTCTTTATAATTATATGACAATGTTGTATTGCAGTAACTGAACTTTTTTGTCTAGGAACATACATTAACAAATTCAAAAATAAGTACACATGAATTCTGTTTTTAAGGCATTTTCATACTAGTGGGAAAGGATATAATGTTTGGGATAACTAACAGAGCATACAGTGACAATATGCAAAAGAGACGTACTATCTGTGTCCAGGTGTCACGCAGTTCCTAAGCAGCAACTTGGTGGAAGCTGGCGGGTTGGCTTGCCACACTTCCGTAGATCTGGCTTATAAAGGACAAGATGCTCAAATGAATTTATATCATTTATTACTTATGGCACAACAGGTAGTATGACATTTTCATTTGCATTATTTCCCTAGTCCCTGAGCTCCACTGAGACAAAGTAGGTGGATTCTGTGCATGCTAAAGGTCTGTGTCACAACTGAGAATCACTGAGTTTAGGAAAGCCCACATCTCATAAGAGGGCTTCTGGGAAACTTAAGCCCTCCCCTCTGGAAAGAGATATTATTTTTCACTTTTCTATAGATTATAAAGAAATCTTCAGAGAAGGGGGGAAGGGAAAGTTCTTTATCTTTACTAGCCTTGAATATCTCTAAGAATGGAGTTGTTCTCTTTCTGGTAAGCCTGAGCAAACTGACTGTTAATTCCTAGTTGTACAGAAATGTAAGAGATTTGTGGAGAATTATGTCTCAAAATAGGACGACTCTGGACAGACTCTACAGAAGAAAGAAAAACTAAAACTTGAAGCTTGTGAAAGAAGATGAAGCGTCCACATGTGTGCATGCTCAGTCACTCAGTCATGTCCGACTCTTTGTGACCCCATGGACTGTAGCCCACCAGGCTCCTCTGTCCTTGGGATTTCCCAGGCAAGAATGGAGTGGTTTGCATTTCCCACTCCAGGGAATCTTCCTGACTCATGAGTTGAACCCATGTCTCCTGTATTGCAGGCAGATTCTTTACCACTGAGCCGCATGGGAAGCCCAGAGGGTACACACGTTCCATCAAAAATACGGAGTAATAATTTTGGGTGTGACTGGAATATAGACACAATGCCTTGGCTGATTATATTGAAAAGACATCCAGCCATAGCCCTGTAGGATATATTCAGAGACTAAATATTAATAGTTTAGAGTTGGCCCTAAGGCTGATGGAGGGTCTTTGAGTGCTTTGACATGAAGGCATAAATAGAATTGCTTTAAAGAATGCAACTATTTGGAAGTAGGACTAGTAGGAGGAAGTGCAGAGCTAATTTTGCCATTTCTTCACAAGCTTTGACAAAAATATAAGCAAACATTATGCCAAAGTAAGTCCTGAGCAACCTCACTTTCACTTTTCACTTTCATGCATTGGAGAAGGAAATGGCAACCCACTCCAGAGTTCTTGCCTGGAGAATCCCAGGAACAGGGGAGCCTGGTGGGCTGCCGTCTCTGGGGTCACTCAGAGTTGGACACGACTGAAATGACTTAGTAGTAGCAGCAAGTCCTTCAGGTCATATGTTCTTTCTCTCATCTTTATTTTTCCCTATTCTTACTTTCTTTCTAATACAAGTTTGTTGTTTTTCCATCGCTCAGCCCTGCCCGACTCTCTGTGACCCCATGGACTGTAGCACACCACCGTGGCCTGGAGTTTGCTCAAATGCATGTCCATTGAGTCAGTGGTGCTATCTAATCATCTCATCCTCTGTCATCCTCTTCTCCATGTTACTACTTCCTTTATTTTCCAAAAATTTTATGCTATATGCTACAAGTCCTATATTTAATAAGAAACCAAATTTCCATTAGTTCAGTCACTCCCAAGGGTCCTTTTCCTCACATGGCTATCATTTCTGCCTCAATCTTCTCAAGGGTGACTTGGATTTCTCACACAGGGCCTAGGTGTAGAGACTACATCCATCTAGCCCACAGTACTATTTTTATATTACATATATTATGCTCTTATAAGAATTTTTCTTATTCCTGGCATATAAAATTTGGCTATCCACTTTGTTGCCATGTGTAAATTTTTATATATTTATGGAAATTTTTGATATATAGTGTAATTGTATTTCTCTGTCTCAAGTTGTAATATTGTCCCTGTTGATTTGTGTGCCCTTACGAAAACGCCTACAGCATTGGTAAATTCCATTTTTTACTTATTTAAGTCCAAAACATTTCAGTTATACTTCATTCCAGCTACTCAAACACACAGTCATATTATCCAAACATAACAGCACAAGCAGTTACTTATCTCCAGAGTAAGCCTGTCCAACCTATTTGTTAACAGTCTATTTCAATTGCATTTATTATTTCATCATCCATCAACCACCACTTATCTGATGTCTTGATTTCCTCCCAATGTAAAGTGCCCTCCTCTTCTTCAACTTCTTCTCTATGTAGACTGAATTTAAAGTACATAAATTCAATTTTGAGGATATAAATGCCCCAACTCTATTTTCCCCTTTCTTCATCTGCTGAGAAAGTTGATCAACTGTTTGTCTTTTAACATCCAAGTCTCTGAGTACTAAAGAAAAGCATCCAAGCAAATACACCAGGGATGATTTCAGTTCATTGTGATAAATTTCACTGAGGTCCCAATCTATAATTTACAAAACCATTGATATTTAATTTAAAGCTCCATGGGATGTTATCTTTGAGGTCTTTGAACTAAGTCTAGCAAAATATCCATGAGATTCAGAAAACATTCTTTAATTCATTGAGTACTTGCAAATTGGAATAAGAGGGATTATTTCTTATGAAAAGCATAGTTCAATACAACATAATTCCTGAATATTTTGTATATTTATAGAAAGTATTCTTGCCTGGAGAATTCCATGGATGGAGGAGCCTGGTAGGCTATAGTCCATGGGATCGAAAAGAGTTGGACACAACTGAGCAACTAACACCTTCACTTTTCAAGAGTTCAAAGCCAGGTATTTCATAAATTGGTACCAAGACAATTTTAATTATTTCAAATAGATTTCCTTGTTCTTTAGTATTTCTGGACATGGAAATTCTCAGTCTGTCACTTAACATTTATTCCTTGATGCATAATTTACTTATTTTAAATGTATTTTCTTTGAAATATAAGTCTCAACTATGTTTTATTTTCTTTGTGTTGTATGTGTTTCAGACCTGGTCTTATATTCATATACTATGGTATACAAATTTAATGTATTTATTATACTTATCACTATGACCTTTAAGATTATCATCACACTAGAAATGTCCACATTATTCTTTTGTTGATTATAAAATATTAGTGGACAGAATATATGTTGAAAATATTCTTTGAAGTCCTTGTATTAACAGAAGACTATTTAATAACCTTTCAAAAATAATTAATTATATTTTAAAAATTCTGATCTTGCTGTTATGCTCTTCTTACACTCTTCTCATACATGCGTACACAAACAAGAAATCTTTCTGTACAGCAAAAATTATTTATCAAGCCAGAATAATACAAACCATGTTTGCTTAAATTTTATCTGATATAGTAAGAGATCAAGATAAATGCCTTCAGATAAATAAAATAGATCTTCAGGGACATATATGAAAGACATATAAAGATTTTTCTTTAGATATTAGAATCATGTTTGGATATGTGATACTTAACACATTTTTTTCTTCCTTTAGTTGGATATGAATTGCTAAATTTGAATTTTTTTTTTGCTTTGCCTATACATTTAGCAGTTTTATAAAGACAGCTTGGTGGAGGCAGAATATTGCATGAAAGAAATAAACTTTATTCCATATTTAATCAGAGATAACCCAATTTTCTTCCTAAGTTTGAGCATCTGGAAGAAATATCCATTAAATTCTCTCATTCAGATATTTACAATTTATGTAATTGACTAAAAGGAAAAAGAATGAGAAGCAAGAAGAGAAAAAAAATCTTTTTATAACAAAAGTAGGGAGAAAAATTACCATGTTTTGGAAAATTACTATATTTTGGAAATTTGGCCAATGATCTATACAAAAACATGCTTGTTGACTCTAAACACCTTCCCCCCCCAACCATTTTAAAAACTAAAGATTATATTATTAATGCTTAAACAAAACTTATTAGTTAAGGAAAGAATCACTCTACATTTTCACACTAAAAGAAACTAGGGAAGAAGTTTACTTTTTTTCATTTTTTGAGACTAATTTGTTATCTAAGTTTCTGTTCTGTTCTACCTTCTCTCTGTTCAGTGCTCTGACTTCCCAGTAGTGCCAGGGTAGACCTTTATGTTACATACTCTGACAAGTTCAGTACCTAATTATTTAATCCATATTTCTCCTATTTCAAATATACAAAAAGGAAAGATGTGTTTGTTTGGCTTCCTAAATCTGCTGACCTTCATTAGACAAGTGTTTCCTTTTGGTACAATAATGCTCATAAATAAGCCTTAATTAATCTTAGCATTCTATATATTCACACTCTTCAAAAAATGTTATTTTTTGGCTTCTAATTAGTATGAATTAATGAGGTTCTTTAAGTCTGAATTTGGCAATAAGGAGTTCATGATCTGAGCCACAGTCAGCTCCTGGTCTTGGTTTTGCTGACTATATAGAGCTTCTCCATCTTTGGCTGCAAAGAATATAATTAATCTGATTTCGGTGTTGACCATCTGGTGATGTCCATGTATAGAGTCTTCTCTTGTGTTGTTGGAAGAGGGCGTTTGTTATGACCAGTGCATTTTCTTGGCAAAACTCTGTTAGCCTTTTTCCTGCTTCATTCCGTATTCCACGGCCAAATTTGCCTGTTACTCCAGGTGTTTCTTGACTTCCTATTTTTGCATTCCAGTCCCCTATAATGAAAAGGACATCTTTTTTGGGTGTTAGTTCTAAAAGGTCTTATAGGTCTTCATAGAAGTGTTCAACTTCAGCTTTTTCAGCATTACTGGTGGGGGCATAGACTTGGATTACTGTAATATTGAATGGTTTGCCTTGGAAACGAACAGAGATCATTCTGTCATTTTTGAGATTGCATCCAAGTACTGCATTTCGGACTCTTTTGTTGACCATGATGGCTACTCCATTTCTTCTGAGGGATTCCTGCCCGCAGTAGTAGATATAATGGTCATCTGAGTTAAATTCACCCATTCCAGTCCATTTCAGTTCGCTGATTCCTAGAATGTCGACATTCACTCTTGCCATCTCTTGTTTGACCACTTCCAATTTGCCTTGATTCATGGACCTGACATTCCAGGTTCCTATGCAATATTGCTCTTTACAGCATTGGACCTTGCTTCTATCACCAGTCCCATCCACAGCTGGGTATTGTTTTTGCTTTGGCTCCATCCCTTCATTCCTTCTGGAGTTATTTCTCCACTGATCTCCAGAAGCATATTGGGCACCTACTGACCTGATGAGTTCCTCTTTGAGTATCCTATCATTTTGCCTTTTCATACTGTTCATGGGGTTCTCAAGGAGCAGGGAAAACCACTAGACCATTCAGGTATGACCTAAATCAAATCCCTTATGATTATACAGTGGAAGTGAGAAATAGATTTAAGGGCCTAGATCTGATAGATAGAGTGCCTGATGAACTATGGAATGAGGTTCATGACACTGTACAGGAGACAGGGATCAAGACCATCCCCATGGAAAATAAATGCAAAAAAGCAAAATGGCTATCTGGGGAGGCCTTACAAATAGCTGTGAAAAGAAGAGAAGTGAAAAGCAAAGGAGCAAAGGAAAGACATAAGCATCTGAATTCAGAGTTCCAAAGAATAGCAAGAAGAGATAAGAAAGCCTTCCTTAGCTATCAATGCAAAGACATAGAGGAAAACAACAGAATGGGAAAGACTAGAGATCTCCTCAAGAAAATTAGAGACACCAATGGAACATTTCATGTAAAGATGGGCTCAATAAAGGAAAGAAATGGTATGGACCTAACATAAGCAGAAGACATTAAGAAGAGGCGGCAATAATACACAGAAGAACTGTACTAAAAAGATCTTCACGACCCAGATAATCACGATGGTGTGATCACTGACCTAGAGTCAGACATCCTGGAATGTGAAGTCAAGTGGGCCTTAGAAAGCATCACTACGAACAAAGCTAGTGGAGGTGATGGAATTCCAGTTGAGCTATTTCAAGTCCTGAAAGATGATGCTGTGAAAGTGCTGCACTCAATATGCCAGCACATTTGGAAAACTCAGCAATGGCCACAGGACTGGAAAAGGTCAGTTTTCATTCCAATCCCAAAGAAAGGCAATGCCAAAGAATGCTCAAACTGCCGCACAATTGCACTCATCTCACACGCTAGTAAACTACTGCTCAAAATTCTCCAAGCCAGGCTTCAGCAATATGTGAACCATGAACTTCCTGATGTTCAAGCTGGTTTTAGAAAAGGCAGAGGAACCAGTGATCAAATTGCCAACATCTGCTGGATCATTGAAAAAAACAAGAGAGTTCCAGAAAAACATCTATTTCTACTTTATTGACTATGCCAAAGCCTTTGACTGTGTGGATCACAATCAACTGTGGAAAATTCTGAAAGAGATGGGAATACCCAACCACCTGACCTGCCTCTTGAGAAATCTGTATGCAGTCAGGAAGCAACAGTTAGAACTGGACATGGAACAACAGACTGGTTCCAAAAAGGAAAAGGAGTACATCAAGGCTGTATATTGTCACCCTGTTTATTTAACTTATATGCAGAGTACATAATGAGAAACGCTGGACTGGAAGAAACACAAGCTGGAATCAAGATTGCCAGGAGAAATATCAGTTACCTCAGATATGCAGATGACACCATCCTTATGGCAGAAAGTGAAGAGGAACTGAAAAGCCTCTTGATGAAAGTGAAAGTGGAGAGTGAAAAAGTTGGCTTAAAGCTCAACATCAGAAAACGAAGATCATGGCATCTGGTCCCATCACTTCATGGGATATAGATGGGGAAAGAGTGGAAACAGTGTCAGACTTTATTTTTCTGGGCTCCAAAATTACTGCAGATGGTGACTGCAGCCATGAAATTAAAAGATGCTTACTCCTTGGAAGGAAAGTTATGACCAACCTAGATAACATATTCTAAAGCAGAGACGTTACTTTGCCAACAAAGGTTCATCTAGTCAAGGCTATGGTTTTTTCTGTAGTCATGTATGGATGTGAGAGTTGGACTGTGAAGAAGGCTGAGCGCCTAAGATTTGATGCTTTTGAACTGTGGTGTTGGAGAAGACTCTTGAGAGTCCCTTGGACTGCAAGGAGATCCAACCAGTCCATTCTGAAGGAGATCAGCCCTGGGGTTTCTTTCGAAGGAATGATGCTAAAGCTGAAACTCCAGTACTTTGGCCACCTCATGCGAAGAGTTGACTCTTTGGAAAAGACCCTGGTGCTGGGAGGGATTGGGGGCAGGAGGAGAAGGGGACAACAGAGGATGAGATGGCTGGATGGCATCACTGACTCGATGGACGTGAGTCTGGGTGAACTTTGGGAGTTGGTGATAGACAGGGAGGCCTGGCATGCTGCGATTCATGGGGTCGCAGAGAGTCAAACACGACTGAGCGACTGAACTGAACTGAACTAATGAGGTTCTTGCTATAAAATTCATTCCAATTTTCTTGCTAATCAGAATTCACTCGTACCTACTATGATGGTATATGGTTTGGATTTGTTGAATATTCTATTCTCGGTGGTTTCTCCAATCACAGGTTAATTGACTCCTTTGCTTCAACTCCTCTGTTTGGAAATGGCTCTCATATTGCTTGTAATTCAGCTTTCTCACAGGAATGCTGTGAAGTATCATGAAGAAGGAGCTAGCACTGACAAATGAAAATTGAATGGAACTGAGGGTTCAAGGATCTATGATTTGCACCTGGTCTTGCTAGTTAAGAAACATTTTAGATTAAACTATTTTTCTATGCCTAAATTGTTCTTGTTTAAAATATTGGAATTAAATTTTCTGTTACTCTTTTGGAAAGACTTAAGTACCACCTGTGAGAAAATGAATAAAAAAAGATAAATAATAGCCAACAGTAATAGTAAAGAATATTGAAACACTGAAAGATGATTTGGGGAAGAAAAGACAAAGGTGCGAGATGGAGAAGTTGAGAAGGAACACTGGCAAATCCTCCTGTTCAAGAGGGAGAGGATAGAACCTGGGACTCATTTTTCCTGCAGCAGTTGTAGGCACATTATAGTAAAAATCCAAACTAAGAAGTAAGATGTGGGAACAGCTGGCAGTGTGAGTGTGTGAAAAGGTAGAATAGAATAAACAGAAAGCTGATCTTTCTCATGATTCCTTGGCTATCTGTTGATTTTCTTCTAACCAAAGAGGTGAAAAAGATAACTTGAGAAAGAAAAATAGCCATACAGGGAGAACATATAAGTCACCAGAACATCTAAAGGCAATCCTTCATCTGACCACATTCAGGGGAAATAATAATGAGTGAACCTCTGGATAATTTGATGGATATTAGTAATGCCTTCACAAGTGCTTTGGAATAGGAGAACATGCTGAAAATTCTAGAAATGAATGGATATATTTAAAAGAAGTATTGGAAGAAACATGATTGAATTCAAGAAATATATATAGTATTTTATTTTTCTTTTTTATTCCAGACTCTATCTGCATTGGCTTAATATTATCAAGGAGGATGAGAATAAAGTGTCTTAACATATTTAGAATTTTGTCACTTCCTCTGATGACAACTTCCTATTTAAAGAGATCAACTTCATTGCTATTCATGAGATTTCCAATGTGATTATTTGAATATGAAATAAGGCTGAATATAATAAAGTTATTAATATCTCATGCTTAATTATCCTCTTTTGGAGTAAAGAAAGCCTATCACAAGTATATTTGTGTCATGAGAGCAGCCATGAATACATAGAGTCAAAATAAATATTCTTTATACTTAGGTATATCTGTGTCTAATGAAGATTATACCAAAGAGATTTTTATATCAGCATATATTTCTGGCTTTGAAAAACAGAGAAAACAGATATATGATCACTAAATCATAGGTTAATTTGAAAGTCACAGATTTGTATCAGAATTGATAAAAAGAACTACTTAAAATAAATATGAATATTTTTTATTCTTAAAACTCCATTCTTTAACAAACCCTTAGGTTTGTTCCTCCTGTTTAATAGGGGTGAAATTATCCACAATTTAATGTTGTTATTTGGTAAAATGTTCTCAGTACGGCAATTTTAAACCACTGTGCTTATTAAAATTTCATTTTAATTTTCAAATTTCATTTGGCAACTATTCAATGAAATGTATCCAACTCTTATACTCTTACCATTCACTCTTCCAAGCATTTTCTCTTCTCCTGATTATTTCTGACCCTCAACCCCCAGAGAGATTCTTGCAATGAGGATAATAAAATAGTAGAAGAAACTTCTTAACTAAGATTATGGGTCATGGAAGAATCAGGGACTTGTGTGGCTTTTGAGGGACATTACTTTGCTTCTCCAACTGCTGGAGGGGTTACCTATTCAGTTTCCATACTGATGATAATGGCTATAGGGATACATATTCTATCTTCTCTGAATACATTTGGCGTTGCTTTCTCAGGCAAATGCCTGGCAAGTCCTAAAACTCTTCCTTCTTAGCTAATGTCTTCTTCCTTTCCATTGAACTATCAGAGATTGTTTCTCTTTCTTTGAGCCATGAGGGACCAGAATGGTAGTGTTCTTTCAAGAGTAGCAAGCCTCTTACATTCTGAAATCTCTATAGGAAGAATGAGCTGGCTCTTGTTCAGGTGAAAAGGGAGTGCTAGTTGCTCAGTAGTGTCCAACTCTTTGTGACTCCATGGATTGTAGCCTGCCAGGCTCCTCTGTCCATGGACTTCTTGAGCCCAGCAGGCTTCAGTGTAGTGGGGAGCCATTTCCTTCTCCAGGGGATTTTCCTGACCCAGGGATCAAACCCACGTCTCCTGCATTGCAGGCATATTCTTTACCACCTGAGCCACAGGTATTACTCCCAAATTCCAGGGATATTTCTGTGAATCACTATTTTTATCACCAGATAGGCAAACACAATCAAAGAGAAACTATTTTAAAAATCCAAGAACTTTGGTGGTGGTTCATTTTAGTTGCTAAGTCGTGTCCATTTTTGTGACCCCATGGACTATATCCTGCCAGACTCCTCTGTCCATTGGATTCTCCAGGCAAGAATACTGGAGTGGGTTGCCATTTCCTCCTCCAAAGGAACCAACCAGGAATCGAACCTGAGTCTCCTGCTTTGAAGGCAGACTTACTACCAATTGAGCTAGGAGGGAAGCCCAGAATCCAGAAATTTTACTGTATCCATTGTGGTGGATAGGCTCAAAGGTAGTCCCCAAGATTTCTACTGCTTGGTCTTGAAGTTCATGTGAAATTCTCTAACCCTGAGCTTTGATAGGACCTGTCAGTTCAGTCACTCAGGTGTGTCTGAGTCTTTGTGACCCCATGAACTGCAGCACATCAAGCTTCCCTGTCCATCAACAACTCCCAGAGCTTGCTCAAACTCACATTCATTGAGTCAGTGATGTCATCCAACCATCTCATCCTCTGTCGTCCCCTTCTCCTCCTGCTTTCAATCATTCCCAGCATCAGGGTCTTTCCAATGAATCAGTTCTTTGCATCAGGTGGCCAAAGTATTGGAGTTTCAGCTTCAGCATCAGTTTTCCCAAAGAATATTTAGGACTGATTTCTTTTAGGATCGACTAGTTTGATCTCCTTGCAGTCCAAGGGACTGTCAAGAGTCTTCTCCAATACCATAATTCAAAAGCATCAATTCTTCAGCACTCAGCTGTCTTTATAGTCCAACTCTCACAAACATACAGGACCACAGGAAAAACCATAGTTTGACTAGATGTACCTTTGTTGACAAAGTAATGTGTCTGCTTTTTAATATGCTATCTAGGTTGGTCAGCGTTTTTCTTTCAAGGAGCAAGTATCTTTTAATTTCATGGCTACAGTCACAATCTGCAGTAATTTTGGAGTCCCCCAAAATAAATTCTCTCACTGTTTCCATTGTTTCCCTATCTATTTGCCATGAAGTGATGGGACCAGATGCCATGATCTTAGTTTTCTGAATGTTGAATTTTAAGCAAACTTTTTCACTCTCCTCCTTCACTTTCATCAAGAGGCCCTTTAGTTCCTATTTGCTTTCTGCCAGAAGGGTGGTGTCATTTGCCTATCTGAGGTTATTGATGCTTCTGCTGGCATTCTAGATTCCAGCTTGTGCTTCATTCAGCCCAGCATTTCTCATGATGTACTCTGCATATAAGTTAAATAAGCAAGATGACAATAAACAGCCTTAACATACTCCTTTCCAGATTTGGGGCCAGTGTATTGTTCCATGTCCAGTTCTAACTATTGCTTATCGATCTGCATGCATATATCTCAGAAGGCAGGTAAGGTGGTATTCCCATCTCTTGAAGAATTTTTCATAGTTTGTTGAGATAACACAGCATAGTCAATGAAGAATTAGATGTATTTCTGAAATTATCTTGCTTTTTCTATGATCCAATGTATGTTGGCAATTTGATCTCTGGTTTCTATGCCTTTTCTAAATTCAGCTTGAACATCTAGAAGTTCTTGGTTTACACACTGTTGAAACCTAGCTTAGATAATTTTGAGCATTACTTTGCTAATAATGTGTGAGATGAGTGCAACTGTGCAGTAGCTTGAACATTCTTTGGCATTGCCTTTCTTTGGGATTAAAATGAAAACTGACCTTTTCCAGTCCTGTAGCCACTGCTGAGTTTTCCAAATTTGCTCGCATGTTGAGTGCAGCACTTTCACAGCATCATCTTTCAGGATTTGAAAGAGCTCAACTGGAATTCCATCACCTCCTCTAGCTTTGTTTGTAGTGATGCTTCCTAAAGCCCACTTGACTTCACATTCCAGGATGTCTGGCTCTAGGTGAGTGATCACACTGTCATGATTAGGACCTGTGTATTGTTTTTATTAATAATAGAATATTGTGAAGACAAGAGGATGTATGTGATGATGTGAACTTTATTACAGTACATGAGCTTGTCACCCATCTTTCAAGGAAAACCTTTCTCCCTCACCTGCTTTTAAGAAACAAACTGGCCTAATGTGAGCATCCATGTGGAAAGGGTCATATGGCAAGGAACTAAGGATAGCCTGTGACCAACAGCTAGGAAGAAGGAAATAATCTTTGCCCAGCAAGGAGCAACTCTTTCCCAAATCAAACCTTTGATTAGACTCTAGTTTTGATGGACATATTGATTGCAACTTTGTGAGATCTGGAAGAAAGGACTGAGGTAAACAGTGCCCAGAAGCCTGATCCACAGATACTATGAGATAACACATGTGTTTTTAAGTGCTTAAATTTGTCACATTTTGGTAACAAAGCTGTAGATAACCAATACCTTGAGGAAAGACTAATCTCACTTCTAGCAATCTTTTTTTTTTTTTTCCTTTTCTAACTGGTGAGTGAGATATACAACTGGGGAAATACTAGTCTTCTTAGTTTTCATTGACCTTGCCTATCCATTGTGAAAAGTACTGCCCTGAGTCTTACTAAAAGACTCAGATGGAGGTGGGTGGGAAAGGAAGTGAAAATGGTCCTGCAGTAGAAATGGCTGCAGTTAGGTTTTAAAAAAGAGAGAAAGTTTTCACTTGAGACTGTATTATAGGAGGACCTGTGTGAAAAGGGAAGAGAAAATGAAAGGAAAAAATACCTGTTAACAGTGAAAGAATTAGTAACAGAAGACTGTCGGAAACACAATTGCATACTATAAAAAGTATGTCTTGTTGATCTCTAAAAATAAATAAGGAAAGAAACAGCAAGCAAGCGGAAAGCCATAAGACATCAAATTATATTTTTTAAATAGAGTTGTAAGGAACAGAGGTTAGCCTGATGTTACTAGGGAAAAAAAATAAGGTCAAAAATAATCAGTGTAACTAAGCAATAAGCTTTCTAAACATAGCTGTGCATTGAATGAGGAAAATATTTTCACATGTTTACTCTTACAGTAAAATAAGCCAGATTCAAGGGAGCTTTGAAAGATAGGCATGTCAAAACCAGCTCAGAAATTGGTAAATGCCATTAACTGTGTGTTTCTCAGTTCAATCACTGAAAATGCAGGAGGCAGAAAACTGAAGTTTGGAGAATTTTGTTGACATGATATGGCTTCCTCCTCCCGTGTTGTAACACTCATAGTTTTGAAAGCAATAATAGATCCTCAGGAAGTAGAGAATGTCTTAAAATATTCCAAAGGAAGAAGGAACATTTCACTAAATTTAATATTTTCATAGCTGTTTATGTTAACCATTGGCAATATTTCCAATGTGATTTAATATTGGAGAAAGAGAAAATCAAAATATTAAGTGGAAACATTTGACAACTCTAAACCACATATAATCCAAAACATTATTTTAAAAAGAAAAGAGAAGGTGCAAAAGCTGAAGCTTAAAAGAAATTAAGCCTGTTAGTTATAACTCAATTAAACTAACTAAACTGCAACTATTAGATATCTGCAGGAATTTGCTGGAGTTCTGTTATTTCTGACAGAGTGACATATTTGATCTAAAATAACAAGTAAGGAAACATCACAGAATGCTTCATAAATTTAGCAGAAATAGTGCTTGGAAATATAAGAAAATATAGTACTTATGTCTGATTTCAGAATAGCTATTTGACAATATATCTGGGATTATGCTTCACAAAATATGTTACTACTAGTTTTCATCAAATTTGGTGTTGAGCTAGATATTAGCAAATGGAATAGGAAAGAGTCAAAGAAATTTGTAAATGCACATGTATTTATTTGTTACCTAAACAAAATTGATTCAGCGTTTAAATCTGGACAAATACAATTTGTAAAGGAAAAGAAAGCAGTAGGTTGAAATCCAGTGCTAGCCTATAAGAATATGCTTTGTATGGTAGTGTTGTGAGGAAAATACACTATGACTTCCAAATTTCCAGTCTGTGTCTGGTCAGAGAGATAAGGAAACATAGATCATGAAGTCACTGAATATGCTACTATCCTCTATTGTTGCATTTTCTGAGAGTATGTGAAAAGCCCAAAGATAACAGGGAAAAATCATCAGTTTCCTTTGTAAGTGAAAGGTGGAGGGAATGATGCTTGAAGTAGAATTTGGAGATAAACAAAAACCAACAGGTAGAAAAAGGAAGGGCAATTTAGAAAGAGCAACAGTATATGCAAAGGGATGTTAATGGGAAATCGAAGTAGTTTCTTTTTGCTGATTTTGTCTGCTAACCAGTGATAGGAAGCAAAATGATAGTTTGGAAACTGACACAGAACAAAAATTCAAAAATGATCTGAGAGATAGTTACGTATCAACAGAACTTTGTAATTAATTAAATATGGCGTTGGAAGAAGAATGGAGTAGAGGATATCTAAAGATACAGATAAGGGCAGCCAGGTAGAGGGCAGTATCATCAACAGAAACAGCAAATGCAGGAAGATCAGTTTTGCATGGATCAGTTTTGGATAGATATTGTTAACTAAACTTGTCACAAGCATTTTGTAATATATGAAAAGTCATTTTCTGAAACACAGTGGATGTAGCCCAGGCTTCCTGGGTGGGTCAGTGGTAAAGAATCCACCTGCAACGCAGGAGCTGCAGGAGATGTGGGTTCGATCCCTGGGTCAGGAAGATCCCCTGGAGGAGGGCACAGCAACCCATCCCAGTACTTTTGCTTGGAGAATTCCATGGACAGAGGACCCTGGCGAGTCTCTTTTATCTCCCGCATTGACAGGGAGGTTCTTTACCACTAGTGCCTCCTGGGGAGCCCTACAATACTATTATATGACTGTACAAAATATGTTGTCTTCAAACTTGAGGAACATTTATTCTGAGACCCTTAAGGTTGCATATTTCTGGTGGGTAAAATTAGAACCAGTGGGAAATTACAACTGTTTGCTTTTCAGTTCTTCCCAATTTTTCTACCACAAATATGTCAGTTTGATAACTGTAAAAAAAAATCGTTAAAATTCTCCTTCAAATAATAATTCTAAATTGTGGAATGGTAAAGAAAATCATTAAAAGTAATTTTGAGAAATAATGATATTTCATTCATTTTAAATAACAGCTCTTTTGCTTTTATTGTGATCAAGTTTAAACAGAAATGATTGACTAAAACATGCCACTGCTGTTTTGTTAGAATGTGTAAATTAAAGCAGAAAGAATCTGTAGTCACAGAGTGAATAAATGATTAAAATACGGTTACTAATTTTAAAAGACTAAAGAGAGGTTGGATTGTTCCTTTCTTTTGCCCGAGCCACTCTCTGCACTCCCACCAACTTCGTAAGCCCATAAAACCAGCTTATTACAGTAGATGGACAAGATAGGGTTTAGGCAGAAAGTAGTTGATTCTTTTTCTCTAGGTGCTATTGGCACCTTTTAGAAAAATATTTCCCTGACCTTTGTTGAAAAAGTATTTAACAATATTCAAATAATAAGCTCTTAATAAAACTCCAGTCTAAACAGAACAATTACAGAACTTCAAACTTTCATTCATTTTATAACTTATAACCTTTTCCAATTCAGTTTTACCCCAAGTCTGAAACACTTGCAGTGGGAAAGGTTTGTATGCTCCACATTTTTCTCCACTGACTATCATTGTTTTGGACCCTTGAGAGCTGGAGCTCAAAAAGAGAGGAAGTAAGAAGAAAGCCAAGCATTCTTTACCTTAATCTGCTGCTTCCTTCTGTACCTTCATTTCACAGTTTTTGATTCTTTCTTTCTTCTGTTCGTTTGGACATACCTACTCCACTCAGACTTTTTCATTAGAAGTTCCCTTCACGTAGAGCAAAACATTCTCAGACTTAAAATTTCCTCTTTAACTATTGGTCTCCAGTGATTCACTCCTTTCAAGGGTTACCTTGTTCTTCCAGCAGTTCTTGCCTTTCAGTTTTTTCCCCTAAATGGACCTGTTTCAGCCCTTTTTTTTTTGTTGGCTCCACACTCATCTATGACAAGCTAACCCACCATCTTTCTCCAAATTTTGGAAATACAGGTTCCTTGTAAAAGGGTTTTTTCTTTTCTTTTTTTTTTTTCTTTTCTCTCTCTCTTTCCTCTGACATCAGGGAAGGCAATTCTAGTCACACACTCTTGCCTTCAGATTTCTCAAAAGTCAGATTCTTATCCCTATCCTTTATATTTGAAGGGCTGCATGGCTAACCATAAGATTTTGACTAATCAAAAAAAAATTCCATTATCTTCTGGCATTTAATTTTGAATCATATTTGTTTATTCATATTTTATATCTCCCTGTCTTTCTATGCTACATTATGGGCAACATATTCCAACCTATCTACAAGTTGATAAACATTCTCTTCAGTTGGGTTCATTTTGCTATATAAGGCATCCCTCAACTTTTTAATGATAATGCTTATATTTTTCGTTTCCAAAAATTAATTTCAAAAGTCTGCTTGCTGCTGCTGCTAAGTCGCTTCAGTCATGTCCGACTCTGTGCGACCCCATAGACAGCAGCACGCCAGGCTCCCCCATCCCTGGGTTTCTCCAGGCAAGAACACTGGAGTGTTTTGCCATTTCTTTCTCCAATGCACAGAAGTGAAAAGTGGAAGTGAAGTCGCTCAGTCCTGTTGGACTCTTAGCAACCCCATGGACTGAAGCCTGCCAGGTTCCTCCATCCATGGGATTTTCCAGGCAAAAGAGTACTGGAGTGGGGTGCCATTGCATTCTCGGAAAGTCTGCCTGGTTATGAATAATAACATCTTGTTTCTTTGTCAATTTTAATCACATTTTATTTATCTATATAATGCATATTTATGGTAATTTATATTCTATTTGCTTTTTAAAGTCCAATACTTGATGTCTTTGAAAGGATTTTGAATAACTTCTTTTGAAACTTGCTCTTAGTTTTGTGTTTGTAGCGTTATTGTTTTGTTTGTTATCTAAACAGATAATACTTAGCTAAACTCAATCTAATGCATTTGCTTGACTTCTTTTTTTCCCCCTAGAGATAATTTGCATTTGCATTGCATCTGGAGGTGCTATAAACTTTAATTTACCTATCTCTCTTAAATATTTCCTAGAAAGTTATACCAGAAATCAGAAATCACTGGTAAATGCCATTGTCTTGAAATATGACATATAGTCATTACTAACTATAAGCAAGGCTAATAAAATGTTATTTTTGTGTTTAATGTCTCCCAAACAAAATCCTTGTGGCTCAACTGGTAAAGAATCCACCTGCAATGCGGGACATCTGAGTTTGATCCCTGGTTGGGAAGATCCCCTGGAGAAGGGAAAGGTTACCTACTCCAGTATTCTGGTCTAGAGAATTCCATCAACTGCGTAGTCTATGGGGTCTCAAAGAGTCTGACATGACCAAGTGACTTTCACTTTACAACAAAATCAGACTTACCTTAGAAAGTGGAAAAGAATGGATAGGAATAGGGGACTAACAGTCACAATATGGTCTATTTTGAGAATGGCATTATTTAAACACTCAGGATATGTTAGTTGCATGGAAATTTCATGTAAAATTCAAGGTAAACACAGAATGTATTTGCATTATCCCTCAACCCTTTTAATTAGGCTCAACATTTTTAGGATAGGATAATCATGTACAAACATTTCTAAAAATATTAGACATTCGAATTCATCCTTTTGAAAATTGAGTTTGACTTCATATATTCTACTTCACACCAGTGAAGATAAAATGTTGAAATATGTCAAAAACATATTCATAGTCAAAATTAAAGCTGTGTACTTTTTTAATTCATGAAAGTTAGACTGTTTTTTATTACCTATGATTTTCAAGAAAAATTCTTGTTATAAATATTTCATACTGATGACAGTTTCTGTGAGGAAATATTTCAGCCTTTAGTGTTTATATGTTCTATCCAGGAATTTTCAGTAAAACATTGAATAAGAGGATTGAAGGAGAAAGTTTATTGATTAAAATGAGCTTAAATAATTTATATTGTTTTGCTATATACTAAGAAAGTTTTTGAAACTCAGATATTATTCATCAATATTTTTAACCTGTGACATGAAACTCTTTGGCTCAGGAAATAAATATATGTTTTATATTTTTTAAAATTTTTGCTATCATTGTAAGAGGCTGAAATTCCATAACTAAAATGAACTCTAGCAGATTAGTTATAAAACACAAGAATACGAGAAATGTATGCCAATGTCTGAATCTATGTTCAACAAAGGTTTCACACTTCCTCCAGTAGAGAAGGAGTTAAAATGTTCCATGTCTAGAAGAGTCTGTTGAATAAAAGTCTTTCAAACTGAGAGAGCTCAAATATAAATGGGCACAGGCAAAGTGACCTATATTGTGGCTTCCAAGAAAAAAAGAAGCAGCTTGAGACCAAGCCTGTATCAGCTCACAATATAAAGTCATATGTAGAATTCAAGCTTTGTTATTTCCAAAGAACAAAGACATCAGACTTCCTTCACTGAACATAAACAGAATAATTTCAATAAGTAAGCAAGCTCATTTCCCTGAATCCATAAATACTGGGACTCTGTTTTATAACAGTTTTAAATCATTGATGGGTTGTAACCAGGGGAGAAATCGTTACTGATTCACTCACAAATGTGTTCTGATAATTATCCCCAAGTGCGTATTGAATGTTCCACCTCTAGGTAGGAACTGAACAGGAGTGATGAGTAAGGTTTTGACATAAACTTGTTTGTCAAAAGGATCAAAAAAGTAAAGTATATGTATAGTTTTGGTAGAGTGCTAGCTGTCATTCGGAATCCTTAAAAGATCATTTTAGTATGAAGTCCATTGAAATGTGGGTTGGTAGTCAGAAGTTCTCTGAAGTTTCTCTGTATATGTGTATGATTTAGAAAGAAGCTATTAGAATGAGTGATGCTGAAGTTTGTTTAAAGACTTTCTTTAGAAATTATTACAATTATTTTGAAAAAATACGATGTAGTTAAATCATTGCAATTCTTGATGTTGTTTCTAATAGAATGATATTTTAATAAAATGGAGAGTGGAAGTTTGGAGATAGAAATAGCGTAAGTTTGGAAACAGTACATCTGCTGTATATAAGCATACAAGATTGAGAAAAATGTACTCACCTGGGGAATGTATTTTAATCTCATGATAATTACAAACTTGTGGGACATTTCATTCTTTTCAACCTATTTGTACTTTTGGGTGTAAACTGTGTCTTTTATAGATAGTTTATATTTGGATTATATTTGTTTATCCCTTCCACCAGTTTTCTACTTTTTTCATTCAAGTGCTCAATCCTTTTGCATTTAATGTAATTATGTTACAATTTTTCTGTTATTTTACTATTATTTTACATATTTTAATGTCTTTTTTGTTCCTCTATTCTTCCAATACTGTTTTATTTTTGCTATATCAATGTTTTCTAATGTATTGGGTTGACCAAAAATGTCATTTGGCTTTTTCCATAAGGTGTTACAGAGAAACCCAAATGAACTTTTTGGCCAGCCCAATATCATTTGAATTCTCTTATTATCTCATATATAATTTTTTTCTTCTTTAGTATTTCTTTTTTGTTATTTCTGTAGTGCTTACCTAGGGATTATAATTAACATGAGATAACATTTAGTTTGTTTTAATATTAATTAAGTTCAGTAGTACAAGAAAAGTTTCTCTTATATAGCTCCATTCTTCCTTTGCCTTTTGCTATCATTGTCATGAAACTTACATCTTTCTACATTATAATATGTCAATACAATTTTCTAGTAGTTGCTTTTTCAGTTGTTTTAAAAATTGCTTAAATTTACAATTTTAATGTTAGAAGAGGATATATAATTTAAAAGGGCATATAATTATCCCTCCGTACTCATGAGGGATTGATTCCAAGACCACCCTCACATGCCTCAAAATCTGTAAATGTTCAAGTCCTTTATATAAAATGACATAGTTTGCCTGTAACCTGGTACACTTTAATTCCTCTATAGATTACTTATAATACCAAATACAATGTAAATCCTATATAAATAGTTATAAACATTAAAGTAGCAAGTTGCCAGAGTGGAACAAGTTGAAGTTTTACTTTTGGGGAACTTCTGGAATATATATTTCATGTCTTGCTGAATATTTGGTGGGAAAAAAGTTCACTTCAATCGATCAGATTAAGGGTGATGGTGAGAATAGAGGAATTAGGAAGGGGAGTTGTAATGAGGTTAGGCATGCTAAGATCATAGACTCAGAAATGAAATCAGAAGAAGAAAAATATATTCTTGGTATTAGCAACATTTAAAACAAGTCCATCTATATCAGTTATTTATGCATTTATTTACATATGTTATCAATTCTGTTAGTGTGATTTGGGTTTTTTGATAATCATTCATATTTTGACACATATGTATTTAGCACTTACTAACATTATACTTTGTGCTTGGGGCTTATTTACTAAAGTGGCCTGAAGAGACAGTCTCTGATCCTTATAAAACTAAAAGGTCAGTTTCTCAAAGCACTGGCAGTTTTTCATACTTTTGAAGAAAACATACTGCTATCATCTAATGGATATTCTCCTATGTAGTAAGAGATGATAATATATTTTTTTACTAAAATATTTAGGATGTTAAAAAATGATCATAATCAAAACATGAAATTGTCTTCACTATCACTAAAAAACACCAAGTGACTCCATCCCTGGTGGTGTTACTCTATTTTTAGAATATTTGTCTGTTATATACATCTCAGATTTGTAATAATTCCCAGATAAGATGTATGTCATATACTATTTTGTAATGAAATACTTTGTTTCCATTTTCTAGAACATATTCTGAAAATTAAATTTAAATCTAGTAATGTGACCTACATAAGCAAAAATAATTTTCTTGTGTCTCAGATATGCATCTGAAATAGCTCCAAGAGTTTTTGTAAATCCAATAGAAAAAAAATTATGTTTTGAAATGACCCCCTACTTTAGTAGTTTTATTAAAAAAGCTATATATTGCTGGAAACCAAGCAATTGATGAAATAAATTTAACTCTAGCAATTAAATATTCTAACTTTCCATTTATATGGCATATTATACTGTGCTTTATTTTCTCCAAAATTATATGTACACAAATTATATTTAGAAATAGTAATTTACTGGGATATAATAACACATGATTGAAATGTGATAGTATATGTTTCAAAAATTTAGTTTTATTATTAAAAATTCTAGTTTTAACAGTGTAGCTTCTGTTTTATATGCTAATATGGCACAATGAAAAGAATATTTCATATTGCCTTACTATATCTCAACATATAATTTCTCTATCAGATAATTTTAACAAATCCACAGTGTCCATAGTTTTACTTTAGAGAAATCTAGTCTTTGGTTAAACATCAAAACTCCTCAAAATATTTAAAAGCAAATTCTAATATCACTTATATATCATTTTGTATCACCTAACAAAATTTCAGTTTTCAAATGTGCTCAAGGAACTCGGATGGGTGATGTGTGTAATATTATGAAACACAGCCAATTTCCAAATGTTAAGGATGTTAAGTGTTAGTGATATATTTTTCTGAGGTTTATTTTAGTGTTATATTCTAATAATCACTGAAAAAATGATACTAAATATAGATGGTTTTCAAGAAGTATTAAGGGCTTAGGAGAGCATGTTGACCTAGGTAGTATTGTTGGATAAAGGGCACTGGTTACAAATAAAACTTAGAAGACAAAAATTTTAAACTATAAAGGCAGTTTAATCTCAGACAGAAGAGTATGAACCTTATTCATTTATTCATTATGTTCTCTTAGTTAAGAAAATATGAAATAAAAACCTGCCCTTTAGAAAATTTTTTATTATTATTATTATTGTACAGAGAAGGTTGGAGGAAAGCTAGAGGCAAGAAAACAATTAGAGACTTGCATTAGTCTAGAAATATGAAAATAGCTTGGATTGGAAAATTAGCCACAGGAATAGGAAACAAAGCAGAGCTAATAGATACATTTCAAATATTTTACGTTACTTCATAAAATATTAGCTATTAAGATGAAGAAAGAATTTTAGAATAATTTATAATTTTGAGCTTGATTGACTAGAGACATATCGTAAATCCATAAAGGAGGAAGGTCAGAGGTTCTGGCCATGAGGATTCAATATGAGTCTAATTTAAATGTGTTGAACTGGAGAGCACAACAGATTGTGCAGTAATATATTTTCATAACAAATTGGAAATGTGGAGCTAAAACATGTAGAATAGTTTGTAGGATCCTAAAGAATAGATGAACTATATACAATTATGTAATTATACATGAACATCCCTACATATAGTTTTATTTTCATTAGTTACTTATTACAAGCTATAAAAGTGAAATTGAAGGATGTGACTGATTATATACCTGTATATGTCCTTATTTTTCTTTATCTCAGGGGGTGAAACTAATTTTTTTTTAAGATAATGAAATATGGTGACCTACTTTCCTTTTCAGAGGTCTTAGAAAGCAAGTTTATTTATATGATTCCAATAATTCAAGTATTATTATAAACACTCTTGACAGTAATGGCATGCATGATGGACTCTGAAGAATAAGGCTTATAGGGATTACATACTTTCACATCTTGTCTCCTATAAGTAGATAAAATGTTGAAAAGGAAAATAGCTATGATGAATTAGGAATATTAAACAATATGTCACACTGATGAAGGAATTTATGTCACAGGAAGATTCATTTTGAATATATATGTACAAAAGACAATTGAAAGCAATAGGATATTTAGGGCAAAGGATATTTATGTCATACAAAGAATGTGGGTTCCTGTCAACTTCTTTTGTCAATGCAAATGAGTAATATGATCATTCTGAAGGCATGCTATTACTATGTTACCACTGCTAAGATAAAGATAAATTATTTAATTATTTGCATCAAAATTGTCTTACTAAATTGCCAATAGAGATTTTGCAAAGTAAGTAAATAATAATTTTTTTAACAATAGACAAAAAAAATCTTTGCGCCGTTTTGTGTTACCCACATCTGATTTTTCTCTGCTGAGTTAAAGCTTTCTCTCCCCTTAAATCTAAGGTTTTTGAAAAAAATATGTTTCAGATATATTTAAGATTAATCACAGTGTGCTCAGAATTCTCTCCATACTTTTTGTCATGAAAGAACTTTTATTCTTTGAATCAATATTTTTTAATCAATAGCTATCTCCCCATTGCTCGCATTACCATCTGACGTATCTCCCCTTCCCCCCATTTGTGGAAAAATTATCTTCCACGAAGCCAATCCCCAGTGCCCAAAACTTTGGGGACTGCTGGCTTAGATCGTTATGGGAGGTGATGTTGGCTTGGTCAAATATAAGAGTATAGAAATTATAGAAAACTGATAATATTAGGGATCTAGTCTAGATTAGGATGACAAAGCATGCTAAGGTACAGAGAGACATAGAGTATGAGAGAACAAGACAATTCAAGGATAATTCTGTTTGGTGCTTTGGGGTCTAAGTAACTGAGTAAGTACTTTTATTTAGTGAGTTAGAAAATAGTACAGAAGATGCTGGTTAGATTTGCTTATTGATATCAAAAGGAAGATGCTTAATATAAATATGGCAGAATGGCATAGTTTTGTGACAATTTCCCTTCCCATCACTCATGTAGATTACTTTGTTTTCATTAAAGCAGCATCTAATTATTGTCCTCTATAAGAAAGTTTTTGATAAAAGCTCCATCTACAGTTAGTATTTAAAGCAATCCATGAAACTTATTTAGATTAAGCAGCTAGAAATATTTAATAAAGAAGAGTATCTGAAGAGTTAGTCATGGGAAATTCTATCACTTGCTAATTAAAAAGAAAATAATCCAGCAAAATAAATGAGAAGAAACACATAATGAGGCAGGAAGAAGCCAAGAGAGTACAGACAGTGTTGTATAGAGTGAAGGAAAACATACTTTAAGAAAGAGGAAATGATCAACTATAGCAAATGCTGCATAACTGAATGTTGTAAGTACTGCAAATTATTTATTGAGCTTCGTGAAGTGGAAGTTATTGTGAACAATAAACTGTGTCATAGGAATTAGACACATAGGTTCGATTGAAGAGGGTTTAAGAGAAAGTAGGAGGTAAAACAATTGAAGTTGATGAATATATAAAAATTAGGGGGATTTGGATGTAAAGCACTATGAAGAAAATAAATGACAGTGAAGAGATACAGAGAACTAAAGCACTTGGTTTTCCTCTTATTGGGACATAATCTCACCATGTGTCTCTGCTCATAGAATGATTCATGTAGAACAAAAAAATAAAGCAATAGAGAGAGTGTTAAATACCATATCAACATCCTTGTGTTGATGATAGGGAATGGATCCCAATTTCAAAGGGAGGGGTTGGCCACAGACAGGGCATATTGAGTATTGTTCTCAGTCGCTTCGGTACTGTCTGAATCTTTGTAACCCCATGGACTGTAACCCACCTTGTTCCTCTGTCCATGGGATTCTCCAGGCAAGAATACTGGAGTGGGTTGCCATGCCCTCCTCCAGGGGATCTTCCCAACCCAGGGAATGAACCCATGTCTCCTGTTTTGCAGATGGATTCTTTAACCACTGAAATGAACACAAAATTTGTATGTGTGAATAATTAGGATTTAGTTGGGAAGATGAGTTTTTAAAAAATTTTTTAAGTGAACTACAAGAGAGGGCATTAGGTAAGAGTTAAAGAGTAGGGGAGGACAGCAAAAGAGACACTGATGTACAGAACAGTCTTATGGACTCTATGGGAGAGGGAGAGGGTGGGAAGATTTGGGAGAATGGCATTGAAACATATAAAATATCATATATGAAATGAGATGCCAGTCTAGGTTCGATGCACGATACTGGATGCTTGGGGCTAGTGCACTGGGACGACCCAGAGGGATGGTATGGGGAGGGAGGAGGGAGGAGGGTTCAGGATGGGGAACACATGTATACCTGTGGCGGATTCATTTTGATATTTGGCAAAACTAATACAATTATGTAAAGTTTAAAAATAAAATTAAACAAAAAAAGGGGGAGGGTAAAGGTTTCAAGAAAGAACAAGTATGAGGTGATTGAATTAAAGGGTTGGAAGATGTATTGTCTAAATTGAATATCAGTGTTATCAATGTGAGATTTTCCCCAAATACAGCAATTGGGTCTAGAAAAGTTTGGAATTATAGTAGGTTTTGTACTGGCTTGAGAGATTAAGGCCCAGGATTTAGTCTGTCCTTCAATATCTAATCAAGAGATCTAAAGTAATCTCATCTAAACTCAGCAAACCTCCAGTACCTTGTTTAACAACAAGATAGCATTTCCTAAGATTTTACTGTCTACCAAGCCATGAGTTGAATATGGATCATAATGTCATCTATATTCAAAACATCTGTGTCAATGTTGTTACTGTCTATTTTAAATATCAACTACAAATTTTAAAGAAGGTAAGTAACTGATTCAACAAACAACTTAGCTAACAAGTGTCAGAGAGAAGGCAATGGTAACCCACTCCAGTACTTTTGCCTGGAAAATCCCATGGACAGAGGAGCCTGGTAGGCTGCTGTCTATGAGGTTGCATAGAGTTGGACAGGACTGAGCGACTTCACTTTCACTTTTCATCTTTCATGCATTGGAGAAAGAAATGGCAACCCACTCCAGTGTTCTTGCCTGGAGAATCCCAGGGACGGCAGAGCCTGGTGGGCTGCCATCTATGGGGTCGCACAGAGTTGGACACGACTGAAGCGCCTTAGCAGCAGCAGCAAGTGTCAGAGTTTGGAATATCCCCCTGATATAGAATTCTAATGCTTATTCTCAAATCCTTACTGCATTTTAGTCTCACAATAAGGGTCAAAAATAAAGCACAATTAAAACAAAACAAAACAAAACAAACACTGCCCATTGGTTTAAAGGAATAGATGCCATTGGTTACTTTTGAGAAAGAGTTGGCAAGCCTTTTCTGTAAAAGTCCAGATGTAAATATTTCAGTCCTTGGGTAAAATGTGTCTCTGCTGCAACTATTTAGCTCTGCCATTGTAGCAGAACAACAGCCATAGATAATATGAAAATGAATGGGCATGTCTATATTCTAATAAATAATTGTTTACTATTGAACATGATCTGCTTCCTACTGAACAAAGTGATAGTCTTTGGTGAATTAACTTAAATGAGAGCCATTGTGAAATTCCTTAAGGATGAGACTTACAAATTTAATAATTCCCTATTGGCCAGCCACTAAGTTCAAAGACAGCCTTACGGTTGAGTTATACTGACAGAAATGTTTGACTCTAGGAGTTTTATTTAAGGTATTAAGAAAATAAAAAATAGGAGATACTTAAGAGAAAGGGAAGATATAACAAGGAAATAGAAATTAAATTCTAGAAAAAAAATGTAATCCGTAAAGTAAAAAAGGGTATGAGACTATAAGTGAAAGAACTTGATATAGCATCAAATATTTTAATTGATTTTGCTTTGAATTGTTACATAAGAGTTTAAAGTAAATCAGCACGTTAATTTTAGAAGGTATTAAATGATATATCAAATGCTACATTATAAAACTATAGACTATTAGGTTAAAAAGACTTTAAAATTGGTAATACAGTAGCTTCAAATATTTTATTTGGTATGTACTATCATATTCAGAGTTTTTACAGGTGTTTTCAAGATGGTGTTAAATAATTTATAATGATGGTAACATCAACATCTTCCAAGGTGTTTCATTCTGTCTTTGGAGATGCCTAAGAGAAAGTTTTTCCACTATGATTAAAGATATCTAATCTTCTTCCCTTTAACAGTATTTCAGATACTTAAATATATAGCATAATTTAAACCATTAATGAAAACTGCAGTCAAGTAGACTAACCATAGAAAAATAGAAACACATAAAACTTTGAATTCCACTTCAGCTATTTAAATAGATAAGATAGAAGTCACACATTACAATATAATTTATTGGAAACCATGAAGATAAAAAAATTTGATAAAGTATTTTTGAGTATTTTGGTAAAGTTTTTTTGAGAATGCTGAAAAATAAGTTATTCATTAACATTGCTGTAAAGATAAACCCTGTTGAAGACTATTAATAAATCAGTTACCATAAAGATTCAAATAATAAAATCATGGGGGACACAGTGAATTTTCAAATTTATTATACCGCTAAATAATCTGTATCTTGCAATTATGGACTTTTTTTTGCAGAAAATGCAAACAGTCTCTTTCAATAGTGTTTCTTACAAAAATATATGTTGTAATAGCCTTTGTAATATAGCTATTTTGTCCATGTAGTAGTCATTACATTCTTGCTTTATAAGTCTATTATAAAGAAACTGAACTTGGAGAAAATTGGACCTATTCACTCAGGCTATACTGTACACACCATCTCTATGATGACTAACACACTATCTGAAATATCATTAAATTGTAGCTTTAATTCCAATAATATTAAGGTATATAAATCCACTTGGTAGATAGAAAAAAATTTTAAGTCCTTTGTTTCCATGTCCTCTCTAAATTCTCTTGAGAGATTAGATAGGCAATTTTAACAGATGTACATTAAACTCATAAGAATTTTTTTTTCTTTTGACACTCGATGTCAGACTGTGATTACCCTTTAAGCAATTTCTGAACTATCGCTACAGTTTTTAAAATTACATTTACTGAGGTATATATATATATATATATATATATATATATATATATATTGTGTGTGTGTATATATACACACACAATATTGATGGTGGTTTAATTGCTAAGTCCTGTCCAACACCAAGGATGGTAGCCTGCCATGCTCATCTGTACATGGGGTTTCCCAGGCAAGAATACTAGAGTGGGTAGCCCTTTCCTTCTCCAGGAGATCTTCCCTGATCCAGGGATCAAATCAAGGTCTCCTGCATTGCATGTGGATTCTTTATCAACTGACTACTAGGGAAGTATATATACAGTAAATATTTCTAAGATTTTCATTTATTTAAGCTCTTGCTTCCTGTTGGTATCATTTCTTTTCAGTCAGAAGTAATCCATTTAGCATTCCTAGGAGGTCAATCAATTGAGAATAGTAGCTTTTGTCTTCCTTTACCTAAAAAGGGTGCAAGGAGATCCAACCAGTCCATCCTAAGGGAAATCAGTCCTGAATATTCATTCGAAGGACTGATGCTGAAGCTGAAACTCCAACACTTTGGTCACCTGATGTGAAGAGCTGACTCTTTGGAAAAGACCCTGATGCTGTAAAGGATTGAAGGCAGGAGGAGAAGGGATGACAGAGGATGAGATGGTTGGATGGCATCACCGACAGGATGGACATGAGTTTCAGCAAGCTCCGAGAATTGGTAATGGACAGGGAAGCCTGGGGTGCTGCAGACCATGGGGTCGCAAAGAGTCGGACATGACTGAGCAACTAAACTGACCTAAAATTCTCATAATTTTGCCTTCTTTGTTGATAGATATTTTTAATGGACAAAAATTATGAAATCTATATTTTTCTTAAGGACTTTAATGATGTTCCATTGTTTTATGATCCACCATGTTTGTAATGAGAAGTCTGCAGAAGAAAACACCCTTTTCCTATCTTCCTTACCTCCCTCTCCCTTCTTAAGGCAGCTCATAAAAGCTTTTACTGAACTGAATAAATGAGTAGCCACTGTGGACTTCACAAGATTATTTAATTCTCAAAAATATGTAGACCTTGATGGTAGGTGTGACACATGTTAGTGTCCCTTTCTTTCATTTATTTAAAATATTGTTATGGAGATATTGTTGTCTTATTCTGAGGCACAATCTTGGAAGGGAGAGTGCATTTAGCCCCATGTACAGCTGTACAAATTGTGGTGTGGCTGAACAGAAAGCCATGTGCTAAGAATAAACTCTGTTTAAAAAACAAACAACAAAAAAATTGAATTGTTTCTATGTATGTCATTTTCCTCTAGCTGCTTTCAAGGATTTTTTGTTTTGTTTTGTTTTGATTGATTTCATTTCTATGGCTTGACTAAAATTTACCTAATAATTTTCTTGGTATTTATTTTGTTTTGGGTTCACTGACCTTCTTGCATCTGTAATTTTTTTGACTTTTACAAATTTTGGATAGTTTTTAGCCATAATAACTAATTTTCAGCCCCTTTCTCTTGCTCTCATTCTCTAGTACTCAAAGTACATGTACATTTCATTTTAACGTACTCCCACAGATTCATAGGTTTTATTCATTTTTTAGAACTGTTCCCACCTGGATTGGATAATTTGGGTCAATTTATCTTTAATTCTTTCTTTGCTCTATTCTGTTTTGAAATTTACTCAATTTTAGTATTAGTCATTGGAAATTTCAATTTTTAAATTTTCAATTAAAAAATCTATTTTTGCTATTTTTTAACCATTTTATGTATTATAAATGTTTGCATTTCTTTAACTCATTGACCATAGTTATAATATGTGCTTTAAAGTTTTGTTTGATAATTCCATCATCTGAGTGATACCAGGGTTGGCATCTTTTGAATCTTGTAATATTTAGTATGTCAAGTTATTTTAGATTGAATCCTGATCATTGTAAAAGATTATGTTGTGGGGACTATGTATACTTTCATATTCCTCCAAAATGGTGATGTGTTTGATTTTTATAATTAATGTAGACTCAAACCCAGGTGTAGATTTTGTTACACCTGTGTAGAAGAGCTATTCAGATTATAGTTTAGATGTTTTTAACCTCCTTATATGTTAGTGGTTCTCCTTTTTCAGCTATATCTTACCCAGCGATTTTCTCTCATGCTCAAATGGCTCTTTTCTGGGCTTTTTTCTCCTATTACTATGTCCTGAAAGATGGTGAGCTTTCTCTCAAAGCTTTAGTGACCTCAGTAACATACAACTATGATTCAGTCTGCCTGTAGATCCAAGTCAAAGAAATGGAATATTTAATTTTGCTAGTCATTTCCTCTAATTATAGCTTCCTTTCCAAAATCTATATGCATTTCATTTTCCTGTAGAACCCTCATGTTCTTGAGTTTTGTATTTTAGCCAGAATTTATAGTTGATATTTACAAGAGTGATACCCTCCCCACGTGGCACATTGGTAAAGGTCACCAGTGGTAAAGGATTGCCTGCCAGGACAGGAGATGCAAAATATATAGGTTTGATCCCTGGGTTAGGGAACATTCCTTGGAGTAGAAAATGGTGACCCACTCTATATTCTTGCCAGGAAAATTCCATAGACAGAGGAGCCTGGTGTGCTACAGTCTGCGGGGTTGCAGAGTCAGACGTGACTAAGCACACAGGTCACCATGCCACAAGAGTGATAATTTTTTTATGAACTTTCTCTGCTTTATACACATATTCGAATTTGAATAAGTTATGCTTCCATTCATATTTACTACAAAACATTTCCTGTTTTCTGTGTTTTTTTTTTTCTTTTACTTTACCATGAATCATTTAGTAGTATGTTTATTTTTCAATGGGCTTCCCTTGTGGCTCAGCTGGTAAAGAGCCATCTGCCATGCAGGAGACCTGGGTTCAATCACTGGGTTGGGAAGATCCCCTGGAAAAGGGAAAGGTTACCCATTCTAGTAGTCTTCAGACAAGTGGGGATTTCCCTGTGGTATTTCTAATGCATAATAATAGTTTGACATTGTTTTTTACAAATAACATACTTTGAATAAGTTCAGTCTTTTAATTTTTTCCCAGTTTCATTGAGAAATAACATATAAAATTGTGTAAGTTTAAGGAGCACAATAATGGTGATTTGATATAAGTGTATATTACAAGGGCGCTCCCCTGGTGATTCAGAGGGTAAAAGAATCTGCCTGCAGTACAGGAGACCTGGGTTTGATCCCTGGGTCAGGAAGATCCCCTAGAGAAGAGAAAGGCTACCCATTCCAGTATTCTTCCCTGGAGAATTCCATGGACAGAGGAGCCTGGCAGGCTACAGTCCATGGAGTTGCAAAGAGTCACTTTTCATATTTCACAAATGCTTGTGATAAGTTTGCTTGTGACAAGTTTTTTTGTAACAATATCCATCACATCACACTTTTACACTTCTTTTCTTCATGAAACATTCACAGTATACTCCCTTAGCAAATTTCAAGTGTATGACAGATTATTGTTTACTATAGTCAACATTCCTGCATATTAGATTCCTAACACATTTATCTTATAACTGAAATCTCATATCTGTTTAGCAACATCTCATCATATCCCCCACTCTCCATCCTCTAGTCTTACTCCCAGTTTCTGTGGTCTGGTTGTTTTCTTTTTTAATATTTCATATATAAGTGAGATCATATACCATTTATCTTTCTCTAATTTATTTTACTTAGTGTAATCACCTCAAGGTACATCCATCTATGTTTCCACAGATAGCAGAGTTTCCTTCTTTCTCATGGATGAATAATACCCTTTTTAAATATATATCACATTTCTTGATTCACTTTTGAGTGGGCACTAAGATTGTTCTCATGTCTTGCCTATAGTGAATAATGCTACAACAATCACAGGTGTGCAAATCTCATTGAGATTTTTATTTCATATCCTTCAGATGCATACCTAAAGGTAGAATTGCTGGGGTATGTTTTTCAGGAATAAGCATACTGCTTTTTATAGTTGTACCAATTTATAGTCTCACCTACAGTGAACAAGGTTCCCTTTTCTTTGTATCCTTGAAAACACTTATCTTCTTTCTTGATGATAGTCTTTCTGGCAGGTATGAGTCAGAATCTCATTGTGGCTTTTATTGGCATTTTTGTGATGATTATTGATGTACATCTTCTCTGGTATCAATTATCCAAACATGTTTTTTGGAAAAATGTCTGTTTAGGTCCTCTGCCAATTTTTAACTTAGATATTTTTTTTTTTTTTTGAGTAGTATGAGGCCTTCATATATTTTGGATATTAACTCCTTATTAGGTATACAGTTTATAGATATTTTCTCCCATCCCATAGGTTGCCTCTTTGTTGATTATTTCTCTTGCTATTTAGAAGCTTTTTAGTTTGCTATAGTTCTTCTTGTTTATCTCTACTTTTGCTGCTGTGCATTTGGTGTCATTCCAAAAAACAAAAAAATGTTGCCCAGAATAATGTCAAGGATATTTCCCCTATGTTTTCTTTTAGGAGTTTTATGGATATAGGTATTTGAATCTTTAATTCAAGTTAATTTTTGTGAGGGGTGTTAGCTAGTAATCTGATTTCATTTCTTTGTTTGTAGTTATCTTGTTTTACCAATGCCATTTATTGGAGTAACTCTTCTTTCTCCTTTGAGTATTCTTGAAAGTGTTAGTCACTCAGTTGTCTCTGACTCTTTGCGACCACGTGGACTGTAGCCCAGCAGGCTCCTCTGTCCATGGAATTCTCCAGGCATGAATACTGGAGTGGGTTGCCATTTCTTTCTCCAAGGGATCTTTCCCACCTAGGGACTGAACTCGGGTCTCCTGTATTATAGGAAGATTCATGACCGTCTGAGCCACCAGGGAAGCCCTCCAAATCACTGAGAGATGAATTTAAATGGAAATAAATGTTTGGTAAGGAGTGGTAAATGTATCACGATAAAAACTTTGACAATATTGTTTGTTTTGGGTTCATTAATGAAGCTGTGGTTATACAAGGTTATAGAATCAGATACAATCAAATGGATAAAGAAAACTTAGATCATTAGTGGAGAAGACATGGAAGTTTGCTGACTTTTTTTTTTTTTTTTTTTCTTTTAGCTGTTCCACATGGCTTGCAGGACCTTGGGTCCTTGACTAGGGATAGAACCCAGGCCCAGGGCAGTGAAAGTGCTGAGTCCTAAGCACCGGACCTCTAGGGAATTCCCTGGTGACTTTGCATGTACTATTTGCTTGTATAACTGAATATCCAGCACTTACGTTTTTGCTATATTTCAAAAGTTACTTTCTTCAACTTTGTATAATTTTTTAATAGTTAAGGACTAGAAAGAATTTGCTCAATATTTTAAAAATACTAAATGCTGGGAGGTAGTGGCAAGCATATGGAAATTCCTAACAATGCCAGAAGTAGAAGTTTAACCAATAATTGGATAATTAAAAGAAAAAAAATCAATGTTAAGGTATTTCCTATCCAGGTTAATGTTAGCACAGGGAACATTCCTTACATACTACTTATCCTGGGTTATACTTACCAATTTAAATCATTTTCCTGAAATAATAGGTCCTGTATTCCTTACAATCATTAGGATTAGTCATTGATTAGGACTGTATTTGATTTTTCCCATATTCTGATTTCACAGCAAGGACCTAGTTTTACTCAACTGCATTCATTTGCTACCAAGACACAATGACCCAAGTAACTCAAATCACAGTGATTGTTACATTTTAACTAGAGTGGAAAGCAATGATAGAAAGACTTAAAATTCTTTGTCAGTCTTCTCAGATCTCCTTGATCTTGGGCCAAAATTGTTTCAACACATTTTTTGTAAAAACTCAAATGTTTGCAACTTTTAATGGCATCCTAGTGAACAAGTAGAACTTTTATTCATTGGAAAAGTCTATTAATTTGGATTTGAGGGATAACCATTTGTTTACTTGAGTATTCTTGAATTTCTTGTTAAATATTGGCATATACATGGCACCACCACATACATGGCAATGTATTCTGTAATTGGTATTCTGTTCTATTGATCCATGTATCTGTTTTTATTCTATTACCATATTGTTTTAAATATTATAGCTTTTAATAGAAGTTGAAATAAGGAATTGAGACACATTCATCTTTGTTATTTTTTAAGTATTCTTTAGCTATTCTGGGTCTTTGTGGTTCCAAAAGAATTTTAATTTTTCTTTTTTTAACCTCATTGCTGTGAGACATGTCATTTAATTTTGACAGTATTACATTTAATCTGTAAATGGCTTTGAGTAGTATGAACAGTTTAAAAATATTAATTCTTCAGGTCCATAAATATAACATATTGTTCTGTTTGTGCTTTCATCAGTGTCTTTCAACAATGTATGATAGTGTTCAATTCAGTTCAGTTGCTCAGTTGTGTCTGACTCTTTGCGACCCCATGAATCGCAGCGTGCCAGGCCTCCCTGTTCATCACCAACTCCTGGAGTTCACTCAGACTCACGTCCATCGAGTCGGTGATGCCATCCAGCCATCTCATTCTCTGTTGTCCCCTTCTCCTCCTGCCCCCAATCCCCCCAGCATCAGAGTCTTTTCGGATGAATCAGCTCTTCACACCAGGTGGCCAAAGTATTGGAGTACAGCTTCAGCTTCAGTCCTTCCAATGAACACCCAGGACTGATCTTTAGAATGGACTGGTTGGATCTCCTTACAGTCCAAGGGACTCTAAAGAGTCTTCTACAACACCACAGTTCAAAAGCATCAATTCTTTGGCACTCAGCTTTCCTCACAGTCCAACTCTCACATCCATACATGACCATAGGAAAAACCATAGCCTTGACTAGATTGACATTTGTTGGCAAAGTAATGTCTCTGCTTTTGAATATGCTATCTAGGTTGGTCATAACTTTCCTTCCAAGGAGTAAGCATCTTTTAATTTCATGGCTGCTGTCACCATCTGCAGTGATTTTCGAGCCCCCCAAAATAAAGTCTGACACTGTTTCCACTGTTTTCCGATCTATTACCCATGAAATGATGGGACCAGATGCCATGATCTTCGTTTTCTGAATGTTGAGCTTTAAGCCAACTTTTTCACTCTCCTCTTTCACTTTCATCCAGAGGCTTTTTAGTTCCTCTTCACTTTCTGCCATAAGGGTGGTGTCATCTGCATATCTGAGGTTATTGATATTTCTCCCGGCAATCTTGATTCCAGCTTGTGTTTCTTCCAGTCCAGCATTTCTCATGATGTACTCTGCATATAAGTTAAATAAGCAGGGTGACAATATACAGGCTTGACGTACGCCTTTTCCTATTTGGAACCAGTCTGTTGTGCCATGTCCAGTTCTAATTGTTGCTTCCTGACCTGCATATAGGTTTCTCAAGAGGCAGGTCAGGTGGTCTTGTATTCCCATCTCTTTCAGAATTTTCCACAGTTTATTGTGATCCACACAGTCAAAGGTTTTGGCATAGTCAATAAAGCAGAAACTTATAGTGTTCTTTGTAGGAAAATTTCATTTCCTTTTTAAAATTTATTTTTATGTATTTTATTCAACTTGATGCTATTATAAATGAGTGTTTTTGTTAATTTCTATATTTGACCATTTACTGTTAGTAGAAATACAGCTAAGTTTTGAATGTTGATTTTGTATTCTGCAACATTATTGAATTTATTTATTAGTTCCAACAGTTTTTGATGGAGAATATAAGATTTTCTATATATGAGATAATCTCATCTGCAGATACAATTAAATTTTACATTCCAATTTGAATCCCTTTAATTCTTTTTCTTGCCTAGTTGTTCTGGCTAAGGACTTCCATTATTATATTAAATGAGTGGTGAGAAATCTTCCTGACTGTAGAGAATTTTTTTTTTTCAATTTTCACTGTTGAATGTGATATTAAATGTGGTTTTGTCATAAATGTCCTCTATTATGTTGAAGTTAGTCAGTCTATATCCATTTTGTTGAGAACTTTCATCAGGAAGGGTGTTGAAGGGAGTCAAAAGGTTATAGTTATAAATGAGTCATGGGAAGGCAATGTACAACATGATGACTGTAGTTAATAATACTGTATTGCTATTTGAAAGAGATTTTAGATGTCATCATAAGGGAAGAACTGTTTCTGTAACTGTTTTATGGGACAGATTTTAGGTAGGCTTATTGCGATCATTTCACAAGGATGAACAAAATTGTTGAATCATTTTGTTGTACACTTAAAAGTAATATAGTGTTAAAGGTCAATTGCAACTCAATGAAAAAACAGTAATATAAAAAGGAAAGAAAGTGTTGAATTTTGTCAAACACTTTTACTGTATCTATTGACAGACTCATACAATTTCTATCTTTCATTCTGTTTATATAGTATATCACATTTATTGACTCACCTATGTTAAACCATTCTGGCATCACTTGAATATTGTATATGATCCTCTTACTGTGCTGTTGAAATGGTTTGATATATTTGTTGAGAATTTGCACCTGTATTCATTAGGGATATTGTCTTGTATTTGTTTACAGTGTTCTTATCTGACTTTTGAATCAGTGTAATGCTGGCCTTATAATATGGGTTTGAGAATATTCCATCTTCAGTTTTTTTGAAAAACTTTGATAAAGATACGCATTAATTTGTCTATAAAATGTTGGTAAAATTCACCATTGAAACCATCTTGTCCTGGATTTTTCTTTATTGGGAGGTTTTGATTGCTGTTTAATCTCTATAGTCATTATTGTTCTCTTCAGGTTTTCTATTTTTTTATGATTTAGTCTTGGTAGTTTGTATATTTCTAGGAAATTATCGATTTCTTCTAGATTATTTGTTTTTGCATAATTTGTTATTGCATAATTGTTCTTAGACAATGCATTGAAGTATAATGACATATAAAATTATATTAGTTGTACTTGTACAGCATAATGATTCAATATTTGAGTATAATGCAAAATGATCACCACAATTAGTCTATTTAACATCTGTCATAATACATAGTTAAAGATTTTTCCCATAATGAGAGCTTTTAACATCACTCTTAGCAGTTTTCAAACATGTAATACAATATCTTTAATTATGGTCACCATGATGTATATTACACCCCCATGACTTCTTTACTTTATAACATAATGCTCATACCTTCTGACCACCTTCACACATTTTACCTGCTCAAGTACATCCCTTGCCTCTACTACGGCCAGTAAATTAGATCCTATGGTATTTGTCTTCCTGCAGGACCTTGAGGACCTAGGAAAGAAAGAATGGGAAAGACTAGAGATCTTTTCAAGAAAATTAGAGATATCAAGGGAACATTTCATGCAAAGATGGGCACAATAAAGGACAGAAATGGTCTGGACTAACAGAAGCAGAAGATATTAACAAGAGGGGGCAAGAATACACAGAACTGTAAAAAAAAAAAAAAAAAAAAGACCTCCATGACCCAGATAACCACAATGGTGTGATCACTCACCTAGAGCCAGACATCCTACAATGCAAAGTAAAGTGGACCTTAGGAAGCATCACTACAAACAAAGCGAGTGGAGGTGATGGAATTCCAGTTGAGCTATTTCAAATCCTAAAAGATGATGCTGTGAAAGTATTGCACTCAGTATACAAGCAAATTTGGAAAACTCAGCAGTGGCCTCAGGACTGGAAAAGGTCAGTTTTCATTTTAATCCCAAAGAAAAGCAGTACCAATGAATGCTCAAACTACCACACAATTGCATTCATCTCACACGTTAGCAAAGTAATGCTCAAAATTTTCCAAGCCAGGCTTCAACAGTATGTGAAACGTGAACTTCCAGATGTTCAAGATGGATTTAGAAAAGGCAGAGGAAGCAGAGATCAAATTGCCAACATCCGTTGGATCATCAAAAAAGCAAGAGAGTTCCAGAAAACATCTACTTTTGCTTTATTGACTGTGCCAAAGCCTTTGACTGTGTGGATCAGAACAAACTGTGGATAATTCTTCAAGAGATGGGAATATAAGACAACCTGACCTGCCTCCTAGGAAATCTGAAGCAACAGTTAGAACTGGACATGGAACAACAGACTGGTTCCAAATAGTAAAAGGAGTATGTCAAGGCTATATATTGTCACCCTGCTTAATTAGCTTATAGGCAGAGTACATCATGCAAAATGCTGGGTTGGATGAAACACAAGCTGGAATCAAGATTGCCAGGAGAAAAATTAATAATCTTAGATATGCAGATGACACCATGCTTATGGCAGAAAGCAAAGAAGAACTAAAGAATTTCTTGATGAAAGTGAAAAAGGAGAGTGAAAAAGTTGGCTTAAAACTCAACACTCAAAAAATGAAAATCATGGCATCCAGTCCCATCACTTCATGGCAAATAAATGGGGAAACAATGGAAACAGTGACAGACTTCATTTTTAAATGATGCTTTTTCCTTAAAAGAAAAGGTATGACCAACCTAGACAGCATATTAAAAAGCAGACACATTACTTTTCCAACAAAGGTCCATCTAGTCAAGGCTATGGTTTTTCCAATAGTCATGTATGGATGTGAAAGTTGGACTATAAAGAAAGCTGAGTGCCGAACAATTGATGCTTTTGAACTGTGGTGTTGGAGAAGACTCCTGAGAGTCCCTTGGACTTCAATGAGATCAAACAAATCAATCCTAATGGAATATTGAATATTCATTGTAAGGACTGATGCTGAAATTGAAACTCCAATACTTTGGCCACTTGATGCAAAGAACTGACTCATTGGAAAAGACCCTGGTTCTGGGAAAGACTGAAAGCAGGAGGAGAAGAGGACAGCAGAGGATGAGATGGTTGTATGGCATCACCTACTCAATGGATATGGGTTTGAGCAAGTTCCGAGGGTTGGTGACAGACAGGGAAGCCTGACGTGCTGCTCCATGGGGTCACAAAGAGTCGGTCGTGACTGAACTGAACTGATGACCTATTTTACTTAACAAAGACCCTCAAGGTCTATTCATGTTCTCTCAAGTGGCAATATTTCATTCTTTTTTATGGAGGAGTAGTATTTCATAATGCACACACACACAAACACACATACACAGTCTTCTCTCCTATTTCTTGTTTAATCTAGTTAAAAGTTAATCAATTTTATCTTTCCAGTTTTTCACTGCCTACAGTAGGGTCTACAGTTTGTCAGCTTGTTACCAGGGGCTTGGTCTGATGTGAATCCTATCTGGTCACTTGTTGGATGACTACCATTGTTCAATAGGGTGGCACAAGAGCCTGCTCTAGATCCACAGTTGGGGCCTCAGGCATGGGCCTATTGCCTTGTCACTATGTGAGTCCCTGCAAGGGGAGGACTGTCCTGAACTATGGCTGAGAGAGGCTGGAACTCATGACAGAGCTGTTTCAGGTTCCACAGCCAAAACTGAAGTCTGCAAAACTGGCTTTGGAGGCATAAATAGATGTGCCTCCTGCCAGGTCCATGAGTGGGTTGAACTGATCCTTGATCATGGCTGGAGAGCTCAGAGATGAATAAATGTCCCTTTCCAAATTTCCTGAGGCACAGATATGGGAGTCTCCGACAGCTGTCCCTGTGCTGCAGGACAGCTCACTTTCTGCATAGGTGAGGGGCTGGAGCCTAGTGTAGCACCCTTTCAGAATCTTCCGGATTGTAGACAGAGTGTTTCCCACTGGGGCCTATTGGCTCCTCAGGACTGCTGCAGACAATGGGTGTGAGGAAGCTGGAGCTGCGTGCAAAGCCCTTTTCTCATCTCTGGGGGTCCAAATGGGAATTTCTCCGGCCTGGTCTCTGTGTCAGAAGACTTGCTCACAGGCTACTGCCACCTAGTTCTACGTACCCTCTCAGGATCTCCAGAGAAGTACATGAGAATGTCTCCTGCAGGATTCCTGTGCCAGCAAGACAGGAGTGTCTCCAGCAAGATCCTTGTTGCTGGGTTGTGGCTGAGATGCGTTAGAGTCCAGCTACATGGTCATTTGAGAATTTACGGTCTGACCAAGTTCAGTGAGCTTATCTCCAGAGGTTCCCAGACTGTAGCCAAGAGGGACTGAAGATAGTTCACAATGCACTTCAGGATTCACAGCTGGGATTGAGGCCTATAAGTCTACTTTCTGCTGTACAATTGGGCATGACTCCTCCTAGATCCCTTAGTGCTGGTGACAGACCCAAATCCAAAGGTGGCATTGACCAAGTTCTTGGGGGAACAAAACTGTTTCTGTCTCTGAAGTCAGTATCATACTCACAGAGTCAACTACTTGGGTGTGGACCTGTCTTCAATAAGATGGCTCTCAGATTTCAGTTACATAGGGTTTCACAGTCTCCCAAGTGGAACTCAATGCTCTCATGAAGGCACTTTTGTCATGGATGGGTGCCAAATTATTATATTGGAGGGAAGATAGGTGGAAGGGATTTCTTATTTGGCCATCTTGCTGACATCACTCTCCTCAATCCTTTCACATTTGCTGAGGCTTGACATACTCCTCAGCATATGGTTTGTCTTGACAAATATTCTGTAACAAATTGAAAATAATTTTATTCTGCTCTTTTTAATTGGAGTTTCCTACAAATATCAGTTAGGTCAAGTTAGTTGATAGTATTCTTCATATCTTCCTTATTTTTACTGATTTTCTGTCAATGAGTTTTTATTAATTACTGAAAGACAAATGGTATAATTTCCAATATTTGTATATATGTCTATTTTTTTGCAAGTCTATCAGTTTTTATTTCATACATTTTGAAGTCTTGTATTTAGGTGAATGCACATTTCAGATTTTTGTGTCCTCTTGATGATTTGCACATAATTTTGAAAAGTCCCAGTTAATATTTCTTTTTCTTAAATGTAGTTTATCTCATTTAATTCATTTTCTTTAGGTGCTTGGCCTATCTGTGTTTAAATTGTTAAAGAATTGGATTTGCCTTATCCTTCAGGTTTTTAGAAAATATTATTACAAAAATTTAAAGAGTTTGGACCATTTGCATTTGATACAGTTATTGATAGGGTTTAGTTTGTATATTCCATCTTGCTATTTGTTTTCCATGGTTCTATCTGTGTTTTGTTTCCTTGGTCTTTTTTTTTTTTTTTTAACAACTTCTATTTGAATATTTTTAGTGCATTCTCTCTTATCTCCAGTACTGGCTTCTTCAGTTCAATCACTCAGTCATATCCAACTCTTTGTGACCCCATGGACTGCAGCATGCCAGGCTTCCCTGTCCATCGCGGACTGGCTTCTTAGCACAGATTTTATGAGTGTGTGGTCAGTGTGGTAATATAAACCCCACCGTCAAAAGAGCTGCATGGTCCGTTTAATGTTCTGATGCTGCCATCTTGAAGTTCTTAGTAATGTTTTTAAAAAGGACTCAGAATTCTTTTGTTTTGAACATCAGATTTTATATAGATGGCCTCCACACAACTATTTTACTTTTTAGTGTTTAAGATTTGCCATATTCGTCTTTAACTTTTTATAGCCTGGGGTCGCGAAGAGTCGGACAAGACTGAGCGACTTCCCTTTCACTTTTCACTTTCATGCTTTGGAGAAGGAAATGGCAACTGACTCCAGTGTTCTTGCCTGGAGAATCCCAGGGACAGGGGAGCCTGGTGGGCTGCCGTCTATGGGGTCACACAAAGTCGGACATGACTGAAGTGACTTAGAAGCAGCAGCAGCAGCAGGTAGTATTATATTATTCAAAATTGTAGAATAGTATTTGCCTTCTCTCAATTTTTTGTGTTACTATTTGGCAGAAAGTGAAGAGGAACTAAAAAGCCTCTTGATGAAAGTGAAAGTGAAGAGTGAAAAAGTTGGCTTAAAGCTCAGCATTCAGAAAATGAAGATCATGGCATCCAGTCCCATCACTTCATGGGAAATAGATGGGGAAACAGTGGAAACAGTGTCAGACTTTATTTTTCTGGGCTCCAAAATCACTGCAGATGGTGACTGCAGCCATGAAATTAAAAGACGCTTACTCTTTGGAAGGAAAGTTATGACCAACCTAGATAGCATATGCAAAAGCAGAGACATTACTTTGCTGATAGAGGTTCATCTAATCAAAGCTATGGTTTTTCCAGTAGTCATGTATTGGATGTGAGAGTTGGACTATAAAGAAAGCTGAGTGCCGAAGAATCAATGCTTTTGAACTGTGGTGTTGGAGAAGACTCTTGAGAGTCCCTTGGACTGCAAGGAGATCCAACCAGTCCATTCTGAAGGAGATCAGCCCTGGGATTTCTTTGGAAGGAATGATGCTAAAGCTGAAACTCCAGTACTTTGGCCACCTCATGCGAAGTTGACTCATTGAAAAGACTCTGATGCTGGGAGGGATTGGGGGCAAGAGGAGAAGGGGACGGCAGAGGATGAGATGGCTGGATGGCATCACTGACTCTATGGACGTGAGTCTCGATGAACTCCAGGAGTTGGTGATGGACAGGGAGGCCTGGCGTGCTGTGATTCATGGGGTTGCAAAGAGTCAGACACGACTGAGTGACTGATCTGATCTGATTGCCATATACTTTACTTCTTTTGTTTTAATTTTCTTTCTTTCTTTTATACATGTTTTAATGCCAGTCTCCCAAATCATCCCCCCTCCCCCCACAGAGTCCAAAAGACTGTTCTGTACATCTGTGTCTCTTTTGCTGTCTCACATACAGGGTTGTTGTTACCATCTTTCTAAATTCCATATATATGTGTTAGTATACTATATTGGTGTTTTTCTTTCTGGCTTACTTCATTCTGTATAATAGGCTCCAGTTTCTTCCACCTCATTAGAACTGATTCAAATGTATTCTTTTTAATGGCTGAGTAATACTCCATTGTGTATATGTACCACTGCTTTCTTATCCATTCATCTGCTGATGGACATCTAGGTTGCTTCCATGTCTTGGCTATTATAAACAGTGCTGTGATGAACATTGGGGTACATGTGTCTCTTTCCCTTCTGGTTTCCTCAGTGTGTATGCCCAGCAGTGGGATTGCTGGGTCGTATGGCAGTTCTATTTCCAGTTTTTTAAGGAATCTCCACACTGTTCTCCATAGTGGCTGTACTAGTTTGCATTCCCACCAACAGTGTAAGAGGGTTCCCTTTTCTCCACACCCTCTCCAGCATTTATTGCTTGTAGACTTTTGGATCACAGCCATTCTGACTGGTGTGAAATGGTACCTCATAGTGGTTTTGATTTGCATTTCTCTGATAATGAGTGATGTTGAGCATCTTTTCATGTGTTTGTTAGCCATGTGTATGTCTTCTTTGGAGAAATGTCTGTTTAGTTCTTTGGTCCATTTTTTGATTGGGTCATTTATTTTTCTGGAGTTGAGCTGTAGGAGTTGCTTGTATATTTTTGAGATTAGTTGTTTGTCAGTTGCTTCATTTGCTATTATTTTCTCCCGTTCTGAAGGCTGTCTTTTCACCTTGCTTATAGTTTCTTTTGTTGTGCAGAAGCTTTTAATTTTAATTAGGTCCCATTTGTTTATTTTTGCTTTTATTTCCAATATTCTGGGAGGTGGGTCATAGAGGATCCTGCTGTGATGTATGTCAGAGAGTGTTTTGCCTATGTTCTCCTCTAGGAGTTTTATAGTTTCTGGTCTTACGTTTAGATCTTTAATCCATTTTGAGTTTATTTTTGTGTATGGTGTTAGAAAGTGTTCTAGTTTCATTCTTTTACAAGTGGTTGATCAGATTTCCCAGCACCATTTGTTAAAGAGATTGTCTTTAATCCATTGTATATTCTTGCCTCCCTTGTCAAAGATAAGGTGTCCATAGGTGCGTGGCTTTATCTCTGGGCTTTCTATTTTGTTCCATTGATCTATATTTCTGTCTTTGTGCCAGTACCATACTGTCTTGATGACTGTGGCTTTGTAGTAGAGCCTAAAGTCAGGCAGGTTGATTCCTCCAGTTCCATTCTTCTTTCTCAAGATTGCTTTGGCTATTGGATTGGAAGAATCAATATAGTGAAAATGAGTATACTACCCAAAGCAATCTATAGATTCAGTGCAATCCCTATCAAGCTACCAACGGTATTTTTCACAGAGCTAGAACAAATAATTTCACAATTTGTATGGAAATACATATACTTTACTTCTACATAATCCCCATTTAAAAATTGTTTTAAAATAATTTTCTCTTAAACACATTAAGATAATTTATATACCATCTGTTTACTATATCTAACATTCTTCTTAATTTGAATTGTTTGGATTTATTTATTTTGTACTTATTTTATAAATTTACTTTGGAGTTATATATGGGCAAGATCTAAATGAGTAAGGCACTTAAATGTAGCTTTATGTAAATGAGTAAGGAGCTTAAATGTAGCTTTATTTATATAGTAACATTTGTCACCATAGGGGTTCCATGGAGATTACCTTCTTTTTTTCCTTTAATTGAAGTATAGTTGGCTTCAATAACAATATTATATGGTTTCAGGTATTCATATAATGGCTCGATATTTTTAAAGAATATACTCCATATAAAGTTATTATAAAATATTGGCTATATTCCCTGTGCTGTACATTACACCCTTGTATCTTATTTATTTTATAGGTAGTAGTATGTATCTCTTTATCCCTTTTAATTATCTTGCCCTTTCTCCACCTTCTCACTGGTAACCACTAGTTTGTTCTCTTTATCAGTTTGTTTCTATTTTGTTATATTTGTTAATGTGTCTAATATCATGGTTATCCTGGTCATTACATTCTTTTTTTTTTTTTTTGTATAGTTCTTCTGTGTATTCTTGCCACCTCTTCTTAATCTCTTTGGCTTTGTTAGATTGGATGAAATAGTCCCTTGATATCACCAGTGTGCTTGAAGAGATCCCTAGTCTTTCCCATTCTGTTGTTTTCGTGTATTTCTTTGCATTGTTCATTTAAGAAAGTGTTCTTCTCTCTCCTCACTATTCTCTGGAACTCTGCATTCAGTTAGGTATATCTTTCCCTTTCACCTCTCTTCTTTTCTCAGCTATATGTAAAGCACCCTCAGACAACCACTTTGCCTTCTTGCATTTCTTTTTATTTTGGATGGTTTTGGTTACTGTCTTCTATACAATGTTAAGAACCTCAATCCATAGTTCTTCAGGCACTCTGTATATCAGATTTAATCCCTTGAATCTTTTTGTCACTTCCACTGTATAATGATAAGGGATTTGATTTAGGCCATACCTGAATGGTCTAGTGATTTTCCTTGCTTTTCTTCAATTTAAGTCTGAATTTGGCAATAAGGAGTTCATGGTCTGAGCCACAGTCAGCTCCCGGTCTTGTTTTTGCTGACTATAGAGCTTCTCCATCTTTGGCAGAAAATAATATAATCAATCTGATTTTGGTATTGAACATCTAGTGATGTCCATGTGTAGGGACATCTCTTTTCTTGCTGGAAAATAATGTTTGCTGTGACCAGCGTGTTCTGTAGGCAAAACTCTATTAGCCTTTGCCCTGCTTCATTTTGTACTCCAAGGCCAAACTTGTCTGTTACTCTTGGTATCTCTTGACTTCCTACTTTTGATAAGAAGGAAGTCTCTTTTTTTCATGTTAGTTCTAGAAGGTCTAGTATGTCTTCATAGAACCAGTCAACTTCAGCTTCTTCAGTATTAATGAGTGGGGCATAGACTTGGATTACTGTGATGTTGAATGGTTTGGCCTGGAAATGAATGGAGATCATTCTGTTGTTTTTGAGAGTGCACCAAAGCACTGCATTTCAGAGTTTTTCATCGACTCTGAAGGCTATTCCATTTCTTCTAAGGATTCTTTCCTACAGTAGTAAATATAATGGTCATCTGAGTTAAATCCCCTTCATGAATCTCAGCCTTGTCAGCATGAAGAGGTTTGTATAATTCAATGAACCTATGAGCCATATAATTCAATGAACCTATGAGCCATACCCTTCATGGCCACCCAAGATGGACAGGTCATAGTGAAGAGTTCTGATAAAATGTGGTCCACTGGAAAAGAGAATGACAAACAACTCCAGTATTCTTGCCATGAGAACCCCATGAGGCAGTATAAAAAGGCAGAAAGATGTGGCACCGGAAGATGAGCCTTCATGTTGAAATGTATCCAATATGCTACTGGAGAAGAGCAGAGAACAATTATGAATAGCCCCACAAAGAATGAAGTGGCTAGGCTAAAGTGGAAATGACGTTCATTTGTGGATGTGTCTGACAGTGAAAGGAAAGTGCAGTGCTGTAAAGAACAATATTGCAGAGGAACCTGGAATGTTAGGTCCAGTTGGACATGGTTAAGCATGAGATGGAAAGAGTGAACATAGATATCTGAGGAATCAGTGAACTAAAATGGATGGGAATGGGAGAATTTAATTCAGATGAGTAAATAGACAATTATAATAATTGAAGTATGTATATCTTTTCAAATTAGTGGTTTTTTTTTTTTTTTTTTTTTCTTCTTCAGATATCTATCCAGGAGTGGAATTGCTGGGTCATTGGTAGTTCTATTCTTAATTTTTTGAGGGATCTCCATACTGTTTTTCATACAGGCTATACCAATTTACACTCCTACCAAGTGTATTAAGTTTCCTTTTTCCACATTGTCATCAACACTTCTCATTTGTTGTCTTTTTGATAACAGCTATTGTGACAAATGTGAGGTGATATTTCACTGGGGTCTCAATTTGTTTTTCCCTGATAAATAGTGATGTTGAGCATCTTTCCATGTTCCTGTTGGCCATATTTATGTCTTCTTTGGAAAAAATGCCTATTTAGGTCTTTTGCCCACATTGTATCAGGTTCAGGATTTTTGATATTGAGTTACATTAATTCTTTATATATTAATCTCATCAGATATATCATTTGCAAATATATTATTTTGTTTAGTAGGTTACCTTTTCGTTCTGTTCATGGTTTCCCTTACCGTGCAAAGGATCAGCTCCCATTTGTTTATTTTTGTTATTGTTTCCCTTGCCTGGAGAGAAAGTTTCAAAAAAACATTGTTAAGACCAATGTCAAACATTGTGCAGCCCATGTTTTATTCTAGGAGTTTTATTTTATGGTTTTAGATCTTATATTTATGTCTTTAATCCATCTTTAGTTTATTTTTATAAATAGTATGAGAAAATGTTCTAATTATATTCTTTTACTTGTATCTGTCCAGTTTTCCTAACATAACTTATTGAAGAGAAGCTCTTCTTTCTCCCATTGTATATTCTTGCCTCCTTTATCTTTGATTAATTAATCATAAGTTTGTGGATTTATTTCTGGATTTTCTATTTTGTTCCATTGATCTTCACTTCTGAGATTCTTTATACCTTTTTGGAAAAACTTCATCTTGTAGCATGTTTCCTCAGTCTCAAAAATTGTCTGATTTATTTTCTGTAGTGCAAGTCTGGTGCTGAAAATTTTTTTCTTTTGTTTGATTTTAAAAATCTTTATTTTGCATTATTTTTTAATGATACATTAAGTTGGTAGTTGAAAGGTATCATTTCATTGATTTTATTTTTGATTTCTGATGGGAAGTTGTGCTTATTATCTGTCTGTTCTACAGAATGTGATATGACATCTACCTCTCACTTCTTTTGTAGTTCTATCAGTGTCCTTGGTTTCCATATTACATTACATTTTCTCTTCTAACTAGTATTTGTTTTATATTTATTCTGCCTAAGGATTTTTGAGCATTTTGGTTGAGTTTAGGCATTTCATCAAGTACTGACTTTTTTACACTATTTTATGTAATAACTTTTTTGTCTCAAACTTGTATAGGACTTTAATCACACACACATTAAATTACTTGAATTGTCTCATCAGTCACTGAAGTTCTTTTTTCCACCTTTTCTTCTCAATGCTTCAATTTGCATAATTTCTGTTGCCAGGTTTTTAAGTTTGCTGGTCTTTTGTAGATTTTTATCTGTCCTTAATCTGATCCCATTATATCTTCATTTTAGATATTGTATTCTCCATATCTAAAATTTTTCCTTGCAGTATTCCCTTTCTGTTTTCATTTTGTTCTTTACTTTTAAATCATCGATCCCATCACACATATTTCTAATACTGATTTAATGACATCGCACCAGTCATTTCTCATTTTTTTTCTATTGATATACCTTTCTCATTCCGATAAGTTACTTTTTTCATATATTATTATCTGTGATAATATATAACTGGATACTAGACATTACAATTTTATATTCAGTGCTGGAAATGATTTCTTTCATTTAAACAAGTTTGATCTTTTAGTGAGTTAATTTTCTTGAAGATAATTTTTATTATTTTGAGGTTTATTTGTAATGATCTCTTAGGGATGGTTTAAGATAGCCTTAACCCTGGCCTGGTTTATATTTACTAGTTAGGCATGACCCCTCTGAGACCTCTCTTAAATGTTAATAGAGTTCTTCAAGTACTTTCTACCATGACTATTCAGAGCTCAACTGTCAATCCTTCACTCTGGGAATTATTTATCTCATTCCATTTGGTATTCTCTTGACCTCACAAGCTGTGTTAAACCTTTCTGATATGGAAATACTGTGTTAACACTTGTAACGTATATTCCCTATTCAAATTTCTATTTGTTGATTATTCACATCCAGTGTTTCTGCATGATTAGTGTCTTATGTTTCTCTACTCTTTGTTCTTCAAAATTTATTCTCTTTCTTCAAAGTTCTCTTTGATTATGCCATTCAAGAGTTTTGCTTCAGTCTAGAAGCATATAGTTCTCGTCTTTGTATCTGTTTTATTGAAATACAAACATTTTACTGAAATACAAAATTTTAAATTATAAAACACATTTTAATATAATAAATGTTAAATAAGTTTTAAATTTTATTTTAAAATTAATTTCATTAAAATCAAATGAATGATTTTTTCATTAAGGAAATAAATGCATTGCACGGTAAAAAATAAAAAAAGAAACTCTTTAAGAATACTATCTACCTGCCATCTGTCAAGTAAACTATTATTAAATAATAGTGCTATTTTCAATGATAAATGGATCTCTATCCATTGATTATCTAGAAAGATCCTTTAAAAACACCATCGGGCTTTATCTTGTAGAATCTTGACTTCACAATTTACATAGCAATGTTGTCCCTATTCTCTAATTCAAATTGTAGATATTTGGTAGATACTGTCTTTGTCTCTCTTTGAAGAAAACCAAGACTTTATGTTTAACAGAGTTAATGAAGGAAAATCAAGACCATATGTTTGAACAAAGAATTAACCATGGTGACTTAATTCTAATGACATCTTTTCACAAAACTAATGATATATTTTCATTATTTTTCACTTTGGTGTCAAACACAGTTATTGATTCTAAAGCATTCTGAAATGACCTCTCAACTGCATGACTGGAGAAAGACTTTTAAGTAACAGTTTAAAAATTTAGAACTCCTAGAGATATAAATTCAGAGATTTAGAAATGTTTTACTTTTTTTTTTTTTTTTTTGTCTCAGTTTAAGCTACTGCAAAATAGTCATTTGTTTCACTTCTGGTCATTAGTATCACATGAAAAGGATAATCTTAAATGAAGTCCACTCTCATGTACTGCTGACCAGTTGATGCTGAAATAAGATTGCTTCGGGAACTTTGACACAATCAGCCTGTGAAAAGCATGTTTCCACGTGAAACTTAAGAGGTCATAGCATTATACACTGTTTGGACAGGGACAAAATTGATGTGAATCTGAGGGGCATTCTGTCACCAACAGTTTATTGTTTCTTTTTCACTTGAGTTGAGTGAATGAATTTTTTAAAAGAAACATTTTTTAGTGTTTCCTCTAGAGTATAGTAGTCTAAATAATACTGAAAAGAATATAGTTATAACTAAATAATAGAAACTAAGAATCAAATGCTTGTTATGGGTTTACATGGAAGGCCTTGATATTGAGATTAGTTTCTCTACATCAATGTGTCAAAAACAAAACTGGGTCTTGCACAGCCAGACTAACTGATTTTTTATCCCCAGATATCCAGTTTTACATTTTAGTAAACAATTCTCCTCCAACATCCCATCAGTTATTCTGTTTGTCTTCTGCAGAATCCAAAAACTCTTTATATGGTTAAGCTAATACAGTCACTGTTTTTAATAGGCAAAGTTCAATCTTTCTTAGTATTCCAATAAATCATGTGAATATTACTGAACTTAATAATTTTTTCTCAAATGAAAATTATATATTAAAACATGAATATATTTCTTATTTCCCATGAAATAGGGATTAAGGTCACACTCAAGCTTACAGTTTTCATGAATTCATTCATACAAATTAATAAAGACTAGTCTTACTTAATATTTTCTAAATACCAGACACTCTTCTAAACAATTTTTAAGCACCAACTTATAGAAACCTCATAATGCCTTAGAGGATAAGAATAATTATTATTTTCATTTTCACTGGAGCAACTCACTCACAGAAAAGTTGAAATCGTTGCTGGGATCACACAATTGGTGAAATTGAAATTCACACCAGAGTTTCTGGTTGCTAAGCAGATGCTTCACCCCTGTGATAAAACTCTGCTTACTGATACTTCACAAATCATAGCTCTCTGTGAAACTCATCAGATTTCTTCATAATGCACAAACCAAAACGTGGTAGGTCATACATGAAAGAGCAGAGTGTTACTTCATTTGTTCTCACTTTTTATCAACCACATAGCTATTGCATATTTTGATCCTAGAAGTTATATGTGTGGAGTTGATGTTGTTTTCATCAGAATAAAGCCAGATTGATATATTTTAACTAGTTATCCTAAGTGATATACAAAGTCATTTACTTTATGTATGAATGGTTGAATGTAACTATAAAATAATTTTGTAAAATATATTCCATAAATTCACTTAACACTCCTTTTTTCTTTACATTTCCTCTCAGTGAGTCAAAAAGCCATGTATAATTTGACTGAATTTTCCTTTAGAGAAATGTTTCAGTTGAAAAAAATGGTTCTACTGTGTGGAAAGATAACTGTGGAAAAAGTTATTCAAGGAAGTTTTGGCATGTCAACAGACATTTTCTGTAATGTTGTGTTTGTCTCACTGTCCACAAGATCAGGGACTTATATTTGACAGACTACATGATCAAAGAAATCAGCTGTAAATTGCTAATTCTTGGTCTATGTTAGGATGAAATACTTAAAAGAGTATCTTCCTTAAATTTCTTTAGTTTGTAATTCTTTGCAGTTTGCCTTAATTTAATTGGCTAGACATTTCAAAACATGTTTTTTTTTTTTTTTTTCCCCTAATGAGGAAAGAGGCAAAGATAGTTTAAAAGGTTCTTCTATAAGCCTTAAAGTTAAACACAATTATTGCTTCTGCCTCTCATTAATATATAGAATAAAGTTTATTTGGAAAACATAAAGCTTTAAATTTTGAATTTCAGTCCCAACTGTGCTAGATTATACATTTTACTGAATAGATTATGCTGTCTCTGAGTGTGGAAAGTAGTTTTAAATTTAGCAAGTAAAAATAAACTAGAGCAATTCTAAGACTCCTTTCTAGATTCAGACTCAACATTTTGGTTTGAAGGCCTATTACACATAAAAAGGCTTAACTGTATCAGTGATTAAGAGAAAATTGAGATGCCTGACTATTTTTTAAAATAAATTCAATATTTTGCTGATGGAGCTTTTTATTACATGAACCTTCATTAAGTTGATTATATTAAAACTTATAACCTGTTTCTTATTTATTTGAATTATGTTAGTTCTAGATTAATTTAGCAAGCTTATTTCATAGGCAAATTAAATTACCAAACTTTAATTTGCCTAACCAGTTAATATGATATCCCAGAAACTTTAAAGTGGCTTAAATGGATTTTACAATTAAACTTAATTAGAGTTATCATTTCAGTGTCACAAAAGTTGCATAATAATGTAAAGTAAATGAACTCTATGAAAATGTGCATTAAGTTATTTCATTTAAGTTCATTTTCTTAGAGTAAAATAATTTTTCAGTGATTTAATATTTATTAAGCTTTTAAAGAAAATCATTTGACTTTTTTAAAAAGCTAATTGAGTGCAAACTATGAATTTTATATTATTATCATTCTATATGTGCATGTGTGTATTTATAAACCTGGGAATTATGTATGAATAAAATGTTTTAGGTGTCCCCTAGGTTTTATTTTTAGAAGAGTAAATACATGAGCATTATTTGGGTATATACGACATTGCCTCTCTGAGAATAGATGTTAATTCTTTCTAAAGAAACTATTAAGTGACAGATACAATAAAAGAAATTTAACTCAAACATTTTAACTAATAAATTGTAGTTTCTAAAAAATGAAAACAACTGTATTTAATAAAAAGGGGGAACCTAATTCAATGACAGATATAGTAGCTTATCAAACCTCACCTGGTTAATTATTAGCAGAAAGTAGCTCTTGATTCTGTGAAAAGTGCTTTTACAGAATGAGACAAACTAGAGTACACAGGAGGTGAAAGCTGGTTTGTAAATCTTGCTGCAGTAATCAGTATAAAGAATTAGTACAGGCATATTTTGGAGACTGAATGTTCAATCTCAGACTACCACAATTAGGGGAATATCACAGTAAAGTGAGTCACGTGAACTGTTTTGTTTCATAGTACATAAAAATGTTATGTTTTTCATATAGTATAAAACACAATACTATAGTCTTTTAAGTGTGCAATAACATTATATCTCAAATGTGCATACCTTCATTTAAAAATATTTTATTGCTCAAAATAATAACCATTGGCTGACAATGTAGAGTTACCACTAATCTTCAGTTTGTAAAAAATATAGTATCTGTAAAACACAATAAAGCAAAGCACAATGAAATGAGTATACCTATCAAGATGATTCAACAAAGATTTGCTTATTATGTTACTTGAGAAAATGGGTATCTCAAGTTGTACACATAAACTATACAATGGAAAAGCTTATTTATATATTTGCGTGATTGTATGTGTTAAGTCACTCAGTTGTGTCCAACTCTTTGCAACCCCATGGACTGGAGCCCACCAGGTTCCTCTGTCCATGGGATTCTCCAGGCAAGAATATTGGAGTGGGTTGCCGTTCCCTACTCCAGAGGATCTTCCCGACCAGGGATCAAACCTGGATCTGCTGCATTGCAGGCAGATTCTATACCTACTGAGCCACCAGAGAAGCCCCTGATTTCACATACACAAAATGCCTCATTCTTCATTCAAAAAATAAATAGTTTCATACTTTGGAATATTGTATAGGCCTTGGGTCAGAGAAACCTGGGATTGGATTATCTGCCTGATATTTCCTATTATATATTTTGGAAAACAGTGCTATGTCAATTGTAGTGGATTCATGTTGATATATATGGGTCTTTTTGCACTATGTCTGGTATATGATCAGAATTCAGTGAAATTTTTATTATTTTTAATAATGCTGTTTGTGTCCATTTTTTAACAGTTCTAGATATACTATTAGTTTTTTTTTTTTTTCCTCCCTCGATCTCTCTGACATTCTCAGCTACCTTCACACTTTAAAACTTTTTTAGTTTTTGGTATGATTATACTACTGTCTTACTGATTTACTTTTTTCTTATTGACTAATTTTACTCATTCCCACTTAACATCCCTACTTAATGTTTGGTCCTTCACTCTCATGATTTCTCCTTCCCTCTAAATTTGACCTCTTTTTACAGATTTCATACTTTAAACTAATATGTGCAATTGTATCTGATTATCATAATTTTAGAAATAACCAATACTGAATTCCCTCCTTGGAGTGCTGTTTCCAACTGACTGATTTTTTAAATGCAATCTCAAACTAACATACTCCAAATCACTCATTTTCCTTTATTTCATTTCTCTGCTTTGTTTCATTGAGTTTATGGAGATTAAAAATCTCAAACTGTGTTTTATAATTTATTTCTTATGAACTCTTATGAGACCTCAGTCTTCACATCCTGACATCTCTAAGGGAGAAAATATAATTTGGTTATTTTGCTTTATTTATTACCAAAGAATTTTTAGAAGTTAAATATTTAGCATCATTCTATATGCTTTGTCTATTTTTAATATATCATTCAGATTATGTCATCTTCTGTTCAGACATATCACAATGCTAGTTCCACATTACCTAGAGCTAACTCCTTAAAATGAAATTGTAGATTGTCCAGCCTTTCCTAACTTCTCTTCTAATATCTCATTTTATCTAAAATCTTAATATATCATATTACAGTAAACAAACTGTTATCTAAATAAAACTAGTGCTTTCACATCTCCTTGATTTGTGAACTTTGTTTTCAGCCTCTTTCTCATGTCTCTAGGCAAATCTTACATGATATTGAAAGACAAACTCACAAGTCTACTATTTACTGAAGTCTCTGTGTGGAAGCAGTCTCTTCCTTTAAAATTTTCTGTGATAATATCTTATAACTATATTAGCTTTATTGCTATTATAATAGTCATTTTCTACTCTTTTTTGGCTACTTGGGCAAATGTATTATTTCCTCTTTTATACTCTAAGCTTAAATGTAGAAAGGATTCATGCATGATTAATTTTCCAGTGTTAGCACTATGCCATGCACCTATTAAATGCTCAAAAATTGTTTGTTGAGTGAACATTTCAATTCTATTTTTATATATATATATATATAAAAATAATAAGTGAAAGTTAGTTGCTCAGTCGTGTCCAACATTTGCAACCCCGTGGACTATAGCCCACCAGGCTTCTCCGTCCATGGGATTCTCCAGGCAAGAGTACTGGAGTGGGTTGCCATTTCCTCCTCCAGGGGATCTTCCCAACCCAGGGATCCAACCCAGGTCTCCCACATGAAGGCAGACGCTTTAACCTCTGAGCCACCAGGAAAGACATATATATTCTCATCAATGGATTTAAGATTATAACAAGGAAAAGACAACATTTTTAAAATAACACACTGAAGGGTATGACTTAAAGAGAATGGACTATATCTTTGAATAAGAATGTATTTATCAAGTTTAAAATGAAAAAGAAACTGAAAACAAGAGTCATTTACTCGTGTCCAACTCTTTGTGATCCCACGGACTGTAGCCCACCAGGCTCCTCCGTCGATGTAATTCACCAGGCAAGAATACAGGAGTGGGTAGCCATTCCCTTTTCCAGGGAACCTTCCCAACCCAGGGATCAAACTTGGGTCTCCTCCATTGCAGGCAGATTCTTTACTGTCTGAATCACCAGGGAAGTTTAAAAGATGGAAATTCAAATAGTGATATTAAAAATCACTAGAAAAGAAAAGGATTAATGCAGCATGTAAAAAATTGTATTAAAATAGTTGGTTTATAATATGTTAGTTTCAAGTATACAGCAAAGTGAATCAGTTATACATACATCTACTCTCTTTCTTTATCGGTATTTTCCCACATAGGCTATTAATTCAGCATTTAAGGAATAAAACAAATGAATATATTTATCAATGTAGATATAATGTATTCTATATATATATTTATGTCAGTTATGGATATTTAGTCATACTTTTCAAGTGTCATTGTTAAACAATTCAACTGAGTACATTTTACAGATATTATGAATCTTCAGTGACGAATGAATTGGGAAGTATCCAGTCTAGCAGATAGAGGGAGCTCCAAGGAACGTACAGATTTTTGTAGGCAGAAGAGAGCAGGAACCAAAGTAATATAATGTTAAGTAGAGGATTGGTTATTATAAGTTTACTTTTCTTTTGGGGATAGCATTGATCTATCAGACAGATTATGTAATGTGTGCTCACTAGATGATTCCTGATTGACTTGTAGAAGATTCTATTTTAAGGAGACTGCAACTGTAGTTAAGTCTTGGCTTGGTAAGTGGGATGTAGTATATGTGACTCCATTCGGGCTTGCTGTTTTTTTTTTTTTTATTATTATTATATTATATCCCATGACTTATTTATTTTATAATTGTAATTTTATGCTTTTGACCCTCTTCACCAATTTCTCCCATCCTCCACCCCTCACTTCTGGCAACCATCTTCTGTTTTCTGTATCTATGAGCTGAGCTTAATTCTTTTTGGTTTTGTTGTTGTCTCTTTAATGCTCCACATAGAAGTGAAATTATATGGTATTTGTTTTTCTGTATTACTTATTTTACTTAGATGGGCCTTGAAGGCATTATACTGTGCTTTTGCAAAGGGGAAGATTTCATTTTTTTATGGTTGAGTAATATTCTATTGTATATACATGCCACAATTTCTTTATTCATCCATTAATGGATATTTAGGTTGTTTTCATATCTTGGCTATTGTAAATAATTTTGGAAAGAACATGGGGGTGCATATTTTTTCAAATTAGTGTTTTCATTTTATTTGGGGAAATACCTAGAAGTGGCACTGCTGTGTCATATACTATGGCCCACCAGGCTCCTCTGTCCATGGAATTTTCCAGGAAAGATACTGGAGTGGGTTGCCATTTCCTACTCTAGGGGATCTTCGTGACTCAGCGATTGAACCCACATCTCTTGCACCTCCTTCATTGGCATGTGGATTCTTTACCACTGAACCACCTGGAAAGCCTCTTGTTCACCACTGTTTTCTATATTATAAAATGTTCCTTTCTGGAACTATACACTCAAATAATACATAAGCTGACTGTTCTTAAATATCTTCCTTTAGCCCTTCCTTTTCTGTTGAGCATTGGGAGAGTTCTTAGATACATACAGATATTTTTATCCTAACATATTTATGGTCTTTCCCATAAGAAACGGCACTCTTTGATGGGTTAAAATGGAAAAGAGAGTTTAATGAAGGGACTGTTTCCTGAAGTGTGAACAGAGTAGGGAAATAACAGCATTGGTGAATTACTCAAAAATACATAGCAACTTAAAGTTCTATTGCACTCATCTCACACACTGGTAAAGTAATGCTCAAAATTCTCCAAGTCAGGCTTCAGTAATACATGAACCGTGAACTTCCAGATGTTCAAGCTGGTTTTAGAAAAGGTAGAGGAACCAGAGATCAAATTGCCAACATCCGCTGGATCATGGAAAAAGCAAGAGAGTTCCAGAAAAACATCTATTTCTGCTTTATTGACTATGCCAAAGCCTTTGACTGTGTGGATCACAATAAACTGTGGAAAATTCTGAAAGAGATGGGAATACCAAACCACCTGACCTGCCTCTTGAAAATCTACATGCAGGTCAGGAAGCAACAGTTAGAACTGGACATGGAACAACAGACTGGTTCCAGATAGGAAAAGGAGTATGTCAAGGCTGTATATTGTCACCCGGCTAATTTAAGTTACATGAAGAGTAAATCATGAGAAACTCTGGGCTGGAAAAGCACAAGCTGGAATCAAGACTGCCGGGAGAAATATCAATCACCTCAGATATGCAGATGACATTACCCTTATGGCAGAAAGTGAAGAGGAACTAAAAAGCCTCTTGACGAAAGTAAAAGAGGAGAGTGAAAAAGTTGGCTTAAAGCTCAACATTCAGAAAACGAAGATCATGGCATCTGGTCCCATCACTTCATGGGAAATAGATGGGGAAACAGTGGAATCAGTGTCAGAATTTATTTTTGAGGGCTCCAAAATAACTGCAGATGGTGACTGCAGCCATGAAATTAAGACGTTTATCTTTGGAAGGAAAGTTATGACCAACCTAGATAGCATATTCAAAAGCAAAGACATTACTTTGCCAACAAAGGTCCGTCTAGTCAGGGCTATCGTTTTTCCATTGGTCATGTATGGATGTGAGAGTGGGACAGTGAATAAAACTGAGCACTGAAGAATTGATGCTTTTGAACTGTGGTGTTGGAGAAGACTCTTGAGAGTCCCTTGGACTGCAAGGAGGTCCAACCAGTCCATCTTAAAGGAGATCAGTCCTGGGATTTCTTTGGAAGGAATGATGCTAAAGCTGAAACTCCAATACTTTGGCCACCTCGTGCGAAGAGTTGACTCATTGGAAAAGACTCTGATGCTGGGAGGGATTGGGGGCAGGAGGAGAAGGGGACGGCAGAGGATAAGATGGCTGGATGGCATCACCGATTCGATGGACGTGAGTTTGAGTGAACTCCGGGGGTTGGTGATGGACAGGGAAGCCTGGCGTGCTGCAATTCATGGGGTCACAAAGAGTCGGACATGACTGAGCAACTGAACTGAACTGAACTGAAAGTTCTGTTGTCCTTAGATTTGAATGCCTCGTGGAAGCGGAGAGTGTATTTAGAGTTCAGAGTGAATGTGGAGCCATGAAAAAGGCAGCCACTGTCAGAATCTCAGTGAGATAGGGAGGGCGGGACATACCTAGCAATTCAGTAAGGTTGCTTTCAGGTCTCATGACGAAGTCTTCTTTTGCCTTACTCAACTTGAAGACTCTTGAAAACAAAGGATTTTGGTGATGTGAGTGTGCGTCGGGGGTGTGGTTAGCCTCTAGGGCAGGAAAATAATTCTGAAAATGTTTCTGGAAAAGTTTTTCAAGATCACATTTAACAATGGCCTGATTAGCGACAAAGCAGGACAATCTTTCTTAAGTAGTAGTCTGAAAAAATCATCTTTTTAAAAAAATCCATACATAAGGAGATATCACATCTTGCCTAATACAGTGAGAAGAAAAAAAAAAGCTTCACTATATTGGTCAATGCAATACCTTTACAAGATTCTACAGAGCTGGTAAATGATAAGAACTTACTCTGTGTCCAAACTGTATGTACTTCTGTCTCCTCTTCTATAGCTCACAATATCTACAAAAATTAAAAGTAGGGCAAATCTTTATCAGAAACAGATGCTAGTGTTTTACCCTCTTTAAGATAAAATATAAAACTTAAAAAATACATATTTTCTCATAAAGAGACGGGTGTGTGGGGGGTTGAATCTCTTTGCAGATACATTTGTGATATGCAGAAATAAATATAAGCCTAACATATTTTCATATCCCATATATGCTTCTTTAAAATATATTTAGTGTTGGAAAAGTTCATGAGAAATTTGTATAGAAATATGTAGGTCTGGTTACAGAGTGTTTTGTAGATAGCAATAGAAACTTTTAAGGATTTCCATATAAATAATTTTTTCTCTCTTTTAACATGCAAATTGTATATATTGAAGCAATTGTAAGGATATGAAAAATATGCCAAATACATAGGGAAATTGCTTAGAATCTGTTGAAAGAACATAGGATAAATTTCACAAAAAATAAAAATTATTGTGTGAATGTTGCTTTGGTTTACTAGGATTACACCTCATATCATTGCTTTTGTGTTTGATGCCCTTTATGGAAAAGACAACATATTTTGCAAATATTTAGCCTCCTTTTAATGGGCACTGTAGGACTGCTTATACCCACAGACTGTCTATGAGAAAATGGATGCTCAAAGTTTAGTGTAATCAAGTAGCAATTTTAAAAATTCTAATATTTCCAGCTCTATTTCTACATTGAATAAAATTTACACTAGGAGTCCTAATATGAGTAAGTTCTGAATATCTATTTAAAAAACATTTTCCAGGTTCTTTTTATTCATCAATAGTTTCTAAATTTGAATTCAAATATTAGAGTAGCAGAGAAGGTTGTTAAAGCAAGAATGTAGTTGAGATTGACTGTACTCTATTTCTACAGCCTAGTGGGGAAGATGTTAGATACAAAACTGTCTTTCTTATAAGTAATTTATACATGATCCATAGATCTGAAAACTGGACTCACAAACTCGACAGAATAAACAGTTTCTACTGTCCCATTTGCCTGGTTCATTTTTTGATTTCCTCTCTGAGGTTGGAGGATTGAAACAAACGCTCAAAAGAGGCTGTGCAACTCTGCCTTCTTCCCATGTCTTTGCCAGGACTGAATTTTATACCATCGATGCTTATTTTGCTGCCTAAAGCTGTCTTCAGAATCAATAGGTAGACTGGGACTCTTAGCAGAGATGTATATATATATAAACACTTAATTTTACTGAACAAGAAAAAAATGCATAAACTATGGTAAGTGGTATAGACATAACAAAGTATTGATTTTAAAAATATGTATATATTGTATAAGCTGAGAATAGAGGAAAGAAAGAAAAACTGTTAAAGTATTAAACAGCTTGTTGGAAAGTGATTTGTGGAATCTATATTCTGCATTCCAAGAGGGATTTTATGCAGCATAAAATAAAATATAAGGTAAATTTGATAGCAAAGGATGAAAGCAAGATACAGATATGCTTTGGAAGTCTTCAAAGCAGTATTTCCAGGAATATGAGCTAAATCTTCCTTATACGTGGATATATATTTTAACACTCTATTTCCTGCTGACTAAGTTGAAAGAGGAAATACTCTGGTCTAAATAGTGATCATAGCTGACAAAAGGAGAATGGAGATTTATATGCAGAGATACTTTTTGTCCCAGAAATAAATTTAAGATCTTATTATGTGGCTGATTTCTTTAGGGATATTTTGAAATGTAATGAATATTGCCTCCTCTACCACCAAGAACTTATTTTTGTTTTTGGTTCAGTAGTTGCGATATAAGATTTGATTAAAATTTTAGAGCCAGTTACTTCAGCAAACTAAGCACATTCTTTTCCTTCACTCACATGGTTATTGCATGGGACTTCCAAACTCCAGCCATATTCACGCCCATGTCACTCTTTCATGATGCCACCCTGTCCATTTATTTCAATATGGTTAAGTCTTACCTTTCTTCACAATGCTGTAACTTGTCTCCTCATAAACTTGGTTTTTGTGTTTGTGGATCATGTAATCTCTTTTGAAGAAAAAAAAAATCTATACTTCCAGTAGTATTTCATATCCTCACTGCAGGGGAATAGTTTTTCTCAGAAAAAATAAAATGACAGTTCTTTCAAAGACTCTTCCTACATTCACTTCCATAAAATTGAAGGGAAATTATGTAAATGATTTGTGAGTAATACAGCCTGCCTCTTGTGTTAAACAAAGTAGCATTGTACTTCCGCATTTTTATTCTGCCTTTTCAAAAGGCTCTTTCCTCTTATATTCAGGCTAACCACTTTTCTCTTTTTACTCTTGTGATTGCCTGCTATGCTGTAAGATACACATCTCTCTTCAATAAAGATTTTAGACCACATTGCTTTGCTTTTAAGTAGTCAGGAAACTATTCTCAAAAAATTCAACACTTGTTTTGGTAATTTTTTCCTCAACATCTGTTGCACAGGGTTCTTTGAAACCTTTAATTTCTGTTCTATTTTATTTTATCTGCTTATAGGAAGGTGACAACAAAATTATTATTAGTGCTTAATATTTTAGCCTACCTAAGACCTTGGTGGAATTCCTTTCTTGATTTACTATGTCTTAGGCTTCCCTGGTGGCTCAGAGGGTAAAGCTTCTGCCTGGAATGTGGGAGACCCGGGGTTCAATCTCTGAATCAGGAAGATCCCCTGGAGAAGGAAATGGCAAACCCACTCCAGTACTCTTCCCTGGAGAACCCCATGGAGGGAGGAGCCTGGCTGGCTATCGTCCATGGGGTCGCAAAGAGTCGGACAAGACTGAGTGATTTCACTTTTCTTTCAGCCTTCCTTATTTAGGATTACATTGCCTCAGCGAGCTTTTAATCACATTATCACAATATCTCTCTCTCAAACTTGGGGTTTTCAGACTCCATCAACCTTTGTTTCCTCATTTAGTCAAGATTCCATTAACATGTCCTTCAGAAACTGAATTTTTAACTCTGATTCCTTTTTCTCTATAACTCAATCAGTGCAAAATGTTAGCAATAAGTATTCATATTTCGTAAATTTATGGAATGCATTTTACCAGTTAACTTACAGATGGTTCAATGCAGAATAAGGTTAATGTTTGGGGAAATTGATATATAAACATAACTAGAATGGATAAATAAGTAATATTATCTAATTGGGAGGATATTTTCATATTACTTGTATAATGTTTTAAAATGCCACATTCATTAAAATTACCCTTTTTGTGTAAATAGTGCATGTATTATCTCTAAAAACTACAGTAGAGAAGAAAGGCTAGAGAAAAACTCTAAGTGTATAGTTAAAGCCTCTGGCAAAATATGAAGCCAGAATAATACCAGACAAAATAGACAGTAATAGAAAACCAGTACTAAATAGAGGACAATTTAATAATGATTAAATGGCTTCCCTGGTGACTCAGTGGTAAAGAATCCACTGGCAATGCAGGAGATGCAGGTCTGATCCCTGGGTGGGGAAGATCCCCTGGAGGAGGTCAAGGCAACTAACTCCAGTATTCTTGCCTGGAGATCCCATGGACAGAGGGGCCTGTCGAGCTATAGTCTGTAAGGCTACAGAATTGGACATGACTGAGCAACTTAGCATGCACAGATGCACGCACGCACGTGCGCAATGGCACATATATCAGAAAGATGCAGCTACAAAGAAAAATAAAATAATCTGTGATGTAAGATTTTAATACACTGCTCTCAGTAATTGAGAAGGCAATGGCACCCCACTCCAGTACTCTTGCCTGGAGAACCCCATGGACGGAGGAGCCTGGTAGTATGCAGTCCATGGGGTGGCGAAGAGTCGGACACAACTGAGCGACTTCCCTTTCACTTTTCACTTTCCTGCATTGGAGAAGGAAATGACAGCCCACTCCGGTGTTCTTGCCTGGAGAATCCCAGGGACGGGGAGCCTGGTGGGCTGCCGTCTATGGGGTCGCACAGAGTTGTACATGACTGAAGTGACTTAGCAATTAATATAAGAATCATACAAAACAGCAAACATGAAAGTTTAATCAATTCAATGAGCAAACATGATCCAGTAGACAACATACAAAATCCTATGATAGTTCTTGCAGTGTAACTTGGGATGGTTTTTAAAATTGACTGAATGCTCAGCCACAGAAAAAGTCTCAATACATTTCAAAGGGTTAAATTAGTACATCATATTGTCTTTGATCAGATAGCAAATACCAATATCTGGCAGTTGATCAATGTACTCTTACATATTGCTTGAAAAAAGTTAGAATGGCTATTTTAAAATATATTTACCTGAAAAAAATAAACACAAAATTTGTTGAATCCATCTAGAGTAATTTTAAAGATAAATTAATGGCTGAAAATTCACATGCTAAACATTTTAAAGTCTAAAATATCAATGTTATTCATCCATCTTAAGGAAACAGTATGCAAATTTAACAATTAGAAATCAGCACAATGGGAATAATAAAGAAGGAACAGAAATTAATGACAAATGATACAATAGAGGAAATCAACAGAAAAAATGGCTCTCTGAAAAGATTAATAAAATGTCTTTATACTCTAAGATATCAAAAAAGATGAGAAAAGACAAAATATCTAATACCAGATAAAAGAGGGGATAACACTGTAAATGTTAGAGATATTAAAAAGATAGAACTTAACGTCAGCAAATTTAAAACATTTGAACATATTCCTGAAATTATGTAACATCAAAACTGAGAAAATAGAAATCTTGAATGGATTGATATTTTTGAATACTGAAGCATCTTCCTACAAAGGAAACCCCATACCAAAATAATTTTACCCATTATTTCTGGCTAATGTTTAAGGAGCAGATATTCTGAAATCATTCAAGTATTTATAGAGAATAAAGCAAGGAAGCATCCAGATACAGTTGACCCTTGAGCCATGCAGGACGTAGGGGTGAAAACCCTCCATGCTGTTGAAAATCCATGTATAACTTATAGGCAGTCTGCCATACTTGCAGTTGTTATATATCCATGGTTACTCTGTATTCATGGTTCCACATTCATGGATTCAACTGACCACAGATCGTGTAGTAATGTAGTATTTACTATTGAAAAGTCTTCTTTTAAGTGGACCTGTGCTGTTCATACCCTTGTTACTCAAGGGTCAACTGTGCTTCCTAAAAAAATAAATTGGACATGTAGCATTGTGTAAATTTAAGGTGTGCAACATGTTGCTTTGATACATTTAGGATTACATATGATTGTCATTGTAGCAATGTGTAATATATAATTATTGTCCATATTCAGTATATTCTGCATCAGATTTTGATGACTTATTTATTACTTCTTGCAAGTTTGTACCTTTAACACCACCAGTCTTATTCCCCCAACCTCCATCCACTGGTAAATACCATTTATCCTCTTTTTTTTGTTTGTTTTCATGAGTTTGACTGTATTAGGTTTTATGTAATTATGATATGTAACACTTCTCTTTCTACCTTTCTGTCTGACTTACTTCACTTAGCATAATGTGCTCAGGGTCCATGCATATTGTCACAAATGACAGGGTTATCTTTCTTTCTCATCACTGAATAATATTCCACTGTGTATTTCTGCCACATTTTTTTCATCCATTATTCCACTGATAAGCATTTAAGTTGTTTCTATATCTTGGTTATTATAACTAATGCTACAGAAAACACGGGGATACATTAAACTGAAATTCTGTTCTCAATTTCTTTGGGTATATACCCATTGGTGGAGTTGCTGGATCATATGATAGATCTATTTTAACTTTTTGAGGATTATCCATATTATTTTCCATTGTGGTTCGACAAATTAACTTTCCAGTTAATGGTTTTTGTGTGTTAATTTTGTATCCTACAACTTTACTAAAATCATGGACTGCTGCTGCTGCTGCTAAGTTGCTTAAGTCGTGTCTGACTCTGTGTCACCCCAGAGATGACAGCCCACCAGGCTCCCCCGTCCGTGGGATTCTCCAGGCAAGAACACTGGAGTGGATTGCCATTTCCTTCTCCAAGTTACCACCAATTTTTGGTTGACTTTTTGAGAACTTCTATATAAAATTATATTAGCTAATAATGACAATTTTACTTTTTCTTTCTAATTCAGATACATTTTCTTTCTTTGTCTTGCCTAATTGCTCTAGCTAGGATTTCTGGTACTATTTTGAATGGGAGTAGTGAGAGTGGGCATCCTTGTCTTGTTCTTGCTATTAGAGGAAAGGCTTTCAATTTTTCTCCATTGACCATAATCTTAATTTGTTATATATGACCTTTGTTACGTTAAGTATGTTCCTTTATATCTATCTATCTATCTATATCTATATATGTATGTATATATTTTACATATATGTAATGTGTAATATTTATATATAACATTTATATACATGTACTATGTAATATTTATATATGTAGTATATATGTATATGCATCCGATCAGATCAGATCAGTCGCTCAGTCGAGTCCAACTCTTTGCGACCCCATGAATCGCAACACGCCAGGCCTCCCTATCCATCACCACTCCTGGAGTTCACCGAGACTCACGTCCATCGAGTCAGTGATGCCATCCAGCCATCTCATCCTCTGTCGTCCCCTTCTCCTCCTGCCCCCAATCCCTCCCAGCATCAGAGTCTTTTCCACTGAGTCAACTCTTCGCATGAGGTGGCCAAAGTACTGGAGTTTCAGCTTTAGCATCATTCCCTCCAAAGAAATCCCAGGGCTGATCTCCTTCAGAATGGACTGGTTGGATCTCTTTGCAGTCCAAGGGACTCTCGAGAGTCTTCTCCAACACCACAGTTCAAAAGCATCAATTCTTTGGCGCCCAGCCTTCTTCACAGTCCAACTCTCACATCCATATATAACCACAGGAAAAACCATAGCCTTGACTAGACGGAACTTTGTTGGCAAATAATGTCTCTGCTTTTGAATATGCTATCTAAGTTGGTCATAACTTTCCTTCCAAGGAGTAAGCGTCTTTTAAGTTCATGGCTGCAGTCACCATCTGCAGTGATTTTGGAGCCCAGAAAAATAAAGTCTGACACCGTTTCTACTGTTTCCCCATCTATTTCCCATGAAGTGGTGGGACCAGATGCCATGATCTTCATTTTCTGAATGTTGAGCTTTAAGCCAACTTTTTCACTCTCCACTTTCACTTTCATCAAGAGGCTTTTTAGTTCCTCTTCACTTTCTGCCATAAGGGTGGTGTCATCTGCATATCTGAGGTTATTGATATTTCTCCCGGCAATCTTGATTCCAGCTTGTGTTTCTTCCAGTCCAGCATTTCTCATGATGTACTCTGCATACAAGTTAAATAAACAGGATAACAATATACAGCCTTGATGAATTCCTTTTCCTATTTGGAACCAGTCTGTTGTTCCATATCCAGTTCTAACTGTTGCTTCTTGACCTGCATACAAATTTCCCAAGAGGCAGATCAGGTGGTCAGGTATTCCCATCTCTTTCAGAATTTTCCACAGTTGATTGTGATCCACACAGTCAAAGGCTTTGACATAGTCAATAAAGCAGAAATAGGTGTTTTTATGGAACTCTCTTGCTTTTTCCATGATCCAGCGGATGTTGGCAATTTGATCTCTGGTTCCTCTGCCTTTTCTAAAGCCAGCTTGAACATCAGGAAGTTCACGGTTCACATATTGCTGAAGCCTGACTTGGAGAATTTTGAGCATTACTTTACTAGCGTGTGAGATGAGTGCAATTGTGCGATAGTTTGAGCATTCTTTGGCATTGCCTTTCTTTGGGATTGGAATAAAAACTGACCTTTTCCAGTCCTGTGGCCACTGCTGAGTTTTCCAAATTTGCTGGCATATTGAGTGCAGCACTTTCACAGCATCATCTTTCAGGATTTGGAATAGCTCAACTGGAATTCCATCACCTCCACTAGCTTTGTTCGTAGTGATGCTTTCTAAGGCCCACTTGACTTCACATTCCAGGATGTCTGGCTCTAGGTCAGTGATCACACCATCGTGATTATCTGGGTCATGAAGATCTTTTTTGTACAGTTCTTCTGTGTATTCTTGCCATCTCTTCTTTATATCTTCTGCTTCTGTTAGGTCCATACCATTTCTGTCCTTTATCCAGCTCATCTTTGCATGAAATGTTCCTTTGGTATCTCTGATTTTCTTGAAGAGATCCCTAGTCTTTCCCATTCTGTTGTTTTCCTCTATTTCTTTGCACTGATTGCTGAAGAAGGCTTTGTTATCTCTTCTTGCTATTCTTTGGAACTCTGCATTTAGATGTTTATATCTTTCCTTTTCTCCTTTGCTTTTTGCTTCTCTTCTTTTCACAGCTATTTGTAAGGCCTCCCCAGACAGCCATTTTCCTTTTTTGCATTTCTTTTCTATGGGAATGTTTTTGATCCCTGTCTCCTGTACAATGTCACGAACCTCATTCCATAGTTCATCAGGCACTCTATCTATCATATCTAGGCCCTTAAATCTATTTCTCACTTCCACTGTATATGTGTAATATATACACATATATATGTATATATTCTACATATATATATATATATATATATATATATATGTAAAAGCTAAGGCTTATTATAGCAAACAGACAAAGGACAATAGAAACAGGAAAAAAAGCATTGGGCACATTTCTGAGGAATAAGATGCATGTATTGATGTTCTTCCAATTCTGGTATTCAGTAGAATTCATTTATCTTTGGCCTGTGACTCTCTGGGACACCCTTTCCAGAGAAGCATGCTTGAATCTGAGTCCAGGACATCTATGGAAGGCAGGTCATAAGAGCATATCCTGTTATGTGACCCACTATGGGAACTGAGACTAAACTAGAACATATCATCAGTCTTTGGTGTTTGTGAAAAGCAATATTGACAAGTTGATATGACATGAATTATCATTCCAGATGTCAAGAATCATCAGTCATTGACATAAGGAACCTTCTAAGGGTCACATTTTCAGGAGTTGGCGAAGGATCCATGAAGGTTCTAGACAGTTAGAAGACGTGAGGATTGAGAAACACAGACCTACTACGCTAATTGTTTCTTTAATGGCCCTTACCTCGCACCAAAAATTAATTATAAATAGAGTGTAGACTTAAATATAAAATCAAAGTAAAAAAATTTATAGACAGTAGTAGAAATCTCCTTTAGAATAAGGAATGATTTCTTAAATGGGGAACACAACGTATAACCATAAAGCAATGACTGTCAAATTGGGTTTAAATTAATAATTTTTATTCATCAAAAATAGAGTTAACACTTGTAAAATGAAAAGCACAGATTTGGGGAGGTATTTGGCAAACATTTACCTAATGAAAAATTTGAAGCTAGTATACGTAAAGAAATCCTAAAAATCAGTGATGAATCAAGAGAGAAAATGTGCAAAATACTTGAACAGGCTTAATTTTACTCAGTTTCATTACTTATCAGTGGATTGCAAATTTAAAACCATAATTGTATGTCACTGCTTACCCATCAGATAGGCTAAATTAAAATGCTTAAAATTAAGAGACATCAGTGAAAATATGGACAAATTAAAATTCTTATGTACTGCTAGTAGAAATGAGATTTTATGTAGTCACTTTGAAAAGCTGTTTAGTTCCTTAGTTCTCTTTAGTTCTAAACTAAAGAAGTTCTAAAGAACTAAAGAGGCTGTTGATGAAAGAGAGGGGAGTGAAAAAGTTGACTTAAAACTCAACATTCAGGAAACTAATCATTCAGTGATGGCATCTGGTCGTATCACTTCATAGCAAATAGATGGGGAGACAATGGAAATAGTAATAGACTTGATTTTGGGGACTCCAAAATCACGGCAGATGGTGACTGCGGCCATGAAATTAAAAGACGTTTACTCCTTGGAAGAAAAGTTATGACCAACCTAGACAGCATATTGAAAAGCAGAGACATTACATTGCCAACAAAAGTCTGTCTAGTCAAAGCTATGGTTTTTCTAGTAGTCATGTATGGATGTGAGAGTTGGACTACAAAGAAAGCTGAGAGCCGAAGAATTGATGCTTTTGAACTGTGGTGTTGGAGAAGACTCTTGAGAGTCCCTTGGACTGCAAGGAGATCCAACCAGTCCATCCTAAAGGAAATCAGTCCCAAATGTTCATTGGAAGGCCTGATGCTGAAGCTGAAACTCCAATACTTTGGCCATCTGATGGCAAGAACTGACTTATTTGAAAAGATCCTGATGCTGGGAAAGACTGAATGTGGGAGGAGAAGGGGATAATAGAAGATGAGATGGTTGATGGCCTCACCGACTCAATGGACATGAGTTTGAGTAAACTCTGGGAGTTGGTGATGGACAGGGAGGCCTGGCGTGCTGCAGTCCATTGGGTTGCAAAGAGTCGGACACGACTGAACCAGTGAACTGAACTGAACTGGAAAAGCTGTTTGTCATTATCTACCAGTGTTAGTTTAGTAATATCCTTTGGTCTAAAAAATTGTTTCCAAGAGTATAGCTAACATAAATACGTCTATATACTTGCCAAAATACATATGAGAGACTGGATAGTAGCATTGTTCACACAGGGCAAAGCTAGCAAAAGCTACACTGTATATTGATGGAAGGACAGATAAATTATTTCTTATTTATAAAAAAATATTTTACACAGTATTAAAATGAAATTTACTTGCATATATCCACATGGAAGAATTTTCCAACATAATGACGAGTGACAAAACTATACAATAGATGTATATTATGTAATTCAGTTTATGTAACATTAGAACAGGCAAAATCATAAATGCAGTTTTTGAAAACTGATTAGTGACTAACTTTATGAAGGAGGAAATAGTAAATATTGGCTGTAAGAAGGGAAACTCAGGAATGCTGGTTTTGTATTATTCCTTTTCTATGTTACATTGTAGCATCTTTGTTAGTATAAAACGTTTATTGAGAAAATTGCTTGCTTTATCTCATTTGCTTTTAGAAACTGTCCAGGAAAGTAAGTTATATGTTTATTTAAATGTGGGAAATTCAATACAAGTATGGTTGATCTGATTAAAAATCAGTTTCGTCATAAGGGTATGAGCTAGCTTAAAGAACTGAAGGAAAAATTCAACCACACTTTGGAAACAACACAAACCATGGTAGATTTTAGAATCTAGTTTTCAGCAGTAAATCAACATGTTCTTCTAAAGGCAACCCTGGAAAAAATCAGCTCATTTCCTTCCTTTTGCCACAATATTAATTTCTTACTGCAGTTGTAACAAATTACTATGTACTAAGTGGCTTCAAGCAACACATATTTATTCTTTTAAAGTTCTGGAAGTCAGAAGTAAAAACAGATTTGCAAGTCTGTGTTTTTCCTACAGGCTCTAAGTAGAGACAGTGTTTCCTTGTCTTTTCCAGATTCTAGAGATTTCCTATATTTCTTAGCTCATGGCCCCTTCTTCATCTTCAAAGTCAGCAATATAGTGGCATCTTTTCTTGGCATCTATTTTCATTCTTATGTATTCAAACTCTGATTTTCCTGTCTCTCTCTTATAAGGAGCTTTGCGATTGCATTGGTCCTGACCAGACAATGAAGGATAATCTTCTCAAGATCATGCAACATCCCTTTATTTAGGAAGATAATATATTCACAGTTCTGGAGATTAGGATATAGACATCTGTGTGTGTGAGTGTGTGCATGTGCTCAGTCATGTCCAGCTCTTTGCGGCTCCATGTAGCCCTCCAGGCTCTTCTGTCCATGAAATTTTCCAGGCAAGAATACTGGAGTGGGTTGCCGTTTCCTCCTCTAGGGGATCTTCCCAACCCAGGGATCAAATCCATATCTCTTGCATCTCCTGCATTAGCAGGTAGATTCTTTATCACTGTACCACTCGGGAAGCATAAACATCTCTAGGAGTCATTATTCAGCAAACTGCCATCATTTAGGGCCTTTTAAAAGGGAGAATTTATAATTCCATAGGCCTAATTTTCCATGAGGAATGGCAAAGTGCCAAGATTGAGCAGACTATCAAATTCGTATAATGATATTTCAGGAATTGATATTATCATGTGTGTTTGTGTGTGTATATGTATATATAATAAAATCTTATTAGTTTTTTAGGTTTTGTAGGGTGTGATTCCTAATGGCTCAGATAGTAAAGAATTTGCCTGCAATGCAAGAGACCTGGGCTTAATCCCTGGGTTGGAAAGATCTCCTGTAGAAGGAAATGGCTACCCACTCCAGTATTCTTGAGTGGAGAATCCCATGGACAGAGGAGCCTGGTGGGCAACAGTTCATGGGGTCTCAAAGAGTTGGACACAACTGAGTGATGAACACTTTCAGTTTCAGATTGTGATTAGGTTAATATTACACCTTATGGTGTGATCATTTCCAAGAAGTATGATAGTCACACCACACAAAATTTAGTGTGGATATCAAGACTGATGATACAAATTATGTATACCAAGAGGACAGATAAAGATCTGTTACTGACATAATGAGGCTTCCTGGGAGGAACAGGCCAACTCTCTAGCATGTTTGAAACGGGTTGAGGTTGCAAGGAAAGGAGACTGAGTGGGAGTTGACTGCAATTAGAGAATAGGACTAAGTTGATGGCTCTCCTGCACAAGCACCCTGGGGCCAAAGGAAGGAGTTCTCAGGCTTTTCTATCAGTTTGCTAAGTTGAGAGGCCCAAAGGAAAGGGGTTATTAGGCTTGAAAACTCTTAAGAAGTGAAAAATAGAAAATAGACTCGGATTTTTAAATTACATAACATAATGGCATTTCCCAAGAACACATATGTCTTTTATTCAACCAGCTCTCTTTTCCAAAAGAAAAAATAGGGAAATTTCTGCACAAAAATGTAAGACACAAATTAGAAACTCTCTGCTGTCACAGAAACTTCATCCTGATGATAATATGGTTATTAAATACTTAATCCTAAATTTAATATTGAATTCCAATTTTTCTCCCCAAAGTTATTTATAAAATGACACCAAGATTGTATTAGAATATGTGTCATTAGAATTGTTAAACCTAATGATCTTCTTTGATTGGCCTCTACTGACATCTCATTCTATCCCTAAACCTTTTCCTGATGGCTTTTCCAATTTTTTAATCAGTTGGTTCATTGACTGGACCTTTTTATTATCAACAGCTACTCTACTTCTGAAATCTGATTGCAGGTTTTCAATGTACAACCCATAAGACTTGAAGCTATATACCTACCTGAAGAAAAAATTGGGGAGAACATAGTCTTGGTCTTGGCAATGATTTCTTGGATATGACATCCAAAACATAAACATGAAAAGCCAAAATAGTCAAATGGGATCACATCAAACTAAAAGCTTCTACATAGTAAGAGAAAAAAAAAAATTAAGAATAAAAGACCATCTAAGGAATGGAAGAAGTATTTGCAAACCATGTATCTTGTAAGGAATTAATATCTAAAATACATTTTAGGACTCCTCGTATATATATTGGAGGACTTCTACAACTTAATAGCAAGTGAACTAATAATCTGACTTAAAAATGAGAAAAGGTCCCAAATAGAAATTTTCTAGAGAAGATATACAAATGGTCACTGGGCATATGAAAAAATATTCAAAATTGCTAATCATCAGGAAGATGCAAATCAAAATTTCATACCTGTTAGGGTGGCTATTACATTTTAAATAATAACAAGCGTTGGTGATTAAGTGGACCAATTTGAACCCTTTTACACTGTTGGTGGGAATGCAAAATGGTGCAAACATTTTGAAAAATACTGTTGAGATTCCTCAAAAAATAGTAAAATATTATCCAGTAATTTTACTTCTAAATATATATTCAAAAGAAATGAGATAAAGTATTCAGGATATACCTACATTCTTATATTTATTGCAGCATTATTTACAATAATCACAATAGAGGAACAACACAAATGTCTATTAAAGATGAGCAAATAAAGAATGTGGTATATACATATGATGGAATATTATTCAGCATTTAAAATAGAAAAGTATGCCATATACAACATGGATGAACCTTGAGAATATTCAGTTCAGTTCAGTTGCTCAGTCGTGTCTGACTCTTTGTGACCCCATGATTTGCAGCACGCCAGGCCTCCTTGTCCACCACCAACTCCCGGAGTTCACCCAGACCCACGTCCATCGAGTCAGTGATGCCATCCAGCCATCTCATCCTCTGTCGTCCCCTTCTCCTCCTTCCCCCAATCCTTCCCAGCATCACAGTCTTTTCCAATGAGTCAACTCTTCGCATGAGGTGGCCAAAGTATTGGAGTTTCAGCTTTAGCATCATTCCCTCCAAAGAAATCCCAGGGCTGATCTCCTTCAGAATGGACTGGTTGGATCTCCTTGCAGTCCAAGGGACTCTCGAGAGTCTTCTCCAACACCACAGTTCAAAAGCATCAATTCTTTGGCGCTCAGCCTTCTTCACAGTCCAACTCTCACATCCATACATGACCACAGGAAAAACCATAGCCTTAACTAGATGGACCTTTGTTGGCAAAGTAATGTCTCTGCTCTTGAATATGCTATCTAGGTTGGTCATAACTTTCCTTCCAAGGAATAAGCGTCTTTTAATTTCATGGCTGCAGTCATCATCTGTAGTGATTTTGGAGCCCAGAAAAATAAAGTCTGACACCGTTTCCCCATCTATTTCCCATGAAGTGGTGGGACCAGATGCCATGATCTTCGTTTTCTGAATGTTGAGCTTTAAGCCAACTTTTTCACTCTCCTCTTTCACTTTCATCAAGAGGCTTTTTAGTTCCTCTTCACTTTCTGCCATAAGGGTGGTGTCATCTGCATATCTGAGGTTATTGGTATTTCTCCCAGCAATCTTGATTCCAGCTTGTGTTTTTTCCAGTCCAGCATTTCTCATGATGTACTCTGCATATAAGTTAAATAAGCAGGGTGACAATATACAGCCTCAATGTACTCCTTTTCCTATTTGGAACCAGTCTGTTGTGCCATGTCCAGTTCTAACTGTTGCTTCTTGACCTGCATACAGATTTCTCAAGAGGCAGGTCAGGTGGTCTGGTATTTCCATCTCTTTCAGAACTTTCCGCAGTTTATTGTGATCCACACAGTCAAAGGCTTTGACATTCACAATAAAGCAGAAATAGATGTTTTTCTGGAACTCTCTTGCTTTTTCCATGATCCAGCGGATGTTGGCAATTTGATCTCTGGTTCCTCTGCCTTTTCTAAAACCAGCTTGAACATCTGGAAGTTCACAGTTCACATAATGCTGCAGCCTGGCTTGGAGAATTTTGAGCATTACTTTACTAGCGTGTGAGATGAATGCAATTGTGCGGCAGTTTGAGCATTCTTTGGCATTGCCTTTCTTTGGGATTGGAATGAAAACTGACCTTTTCCAGTCCTGTGGCCACTGCTGAGTTTTCCAAATTTGCTGGCATATTGAGTGCAGCACTTTCACAGCATCATCTTTCAGGATTTGGAATAGCTCAACTGGAATTCCATCACTTCCACTAGCTTTGTTCGTAGTGATTCTTTTTAAGGCCCACTTGACTTCACATTCCAGGATGTCTGGCTCTAGGTCAGTGATCACACCATCGTGATTATCTGGGTCGTGAAGATCTTTTTTGTACAGTTCTTCTGTGTATTATTGCCACCTCTTCTTAATGTCTTCTGCTTCTGTTAGGTCCATACCATTTATGTCCTTTATCGAGCCCATCTTTGCATGAAATCTCTCTTGGTATCTCTAATCTTCAAGAAGAGATCCCTAGTCTTTCCCATTCTGTTTTTTCCCTCTATTTCTTTGCCTTGATTGCTGAAGAAGGCTTTCTTATCTCTTCTTGCTATTCTTTGGAACTCTGCATTCAGATGCTTATATCTTTCCTTTGCTCCTTTGCTTTTTACTTCTCTTCTTTTCACAGCTATTTATAAGGCCTCCTCAGACAGCCATTTTGCTTTTTTGCATTTCTTTTCCATGGGGATGGTCTTGATCCCTGTCTCCTGTACAATGTCACGAACCTCATTCCATAGTTCATCAGGTACTCTATCTATCAGATCTAGGCCCTTAAATCTATTTCTCACTTCCACTGTATAATCATAAGGGATTTGATTTAGGTCATACCTGAATGGTCTAGTGGTTTTCCCTACTTTCTTCAATTTAAGTCTGAATTTGGTAATAAGGAGTTCATGGTCTGAGCCACAGTCAGCTCCTGGTCTTGTTTTTGTTGACAAAATGGTTACTTGCATATTAATACAAGGTAGAATCATTATAAAGCCATGTGAGTCATGAAATGCTAAGCAGAGGAAAATAGCATCATTTTGTGAAAAACAAGAGTCATTAGAAATACAGGTAGATACATGACTGGTATTAAAAGTTCATGCATTCATGTAATTCCCTGGTAGGCTATGGAAACAAAAATAAATAACTAAAAACATAAATGGCAAATAGATGGGGAAACAGTGGAAACAGTATCAGACTTTATTTTTGGGGCTCCAAAATTACTGCAGATGGTGACTGCAGCCATGAAATTAAAAGACGCTTACTCCTTGGAAGGAAAGTTATGACCAACCTAGATAGCCTATTGAAAAGCAGAGACATTACTTTGTCAACAAAGGTCCGTCTAGTCAAGGCTATGGTTTTTCCAGTAGTGATGTATGGATGTTAGAGTTGGACTATAAAGAAAGCTGAGTGCCGAAGAATTAATGCTTTTGAACTGTGGTGTTGGAGAAGACTCTTGAGAGTCCCTTGGACTGCAAGGAGATCCAACCAATCCATCCTAAAAGAGACCAGTCCTGGGTGTTCATTGGAAGGACTGATTTTGAAGCTGAAACTCCAATATTTTGTTCACCTGATGCGAAGAGTTGACTCATTTGAAAATACCCTGATGTTGGGAAAGATTGAAAGCAGGAGGAGAAGGGGAAAACAAGGATGAGATGGTTAGATGGCATCAGTGACTCAATGGACATGAGTTTAGGTTACCTCCGGGAGCTGATGATGGACAGAGAGGCCTGGCATGCTGCAGTTCTTGGGGTCGCAAAGTTGGACACCACTGAGCAACTGAACTGAAAGACATAAAATACTTGAATTATTTAATGTTTGTTTATCTATATATTCATATAACCTTACACCTTAAGAACAGGTAATGTATCTCCTCAAGCATCATATACCACTTACAATCATTGATTATAATGTTATAATGAAGTTTTTCAGTACATTTCTAAAGTAATAATTTTACTACTTCATCATCTTAAAAATAAAATACAAAAAAATCAGTGTTGGGATATTACAGAAAAACATCCTAAATTACTTGAATATTTGGAAGTAGCTGCATGATTAACTGAGTTATTAGAAAACACTAAAAATGAGAAGGGCTTCCCAGGTGGCAGTAGTGATAAAGAACCCTCCTGCCAATGCAGGGGATGTTAGAGATGTGGCTTAGATCCCTGAGTCGGGTAGAGCCCCTGGAGAAGGTCATGGCAGCCCACTCCATGATTCTTGCCTGGAGAATCCCATGGACAGAGGAGCCTGGCAGACGAGAGTCCATGGGGTTGCAAAGAGCTGGACATGACCGAAGCGACTTTGCATGCACAAAAATGAGAAAGTTACTGAACAAAAATGTGTGAGATACATTCAAAGTTGCTTCATGTAGTAGATTCACAGCATTAAAAGCTTTTTAATAAAAGGTATGAGAAGAGAGCTAAGCATTCTATTCAGGGAACAAAAGACCAAAGAGTTTAAGGAAAGCTGGAGAAAGAAATTAAATAAGAAGTAAAAGAGCTACAGGATTATTCACTATCCATATTTAATTTCTGTAACATGGTCATAAAGAAAGCTGTTTGAAAAGGGGGGAAAATAGGAAAAGGTAAAACTATACATTTTCACGAAACCTTTTTTACCATTTGCTGTTAAAAGTTCTCATTTTAAACGCTCATTTTGTCATTTATAGGGCTTGCCTGATGGCTCAGATGGTAAAGATTCTGCTGCAGTGCGCGAGACCTGGTTTTGATCCATGGGTGGGGAAGATCCCCTAGAGCAGGAAATGGCAACCTACTCCAGTACCCTTACCTGAAAAATTCCATGGATGAAGTCGCCTGGTGGGCTACAGTCCATGGGGTCGCAAAGAGTCAGAGATGACTGAGGGACTTCTCCTTCCTTTTGTCACTCATAAGAGCCCCTCCCACATTTGTAAATTAGGTCCAAGGTTGCCACTAGGTTCTGAAAATGAAGACTGAATTATAATCCCTCATGTTCCCGACAGGGGAAAGGAAAAGTGACCATTCAAAATATTTCAGAGGGTTCTCCTTAACAAAAGCCTGCCTCCTAAGTAAAATCACCAGAATCTTATCAGACCTAGGGTAAATGCAGGTTGCTGCCTAATAGAGGAGGTCTCATTGCAGTAGGTGTTTTTTTGTGTGTGCTCCTCAACTGAAGATTGAAAACATCAGGCCTCTGATCCCCACTCAATGCTATACATTATGTCTCATGACTATTGATAATTTTCCAGGTTGCTATTACTGTTCCAATTTGACCAACTGACCAGAGCTACAATGTGGTGCCCTTTGAAAGTAATCTGTATCATTTTTCTATTTTTATTAATCATTTACAGTTTAACAATGGTACTTTTTCTTTAAATCATAAAAGCAATTAAATAGTAAGGTGATAGGATATTCAGTGGATCTTCTCTACTCCCTTTCATTTACTGGTATCTTTTACCATTGCATGTGGGTCATTTCATAACTTTGCAGTTTATATGGGCTCACTTTCTCTCTTTAATTGACCTTAGATTTTAGATCTATTTCTCTTGGGACTAAGCCTTTTGTGTGTGTACTCATTTCCAATGTTGCTGGATTTTTTGTTTGTTTTGTTGCCTTAGTTTGGCAGTCTTGATTCTGGACCAAACTTCTGATTCTTCACTAGATAGGATCTTGTAACAGCATTTGATTTTCATTATTTCTTGGTTATGGTGTCCTGGTTTATATCTGTTTGAATTTTATCTCTAATATTTCCCTACCTTTATGGATATAGACCAGTGCTCAAAATATTTTCATAATTTATTAATAAATTAATTAGTAAAAAAAAAAAAAAGCCCTCACAAGTGTTTGACCCCCCCTTCTTTAATTTTTCTACCTTACCTATTATGACTAAGGGGTAGGAGAAAGGAATAAATTTATAGTTCCAGGAAATGATTGGGACTAAGACCATGAAGAAGGAGAGAAAGTATTAATAGATTTCAAAGGCATTCGTTTTATTAGGAAAGCCAAACCTGTCAAAATACTGTTTATGTCTTGATATCTGCACATTCCTTGTGCAGTTAATCAAAATTGTATTTTGATGATACTGAGTAAGAGGACATACTCAGGGTCATTATCTGTACCTTCCCTAGTTACTACAGAAAAAACTAAGTGACAATTTTTTGTAATGCTTTATTCCACCAATGCATGTATGTTTTGAATGTTTTTAAGTCAACATATCAAAAGTTAAATTGATAAGAATTTATGATATATTCAAGGATGATTTTAATAAAGTTTGAAAACTAATCTTCAGAATCCCACGCTTCTTAAGCACATAAATCTTGGATGAAATTTAGCCTGGTATAACTGAGAAAAACCCTAATATGTATGACTTTTGAGCAGTTTCCCACATCTTGTTCTCCTTTCCTCTGTCATGATTTACCTTACTACAAACTCTGAGAGTCCCATCATTTTCTAAAATAACTATTTAAAAATTACTTTATGCAAATGTGCTAGTCATTTTCTGTCTCTGCTAATATAACTGCTTTAGAACATGGTCATTCTGGAGATACAGTAGTTCACACCACATGATTGACAGTAGCAGGGAATTTACAGTTTCCACATAACAGTGGGTCATGTCATACTTTTGTTCTTCATAAAATATGCCCCCAAATGAACAGCTACTGTGAATTTATAACTGGCACTTTTCTAACCCTTATAAATTGAATGGAAGTTGTTTTTGCTTTTCTTTTTTAAAAGTTATTTATTTTTGGTTGTGCTGGATCTTCATTGCTGCGTGGGCTTTCCTCTAGCTGTGGCAAGGGAGGGCTACTCTCTAGCTGTAAAAATAAAGCAACATTTTCATATATTGCTGATTTATTTCATTCATAGGAAATTTATCATCAGTTTTGTTCGGGAAAAAAAAAAAAAACAGAGGACTCGGAGAGTCAAAAACACTTGGATAACTACTCTCTGGTTGTAATGTGCAGGCTTCTTATTGTGGCGCCTTCTCTTATTGCAGACCTCGGGCTCTTGGGAATGCAGGCTTCAGTAGTTGCGGAGCTGTGGTTCTTGGGCTCTAGAGCACAGGCTCAACAGTTGTAGTGGGTGGGCTTAGTTGTTTTGCAGCACATGGGATCTTCTCAGACCAGGGACAGAACCTGTGTCGCCTCTATTGACAGGCAGATTCCTTACCACTGAACCTCCAGGGAAGCCCTGTTTTGTTTTCTTGCCCTTGGTTTGTCTCTCAACTTATAACTTTCTTAAATTATACTTGTAAATACTGACATGTATAATACAAATGACTATTAAACACACAACTAAGTATTAAACTTTGAACTAATTAGGAAATAAAATAAGACCATAACAGATACATGTCATTTAAAATATTTTAAAATATGCAGTTGACCCTTCAACAACATGGGTTTCCCTGTGCAAGTCCACTTACACACAGACTTTTTTTCAGTAATAAATACTACAGTACTACATGATCCCTGTTTGGTTGAATCTGAGGATACAGAACCTCAGATAAGGAGGAAGCATGTATATGGTGGAATCTTGAATATGAAGGGACAACTATAAATTGAATTTTTGACTGCTTGGAGTGCTGGCATCACTATCCCTTCCACTGTTCAAGGATCAACTGTATTTTAATTGTTACTGTATATACTGATAAATGTCTACAGAAGATACACTTTTCTTCCTCCTTAGGAAAAAAAAAGTTTTCTTCATTTTTATTAATAACAATGAATCCAGGAATGAATTTAGGAAATTTTTTTTTTAATTTTACTTTCATGATGTATAGTTGAAATACCAGAAATTGCATGCATTAAAGGTGTACATCTTGCTGATTTTGGACGTAAGCATACACTGGTGATATTATCACCACAGTTACTAAATATATCCATCACTTTCAAAAAACTTTCTCCAGTTTGTGTGTATATGTGGTAAGAACACAATGTGATATCGTCCTCTTTAAAGTGCACAATACTATATTGTTAACTGTAAGTACTATGTTCTATGGTAGCTTGCCTCTGGGTTTGATCATGTGATGTAGTTCTAGCAAATGATGTGTGAAGGTCATAGTGGCGAAGAGATTTCGGGTAAGCCTGTTAAAGAAAATATACTGGCAGAATTTCCTAGAAGGTGATTCTCTTTGCCCTTCCTTTCTTTCTTGTTTCTTCCTGTAAACTGAATTACATATATAGTGTGAGAGTAGCCTTCTTACATCAGAGTAGTAAAACCAGTAAATGATAGGATGCTAGTGCAAAGAAATAGAAATAGCCTGAGTCTCTGATAACCATGGAGAGGCTAAAGAAGCCTTGTATTACCTATTTCTAGACTTCCTTTATATAAAAATTAAACATTTAGTATATTCATTCAGTTTTTTCTTAGGCTTTTTGTTTTATGTAATTGCCTAATTCAAATGCATGCACTAATTCGGGGGAAATAGATTAAACAATCTCATTAGTGGGACTTCTTATTTCTGTATTTAAAGATAGTTACTCAAATGTTTTAAAATGCTTAAGAGTTGTGCATGGATAATTACCTTTATGCAAAAAAAGAAGATTTTTTCTCTTTAATTTCTTAGGTTATGGATGTTTTTCTCCAGCCTTTTGAGATAATTTACATATAACATTGTTCATTGTTTAAGGTGCACAATATGTTGATTTGATGGACATAGAGGGCAAAATGACTACTACCATAGCATTTATTAATACCTGCATCAAAATTCATAATTACCATTTTCTTTTTTTGTGTGTGAGAATATTTAAGATCTACTCTGTAGCAGCTTTAGTGTATTCATTATGCGGTTCATTAGATGCCCAGATCTTATTTATCTTTTAGCTGAATGTTTGTACTCTTAGACCAACTTCTCTATCTTTTCCCCACCCTCTAACTCCCGGTAACCTCCATTCTAGACTATTTGCATGAACTTGACTTTTTTTAGATATTGTGAGTCAAAGAGGAGAGTGAAAAAGCTAGCTTAGAGAGTCAACACTAAAAAATAAAAAATAAACTAAGAGTGTGGCATCTGGTCCCATGACTTCATGGCAAATAGATGGGGAAAAAGTGGAAGCAATGACAGATTTTATTTTCTTGGACTCCAAAATCACCATGGAATATGACTGCAGCCACAAAATTAAAAGAAGCTTACTCCTTTAAAAAGCAGAGACATCACTTTGCTGACAAAGGTCTGTATAGTCAGAGTTATGGTGTTTCCAGTAGTCATACAGAGGTGTGAAACCTGGACCATAAAGAAGACTGAGCAATGAAGAATTGACGCTTTTTAGTTGTGGGCTGGAGCAGACTATAGAGAGTCCCTTGGACTGCAAGGAGATCCAACCAGTCAATCCAAAATGAAATCAACCCTGAATATTCATTGGAAGGACTGATACTGAAGCCCAATACTTTGGCCACCTTATGCAAAGAGCTGACTCATTGGAAAAGACCCTGATGCTGGGAAAGATTGAAGACAAAAGGAGAAGGGGGTGGCAAAGGAAGAAATGATTAAATAGCATCACCAACTCAATAGACATGAATTTGAGCAAACTCTGGGAGATAGTGGGGGACAGAGGAGCCTGGAATGCTGCAGTCCATGGGGTTGCAAAGAGCTGGACATGGCTTAATGACTGAACAACAACATATAAGTGATATCACACATATTTCTGACATATTTTACTTAGCATAATGACCTCAAGTTTTATTCAATGATAGGATGTTTTTTTTTCATTGCTAAATAATGAAATATACACACATATACACACACAACATTTTCTTCATAAACTTATACATTTACTCTCACACTTAGGTTATTTTCCATATCTTGGGTGTTGAGAATAATGCAGCAATAAACATGATAGAATGATATCTCTTCAATATCTGATTTTTTTTTTTTTTGAACTATACTCAGAAGCAGGGTTCCTGGATAATAGTGAGTTTTGTTTTAAATTTTTTGAGAAACCTCCATACTGTTCTCCAGAGTGGCAGAACAAATTTACATTTCCACAAACAATGAAACAGTATTCCCTTTTCCCACCAATATTACTATTTCTTACCTTTTTGATGATATCCACTCTAATAGGTATGAGATAATATCTCATTGTGTTTTTGATTTGTAGTTCCTTGATGATTACTGATGTTGAATACTTTTTCATGTACTTGTCCATCTGTATATCTTCTTTGGAAAGATGTCAGTTCATACCTTTGCCCATTTTTTTTTTAAACAAGACCGACACACACATTAGACTAGATAAACTTAACATTGAATGTTCCATCCAACAGTAGCAGAATACATATTTTTCTCAAGTGCATATGGAATATTCTCCAAGATAATTTATATGTTAGGACACAAAACAAATCTTAAATTTAAGAATATTTAAATCATGTCAAGCATCCTTCTGATCACAGTAGTTTGAAAGTAGAAACTAATTACAAGAAGCAAAATAGAAAATTTACAAAATATTAAGAGTAAACAACATGCTCCTGAACATGTTCTAGTTCTGTGAAAAATGCCATTGGTAATTTGATAGGAATCACATTGAATCTGTAGATTGCATTTGGTAGTATATTAATTTTCACAATATTGATTCTTCCTACCCAGGAATATGGAATATCTCTCCATCTGTTTTTGTCATCTTTGATTTCTTTCATCAGTGTCTCATAGTTTCCTGTGTACTGTTCTTTTGTCTCCTTAGGTAAGTTTATTCCTAGATATTTAATTCTTTTTGTTGCAATGGTGAATGGGATTGATTTCTTAATTTCTCTTTCTGACTTTTCATTGTTAGTATGTAGAAATGCAAATGATTTCTGTGTATTGATTTTGTATCCTGCAACTTTGCTAATTTCACTGATTAGTTCCAGTAATGTTCTGATACTGTCTTTAGGGTTTTCTACGTACAGTATCATGTCATCTACAAACAGAGCTTTGCTTCTTCTTTTCCGATCTGGATTCCTTTTATTTATTTTTTTCTTCTCTGATTGCTCTAGCTAGAACTTCCAGAGGAGAAGGCAATGACAGCCCACTCCAGTACTCTTGCCTGGAAAATCCCATGGACGGAGGAGCCTGGTAGGCTGCAGTCCATGAGGTCGCTAAGAGTCGGACACGACTGAGCGACTTCACTTTCACTTTTCACTTTCATGCATTGCAGAAGGAAATGGCAACCCACTCCAGTATTCTTGCTTAGAGAATCCCAGAGACAGAGGAGCCTGGTAGGCTGCCGTCTATGTGGTGGCACAGAGTCGGACACGACTGAAGCGACTTAGCAGCAGCAGCAGCAGCAGAACTTCCAGAGCTATGTTGAATAATATTGCCGAAAGTGGCCACCTTTGTCTTATTGCTGATCTTAGGGGGAAGGCTTTCAGTTTTTCACCCTTGAGAATAATGTTTGCCATAGGCTTAAAATATATAGCTTTTATTTTGTTGAGGTAGATTCCTTCTATGTCAATTTTTTGAAGAGTTTTAATCATAAATGGGTGCTCAATTTTGTCAAAGGCTTTTTCTGCATCTATTGAGATTAGCATATGGTTTTTATCTTTCAATTTGTTAATATGGTGCATCACACTGATTGATTTGCATATATTGCAGAATCCTTGCATCCCTGAAATAAACCCAACTTGATTACGGTGTATGAGCTTTTTGATGTGTTGCTGAATTCTGTTTTCTAAGATTTTGCTAAGGATTTTTCCATCTATGTTCATCAGTGATATTGGCCTGTAGTTTTTTTTTGTGTGTGTTGTATTTGTCTGGTTTTGGTATCAGGGTGATGATGGCCTCATAGAATGAGTTTGGACGTGTTCCTTCCTCTGCAATTTTTTGAAAGAGTTTTAGAAGGATAGGCATTAGCTCTTCTCTAAATGACTGATAGAATTCTGTGAAGCCATCTGGTCCTGAGCTTTTGCTTTTGGGGAGATTTTTGATCACAGCTTCAATTTCAGTTCTTACACTTGGGTTGTTCATAATTTCTATTTCTTCCTGGTTCAGCCTTGGAAGATTGAACTTTTCTAAGGATCTGTCCGTTTCTTCCAGGTTATCTATTTTATTGCCATATATTTGTTCATAATAGTGTTTTATAATCATCGTATTTCTGCATTGTCTGTTGTAACCTCCCCTTTTTCATTTCTAATTTTGTTGATTTGATTCTTCTCTCCTTTTTTCTTGATGAGTCTGGGTAAAGGTTTGTCAATTTTGTTTATCTTCTCAAAGAATCAGCTTTTAGTTTTATTAATCTTTACAATTGTTTCTTTCATTTCTTTTTCATTTATTTCTGCTTGGATCTTTATGATTTCTTTCCTTCTACTAATTTTGTGGGGGATTTTGTCCTTCCTTTTCCAGTTGTTTTAGGTGTAAAGTTAGGTTGTCTATTCAATGTTTTTCTTGTCTATTGATGTAGGATTGTATTGCTATTAACTTCCCTCTTAGAACTGCTTTTGCTGCATCCCACAGGTTTTGAGTTGTTGTGTTTTCATTGTCATTTGTTTCTAGAAATTTTTTGATTTCCCTTTTAATTTCTTCAGTAATCTGTTGGTTATTTAGAAACATGTTGTTTAATCTCCATGTGTTTGTGCTTCTTACAGTTTTTTTTTTTTTTTTCTTGTAATTGATATCTAGTCCCATAGCATTGTGGTCAGAGAAGATGCTTGATACAATTTCAATTTTCTGAAATTTACTGAGGTTTGATTTGCAACCCAAGATGTGGTCTATCCAAGAGAATATTCCATGTGCACTTGAGAAGAAGGTGTACTCTGGATTTGGATGGAATGTCCTGAAGATATCAGTGAGATCCATCTCATCTAATGTATCATTCATTTAAGATTTGTTTCCTTATTAATTTTTTGTTTTGAAGATCTGTCCATAGGTGTGAGTGTATTATTGTGTTACTGTCAGTTTCTCCTTTTATGTCTGTTAGTGTTTGTCTTATGTATTGTGTTGCTCCTATGTTGGGTGCATAAATATTTACAACTCTTATGGCTTCCTTTGGATTGATCCCTTGATCATTATATAGTGTCCTTCCTTATCTCTTGTAATCTTCTTTCTTTCAAGGTCTATTTTGTCTCATGTGAGGATTGCTACTCCAGCTTTCTTTTGCTTCCCATTTGCACGGAATACCTTTTCCATCCTTTCTCTTTCAGTGTATACATGTCTTTTTAACTGCAAGGGGAAAAGGACAGTAGGAAAAGCAAACAAAAGAATAAATATAGAAAAATAATAATAGGTTTAAAAATTAAAATTAAAAAAAGAGAAAAGAAAAAAAAAAAAAGAAAATTCCACAGAACTGCAAAAGTCCAAAGTAGAGGCAGAGGTTTATAACAACAATGACAAATGTGACTGAGAAAGGAAAAAAAAAAAAGCTCAAACTCTTAATTGAATTTTATAGTGCCAATAAAATCAACAACTACAACAGAGAAGGGAAAAAATGTGGGGCAGGGGGGAATCCAAAGAATCTACAGAAGAAGTCAAAACACAAGAATAATAAATGTTTTTCTTGAGTCAATGCTGTCTGAGTCCTTTCTCTCGCTGGGAGTCACAGTCCACCTCACCTCCCTAGGATGCCCTCCAACACTGTGCTGAGCTCTGGATCTGCTGTGGGGGCAGCTCAGATTCTAATCTGGTCCTACTCCTGTGTTTCTTGCCTCCAATGTCCACAGCTATCAGAACTAGTGTGTTTTCTTTTGTGGGAGCTCTCAGTGACCTTTTATATATTTCATAGACAGTGTCTGCCTAGTTGATCGTGTGGATTTAATCTGCAGCTTGTACAGCTGGTGGGAAGATTTTGGGTCTTCCTTAGCCACACTGCCCCTGGGTTTCAATTGTGGCTTTATTTCCACCTCTGCATGTGGGTTGTCCACTAGGGTTTGCTCCTGAGGTTGCCCTGGAGGACTTGGGTTTGCCCCCTGTGAGGGCCAGGTGTGGAGGTGGTGCAGCTGCTTGGGTTGCAGGGGTTCTGGCAGGTATTTAGGGGAGTTGGTGGCTAGGGCAGCAGGAAATATAGTGCTCTAGAAGGGTATGGAAACCAGTATTGACCAATATGCTCCAGTGTTCTTGCCTGGAGAACTCCCCTCCCTGACAGAAAAGCCTGCCAGGCCACAATCTACAGGGTTGGAAAGAGTTAGACACAACAGAAGCCACTCCGTATGCATAGATGCAAGACTTTTTTTGCCTGTGGCAGCTCTGCCCCAGTGAGTGTTGAGCATGAAGGTGGTGTAGCTGCTTGGCTTGCAGGGACCCTGGCTGTGCCAAGTGTGCAGGGACATGGACTGCTTCCACTGCAGGAGTTATGGCCCTATCAGAGTCTTTTTCAAGCCTCTTGTAGCTGGCAATCAGAAGGCCTCTTTGGCCAGTCTTTCTCCATAGCTCCTCTCATTCAGGCACTTAGAGAGATCCCTTGCCTCGGGTCCTTCTCTGTTGCTCGGCGCCTCAGGCACTTAGACGGATGACCCTGGCTGGAGTCATATTCTGTAGATTGCAACATTAGTTACTTAAAGGAGCACCCTGGATGGGGTCCTACTCTGTAGTGCAGTGCATCAGACATTTGATGGGCCAGCCTCTCTGTTGTTTCAGCTGCAAATGCTGGCATGTGGGAAGAAAGAAGCTATGGTGATGGTTCCACCCCCTACACGTGATTCAGCAGTATCACCTTGCTTCAAAGGCTGCCTGGCTTTCCTCCACAGACATCTCCCATTACTGTCTCCTCCCTCACATCCCCTTGATCCGGCTCTCTGCAGTCAACAGCAGCTCTTGCCCTGAACTGAGGGATTGGACCCCTGCTTAAGTTTCCCCACCTGCTGAGGGCAGGCCAGTCCATCTAACACTCTTGTTTTCCACCCTAGTTCCTTTGTCCTACCGAGTTTTGCATGGTTCTATATATTCTTTTCCACTGGTCAGATACTCCTGATGGCTCTCAGCTGGTGTTCTGCATGCACTTCTAGATCTGAAGGTGTATTCCTGATGGATCCCTGGAGAGAGATGTACTCCACATCCACCTACTCCTCTGCCATCTTCTGTACTCTACCTCTATACCTGCTTTTATTTTTAATTTATTGTCTTTACTTCAGTTTTATTTTACTTATCTTTTGCCTCTCTCCCTCGCTATATATTAGCATAGCATTACAGGGCTTATTTCTATTTTATTTCTTTGTTGAATCTCAAATCTTACTATAGCATCTGACAAAGCTTTTAATACTTGTTTGTTGCATGAATGCATGAATTGTAAAAATTTGACATCAATGTGAAATGTTTAATACCAGCTGAGTGTTTAAGTTTTGAGAAATCCATTTAATGAACACTTTTCTGCTATCTAAATAATTATGTAGAATATTTTTGTTTTATTTTAAATAAACTTTACTTTTTAGAAGAGTTTTAATTTTAAAAATGTGAAGATGTACAAAGTTCTCATGTAAACCCCACATGATTTTAGCTGTTAACATTATTACATTTGTAAGATATATTTGCTACAAATAATGGATGACTATAAATACATTATTATAAGCTAAATATACTTTATTCAGATTCCTTAGGTTTTATTTAATGTAATTTTTGCTTCCAGGATCCCATCCAGAATACCACATTGTTTATTTTTCATCATTAATCATCTCATCATTCAAATTTATCATTTCTCTTTCAGGTACTCTTGGCTGTGAAAGTTTCCCAGATGTTCCTTGTTTCTGATGACCTTGACAACTTTGAGGAGCACTAACCAGGTACTTTACAGAATGTCCAGCTATTGAGATATTTAGTTGATATTTTTCTTACTGTGAATCCAAGGTTAGAGCTTTTGGGGGAAAGAACACAGAGGTAAAGAGCCATTTTATCACATGATATTAAAGGCACATAGTATCAACATGGCTTCTAACAGTTGATGATGACATTGAGCATTTGGGTGACATAGTGTTTGTAAACCTTTATTGTAAAGGAACTCCTCTTTACCTCTTTTCATGCTGTACTTCTTGGAAGAAATTTACTATGCTCAGCCCACAGGTGAGGAGTAGGGAATTATGTTCTGCCTCCCTGAAGACAGAGTATCTACATAAATTATTTAGAATTTATCTAGATTGTGGATTTACTCTCATTTTTATTCAAGTTATTTATTTATATAAGTATGAACTTATATGTTCTTAATCTATGTTTTGGGTTATACTTATATAGTTAAATTATAATAAATTACTTTATTTTTGCATTCAAATTACAGAATAGCTTTTACCTCTTGGAGGTTTCTCAGTTGTCTCTTGTGTCTTGGGCATAAAACAGTCATTGTGGGTGTTGTTTTGGGTGCCATCTTACTTTCTGATATTATGAGTTCTCCAAGCTCATGTGTATTTCGTAGAATCAAACATTTCTCTGAGGAACATAGTTTTTTTTAAAGTGGAGAATGTTAGAAAGCAGGATATAGGTGCTAGGTGTATTTCTTGCCTATTGTCATTGCTTTTGGTTGTCAGCTGGCAGAGGAAGTAAATAAATGCTTCCATACTAACCCACGTGTCTATGCATATCATATATGTGTACGCTCAGTCGTATATGACTCTTTGTGACTCCGTGGCCAGGCTCCTCTGTCCCTGTGATTTTCCAGGCAAGAATACTGGAGTGGGCTGCCATTTCCCACTTCAGGGGATCTTTCCAACCCAGGGATCAAACCCACATCTTTTATGTCTTCTGCATGGGCAGGTAGATTCTATATCACTGGCAACACCTGGGAAGCCCTATGTACACATATACCTATCAATATTCTATATTTAAGTCTGTATTTATGCTAAGCTAAACTTGATCTCATAGTGACTTTTCAAACGTTTAATGAATCCATCACCAAGTGAATCATTTTGGTCCTCTCCTTGCTTATCTATAATTTTCCACTCTAGTAGTGATAAACCAGACTTCAAATGTTTGATATCCATTTACCTAACTGTTCATTTCTAGTATGTATTTATAGTAGTATCAGAATTGCTAACCTATACCCTCTAGTTTTTAACTTTATCAACTAGAATGCATTGCTTATATATAATTTGTTTTCTCTTTAATTTTATGGATTCATTTCTAAACTTAGGTCAGCACCTTTTTACCCTACTCATTTCAGTGAGATTGCTTCATACATTTGTGGTATATTGTGGATTCTTGCTTACCTCGTCTTATGTTAGGAAGTGTTCCCTCTGCTTTTACTTTCTAGAAGAGGCTGTGAAGAATTGCTATTTTTTCTTAAATGTTCTTTAACTCATCTGTAAAACAATCTAGACATAATAATTAATTACTATATCAATTTCTTCAATAGATACAGGCCTATTAAGATAATATATTTTTCCCTGCATGACTTTTGGTAGCATGAGTCCTTCAAAGAATTGGTCTATTTTATCTAAGATATAAAGTTTGTGGACATTGTGTTGTGCATAGTGTTCCTCACTGTCCTAACAATTGTCCGAACAATTTTAACAAATAGAAATATACTAATGATGCATGCTTTGAGGGAGAAACTGTCTAATATGTCCCATTTTTGCTTGCAGTTGATTCAATTGAATTGATGGAGAAAAACATTTTTGTTGGGTTATGAAAAACAAAACAAAACTAAGTTTCATTTTGGATTCCAGAAAACATCTTAGTCACGAGTAATTCCAAGAAAGATAATCAGATCCTATATAAATGTTCTTTCTTCTAATTGTGTAAACAAAATAATGGGACTTACACATTAAAGCAAAAGTCTTTTAAAGGTCTTCCTGAAATTCAAATAAGGGAATAGTCACAAAAAATTAAAGTTCAAAATAAAATTTAAATCCCTTATTGAATATACTGATTATCAGTACAGAAATCCTGCTAAATTGCCTTTCTTCAGGAACTAAGCTTATACTGCTAAATTAGAGTAATGTGCTACCATGGTAACGCAAGAATTTATATTTTGTGGCTGAATTTCTAAATTGATATAATACAATTCATTAGTCATTTTTATTTTCACAAAGTGATCAATAGGATCTTTACATTTCACATTTGCATGTAGCATAAAATATACATTCATATACATGGCAAAAGATACTGCATTTTGATTAAGTACAGACATCATAAACCATTAGAAGACTCAATTCAGTACTCAAATTTCCTTGGCTAAATTTAGAACTATCTTCACCTGTATGGATGACATTTGTGTTTTTAAACATACAGCTATCTATAGAAATAAAATTAAATGATTATAATTTTATTATACACTTACTCTGAGCCAATAATTAATATATTTTTTGAGATGTTATCATATTTAATTTCATTAAAAAATTTTCTGTTAGGTATTATTATCTCTTTCTTGGCTTAAATGGGTATTACACTTGCCAAATCATGCAATTAATAAATGTATGGGCTCTGCTTTAAATCCAAGTATTTTTGATCCAAACTGTAAAGCATTTTACAGTACCATTTATTATAATAGATTTTCCAAATACATAAAATAGGAATTTGAAACTTATACTTTTTTTGGTAATATTCTATTATATCCCTTTGAAAGTTGTTACAAGTAAGCTTATAGTGAATATGAAATTCACCATTAAAGTGTAGAAGATAATTTTTATAAAGTATTAATCTCATTTATAAACATAGATTCATATAGAAGATTCATTTATAGAATATTATGCCTATATCTATCAAAACCTATGCCGCATCCTTAGCTTTATCACTTAACAGCTAGGTGACATGAGGCAATTTATTCAGATGTTTTTTTCCTGGTTTTATTAAAAACAATATAAATATAATAAAAGCACACTTATTATGAGCTTTTTGGAAGAGATATTAAGGCTATCCAAAGAAATAGAACAAATAAAGTGGATGGATGGATGGATAGATAAACAGATAGATAAAGAAGAGATCTATGATTAGAGTTGGCTCAAAGGATAATGCAGACCAAAAAGTCCCATCCTTTGATACCTGAAAACTGAGAAATAGGAAAGTCAGTGATGTAATTCAGTACGAGTTTGAAGGCTCAGAACCAGGACTGATGTCAAAGGGCGGGAGGTGTGTTTCCCAACTCAAGGGAAAAAAGCAAATACACTCTTCCTACGTCTTTCTGTTCTATTCAGGTACTCACTGGATTGGATGTTGCACAGTCACATTGGTGAGAGTGATTTTTACTCAGCGCACAGATTCAAAGACCCTCATAGATGCGTTCATGCAATAGATCATACAATGCATGATAGATTCATGTAATACATGATTCATAGATTATTCCTGCAAAATAATGATTTTATAACTATCTGAGAATCCCTTAGTCCAGTCAAATTGACACATTAAATTAACCAACACAGGTGAATTAAGTGAATTAATACATATAAATTACTTTTGAAATTGCTTGCCATGAAATAAGCAATAATAAATATTCACCATTATCTATAATACATGCTATCAAATTTTTTGAGTTAGGATAATAAAAAGTTAATCCACGTGTTTTGTGGATTTGCTTTATGAGATGTTTGACGTATTACTTCACTAATGTGATTTGACATACGATTCCCTTGAATTACTTACACAGACTTACTGGGAAATACAGGAGATAATTAATATAATGAGTGGTATCATCATGTAGCAACAATTTAGTTGGAATTACAATAGAAGATGCAGCCTGGGAATAAAAATTATGAATTTTACACATCTAAATTTGTCTTTATGTAATGGAAGAAATATCCCATACAATGGAATGAATTACCATTGTACTCTTTGCAATAAAAAGATCATTTTTCAGGAGTAGCATTATATTCATTATTTTATATTAGCTAATCATTTAATTATGTATCATATTTGCAGGATCTGACTTGAAGAGAACAGATCATACTTTTCATATATTTAATTCTGAACTCACTAACAGCAAGACCACCCCAGCTTCTGTGAGAGAACAAGAAGAGTTAAAACATTGGCAGAGTTTTAGAAGAGGATTTTGATGCATAGATGAATATAATTATAAAAAAGTAGTAAGCAACTAATAATTAATTACAATTAGTAATTAGAAGCTGTTTGGACCAAAATCTTATTACTAGAAAAGGAAAGCATCAAACAAGAAAAGTAAATTAGTCACTTAATATTTCTCAGTGTTTGCGCTGAGACACAGAAATACCCCACTGTTCAGTTCAGTTCAGTTCAGTCGCTCAGTCATGTCCGACTCTTTGCAACCCCATAATTGGAGCACACCAGGCCTCCCTGTCCATCACCAACTCCCGGAGTTCACTCAAACTCATGTCCATCGAGTCAGTGATGCCATCCAGCCATCTCATCCTCTGTCGTCCCCTTCTCCTGCCCCCAATCCCTCCCAGCATCAGAGTCTTTTCCAATGCATCAACACTTCACATGAGGTGGCCAAAGAATTGGAGTTTCAGCTTTAGCATCATTCCTTCCAAATAACACCCAGGACTGATCTCCTTTAGAATGGACTGGTTGGATCTCCTTGGAGTCCAGGGGACTCTCAAGAGTCTTCTCCAACACCACAGTTCAAAAGCATCAATTCTTCGGTGCTCAGCTTTCTTCACAGTCCAACTCTCACATCCATACATGACCACTGGAAAAACCATAGCCTTGACGAGATGGACTTTTAGGCACATCAAATTTCAAGGTCTTGGCAATCTTGGTGAATGAGGGCTTTTATTTCTACCAACTAAATTATTTTAAAAACTTTACCACGGATTCATTTCGATATTTGGCAAAACTAATACAATATTATAAAGTTTAAAAATAAAATAAAATTAAAAAATAAATAAAATACGTGGTTCAATTAAAAAAAAAAAAAAAAGCTTTACCAGACACCCTCTTTTGACCTATTGAAAAAGAGAAACAGCACATTTCCCCTACTGATCTTCTTGATCAAGTCTTTTTTCACTCTGTTATAGATAGTGGCAGATGAGTTTCAGAGGATAAACTCAACATAAGCAGAGTGGCATCTTCTTCCTTTCCAGAAACTACTTTAATTCCTTCTTAGATTTTAGGGCAATGTATCCTAAACGTTTATTATTCTTTGTCTCTAGAGTCCCAACACTTACTCATCCTTTAACATTTCAATATTTATGTATTCTAAACATAGCTCTGCTGCCCAGTATTTACGTACTCTAAACATAACACACTTCCATGAGTTGTCTCCAACTAGTTTGCTTTCTCATTTGCCTACCATTATTTTATATTAACATTTGCAAAGCATCATTATGTTTAGCTTTTGTTGCTGTGTATTGAAAGTAGTTGACTTAAATCTTAGGTTCAGGTGTACAACATAGTTATTCAACATACATTATGTACCATAAAAAGTTATTACTATATTATTGACTATATTCCCTTGTGCTATACCTTGCATTCCTGGGACTTGGTTTATAATTGTTAGTTTTCCCCTCTTAACACAACCCACTCCAGTACTCTTGCCTGGAAACTCCCATGGACAGAGGAGCCTAGTAGGCTCCAGTCCATGGGGTCACTAGGAGTTGGGCACGACTGAGTGATTTCACTTTCACTTTCCACTTTCATGGATTGGAGAAGGAAATGGCAACCCACTCCAGTGTTCTTGCCTGGAGAATCCCAGAGACAGGGGAGCCTGGTGGGCTGCTGTCTATGGGGTCGCACAGAGTCGGACATGACTGAAGCGACTTAGAAGGAGCAGCAGCAGCCTTCTTAATACCCTTCACCTGTCTCAAACATAAGTTTGTTCTCTGTATACATTCATCTATTGATGGACACTCAGGTTGCTTCTATATCTTGGCTAGTATAAATAATGTTACAATGAACATTGAGGTGCATATATCTTTTTCAATTAGCATTTGTCTTTTCTTCAGGTAAATATCCAGAAGTGAAATTCCTGGATCATATAGTAGTTTTGCTTTTAATTTTTCAAGGATCCTCCATAACTGTTTACCATAGTGGCTGCACCAATTTTCATTCTCACCAATAGTGCACAAGGGTGTCCTTCTCTTCACATTCTCAGCAAAACTTACAGTTTATTGTTTTTTTGGTAAGTGTGAGGTGTTATCTAATTGTGGTTTTGTTTGTATTCCCTGGTGATTAGCAATGTTAAGCATGTTTTCATGTGCCTGTTGGCCATCTGTATGTATTCCTTGAAAAGTGCCTATTTAGATCCTCTGCCTATTTTTAAATTGGATTTTAATTGATATTGGATTATATGTGCTTTTATATACTTGGGGGATAAACCCTTTATTGCACATATACTTTGCAAGTTTCTTTTGTTGTCAGTATGTTCCCGTTTGTTTGTTGATGGGTATTTTTGCTAGGTAAAAAATTTAGCTTGATGTGTTTTCATTTGTTACTTCTTGCTTTTGTTGCCCTTGCCAGAGGAGACATAGCCAAAACATATTGATAAGACCAATGTCAAGAGTGTATTGTCTATGTTTGCTTCTAGGAATTTTATGGTTTCAGGTCTTATTTTCATATCTTTAATCAACGCTGAGTTTAATTATATACGTCCTGTGTGAAAATGGTATAGTTTCATTCTTCCTCTTGTAGCTGTTCAGTTTTGTCATCACTTGTTCAAATGTATATGTGTATGTGTGAGACAAAGCTTGTTATTTCTGTTTAGTCCAGAGAATTTTGAAGTTCACCATCAATTATTAACAAATTATGTATAATGTGTTATATACTAAGTATGTCTACCAACAAAGCTAGTGGAGGTGATGGAATTCCAGTTGAACTATTCCAAATCCTGAAAGATGATGCTGTGAAACTGCTGCACTCAATATGCCAGCAATATTGGAAAACTCAGCAGTGGCTACAGGACTGGAAAAGGTCAGTTTTCACTCCAATCCCAAAGAAAGGCAATGCCAAAGAATGCTCAAACTACCGCACAATTGCACTCATCTCACACGCCAGTAAAGTAATGCTCAAAATTCTCTAAGCCAGGCTTCAGCAATACGTGAACCATGAACTTCCAGATGTTCAAGGTGGTTTTAGCAAAGGCAGAGGAACCAGAGATCAAACTGCCAACATCCGCTGGATCATCGAAGAAGCAAGAGAGTTCCAGAAAAACATCTATTTCTGCTTTATTGACGATGCCAAAGCCTTTGACTGTGTGGATCACAATAAACTGTGGAAAATTCTGAAAGAGATGGGAATACCAGACCACCTGACCTGCCTCTTAAGAAACCTGTATGCAGGTCAACAGTTAGAACTGGACATGGAACAAAGACTGGTTCCAAATAGGAAAAGGAGTACGTCAAGGCTATATATTGTCTCCCTGCTTATTTAACTTATATGCAGAGTACATCATGAGAAATGCTGGGCTGGAAGAAGCACAAGCTGGAATCAAGATTGCCAGGAGAAATATCAATAACCTCAGAAATGCAGATGACACCACCCTTATAGCAGAAAGTGAAGAAGAACTAAAGAGCCTCTTGATGAAAGTGAAAGAGGAGAGTGAAAATGTTGGCTTAAAGCTCAAACTTCAGAAAACTAAGATCACGGCATCTGGTCCCATTACTTCATGGCAAATAGATGGGGAAACACTGGAAACAGTGCCTGATTTTATTTTTCTGGGCTCCAAAATCACCACAGATGGTGACTGCAGCCATGAACTTAAAAGATGCTTACTCCTTGGAAGGAAAGTTATGACCACCCTAGATAGCATATTAAAAAGCAGAGACATTACTTTGTCAACAAAGGTCTGTCTAGTCAATGCTATGGTTTTTTGAGTAGTCATGTATGGATGTGAGAGTAGACTATAAAGAAAGCTTAGCGCTGAAGAATTGATGCTTTTTAACTGTGGTGATGGAGAAGACTCCTGAGAGTCCCTTGGACTGCAAGGAGATCCAACCAGTCCATCCTAAAGGAGACCAGTCCTGGGTGTTCATTGGAATCACTGATGTTCAAGCTGAAACTGCAATACTTTGGCTACCTGTTCCGAAGAGCTGACTCATTTGAAAAGACCCTGATGCTGGGAAAGATTGAAGGCAGGAGGAGAAGGGGATGACAGAGGATAAGATGGTTGTATGGCATCACCGACTCAATGGATATGAGTTTGGGTTAACTCCAGGAGTTGGTGATGGACAGGGAGGCCTGGCGTGCTGCGGTTCATGGGGTCACAAAGAGTCGGACATGACTGAGTGACTGAACTAAGGATTTCTACACTAAGAGTACTATGTTAGGTAATGGAATGGAGATTTTCAAAAAAAAAGGAGAAAATTAAAAACCACAAAGATTTTGGAGTAAGGTAGGCCTGGCTTTTGAATATCAAGTTTGAAAATAGATGTGTCATTTGAGTGCATTTCACCACCTTTCCTTCTACTGCTGCTGCTGCTGCTAAGTCACTTCAGTTGTGCCCAACTCTTTGCGACCCCACAGACTGCAGCCCACCAGGCTCCTCCGTCCATGGGATTTTCCCGGCAAGAGTACTGGAGTGGGGTGCCATTGCCTTCCTTTTACTACTATGATTCAAAGCCCTGTCATCTCAAACTTGAATTATTACAACAGCCTCTTATAGCTCTTCCTGCTTTAGTGCCTGTCCTCTAAGTTCATTTTCAACACTGCACAAAGAATGATTCTTTAAAACAAAGTCAGATCTTTTTTTCTTCTCAGAAGAGTATACTCTGGTGTGGAATTCCTCTCACTCATGATAAATGCTAAAATTCTTAGAATGGTTTATGAGATTCTACAAATTGTGCTTTCTCTATCTCATCTCTAACTCTTTGATCTCATCCTTTACTACTTTTTCCTGAGTCTCCCTCAGGCCCCGCATCTACTTCAGATCTTAACTCAAAAGACACTATTTCACAGAGCATCTCCTAGCTACACTGTCTACATTGCAATTATTTTCAAATACTGTCTGTATACTGATGGAAATCTGTAAAAATCTCATCTCTTTTAATGTACTTCTGAACCATACTGAGTTCTCAATTCGAGTGGTTTTTCTTTTATGAATCCTATTATCCTTCTAGAAATCCTCTTTTCATGGGGATTTCAGAATCCACTGCACTCATCTGTCTTAATTGTACACACCTGAGTAATAGAAAAACGGTAGAGTCAGATTCTTTCCTTTTGCCCATGCAAAGCAGGGTGTGTGACCAAATTTGTGTTCATAGTGTTTTTAAGACATTAGTCAGTGAAACCAGGAAACAAAATACATTGATTCCAACTACTCCAATTTAACTATTGAGGAGATGATCATCTTGATCAGGCAGCTTCTGATCAGTGGTATAATAGAGTTGTAAGTGATACACTAAGTGGAATTATTTCTAGATGTGTGTTAGAAGAGGAGGGTGAGGAGAGGGAGATGAAGGCTTCTTGAAATAATTCTCAGGGCAAAACGTTTTATGATTTACTTATTGTTTATAAGATTTGATGAGATAAAGATAAATAGAATGATTCCTCTCGCTTAAAAGAATCCCAGATTTGAACAGCAAAGGGGAAAGAAAGAATATAGCAAAGTTATGACAGTAAATGATTCCCTTGTCATGTTTCTTATCTTATAGGTTTATATCTTTTATTAATAGAAAATGAATATATCTTACATTCTAGTTAAGAATATTAGTAAAAAATATGACAATGATATTGGCTTAAAAATAAACTGTAAACTCCTTTCTCTTCTTCTCTTTTCTTCCCTCTTTTCCTTCTTCTCTGTTTTTGAGCCTTACATTTTTTTCTACCTTTTGACAATTGGAATAAATTAAAGAAGCACTGGGAGGGATTGGGGCAGGAGGAGAAGGAGACGACAGAGGATGAGATGTCTGGATGGCATCACCGACTCGATGGACATGAGTCTGAGTGAACTCCAGGAGTTGGTGATGGACAGGGAGGCCTGGCGTGCTGCGATTCATGGGGTCGCAAAGAGTCGAACACGACTGAGCAACTGAACTGAACTGAAAGAAGCACTAATTTAGTTCAGACTGAAAATTTGAGTTCTTGAGACCATTTGAGGTAGGGGTTGGAGGAAAGTGGCAAATAATAGAGATACGCTTCTATAGATCAGGGGTGTAAAGATAAATTAGAGAAAAGGAGTGATTTGAGGAACTGTCAGAAAAAGTGAAACTTTGGAGACAAAGGCTTTTTTGGCAATATTTGCTGTTATTCTCTGCCTATTCCTCAAAATCCAGAGGGGACCTTCAATACAATGCTATGTTTATTTTTATAATAGTTATCGTTCTTCAGGTTTGACACCCAGTAAAATTTGTCTAAATGTATAGTTCAGAAATTTTTGATAAATTTATACACCCATGCTATGACAACCAAAATCAAGATATAGAACAGTTTCACTGACCACTCATACAATTTTCAAGTTATTTTAGAGTAAATCCCTGCCAGGGACCAGCCCCGGCTGATCCAGGGTATTCGAAGCCGGGACAGCGTCGGCGAGGATCAGGAAACAATTGCTTAATTAAACGTTAATTAAGGATATAAAGAGTAATAGAATGAGGATAGCTCAGTGAGGAAATTCATTGGAGAAAAGAGGCTGAATAATTCAGCCAGAAGGTAAGAGAAAGAACGACATGGTGAGATCAAGTTTCGGTGAACAAGGCCCGTACTTTATTTTCCAAAGTAGTTTTTATACCTTAAGTTATGCATAGAGGATAATGGGGGAAGGGGTAGAGTCATGCAGCAAGCCAGGCTTTCTTCCTGCAAACTTATCATATGCAAAAGCTTAGGTAATTTGCATCATCTTCTGGCCCGGAGGCCTGTTAACATTTTAAGACCCTTTCTTCAGAAAACTTATTTTTCTCTAAAGGTGATAAGTCAAGCGCCACCCTCCAAAAGCATTAGATAAAGTTGCATTCCTACAGAGCAAAGGTGTGGTGGGCTATAACAAGAAAAAGAATTAACTCAAGGGTCCCAGGTTACAAACATTAAAGCTACTATTTACACCAATTATATTAATCAATACACTGCCAGGGACACAGCAGGTAAGGGATATGGAGACTTAGCAGCAAACATTGGCCCAACAAGTGAAAATCCCTTCCCCAATACAATTTCTAATCAATCTTTTAACTGCTCAAAGGAATCTGTATTTAGACAGTTTAGAACATCTCATGCCTCTCACAGTTTGGAGGCTCTGAGCAATCACATGTGGCCGGAAAAACCTATTCAGGCAGGCTAGAGGACTTCCAAGGGAGTTTGTAGGTTGAACACTGTCATACCCAGGAATTATTAACTGGAGCTGTAAGCTAACTCTTTTTCAGAGAGAGGTAGTGGGGGACAGCCCCCCATAAAGTCCGAGGTGTAGGTGAAAGCACAAAGCAGAAAGTAGGCAGACTCTGGTTTTGGGGGTAGATTGCTCGAGAATTTCCAGGAAGACTCCTGAGGCTTGATCCCGCCTTTGCGTATGCCAAGCCTCCTTCCTCATGACCTTTGCCAGGGGCGGAGCTCGCTCCCCGCAAATCCCTATATCCCAATAGTCTCCCATAATCCTGCCCCGAACACACACACCCATCAACCAAAGCAAAATAGCATCTACTTTATTTCACCATAGGTTGTTTGCTTTTTGTAAAATTTCACTTTGATAAAATTATTCTGCTTTCTCTTTGCTCAGCTTCTTCTTTCAGCTATGGAGGTTCATCTCCATTATCATGTGTTATGAGGAGCACATCAGCTTTTAGATGTGATGGGTATCTCCATTGTATGGTTATATCACAATTTGTTTATCCATTCCTCTACTGGACATTGTGGGTCCCCCCCCCCACCCTGTTTTTGGCCATGAAATTTTCTGAATTTAAGCAATGTGTATATAAAATAATTTTTACTATTAACAACCTAAGTGCAAAATTATTATACTGTCAAATTAATAAATAGGGATGCACCAATTAGAATAAATATATGTATTATAAAAATTCAACTTTAATTGAAATGTTGTATGTGTCAATAGTATGCACTTGAACTATGCAAGAAACAGGAGTTTTGAGTTTTACATAAGCCATTGAAGGAGTGTGAAAATTAAGGTAATAGATTTCTGGAACAAAGGGATTCCACTCATCAGTATTCCATTTTGTAGTTACTTTACAGGAATATAAATTGGAAAAGATTCTTTGTGACTGTTACTCATTAACATTTTTCATTTTAGCAAAAGGCCTGGTGATTTTTAAAAGTTGAGTAAACATGGACACCATTGGTACCACATTGTATTAAAAGAGCTATCAATACAAATAATGTTTCAGTATTTCTATGAATAAGCATGACACAATTTGCATAACCTGACGTTGACCCATTGGAGCTGTTTTGGTTGGATACCACAATAGGTAATTCAGGTTTATATTGGTCACTCCACTCAATCTATATAAATGTTTTGAAACTTTATCATTGGGTGGTCCAGATGGACCACTAAGATAGCTAAACTGAATAGTTTAGCAGAGTCACAGCTCATTTGTATATGTTTATAGTGCTAAGTCACTATAGTCATGTCCGACTCTGTGCGACCCCATAGACGGCAGCCCACCAGGCTCCCCCATCCCTGGGATTCTCCAGGCAAGAACAGTGGAGTGGGTTGCCATTTCCTTCTCCAATGCATGAAAATGAAAAGTGAAAGTGAAGTCGCTCAGTCATGTCCGACCCTCAGCGACCCCATGGACTGCAGCCTACCAGGCTCTTCCGTCCATGGGATTTTCCAGGCAAGAGTACTGGAGTGGGGTGCTGTTGCCTTTTCCATGTTTACACTAAGCAACCTATAATATGAACGTCAGAGAATAAAATGGTCACTGCACATATGTCAGTTCTATTGAAAGTGATTTAGAGAGCTCAAGGGATTATTTGATAACATTAGGACCACAGAATTGAAATAAAATTTCAGGTCTATTGCTTTTATTCTGTTATTCTGCTCTGATAGAGAGTCTTACAATGGACTTGGTTAGTGGAAATCTAAATGAGGGAAAGAGTGGTTCTCTTCTGTGCATCTTATCTGGGCAAGTTAGAATTATACAATATGTGATCTCTATGTAAACTATGTTACCTAAATTATAGGAATACCTCATTAATTTAGAAAACCTTTTAAAACGCTTTTTATGCCTCTAGAATATACAAACACTTGGATTCCTGTTGTTTGTTAAATCACTTCCCTGATTCCCTGTGCTTTGTAAAAAAATTCTTAATCCACTGAACCAAGCATGTAGACTCATCAAAACTTTGTTTTGGGTAACAATCCCTTCATTATCTTTAGTTAACTTTAAGTCTGGCCTTCAGAAGTCATTCTTTCCTTGAGATGATGTTTTTCAAACTTTCCTGGCATCTTTGGTGTTTGCTTTTTTCCCTGAACTGGAAAGGACTCCATGGTATGGTGAGGTTGGGGTGGGGTGAAGGTTATGAATGGATTGGATTAACTTCCTGCCTTCCTCTCACACCAACTAAAGAGGTAGCTGCTGTTGGTTTTTTTTTTTTTTATTTTTCCAAACTGTATTTTTTGCCTATTCATTTCCTGCCCTAATTTATTGTGGACATTTTTGGGGTAAAAAAAGAAGATTATATTTTCTTTTTCTTTTTAACTTTAAACTTTTTTATTTTGTATTGGAGTAAAGTCAATTAACAATATTGTGGTAGTTTCAGGTGAACAGCAAAGGGACTCAGTCATACATACACATGTATCCATTCTCCCCCAAACCTCCCTCCCATTCAAGCTGGCACAACTCTGCTCAATGATATGTGCCAGAAGAGTCTATTTTCAAAATTTAAATTTCATTCCATAAATTTCTTCCTTTCTACTTATGCACATCAGCTTATATGTTTTCTACAATTTTCTGAATCTCTTTTAGTTTGAGAAAGCATAAATTTATTTTTAAAGTTGCATAGTTTGTTTTCAGATTATTTAAAAACATTACATATGTCAGCACTGATCTCTAAGCAATTCACTCATTGCATAAATATTTGATTACAACTAAATGTAAGCACTGTTCTAGGTGTAGTACATACTGGAGTGATTTAACAAAGACTTCTGCCCTTGGAGACATTATATAGTCCATCAGGAAGAGTATGGCTACTTCACCATAAGCATGATAAATAAGTAAATGTTACAGTATGTTAAAAGGAGAAAAGTGTCAGGAATAAAAGAAAAGGTAGAATAAAAATAAAAGGGAATAAAGATTATTGGTCTAAAAAAGATTGAGGGAAAGCCAGAGTTTTAAGTAGAATAATCAGGAATGTATCTCATTTAGATGTTGCTGATAAGCAAAGGGTTGAGAAATATAGCCAGGTGGATAATCTGAAGAGAGAAATTTCAGGCAGAAAGAAGAAACAGAGCAGTATGTGGAGAGTAGGTTTATTGAGAAGAGTAAGATTACTGGAAAAGGTCATTTATCTATCCAATGAACATTTAGACACATTTTCTGTTTCTTATCTCTACACATAATCATAAATATTAATGCTGAAGGGAATCACAGAGATAAAATCTTAAGTGTTCAGAGAAAGGAAATTGTTCCAAGAGGCTAAGTGACACCTAGTGGCTGAACAGCACTGACTCCGATTGCTTACTCTACAGACGTATGATGCTCTAAGGCTTCTAAAATGGTGAAATACATTTTTTTTTAAAGCAGTAGCTTTTAATAAAGCCTTGGACAAATCTAAGTAAATTGCTTTCACTTGAAGGATACCTGGCTTACCAATATGTAACATCAGATCTACTCAATGTTAAAATGTTGTATTATTTGCAATAAAGAGCAGGTGTATATGTGAAATCCATCATGGACCTGAATCCCCTGACACCTATAAAAAGCCTGTGAGCTGGAGGCACTGTGTTAAAGCCAGATCTGTTCACTCTCTTTAAATTCTCCAATGGATCTGTGTTCAGAAGGAATAACAGCTTATTTTTTGATGGTATTTTGTGTAAAACATTTGATTCTCATACTGACTTTTTTTTTCCCTAAAATATAAAAATGTGGCCACTTTGAAATTATAAAACAGGAGTGGAGCTACTAACATCTGTTGTTATTTTTGGAGAAAAACATACATTTATGACTAATTTTCCTTATTATTAGAGGAGCCTACACATGTGTTAGTGTTATTAAATATTGTCATTGCTGACACTGACACATTAAATGCAAACAAGAAGAATATTGACAAATCCAGTGGGAGCTAATGTATATAATTGGTAGCTTTATATTATGTGGTTCAGCTGGTAAAGAATCTACCTGCAATGCTGGAGATCTGGTTTCTATCCATGGGTTGGGAAGATGCCCTGGAGAAGGGAAAGGCTACCCACTCCAGTATTCTGGCCTGGAGAATTCCATGGACTGTATAGTTCATGGGGCGCGAAGAGTCTGACATGACTGAGTGACTTTCACTTTCACTTATGAGCAGTAACAAGTAGAAAGTGTGTGAATTAAAGATATAAAATGCTATCCATTTCTGCAAATATAGATGCTGACATAAAATAAATGCAAATAATAATATGAAACAGCCCAACAATATCATAGATATTTTCATTTTTATAACAAACAGTCATAGAGTTTTCTGATTTGATAATGTACTTTTTTCTATAATGAATATTTTTAAGTAAATAATAAATACTAATATCCACAGAAAACTAAAATTTAAACTCTCAAAAGTGAAAAAAATAGGTAAGTTATAAAACTATTAAAAAGAGGTAAAATTCTTAGTATACCTTTTTTTTTGTGGATGATAGAAGAGAATTAAACATTGACAAAAACATAATAAAATGTTCAGTTACATCGCTCAGTCATGTCTGACTCTTTGAGAATCCAGAATGGCTGCACGCCAGGCTTCCCTATCTATCACCAACTCCTGGAGTTTGCTCAAACTCATGTCCATCGACTCAGTGATGCCATCCAACCATCTCATCCTCTGTCATCCCCTTCTCCTCCTGCCTTCAATCTTTCCAGCATCAGGATCTTATCAAATGAGTCAGTTCTTCAAATCAGGTGGCCGAAGTATTGGAGCTTGAGCTTCAGCAGCAGTCCTTGCAATGACTATTTGGGACTGATTTCCTTTAGGATTGAAGGGATGGATCCTTTGCATTCCAAGGGACTCTCTAGAGTCTTCTCCAACACCACAGTGCAAAAGCATCAATTGTTCAGTGCTCAGCTTTCCTTAGAGTCCAAATCTCACATCCATACATGACTACTGGAAAAACCATAGCTTTGACTAGATGGACCTATGTTGGCAAAGTAATGTCTCTGCTTTTTAATATGCTGTCTAGGTTGGTCATAGCCTTTCTTCCAAGGAGCAAGCGTCTTTTAATTTCATGGCTGCAGTAATCATCAGCAGTGATTTTGGAGCCCCCCAAAATAAAGTTACTCACTGTTTCCATTATTTCCCCATCTATTTGCCATGAAGTGATGGCACCAGATGCCATGAATCAGTTTTCTGAATGTTGAGTTTTACCAACTTTTTCAGCCTCCTATTTCACTTTCATCAAGAGGCTCTATAGTTCTTTGCTTTCTGCCATAAGGGTGGTGTCATATGCATATCTGAGGTTATTGATGTTTCTCCCGGCAATCTTGATTCCAGCTTGTGTTTCATCCAGCCCAGCATTTCTCACGATGTACACTGCATATAAATTAAATAAGCAGGGTGACAATATACAGCCTTGACGTATACCTTTCCCTATTTGGAAACAGTCTATTGTTCCATGTCCAGTTCAAACTGTTGCTTCTTGACCTGAATACAGATTTCTCAGGAGGCAGGTCAGTGGTCTGGTATTTCCATCTCTTGAAGAATCTTCCATAGTTTGTTGTGATCCACACAATCAAATGTTTTGACGTAGTCTATAAGGTAGAAGTAGATGTTTTTCTGGAACTCTTTCTTTTTTGATGATCCAACGGATGTTGGGAATTTGACTTCTGGTTCCTTTGCCTTTTCTAAATCCAGCTTGAACATCTGAAAGTTCATGGTTCACATACTGTTGAAGCTTGGCTTTAAGAATTTTGAGCATTATTTGCTAGTGTATGAGATGAGTGCAATTGTGTGGTAGTTTGAATATTCTTTGGCATTGCCTTGAAACTGAATGAAAACTGATCTTTTCCAGTCCTGTGGCCACTGCTGAGTGTTCCTTATTCGCTGGCATATTGAGTGTAGCACTTTCATAGCATCATCTTTTAGTATTTGAAATAGCTCAACTGGAATTCCAAAACCTCCACTAGCTTTGTTTTAGGGATGCTTCCTAAGGCCCACTTGGCTTTGCATTCCAGGATATCTAGCTCAAGGTGAGTGATCATACCATTGTGATTATCTGGGTCATGAAGATATTTTTTGTATAGTTCTGTGAGTTCTTGCCACCTCTTCTTAATATCTTCTGCTTCTATTAGGTCCATACCATTTCTGTCCTTTATTGACCCCATCTTTACATGAAATGTTCCCTTAGTATCTCTAATTTTCTTGAAGAGATCTCTAGTCTTTCCTATTGTATTGTTTTCTTTATTTCTTTGCATTGATCACTGAAGCAGGTTTTCTTATCTCTCCTTGCTATTCTTTGGGACTCTGCATCGAAATGGGTAGATCTTTTCTTTTTTCCTTTGCGTTTTGCTTCTCTTCTTTTCTCAGCTATTTGTAAGGCCTCATCAAACAACCATTTTGCCTGTTTGCATTTCTTTTTCTTGGGGATGGTCTTAATCACTGCCTCCTGTACAGTGTCATGAACGTCTGTCCATAGTTCTTCAGGCACTCTGTCTATCAGATCTAATCCCTTGAATCTATTTCTCACTTCCACTGTATAATCATAAGGGATTTGATTTATGTCATAACTGAATTCTCTAGGGGTTTATCCTACTTTCTTCAATTTAAGTCCGAATTTGGCAATGTGGTGTTCATGATCTGAGCCACATGATCTGAGCTCCCAGTCCTATTTTTGCTGACTGTGTAGAGCTTCTCTATCTTTGGCTGCATAGAATATAATCAGTCTGATTTCAGTATTAACTATCTGGTGATGTCCATATGTAAAGTTTTCTCTTGTGTTGTTGGAAGAGGGTGTTAGCTATCACCAGTGTGTTCTCTTGGCAAAACTCTATTAGCCTTTGACCTGCTTCATTTTGTACTTCAAAGCCAAATTTGCCTATTTCCTGAGATGTCCTGACTTCCTACTTTTGCATTCCAGTCCCCTATAATGGAAAGGATATCTTTTTTGGGTGTTAGTTCTAGAAGTTCTTGTAAGTCAGTTTAATTCAGTCACTCAGTCATGTCCAACTCTTTGCGACCCCATGGACTGCAGCACATCAGGCCTCCCTGTCCATCACCAACTCCCAGAGTTTACTCCTGAAGAAGGTCTTGTAGGCCTTGTAGAGCCATTCAGCTTCTTCAGCATTACTGGTTGGGGCATAGACTTGGATTACTATAATACCGAATGGTTTGCTTTGGAAACAGAGATCATTCTGTCATTTTTGAGATTGCATCCAAGTACTGCATTTCAGACTCGTTTGTTGATTATGATGGGTACTTCATTTCTTCTAAGGCACTCTTGCCCACAGTAGTACATATAATGGTCATCTGAATTAAATTCACCCATTCCAGTCCATTTTAGTTCACTGATTCCCAAAATGTTGATGCTCACTCTTGCCATCTCATGTTTGAGCACTTCCAATTTGCCTTGATTTACGGACCTAACAATCCAGATTCTTATGCAGTATTATTCTTTACAGCATCAGACTTTACTCCCATCACCAGTCATATCCACAACTGGGTGCTATTTTTCACTGTGGCTCTGTCTCTTCAAAGAATGCTCAAACTACTGCACAATTGCACTCATCTCACATGCTAGTGAAGTAATGCTCAAAATTCTCCAAGCCAGGCTTCAGCAATACATCAGTCATGAACTGTCAGATGTTCAAGCTGGTTTTAGCAAAGGCAGAGGAACCAGAGATCAAATTGCCAACATCCGCTGGATCATGGAAAAAGCAAGAGAGTTCCAGAAAAACATCTATTTCTGCTTTATTGACGATGCCAAAGCATTTGACTGTGTGGATCACAATAAACTGTGGAAAGTTCTGAAAGAGATGGGAATACCAGACCACCTGATCTGCCTCTTGAGAAACCTGTATGCAGGTCAGGAAGCAACAGTTAGAACTAGACATGGAACAACAGACTAGTTCCAAATAACAAAAGGAGTACATCAAGGCTGTATATTGTCACCCTGCTTATTTAACTTCTATGCAGAGTACATCATGAGAAACCCTGGGCTGTAGAAAGCACAAGCTGGAATCAAGATTGCCGGGAGGAATATCAATAACCTCAGATATGCAGATGACACCACCCTTATGGGAGAAAGTGAAGAAGAACTAAAGAGCCTCTTGATGAAAGTGAAAGAGGAGAGTGAAAAAGTTGGCCTAAAGCTCAACCTTCAGAAAACTAAAATCATGGCATCCGGTCCCATCACTTCAAGGCAATTAGATGGGGAAACAGTGGCTGACTTTATTTTTCAGGGCTCCAAAATCACTGCAGATGGTGATTGCAGCCATGAAATTAATGATGCTTACTCCTTGGAAGGAAAGTTATGACCAACCTAGACAGCATATTAAAAAGCAGAGACATTATTTTGCCAACAAAAGTTCATCTAATCAAGGCTATGTAGTCACGTATGGATGTGAGAGTTGGAGTATAAAGAAAGCTGAGCGCAGAAGAATTGATACTTTTGAACTGTGGTTTTGGAGAAGACTCTTGAGAATCCCCTGGACTTCAAGGAGATCCAGCCAGTCCATGGGCTCGCAAAGAGTCAGACACAACTGAGCGACTGAACTGAACTGTTTCTTCATTCTTTCTGGAGTTATTTCTCCACTGATCTCCAGTAGTATATTGGGCACCTACCGACCTGGGAAGTTCATCTTTCAGTGTCCTATCTTTTTGCCTTTCACACTGTTCATGGAGTTCTCAGGGCACGAATACTGAAGTCGTTTACCATTCCCATCTTCAATGGACCACGTTTTGTCAGAACTCTCCACCATGACCCATCAGTTTTGGGTGGCCTTACACAGCATGGCTCATAGTTTCATTGAGTTAGACAAGGCTGTGATGAGTTTGTTGAGTTTGATGTGATGAGTTTTCTTAGTTTTCTGTGACTGTGGTTTTCATTCTCTTGGCCCTCTGATGGATAAGGATAAGAAGCTTATTGAAGCTTCTAATGGGAGAGATTGACTAAGGGGAAACTGGGTCTTGTTCTAATGGGTGGGGCCATGCTCAGTAAATCTTTAATCCAATGTTCTGTGATCAGAGGGAGGCCATGTTCCCTCCCTGTTATTTGACCTGAGGCCAAACTATGGTGGAGGTAATGAAGATAATTGAGACCTCCTCCAAAATGTCCCATGCTTACACTGCTGCACTGAATGTCCTCGACCTTGCAGCAGGTCACTGCCAACCCACACCTCTGCCAGAGACTCCTGGACACTCATGGGCAAGTCTGGGTCAGTCTCTTTTGGGGTCACAGTTCCTTTCTCCTGAGTCCTGGTGGGCACAAAGTTTTGTTTGTTCCCTACAAGAGTCTGTTTTTCCAGTCCTGTGTATGTTCTGGCAGCTCTATGGTGGGGTTAATGGCAACCTCCTCCAAGAGGTCTTATGCCATACCCAGGTCTGCTGAACCCAGAGCCCCTGTCCCTGTGGCAGTCCACTGCTAACCTGTACCTCCACAGGAGACGCTCAAACACAGTTCTGGCTCAGTCTCTGTGGGGTCTCTGGGTCCTGGTGCACAAGGTTTGTTTGAGTTCCTCTAGTGTCTCTGGTGGGTACCAGGTTTGATTCTAAACCTGATTTCGCCCCTCCTACTGTCTTGCTGGGGCTTCTCCTTTGCACTTGGACAGGGTGTGTTTTTTTTTTTTTTTTTTTTTTGGTGAAATTAAATATTCTCCTGTCAACAGTTGTTCAGCAGTGATTTGTAATTTTGGAGTTCATGCAGTAGAAGATGAGTGAACTCCTTCCACTCCACCATCTCCCTCTGCCACAGGTAACCCACTCCAGTATTAAAATAGAATGCCCTCATTAAACAAGTTTAATAAGCTCAAACTTTCAGAGTGTCTACAAGGCCAAATACCTCTACCTCCCTCTCATCAACTGTTACAGCTATCAAATGCAAGTTGAAAAGCCTTTCAGAACTGTATCAGAATGAGGAGTTAAACACGTGTATATTCCTAAGAAATAATAAAATTATCTCTTTTAAAATTATGCAATACCATATAAACAGTCTGTCAATAGCATGATATGTCTGAGGAACTGTTAAGCATAATGGGAGTATTCACTGGAATCAAATGTAAGTTGGTGATATTTATTTAGATATTTCTCTCTCAATAGAAAAGTGAATTTAGGAGCTATCATACTAATTAAGTATAGATAGATAATAGCTTTAACTTTTTTATAATACATAACTTCAACCTATGGATAAAAATAATGAATAATATCTGTGCCTTCCAGAAATCAGAAAGACTATAGTGAAAGCTGTCTGTACAAAGCAATCACAATAATACATTTAGAATGTTTTAACAAATACTGAAGCCCAATTCCTAGAGAAGGGAATTTGAATTAACAATCTGCACATATTTTATGGTAATGATAAAAAGAACAACAAACACAGATAAAGATTTCAGTGATTGAAACCTTTCCTTCACCCTCCACTTTCTGTTCTCACTCTTCAGTAAAAGTCTACATGAGATTACATGTGGTAAAAGACAGGCATAAATTAAGGGCAAGTAAGTAAGACAGTTTCGGCATCTATGAATTGATGCAACAAAGGAAAAATGAGTCATTTATGGCCCAAATAGGACATTACAGGCAGTTATGAAGGCTCTAGAACCTACAAAATATTTTAAATAAAAAAATCTTATTAAATCCCTTTCTCATGTACAAATTGGCATTCCTTTTTTCTTCAGATAAAAAGTATAGTACAAATTACTTTATACAAGCATCAGTTATCTCTCCAATGCTTTGTTATGAAATAAAATGGTCACTTAACATCACCAAATATGTCTTCATGATAATTTTAAAGTCATATTTTAAAAAATTTGTATTTGTACTCTACCAAAAATATTTATAGCGCTGAAGAATTGATGCTTTTGAAGTGTGGTGTTGGAGAAGACTCTTGAGAGTCCCTTGGACTGCAAGGAGATCCAACCAGTCCATTCTGAAGGAGATCAGCCCTGGGATTTCTTTGGAAGGAATGATGCTAAAGCTGAAACTCCAGTACTTTGGCCACCTCATGCGAAGAGTTGACTCATTGGAAAAGACTCTGATGCTGGGAGGGATTGGGGGCAGGAGGAGAAGGGGAAGACAGAGGATAAGATGGCTGGATGGCATCACTGACTCAATGGACGTGAGTCTGAGTGAACTCCAGGAGTTGGTGATGGACAGGGAGGCTTGGTGTGCTGCAATTCATGGGGTCGAAAAGAGTCAGATACGACTGAGCGACTGAACTGAACTGAACTGAATGAGAAATATTTATAAAATAAATCTGTACTATCATAGCTTCAAGTAACTCCTACATACCAAATTATTAGACATTTTTTAAAAAATGATGTACTCCATGATTTTCATTCAAAATGTAAATTTATCGATTTAATTACTTTAAATTATTTTAAGATCTTTAACAAACATAAAAATTTCTGAGCTACCATTATAGCATCTTTATTTTGACTTTTATTGTAATTATGTTTTACAGTTCTCAGTATTTTTCTAATCCTATGTCTGAATTGTTTCTATCATTGCAATCCATCACTTCTGATTTTAATGTTGAGCTGAAGAGATCCAGTCAAAAATCAATAATGCACAAAACACATGAATTTTGAATATATCTTCAAAGTATTATGATAATAGTTAAAATTTACTATAATTTTAGGTTTAGTTAATTCATGTGAAACATGTTCATATTCACTATTTTGTTTTCTAAATCTATATTACAGTATTTCCATTGCTTAACCCTCTGTTAGGATTCTTTGGTATAAGAAACAGAGAAATCAAACTCCTATAGACAAAAACATGATTTTCCCCCTCACTTAGAAGAATCCCAAGGACGGCGGAGCCTGGTGGGCTACTATCTATGAGGTCTCACAGAGTCGGAAACGGCTGAAGCGACTTAGCAGCAGCAGCAGAAGACTAGAAATGTGGTTTTAAGCAGAATTTCACGCAGGTATTTAGAGAAATCATCAAAATCCATTTGACCTCTTTTTCTGTCTCTCTCCCACTTCTCAGTTTTCTGAGAAAAAATGTGGTTGATAATTCCTGATTCACATTCTGCTAGCTATATTATCCAAATCTGCTTTTTCCTTAAACTTCTAAAATGATAAAATAAATATCTGGGGAAGAATAAAGATCTGGCTTAACTTAACAAATGCCGTGTTTACACAGCTGCATATGATATTATAACTGGAATGTCCTAGAACATGTTCTTAAAATTAAGGCCAGGAAGAAATATACTAGGTAGGCAGCCCCACCCCTTCCACATGAATGGATGGGGAAAGGAGTCCTTGTCCGGAGAAGGAAGAGTGAGTCTCTGAACAAACAAAAATCAACTCTAACTGTGATATTAAAATGTAAACTTTGAACAGTTAGAAGCATTAATGATAAAAATAAAAATAAACATGTCAACCATTTATTAACTAACTCATTAATAAAAAGACTAGTGCGATGGTATGAAAGTGAAAGTGAAGTCGCTCAGTCGTGTCCGACTCTTCACGACCCCATGGACTGCAGCCTACCAGGCTCCTCCGTCCATCGGATTTTCCAGGCAAGAATACTGGAGCAGGGTGCCATTGCCTTCTCCTGCGATGGTATAGCTGGTTCAAATATCACTTGAAGAGCTGAGATACATATAAGTTAATTAAAATAGCATGCAGAAATAAGGTGCTTTAATAAAGAAATTTACAGTTAATGTAGTACAGGATACATAACCTTTATTATCTTTTCTACTAGAGAAGAGATATTTACATTACATTACTATTGGGTCTATATACTAAACCCAGTTGAACATCTGGAAGTTCTCCATTCACATAGTGTTGAAGCCTACCTCAGAGAATTTTGAGCATTACTTTGCTAGCATGTGAAATGAATGTGATTGTGAGATAGTTTGAACATGCTTTGGCATTGCCCTTGTTTGGGATTGGAATGAAAACTGACATTTTCTAGTCCTATGGCCACTGATGAGTTTTCCAAGTTTTCTGGCATTGCTTCTTAGGAAGAGCAACTGTTTTAAACTATGGTATACACCTAACATTATTATTATACAGAATAACATTAGTGTTCCTCAACAGACTGGTTCCAAATAGGAAAAGGAGTACGTCAAGGCTGTATATTGTCACCCTGCCTATTTAACTTCTATGCAGAGTACATCATGAGAAACACTGGGCTGGAAGAAGCACAAGCTGGAATCAAGATTGCTGGGAGAAATATCAATCACCTCAGATATGCAGATGACACCACCCTTATGGCAGAAAGTGAAGAGGAACTAAAAAGCCTCATGATGAAAGTGAAAGAGGAAAGTGAAAAAGTTGGCTTAAAGCTCAACATTCAGAAAACGAAGATCATGGCATCTGGTCCCATCACTCCATGGGAAATAGACGGGGAAACAGTGGAAACAGTGTCAGACTTTATGTTTTTGGGCTCCAAAATCACTGCAGATGGTGACTGCAGCCATGAAATTAAAAGACGCTTACTCCTTGGAAGGAAAGTCATGACCAACCTAGATAGCATATTGAAAAGCAGAGACATTACTTTGCCAACAAAGGTCCATCTAGTCAAGACTATGGTTTTTCCAGTAGTCATGTACAGATGTGAGAGTTGGACTGTGAAGAAGGCTGAGCACCGAAGAATTGATGCTTTTGAACTGTGGTGTTGGAGAAGACTCTTGAGAGTCCCTTGGACTGCAAGGAGATCAGCCCTGGTATTTCTTTGGAAGGAATGATGCTAAAGCTGAAACTCCAGTACTTTGGCCACCTCATGCGAAGAGTTGACTCATTGGAAAAGACTCTGATGCTGGGAGGTTTTGGGGCAGGAGGAGAAGGGGAAGACAGTGGATGAGATGGCTGGATGGCATCACTGACTCGATGGACGTGAGTCTGAGTGAACTCCGGGAGTTGGTGATGGACAGGGAGGCCTGGCGTGCTGCAGTTCATGGGGTCGCAAAGAGTCAGACACAACTGAGCGACTGAACTGAACTGAACTGATACCCAACTGTGTTCAGGCCTAAATAAAGGATGTATTTTTGTAACAATTATGTTTCAGGTACTACACTATGCTAGAAATATATAAGTGGTTAAAGAATGAGGTTGCTCAAAATAATGTAAGGTCATTTATAATGAAAAAATGTATGAATAAGTATAATCAACAATACTCATTTACAGCTTAGCATTCAACAATAATGATTCAAATTAAAAGTGAAACAAAGCCTTACTATATATAATAGGTGTTATATGTACTTAAAAATATAGTGAGAACAGACCAGACATTTATAAGTTTTAAAAACTCATGGGGTTAGTGTGATTTATACTACATAATCAAAGATGCACACATTATACTATTAATAATATAATAATATATTTCAAAACAATATTTAGAATGGTAGATTTATTCTATTTACTTCTGTAAGGAATGAGTCAAATTTATTTCTCACTTTCCATCACCAGGTAGCAAATAGCCCCTAAATACTTATCAAAACCCAAAAGCAAATCTCTTAAGTAGTGGAAACTATTTTTTTAAATATTATGGGATACTGTCTCCAGTTTCATGTCCTGACTTGATCTGATGGAAACAAAAATCACCTGGAAATGATATTTTTCCAGCTGGGAACACCTTTCAATACAGTTCTTGCCCCTTCCCTGTTAGATCTCATTTTATTCCTATATCCTTAAACACTTCAATAGCTTTTTGCTCTCTTTCCATTTACGAGCATGCCAGTGGCATCCCCAAGTTTCTTCTCATCTCACTTTTGATGTTCCTGTACAATTTTATGCCTCATCTTTTTCAGCAAGCACAGGGAATATTTTCAAACACATTAAAAAAAAAATATCTTCCTCAATTTCAAATTGGCAAAATGTATTGTACAACAAGGGATATTCTCCCTAGATTAGCAATTCATTTTATTTGGTGTTCTAGTTGTTAGTTTTAAGTCTTATAATTATTTTACCTTTTTTTCTGTAAAATTTTAAGAAGAATAGGCATATATTTGTATAGGAATATTTGCTTCCTTATGATTATTTATCTCTTTAAGTTGAGATTATTATTAGAGAATCTAAGTCATTTTTACAGAATCACTGTTGGACATAACTTGCCAGCATTCTGATAAAATGAGGCAAATGAAATATAAATTGGTATAATTTTTAAAGCCCTAAATATTGTGTTTGTTGCAGACATTTTTCTTATGGTTTCTGTGGTCTTGCTTTCAGACAGAATTAAATATTGTTAGATATGAATTTAATTTGATACTCATTTTCTGCTATCAGCATTGGTATATGAGGCCATGGCCTAATGAGACCAAAATTATTTTCATTTTTATTCTTTAAATCATTTTGTATATTGTCAAATTCAAAACCAGAAAAGCATCTTAAGGAAATTTTCAAACTTCAACTTATATTTTTAATACACAATAGAAATATATGTGCTATCAACTATCATTCACAAATCACTGAGTGCACTCTTCTTTAGATTTTTTTCCCTATGGAATGTTGATAAAGCATTTGACAAAAGAAGCAATTAAGATATATTATCTGTTTTTATTGCTGACTAAATGAAAACAATACCTGTGAGATAATAATTGAAACATTTTATAAATCAAAATGTCTGGCTATAGACAAAGAAGAGGATTTACATATAAACCTCATTTATGAGTGTCTCACTAATGTCAAGTATATTGCTCAGGAAATCTCAAAGTTACAATGTTAAAATATGGCTCTGCAGCCATTCAGTTCAATTCAGTTCAATCGCTCAGTCCTGCCCAACTCTTTGGGATCCCATGGACTGCAACATGCCACGCTTCCTTGTCCTTCACCAAGTCTCGGAACTTGTTCAAACCCATGTCCATTGAGTCGGTGATGCCCTCCAACTATCTCATACTCTGTAGTACTCTTCTCCTGCCTTCAATCTTTCCCAGCATCAGGGTCTTTTCCAATGAGTCATTTCTTCTCAACAGGTAGCCAAAGCATTGGAGCTTCCAGTACCTACAATTTTGATGTTTTGAATTAGCAGCTGAATAACTTTTGGTGATTGCCACTGGGTGCAACTTCCAAAAAGGGCTTGATAAGTAAGGGGATAAAAGGATAGTTATATGAGGGATTAAAACTCACTTTTTGTGAACTACTTCATACCTGGGGCTGAGTTTACAAAATCTGTTAATCAATTGAAGATTCCTTGGGGTCACTTTTCCCTCTCAATTTATACTACTTAGCATACTCATAAAATCTATCTACTCTTTCTAAATTATAAAATATATAAGTGATCAGTATCTGAAGTTGGACAATTTGACATTTAAATCCAGCTGCCTTTGTCTTTTTTCTTTCATTCTTGCCTTAAGCATGCCTAATTTGTCCAGCTGTCTCAAACCATCTTTCTTATCTCTACATATCACCCTTAAGCTGTTATTTTATCCTCAGGATTGATAGTGTAATAATAGTGAGAGTGCTTTCTTTCCCAGAAACATTTCATTTAAAGGTAAATCCTTGTACAAATGTCACCAGCTAGTAGATGAGGAAGGGCATGGTATGTTTTGGAGCTTTAGATACCTCTATTTGTTACAGTCACATTTCTTATTGTAGGGCCAACCATCTACTTCATACAGACATTGGAATTTTTATACCATTCTCCTAATAGAATAAGCAATATAGTGAATTGATTTTAATAAAAAGCTTTGTATGAGGATATCACACATTCAGTTCTGAGCTCAACTAACTGATACCTTTGTGAACTTTTGAAATTTGCTTGAATTTTCAGAGCAACCACTGCCTTTGTTGCTTCATTGGTCAAAAGATTTTCTCAAATCATTGTTTGGAGAATTTGTGACAATATATTCAAAGGTGACACTGCTTAGTGATTAAAGGCACCATGTGCACAGGAAATAATATACTAAAGAACAAATAAATCTATTATGTACCAGGCATTATTCAAGTCTAGGTAATAGATGCCGAAGATATGTCTTGATTAAGATAAATCTTAAAAAAAAAAAAAAAGTATTCTTTTTAATGGCTGAGTAATACTCCATTGTGTATATGTACCACCGCTTTCTTATCCATTCATCTGCTGATGGACATCTAGGTTGCATCCGTGTCCTGGCTATTATAAACAGTGCCGCGATGAACATTGGGGTACACGTGTCTCTTTCCCTTCTGGTTTCCACAGTGTGTATGCCCAGCAGTGGGATTGCTGGATCATAAGGCAGTTCTATTTCCAGTTTTTTAAGGAATCTCCACAGTGTTCTCCATAGTGGCTGTACTAGTTTGTATTCCCACCAACAGTGTAAGAGGGTTCCCTTTTCTCCACACCCTCTCCAGCATTTATTATTTGTAGACTTTTGGATCACAGCCATTCTGACTGGCGTGAAATGGTACCTCATAGTGGTTTTGATTTGCATTTCTCTGATAATGAGTGATGTTGAGCATCTTTTCATGTGTTTGTTAGCCATCTGTTATGTCTTCTTTGGAGAAATGTCTATTTAGTTCTTTGGCCCATTTTTTGATTGGGTCATTTATTTTTCTGGAGTTGAACTGTAGGAGTTGCTTGTATATTTTTGAGATTAGTTGTTTGTCAGTTGCTTCATTTGCTATTATTTTCTCCCGTTCTGAAGGCTGTCTTTTCACCTTGGTAATAGTTTCCTTTGATGTGCAGAAGCTTTTAAGTTTAATTAGATCCCATTTGTTTATTTTTGCTTTTATTTCCAATATTCTGGGAGGTAGGTCATAGAGGATCCTGCTGTGATGTATGTCAGAGAGTGTTTTGCCTATGTTCTCCTCTAGGAGTTTTATAGATAGCAAAAGAGACACTGATGTATAGAACAGTCTTACGGACTCTGTGGGAGAGGGAGAGGGTGGGAAGATTTGGGAGAATGGCATTGAAACATGTAAAATATCATGTATGAAACGAGTTGCCAGTCCAGGTTCGAAGCACGATGCTGGAAGCTTGGGGCTAGTACACTGGGACGACCCAGAGGGATGGTATGGGGAGAGAGGAGGGAGGAGGGTTCAGGATGGGGAACACATGTATACCTGTGGCGGATTCATTTTGATATTTGGCAAAACTAATACAATTATGTAAAGTTTAAAAATAAAATAAAATTAAAAAAAAAAAGATATACCTTAAAACAATATTCCCAGGGACTCAGTTTTGAAAAGGCCAGTGTCTTACCCATCCTTCCTTCTCTCCCTTTCTTTTTTCCTTCCTTCCTTCCCATTCTCATTTGACTTTTTATACTCTTCCACTAAATAATCCTAATTAAAATCATATTTAGTCATAGCTGAAAATAATAAAGTATGTTCAAGGAAGCATAGTTAATAACCAGAAAATAGACAAAAACATAGTTGAACCTTCTCTGCACATATGAAATATAATCTTTTATATATATATACACGCATAGACACACATGTATATGAGCATAAAGATGGATTTTTATTGCTACTTTGACCTATTTATATTACATGCTATTAAACATAATAATTGATTTATAATGATACCACTATATAATATTGTAAGACCTGAAAATATAATTCACAGTCATTATTCTTATTTATTAACTTTTTGCTGTAGGCATAGAGTATAATTTCTTAAAATAATTTTTAAGATACCTGCAGAGGCAGGAATTAGGATTATAGCTGGTTGTAATATGAAGAAATGTTACTTATGACAATCCCTGATATTAACAGAATCTAAATCATTTGGGTGACAGAAATTCCTAATAACAGTCTATCATAATGAGTTAAACTATAGCTTTAATTATGAATTTTGCAAATTAGAGTCGCTTAATTTATGATATTGACAAGCAGCTTAATATTATCATATTTTAAAACTCAATCTCACTATTTTCATATCTTGTAAACTAAAATGTGTTTCAGGGATATTAAAGTCCTTTTCATGCCAGATTTTTCATTTTACATGGAAAAAGAAAGCATACATATCATATAGTTTCCTGGGGATTTGTTTCACATTGCTTTAATAGTAAAAGTACAGATGTAAAAAATTCATCTAAGTATTTATCATTAGTTAACTGCTATTTCAAGACAATGTACTCATTATAGATATTTGTTACTGAATTTGGAGAATTATTTATCAGGCTGTAAACCTGCTGAACAGATATAATTTTGGAGGTTGTTGTATTCACTTATTTGGCCAATACTGGGAATTTTTCATCAGTCACATTCTTATAATGTCATTGAAAGTGAGAATCTAAAAGATAATTGTTTATCTTTACACAGATAATTATTAATTTATTAATATTCATGGAAAATAGATAGGGAAACAGTGGAAACAGTGTCAGACTTTATTTCTTGGGGCTGCAAAATCACTGCAGATGGTAACTTTAGCCATGAAATTAAAAGACACTTACTCCTTGGAAAGAAAGTTATGACCAGCCTAGACAGCATATTCAAAAGCAGAGACATTACTTTGCCAACAAAGGTCCATCTAGTCAAGGCTATGGTTTTTCCAGTGGTCATGTATGGATGCGAGAGTTGGACTTTGAAGAAAGCTGAGTGCCGAGGAACTGATGCTTCTTAACTGTGGTGTTGGAGAAGACTCTTGAGAGTCCCTTGGACTGCAAGGACATCCAACCAGTCCATTCTAAAGGAGATCAGCCCTGGGATTTCTTTGGAAGGACTGATGCTAAAGCTGAAATTCCAGTACTTTGGCCACCTCATGTGAAGAGTTGACTCATTGGAAAAGACCCTAATGCTGGGAGAGAATGGAACAGGAGTAGAAGGGGACGACAGAGGATGAGATGGCTGGATGGCATCGCTGAGTCGATGGACATGAGTTTGAGTCAACTCCGGGAGTTGGTGATGGACAGGGAGGCCTGGAGTGGGGTGATTCATGGGATCACAAAGAGTTGGACATGACTGAGCGACTGAACTGAACTGAATATTAATACATAATTATTATTTTTCTCTTTTTAGGGTTTAAACATATTTTTCATATATTTTAAAAAACTAGGATAAAATTCCAAATGTTGTCTGTCTTGAAAGCAATTTAACCATTACCCCTTAGCTAATCATTTAATGCTGATGATCTCCAGAATGGGATTTGGTCACTTTGTGATTTCATTCACAAGGCTTATTATTACAAGAAATCAAATCAAAGGCTTAGGTGAAATAAAAATATTCTTCAAAATGTGTGCCATATTTCTATTCTTCTGTCTACACTTTTATCTATATCTCTAAAATCACTTGTATTTAGCAAGCGATACCATAAAGTACTGAGCAGAGAAATGGTAAAATATACATTTTTATATGGATTGCAGCAAAAGATGTAGTAAAGTAAATTGTGGGAAGGTGAAAATTCATTAGTTGTATGAGATAAGTAAATTATTGTAAACTGATGACTCTTTCAACATATCAGACTGTTAAAAATGAAACAATTAAAAACTATGCTTTCCAGAGGCATGAGTTGAAGGGTATTCTTATACTTGGCAGCTTCAGGCATTGTTTTGAAATTAATCAAGCAACATTTATTAAAACTAACATCAAAACAAAAATATAGATGGTCTGTGAACTAGCCTATCCTAAGTCTTGGATCAGTTAAAATGAAGGCACCAAATCCTACAGATTCAAGCAATAATATTTATTAAATGTATTCAAGAAAAACTAAGCAAAATACAAGCCCATCAAGGTGTTTACTGAATAGGGAGAAGGGTAAAGTGAACGAGAAGAAGAAATGAAAGGAAAAAAAACAGTGCATTTCATTACTGTGCACGTTATGATACTCTACATACTTCTTTTGGTTCATCAAATGGATAACATTCTGAACGTTCCATGGACAATGTAGTGTGTTTCTGTGTGTGTGGTGAAGGGAGGCAAAGGAGGAGGGAGGGAAGGATGTAGGAAATGTACTGGTAAAAAGAGAGAATGTGTAGAAATTATTTTTTAAATAAAGTAAAAATAAATAATTGAACAGAATGAGTTCTACTTTTCATTAGCTAATTTAGTATTGCAAAGTAGCTCTCAAATTCTGTCTATGGGGTCGCACCGAGTCAGACATGACTGAAGCGACTTAGCAGTAGCAGCAGCAGAGGGGTAAGACATTTAAGAGAGGAATTGCTAGTGTTTAAGTGTGTGAGGGTGGTATAAACGGATTAATCTTACATTGGCTTAACTATTTAATATTATTTAGGATGATATTTGACAAGAGAAATAAAAATTCTCTTTGGTCAGAATAAGCTGATCAGGATCAAAGTATCTCAATTCTGTTGTGAATGTAAAATAATGACCTTTTCATTTTTAGTATATGTAATGTGGCCAGTGCTTCTATTTGTCATGATTAGGAAAGTATGAACACTATTTTCTAGGGTTAAAAAGCCTAATGCAGAGGCCAACACCTGTTTTACCTTTGATCATTTCAAAGGTAAAAACCTTTAGAAAAACCACACACACACACACAAAACCAGAAGAAAATATTCTTTATACATCGATACAAAAATCTATGGCTTTCTTATAGTTCAGTAATAACCCAGAGTGAAAAAAAGTAGATACACACCTTTTTCTTCTCCTACAGCATAACATAGATACACATTGCCTTTTTCAAATGTTCAAAAAAGTTAAAAGTTACGTCTTTACATCAGATGAGCTGGAAACTCAAAGGGAGGACCTGAGCCCGATATAACTGTTTCTTTTAAATCGTGTCATTTTGATGGAGCATGAAAAAATGACAGAGGTAGTATTTGCTGAAGCAAATGGTGGTAGCTTCAAAGATTCAGTCATCCTAGAACCACTGCCACATTTCTGTATGCTGATGTAGATGTTAGGGCTATTGGAGCACAAAAGCATTCCTAAATCTCAATAAAAGAATCTATAAGCAAAATTTTTTTTCCCAGATAAAAGTACAGAATTAATTCTCACAGAAATATAAAGAATGGAGATTTCTAAAGTTTAAGTTATTTATTGGTTAGATATATGCACATATTTACATTCTTATATCTTTAAATGAGGCTAGAAGTCCTTAAATATTTAGAATATAAATAATAAATGTTTATGGATATTATCTAATTTTATGAAGAATTATTTCCATTGCAACCTTAGACCAAAGCTTTAAGTCCATAAGGTAGAATTTTGCTCACTAATAATGCCCTTTTTAGTTTTAGTAATTCATTATTTTAATGTATTCTAAAATGTATCCACATTAACATGATTTCTGACCTGTAGAATTATGAATTTCTAGGAAGCTTTCCATTGTTTACAGTGCCCAAAACAGCTTGATAATATCTATGATGTACAGAATGGCATTTAAGTTATTCAAAAATTTTAGACCAAATTCTAATATGTTGTCAGTAGAACCACCTTACACGGAATGCGTTGCATGAGGAATTGAACACTAGCATAAATTTCTTCTTCATTCTACATCTTGCCTTTCAATTGTATTATATCTTTATGGATGGGTCACTTTGCTGTGCACCCAAAGTATCACAACATTGTTGATCAGTTACACTCCAATATAAAATAAAGGTTTTTTTTAAGACGTTCATATATGTGTCAGTATGGCATGCTGAAATACTTCTATTGTTTTTAAGCAAATTACTACTCCGCTGCTATAATGAGGGCTTCTCTGGTGGGTCAGAAGGTAAAGAATCTGCCTGCAATGTGGGAGACCTGGGTTCTAAGCCAGGGTTGGGAAGATCCCCTGGAGGAGGGCATGGCAACCCACTCTAGTATTCTTGCCTGGAGTATCCCCATGAACAGAGGAACTTGGTTGGCTACAGTCCACGGGGTTGCAAAAAGTCAAACATGACTGAGTGACTAAGCACAGCACACTGCTATAATGAAAAATGATACAATCAAAATAGTCCCATATGTAATCAGTATTTTATTATAGAGGCTACATTTTTAAAGGTATGTAGTGCCCTAATTCTTTTTCTCTTCCTGAAGATAACCTTCATTAAAAGTTATTTCTTTCCTTGAACAGGTAAATGGCATATTTGTAAGTTGACAATATGTAAGCTTGTGGTAGGATACCTAATGGAGCATAGCAAAAAACAAATGAAGCAATTTGACTGCCTGATAACCATTTCAAGCTACGCTAGTTTCAAGGCAATTATAGCAGTTAGAACATATCCGACTATTCAAACTGTATTTCTGTTAGTGCAAATCTATAACCATTATGTGATTTAAGTAATCTCCAATACTATGAAACATTTCCCATTACTTCATATGGCATGCAGCTAACTGGCGAAGAAAAACTATCATATACTGAGAATTTTTTCTCTAAATTTGATCAGATTAATTCTTGTGGGTAGTCTCAGGAATCTAGTTCAACTGCCTAAATACATTAATTTCATCCGAAAATCAAAGAGAATGGCAGAAAATAATCTCTAGAGATAAGGAATTTCTTCACTGTCAGCTTTTCTTCATTGTGTAAAAACCCAATGAATAATTTTACATAAGTGTAATTGCAGGGTTTGCATATATGTATTGAAAAACTCTAGAGCAGTTACACTACTATTTTTAAAGTATTACAAATTGTATTGATAATGTTACAACATCTACTTGGTTCTTGGGTTAGTGACAATGTACTTAATTTTCTTTTTCAAAAAGATAGGCTGATGTCTATACTGTGCAGTAATAGAATTATCAAGCAAATACTTCTATAACATTCTAATATATTAGTTATACAATCATTGTTTTAATTTCCTAACATTTTCCAGGGATTCATCTAGGCACTAGGGAAATATGGTAACCGAGTTATAGGCCCTATTTGTAAAGTTTCTGTATTATATAGAAATGCAACAGAAAATGAACTTTCCACTGCTTTATATGACTTGATGCTATGTACAGGTAACATGAAAAGAAATGAAAATAAGATGAAGAGCAGTGTCCAACTCTGTGCGACCCCATGGACTGCAGCCCACCAGGCTCCTCAGTCCATGGGATTTTCCAGGCAAGAGTACTGGAGTGGGGTGCCATTGCCTTCTCCAGAGCTAGGGAGGGAGGAGAGCAAAAGCCAGAGCCTTATGATTACACTGAGAATTCTGAAAGAAGAGTTTTTTAAAAATTAAGAACCAATTAGAAGGATAGGCACAGTGGTATGCTGGTAAATGTTTAACAACCGACTTGAAAAAGGGCAGAGGGGAATGACTTTATACTGTGCGTCGGTTCCTGTAGTGCCAACCCTCCCACTATGGCTTATTTCAGCCTATCAGAGCAGAGTCCCTGGAGGCAGAGTTGGGGAAAGACGTGCAGCAGGATACTATAGAGCATTTTCACCATACATGTGTAATAGACCTAAATACCCTCAAGAGCATTGTATTAGTAAAATGTGTAAAATAATTAGGACTAATAAGTTTTGAGTTTTCACTATTTTAATATAATCTATTCAGTTCAGTTCAATCGTTCATTCATGTCTGACTCTTTGCAACTCCATGGATTGCAGCATGGGCATCCTGCATGGTTTCCCTGTCCATCACCAACTCCTGGAGCTTGTTCAAACTCATGTCCATCGAGTCTGTGATGCCATCCAGCCATCTCATCCTCTGTCATCCCCTTTCCTCCTGCCTTCAATCTTTCCCAGCATCAGGGTCTTTTCCAATGAGTCAGTTCTTCACATCAGGTAACCAAAATTATTGGAGTTTCAGCTTCAGCATCAGTTCCTTCCAATTATCAGTCCTCACATCATTTATTGGGTTTATATAATTTAATTTTTATAAACAGCTCACAAAATGCATGAAAATTTAAAGATGAGTTCCAACGAGCCAGTTCAAGCCAGAAAGTACATCAGTGGGCAGGATACATGTAAATGATAGAGACAGGTTGAATCTCTAGAAAACAGACACTGAGGTAAAAGTCAGGATTTCAAAAGGTTTGGGGTAATTAATATTTCTGAAAGAAAAAGTGGAGGAAGCAGGATTTTGCAAGAGGGGCTGTCAGATTGATATGGTCCTGACAGAATCACAGCCAGCCCATGAGTGAGCAAAGATTTCCTGTTACTGGAGTCCCATATGGGGAAAATTGGCTGAGCTGTATACCATTGCCTCTGTTGTTGACCAGGGATCATTTAAGAAGGCCATGACTGAGAAAGAGCTAACAGTGGGATGTTGTTAGCCACTTTCCCTACTACTGGAATAGCCTTCCTTTTGCACCCCTTCATCAGAGGGGTATATTTTCCACCTTTACCATGAGGTAGGAACGACCAATCATGATACATTATTCTCTGTAACAGAATGAGATAAAAACAGAAGTGACTATTGGGAGTAATGAGATGTAAGTCATGGGCAGCCTTCATCAGTGGTTTTCAACTTGATCTGAGAAAGAATAGAAGGTGAAGAAGGGAAACTTCGGGCACATGTGTTTCTTTCAAATATGAAAATGTATATATTCAAGCTGATTTATGTATCAAAGAAGCAGAGTGGTAGTAGAGACATAATAGGGCTAGAAATGTTCCAAAACATTTGAAAATTCGCAAAAACAATTTAATAGGAAAGTGTCTTCGAGAAGAAAGATCATTTAGTTGCCTAGTTTATTACAGTTTCCCTAGATTATTGAAAGAAATAGATGCATCGGTAAATAGTTCTTGGTTTTCATTATATTCATCTTGTGAAGAAAATCAGGAATAAAGAGCTAGTGGGTTTTGTCCAAAAATGACGATAGGTCTAGACTGGAAACCATGGGGAAATGGTATTTGCTCATAGTGTCCCTTTTGGGGGGTCAGAAATTCTTTGATTGAATTTGGCGATTGAATGACCTTTGTATTGAACAGATGTTTCTACTCCAGTAGCCCTTTGGTGGTAAAGATATTTTTAGTGAAATAAAAAGGGTTCTGTTGGAAATGCTTGCATGTGTTCTGTCATTAAACTAACAAGTGTGGCTGGCAAACACTAAAACCTGTTACTTGCTTAACTGATGCTAAGCTGTGCCTGGCTCCCAGTGTTGACAAAAAGATCTTGGTGAATGCATATTGGTAAAATTATACTAAAACACTAAGAAAAGAAGAGGAATTTCCGTGCATCTATATCTTATTCCTTTAGAACTGACTTGCATTTGTCCCTCAAACATGTCGAGTTTGCCTCTGCATTTGCTGTGGCCACTGCTACCCAGAATGTCCCCCACTAGAACTTCACTATGACTGCCTCCTGCTCATTCAGCTATCAGCTTACATTTTACCTGCTCAATAAGCCTGACATAGATCACTCAGCTGAACTAGCCTTCTCCTCCTCCCCAGTCAAGCTCTAGTACTCCCCCCTCCTCCCCCGGCACTTACCAGCTTCTGAAATTATCTAGTGCATTCTTTCATTCTTCACTATCCAAATGAAAACAATGACCTTCTCCTGTCCTTCACTAGTCTATGAATGTTGCTCCCAGCAAGTAGAACAGAGTGGGACACATCAGAGAACCTAAAGAAAAAGGTGTCGAATGAATGGCAACTATTTAATACTTTATAGTGTAAAGCTATTAACATTTGCTGATGTTTAAATTTTATAAGCAGCCCATTTTTTCTCATTGCCAAGAAAGGATATCATTTTAATTTCTCTATTGGCTTATCCTCTGCACCTGGTACATTGTCTTTGCGAGTCGGACACGACTGAGCGACTTCATGTTCATGTTGATTATTTTCAGAAGTGCTTGAGGTTGTTGACAGCTTAAGCCTGGTTACTGTGTTTTGAAGAGTAAATAGAAGGTGAGAAAATGACGACAATGTTACCGGGTGCAGAGGATAAGCCAATAGAGAAATGAGAAAAATGGGCTGCTAATAAAATTTAAACATCTGCAAATGTTAATAGCTTTACACTATAAAGTATTAAATAGGTGCCATTCATTCTGAAAATAATCAACAATAACCTCTAATTTAAAAGCTGAAAAAATTGAAAGCAATTTTAAGTTATATTTTTTATTGAATTGAACTTTTGGTTCTCGTCTTGCCTTACCCACCCTACCTTAAGTTAACACCATAGGTCTTTCTTCTCTTGATATTTCTGCACTGGCTTCTGGATGCTTCTTGATCAAGTTTCCCTTCCAACAGCTTTATTAAATGCAAGTCAGTATCTGAAATTGGCTACCCCTCTGCCCACTGTTGGACTTCCCTGGTGGCTCACATGATAAAGAATCTGCCTGCAAGGGCAGGAGACCCGGATTTGATCCCTAGGTCAGGAAGATCCCCTGGAGAAGGGAAAGGCTACACACTCTAGTATTCTTGCCTGGAAAATTCCATGGATAGAGGAGCCTGGTGGGCTACAGTCCGTGGATTACAAAGAGTCGAGACACCACTGAGCGACTAACAGTTTCACTTTTTGCTACTGTGAGCTGTCAGTGTTAGTCCAGTCCGTATTCTTATTTTCCCTTCCATTCTAGCTTCTTTATTATCCTGTTCCCTATTCCCCCTGCATTATATTTTCCTAAACTCTTTCAGTAGTCACTAAGCTGGCCTCCCTGAGACAGATTTGCCTCTATTCTCGACAAAGTTGTCAGAAGAATCTTGCTGAAATAATAGTCATACTCTAGCTTAAAACTTTAAAATTGTTTTCTTAACCAGTTAATACATCAAGAAACATGAAAGATTTTGCTCTTCATCCTCAGCATGTAGTTCACAGAGGGCATTTAATAAATGTGTAAAGAAGAAAGAGAAGGAAGAATAATTCTTCAGACAATGCCAAATTACTATGAATAATAAAGTTTATTTTCTTCTTGAGATAAGAAATTGGAAAAAGAGCTTTAAACAAAAAGTTACTAACCTGGTATTTCCAACTAGTGGTTAAAACCTTGCAAAATGCAAAAAGTTGAGAAAAGTGGACTTTACAGGTTTAATGAAATTAATGAATATATGTATATATTTATGTACATGCATATATACATTACACATCTACTCAAAGCAGGAAATAGCAAAAGTAATCAATGATTTCTCATTTTATGCCTCTTCCATATTGTATTCATAGAAACTAGAATCAGTGAAAAGAAAAGAAATAGAAGAGTTAGACAAGGGTGGCAAAGTTCTAGAGGGGAAAACTGGGATCAAGGGGGAATTTGTCATTTAAATAGAAGAGAATGGAGCATATATTATTGCTATTGGTAAGGTTCCATTAGAAATGGAGCAAGTGAAGGGAGAAGAGATAATCTCATACATATCTATGATATTTAACCTAGACATATTCCTAGATGTTTTTAGATGCATTTAGATACTTGCCTATCAATAATCAGTAATCCTTAGGAAGACAGCAAAAAGATGTTTTACTTGTCAGTATGTATAATCTTTTAAAATTATCATGGTTAATATTTTAGATTATTTTGTATTTCCTGAACAGATCATGAGATATAAATATTAATCCATTGTATTTATTTGAAAATGAATATAGCTTGTATATTCCAGTGCAAGCCAGTATGAGAAAATTATTTTTTTGTATAGCAATTTCATAATGAAAAAAAAAAAAAAAGCAATATGGCCTTCTTTTACATTCTTATTTGTCCAAAGGTAAATTTTAAAGATCACTTTTAACCTTAGGGTTCTCATTTTCTGTGGATTTTAAACATTTTAGAAGCTTTTATATATAAAATAGTTTCATTAAATTGTTTTCTTGAGTGCCTTAAGCAAGAGTGATGTTAAAAAAACATAATATTAGTTAAAATGGCTTATTTATGATACTAGACATTTATTTATAATAAATGTAAATAAATAAAAATTTATACTTCTGTTCAAACATGTAACAAATAATATGTCAATATATTTCCATGGACTTTCTCATGATAATTTTTATATCTGAATGTATAAAGGCAAAGAGGAACCTGGATTCAGAAAATCCAAAATACAAATAATTATGTCTTATCCCTAAACAAAATACAGTTTCAGGGCCAAGGAAACCATTGAGTTTTGACAGAAGAATTCAATGTTAATTTCATATCAAGAAATAAAGTTGTTTGTTGTCTCTGAATTTTGAGGAGTAGAGCCTCTTTATAATTCTTCATAAGACCTACAGCTGGATTATTAGAATAATATCACTTGTGTCTACGCTGTACCTCTCATCTGCAGCTGAACACAAGAAAGAAAAAAAGAATTGTGACACAAATGATAGTGTTTGCATGTCTGATTTTTTGTGAACTTGAACTATTATCGTCTATTGAGATGTCTTTCTGTGTATTTAAGCTAAAAACATCAAATTGTTTCTTAAACTACTTAAAAGGCCACTGAGCTCAAATTGTGTATTATAATCCTTTCTTTCCCTAAAACTGCAACAATATTACAATGGAACAAATATGATAATATTGCTATTGCATGTAGAGCTAGAGTTGCATTTTATAAGAAATAATAAAAAGTCAATGACATTTACTATGACTTTGCCATATGACTTAAGCTAATGAACATATTATCCAGAAGTATACTGGCTTCCCTTGTGGCTTAGTTGGTAAAGAATCCACCTTCAATGTGGGACCCTTAGTTTGATCCCTGGGCTGGGAAGATCCCCTGGAGAAGGAACAGCTACTCACTCTAGTGTTCTGGTCTGGAGAACTCCATGGACTCCATGGGGTTGCAAAGAGTTGGAATGACTGAGTGACTTTCATTCACTCACTTGAGAGTCATATTAAATGTGTGATTTGAATGATAAATATATTCTAGTTTATTTTTAAAAGAAAGATTACAAACTGTACTTCAATGACTATTTGTCTTTATAATTATACAAATTTTAGAGATATAATGTATAATGGGTATAGTTTAAAATTTATGAAATAAGGAGAAAATAAATCTAAAATTATATATTTATTTATTTATATTTTTAGTTTCTTATACTTTTTATTTTTTTTAATATAAATGTATTTATTTTAATTGGAGGTTAATTACTTTACAATATTGTATTGGTTTTGCCATACATCAACATGAATCTGCCACAGGTGTACACGTGTTCCCCATCCTGAACCCCCTCCCACCTCCCTCCCAATACCATCCCTCTGGGTGGTCCGAGTGCACCAGCCCCAAGCATCCAGTATCATGCATCGAACCTGGACTGGCGATTTGTTTTATACATGATATTATACATGTTTCAATGCCATTCTCCCAAATCATCCTGCCCTCTCTCTCTCCCACAGAGTCCAAAAGACTGTTCTATACATCTGTGTCTCTTTTGCTGTCTTGCATACAGGGTTATCGTTACCATCTTTCTAAATTCCATATATATGAGTTAGTATACTGTATTGGTGTTTTTCTTTCTGGCTTACTTCACTCTGTATAATAGGCTCCAGTTTCATCCACCTCATTAAAACTGATTCAAATGTATTCTTTTTAATGGCTGGGTAATACTCCATTGTGTATATGTACCACAGCTTTATAATCTATTTGTCTGCTGATGGACATCTAGGTTGCTTCCATGTCCTGGCTATTATAAACAGTGCTGCGATGAACATTGGGGTACACGTGTCTCTTTCAATTATGGTTTCCTCAGTGTGTATGCCCAGCAGTGGGATTGCTGGGTGTTCAGTTAAGTTCAGTTCAGTCGCTCAGTCGTGTCTGACTCTTGGCGACCCCATGAATTGCAGCACGCTAGGCCTCCCTGTCCATCACCAACTCCCGGAGTTCACCCAGACTCACGTCCATCGAGTCAGTGATGCCATCCAGCCATCTCATCCTCTGTCGTCCCCTTCTCCTCCTGCCCCCAATCCCTCCCAGCATCAGAGTCTTTTCCAATAAGTCAACTCTTCGCATGAGGTGGCCAAAGTACTGGAGTTTCAGCTTTAGCATCATTCCTTCCAAAGAAATCCCAGGGCTGATCTCCTTCAGAATGGACTGGTTGGATCTCCTTGCAGTCCAAGGGACTCTCGAGAGTCTTCTCCAACATAACAGTTCAAAGGCATCAATTCTTTGGCACTCAGTTTTCTTCACAGTCCAACTCTCAAATCCATACATGACCACAGGAAAAACCATAGCCTTGACTAGATGGACCTTTGTTGGCAAAGTAATGTCTCTGCTTTTGAATATGCTGTCTAGGTTGTTCATAACTTTCCTTCCAAGGAGTAAGCGTCTTTTAATTTCATGGCTGCAGTCACCATCTGCAGTGATTTTGGAGCCCAAAAAATAAAGTCTGACACTGTTTGCACTGTTTCCCCATCTATTTCCCATGAAGTGATGGGACCAGATGCCATGATCTTAGTTTTCTGAATGTTGAGCTTTAAGCCAAATTTTTCACTCTCCACTTTCACTTTCATCAAGAGGCTTTTGAGTTCCTCTTCACTTTCTGCCATAAGGGTGGTGTCATCTGCATATCTGAGGTTATTGATATTTCTCCCAGCAATCTTGATTCCAACTTGTGTTCCTTCCAGTCCAGCATTTCTCATGATGTACTCTGCATAGAAGTTAAATAAGCATGGTGACAATATACAGGCTTGACGTACTCCTTTTCCTATTTGGAACTGTCTGTTGTTCCATGTCCAGTTCTAACTGTTGCTTCCTGACTTGCATACAGATTTCTCAAGAGGCAGGTCAGGTGGTCTGGTATTCCCATCTCTTTCAGAATTTCTCACAGTTTTTTGTGATCCACACAGTCAAAGGCTTTGGCATAGTCAATAAAACAGAAATAGATGTTTTTTTGGAACTCTCTTGCTTTTTCCATGATGCAGCAGATGTTGGCAATTTGATCTCTGGTTCCTCTGCCTTTGCTAAAACCAGCTTGAACAACTGGAAGTTCATGGTTCACGTATTGCTGAAGCCTGACTTGGAGAATTTTGAGCATTACATTCCAAGCATGTGAGATGAGTGCAATTGTGTGGTAGTTTGAGCATTCTTTGGCATTGCCTTTCTTTGGGATTGGAATAAAAACTGACCTTGTGCAGTCCTGTGGCCACTGCTGAGTTTTCCAAATTTGCTGGCATATTGAGTGCAGCACTTTCAAGGCAGTTCTATTTCCAGTTTTTTTTTTTTTTTTAATTTTATTTTATTTAACTTTACAATATTGTATTGATTTTGCCAAATATCAAAATGAATCTGCCAGTTTTTTAAGGAATCTACACACTGTTCTCCATAGTGGATGCACTACTTTGAATTCCCACCAACAGTGTAAGAGGGTTCCCTTTTCTCCACACCCTCTCCAGCATTTATTGCTTGTAGACTTTTGGATCACAGCCATTCTGACTGGCGTGAAATGGTACTTCATTGTGGTTTTGATTTGCATTTCTCTGATGATAATGAGTGATGTTGATCATCTTTTCATGTGTTTGTTAGCCATTTGTATGTCTTCTTTGGAGAAATGTCTATTTAGTTCTTTGGCCCACTTTTTGATTGGGTTGTTTATTTTTCTGGAGTTGAGCTGCAGGAGTTGCTTGTATATTTTTGAGAGTAGTTGTTTGTCAGTTGCTTCATTTGCTATTATTTTCTCCCATTCTGAAGGCTGTCTTTTCACCTTGCTTATAGTTTCCTTTGTTGTGCAGAAGCTTTTAAGTTTAATTAGATCCCATTTGTTTATTTTTGCTTTTATTTTCGATATTCTGGGAGGTGGGTCATAGAGGATCCTGCTGTGATGTATGTCAGAGAGTGTTTTGCCTATGTTCTCCTCTAGGAGTTTTATAGTTTCTGGTCTTACGTTTAGATCTTTAATCCATTTTGAGTTTATTTTTGTGTATGGTGTTATAAAGTGTTCTAGTTTCATTCTTTTACAAGTGGTTGACCAGTTTTCCCAGCACCACTTGTTAAAGAGATTGTCTTAATCCATTGTATATTCTTGCCTCCTTTGTCAAAGATAAGGTGTCCATAGGTGCGTGGATTTATCTGGGCTTTCTATTTTGTTCCATTGATCTGTATTTCTGTCTTTGTGCCAGTACCATACTGTCTTGATGACTGTGGCTTTGTAGTAGAGCCTGAAGTCAGGCAGGTTGATTCCTACAGTTCCATTCTTCTTTCTCAAGATTGCTTTGGCTATTCGAGGCTTTTGTATTTCCATACAAATTGTGAAATTATTTGTTCTAGCTCTGTGAAAAATACCATTGGTAGCTGATAGGGATTGCATTGAATCTATAAAATTGTTTTTTAAACATTTATTTATTTTTAATTGAAGAATAATTGCTTTACAGTATTATGTTGGTTTCTGTCAAACACCAACATGAATCAGCCATAGGTATACATATGTTCCCTCCCTCTTGAACCTCCTTCCCACCTCCCTCCCCATCCCACCCCACTAGGTTGTTACACAGACCTGGTTTGAGTTCCTTGAGTCATACAGCAAATTCCCATTTGTGGATTAAAGGACGCAGTCTATGATAATTCTCACCACTCAGATTAACACATTGCTTTACAAAAGGGCATGCTGTGAAGGAAGAATATATAATTTGGAAAAGATTTTTGAATCTTATAATAATTTTCTAAGATATAAGTTCTACAAAAATATTCACATAATCAAAACTTCAGAAACTATAGCTTCACAAAAATCTTCTGAGCTAGTGGTAATGGACAGAAAGTGCAATAGGAAGGCCATTTAATGCAAATTGTGAAATTCCCTTGATCCATGGATGACACATATGAAACAGGCAATGGGTTCAGATGGACCTGAATTTGAATTCTGGATATTCCATTGACCAGCTCTATAACATGGAACAGTAGCATGGGTCACTTTATCTGACTTCTGCTAAGTTTTTTTTCTTTTCTTTTTTTTTTCATTTATTTTTAAAATTTTATTGTAGTATACCTGGTTTACAATGCTGTTAGTTTTAGGTGTACAGTAAAGTGTTTCAGTTATACATATATTCATTCTTCTTCAGATACTTTTCTCATATAGATTATCACAGAATATTGAGTCGAGTTCCTGGTACTACACAGTAGGTCTTTATAGGTTACCTGTCTTATATATAGTACTGTGTGTGTGTTAATCCTAAACTCCTGATTTATTATTCCTCCAGACATTTCTCCTTTGGTACCACACGTTTGTTTTCAAAATCTGTAACTGCTACTGCTTTGTAAATAAATTCATTTCTGTCACTTTTAAAATTAGATTCCACAAATGAATGATATCATATGATATTTGCCTTTATCTGAATTTCTTCAAGTAGTGTGATAATCTCTAGGCCTATCCATTTGCTTCAAATGGCATTGTTTAATACTTTTTATGGCTAAATAATAGTCCATTGTAGTATATGTACCATATCTATTCATTTCTCTGTTGATGGTATTTAGTTTGTTTCCATGTCTAAGGATTGTTAAGTAGTGTTACGAAGAACACTGAGATGCATGTATCTTTTAAATTATGTTTTTTCTCCAGATATATGCCCAGGAGTGGGGTTGCTAGATCATTTGATACTTCTATTTTAGTTTTTTAAGGAACCTCCATACTGTTCTCCATAGTGGCTACATCAATGTGCATTCCCACCAACAGTGTAGGAGGGTTCCCTTTTCTCCACACCCTGTCCAGCACTTATTGTTTGTAAAAATTTTGATGATAGCCATTCTGACCAGTGATACCTCATTGTAATTTTGATTTGCATTTCTCCAATAATCAGTGCCTTTCATGTGCTTTTTGGCCATTGCATAACTTCTTTGGAGAAATATCTATTTCGATCTTCTAAGTGTTGTTATCTAAAAATGAACCACATGAAAATTCAATGAGTAGTGCAGGTAAATGACTTAGCATTGTTCTAGCACAAGAAGAATATTCTAAGAAAACTGGCTTTTTAAAGACTTTAAAAAAAATTGATGATAGATGCATTGGATATGGTATGCAGAATGTAATACGTTTTTATATTTAATGCAATATTATAGTTTTTTATTTTTAACTTATTTTATATTTGAATGATTACTGAACATGGTTTCAGGTCTCCAAATTTATTCTATTAATTTCTCACTTCATCTCTTCCATTGATTACTTTTTAACTGCTTTGTTAAAAAAGAGCATTTTTAAATTGTTCAGTATTTATATTTGCTGCATACTCTGCCAAGCTGTGGTGGTTGTTAGACTGCCAACATAGGTATTTAAAGAAAGTAGGACTAACCCTTAGCTAGATAGATGAGGCTATTTATAAACCTACCAGGCTTCACTTACCATGCTAGTATATAGCTAGTATGAATGCAATATCTCTTATTATTCTCACTTAAAATGTAGCTTTTAAATAATAAAAACTAGAAAAATAAAAATTTTATGCAAGTGTAGGTTCTCAAATTTTACAAATAGGCCCAAGAATCAAGGAGTGTTGTCTATCAAAAAAACACATTTCAAGGTGATAATATTTTAGTCCAATATAAGATTTATTTTTAGGACATCAGAGGTGTTTTTTTTTTTTTCCAGGTTGTATGCCATGATATTATGGCATATACATCATTAGGAATGATCAGAAGTGATTCACATATTTTCTTTCATATTGAAGCAAAACTTTCCTTGTTTTAAAAATGAAGAATCTGTAATTTAGAAGTAAAGTCACATTTCCAAAGTCAAACAGAAAATGATCTACTAGAATTTGAAAATAATTCTCATTCCAAAACTTTCATTTCTGTCTACATTGCTATAGAGCCTCTGCAAGCCAATGAACAAAATGTTATATTATTACTTAATATTGAGATTTTTCTTGTTTTAATATAGGAATCTCATAATTAATTTTATTCACCAGTATAGTGAAATAATTTCATAAAATCATCATACTTTGATTTTGAAAATATATTCTGAATAATTCAAATCTAAGGCTCACAAGTATAATTATTTGTAACTCTACTTATGCTGTGTAGGTATAATTCTTTGTTTTTCTTTGAAAAAACTTTTAAAATAAAGTGATAAAACTTTGTTCTTATAGATGTGAAGAAATGTGATATCCAGAGGTGAAAGTGAAAGTCTCTCAGACTTGTCTGACTCTTTTGACCCCATGGACTTTATAGTCCCCAGTATAGTCCATGAAATTCTCCAGGACAGAATACTGGAATGGGTAGCCTTTTCCTTCTCCAGGGGATCTTCCCAACCCAGGGATCAAACCTAGGTCTCCCTCAGTGCAGGTGGATTCTTTACCAGCTGAGCCAGAGGTGAAGTGATTTGTTAAAGGTCAAATAAAAAACCATGGCAGAGTCAGAATTAGAGTCTGTTCTTAGTAGGCCATTTTCCTCCAGCAGATTTAGATGCATTGTGGGAGAGAGAAAGGGAGGAAGGTAAGCAGGGATGGATAGAGAGATTGAGAGAAATTAAAAGGAAACTTTGTAATATCAGAGTAGAGTAAAAATAAAATTAATGGTCTTTACCATCACTAAAAGCTGATATGTTTCTAGGATAATCTTTAATGAAAAAGGAACAAAAAATACATTTAAAACACACATAGAAAAGTACATTACTTTACAACACCAGAACTACATCATGATAGACATGTGAAAGACAGGATGATTTTATGAGAAAATCATGCAGGACTTTCAGATAATGAGGCCTATTTGAAGTCCTGTGCTCAAGAGGGTAATCCAGTTCTAAAGGCTTTTACAGAAAAAAAAACAAAAAACTGACTCAAGCCAAACACAGATGCTCTGATATCAAATAGACAAATAAGCATGACAGCCTAGAGTATTCTGAAATCTAGATGATAACTAGCTTCTCTAGTTTGGGAACATGGAGTTAGTTCATAGTGATTTATTTAACTAATACAGAAGCAGAAGATATTAAGAAGAGGTGGCAAGAATACACGGAACTATACAAAAAAGATCTTCATGATCCAGATAACCACAATGGTGTGATCACTCACCTAGAGCCAGACATCCTGGAATGCAGAGTCTAGTGGGCTTTAGAAAGAATCACTGCAAACAAAGCTAGTGTAGGTGATGGAATTCCAGTTCAGCTATTTCAAATCCTAAAAGATGATGCTGTGAAACTGCCGCACTCAATATGCCAGCAAATTTGGAAAATTCAGTGGTGGCCAGAGGACTGGTAAAAGTCAGTTTTCATTCCAATCCCAAAGAAAGACAATGCCAAAGAATGTTCAAACTACTGCATGTTGCACTCATCTCACATGCTAGCAAAATAATGCTCAAAATTTTCCAAGCCAGGCTTCAACAGTATGTGAACCATGAACTTTTGGATGTTCAAGCTGGATTTAGAAAAGGCAGAAGAACCAGAGATCAAATTTGCAACATACGTTGGATCATCGGAAAAGCAAGAGAGTTCCAGAAAAACATTTACTCTTGCCTTATTGATTATACCAAAGCCTTTGACTGTGTAGATCACAACAAACTATGGAAAATTCTTCAATACATGGGAATACCAGACCACCTAACCTGCCTACTGAGAAATCTGTATGCAGGTTGAAAAGCAACAGTTAGAACTGGACATAGAACAACAGACTGGTTCCAAATCAGGAAAGGAGTAAGTCAAGCCTGTATATTGTCACCCTGCTTATTTAACTTATATGCAGAGTACATTATGTGAAATGCCAGGCTGGATGAAGCAGAAGCTGGAATCAAGATTGCCAGGAGAAATATCAATAACCTCAGATATGCAGGTGACACCACCCTTATGGCAGAAAGTGTAGAGGAACTACAAAGCCTCTTGATGAAAGTGAAAGAGAAGGGTGAAAAAGCTGACTTAAAACTCAACATTCAAAAATTAATATCATGGCATCCGTTCCCATCACTCCATGGCAAATAGCTGGAGAAACAATGGAAACAGTGACAGACTTTATATTCTTGGGTTCCAAAATCACTGTGGATGGTGACTGAAGCCATGAAATTAAAAGATGCTTGCTCCTTGGAAGAAACTGAAAGTGAAAGTCGCTCAGTTGTGTTCAACTCTTTGTGACTCATGGACTGTATAGTCCATGGGATTCTCCAGGCCAGAATACTGGAGTGGGTGGCCTTTCCCTTCTCCAGGGGATCTTCCCAACCAGGGATTGAACCCAGGTCTCCTGCACTGTAGGCAGATTCTTTACCAGCTGAGCCATGAGGGAAGCCCTGGAAGAAAAGCTATGACCAACCTAGAAAGCATATTAAAAAGCAGAGACGTTACTTTGCCAACAAAGGTCCATCTAGTCAAAGCTATGGTTTTTCCAGTAGTCATGTATGGATGTGAGAGCTGGACTATAAAGAAAGCTGAGCATTGAAGAATTGATGCTTTTAAACTGTGGTGTTAGAGAAGACTCTTGAGAGTTCCTTGGACAGCAAGGAGATCCAACCAGTCAATTGTAAGGGAAATCAGTCCTAAATATTCATTGGAAGGACTGAAGCTAAAGCTCCAGTACTTTGGCCACTTGATGCAAAGAATCGACTCACTGAAAAAGACCCTGATGCTGGGAAAGATTAAAGGCAGGAGGAGAAGGGGGCGAAAGAGGATGAGATGGTTAGACGATATCACCAACTCGATGGACATGAGTTTGAGCAATATCTGGGAGTCGGTGATGGACAGGGAAGCCTGGCATGCTGCAGTCCATGGGGTTGCAAAAATTTAGACATGACTGAGTGACTGAACTGAATTGAACCTTTCCAACCAAAACTGCCATTCCCATCTTTCCATAATTTTTTTTTCAGTGTCTCTCTAAACAGTTAATTGGGTTTCTCTGGTGGCTCAGTGGTAAAGAACCCACCTACTGATGCGGAGGGCATGGGTTTGATCCCTAGATCAGGCGGATCCTCTGGAGAAGGAAATGGCAACCCACTCCAGTATTCTTGCCTTGGCAATCCCATGGACAGAGGACCCTGGTAAGCTGCAGCCCATGGGGTGGCAAAGAGTTGGACAAGACTTAGCAACTAAACAACAACAGCAAATATTTAATTAACAAATATTATTGAGAATTAAATGGCCAGAAATGAGAACACTAGCATTCTTTCTGTTTTGTTTATCACCACACAAGTTTCTGGAAATATCAATAGCATTTAATGCTTTTCTAAAAGGTATTTGTGATATAACTGAGTAATATCAAGACATAAATAAGCAATATGGATCAAAGAAGCAGTACACTACAGGGTAGCCCCTGAAAATCCTAGTGAATCATCCTAATCTAGATATTTTGCACCAGCCACAGGCCACGTCCTTAGAAGTAGACTGGGTAGAGTTTAGAAATCTGTGACTTTAAAAGGCATCAAGTAGGAATTAACAGAAATTTCAAACATCTGAATTCAAGAAAAGAGCTTATAGAAAATAGAATTATTTTCTTTGGATTCTAGCAGAGATTATATATCTGTCAGTAAATTAAAGAAATTGACTTTTGAATCTTGTCTGGAAAATATCCAAAAGAGCTGAAAGTGGGAAAAAAGCAGAGAAAAGGTCTTTGAGTTATAATTTTAGGTTCTTTATCCTCCTTATTGCTAGTAGGCTTTGTGATCTGAGAAGAGCAACTTAGCCTCTTTGAACATTATTTTGAATACATTAGGTAATTATACCTGTCTGATAATCTTGTTACAGTAAATTTATTAAATAAATGAAAGTGTTTGCAAATTTTTTAATACTTAGCTGTAACAACTCAGATTGTGGATCTTTAGTTCCAACACCGGGCTTAAAATCCACTACTGAGAATATTTTGGGTGTCTGATCTTCAGCCTGTAGATGAGGCTTCCAGAAGTTAGCTGTTTCACTATTTTTTCTACTCTTTGATGGGTTTTAACTACTACAACAGAAAACTTAATAACAGCTGCCCAGAAAATACGAGTGTTTTTAATTCCACAGAAGATACTGATAAGTTTTTCCTAACAGTTAAGAAGTAGAATGTCTGACTTGGTTAAATGTTCTGTAATAGACTAAGTTTCTAGTCTTGGATTTACTTTATTAGCTAATAAAGAATTTTATATGTTTACATGAGATAGAAATTATATATATATATATTCTCTTCAGGTAAACTTGGACATTCAGAGAAGAAATGCTATTGCTGGGTCATATACGCAAGGTAATTGGAAGAGTTTTGGATATTTTTTTCAATCTGGTTGATACAGAATTAGCAGTGTAACATATCTGCACCTGGAACTTTCTGCTCTTTGAAAAATATTGGCAGTTATTGAAGCAGCAGGTTGCAGGACATGTGGCTTCAGTTCATGGAAATGTTCCGACCACACATAGGCTTTGATATTCTACAAACAGGAATGTTCTATTTAAGGGAATCTGACTAAATTGTGCCTCTGCAGGGTTGGTGTCTACAGGAACAGAGAGTAAGAGTCCTTGTCATGTAAATATATTTGGCCTGAACTCTGCCCAAATGTCAGGGCTCTTTCATTTCTCATGGATTTTATTTAGATGCTCATGAGTAAAACAGCTGTTGTTTTGTAGGAGATGGTATACAGCTTTAGGCAAGAGATTTTAAAAACAAAACCTATTTCAAAGAGAATATCTCTTTTATCAGTAGGTGAATTTATAATTAAAATGTTTGATTCATCAAATTAAACCACATAGGTAAAATTCCCTAAAAAATGAACTATAAAATTACACTGCCATCATTTTTCTCTGTCTTCATTTTAATGCCACATAAATTGTTTATTAAAAACTGCCTATAAACCAAGGTAAGAGTTAGTTGCAAAATCAAACCATAAGCTAAGTAGTATTGAATATTTTCTCTATCTTGTTTCAAAGATATTAACAAATATTTGAGTACTGGAATTCAAAGATGACTATTTTTTTCCTTTATCTATTAAAAATGTAAAGAATTGAAGTATGAAGATGATGCAGGATTTTGCAATAGATTTAAAGGATAATTTTGTGGACTTAAAAGAGTACAATGACCCTAATGACCTTGAGAACATGTAGGGTAACAGATGGCTATATGTGTTTACATTTTCTTTTTTGAGGGGGATGTGGTGAAGACATAAATCCTGATTTGATAAGAGTGGTATTTTAATCTGATGATGCCTCAGCTATTTATTCTTTATATCTTAAATACCAGTAATTAGTGAAAATATCAATATTTCTGGGATTGTTGCTGTTTATTGTTAAGTTGTGTCTGACTCTTTGCAATCTCATGGACTTCAGCACACCAGGCTCCTCTGTCTTCTACCATCTCCCAAAGCTTGCTCAAATATATATCCACTGAGTTGTCGATGATGCTATCTAACCATCTCATCCTCTACTGCCCCCTTCTCCTCCTGCCTTCACTCTTTCCCAGCATCAGGGTATTTTCCAGGGAGTTGGCTCTTCCCATTGGGTGGCAAAAGTATTGGAGCTTCAGTATCAGTTCTTTTGATGAATATTCAGTGTAGAATTCCTTTAGGATTGAATGGCTTGATCTCCTTGCTGTCCAAAGGACTCTCAAGATTCTTCGCCAGCACTGCAATTCAAAAGCATCATTCTTTATGGTCCAACTCTCACATCTGTGTGTGACAACTGGAAACATCGTAACTTCGACTATACAGACCTTTGTCTACAAAGTGATGTCTTTGCTTTTCAATACACTGTCGAGGTTTCTTATAGCTTCCCTTGCACAGAACAAGTGTCTTTTAATTTCACGGCTGCAGTCACCATTCACAGTGATTTAAAACCCAAGAAAATAAAATCTGTTACTGCTTCCACTTTTTCCCCTTTTATATGCCATCAAGTAATGGGGCTGGATGGGATGATCTTAGTTTTTGAAGGTTGAGTTTTAAGCCAGCTTTTTCACTCTCCCCCTTCACCCTCATTGAGAGGCTCTAATTCTTCACTTCTGCCATTAGCGTGGTATCCTCTGCATCTGAGGTTGTTGATATTTCTCCAAGCAATCTTTATTCTAGCTTGTGATTCACCCAGCTCAGCGTTTCACATGATGTACTCTGCATAGAAGTTAAATAGCAGAGTGACGATATATAGCCTTGTTGTACTCCTTTCCCAATTTTGAACAAGTCGGTTGTTCCATGTCTTTGGGATATTTTAATCTAAACGCAAAAATCATTGAAAATTTTTCTGAATATCTTTCTAAATTTTTCTTTAACAAACTTAAAATTTTTTTTGTAAAATAGTATCATTCAATCACAAAATTAACAACTCCCATAAACTGTATTATTTCTCTTTATTTCTAAGACAACTAGCTAAGCTAATCATACTTCAAAATATACTCTTTTAAAAAAAATCTTGTTTTGAATAATGAGCTATTTGGAAAGATCAAAATAAATCAATTAAAATATACATAATAAAACTCTCTAGAACTTAGTTTTGTCTGTTTAGCTTTTTAAAATGTCTGTGTTTACCAAGTAAAATAAAATATGCTTTGGGAGGAACAAGCTTTTCTGAAAAATGACCTTACCAGAGAATCCTAGGTGGCCCAGACCACAAGTTCACAGGGATGGTTCGGCTTCTTTTCTCCCAACAGAAGGGGTGGTGTTGAAGCTTAATTTCCCACAACACTCCTGACTTCTTCAACTTGGCAGAGATGTTTGTAATCACATACAGGTTCCAATAGCCTGTCTGCTCTATAGTCTCCAGGTACAGAGCAGCTGGCTTTTCCAGCAATTCCTGTAAACAGCTGCCACCTAAATCAATATTGCCCAATGTCAAGCAGCCCATATATTCTCCAAATATAAAGTAGCATTCTTTTGATTACCATATTGAGGGTGCTCACAATGTTGAAACCCACACCAGGTCCAAAGATGGCCTGAGCCTGGCACCCCTTTCCATGAGTTGGTAGAGAAACTAGGGGATCTTCAGGCTAAGTTGATCTTGCAATTTTTTTTTTCCTTTTTCCAAAAAACCCTGTTCCTTATCCCAAGCCCAAATCCTGTATGACAGATAATTGTCCTAAAAGGACCCACCCTCCACCATAATACATTTTTTCTTAATTCTATACATAGTATCCTTTTCTGAGAAAATTTCTATTTTCGGGGAAAACATGAGTTTAAACATGTGAAAAAGGTTAATAATACATCATTTAAACGACTTAATGACATTAAAACCATAGGAAGAGATCTCGGTTGTAAAAATTTCATTTCACAAGTGGACACTTTCTATAAATATTTCTGTAAATATTTGAAACATACAAGTAACTTGAGAGAATAACAGCCATTTTTACTCTTTGTAAAAGGATAGTCAATACTGGACACACCTCTAAAAGTCTGTGCCAGTGAGGACAATGTGAAAACCTGACCAGGGGTGCCTATGGAGAGCACATGTCCTGCCAAGAGGAGTCAGACCATATTGAGTTCTACCTGAAGTATGTTTACATGAATATTTAAAAAGCAAACACTGGCTTATTTGGGGGCCTTTAAAGCAAACAGCAGCATCGCATCTCTGCATGCAATTGGAGGAAGATTAAGACCAGCTGAAATACTTTGACTTTCAAAATGCAGAAGTTAGTATATTGTACCTTTTTAAAGAATTTCTTTTCTGAGTTAATACCTTAAAGAGTGATTAACAAATTAAGACATCTCATTTTCAGTTGTCAAAGCTAGTGTTTTAACAAGCATCCTTTTGACATTGTTAAAATAACACAAAACGGAGATCAAGCTTGAGAATCTCTCAAGCCGAGAAAACTATTTAACCCACGTAAGGAAATGTAACTTATTTCATAATGTAAGTGAAATAGCTTATTTCTTAGAAATATTTATTATCATCATAATCTTAAATAATCTTCCTAAAATGGTATGCGATCATTACTTTTAATCAATCTCCTGCAGTCTGGAAAACCCCATTCTAATAATCAATCATTGTAAAGGTTAAGCAACTAACCTTTCAGTTTATAAGCCATCCTGTAACATCATGCCACAGAATAGCATATCACTTTTGGATTTGAAAGCTCCCAGTTCTCAAGCTTTTCTTACATACACAATAAATCCCTGTGAAATACAATTTTATTGACCTAGTGTTTTAAATTTCGCTATTTTTAGATTTTTGACAGTATGCTTGCTGACCTAAATGAAGAGTGCCAGGAAAGGATAGTGAAAGTCATTCAGTTGTGTCTGACTCTTTGCAAGAATTCTCTAGGCCGGAATCCTTGAGTGGGTAGCCTTTCCCTTCTTCAGGGGATCTTCCCAACCCAGGGACTGAACCTAGGTCTCCTGCATTACAGGTGGATTCTTTATTAGCTGAGCCACAAGGGAAGCCCAAGAATTCTGGAGTGGGTAGCCTATCCCTTCTCTAGCAGATCTTCCAGACCGATCCAGGAATCCAACCCTGGTCTCCTGCATTGTAGGTGGATTCTTTACCATCTGAGCTATCAGGGAAGCCTGATATTTTAAACAGAAGAGTGCTAAGGGAATATATTTATTAAATAGGAAATAGAGAGTCAAATTACACAGCTGTTATATCATTGTCAGAAAATTAATTTGCACTAAAAAATTTAATGCCTCTCAGGTATAAAGTACGTTTTCAGATATATCTCCAGAGAAGTCCATAAACAGAAGAGAATAACTATAGCTACAAGTATTGTACATTATGGTATATAACTGAAATATTTTGATATTTTTCTTAGTAAAGATGAAAAGGGACAAGTTTTGGTGAAATTATAGAAAAGATATGTATTTTTTAATTTTATTTTTAAGAAATAAAGCTAATTTATAAGCTTAGCTCCCCTCTTAAATGTGGAGAGGATCTCTCTTATAGATTTATGGAGTGGCTATTTAATTCAAGAATATATATCTGTTTATATCACATGCTCAAATATAGAAAATACAGGTATATTCTTATGCAGCATATGAAATACTAGATTATTGGTCAAAATGTGTGAGCTTTTTCAGTATATCATGTAATATATCAAATACATCACTTAATACTATGAGTTTTAAAAAGCAACAAGATTTTAAGAAGTATATTTTGAAATTACGCTGAAGCAAGTGAAATTTTGTATTCACAAGCAATTAAACTCTGACCCTGGTAGAAAGATTCCATTTCAAAATGCAAATCTGAAGCCCTCTACAATGTCAGGAAACTCTTGATAAAGTTTTGGTTCTTAAGAGCAAAATCTCCCATGTATCTAGAGCGATTATACCAAGTATTTTGTTCAATTTAATAGAAAAATCTAAAATCTAAATGAACAAAAATAAGAAAAATTTCAGCTTGACTTGACTTTGATTTGATGAAAGCAGTCAGGTTTCCCATTTCTGTTCAGTGTATATTTGGATTTGTCTTTTCAGTTCACTAAGCCCAGCTAGTGAATCAATACAAATTAACAGTGATCTGTCAGCATTTGATAAATGACTTAATGTCAGTAAGCTGCCGCTGATCCTATGTCATCTGCCTCTGTCTAGGTCAGCACATTTTCTTAATGCTCTAAGAATCTTAAAAAAAGACAGTATAATAAAAATCATTAATTAAGACCTTAACCCAAGTTTGTCCAGTAAAATCTGCTTAATCTGAAAATAGTACATTATGTAATAAAATACATTATATTTGACTATATGATAATCTATGGTTAACCATAATGTTAAATTACTAGGAAACACATGTAACAAACAGGAAAAAAAAGATAAAGCATTCATTTTTTCATACATTTTTCCCCAAATAATTGTTTACCAAGTACAAGGACTTTTTTCATTGTTACCTTATTTTCTAATTTTTATTCATATGAATTATGAGTTGTTTTTTGTTTTGTCCTAGTTCTGTGAAAAATACCATTGGTAATTTCATAGGGATTGCACTGAGTCTTTCTTTTTTACTTTACAATATTGTATTGGTTTTGCCATGAGTCTTTAGATTACATTTGGTAGTATAGTCATTTTTACAATATTGATTTTTCCAACCCAGGAGCATGGAATATCTCTCCATCTGTCTAACATTTTATTCATAACTTACACTAGCTTACTTACCTAACACAAGTGACTAGTGTAACAAAAAGGGCTGCTGTTCTGTCACCATGTAGGATTAATTTCTAAAGCAGAAAATCTCCATTTTAATATTACAACCATTACCTATTAATCCTGTTGACATTTAGAAGAGAGGCTATAGAAAAGTGGCGTGAATGAATGACTTAAACTGGGCTCCCTGAAAACATAGGCCCTGAAGCCAAGGCTTGGATGATAATACTTTATGGGAAGGATGCAACCCCAAGGAAAATGTACTGAGAAATTGGAAGAAAAGAAGGGAAGATCAAATATAATGTGGTATGTTAACCAGTTGGCTAGAGCTTCCCAATAAACACATGTGCTTTTGCAGTCAAGTACCAGGTCTCCAGAGGTGGATTATGGCATCACTGAGTTTCTAGATGGCCCTAGATTCCCTTCTCACTTATTCAGAGTCACCCCAAGGGGCATAACCTCCACGGCAATTCTGTGTTCTGTTGCACAGCCCTTCCACTACCACCGAAGAAGCCAGAGCTTCTGTGCAGGCAGTTTGGCCAGGGAGAAAGCAGAGTATTCTCTTGTCAGCTGGCACTGTGTATGAGGGCTTCTAGTTCTATGGTGGTGTGGCAACTGTGGTGTGGCAACAGAGAAAGCAGCTGGGGATTTTCAAGTACTGAGATGACTCAAGGCAATGGAAGGATTATTTTGGCCTAGAAATAATGCAATTGACTAAAACTTGTCAGAGCGGCAGGTGAGCCTATCTGGAAGAAAGAATAAACTGATCCTGGTATAAAGGTACGACTTAATCCATAATAATTGAGGCAAAGAGGTCAATGTACGTCACTTTCAAAATGACATAATGTAATATAACTTACCTTAAAAGGAAAAAATAAAGGTATAGGAAAGGAGCTGGTGAATATCTGAGAGAGAAGGAAAGAGAAAATAAACATGAAAATTTCACATATTTTTCACTTGTGTTCAGAGTGAAAAATCATTTGATGCTGAAATTTCTCTTACCCTCTTTTCAAATAAAGGTGAGACATGTTCCCACAGAAGACTCGCCAACTAATCTCAGGTCCACGGGGTATTTGGCTTATAATATGCTCAAGGTGATTTCCCTGTGCTATTTCCATTGTGGGAAACATACACTTCTCCATCCCAAGTGGCTACTAGGCTCTCTGTCACAGTGGATTAGTTTATAATTTATAGAATTTTACAAAAATGAAATAAAACAACATTTAGTATTTTAGAGGCTTCTTGGACAGGCATCATTCATCTGATGTTACTGGCTTAAGATTCGTTTCATGTCACATTTGCTTGTTTCTTTAAGGCTAGGCGGTACCGCATTGTTAATCTATTCGCTTCCAGTTTTGTGTTATGTTTGTGTTATGTAATGCCCAAATTTGCTGTAAGCATTCAAGTGTGAGACCTTGTGTGGACATATGTGTTCATTTATCTTATGCAAACACCCAGGGGTAGAAAGCGATTATACTATTTTATGTTTCTAAACGCAATGCAAGAAAATTGCACTGGCTTTATCCAATTATTCTATCACCATTGCTGAAAAAAATTATTCTTTCCTCATTAAATTGTCTTGGCACTTTTTCCAAATCTGTTGAACATATGTGTGTGGATCTATTTATATATTCTCTACAATATTTTTTATTTTCTATATATTTTTCTTTATGCCAATATGACACTGTCTTAATTACTGTAGTTTTATAATAAGTCTAAAATCAAGACTTGTAGAAGTCCTCCAGTTTTGTTCTTTGGGCTACACTAGAATCTTTGCATTTCATCTAAATTGTACAGCCAGCTTGCTATTTTTGTTTAACCAAAAAACCTGCAAGGTTTTGATCAGAATTGCAATGAATATTTGGAGAATTTAATATCACAATATTGAATCTTCTACTGCATGTCCACTCCACTTTTTTTAGTTCATGTTTAATTTCTCTCATCAATTTTTGAAAAAATTCCAATGCATATTTCGTTCATCTTTTTAAATTTATCCTAAGCATTTAATTTTATGATGTGGCTGTACCTAATATGTCTATTTCAATTTCCTTTTATTCATTGCTATAGCAGTACAATTTGTTTTTATAAAAATGTTAAAATTAGCAACCTTATTAAACTTATTCTTTAGCTTTTTATACTTACATTTTGTGTATAAATATAGTTATGCCTTTTTGAATAAATACAATTTACTTCTTTTTAAAAATTTTGAGTTGTATTATATTTATTCCTTTTTTAATGCCATATACACTTCAGTACAATGATAATGAGAGTGGCATAACAAACTTCCTTTCCTTGTGACTATTTTAGGTGGGAAGCATACAGTAGTTTCTTTTTTTTTTCTTTTTGCTAATACGTGTGGTTATTGCCTCATTTTTACAAGAAAGTATCATCAGAATGCTATGAATTTGAAGGGAAGATTATTTCTTAACCAACCTCTGTGAATCTGGATGAGCTGAAAATATTCTTTTCATTTTATTTTAATTGTTTATGCTAGATGAAAATATTTACAATTACCTAAACATTCAGATGGCTAAGTTAAACTATTCTAGGATTCCTCACAATAAGAAATTTCAACTTTAGTTAAGGATATGCTAGAAGCAAGTCTTTATTCATACTCACATATTTTTATCTAATAGTTTAATATGGTCAATGAGAAAAGCTGATTGATCTTAGAGATTAATTGTACACTATACAGGATTAAATAATATCATACATCTAATAGTGTTGGTTGACACAAACTGTGTAAGAAGCTGAAGGAGATTGTTAATTTGTGATTAATGGGCGGAGAAGGCAATGGCACCCCACTCCAGTACTCTTGCCTTGAAAATTCCATGGATGGAGGAGCCTGGTAGGCTGCAGTCCATGGGGTCGCTGAGGGTCGGACATGACTGAGCGACTTCACTTTCACTTTCCACTTTCATGCATTGGAGAAGGAAATGGCAACCCACTCCAGTGTTCTTGCCTGGAGAATCCCAGGGACGGGGGAGCCTGGTGGGCTGCCGGCTATGGGGTCGCACAGAGTCGGACACGACTGACGTGACTTAGCAGCAGCAGCATTCTTTAATATCTATCTCAAAAAAGCTAATATTTTGCATTTGTGTGGGACAAATTTTAAATGCATATGTTTTTCTCTCACAGGAATTTTGAATTATTGTTTGTTGTTACAACCCAGAAAGAAAGAGACTGAGGTTTTATTTATTTTTAATTATATTGATACTGTTGATGTTTCAATGTGAAGTTCAATCTAAGACCATGTTACAAATGATTGATAATCACTTAATAACAAAGCCAGGCTTAATTTTATGACTAAAGTAGAAGGCCCAGTGCTAATAGTTAAGTCCTTAAACCTAAGTTAGTTGAAATGACTTGAAAAATTTGAGTTTATATTATAGTCTCCATCTCTGCTGAAATTCCCTATCTGTTCATGCAATGCGTCTACCTTTTCCTTTAGACCCTTTAACATGTAAATCATAGTTATTTTAAATGTCCTAGCTAATAGCTCAAACATGTAGGAACACTATAAATCTGGTCCTGTCATTGTTGATGGTGGTTATGTGTGTGTGATAATTGTTGATTCTTGCCTGGAAATGTCACATCTTCTCTTATACTAGGCTGCTAGTGTAAGGATTTGACTTATTAACCTAGCGATGGGTTAAACCATGTTTGTATTTTGTAGTGTTTATAGTTAAATTTAGTGCACAAATGGCTTTACATTTCTCTTGCAGCTAGGGTGATGAAGGGTTTTTCTTGGTGTTTCTGCTTGCGTTCAGTTTTTCAATTATTCTTTGCACCTGCACTTCAGTGGAAAGTGTCTCTTCATCCTCTTGCCCCTTCTCCATTGCAGTCTGCTAATTTGTTTTCCTGGTGTTTCCTGGCTCGATGCTGGTAAAGAGCTATGTTCTCTATTATCTTGTTCAGCCTCACTGCTAGGCAGGCTCTGTGTCTCTAGGTTGCAAAGATTCAGCCTTCACAGTGATCTTGCCTCTTTCCCATGGTAGTCAAACTCTGTCTTGTATCTTCAAAAAGTTTATGTAGAGAATTTCCTGTTATTCCTTCAAAGGTTGGAGGCTTAAAATAGCTTTGGTGTAGGATGCTTGTCACACTTTAGCCACAGGGATGGTGGTTTTCTTGTTTGTTTGTTTGTTTTTAGTTTGGTTTTCTTTTACCATTTTCCCACTGCCAAGAGTATTCCTCCACATACTGAGAATTCATTAATTTTCCTCCAGGAGCTTAAGGCTTATTTTCTTTGGATGGAAGTTTCTAAGCAAAAGTATAATTCAACAGTGGCAGTATCCTTCTCCAGGCCTGCATCCCAACAGAGGCCACTTTGTACCTGACATTCTTGTGAGCATCCAGTCAAAGGCCTGCAGAGTAGTAGGTCCTGGGAGTAGGTGTAAACTGGCTTTGTGTCAGTATTTCCCAGTTTCTTTTCTTTCATGTTATTTCACACTCAACTTCAAAACAATATAAGTTCTCCCTTTTCGTATAGAAATTTAACATCATTCAACTAAAAATGCCAAAGGTTTCTATAGCTAGATAAGTTAATTTTTATCTGGAAAAAATGAGTAGGAAAGACAAAAACATTGATAATGGAGGTAAATTAGGGAAGTGGAGATAGCTCTGTCATATATTAAAATATATGATAAAGTTGCTTTAATTAAAACAGTTTGGTTTTCGTGCATGAATTGTTATATTACTGTTGGACCTGAATTGAAAGTTAAGTGAAGGGAAAGTGAAAGTGTTAGGTCGCTCAGTCATGTCTGACTCTTGTGATCCCCATGGACTGTAGCCCACCAGGCTCCTCTGTCCATGGGATTCTCCAGGCAAGAATACTGGAGTGGCTTGTCATGTCCTCCTCCCGACCCAGGGATTGAACCTGTGTCCCTATGACTCCTGAATTGGCATGCAGGTTCTCTACCTCTAGCACCACCTGGATGATGCTGAGTAACAAATGTGGCCTCTCAAAATCACTGGCAAAGAAATGGAAACCTTAATAAACTGAATTAAGGCAACTAAGAAGATGATAATATATTTATATATCACATAATATATTGTGAAAATGTGCATGTAGATCAGCCATATAAATGTAAACATTTGAAACCACATAAGTACTAGTAAAAAAAAAATGAAGTTGTGCCTGAATTGCATTATACCTCTAGGATTGTGATCACAAAATCACATTAGAGATAAATTTAATTGGTATATACAAGTGTTTGTTTTTTCTGGGGTGGGAGTGGAGTATGGGACTGCATTACTGTTTTTGTTTGTTTTATCATGTATAACATATACTCTCTTTTGGACAGATTCCTATCCCTCTCTATTAACTCTTAGCTAACCTGCTTCATCTACTTTCCTGTAGGGTCCCTGAAGCTATTTTAGCTATCTGATTCACAAATATAACAAGGAAATCTAAAATTCTCTCTGGTCAGGAATGCTGAGAATTAGGAGCAATTCAAGCACTGAACCATTATTTCTCAGTTACTGTGATATTTTGCAATGTAATTCAGGGAAGGAAGAGGTAAAAGCGTACTTATCATAATGTCAATGTAGTAGTCCTGAAGAAATAGCATAATATTTTTAATAGTAACTATTATTGATGAATGATTTTATTAAGAGGAATATATTTAATTTTAGATATTTGTTGGGTGAGTAGACATGTGCTTAGAGTAAATCACCTGACCATATCCAAACCCACCATCCCTGTCATCCGTGCAAAGAAACTTTGCCCTTTTGCTGGTATGCTTCTCTCATGTCCAGAGAGCTGATAAAAACTGAAGAAAGGGAAGTGAAAATGGCTTGAACTGCTGCCAAGGGATGTGGAACTTGCCAGGCACAAGAAGGATATAATGGAACTGAAATTACAACAGGGGATTCCAGATGTGGGAAGTGTAATCTGATAAAATTTAAGTCAGAATAAGAAAAAAGCTACTTTCTTCACCACCTTTCTCTCTCCTCCTGCCTAGCCCTGAGACTTGTAGGTCAGAATTGAGCTAGGCAGACTGCAGACATTTCAACTATTACATGCAAAATTAAAATTTGAGTGTAGGCTTGTCTTGGTTTTTTTAAGAGCTAAAATAGGAGGTCTTGTTTAGTAAAAAGCATCTAGAAAGCTGTAAAATCCGTCAAGTATCAGTGGGAAGATTGGAAGAAAAACTCATTGGAGTGTGATTAAAGACAGTAGAGGCAAGGCTATGTATTTATGGATACAGATTTAACCTTGTCATCAAGGCAAGTTTGAAAAGTAAAAAACTAAGATTCACTGAAGACAGTTTGGTATTTTTACAAGAATATTATGTAGAAGGGCCATTCCTCATTATTCGATATAGAATTTCTAAAGTATTGTCTTAATTATACTGGCCCGAAATAGTCATTATGTGTAGATCTGTATGGAAAACTCAAATGTATGAGCAATTATTTATTTTTTTTAAAGCAGAAACAGAGATTTTTTATGAGTGTTAAAATAGTAAATTTTTCTCTTTACCTAATCACTTAGCAATAATGTTAGGGAGAATTTTCATTACATGATGATTTTTTTTCAATGGAATTTGTTATTATAATGCTTTAAAATTTGCAAAAAAAAAAAAGATTTTTTTGAGTGAATCTGTCCTTTTAATCAGAAAAGTGACTGTCCTTTAGTGATAAAGCCATATGAGTATCAGTATGTTGCATAGATTCTAAAAATATAAAAATACATTTGTATATGATTAAAGCCACATTGTAACAGTGCTATAATACTTAGAGGGATTTCATTTCTAAGAAAATGTTTATTCTCTGCTGAATATTTATATCTCAGTTTCACTCTAATCTTTACAACATTGATGTTTTAACTAAATTCTGGAGAACAGAGAGATTAGATGCTTATCAAATACTTATGAGCAGCAAACTACTGACCTAAACAAAGAAATACATGCATTAAATTATTGTGGCACTTTACAGACAAAAGTACATAAATAATTCTGAATAAAGTGACAACAACATTTTTTTTCCTTTCCAGGCTGATGAATTTAACAGTATTTAATTGTACAGTTTTCTAAAGAACTGGGACTAAAAAATATTTACTATTACTGTGTGTTAGGAAAAACATTGTAATTTTTATCTTGTAGAATATTTAGCAATAATACAGAAAAGGTTCTATTGTGTATAAACCACAGTAGCCTGAAAAGATAAATAGTTTGGAAACTTTATTTTGAGAAGTATATAAGTAAGATATGGACAAAAGTATAATTTATAAGTTATGGAACACATAAATATGCATTATATTTATAGTTAGAGTAAATCTGGAATATTATTTCATTTTCAATATTATCTTAACTATGGGGTTAAAAAATGTACTTAAAAATCACTACAGTTGCCCTTCTCTCCTTTTTACTGAAGCTCAGAAAAGGTAGGGACTTACTACTTTGTCTGTTTCTGTCTCTGGCCAATATTGAATAAAATACTAAAATCCTTAGAAAAAGTGAGAGTATATCAGATTAATCATACAGAGCAGAGTATCCAGGGAAATTTTAGCAAAGTCCTGCTCATAATTTAAAATTTAAACTTCTTGATATGTTTGCCATATGGCTTCCATACGTGTTCAGAGATTTATAATTCTAAGCCGTTCACCACTGAATTGCTTAGACTGTGAGTAGACTGAGCTTTGACTAGACTATTATTTCAATACAGCACCAGTTCTGCACGAAAATGAAATTATGACAAACATGTTTATGTATAGTTTGCAAATAAACACATTGATTTGAGTCACACTTGCCAGAAATACATTGTTTCCACCTAGTTCTAATCCTGAATGTTTTTTCTATCTGGAATGTCATCAAAGCTTAGCAGTTTGAAATGCCCACTGGCAGTACACGCTTCTTTTTCAATTCTACATCATCACAATGCTTAATTTAATACTCGAATCCAATTTGTTCTCTAAGCAGGAACATTTTAATTATGTAAAATATAAATAGAGAAAGCTTGGTTATAGCAATTCTTTCTTTCCAAAACGTAAAGCAAACATAAATATTTTTTTTTTCTCTCTCATCTACCATGTTATTGGTTCTCAGGAAATAATTAAAACGAAGAATTTATTCACGCAGAATAACAAGTCATCCAAATCAAATCTGGCAGTTTCATAGTCTTAGTGTTTACTATACATCTAAACATATTATATTATTGTAACTCTCAAAACCAAATAAAATAGATGAGATAATGACAATAACATTATATGAAAAGAGATACATGTGAAATAATAAATATGAAAGTTACCATCTATATTACTTATAATGAAGCTAATAATATGTTTTTAAGTCCAGAGAATTCCATATAAAGGATAAAGTCATTATATTTAAAGATATAGTTACTCTGAGATATTTGAGGAAATAATAATTGAGGAAAAGCTTATGAAAATTCAGTTAGCACATGTATTTCCCTATATGTGTGCTTAATCTATCATTTTGAGGTATATATTGTTAGATTGTTTTTTACCTTGCAATGCTTTATATAATACATTTTTAATAAGACATTATAAAGTGAAAATGACCTCTTCTTTTGGACTCTCCTCTGTTTTCCAGACTTGCATGGTAGATGATTTGCTCAGTATCCTATTTGATTTTTTAATTGACATATTGAATGTAACATGTCCAAAAGAATTATTTTACTTTTGTTCTCTAGTCACTCCACCTGAGGACTAGCATAACTCATCATCCCTCCTTTCGTTCAGGCAAAAATCAATGGGTTGTCCTTTACTCTCTGTTTAACTTGAACCATTTGTCTAATCTATTGGGAATTTCTATTGATTCTACCTCTGAGGTAGGCATTAATTGAAGATGACCCCCATGATCTCCATCCTCTGGTGCTCATGCTCTGTGTAATGCCCTCTTCTTGCTTATGGGTGAGACCTATGATTTGCTTCTAGCCAGTAAAATATAGCCAAAGGTGAGGGATTTGGCAGATATAATTAAAGTCTTAAATAAGTTAATTTTGAGTTAATAAAAATGATTATTTCTTTGGCCCTGACCTCATCAGATGAAAGCATTCAGAAGTGACATTCAGCCCTCTGTAGGTCAGAGATATTCTGGGGGCTAATGGGATCCAATGTAGCAGTCAGGATATATGTCTAATAATTATAATTGTTTGAGAGTAATTCACACAAAAACATTTGCCCCTGAAGACTGAAATTCAGCCATTCTTATTAGTAAGAATTTGCTTGTGTCGAGACAAAATAACTTTGTGAGGGAAATCATGTAGGACTTTCCCTTCATTAATTTTCAAGCTAAATTTATACAGCACTCAAATGAGATTAAGTAATTCAGTAGAGAGAGCGCCTGTTGTCGTATACAGAAGAGGTAGTCATACAGAATGAGAGAGCCATAGTCTGGAGGAAAAGGAACAGAATATTAAGATGACCAAGTTCACATTTCTGGCTAAGGGATTCAGGTTCCACACTTTCTGAAAATATGCCACTACATATAACTGCTGGAGACCAAACATAAGAATTCAGAGGTAAAGATATCACAGGACCATCTTAATGTACTGTTTCTTACAGGTTGTGTTCCTAAATCCAGGTCAGTAAGCAAAAAGTTAAACATCTCATCCTATGAGGATGAAGAGAAGAGGCTGCTTCCATAAAAATTTAGGGATTCAGAATTAACAGCATGCGTCTGTATTAAGGATGATGAGACTTGCTATTCATTTGAAAACACATCATTGCTTTTATTATGCAGCTATTTTTGACTCCTAAGTAAATGGAGCCACATCATAAATATGTATATGTATTTATTCTCAAGGAGAGCCCAGGGGTGTGGAGAAAATTATTCAAGTGCACAACCCCTCTCAGTGGAACTTCAGATGGAAACACACACACACTGTTAAAAGGAGGTCAGGCTCTCTGAGAGTTAATATAGAAATCAATATTCTGTGATTCATATAGGTGGTAACATGAAAAGACATGAGCTCTTTGGCTAGCTTCATGGAAAGAAGTGCTCTTTAGGGAAATTACACTGGCAGTTGGGTCACTCATTTGTTATTGAATTTTTGTCAGCAAAGTTGTTTGTGTTCCGGTCAGCAGCAACTTTTATTTATAATTGAAACATTTTCAGTATAGGTATCATAGGAATTAAATGATAATGGGGAGCAAGTGCTTCCTGTTTATATGGCAATAATTATATTAGGTCTAGAATTAACTTGGATATTGAAGACCCTTAAGAGCCTAGTATCTACTGAGTTACTAGGCAAAGCACACTCTCACTCTGATTATTAAGTACATTAAAAAGTACCATAAATTCAAAATACTTTAAAAAAGTAATTTATTAGAAAGTCTAGAGACAGTAGTATGCTTTTCTGGACTTGGGTACTATTTTTGATAGACTGTTATCTAAGAATCATCACTAGTCTGACAAAATTGTTAATATATTAAAAAAATAGTTTAGCTATTCACCAGGCAGTGTGCTGGTTTTAAGGGATGACAAGATAGATGTGCAGAATACTACTATCATGCAATGAGCACTATAGGAGAGAAATAAAAGTGGAACTATATAAGTACAAAAGAATGGATGGATATCATTTAGTATTCACTATCAGATGTTCCAATTGTACTAAGATATAGAATATTAGAAGTTTGCTTGGAAGAAAACTTCTCATTTCCTCTGAGAAATCTAATTTTCAAAATTCTTAATTTTGGAAAAGTATACATATTTACACCAAAATGCTGTAAAAACTTTTCACAAATCAAAGAAAATAATTGTGTTTAGTTTTCCCAAGAAATTCCAATAAATGTGAATAGGAAATAAATGTCACCATCTAGTTCATATATTTAAGACTTTTAACAGTTTGTCTTTTTAGGTTTTATTGCATATTAAAATTTTGACCCATTGACTTGACAGTTCTGTTTGAGTTAAAGCAAGCAAAAAAAACAAAAAGAGTAATAATTACGGAACAGTATACTTTAATTAGGCTTCCCTGGTGGCTTAGCTGGTAAAGAATCCTCTTGCATTGTGGGAGATCTGGGTTTAATCCCTGGTTTGGGAGGATTACCTGGAGAAGGGAACAGCTACCCTCTCCGGTATTCTGGCCTGGAGAATTCCATGGACTGTATTGTCCATGCCTCAATTTTGAAAAAAAGATTCAAGGACAAACCCCCTAATTTCCCTATGTTTCTCTTTTTTCATTATGTATTGGCAGTTTAGGTCATTAGTTTTTCTATCATTGTTGCCTCCTTATAATTTTCTGATTCCAATAATTTTGATTTTTCCCTGCTTCTCTTCTTGCAAATATATATATATATATATACTTTCCCTAGATGTTCTATAACCAATACTTTATAATATATATCTATTATCCCTCAGAATTATCACAAAAATCTTTGCTTTCTGCTCTATGCCTATTATTATTCCTTTATTTTAATCCTGGGTTATTTTAACCATCTTCTAATTGGTCGCCCTCTCACTCTTTTCTCTCTGCTTTAGTCCATTCTTCATGATGCCTATGTGATCCCCTCAAAACTTTGGTTATATCCCTTTCCCACATAAAGAACTTTGGTGACAAGTCTATTGAATAGACCAGGAAGTCCACACAGCTTCTCCTCAAGCCACTACTTTTATCTATGACCATCTCTTGACATTCTACCTTGTATTCCACTTACCCCCATGCTACAATCATCACTATCTTCTGTTCACAATGAAAGCCTTATGCGATCTGATTGAACATATCATGATGTATACATTGTCCCTCTCCTCCTAAGTAACTCAAGATCCAACTTATAATACTCCTTGATTCTTCATGGAATTTGTCAATAAACTTATAGTCTTTCACTAAGCTATGCATGCATTCAAATAGAATGTATAACTCCTTTTTTAGAAGGAGTTAGTTAGTACATATGCAGAAGAGCATGGCAATCCATTCCAGTATTCTTGCCTGGAGAATTCTGTAGACAGAAGCATTTGGCAGGCTACAGTTCATGGGGTTGCAAAGAGTCGGACATGACTGAGTCAATGAGCCTGCAGATAATACGTAAACGTATGTGTGTGTGTGTGCATTTTAGAAATAAAAGAGATAAGAAACGAGAAGAAGAACAAAGGAGGAATGAGGCAGGGGCAAAGAGCAGAAGATAGACTGAGTAATTCAAAACAAAGTTTGGAAACTTTTCATTTCTGCATTTAACCCAGAGTTACCTCAACATTTGAGTGCTGAAAGTAGCAGGTTACATTCATTTCCCTATAAATAATAGCACTGAAAATATCTGAAGTTACATTTCTATGACCAAATTCACTTAAAAATGGAACAAAATTCTAAGAAAATTTAGGCAAAATTCCCAGCAGCTTGATTTTGATTATCTAGGCAATTGAAGCAAAAACAGTTTTAACGCTTGAATTAACCAAGTGATTGCCTAAACTCGTCGCTTCACTTTAGCTATGGAGACAAACACCTCACTGGCTTTCTGCCGAATCATATTTTTTCTTTTGCAAGTCACTAAGCATTTTCATGTATACATACTAGTTAAAAACCCTAATTATTTAACTGGTAAGTTTAATAATGCACTAGTAATAAAGAAGGAAGCAAATTGTTTACATGGCCACATTATTCAGAGTCACTCTAGGCATTATTTTGGTGAGTTGTCTCATATAATAGAAGTAAATCTAAGCACTAAAAAATCAAGAAATTACTTTTCTCATAACAAGAGAAAACATCACCCTGCAACATTTTTCCTTCTCTATTCAGATATGCAAGAAGGGCTGGCCATGTGACATCATAATATTAATAATCTGTATTAGCAAAAACATGTATTGTAGTCTTTGAACATAATTAAATTCTTATAAATATGTCAACATTGTAAATTAAGAGACTTATAATTACTTAATTTTAAAGGTAAACTACATTAATTAGTTTTGACTCAACTTTATTAATTTTTTTAAAGCAGGAGTTTTCACTTCTAATTCATTCCCTTTACCATCCTATTATAATTTTTAAATTTTTTCTCACTAATTTAATATAAGTAACATTTGTTTTACATTTGGCAACCATGTATTTTACAACAACTCTGTATTTAGCATCCTAAATACAGAGTTGTTGTATTTATGCAACAACTAGTAGTTGTTGTATAAACAACTAGATAGTTGTGGCATGCATTAGCTTATATGCAAAGCAGTAGACTGAGAGCAACCTGGCAAGACAAATCTCCCCATAGATGGAGAATATGCAGAGATCAGTCTCAGTTCCACTCTATCATGTTTGAGTGTAACCATCCTTGAATTTACTTCTCCCCTTAAATATTAATCTTAGAATTATTTATTTTCTTGATCCCTTTCTGATCCTTCTTTTTGGTTTTACCCAAATTTATTGTGACATACAACACATAATGAAGAATACATAAAACCATACGTGCATCACTTAACCAATTATCAAATAATGTTCAACTGTTAAAGATCAAGGAATGAAATATTCTTCAGCAACCCAACACCTCTCTTCCAGTGTGCCTCTTTGGAATTAGTAGCCCATCCTCTAAAATTAACTCCCCTAATGGACTTTATTGCAATTCCTCTTGCCTTTCACCTTAGGTTACTGTTTCAGTCTGTTCAGGCTGCTATAACAAATTATTGTAGTCTGAGTGCCTTCCTCAACAAATATGTGTTTTTCACAGTTCTGGAAGCTGGGAGGTCCACAATCAAGGTGCTGGCAGATTTGGTTCTTGGTGAGGGCCCATTTCCTGGTTTGCATACAACTGTCTTCTCACTGCATTCTGACATGGAAGAGAGTTCTTCTTACAAGGGCATTAATCTCATCTTGAGAGCTCCATTCCCATGACTTAAATACTTTCCAGAGGCCTGATCTCTAAATACCATCACATTGGGTATTAGAGTTTCAACACAGTAATTTGAGGGAGACATAAGCATTCAGTCCATAGCAGGTACTATCCAATTATTTATTCCTAATTTTTCCTGAGTATTCTCAGTTTTTAAAATATATATAACTAGAATCATATAGCATACATTGTGTTGTATGTCTCCAGATTTTTTAAACTTTAAGCCATAAAATTAATCAATATCTTGGTATGTAACTATTTCACTCATGTCTATTGGTGCATAATATGCCATTGGTATTTTCCAGGCAAGAGTACTGGAGTGGGGTGCCATTGCCTTCTCCGGTGATTATGGCACACATTACTTAATCAGTCTATTGTCAGTGAAGAGTTTACTCTATGATTTTTTCTTGTGTATGTTTCCTGGTACACAAAAGCACTCATACCTCTAAAGTATTTTCAGGAGTGGAATTCTTCACAATAGGATATATTCATTCTTTCTCTGCTTATATGAAAATTAATGCATCTACCAGTTCATCTTTGTAGTTGATACTGGTGTAATTTTAATCAGCAGTGGCTCCTTTAACACCTTCTTCCAAAAGATTTGCTTTGAGATCTAATCTTTCTATCTGCCTAAGTTGTTCAAGCAATTCCCCATCCTGCTAAAACACAAGAAAACTCAAAAATAGAATAGATTGAGTGCTTTAACTCATTGAGATTTCATGAGGGAGCACATAATTAAATTATACTATAATGTGATGCTCTTTTTTGGTTTTTAATTGGTTGGCATACTTTTCTGGTATTTTATTTAAAAATATTCCATAATAGTACACTTACATTCTATCTGCATCAAATACAAAGCAAATCTGATGCTTGGCAAGTATGAAATAAAATAAGACATTGCATTATGGGCTTTCCTCAATTAAATCTAAAGGTTAGGAGATTACTGCTACTAAATTAACAGTAATTGAATCAATGAATCATAAGTGTCCAACTGTTCACTGTACAGACTAGTAATAGGAATTAAATTTTGTTCAAGAACATCTGGAGTTTTTTTTTTTTTTTTCCTTTTTCTTATCCTAAACACTCTTTTGGCAACACTTCTCTTGATTTTGTGTAACAGAAGAAAAACAAAACCCAGAGTAATCAATTGAAATTTACCTATAACTTTCTGTTTGCAGAGTACTTTTCTGATTAAGAGTTACAAAGCTATTATATTTTCATTGACATTTCTTCAGGAAACATGAATGAATAGAGCTGCCTTTCAGTGTTAGATTTGTAGATATGGGACACAGAAGTTAACCACAGATTTCTTAGGGAGATACTTTATTTCCATATCATATGTATAGTATAGATATCATAATTGCATTATTTCCATATGTGTTTATTTTTGTCTCCCTATAGGGACATATACGATATATACAACAGTTTATTCTACTCATGTTTTGAGCAGTTGAAAATGTCTGGATGAGAAAGGAAAAGCTCTCCCAAACAGAAATACTCATCATTTGGCCAATAATCCCATTCCAAAATATAGGCAACAAAATTTAAAAAGTAACCTTTTCGCTAACTGTTTTGGCTACACATTGTATCTTTTCTGTCTCATTAGAACATACTTTTATCCATATCAAATCTAAACTTATTGAGAATTAAGAAATATTTAATTAATTACATTTTCATGTGTCTAAGTAAAACCAAATGATAAATTATATATTTTATGATGGCATTTGACTAAACTCACTAATATCATTAAAATTTACATGTTTAACTTAGCCAGAAACACTTTTGTAAAAGTTTTACCATGAATGTGAGTTTATATAGTAACTTGATAAAATTACTTACTCTTTATTTTTGCCAGACAGACAGCTGTTTAGTTATTCAGTCATGTCTAATTCTATTGCAACCTCATAGACTTGTAGCCCACTAGGCTCTTCAGTCCATGGAATTTCCCAGGCAAGGATACTGAAGTGGGTTGCCATTTCCTTCTCTCGGAGATCTTCCAGACCCAAGGATCAAACCCACATCTACTGCATTGGCAGGAAGATTTTTTTACCATGGAGCCACCAGGGAAGCTCCAAGAAGACAGCAGTGAACTTACGTATAGATCTAGACATTTTCAAGGTTTACATGGTTCTTCCTTTTTCACTCTTTATGATCTGATGAATTATTTATTCTTATTTACCCTTGCAAAATCTATTAATTAACCACACACACAAAAAAATACTTATCGAATCAGAGCACTCTGTTGCTTTTCAAATGAAATCTACTTACTAATATGTCCAGAACCTACTGGTTATCTAAACATCTTCATTTTGAGATGACAATAGATACTCAAATTCAAAATTGTCAAGATCAAGCTCATAACCCTTAATTTTCTAACATTTTCTTTTCATGGCTAACATACCTGGTAATTTAGCCAAATTTGACTTCATCTTTTACTCATTTCTCCCTCTGTCATTTCACAATAGTCTCTCCGTATGTTATTTCAGAAGTACCTCCTAAATCCAAGTCTTCCTCTCCGACAATGCTTTAGTTCAGACCTTCCCCATCTTTTTCTTTAATTATCATGTAGATTTCTATTTGACTTCACGTCCTCTAGTCTCAACCCCCTCTGTACTGCCAGTAGAATGATATTTCCATCCTCTTATTAAAAAAAAATTCAAGAATCATACAAATAGCAATTTTGATCACTCTTACCTGCTTTTTACTTTTTTGTGAATCCTTATCATTTAACAGACACAATCCAAATTTTCTTTCATTGTATATTAGAACTTTCACATTCATGTTCTCTCTTTACCATAATAATTTATTATCTAGTACATTTTTACCCTGAAATTTTACTATTTGTCCTAGTTATATAAAGTTACGTTTAGCTTCAAGTTACATAAATCATTCATGACTCTATATTACTATATATGCTATTTCATCTTCTCATCATGTCTGTTTACCTTTTACCTGAAGTTGGCTTATCTTTCATGTGTATTATGAAAATAGGGTTCAAAAATTTGCTAAACATTTGAGTACCTATAATTAGAAACTTCAAATTGGCACTAGGAAGACACAACATTATTTTTAAATACTGTCTATTCATTTATTTGGCAAATATTTATTGATTATCTACCCTAGGCCAATCACTGTAATTGTGATCATTCTAGATAGAGTACACTTCATTGGAGGGACAGATAATATTTGATGGGGGGGAAGGGGAGAGAATCTTCTCTTAGGATATTAACTGTTATGGAAGAAATCAAAAGAGTAAAATGATAAGGAATGGAGAATGGGAGATTATACTTAAGATAATCTCTTCAGGAGGTAACATTTGAGAAGATTTCTAACCTGTAGGAAGATTCATAGATGAGACCATCCATCTAGGTAAAGAGTCATGTGATACACATCACAGAGAAATCAAAGATTTACTGATTGAAGCAGAAGAAGAAGGAGAAAGAGAAGGAGGAAAAGAAAGAGGCTGGATAGGAAGAGACAAAAGTCTATAATGAGAACAAGAGAGAATCCAGATCAAGTAGACCTATGTAGAACCTAATAGAAAAAAATGGACTTTGCATACAGCATAACACCATTAGTGATGTTAAGCAGAAAGCAACAGGGTCTTTTATCATCATGACATATCACTATTCTGAAGCTGACTTGATATTGCACTAATTTCTTTATGTGTCAATGCTTCCTCCCACACATGACACTACTTGAGGGCAGAAAGAATCCTATGAGCTCAGCGTGTACATTTTGAACAAGGGAATGATTGAATGAAGAATTAATGAAAATAACTTCAAAGTCTTAAAATAGTTTTATAACAAATAAGCTAGTAAGTTTATATCACTACTTATAGCCTAAACAAAGACTAATATTATATATAGAAACTATTTTTCTCAGGATAGCTATACTAAAAGGAAAAATGAAATAACTGCAAAAATACTTTATAAATCCCAGTCAGAGGGAAATCAGATAATTTTATCTACTGTATTCTGAACAGTATCAATACTAATACAACAGAAATCAACACAAAATAAAACACTTAGAATCAACAAATAAAAAACAAATTCACTGACACTTAAGCCTTTCTTGAAACACATTTTTAAAATTCTTTCCATCCTTTAAAATTATATTTCATTCATTTTGTAAAAATCCTTTGTTAGTTATTCTATGAAAACTAAAGCATGACATGGGTTTATTAATTCTATTTCCCTGGTACTCAGAGTGGTACACATATTGCTTATATCTTCATTTATAAAACAAGTTGTTCCTTAACATTTTGTGTTGACACCTATAAGAATAGTCAGGAAGAAAACAGCTCTAAATAACTGGTCAGTGGAAAGCTTGGAGAGCTGCAAATGCTATCCAGTGCATCCCACTTAATGAGGGTGATACTGCCCGAAATGACCTTGCAGAAGACGATTTGGAAGCACTTGAAATCTGCTTCAACAGCAGATCTGATCATTGTGGTTTTATTTATTTTTTTCCAGAGCTTAGCAGTGGGACACAAGAGTGTTTGCTGCAGTAGTGAAAAATCAATATGATTACCTCTTTGCCACAGGGCTACATCTAACTACAATATCCTGGACACCACATATCAGCATCACTCACGGTTAATGCTGCATTGCAGATGGGAGCTGAATGAGAACAAATAGCAGTGACATTTCTACCCTCGAAAAAGTTGTTGCTGCTGCTGCTGCTGCTACTAACTCACTTTAGTCGTGTCTGACTCTTTGCGACCCCATGGACTGCAGCCTACCAGGCTTCTCCGTCCATGGGAGTTTCCAGGCAAGAGTACTGGAGTGGGTTGCCATTGCCTTCTCCATCGAAAAAGTTACACATGGCATTAAGATTTAACACAGATTGCATTAAAATGAAGGATTATGGTTGTCTTTGTGGTATGAAATTAGAAACTGACTTGTTATTGCTGCTTTTGAGATCAGATTGAGTATCTTTGACCAAAAATGGGAGGCCCAGCTTACATGAGAATTGATATCACAAATATTTTTATGATTTTCTGTCACATTGCTAAAAAAGAAATCAACTCACTTCATCTTGCTTATATATTTAGTGAAAAATACCTTTTCATTGAAATAGCATTTAAGATAAAATTGAAATATTAGCATCATCCTTCAGCATGTTAAAACTGGTGATGTGTTCTTGATGTTCATCTACAATGATTTTGGTAAAATGCTGCAAAGGAAAGAAACTTTTAATTAAAGCAATTTAAGGGTTTATTTGCCATTATAAATAACATTTATATTTCCATGTAAAACCAGAGGTTAGAAGTAGTCACATGTTTATCATCCACATTTCTACTCTCATATTTTCTGTATATATGATGCTTGAAAATATATTTCCTAGTTAATAACTAATTTTTAAAATAAATAAATATCAGGATTTATTAGTGGCTAAAGACGGAATAGTAAAGCTGTAATTGATTTCTCCGTTCACAGTTGTGTCAAGCATCATTTCTGTATTCTGCTAGGGAAATGGAATAGCTACACCCCAATAAATTGTTGAAAGTAAATTTATACATATGAACACCATTAACTAACAAATAAAATATATTTACCCACTTCACTTTTAGTGCACTGTTATACTGACTCAGCTGCTGTACAAGCTTTGATATAAATAGCAGATAACAGCCCTCTGACTCGGAGACATTAGCCTCCATCACAAGTGGTGACTTGCTTTTAGCGATTTGGACTGTGGTTCAGGCTGTTCTGTGTATAAAGCTACTTAGAAATTATGTGACAGATTCAGGCCAGAATTCAGAGCCCAAATGGAAAAACTGTAAATCTGTAGGCTTAACATTCTAAACTAAATATATGACTCAGAGCAGGTGGCTATGCATAATTACAGAACCCTGTCTTAAGCTTTTAAAAATATTTATTCACCTAAGATATTAAATTGTATTAAAATAATGAAATTATTCAGTGGAAAAAAATGTGAAGCTCTTCTGCTTCAAAATATGTGCTTGTGTGTTAATATTTATTCAATTAATAACAGTATTTCACCACAAACAGGTAGAAATTTTACATCCTCTCATAAATGAGGTTTGGGCATCGATAGATTCAGCTATTTTAGAAAGACCAGGGTAATGACACAAGCTGGTATGAATTAAATTCAACTTCAGAATGTACAAAGGCAGCATGAGAAACCTAGCTGGCGTGAGGGCTCCTGAATGTGAGTTTCACTCCAGTGTCAGGAATGAATTAGGACCAGAGGAAGGTGGAGAGGAAGAACAAAGGATGGGCTTTTCTGTTTGAATGTACTGCACCCTGCCATTTCATATTGAGTGGGAATAAGATTGATAAGACGCATCTGACCCAGATGAGGTGATTTCACAGTGGGAAATCTTAAAATAAAACATTTTGCACTGAATAAGATGTTTTCCACTTTTATGATACTAATGCTTTCATCATAAAAATAAACAGCCAACACTAAACAAATGGGGAAGAGTTTTGTCCCTTTGTTCAATTTTTTTCTGGGTGTAATTTGTCTATTTTCTTTTTTGGCAATTTTATTACTTTTCTACTCTTTTTTGTTATGGATAGCTCTACATATAAAATACTTTTTAAGCATGCATTACGATATTATTAACTGTAATTTTAATGCCATTCATTAGATTTCTAGACTTACTCATCTTACATAATTGCTACTTTCTACCCTTTGATTGAGATCCAATGCATGCTTTTGTACTACATACGTGTCATTTTTTTTCTTTTATTTTAAAAGGTTCTATTAAATAATTTTAAAGTATTCAATATATTAGTTTTGGCTTCCCTGGTGGCTCAGTTGCTTCCCTGCAAGCTCACCACCTGCAGTGCAGAAGATGTGGGTTTGATCCCTGGGTTGGGATGATCTCCTCAAGAAGGAAATGGCAACCCATTCCAGTATTGTTGCCTGGGGGAGCATATGGACAGAGGGGCCTCATGGGCTATACTCCATGGGGTCACAAAGAGAGGCACAGGACTGGACAACAACAATGCATTATATTATATTATATATATAAAGCTTACAAATAGTGTACTGAAAATGAAATAGATATTTCTTCCCCTCCAATTCTGACTCTTTCCTCTTAAAAGAGGTAACTAACTATGGTTGACATTTAACACAGGTTTGAGATGTGGTGGTCCACTTTTGAATTTTTAAATTTTTTTTTGATAGTAAATACTGCAGTGATAAACAATTCACAGTAGTTTGAATCTGTGCATGTGGAACCAAGTATACTGAGGAAATATATGGAGGAACTACAGAATTCAGAAGGCCTATTGTTAAGTTATATGCAGATTTTCCACTGGGCAGAAGGTTGGTGCCCAAAACCCCTGTGTCATTCAAAGGTCAATTGTATATATTTGACAGGTACCCTTCTATTTCATTATTTTATATTTGTAAGTTTTATTATTTACTACGTAATAATGCACTGCTTTTATGTTCTTTGACATATAAGCAAATGTAATCTTCTCTTTCTCCTATTGTTCACTCAAGATAATTTATAATCTCTATACATTAATATATATATAGACTAAACAACATAATCATCCATCAACTGTTGATGGATATTTCACTTGTCACATTTTGAAATTTTCTGTAAGCAATGAACATCACTTCTGTTACACATACTCACTCTGGCTCATACATCTAAACCTTGAAATGCTCAGTTCAGTTCAGTCTCTCAGTCGTATCCATCTCTTTGTGACTCAACGCACTGCACCACCACCAGGCTTCCCTGTCCATTACCAGCTCCCAGAACTTGCTCAAACTCATGTCCATCTAGTCGGTGATGCTATCCAACCATCTCATACTCTGTTGGCCCCTTCTCTACCTGCTTTCAATCTTTCCCAGCATGAAGGTATTTCCAAGGAGTCAGTTCTTTGCATCAGGTGGCCAAAATATTGGTGTTTCAGCTTTAGCATCAGTCCTTCCAATGAAGCTTCAGAACTGATTTCCTTTAGGAATGACTAGTTGGATCTCCTCGCAGTCCAAGAGACTTCTAAGAGTCTTCTCCAACACCACAGTTCAAAAGCATCAGTTCTTTGGCACTCACCTTTCTTTATGGTCCAACTCTCATATCCATACATGACTACTGGAAAAACTATAGCTTTGACTAAACAGACCTTTGTCAGCTAAGTAATATCTCTGCTTTTCAATATGCTGTCTAGGTTAGTCATAGCTTTCCTTCCAAGGAGCAAGCATCTTTTAATTTCATGGCTGCAATCACCATCTGCAGTGATTTTGGAGCCCAAGAAAATAAATTCTGTCACTGTTTCTATTGTTTCCCCATCTATTTGCCAGGAAGGGATGGGACCAGATGGCATGATCTCAGTTTTCTGAAAGTTGAGTTTTAAGCCAGTTTTTTTCACTCTCCTCTTTCACTTTCCTCAAGAAGCTCTTCAGCTCTTCTTCACTTTTTGTCATAAGGGTGGTGTCATCTGCATATCTGAGGTTGTTGAAATTTCTCCTGACAATCTTGATTCCAGCTTGTGCTCCACCCAGCCCAGCATTTCCCATGGTGTATCTTGTGCACACCAGGATCCAGGAGAAAGGAGCAGTGACCCCACAAGAGACTGACCCAGACTTGCCCGTAAGTGTCCAGGAGAATCTGGCAGAAGCATGGGTTGGGGGAAGCCTGCTGCAGGGTCGTGGGCACTGATTGCAGCAGTGCATGCCTGGGGCATTTTGAATGAGGTCACCATTATCTTCATTACCTCCACCATAGTTTGGCCGAGGTAAATAACATCCCAGGTAAATAATATGTAAAGGAAATCAGTCCTGAATATTCACTGGAAGGACTGATGTTGAAGCTGAAACTCCAATACTTTGGCCACCTTATGTGAAGAACTGACTCATTTGAAAAGACCCTGATGCTGGGAAAGATTGAAGGTGAGAAGAGAAGGGGAAGACAGAGGATGAGATGGTTAGATGGCAACACTGAGTCAATGGACATGAGTTTGAGTAAACTCCTGGAGTTGTTGGACAGGGAGGCCGGACGTGCTGCAGTCCATGGGGTCACAAAGAGTTGGATATAACTGAGCAACTGAACTGAACTGAACTGACTCTGAATATAAATTAAATAAGCAGGTGACAGTATACAGCCTTGAAGTTCTCCTTTCCCAATTTGGAACCAGTGTTGTTCCATTTCTGGTTGTAACTGTTGCTTCTTGACCTGCATACGGAATTCTCAGGAGGCAGGTAAGGTGGTCTGGTATTCCCATCTCTTGAAGAATTTTCCACAGTTTGTTGTGATCTACACAAAGACCTTTATGTAGTCAATAATGCAGAAGTAGATGTTTTTCTGGAACTTCTTTTTTGATGATCCAGTGGATGTTGGCAATTTGATCTCTGGTTCTTCTGCCTTTTCTAAATCCAGCCTGAGCATCTGGAAGTTCATGGTTCACGTACTGTTGGAGAATTTTGATCATTACTTTGGTAGCATGTGAGATGTGTGCAATTGGGCAGTAGTTTGAACATTCTTTGGCATTGCCTTTCTTTGAAATTGGGATGAAAACTGATCTTTTCCAGTCCTGTGGCCACTGCTGAGTTTTCCAAATTTGCTGGCATATTGAGTGCAGCACTTTCACAGAATCATCTTTTAGGCTTTGAAATAGCTCAACTGGAATTCTATCACCTCCACTAGCTTTTTTGTAGTGATGCTTTCCAAGGCCCAATAGACTTTGCATTCCAGGATATCTGGCTCTATGTGAGTGATCACACGATCGTGGTTATCTGGGTCATGATATCTTTTTGACTAAATGCTAAGTGATAGCATATAAAATTTTTAAGTTCACTAATTATTGTCAAATGTCTTCACAAAGAGAAATGAAATTTAATATTCTCATATCAACATGACGATCCGTGCTTCATCCTCACTAAAATTTGAGATTATCAATTTTTCCTTCCTCTTGCATCCTTGTTATGTATAAAATTGTATTTCATTTTTATTTTCAGCAGCATATATTTAAATACTAATATCTTTTGTGTGCTTATTTACTACTCAAGTTTATGATTATTCTGATTGCCTAGATTCTTACCTTCTTTTTCCAATGAATGTCTTTTTGTTTTATTGATTTATAGAGACATTTAATATATGTATTATTTTTAGAATGTATTGCAAATATCTTTCCTTGTCTTTAAATGTAAAATTTTATTTCTTCAGGTAAAGATGTGTAATGTTTACCAAATTTATTGATATTTTCTTTTATTTATGATTTTCTGCGTTCTGCATAAGGAGTTTTTTTAGTTGACGTCACAAATGAATTTGATTGCTTTAAACAATTTTATAGGTGTTTCTTAATTTTTTTTTAAATAGTCCTTAAATCATTTGGAATTTACTTGATAAATATTGTGAGAATTCAGTATTTTTTATTTATCAAGACAACTTCTCAATATTATTGATTGGATAGTTTATTTTCTCACTGATGTCTAGAAAAAATTTTATAATATGCCTATTTTATCATGAGAAATGCTGGACTGGAAGAAACACAAGCTGGAATCAAGGTTGCCAGGAGAAATATCAATAACCTCAGATATGCAGATGACACCACCCTTATGGCAGAAAGTGAAGAGGAACTCAAAAGCCTCTTGATGAAAGTGAAAGAGGAGAGTGAAAAAGTTGGCTTAAAGCTCAACATTCAGAAAAAGAAGATCATGGCATCTGGTCCTATCACTTCATGGGAAATAGATGGGGAAACAGTGGAAACAGTGTCAGACTTTATTTTTGGGGCTCCAAAATCACTGCAGATGGTGACTGCAGCCATGAAATTAAAAGACGCTTACTCCTTGGAAGGAAAGTTATGACCAACCTAGATAGCATATTGAAAAGCAGAGACATTACTTTGCCAACAAAGGTCTGTCTAGTCAGGGCTATGGTTTTTCCTGTGGTCATGTATGGATGTGAGAGTTGGACTGTGAAGAAGGCTGAGCGCCAAAGAATTGATGCTTTTGAACTGTGGTGTTGGAAAAGACTCTTGAGAGTCCCTTGGACTGCAAGGAGATCCAACCAGTCCATTCTGAAGGAGATCAGCCCTGGGATTTCTTTGGAAGGAATGATGCTAAAGCTGAAACTCCAGTACTTTGGCCACCTCATGCGAAGAGTTGACTCATTGGAAAAGACTCTGATGCTGGGAGGGATTGGGGGCAGGAGGAGAAGGGGACGACAGAGGATGAGATGGCTGGATGGCATCACTGACTCGATGGACGTGAGTCTGAGTGAACTCTGGGAGTGGTGATGGACAGGGAGGCCTGGAGTGCTGCGATTCATGGGGTTGCAAAGAGTCGGACTCGACTGAGCGACTGAACTGAACTGAATATACCTATTTCATTCATGTTAATTTCTGAATTTATCTTCATTTATATTTTTAAATATTTGTCTTCATTTTTGATTTAAATTAATTTATAATCAATTTTCTTACACCATGACAAGTCTATTGGGTATATAATAAAATTAAATTTATATTATAGCTAATTTGGGAAAAATTTTAATGAAAAAAGTATTGACCAACTATTACTCACTACTTATTCAGTTTCATGCCCTTAACACTGTTTTGTGATTTAATGCATTATTTGTTAGTTCCTTACAGTTTTGTTGAAGTTATGATTAGGATTTTTTTAATTTTAATTTTTTAAATTGAAGTATAGTTGAGCTACAATACTGTGTTAATTTCAGTTACACAGCTCAGTAGGTCCTTATTTTTATCCATGTTTTGTATAGTAGTGTATACATGTTAATCCCAAACTCCTAATTATCCTCCACCCTTTCCCCTTTGGTAACCATAAGTTTGTTTTCTATGTCTATGGGTCTATTTCTCTTTTGTGTATAGGTTTATTTGTATGCTTTTTTTTAGATTCCACATATAAGCCACATCATTATTTAATGTTACTTTTTGTCATTTCTGATAAGTGGCATTTCTTCAGATTTTTAAAAATATTCTATGCAGTCGATTAAATTTGTGAACTCTGTAGTAAGGCTGTTTTGAGTAGAGATAGACCATTTGAATCGGACACGACTGAGGGACTTCACTTTCACTTTTCACTTTCATGCATTGGAGAAGGAAATGGCAACCCACTCCAGTGTTCTTGCCTGGAGAACCCTAGGGATGGGGGAGCCTGGTGGGCTGCCGTCTGTGGGGTCTCACAGAGTCAGACACGACTGAAGCGACTTAGCAGCAGCAGCAGACCATTTGAACAAACTAAGTTCCAAAGAAAAAAATTTTTAAAAATCAAAGAACTATTCCTAAAAGAAAAATACAAAAAACTACTAAGTCAAGATAATACATCAAGATAATACAACATTTCAAAAATCATATATTTCCAAATCAATTACACTTACTCCAGATTCTAGAAAAAGATAGAAAATTTCCAAGCTCTTTCATGAGTGACTTGGATACTTATAGCTGATAAACACTGATTAGGAAAAGATAATTATAGACCAACATAAATTATGAATAGGAAGACAAAATTCCTATATAAAATAGTGAAACAACTTAATTGTACATTAAATTATATATCCTGCTTCAGCATTTTTTCCTGGAAAGTCCAGTGTTAGGGGACAAATATCATTCAACATAACATTAGATCTAAAGGGGAAATCATATTATTTTCTTAAAATATTTAAACAAAGTGATGAAAATAATACATAGCAGAAAGTGTGTGTGTGTGTGTTTTCTTTAATAGACCTGGGTCTAAGTCATAGCACTACTACATGTATTTGTGTTATTCTTGGAAGTGAGTCGCCTACTCTAAGTTTCTATATTATTATCCTTAAAATAGGAACTGCATTAGTCACAACTTTTCCAGCTCTTGTAGGAGAAACCTACTTTATACTAAAAACAGAGTTATTGTGAAGATATAAAGCCTATCCATGATTTCTCTTTTTCGTCACACCACTTGACCAATTCTTTCTGCTGGCTCAATTTTCAAAATATACCTACCCTCTGGTCTCCTGCAGTAAAACTGATTTCTATGCTTCTGCACTTGTACTATGGAAGTGCTTCTCAAGAGCTTTGTGGTGAATGACCAGATTGTTTTCAATTTATCATAATATCTCACTTTAAAAAAAGGATGGTGAAAGTGAATTAGCTTAAAAAATCATACATTTTTATCTAGTCATGATCTCTCAATTTTATACAAGTTTTCAACTGCTTACTATTCATTCTTGTGCTTATCCTAAAGAAGTAACAATAGTTTATGGACCAACATCCATTTGAGTAGGACTACTCCTAACATTTCCCTCAATTTATTTAATGTTGTAAGAACATAATTTAGATTTTATCTCTTGTTGCTTAAAACCAAACAGTGTCTTCCCATTCCAGTTACAATAATAGCCCAACTCTGAGCTCAGTGGAACAAGCTTTGCCTTTAGCTGATTTCTGTTTACTTTTTCTGCCCATTTTTGGCTACTCATTCACTTGCTTAGATCACTTTATTCACTCTGGCCTTCTGGCTCTTCCCTAACAAACTGAGTATATTCCCATCAAGAATACTTTTAATGACTTTTATCAAATATACAGAAAATGTGAGGAGAACCAAGATGCAGCTGAGAATCCAGAGTTCTGACTGCAGTTAACATTGTAGTATACCATATATTTTTTTCTAGATCTAATTTCTGTTTCCAATACACATATAACCTATTATTCTGATTTTCATTTTTGTCATTTCATGCATACTTTAAATGTTAATATATTAATACATTCTTGTTAATGTCCATTAGGATGATATTTTGCTGTACTTAGTTTTCTTTCAACTTTTTTATTCTTTATCTTCCTTTCCATTTCTCTTTATATAAAATGTTTACTTTCTTAATCCTTTCCTCCAGTCTTTATAGGACTTGCTTTTTTACAGTATTCAAGTCTCTGCTCAAATATCACATCCTCAAAGACCATCCAAAATGATCCCCTCACAACTACCTGAATGCTTCTTAAACATATCTTGATTTTTCTTCCTATACCTAAAATCACTATTTATCAATTCGCTTGACTAATACTTGTCTTTTCATTAGGTGAAGGCCTCCATGAAGGCAGAGGCATTTTCTTGTTTACTGTTTTATCACCACAGTTTTAAACTGGCCCATAGTTACTTCAAATATTTTTTACATACATAGCTACATGAATTACCTCTCTGTAAACTTAATGGCAGGTGGTGCAGAGAAGCCTTGAATACGTGCTAAATCATTTTAGTCATGCCGACTCTGTGTGACCCTATGGACCATAGCCTGCCAGGCTCCTGTGTCCATGGAATTCTCCAGGCAAGAATACTGGAGTGGATTGCCATGCCTTCCATTAGGGGATCAGCCTAACACAGGGATCAAACCCACCTCTCTTATTCTGCTGTGTTGGCAGGTGGGTTCTTTACCATTAGTGCCACATGGGAAGCCCAGATAAGCCTTAGGAAGGGACTAAGACTGAAATTGTGACATACATCAGATATTTAGGCAACTTCTCTTATAGAGAAGTTGTTGCTGTTTCTGATGTTTAGTCAGTAACTCACGTCCAACTCTTTTTCGACCTCATGGACTATAGCCCACCAGGCTCCTCTGTCTATGGGACTTCCCAGACAAGAATATTAGAGTGAGTTGCCATTTCTTCTCCAGGGGATCTTCCCCACCCAGGAATCCAACTTGTGTCTCCTACATCACAGGCAGATTCTTTACCACTGAACCTCCTGGGAAGCTCCTATAAACAAATACCATTTTTTTACTTTTTAAAAAAATCTGCATATAAGTATTTTCTATTTCTCATTCTACACTGAATGAAAAATGACATTCCATGCTAACCAAGCTTACAATCTTCGTTCAGGTTCAAGATAATGCTATAATGTATTTAGATAATTTTAGTACTACTCTCAACAAAGAAAAGGTTATTGTTCTTTTTTGACCAATGTCCAAATGGCCCAATTACCTATTGTTGAGAAACTAGATGGGATGTGAAATCAAGAGAAGATATAGCATCTAGGATTCAAATCTCAGGATTAGATTGAATAGGAAAGCATTATTTTGAATGTATCAGACATTCACAGAAAAAGTAATTTGAAATAAACTAGCATGCACACTTAAAGGAATTATGTGAAGAAGAAATAGCATGAATGAAATTACCACTTCTATTTTTATTATATAACCAACACTATATATGCAGGTTTAAGCCATTTGCATTTATTGTTTTAAAAGTGATGCTTAATCCTGATTCTGTCCATTTTAATTATTCATCTGTGTTCATGAGAGAGATTGGTAAGTAATCCTATCTTGTAATAACTTTGTCTGGTTTGTATTAGGATATTGTCTGAGTAATAGTAAGTCAAGAACTATTCCCTGCGCTTTATCTTCTAAAGAGATTGTAGAGAACTGGTGTAATTTTCACTTTTAAATTTTTCTGGATTTACCAGTGAACTGATCTGGACATGATACTTTGTGGTTTGGAAAGTTATCAATTATTGAATTAACTTATTTAATACATATAGGCTGATTCAGGGATTGAAACTATTTTAAATACATAAATATGGGCTTCCCTGGTAGCTCAGCTGGTAAAGAATCCACTTGCAATGCAGGAGATCCTGGTTCGATTCCCAGGTGGGGAAGATCCCCTGGTGAAGGGATAGGCTACCCACTCCAGTATTCTTTGGAATCCCTAATGGCTCAGGCGGTAAGAATCCACCTGCAATGTGGGAGACCTGGGTTCATTCAATCCCTGGGCTGGGAAGATCCTCCGGAGGAGGGCATGGCAACTCACTCCAGTATTCTTGCCTGGAGAAACCCCATGGACAGTGGAGCCTGGTGAGCTACATTCCATGGGGCCGCAAAGAATCAGACATAACTGAGCAACCAAGCACAGCACAGCACAACACTTCCAGTTTCATTTTATGAGGCTCATGTTATCTTGCTTAAAGCCAGATAGGGATAAAATAAAAGGAAAAAAAATAAGGATTTATATCTCTAATGAATATACACTCATGCCTTGGAGATGTTTTTAGTTTGATTCTAGACTACCACAATAAAATGAATATAGAAACTACAGGAAATATTTAGTTCCCCAGTAGATATGTAAGTTATGTTTACATCATACTGTATTCTATGAAATGTACACTAGCATTATGTCTTTGAAAAAGGTACATATCTTAATTTAAACATACTTTATTTAAAAAACTGCTAACCATCATCTGATAATTCAGGGTTATCACAAACCTTCAATTCATAATAAGTGCAACATTTGCAAAACACAATAAAACAAAACATGATAAAATGGGGTATGGCTATAAATGTGTCAACTAAATATTAGTAAAGTAAATCCAACAATACTTGAGCAAACATTTCTGAGAATTCTATTTTAATTTATTTCTAATGATTTCTTACTGTATCCTTTGGTATAGATTTTGTTTTAAAATATTTGATTCAGGCTCTATATTGTGTGTGTGTTTGTATAACTTAGTACAGCATACTGGTGTTGACGCTTACCAGTTCAAGTCTAGTGCAGAAATTTTACCTCTTTTTAAGTTCCTTTGCCCTCTTCTATTTGTAATGCAATCCTCTTACATAATTTCTGTGCATACATGTATAATCTCATCAGGCAGTGTTCTAACTTCTGTTTTAACTGTGAAACATAATTGAGGGGATGCACGAGAAAGAGTCTAGTTATTCATGCATAATTTGCCAGTTGTGTATTTTTCTTGTTCCTGATGTTCCAAGATTCCTTCTTTGGTGGTTTAGAGAACTAAAAAGTTATTGGCATTGAAACACGTATAATATCATATAAGAAACGAATCGCCAGTCCAGGTTCGATGAAGGATACAGGAAGCTTGGGGCTGGTGCACTGGGATGACCCAGAGGGATGGGATGGGGAGGGAGGTGGGAGGGGGTTCAGGATGGGGAACACGTGTACACATGTGGCAGATTCATGTTGATGTATGGCAAAACCAATACAACATTGTAAAGTAAAATAATAATAATAATAAATACCTTTGGGGTCAAAAAAAAAAGTTTACTCTTTTATACATGCTTTTATAAAAAAGTGACAAATTTTATGACTTCTCATTAGTGTAAGAATGTCTTTGTTCCCTTTAATTCCCAAAAGATATTCCACTGGGTAGATTATTCTGGGCTGAAGTTCTTTTTGAAATATTTGAAAAATATTGTGATATCTCTTTTTGGTTTCCACAGTTTCTGATGAGAACCGAGCTGTCATTCAAATTGTTTTTTTTTTTTCCCTATAGTTGAGGTTTCATTTCTCTCTTGCTCCTTCAAAGAATTTTTTTCTTTTTCTTTAACTTTTGAAAGTTTGACTAACATATATTGTACATTGGGATTCTTCAAATTTATCCTGTTTAGACTTTGTTCAGCTTTCTGAAACTGAAAGTTTATGTTCATTGTCATTTTGGGGAAGTTTTCAGCTGTTATTTCTTTAAGCACTTGTTCAGACTTGCCCTTTCTCTCTCCTCTCTTTCAGGACTCTAATGACACAAATGTTAGACTTTTAAAAACTAGTCCCATATGTCTCTGAGGCTCTCTTAATTTTTTGAGTCTATTTTCTCTCCTTTATGCATATTGGGTAATTTGTTTTGATCTCCCAGTTTCCTGATTGTTTCCATTTTGCTATTGACCCCTTCTACTGAGCTTTTCATTTGGGTATTCTGTTTTTTAGTTATAAAATGTACATTTGGTTCTTAATTATGTCTTTCAGGTCTTTGCTTAAAACTTTATATTTCTTTGCTGAAGCTTTATATATTTCATTTGCTTCAAATGCATATAAAATATATATGATATTATGTACATAATAGTTAATACAAGCATAAGTATCATGCTTTAAAATCTTTGTCAGATAATTCTAACATGTCTGCTATTTTAGTATTACCATTTATTGCCATTTTCATTGTTGGAGATAGTCCTGGTTCTTGGCATGTTGAGAGTTTTTTTTTTTTTTTTTTAATTTAAAACTAGACATTTTAAGTATTGTGAGGCTAGATCTTAATTAAACCTTCTGTTTTAGCTGGCTTTTCCTGATACTACTTTGGCAACAATTAGGACACCACCTTGCTCCTGCCAGATGGAGGTAAAATATCAGGTTCCCCATTGGGCTGCCACTAGCCAGCAAGGGCAGGGAGTGTGTATCCTCCTCACTACTGGATGGGGATGTAAATTCTGACTTCCCAAGTGGTCTCCACCGAAATTGGGGGGGAAGCCTCATTGTTGCTAAGGAAGTGTTCCAAGTCATTCTTCAGGCATTTTCTGTTATCACTGTTGCAGAAAAAAAGGAGGAGCACTTCATTGTTTCAAGTATGGTAGAAATCCAGGCTACTTAAGTGGAGTCTACTGAAACCACAGTAGAGAGGGTGCTTCTATATTCAGTGGGAGGGAGAATCTTAGCTGCCTTTTTGGTCTTTACTGACATTCCATGTTGGGTGTACCTCATAGAGTCTCACTATGGTGGAAGTCTAGGCTTCTCACATTGCCTTTGCTTACATGGGTGAGGATGAAGGATTATATTTTTGTAGTAGGCATGTGTGTGTGTTTGTAGGTGATGTTAAGGTTGGGATAGAGCCGTTATTATGTAAAGTTGTCTTTTACTTTATTATCTGTATCCATCTTGAAAAGAAAATTCTTACCTATCTCTAAATCTCCCTGAATAAAGCTGCTGCTTTACCATTTCCTGACCAAGGAGTGGAGTTTTCGCATGGGTCGGTGTTTTCTCTGGTGCCTGCTCCTATTCCAGGAAGCCCACTGCTGATGCTTTGGCCATTTGTGCTGTCAAGAGGACAGAGTTCTATAGTAGGATTCATAATTTCTCTCTGTTATTCATCCTGCAAGTGTGCTTTGATAATTTTTAGAGTTCAGAGACCAGTGATTTCAAGATTTATTTGTACTTTTGCCTCAAGATTTCAGACATTTGTGTAGAAATTTGGACCACATTCAATTCAGTCCTGATTCTATGCTCCAAATTACCTCTCCTTTTGTATTGAGTATGTTAAATGAGAGCCATCAAGCTTGGTTCTCTCTCGTGTCAGGATTAGTTCTCCCCAGGACTCCCTAATTTGAGACATATCTTTCCTGTATTTTAATAGTACTTCAGGCAAACCTGTATAGATCAACACCTTAACAGTTTCTCTGCTATTTTACCCCACCTCAAGGGGAGACTCTTAAAACACAGTTTAAAAGCATAAGCAGTATGAATGTGACCAGAAGGTAAAATTTCATTCTGACAAACAGTATGAATCTCTAACTTTGGAAACTTCATTGTAGCATAATATCCTTACTTGACTCATCCTCAAGTTTTATGGATTTTATGAGTGCTACAATAAAGAAACCTACTGAAGCTGTCCTGCTTCATCTAGACTGAGTGAGTGCTTTTGTTGTAATCAGGGTTTTGAATATGCTTATTACAATCTCAGAACACACGCATGTGCCTTTTTTTTCTTATTTAATCACAAATTGAGTCAGAGTATACGTAAAATTTAGCAGATGCTCTTTTAAACATGGTTAGCATTCAGGAACAAAGTTCGTACTCCCTACTTTTCCTCCAACTTAGCCCAATAAGCATCTTTGATGATTAAGTCATTCAATAGTACATCTATTACTGAGTACCAACTCTGTTTCCTTAGATATGCAGATGACACCACCCTTATGGCAGTAAGTGAAGAAGAACTAAAGAGCCTCTTGATGAAAGTGAAAGAGGAGAGTGAAAAAGTTGGCTTCAAGCTCAACATTCAGAAAACGAAGATCATGGCATCTGGTCCCATCACTCCATGGCAAATAGATGGGAAAACAATGGAAACAGGGGAAGACTATTCTGGGGTGCTCCAAAATCACTGCAGATGGTGACTGAAGCCATGAAATTAAAAGACACTTACTCCTTGGAAGGAAAGTTATGACCAACCTAGACAGCATATTCAAAAGCAGAGACATTACTTTGCCAACAAAGGTCCATCTAGTCAAGGCTATGGTTTTTCCTGTGGTCATGTATGGATTTGAGAGTTGGACTGTGAAGAAAACTGAGTGCCAAAGAATTGATGCCTTTGAACTGTTATGTTAGAGAAGACTCTCGAGAGTCCCTTGGACTGTAAGGAGATCCAACCAGTCCATTCTGAAGGAGATCAGCCCTGGGATTTCTTTGGAAGGAATGATGCTAAAGCTGAAACTCCAGTACTTTGGCCACTTGATGCGAAGAACTGACTCATTGGAAAAGACCCTGATGCTGGGAAAGACTGAAGGCGGGAGGAGAAAGGGATGACAGAGAATGAGGTGGTTGGATATTATCATGGACTCTATGGACATGAGTTTGAATAAACTCCGGGAGTTGGTGATGGAACGGGAGGCCTGGTGTGCTGCAGTCCATGGGGTTGCAAAGAGTTGGACATGACTGAGTGACTGGACTGAACTGAACTGAACTCTATTTCTAGAGATAAGCAGACAAATATAAACATTACCAGTGAGAACCTTAATGTACTTAATATCTAATTGGTAGGACAGGGAAATGTATGTGAATACACTGATATAAGAAAAAAAATTGAAATGAATATAATTTGTAAAATAAGTAAAAAGAAAAAGAGACAAACTATTTGCAACTGAAGAAATTAGAGCATCTTGTTTGTAGGATGATTAAATTTAGTCTAAAAGTGAAAGTCGCCCAGTCTTTTCTGACTCTGTGACCCCATGGACTATACCATCAATGGAATTCTCAAGGCCAGCATACTGGAGTGGGTAGCCTTTCCCTTCTCCAGGGGATCTTCTCAACCAGGGATCAAACCCAGATCTCCTGCATTGCAAGCAGATTCTTTACCAACGGAGCTTTGAGGGAAGCCCTTGAATCTAAAAGGAGGAAGCCAATCTCAGGAGGCTGAGCTAGATTGGGAGTGGGATATAGATCATTATAGGTAGATTGCATGGAGACCAAATCAGAAACTTAAATTTGTGGGAAGGAATTTAGCTGTTGATATCTTGCTATTGTTTGAGAAAGAAAATAATGCTTGTTTGTTTTTTCTGTGTTTTAGAAAAGAAGCAGAAATGGATAGGAGGGAAAGGAGAGGGAAAGTAATGACATTAACCACATATTAATTTTAGAGGTCCTAAGAATGTTATTTTCCTTCCGCAGTTCTTCTCGTTTTAATTTTACATTTCTCCTAAGTCCAAGTAGTGGTGTGGGTTTCATCAAGTGCATACTAAATAAATGTAGAAGGTACACAGCTCTCTGAGCATAATATCCTTTTCTTTTATCTGACAATGAAGAGCCGCATGGACAACTGTCCTATATAGTCCCTTTGTGATTCAACAACAAGAAAGATTGTGTTTCAGGTACAATCATAATTACATAATTTTTACAGTCAAGAGGAAACTATATTCCCACTTGGGACAAACTTCTCTTTCTTCCATTGAAAAGTTGTAATAACAATGAAGCATCAATCTAGTTTAAATAGGACTATTTTTTATGTATGACAAAACTGAGTGACTCCTTCTACCTATCTCTCCTATACACTGAAATACATATCATACTAATTAATAGGCAGGAATGTTCTTAGAGAAGATCTAATCTGATCTCTACAATATGAAGATGAGAAAACTGAGACTTAGAAAAACTTCTTTCAGTTCTACACATTGATTTCTACTTTCTATTTTCTATTTAATTTTTATTCAGGTACCCAATACACTATCTGTGTGTGTATAGATAGCCAAAACTTAGCAGCAAAAGAAGCTACTTTTTAAATATTATATATTACTGTCTTTCCCCCCAATAGTAATGCTATGCTCAGCATGTGAGCCTATATAACAGAGCAGATTTATTACTTTTAACACCAATAAACTACAAGTTTACACTCTTTATTTGAATAGTTTATGTAATACTCCTATTGCTGAAATCTAGATTTATATTCAGATCTATGAAATGGTTTAGTAGGTGTCTTAATAGAATTTTTTCATTGTTTCCCAAAAGGAAAAAAATGAAGGCAAGCATACCAAGTGACAGTAAGAGTTATGAACTCATATGAAAATTGGTATGGAAATAAATATTGTCTTCACTTTTTATATACGCTATTTAGGGACCCTTAAAGAAATATGAACTTGACCTAACATATTTCAATTTCTTGGGTGAGAATGTAATTTTCTGAATAAAAACAGTTTTCCTCTATGAACTTCACAATTGGGGACAGATGCTATATATTGTTAACATTTTTTTATAGTGCTAATGATGAGAAGAAATAGGGCATTTGAGAAGAAATACATTTCCTAGAAGTGTAGCATTCTGCAAAGGTTGTATCCTTTTCTGAATGATCATGTTTTATTTTTCTTAATAATATACATTAATTTTTCTATACATACATTCATTTAATAATTTGTATAATTTCTCATAAGCATCTGAATGAATAAACTTCAAATCACTTAGCATTAGATTAAAATTATCATAGCTTTAATACATATTAAAAATTCCTGATTATATCCATATTTTTTGACTCTCCACAAATTTAAGTCATTCTGTTACTTTATTTTTGACTGCCTTTACATAATACTTGTGTTCTTACTATTTCTATACATAGAACAAAGAAGTTTATTATTAAAGGTATAAAAGATAACCCTTATCAGTGGTGGTTATTTTTTATAACTGATTTTAAGATGTCTCACAAGGAAAACAAATTTTTATGAAACAGAAACAATTTGTTTAATAAAAATTTTGATGAGACATTGAAGAAGAGAAGTGATTCCAAAGGGTTGTAAAGTCACTACCAATAATACCACATTTTTATTTTCTCTAAATGTCAGTTTATAATATTGTGATGATATTTAAATGTTCAGCTGTAAAATTTAGAAACTTTTGGAAAAAAGTACACTCTTAGAGAATGTAATCTAATGATGAGTGTGTGAATGGTACCCCAGTTGGTTTCTTATGCAATCCAAGTAGCAGTGCTAAAAGGAAATTAGTCAACAAATTTAGGCAAATTTTATGTACAGTGGCATTCAGTATGTTCTGTTAATGTGCAAAGAACAAGAAATAATCATTATTTATAGAAGTGCTTAATAAATATATTTATATGTTTTGCAACAAATAACACAATCCTAAAAATGATGTGATTTTATTGAATAGAACATTATACCTACATACAAGAGGTGGTACTTTAAAAGATGCAGAGGTTAATGTCCCTGCTTATATGAGAACTGTATGAACTTAAAATATATATATATATACATACACACACACATATATATATAAATATATGTTACTGATAATGCATGTTCTAAGCATTTAAAAATACTAAAACTCCAACTTCTCACATGTATCACCATAAGCAAAGAATTTATTTAAAGAGATCTGTAGAGCTCAACATTCAGAAAACTAAGGTTATGGCATCTGGTCCCATCACTTCATGGGAAATAGATGGGGAAACAGTGGAAACAGTGTCAGACTTTATTTTGGGGGGCTCCAAAATCACTGCCGATGGTGATTTCAGCCATGAAAATTAAAATACACTTACTTCTTGGAAGGAAAGTTATGACCAACCTAGATAGCATATTCAAAAGCAGAGACATTACTTTGCCAACAAAGGTCCATCTAGTCAAGGCTATGGTTTTCCATTGGTCATGTATGGATGTGAGAGTTGGACTGTGAAGAAAGCTGAGCACCGGAGAATGGATGCTTTTGAACTGTGGTGTTGGAGAAGACCCTTGAGAGTCCCTTGGACTGCAAGGAGATCCAACAAGTCCATCCACAAAGAGATCAGTCCTGGGTGCTCTCTGGAAGGACTGATGCTAAAGCTGAAACTCCAATACTTTGGCCACCTCATGCGAAGAGTTGACTCATTGGAAAAGACTCTGATGCTGGGAGGGATTGGGGGCAGGAGGAGAAGGGGACGACAGAGGATGAGATGGCTGGATGGCATCACTGACTCGATGGACGTGAGTTTGAGTGAACTCCGGGAGTTGGTGATGGACAGGGAGGCCTGCCATGCTGCAATTCATGGGGTTGCAAAGAGTCGGACACGACTGAGCGACTGAACTGTACTGAACCGATACAAAGATATAACAAGATATGGTTGAAATGACACACAGTGATATGTGTGACAAAATTTAATCCCTCTGATGAACAGCACCAGATTACAGGGTACTGGTGTAGTTTAAGACTGAGAGTGAACCCCCAAGTCTGAAGAAGCATTGACAAATATTCTTAGTGACCTGATATCCTGTTCAAGTGTAGTTCTTATCACTTTAGGAGGGTTTATATGATACCTTCAAATTAATGAACAGATTATTTCACTATGCATAATAATATATTATATATTATATAATAATACTGTGTGACTTATTTCAACCTATGGGCTACTGAAGAGTCAGATGAGTCTATATAGTTCAGTTAGTCACTCAGTCGTGTCCGACTCCTTGCGACCCCATGAATTGCAGCACGCCATGCCTCCCTGTCCATCACCAACTCCCGGAGTTCACTCAAATTCACGTCCATCGAGTTGGTGATGCCATCCAGCCATCTCATCCTCTGTCATCCCCTTCTCCTCCTGCCCCCAATCTCTCCCAGCATCAGAGTCTTTTCCAATGAGTCAACTCTTCGCATGAGGTGGCCAAAGTACTGGAGTTTCAGCTTTAGCATCAGTCCTTCCAAAGAACACCCAGGACTTACCTCCTTTAGAATGGACTGGTTGGATCTCCTTGCAGTCCAAGGGACTCTCAAGAGTCTTCTCCAACACCACAGTTCAAAAGCATCAATTCTTCGGTGCTCAGCTTTCTTCACAGACCAACTCTCGTATCCATACATGGCTACTGGATAAACCATAGCCTTGACTAGACGGAACTTTGTTGGCAAAGTAATGTCTCTGCTTTTGAATATGCTATTTAATTTGGTCATAACTTTCCTTCCAAGGAGTAAGCTTAGGTAGGTAATTATTGTATAAACAGTTAGGCATGCTTTTCCAATTATAATAAACCTAGAACGAATTTAACTTGAGAAAATTATAGAGGCATTCTTATGGAACATGATATTTATAAAAAATTTAACATAGCCTCAAATGTTGCTAATATTATTTATAATGCAAGTTATTATTTGAGGAAGCACCAATATTAAACATTGAAGTAATATTTTCCTGAGCATACACAAAGACTAAAACAAATATAGTTATCAGAGAATATAAAATATTTATGAAATTCTAAAAAATAGAAGATAAGAATCATAAGCACATCACAAGAAGCTACATGTATGATTAATTTTTTGGAAAAAAAAGCTGTGAAATACATTTGTTTAATCAAAAAATAGAAAGGATTTAGTGAGTGAGTTTGACAATAAATTAGACAGAATTGAGCAGAGAATTAGGGACTTGGAAAGTGGGTCAAAAGTAACTATAAAGAATGCAACAGAAACCAAAGCAGCGGTAGTTTATAAAAATAAAGTCAAAGTATATGGTGATACAATGAGAAATTCTGACACATATTTAAACAGAATTTTTAAAGAACAAAGTAAAGATATTTCTTCAATAAATTAAAAAATAATAACTGAATTTTTGAGAGCTGAAGTAATTATAAACTTACTGATATAGGAACTGTAACATGTGTTGCTGCTGCTGCTGGGTAGGATAAATCATCTCCTAGATATATTTTATTAAAAGGACAGAATACAAAATGAAAAGAGAAGATATTCCAAGTATCCCTACCCAAAAGAATTACAAAATTTGACTGTTGGCTTATCAACAAAAGCACTATACCATAGATATCAGAACTTAACAAAGCAGACTCTAGGGTAGGTATGCCAAGGGTAAATTCCTTGTTTGTCGTTTACTAACTCTATAGCTATAGGCAAGTTAATAAAATTTTGTGTACATCTATTACCTCCCCATTAAAACAGGGATAAAAATAGTATATATATAAGTTAGAGTAGTTACAGAACAGCAATGATATGTTCCCAGCTTCAGAAAAACTTCTGGTAAATTTTAAATACTAAAAAGTTTTGCAATTATTGTTATTTAAAGTTTGTAAGATAATACTTAATTCATGAATTATATATAAAGTATAGTTGTTCAAGAAATAGAGTAAATACAGTGCTTTCAGAAAAATAAAAATTGAGTTTACTAACAGACATGATCATACAATTTTTGAACTCAGAAGACATATTTAAACAGGAAGGCAAATTATCTGAAATTGGAAGAAGAGAAGAAGAAAGGAAAAAGGGGCAATTGAAATTCAAGAAGAAACAAATTAGACAAAACAAAGCTAAATGTACTAGTAAAGTAGGTAGGACACAGTGTGTGAAAAATAAAATAATAACAATGATAATGTTGCTTAATTTGGAACTAGAAAAATTAAGACATACCACTCTGGATAAAAATACCATTGAATGTGGGAGGGAGATATTGTGAATTAGTTTTTATAAAGGTTTTGGAAATTTCCTAAAAATAGGCAAGATATTTTATTTAATTGTCAATTAAATTAATCAAGGCAATATTTCAAGGACATTTTTAAAAGACAAGAAATAAATGTAAAATTTGCATACTAGTAAATAAAATAATATAAATAGTATAAAACCTATAAAATGTCAAAATAGTCAAAAATCCCATGATAGTAAAAAAATATATAATAAGTATAAAACAACATAATATTGTATAAAGTGAAAATATGATATACAGACATCATGATTGAGATAAAAGTATTAAATTCATTTTTCTAAATACAGTGATTATCAGATTGGATTAAAAATGAAATTCAGAATATGTTGTTTACAAAAGACATCTAAAATGAAAGATTGTATTAATTAAATAGTAAAGCATATTACTGAAAAATACTAACAAGTTTAAAACTAGCATATAGACTAATATTACTGAAAATCATCTTTCAAATATAAAATATTAGAGAAAGAATAAGTTACTATATGATGATACAGATGTTTTAATAATTGGGATGATTTTATACACAGATATATGTAAAATAAAATTAGGAATCTAGATGGGAGATAATGGAAAGTTCTCTACCATAATGAGGGATATTAGCAAATCTCTCTGTGTACAGGAAGTTCATGCAAAGAAAAAAGAACAAATATATAATAGATTGAAAACATAATTAAGAAGATGGAATTAATGAAAATAAATACAATTATGACACACGAACAGGACCAAAAAAATGTAGTCAACATTAATTTTCCTAAATTCAGTAATGGACTTATTGACAAACACTTTAAAATAGATATTTTAAATATATTCAAGTAATTAAAGGAAATCATGTCTAAAGAAAGTATGAAAATGTTATATCACCAAACACAGGAATCAAAGAGAAATTCTGGTGTTGAAAAGTGTAATAGCTAAAATGAAAAATTCACTAGAGGAGTCCCAAATGTGCTTTGAACTGGTAGTAAAAACAGTCAGTAAACTTGAGGACAGATCACTTGAGATTATCCATTCTGAGAAACAGAAAGAAAAAAGAATGAATAAATTAAAGAAAACCTTCAAGACTTATGCTATACCATTGAGCTTTGTGACCTTGTGAAATTACTTAAAATTGTTAGGGCTAGCATTCTCATTTGAATAGGATATCAATTCTTTTTGTGATTAGTCATAAAGATGAAATAATCTAAGGCTTGTAATCTCTTTGAAAGTAATACTTTTTTAAAAGGATATATATTATAAGCAAATATGTTTATATTTATTAAAATGAGTGAGCAGTTTTCCATTAAAAAAATTTTCAGGTACCATAATGATATTGCTACCATAATGACATTGAATTTTATTCTGAAGTGAAATTTCCAGTGACCCTTATATTTACATGATTCAGTGGTATTTGATATATGATCATTATGTGATCATCGATAACTCATAATGGTATTTATTATGTTACTAATCACAGGGAACTGTAGTGAACCAGAAGAACTCCAGACAGGTCTTTTGCCTGGGAACTGATCTAAAATTAAAAACACCATCAATTACTGACCATTCCTCACCAGCTACTAAGAAATCAAGTTAAATCACAACAGTCACCAAACAAGAAAAAAAAAAAAAGATTTCCTTGTAACTTTAAATATTCTTCTTGGATTTTATTTTTAAAATCTCTGTCATGTATTTCAAATTAAAAAATCTATTTCCCAAATAACATATAATTTATCTGAACATTGATACAAAAGAAACTTTACTCATTCAGATTAGCCACTGCATGGATAGAATTGAGAATGCTACTCTTTCTTTAAAAATTTATTTATTTATTTTAATTCAAGGATAATTACTTTACAATACTGTGATGGTTTTTGCAGGGCAGCAAAGGAGACACAGATGTAAAGAACAGACTTTTGGATTGAGTGGGAGAAGGAGAGATGGGGATGATTTGAGAGAATAGCACTGAAACATGTGCATTGCCATATGTAAATAACCAGTGCGAATTCAAACCATGAAATATATATCTTTTCTAAACTGCTTTTGTCTGTACATTACACTCATCTTCCACCTAATTTCACATATTTCAAGTGTTTTTAGATAAATTTTTAAAGTTAATAATTATCTACCTAAAATTACCACCTATTTCATTGTTTATATATATCATCATTATATCACAAAGAAGAGATTGTCTTTTTTTTTTTTTTTACCAATAGGTGTCAAACACCATATACAGACAGATAAGTAATCCACCCCTCTAATCATAGCTGTGACAATTGTAGTCTCAGAAATTGAACATTAGTTTGCCATCTTGGTTCAATAGCTATTTCTGAAGAAAATAAATACATAAATAAATGACTTAGGATAAACTTGGCACCAATGTCACTTGAAGTTGGCTCTTTAGAAATACAAAAAAGAACTAGAAGCATTTCTGTGTGCTTTTATTTTCAGCTTTGTATACTTCCTTTCCTTAGAATTTGACACTGCTGCTGCTGCTGAGTTGCTTCAGTCGTGTCCGACTCTGTGTGACCCCATAGACGGCAGCCCACCAGGCTCCCCCATCCCTGGGATTCTCCAGGCAAGAACACTGGAGCGGGTTGCCATTTCCTTCTCCAATGCATGAAAGTGAAAAGTCAAAGTGAAGTCGCTCAGTCATATCCGACTCTTAGCGACCTCATGGACTGCAGCCTACCAGGCTCCTCTGTCCATGGGATTGTCCAGGCAAGAGTACTGGAGTTGGGTGCCATTGCCTTCTCTGAGAATTTGACACTAGTTACCTAAATACATCTGATATAACCATTTAGGATCCACAGGAATAATAAAAATAATATGAATGGCACAGCTATACAGAAACTTAGAAAAGTACCTAGCAAATGCTAGGCTCAGTTTCCCTTTAAAGCTCCAAACTACATATTTAAATATTGAGAATAGTTTAAGAGCCTTGATATAAGAAAATCTCACAGGAATATAAAATGGAGCAATTTTAAATTTCTTGCAAAGTGATACAAATATGAATTATATTCCAGATAGAAAATTGATCCCCCCCACCCCCACCAGGGAAAAATTTTATCCACATCTGAGAATTTCAATTCTGAAAATTCTTAAATAGGAGGGAGAATTTGGACTTAACTTTTACACATTAAAAGCTGGCCAGCCCTATGCTACCTCCTCCTGTGTGTGTCCCACTGTCCCTCCATCCCCTTGGCATTCATGGTTATTTTTGGTTAATAAGGAAGTTTGTCCACCAGCAAAACCCCAATCCAAAACTTTATACTATTTATGTGTCCTAAAATACTTTCATAATTAACATATAACTATTAAGTTCAACAGAGACTTCAATTTTTAAAATATATGATGAGAATTATCAAAGAATACAATTCAGTTTTGTGTTTGGGGAATGGTATCAATTTTTCACATTTATTTAAAGATTTTCTATGTCTTTTAGTAGAAATCAACTTCTTTGGTCGATACTGTAGTGATTCCAATAAAAATAATCATTTCTAATTTTTAAAAATATCTGCTACCAACAGCAGAAATGTCAAAGATAATAGCGACTTATAACAGCTGCTTGAGCAGTATTCAACCCACCCCTCTCTGCCCTACCTGAAAATGTCAAAGTGCTAGTCACTCAGGTGTCGGACTCTTCGTGATCCCATGGATTGTAGCTCAACCAGGCTCTTCTGTCCATGGAATTCTCCAGGCAAGAATACTGAAGTGGGTAGCCCTTTCCTTCCCCAGGGGATCTTCCCCACCCAGGGCATGAACCTGGGTCTCCCACATTGCAGGCAGACTCTTTAACAACTGAGCCACCAGGGAAGCTTGCCCTACCTCAGGAGCAAGTCAGTTCTCATGTGCTCTTCAGGAGTGAGGTGCAGGCTTCCCTGCTAATCCCATCAGGCCTCCAGTCAGCCAAGGGGCTCCTCTTCTCTGTGTTGGATCCCATGACTGGGGCACCCAGTATGTGGCTTGAACTGTTCACTCCCCAGGGCAGATTTCCACCTGTGTAAACTCTCTTTTCTTCTGACTCTTCCCAGAGGCACAGATCCCAGCTTGATCGCCTCTCTTCCTTCTTTCACAATTCATGCAATCTTTATTACAGTATCTGTTGTACAGAAATCTTTCTGCCAGCTTCTAGTTAGTTTTCAGTGAGAACTGTTCAACATGTAGATGTTTTTTTGATGTGTTCTTCAAGGGGTAGTTGAGCTCCATGTCCTCCTACTCTGCCATCTTGATCATCCCCTTGATGTACTAATTTTAGACTTTAAATATTCAATTTAGTAAAATAGAGGGAAAACAGTCTTAGGCTGAGACAGTAAAGAATCAGTCTGCAATGCAGGAGACACAGATTCAATCCCTGGGTCAAGAAGATCCCCTAGAGAAAGAAATGGCAACCCATTCCAGTATTCTTGTGGAGAATTCCATGGAGAAGAGCCTGGTGGACTGCAGTCCCTGGGGTCACAGAGGGTCAGACACGATTGAGTGACTAACACTTTCACTTTTTATATAATTTACACAAATGTAAATGTATGTAAGCCACATACATTTATTTTTCTTCAAAATATCAAATGGTTATAAACTAATTTCTAAAAAAGAAGTCAAAGAAAGTTCTATTTCAAAATAAAAATTGTACAAATGATAGTCTAATCAAAATACTATTAAATAGAATTTAATAACTCTGTATAACCCATGGTTATTTTTAATAGTCACTTTTGGTTTGAATTGAAAAATAAAATGTTATTGGAATTCCATTTAAAATTAATAACAAGGATGAAGACATTTTGAGAGAGTTTCAAAGGCTAAAAGAAACCTTGAATTTGGGGCAGGTTAATTCTAAGATAACAGTAACCTCTGTTATTCAGACATGTGCCTTGAAGGGTGATGTGGAAAGTACAGACAAAATCAAGATGATAGATATGTAGGTTCATCTAGTGTTTTTACATGTCATTTTCCTTAATAACCCTGTAATGCAGAAATAAAGAGCAATAGTGGAATTCTTTAGGAAATCTAACCATGAACTGGTGGTAATTTGGCAGACTGAACTTATTTTAAAAAATGATAGAGGGCGTTTGTAGTTTGCTGCTGACAAGATATGTATCATGACAAAGAGATTAGTGGATCAGTTTTCAGTTTAGAGACCTATCATGGTATTTTCCTATAGTTTGTATGATCTGGAATCTGTAAGAAATTATGCTAAAGACCTTCTGAATACATATTGTGTGATTGGTGCAACACCTCAGTGCTTCCCATGCTCTGTAGCTGTTCTTAGAGATAAGAGGCCAACTATTCAATTTTGTTAGGATGAAAATCTGGATTAACTGAGAGAAAGAAGCAAGTCCTTCCATATGAATAGCTATTCCTTAGACAACATTGTTGCTTCTGCTAAAGCTCTATCTGAGCATATGATTGAAAAGAGCACAAAATTACAGAATTGAAATATCTGTTTCTGAGGAACTATGTAGTTTCACTGAAGAAGGCTAGAAAGTCTGTCCCTTTCAGTAAACGCCCAAAAGTTCTGGACTGGAATAAAAGAAATAGCCTTCTTGAAATGACCCAGCACTGCTTTGAGTTCAGTACGTGATTCTGTATCTAAAATGTTTTAAAACAACGTATTTGGATGAACTATTTAAAATACCCCCCAATTGGAAATAATTTAAATGTTAAACAATTGGATTCTGCTTAAGCTGTCATACATTTATATGGTCAAAGTCATAAAGCCTTTAAAATTAAGAATTTGAAGAAAATGTTTTAACCTGGAGAAATGTTCACAGTATATTAGGGAAAAATTATCAGAATAAATATGATCTATTAGAAAGTAAAAACATATTTGGAAAGAAAAAAAAAATAAAGAACTTTAAAGAAGAAATAGAAAAGCTTAATATGTCAGATAACCAAGGAATTAGAAGAGTTGTCAATGAATGTTTATTTTTCCTTTCTTTTGTTAGTCTTAACTCTATTGTTGAAAGAAGCCTCTTGTATATCTCATACTTTAGGTTGCTTTCAGTGCTTCTTTTCATCTTAAGAACTACGGAACATAATGCTATTTTCCCCCCTTTTTTTAATCATAACATGTAATTGTCTAATAAATCTAACATTCACAACATCATTAGAAATTGGCATCTGGACCTTTACTCCTATGCTCCAATTTACATCTTCACTTCTGAAACTTTTGAGGTTTGATTTTCTTTTTTTTTTTTTCATCTTTGAATTACAGTATTAGGAAAGATTCTCTAAAGATGTTGGATAATCTACTGACAGATCAAAGGAATATACATGAGATTCTTGTTTGAAAATCTTTAAACACAAGTCTTCCTCAAATTATGGTGGGGTTAAGTCCTCAGAAAGATTATAGCTCATAGCTTATCATAACCTACCTAAAATATGCTCAGAATACTTATATTAGCCTATAATTGGGAAAAATACTCTAACAAAGTATTTATAATAAAGTGTTGAGTATCTTGTGTAATTTTTTTGAATACTGTACTGAGGGGACAAACAAAATAATTGTATGATGCAGAATGATGGTCAGGTCAGTTCAGTCACTCAGTCGTGTCCAACTCTTCTCGACTCCGTGAACTGCAGCATGCCAGGCCTCCCTGTCCATCACCAACTCCCGGAGTCCACCCAAACCCATGTACATTGAGTCGGTGATGCCAACCATCTCATCCTATGTCATCTCCTTCTCCTCCTGCCTTCAATCTTTCCCAGCATCAGGGTCTTTTCCAATGAGTCAGCTCTTCCCATCAGGTGGCCAAAGTAGTAGAGTTTCAGCTTCAACATCAGTCCTTCCAATGAATACTCAGGACTGATCTCCTTTATAACAGACTTGTTGAATCTCCTTGCAGTCCAAGGGACTCTCAAGAGTCTTCTCAACACCACAGTTCAAAAGCATCAATTCATCTGTGCTCAGCTTTCTTTGTAGTCCAACTCTTACATCCATACATGACCACTGGAAAAACCATAGCCTTGACTAGATGGACCTTTGTTGGCAAAGCAATGTCTCTGTTTTTTCATATACTGTCTAGGCTGGTCAAAACTTTCCTTTCCAGGTGTAAGCATCTTTTAATTTTATGGCTGTAATCACCATCCACACTGATTTTTGAGCCCAGAAAAATAAGTCAGCCACTGTTTCCACTGTTTCCCCATCCACTTGCCATAAAGTGATGGGATGACATGATATTCGTTTTCTGAATGTTGAGCTTTAAGCCAACTATTTCCACTCTCCACTTGCACTTTCATCAAGAGGCTCTTTAGTTCCTCTTCACTTTGTGCCATAAGGGTGGTGTCATCTGCATATCTGAGGTTATTGATATTTCTCCCAGCAATATTGATTCCAGCTTGTGCTTCCTCCAGTCCAGCGTTTTTCATGATGTACTCTGCATAGAAGTTAAATAAGCAGGGTGACAATATACAGCCTTGACATACTCTTCCTATTTGGAACCAGTCTGTTGTTCCATGTCCAGTTCTAACTATTGCTTCCTGACCTGCATACAGATTTCTCAAGAGGCAGGTCAGGTGGTCTGGTATTCCCATCTCTTTCAGAATTTTCGATAGTTTATTGTGATCCATAGTCAGAAGCTTTGGCATAGTCAATAAAGCAGAAATAGATGTGTGTTTTTTTTTTTTTTTCTGGAACTCTCTTGCTTTTTCGATGATCCAGCAGATGTTGGAAATTTAATCTCTTGTTCCTCTGCCTTTTCTAAAACCAGCTTGAACATCTGGAATTTCATGGTTCACATATTGCTGAAGCCTGGCTTGAAGAATTTTCAGCATCACTTTACTAGCGTGTGAGATGAGTGCAATTGTGGAGTAGTTTGAACATCCTTTGGCGTTGCCTTTCTTTTGGATTAGGGCTTCCCTGGTGGCTCAGAGGGTAAAGTGTATGCCTAAAATGTGGGAGACCCAGGTTCGATCCCTGGGTTGGGAAGATCCCCTGTGAAGGAAATGGCAACCCACTCCAGTATTCTTGCCTGGAAAATCCCATGGACAGAGAAGCCAGGTAGACTACAGTCCATAGGGTCGCAAAGAGTCAGACATGACTGAGCGACTTCACTTTTCTTCGGGATTGGAATGAAAACGGACCTTTTCCAGTCCTGTGGCCACTGCTGAGTTTTCCAAATTTGCTGGCATATTGAATGTAGCACTTTCACAGCATCATCTTTCAGGATTTAAAATAGCTCCACTGGAATTCCATCACCTCCACTAGCTTTGTTCACAATGATGCTTCTGAAGGGCCACATGACTTCACATTCCAGGATGTCTGGCTCTAGGTGAGTGATCACACCATCGTGATTATCTGGGTCATGAAGATCTTTTTTGTACAGTTCTTCTGTGTATTCTTGCCACCTCTTCTTAATATCATCTGCTTCTGTTAGGTCCATACCATTTCTGTCCTTTATTGAGCCCATCTTTGCATGAAATGTCCCCTTGGTATCTCTAATTTTCTTGAAGAGATCTCTAGTCTTTCCCATTCTATTGTTTTCATCTATTTCTTTACATTGATCGCTGAGGAAGGCTTCCTTATCTCTCCTTGCTATTCTTTGGAACACTGCATTCAAATGGGTATGTCTTTCCTTTTCTCCTTTGGTTTTTCCTTCCCTTATTTTCACAGCTATTTGTAAGGCCTCCTCAGACAGCCATTTAGCTTTTTTGCATTTCTTTTTGTTGGGGATAGTCTTGATTCCTGTCTCCTGTACAATGTCATGAACCTCTGTCCATAGTTCATCAGGCACTCTGTCTATCAGATCTAGGCCCTTAAATCTATTTCTCACTTCTACTGTATAGTCATAAGGGATTTGATTTAGGTCATACCTGAATGGTCTAGTGGTTTTCTCCACTTTCTTCAATTTAAGTCTGAATTTGGCAACAGGGAGTTCATGATCTGAGCCACAGGGAGTTCCCCATCTTGTTTTTGCTGACTGTATAGAGCTTCTCCATCTTTGGCTGCAAAGAATATAATTAATCTGATTTCAGTGTCGACCCATCCGGTGATGTACATGTGTAGGGTCTTCTCTTGTGTTTTTGGAAGAGGCTGTTTGGTAACACCAGTGCATTCTCTTGGGAGAACTCTATTAGCCTTTGCCCTGCTTCATTCCAGGTTTGCCTGTTATTCCAGGTGTTTCTTGACTTCCTACTTTTGTATTCCAGCCCCCTATAATGAAAAGGACATCCTTTTGGGTGTTAGTTGTAGAAGGTCTTGTAGGTCTTCTTAGAACTGTTCAGCTTCTTCAGTGTTACTGGCTGGGGCATAGACTTTGATTACCATGATATTGAATGGTGTGCCTTGGAAATGAATAGAGATCATTCTGTTGGTTTTGAGATTGCATACAAGTACTGCGTTTTGGACTCTTTTGTTGACCATGATGGCTACTCCATTTCTTCTAAGGGATTCCTGCTCACAGTAGTAGATATAATGGTCATCTGAGTTAAATTCACCCATTCCAGTCCATCTTAGTTCTCTGATTCCTAGAATGTTGATGTTCACTCTTGCCATCTCTTGTTTGACCACTTCCAATTTGCCTTGATTCATGGGCCTAACATTCCAGGTTCCTACACAATATTGCTTTTACAGCATCGGACCTTGCTTCTATCACCAGTCCCATCCACAGCGGGGTGTTGTTTTTGCTTTGGCTCCATCCCTTCATTCTTTCTGGAGTTATTTCTCCACTGATCTCCAGTAGCATATTGGGCATCTACCGACCTGGGGAATTCATCTTTCAGTGTCCTATCTTTTTGCCTTTTCATACTGTTCATGGGATTCTCAAGGCAAGAATACTGAAGTGGTTTGCCATTCCCTTATCCAATGGACCACATTCTGTCAGACCTCTCCACCATGACCCGTCTGTCTTGGGTGGCCCCACAGGGCATGGTTTAGTTTCATTGAGTTAGACAAGGCTGTGGTCTGTGTTATCAGATTGGCTAGTTGTCTGTGATTGTGGTTTCAATCTCTCTGCCATCTGATGCCCTCTCTCAGTGCCTACTATCTTACTTGGGTTTCTCTTACCTTGGATGTGGGGTATCTCTTCACAGCTGCTCCAGCAAAGCACAGCCACTGCTCCTCTAAGTATGTCCATTGTTTACCCTTGTGATCACATGGCTGACTGGAGCTGTGGGTCACTGCTGTTGCCCAGCATTGGAGAGAGCACCACACTGCATATCACTAGCCCAGGCAAAGATCAAAATTCAAAACTCCAAGGGTGGTTTCTAATGAATGCATATGCTATTATGCCATGATAAGGTTGAAAACCTGCATAAGTCAGATGATTGTAAGTTGGGAACCTTCTGCAGCTCTATTTCATTAGAGAATCAGTGGTATTGCTTGAAGTAGTCATTTTCCTACTGATATTGGGCTTCCCTGGTGGCTCAGTGGTAAAGAATCTGTCTGCCAAAGCGGGAGACACAGGTTCAATCCCAGGGTCAGGAAGAACCCCTAGAGAAGGAAATGGCAACCCACTCAAGTATTCTTGCCTAGGAAATCCCATGGACAGAGGAGCTTGGCAGGCTCTAGTCCATCGTGTTGCAAAGTGTCAGACACAACTTGGTGACTAAACAGCAAATTTAAGTTGGGGACCTTCTGTAGTTCTATTTCATTAGAGAATCAATGGTATTACTTGAATTATAGTCACTTGCCTCTTGATATAATCATTGACTCTTGACATTGATTTCAATAAATATTGAAGTAGGCATTCTACTGTTGTTATCTGTGTGCGTTTGTAAGCTCTCTTGGGAAAAATAACCAAATGGGAAATGCATTTCAAATCTATATATCACTGCAGTGTGATTAACTACTTCTATTCCTGAAGAAGTACAATCAGTCTTGCTTTCTGATAATCAGTACACTAGATTACTTTCAATAGAAACTTGGTGATGACTAAGAGCATGCTATTAAAAGAGCACTTTAAAAATCATTATTAAATAAGTGAATAGAGTATTGCTGTTTGTCTTGCAAAGCTATCTCTCTCACTTTGAAACCTTGTTTATTCCATTTTACATTTAATTAATGTCATGAAAATTTAGGCTTTTGTAATGTGCTTGACAGCCATAAAATGAAAGTATGTTTTAAAACCTAGTGTTTTTACATTGGCAATAAATTTTATTAGAATGTTATACATTTAGTTTATCAAGCACTAATGACTTCATACTTATTCTGTAAATACCTGACATGTAAAACATACACAATTCAGATTTTATATCTGGGATCCAAAAAGAACACATTTTTCACAGTATATGTATATATTATGTGAGGCACTACATTTCAAAATAGTAGAAATACTTTGAGAATTTTCACTGAGTATTTTTGTCCAGTTGCTAAGTTGAATCTGACTCTTCGCAACCCTGTGAACTACAGTGCCAGGGACCAGCCCCAGCTGATCCAGGGTATTTGAAGCGGGAACGACGTCGGCGACCTATTTATTTAAATATTTTATCAAAGATATAAAGAGTAATAGGATGAGGATAGCTCAGTAGGAAAATTCAGTGGAGAAAAGAGGCTGAGTAGCTTGGTTTACGCGGGAGACCAATGAAACTTCAAGACAAGAAGTTTGCACCACTTACGTAGGCCGCAGGCGTCCTTCCATTCTCCCGAAGGAGAGGAGACACTGAGGCCTCCCCTGTCGGATCTTAGAAGCCCAGGCATAATTAGCAAGCATGGCGGGTTCCACGCTCCAGATGGAGACTCAGCCAGAATTTGGGAGAGAAAGCGACATGGGGAGACCAAGTTTCGGTGAACAAGGCCCGCACTTTATTTTCCAAAGTAGTTTTTATACCTTAAGTTATGCATAGAGGATAATGGGGGAAGGGGTAGTGTCATGCAGCAAGCCAGGCTTTCTTCCCGCAAACTTATCATATGCAAAAGCTTAGGTGATTTGTATCATCTTCTGGCCCAGAGGCCTGTTAACATTTTAAGACCCTTTCTTCAGAAAACTTATTTTTCTCTAAAGGTGTTTGGTCAGGAGCCACCCTCCAAAAGCATTAGATAAAGTTGCATTCCTACAGAGCAAAGGTGTGGTGGGCTATAACAAGAAAAAGAATTAACTCAAGGGTCCCAGGTTACAAACATTAAAGCTACTACTTACACCAATTATATTAATCAATACCCTGCCAGGGACACAGCAGGTAAGGGATATGGAAACTTAGCAGCAAACATTGGCCCAACAAGTGAAAATCCCTTCACCAATACAATTTCTAATCAATCTTTTAACTGCTCAAAGGAATCTGTATTTAGACAGTTTAGAACATCTCATGCCTCTCACAGTTGGGAGGCTCTGAACAATCACATGTGGCCGGAAAAACCTATTCAGGCAGGCTAGAGGATTTCCAAAGGAGTTTGTAGGTTAAACACTGTCACACCTAGGAATTATTAACTGGAGCTGTAAGCTAACTCTTTTTCAGAGAGAGGTAGTGGGGGACAGCCCCCCGTAAAGTCAGAGGTGTAGGTGAAAGCACAAAGCAGAAAGTAGGCAGACTCTGGTTTTGAGGGTAGATGCTCGAGAATTTCCAGGGGGACTCCTGAAGCTCGATCCTGCCTTTGTGTATGCCAAGCCTCCTTCCTCATGACCTTTGCCAGGGGTGGAGTTCCTCACGCTGGCTCCCGGCAGTGATAGAATTCCAGTTGAGCTATTCCAGATCCTGAAAGATGATGCTGTGGAAAATGCTGCACTCAATATGCAATATGCACTCAATATGCAATATGCTGGCTCCCGGCACTACAGCATGACAGGCTTCCCTGTCCTTCACTGTCTCCAAGAGCTTTCTCATGTCCATTAGTCAGTGATGCCATCCAACCATCTCATTCTCTGTTACCCCCTGCTTCTCCTGACTTCAACCTTTTCCAGCATCAGGGTCTTTTTCAATGAGCTGGATTTTTGCATCAGGCAAAGTATTGGAACTTCAGCATCAGTCCTTCCAATGAATATTCAGCGTTGATTTCCTTTAGAATTGACTGGTTTGATCTCCTTGCTGTCAGGGGACTCTCAAGAGTATTTTCTAGTGCCACAATTTGAAAGCATCAATTCTTACCACTTAGCCTCCTTTATGGTCCAACTCTCAATCCATACATGGCTACTGGAAAAACCATAGCTTTGATTATACTGATCTTGTTTGGCAAACTGATCTCTCTGCTTTTTAATATGCTGTAGAGATTTATCATAGCTTTTCTTCCAAGGAGCAAGCATCTTTTAATTTCATGGTGATTTTGGAGTCCAAGAAAATAAGGTCTCTCACTATTTCCATTATTTCCCCATCTATTTGCCATGAAGTGATGGGACCAGATGCCATGATCTTAGCTTTTTGAATGTTGAGTTTTAAGCCAGATTTTTAACTCTCCTCTTTCACTTTCATCAAGAGGCTTTTTAGTTCAGCTTTCACTTTTTGCCATTAGTTTGGTATCCATCAGCATAACTGGTCAGCCCAGTCAGTCATGTCCAACTCTTTGCAACCCCATGGACTGCAGCATGCCAGGCTTCCCTGTCTATTACCAACTCCCTGAGCTTACTCAAACTCATGTCCATCGAGTCAGTGATACCATCCAACCATCTCATCCTCTGTCGTACCCTTCTCCTCCTGCCTACAATTTTTCCCAGCATCAGGCTCTTTTCAAATGAGTCAGTTCTTCACATCAGGTGGCCAAAGTATTGGAGTTTCAGCTTCAACATCAGTCCTTCTAATGAATATTCAGGACTGATCTCCTTTAGGATTGACTGGTCGGATCTCACTCTGTCCAAGGGACTCTCAAGAGTCTTCTCCAACATCACAGTTCAAAAGCATCAATTCCTTGGTGCTCAACTTTCATTATAGCCCAACTCACACATCCATACATGACTACTGGAAAAACCATAGCTTTGCCTAGATGGACCTTTGTTGGCAAAGTAACATCTCTGCTTTTTAATATACTGTCTAGGTTGGTCATAAATTTCCTTCCAAGGAACAACTGTCATTAATTTCTTGGCTGCAGTCACCATCTTCAGTGATTTTGGAGCACCCAAAATAAAGTCTGTCAGTGTCTCCATTTTTTCCCCATCTATTTGCCATGGAGTGATAGAAAACTCACCAGTGGCCACAGGACTGGAAAAGATCAGTTTTCATTCCAATCCCAAAGAAAAGCAATGCCAAACAATGCTCAAACTACTGCACAATTGCATTCATCTCACACACTAGTAAAGTAATGTTCAAAATTCTTGAAGCAAGGCTTCAACAAGACATGAACCGTGAACTTCCAGATGTTCAAGCTGGTTTTAGAAAAGGCAGAAGAACAAGAGATCAAATTGCCAACATCTGCTGGATCATTGAAAAAGCAAGAGAGTTCCAGAAAAACATCTATTTCTGCTTTATGGACTATGCCAAAGCCTTTGACTGTGTGGATCACAATAAACTGTGGGAAATTCTGAAAGAGATGGGAATACCAGACCACCTGACCTGCCTCTTGAGAAATCTATATGCAGGTCAGGAGGCAACAGTTAGAACTGGACATGGAACAGCAGACTGGTTCCAAATAAGAAAAGGAATATGTCAAGGATGTATACTGTCACCATGCTTATTTAACTTATATGCAGAGCACATCATGAGAAACACTGGACCGGAGGAAGCACAAGCTGGAATCAAGATTACCAGGAGAAATATCAATAACCTCAGATATGCAGGTGAAAAAGAACTAAAGAGCCTCTTGATGAAAGAGAGAGAAAGGGTGAAAAAGTTGGCTTAAAGCTCAACATTCAGAAAACTAAGATCATGGCATCTTGTCCCATCACTTCATGGCAAATAGATGGGGAAACAATGGAAACAGTGCCAGACTTTGTTTTACTGGGCTCCAAAATCACTGCATATGGTGACCGCAGTCATGAAATTAAAAGATGCTTACTCTTTGGAAGAAAAGTTATGACAAACTAGATAGCATATTCAAAAGCAGAGACATTACTTTGCCAACAAAGGTCCGTTTAGTCAAGGCTATGGTTTTTCCAAGGGTCATGTATGGATGTGAGACTTGGACTACAAAGAAAGTTGAGCACTGAAGAATTGATGCTTTTGAACTGTAGTGTTGGAGAAGACTCTTGAGAGTCCCTTGGACTGCAAGGAGATCCAACCAGTCCATCCTCAAGGAGATCAGTCCTGAATATTCATTGAAAGGACTGATGTTGAAGCTGAAACTCTACTACTTTGGCCACCTGATGGGAAGAGCTGACTCATTGGGAAAGACCCTGATGCTGGGAAATACTGAAGGTGGGAGGAGAAGGGGATGACAGAGCATGACATGGTTGTATGGCATCACTGACTCAATGGACATGAGTTGTAGTAAACTCTGGGGGTTGGTGATGAACAGGGTGGCCTGGCATGCAGCAGTCCATGGGGTCACAGAGAGTTGGATTTGACTGAGTGACTGAACTGAAGTGAACTGATGGGTCTAGATGCCATTATCTTAATTTTCTGAATGTTGAGTGTTACACCAACTTTTTCACTCTCCTCTTCACTTTCAACAAGAGGCTCTTTAGTTCTTGCTTTCTGTCATAATGGTGGTGTCATAAGCATATCTGAGTTTGTCCACATTTCTCCCAGAAATCTTGATTCCAGCTTCTGCTTCATCCATTCTGGCATTTCACATGATGTACTCTGCATATAAGTTAAATAAGCAGGGTGACAACATACAGCCTTGACCAACTCCTTTCCCAATTTGGAACAAGTCCATTGTTTCATGTTTGGTTCTAAGTGTTGTTTCTTGACCTGCATACAGGTTTCTCAGAAGATAGGTAAGGTGGTCTGATGTTCCCATCTCTTGAATAATTTTCGACAGTTTGTTATGATCTAGACAATCAAAGGCTGTAGCCTAGTCAATGAAACAAATAGCTGTTTTTCTGGAATCCCCTTGCTTTTTCTATGAGCCAATGGATGTTGGCAATTTGATCTGTAGTTCCTCTCCCTTTTCTAAATCCATCTTGTACATTTGGAAGTTCTTGGTTCACGTACTGTTGAAGTCTAGCTTGAAAGTGAAAAGTGAAAGTCACTCAGTTGTGTATAATACAACTCTTTGTGACCCCATGGACTGAGGTCCATGGAATTCTCCAGGCCAGTTTACCGGAGTGGTTAGCCTTTCCTTTTTCTAGGGGATCTTCCCAACCCAAGGATCAACCCCAGGTCTCCCTCATTGCAAGCAGATTCTTTACCAGCTGAGCTACAATGCCAGAAAATACTGGATCATAAGATGATGCATTTATAATGCCATAACTGCGACAGGATTTACCATTGTCAGTAAAGAACAGTTTTTGAAAAATGAAATCATTAATTTAATATTAGACAACAGAAAAAGCATGACAGTATGAAAGAATGGAAACAAAGTGAGTTTTACTGTTACATTCATTTACTGCCTACAGGCCCTTTCTAGATAAAGATATAAGTGCAAGAAGTGAAGAAGTAAACAGACTGTGACAGTCTGGCTGATTTGAGGAAATGGAAATTGAAGTTTGGAAAAGTTGAAGTAGCATAGGTGTGTGTGTGTAGCATAGGACCACTGCGAGGGAAATGTGGTGGTGTTTTTGGCTGAGAACTAAGCTGTTCATGCATAGAACGAGAATGTGTGAAGCTAAGCAGAGAGTAACTATTGAAAGAGTAGCAACTGCAAAGGTTTAGGTAGAACAGTTTGGAGAGTCGTGCAGGGAAGGGAGATTTTCTAGTCCTGAACAACCAGAGTACAGACTTTGTTTAATAACTAGGAAATCAGTAAAGAAGATGAGTAAATATACTAATTCCTAGAAACACATAAGCTATTAAGACTGAAATATGAAGAAATAGAAAATCTGAATAGACTAATAATTAGAAAGGTGATGCAGTCATATGAATAGCTGAGCTAAACTAGCTCCAAAACAAAATCTTTCTAGTCAGGCCAGAGAAAGATTTTTAAAATGAGGTTTGAAAATACCATGCTGCTCTATATGCAACTGAGAGAGTGATGATCGCTCAGTTGTGTCTGACTCTTTGCAACCCCATGGATTGTAGGCACCAGGCCCCTTTGTTCATGAAATTCTCCAGGCAAGAATACTGGAGTGGGTTGCCATTTCCTTCTCCCAACTTCCTGTTAAAACTCAAAACATTGTAAAGTTAAAAAATAAAATAAAATAGAATTTCAAAAGAAAGAAAAAAAACCCTCAAAACACTTTTAAATTATCATAACAAAACCCAGGCATTTAACAAATTAGTATTCCCAATGTAACCCATAGCAAGAGAAAAAATAGACAACGTGACAGATGCAACAACTAAAATAAGTAAGTGAAGTGAAAGTCGCTCAGTCCTGTCCCAGTCTTTGTGAGCCCATGGACTATACAGTCCATGGAATTCTCCAGGCCAGAATACTAGAGTGGGTAGCCTTTCCCTTCTCCAGGGGATCTTCTCAATCCAGGGATCCAACCCAGGTCTCCCATATTGCAGGTGGATTCTTTATCAGCTAAGCCACCAGGGAAGCCTGCATTATTAATAATTACATTAAATAGATATTCAGACTCTTCAGTTAAAGATGGAGATTTCAAAAATAGGTTAAATTAAAAAAAAAAAAAAGCAAATCATAACTCTTGTGGTAGTAGGCAGAAAAATTACCTGCTCTGCACCCCCCACCCCCAGATTCTATGATTAAGTTTCATCAAGTGGTAAGGGGAATTCCACCTACATATGGAAATAAAGTTGCTAATCAGAAGATACATATCTTGAATATCAAGATGGGCACTACATAGTCACAAGAATCATTGAAAGTGGAAGAGAGAGACAAAAGAAGAATCAGAGTTAGAAATTGCTGTGAAATTGCCCTGGTGGCTCAGCTGGTAAAGAATCCGCCTGCAATGCAAGAGACCTGGGTTCAATCCCTGGGTTGGGAAGATCCCCTGGAGAAGGGAAAGGCTACCCACGCCAGTATTCTGGCCTGGAAAATTCCATGGACTGTATCCACTGGAGAAGGAAATGGCAACCCACTCCAGGACTCTTGCCTGGAAAATCCTATGGATGGAGGAGCCTGGTAGGCTATAGTCCACAGGTCTCAAAGAGTGAAACACAACTGAGCAACTTCACTTTGACTTTTGAAAACTTGAGTGATTCTACAGGCAAAAGATTTGGCCTGCACTTGCTATCTTTGACTATGGAGAGAGGAGGGGATGAACCCGGAGATTCTGGTGGCCAGTGGCCTCTGGGATCTGGAAAGGGAGGGAAATGGATTCTTTCATGTAGCCTACAGAAAAAAATAAGCCAATAAAGAAATAAAACCATAAAAAATGACTTTAGTTCCTCACCTTTATGCTATAATAAATTATCATATTTTCATCACATACTTAGCAAAATAACATTTCCTTACCTTAATATAATCTTTCAATAAATATTTTTTAAATTAATGACACCTTAACAGATATAACTATTTCTCTTGGTTATTTTATTTACATATTAATTGACATAAAAATTATTTATATGACTGGATGCTAAAAATCTAATGAAATGAAAAATTAATTTTAGTTGATTTATATTTATAATGATTTAGAGGAAGATATTACACTCTAAAAATACATATATTTGCCCTTTTGAACAGTCTGTTGCAAGATGTATATCAATATCATATGAATGAATTATTAATAAAATATTTAAATGATATTCCAAAAAAATTGCCTACATAGTGATTTAAAATTTATTGTGTATGATGATCTATTGCATAATCCCAGTTAATGTTTTCGTTTAGCAGCAGTATGCTAAGCATAGTGCAAGCTACCAGATGCACGTGTGCTAATGTGTGGTTAAACTCTTAATTCCAGTGAACTGTAAGGATCAAGTCTTGTTTTCTTACTGTTTGGATGAAAACTGGAATATCTGGACTGATTTTAAGTAAAGTAGTCGTGGCTCCTACACACAAGATTATTGGGATGGATATTTTGTTTGAGTGGGGAACATTTCTCCTATTGTGTAAAGCAGAAGGCATGCATTTGTTCTTTGTCAACTGTTACTTGGACATGCTAAGAAGGAATTTATATAAGTTTTCAAGCTCATACAAGTTTTCTTTTTTTCTTTAACTTTTATTGGAGTATAGTTGATTTATAATGTTGTGTTAGTTTCAGGTTTATATCACAGTGATTCAATTATACATATACATGCAGTCATGTCTTTAAATTTCTAATATCTGCCTTCAGGCATATGATATATGCTGTCCAGCTCTGTTGCTAGCACTTTTTCTCTGAAAATAGACTAATTCATGTCCTTCCAGGACCTGCAGGCTATGTCACGTATAGAACACTGAAAGCTGTTAATTGTAGGCTTCTTTATGAGAAAAATACATTGTAGATATTTGTCCCACTGTCTCATTATTTTCTTCTTCCTCGCCCCGATTTTTCCCACTTCTATGAAGGCTTTTCCCAAAAGCATCTCTTAGGCTTTCTCTTCTCAGCTCTGTCTCGTAGGCCAATATATGGGCCTCTCTTTGGATATATTTTTGAGGATATCTCATACCCTGCACTAGGGACAGACAATTAAATAGCTATATTCTAAATGTATGTGTGTACTTGTCAGATATATATTCTGATATATTTTCAGGATCAAAAAATACCTTTGTAAGTAATTATATACAAAATAAAGTAGTCAGTGGCAGGTACTGTTGTTTGCTTACAGCATGCACCTCCTATCCCTCCTCCTTTCTAAGAAAGACTACCTCCCTCTGAATATAGGAAATTGCCAGGCACTCACTTTCCCAGATTATCTTTGTAGGTAGAATAGTAGATATGTGATTAAATCCTGGCCTATGTGAACAAATAGAATGTGTTCAATATACATGTTGTGTTTCTAAGAAAAATTTGCAATCCGTTATAATAGAAAGTGATGCAAAAATAGAAGTCCTTGCCCTCCATTTCTCTATTTAGATGTTTAGATACACTGAAAATGTTGCTTGAAACTGTTGTAGGTACTTTACAACATAAGTGAAGTATCCAAAAAAAAAAAAAAAAGCTGTACTATCATTGTTTTGTTAAATGAATGAAGGAATCAGCTACCTCTGGTTTCCTGTTGTTTAGGGAAAATCACCACTTGGTGTTTTACAATAATACCCTTATAGGTTCACAGAAAATATTGTCGAGTCTAGGAGACCAAAATAAATTCCATAATCGATCATTAACATGAAAAAAAATATTGATCATTTTGCCAAACTGAACTCAGGAAAGTACAGTATTCATTTGTAGACACCAAACAAGGAGAATAGGCAGCTGATGCTCAGAAGATCCAAATTCTCTGATGGCTTTCAGGCAAGGTTTTTTTTTTTTTTAACACCAAAAATATTGTGTATTGGGGTATAGCAGCTTAATGTTGTGGAGGCAAGGGTTTTTTAAGGGCAATATTATGGGTGAGGGTTGAGGGTGCATGATCAGCTCCTGGACATTCTTCTGATTGGTTGGTGGCGGGTAACAGGGTGATATTTTGGGAATCAATCTAAATTACTGTTCTTGTTCTGAGAGGCCTGGGGTTTATGTGCTCTGGTCAGTGTGTAGTCAACATACTCTGCAATGTAGCAGTCTTAGTTTCTGCAGAACAATTCAAAGATATCCTTCAGATTGTCATCTATATATCCCTTCCAGAGGAACTAAGGGTTTTCTGACTCTATTGTTTCAAGGTATTATTATTTTTCTTAGTGAGTGAAAGTTACTCAGTCCTGTCGACTCTTTGCAACCCCATGGACTAATAGCCTGCCAGCTTCCTCTGTCCATGGAATTCTCCAGGCCAGAATCCTAGAGTGGGTAGCCATTCCCTTCTCCAGGAATCTTCCCTTCTCCAGAGACTGAACCCAGGTCTTCCACATTGCAGGTGGATTCTTCACTGTCTGACCCACCAGGGAAGCCCAACTTGATTGCTTTCTTCACTTCTGCATTTTCCATTTCTCTAATCATAAACAGCATGAATCTGTACTTGGGAACTCAGGGAAAACCTAGGAAACAAAAATTTTCTAAATAAGAGGTGGGGCACACAAAGGGATTTACAGCTGGGAAGTCCTGTGGGGCCCTGCTCTGTTTCAACCATTTGATAGGTTATGAGAAGTTAAATAAATAATTGTTGAAATCAAAGGTGGAAATGAGATTTGGAGAAAAATGCTTCGTCCTCACATTTGGTTATAGAAGAATCAGAATGCATTACTCCTCCCATTTATTTTTTAGAAGCTGATGTATCTGGAAAATGTGCTTTCTTTCAATCACTCATGGTAATGAGATGAGCTTAGAGATACGGCTGTGCTTCCTGGAGAGGTGTGTATTGGTCTACTATGAATACATTTTATATGTTCACTGTGTAATTCTTATATTCAGAAACCCTCTAGACTTTATGATTAAGCCTCACTTATAAATGTTCATGTTAAGAAGTCTTTAATCTCCATTAATACTATTAACACCTTACTTTTCAATTAGGCCAAAATTAACAAGTAAAAGAGTGGTTTTATTAAAAGAGTTCCCTCAAACTTCAACATGATAAATTAATAGTGAACTATTCAGGTAATTTAAAAAATGACCCAGCAAACAGTTATTGGCACCTGAAACATCCCTTGGCAGTCATCTAACACTGGTAACTATAGAAAGATTTTCTGAGAAGCCAAGCACATCACAGAAATCTAGTGCTAACCTGAATCATTTTTAGTTTATGTGTCTTATTTCTCTGAAGTTTAGCTGGGGAATTGTCTTTATTTCTATTTTGCCTTCATCACCAATAAAAATGGCTAGCTGTGTCAAAATCTTCACTTTCCTTAGATTGCTCTTCATTGCCTGTGAATTAGGCTGAAACCCTTAATAAAGCATGACTACATCTGCAGGATACTCCAGCAGTTCCTGAAATCTTGATGATTTCCCGCTTGCATGCATGCTTAGTCAGTCAGTTATGTCCGACTCTTTGCAACTCTGTGAACTTTAGCCTGTTAAGCTCCTCTGTCCATGGGATTTTTCAGACAAGAATATAGGAGTGGGTTGTCATTTCCTACTCCAGGGGATCTTCCCAACCCATGGGTCAAACCTGCATCTCGTGCATTGCCAGGTGGATTCCTTTCCACTGTGCTAACTGGGAAGCCAGATTGCCCTCTTACTTTCTAATTAATGGCCTTTACATTTTGCATACTGACTTGAACTTTGTGTATTTAGAAAGAGCCAACAGTTATTTATTTATTTAACCAACTTTTTTCTTTTTTCCTCCTTTCCATAGAATCAGTTGAAATTTGGTAGGGACTACCAGCTGATATTTCCTTCAATTATTTCTCATAAGATTAATATTTCTATACATATAAAAATGCCAACTTTCTGGTAGTAAATATTTTGTGGTGTTACAGTTCCTTTTTATATAAAAAATTATTTGGGGTTATTTTATTTATATTTTAAGGGAAATAGTAGGTGTTTGATTAGTCTCTAGGAACCATATTGAAAATATACTCAGATGTTTGATAAAAACTCACATAAGTTGAATCATAATCAATAAACATTCAGGGATTAATTTCTTTTAAACACACACATATACATACAAGCATAACAGATTGATCATTCCTGTACTTCTTTGTATAAGCAAATTAGTGTCATAAGAAATTTCTATTTAAGAATACCAGAGCTCTTCTGAACCAACGATCACTTATTTTGGCTATTACATAGAGATGTTTTAACTGAATACCTGGGGCTTTATGGTTATGTGGGTAAAGAAGCTAAATGAAAGCTTACAACATTTACCACTACAAAGAGAATAGGAAACGTGAATAATGGAAATAGTTTTATCTTAAACACCTGTAAGCTTAACAATTGCAGTGTAAAATACTCATGTGTTCAAAACCACATTATAACTGTAAGTCAAATAACTGCTATCAATAATTACAAGGGAATAAATTATTTTTAGTTACCTAAAGAAACACTCAAGAGATGAAAACTTAACAAACATGATTGAATAAGTATATATAAACGAGAATTGCACATGACTACTTCCTAAGAATGATATAGAAGTATCCAAATTATATAAATATTGCTGGAGGGTCTGATCCATGCTATATGTTTCCTTAATACTTATAGGATGATTCATGTAATTTTAAAAGTAAATGAATAATGAAATTATAATACACATGCCATCAATATATATTTTCTAATTGTGTTATCACTATGATTTTAATGTTAAAAATACTGCTAAATAATTGGTAGACATTGAGCTATCTACTTAGTTGATATAAACATCATCCTTTTCTTCCAGTAAAAGGACTTTGAAATTTATCCAAGGTAAAGGAATATGTATGATCTGGAATTTTCAGGGAAAGGACTGATGGGGCTTACTATTTTTTCTAGACTATCTGGAATAAAGCAAAAGCTTGGTGCTCAGTGCCACTGAGTGCTAGTTGACATACTGAAGGCAAATCTGTTTCTAGGTAGTAACCAGAAAAACATGAGCAGCAGGTGGAGGAGAAACATGCTGCTGTGAGTTTCAGTTAGACTATCAAAGTATGGCTGGGTGGTCGAAGTCCAAAAGCTTTTGTTCTTTGCCACAGTAACTAACTCAGCACCTGCCAGTCATGTTGGCTGGATATAACAGAACTGCCTGCATTTGCAGTGGGGTTACCAGGAAGGGCTTATAACAGTTGTTCTCATGTAATGAAGTATTTTCTTAAAAAAATGGTTGTATGTAGACCAACCTACCCCCAAAATTTAGGAAATTAAAGAAATTCATGATTTCATGTTATTGAAGGATGTTAATTTTCCAAAGAAGCAAATATTTGTTTGTAAAGTAGAATCTGTATAATAGAAATAGATCATTGTTTTTAACATTTTGCTTGAATGCTTCTATATCAAAATTTAAATCTGTTAACTGCCCTGTGTGGCTTCAGTGTCAGTCATTCAAGATTCGCTTGAGCCAAATTCTAATCACAGTACAGTTAGGACACTTCTTAGTGGTTCCCAAGATTTTCTCTTAGAGACAAACTAGATTGTGAAGCAGGATTCAGGATACAATGGGTTATTGGTCACCTCCAGCTGGTTGAGAGTTATTGAGGTACCTCTCTTAGTTTGTAGGCAATGAATGTTGAGCAATTATTAACTTTTAGGAAGTTAGAATTAATTATTGGAGAATTATTTATTCATTCATTTGATAATTACTAATTGAGTACCAGTTATATGCAAGTTTGTTATCTAGGTAATTGTGCTACATTAGTGACCAAAATAGACAAAGATACTACACACAAAGAAATGGATTTACTTTCTAGAAGAGTTAGATAATAGCAAATCATAATGCACAAGTAAACTTAAATTGGAAGGTGGTACAATCTATAGGTAAAAAGAAAAGTCAAGTCAGGTAGTAGGGGGTGGAAGATGGTTCACAACAGAGGTTGGACTTTTAAATGAGATGAAAATGTCTGGCATTGTTTTTGTTTTTTTTTTTCCATTTTTTTTTATTTTTGCTAAAGGAAAGATTATAACCATTCTTTCTTTGACACACCTCTATCTTTCCTGCCTCAGATCAATCTCCATTGTGGCTTTAAGCAATTCACTTAAACTCTGTGAGCTTCAGTGTGTCCTGGGCAGTGATAACTGCTTCAAAATACTGCTATTTAAATCAACATATCATTAGTGATCATGCTTTGCAGTGAAACTTGGCGAAGAGTAGGAACTGAGTAAAGGTTAATTGACTCTGAATCTGTATAATTGCCATGATATTGAGATGTGACAATCTTACTTCTTCAGATGAGCATCAATTTGCATAACTTTGCCACTGATTCACTAACTTGAATTTCCTTTAGCAAAAATGAAAAAAAAAAAAAGAAATGATGCCAGACATTATCACCTCATTTAAAAGGCCAGCATCTGTTGTCAGCCATCTTCCATGCCTTTTAGGTACCCCATAATACCTGTTACACTAAGCAGAAAGAAGAGACCAGGCAGCATTTTCAGTTCTTTGCTTGGAAGTCCCCTTAGCTAGATCATCAAATTCATTAAGCATATTTTAAGCTTCCCCAGTACTGCAGACAACAGTTTTATTAAGGTCTTTGCCACTCTGTAACAAAGAGATCTCTATTTTTTCCAGTTCCCAATGATATTTTTCTTATTTCCGTTTTAGTTAATTTTATTACCTCCTTTTTAGATAGTATCCTCAAAACCAGATTTCTAGTTCAAATCAGTTTAGGGTTCACTTTATGTACTCCTTAAAATCTTTCTTGCCTTCACCAACATTTTTTAGGTGTTCTTTATGGTAGCACTTTACTTCCAATTATCTACTGTTACAGTAGATTACCCTCTACGCCCCAAATTGTAACTTAAAAATAGCAAACATATATTATCTCACAATTTCTATAGGTTCAGATTCTGGATCTGCCCTTGCAGGGCTCAGTGCTGGCCTATATTCTTGCCTGGAGAATCCCGCGGACAGAGAGGCCTGGTAGGCTGCAGTGCATAGGATTGCACAGTGTCAGACACAACTGAAGCTACCTAGCATGCAAGCACATAGGATCTCCCGCTAGTCTTCAATCAAAGTACTCAGTGGTACTGCAGCATCTTTGCTTCCCTGGGGGAGAAATCACATCAGGTTCACTCACAAGGCTGTTAATAGGCCTCAGGCCCTTGCTAGCCAATGACCAGTGACTTCAGTCCCTTGCCACATGGGCTCTCCTTCAGGCACTTCACAGCTTGGTGGCAGGCTTCCCTGGGAACAATGGAGAGGATAAAAGAAAGGGTGAGCATAGAGGTTACAGTAATTTTGTGAAGTTATCTCAGAAGTGACATTCCATTCATTTTGCATATTCTATTTTTTAAAAATATAAATTTATTTATTTTAATTGGAGGCTAATTACTGTACAATATTGTATTGGTTTTGCAATACATCAACATGAATCCGCCACGGGTGTACATGTGTTCCCAATCCTGAGCCTCCTTCCCACCTCCCTCCCCATACTATCCCTCTGGGTCATCCCAGTGCACCAGCCCCAAGCATCCAGTATCATGCATCGAACCTGGACTGCAGATTCATTTCTTATATGATATTATACATGTTTCAATGCCATTCTCCCAAATCATCCCACCCTCTCCCTCTGCCACAGAGTCCAAAAGACTGTTCTATACATCTGTGTCTCTTTTGCTTTCTCGCATACACGGTTATCATTACCATATTTCTAAATTCCATATATATGAGTTAGTATACTGTATTGGTGTTTTTCTTTCTGGCTTACTTCACTCTGTATAATAGGCTCCAGTTCGATCCACCTCATTAGAACTGATTCAAATGTATTCTTTTTAATGGCTGAGTAATACTCCATTGTGTGTATGTACCACTGCTTTCTTATCCATTCATCTGCTGATGGACATCTAGGTTGCTTCCATGTCCTGGCTATTATAAACAGTGCTGCGATGAACATTGGGGTACACGTGTCTCTCTCAATTCTGGTTTCCTCAGTGTGTATGCCCAGCAGTGGGATTGCTGGGTCATAAGGCAGTTCTATTTCCAGTTTTTTAAGGAATGTCCACACTGTTCTCATAGTGGCTGTACTAGTTTGCATTCCCACCAACAGTGTAAGAGGGTTCCCTTTTCTTCACACCCTCTCCAGCATTTATTGCTTGTAGACTTTTGGATCTCAGCCATTCTGACTGGCATGAAATGGTACCTCATTGTGGTTTTGATTTGCATTTCTCTGATAATGAGTGATGTTGAGTATCTTTTCATGTGTTTGTTAGCCATCTGTATGTCTTCTTTGGAGAAATGTCTATTTAGTTCCTTGGCCCATTTTTTGATTGGGTCATTTATTTTTCTGGAATTGAGCTACAGGAGTTGCTTGTATATTTTGGGGATTAATTCTTTGTCAGTTGCTTCATTTGCTATTATTTTCTCCCATTCTGAAGGCTGTCTTTTCACCTTGCTTATAGTTTCCTTTGTTGTGCAGAAGCTTTTAATTTTAATTAGGTCCCATTTGTTTATTTTTGCTTTTATTTCCAATATTCTGGGAGGTGGGTCATAGAGGATCCTGCTGTGATTTATGTCAGAGAGTATTTTGCCTATGTTCTCCTCTAGGAGTTTTATAGTTTCTGGTCTTACATTGAGATCTTTAATCCATTTTGAGTTTATTTTTGTGTATGGTGTTAGACAGTGTTCTAGTTTCATTCTTTTACAAGTGGTTGACCAGTTTTCCCAGCACTACTTGTTAAAGAGATTGTCTTTTCTCCATTGTATATTCTTGCCTCCTTTGTTAAAGATAAGGTGTCCGTAGGTGCATGGATTTATATCTGGGCTTTCTATTTTGTTCCATTGATCTATATTTCTGTCTTTGTGCCAGTACCATACTGTCTTGATGACTGTGGTTTTGTAGTAGAGCCTGAAGTCAGGCAGGTTGATTCCTCCAGTTCCATTCTTCTTTCTCAAGATTGCTTAGGCTATTTGAGGTTTTTTTTGTATTTCCATACAAATTGTGAAATTATTTGTTCTAGCTCTGTGAAGAATACTGTTGGTAGCTTGATAGGGATTGCATTGAATCTATAAATTGCTTTGGGTAGTATACTCATTTTCAATATATTGATTCTTCTGATCCATAAACACGGTATATTTCTCCATCTGTTAGTGTCCTCTTTGATTTCTTTCACCAGTGTTTTATAGTTTTCTATATACAGGTCTTTAGTTTCTTTAGGTAGATATATTCCTAAGTATTTTATTCTTTTTGTTGCAATGGTGAATGGAATTGTTTCCTTAATTTCTCTTTCTGTTTTCTCATTATTAGTGTATAGGAATGCAAGGGATTTCTGTGTGTTGATTTTATATCCTGCAACTTTACTATATTCATTGATTAGCTCTAGTAATTTTCTGGTAGAGTCTTTAGGGTTTTTGATGTAAAAGAGTTTTACTTCTTCTTTTCCAATTTGGATTCCTTTTATTTCTTTTTCTGCTCTGATTGCTGTGGCCAAAACTTCCAAAACTGTGTTGAATAGTAGTGGTGAGAGTGGGCACCCTTGTCTTGTTCCTGACTTTAGGGGAAATGCTTCCAATTTTTCATCATTGAGGTTAATGTTTGCTGTGGGTTTGTCATATATAGCTTTTATTATGTTGAGGTATGTTTCTTCTAGTCCTGCTTTCTGGAGAGTTTTTATCATAAATGGATGTTGAATTTTGTCAAAGGCTTTCTCTGCATCTATTGAGATAATCATATGGCTTTTATTTTTCAATTTGTTAATGTGGTGTATTACATTGATCGATTTGTGGATATTGAAGAATCCTTGTATCCCTGGGATAAAGCCCACTTGGTCATGGTGTATGATCTTTTAATGTGTTGTTGGATTCTGATTGCTAGAATTTTGTTAAGGATTTTTGCATGTTTGTTCATCAGTGTTATTGGCCTGTATAGAAGCAAGTCCCTAGGCACAGCATACCCTGGAAGGGAAAGAGGTTACTTAAGAAATGCTGACCTGGAGTTGGAGGTCAGTGTGAGCCATCTCAGGGGCTCCTGTCACAACTACTTTTAGATAGCCAGCAGTTTTTATATTGGGTCAGCTAATCAGTTAGATACAGAAAAGAGAAATAAGAATGTGAAGTCTAGAGCAAAGTAGTACTCTATTAGAAATTCTTATAAGTACATGGCCTAAGGTATGCAAATTCAGGTAATTTCATTCTGTAGGTTAGAGGTTACCAAGAAAAATGGATAGCTGAAGGCTTTCAGGAGAACATATTCTCTGATTTCAGTTTTCCAGTTTTTATTCCCTCTTTAAGTAGGAAAATTCCTATTTTACAAATTTTCAAGCTTACTCTTGTTTTTTATAAATATCTATTGTGTTGTTACTGAGTGTGACGCCTCCTCGTGGGTGCATGCTACAGGGCTTTAGGATGGGGTAGGGCAAGGACTTGGAGAAGGCAATGGCACCCCACTCAAATACTCTTGCCTGGAAAATCTCATGGACGGAGGAGCCTGGTAGGCTGCAGTCCATGGAGTCGCGAAGAGTCGGACACGACTGAGTGACTTCACTTTGACTTTTCACTTTCATGCATTGGAGAAGGAAATGGCAACCCACTCCAGTGTTCTTGCCTGGAGAATCCCAGGGACGGGGAGCCTGGTGGGCTTCCATCTATGGGGTCGCACAGAGTCGGACACGACTGAAGCGACTTAGCAGTAGCAGATTGTCTTGTTATGCCTATCTAGTACCTTTCTCATTTTAGAGACTACATTAAACTATATATTTTATGATTATTCATATAAACCCCTGAAATTTCCTATCTGTTCACATTTTTTATTGTATTATCAACATTGTATAAAAGTGCATTGGAACTGAAGCATAATTTGATCTTGTTTTGTCTATTTCCCAGAGAGTACAGGCCTTTTCATCTCTGGGAGTCAGTGTGTGCATGTGGGTAGAAGAGGTCACTAATCATTTTCATTCCCTTCTGCAGTCAAGTTAAGCTAGTTTGGGGTTTTAAATTTAATAGGATAGAGTTCCCTTGTAATTATACCAACTTCCAATCACCAAGCCGTGGACTTTAGAACCTTGGTTTAGTAATTATGCTGGAAGAGTGTTACATTCACTTCGCCTCTCATTACCAGGCCCTCATTTGAATCTACTTTTTGGGCATGGTTGAAATAGAGGCTTTTGAGCTGAGGAATCTGCTCCAGTGTTTGGGGTTTTCTAGACTCCAACCAGTTTCACGATCCAGCAATGAGATCCAAAATGTGCTGGATCCCCTTTGTCGCTGTAGGGTTGCTCAGTCCACAGTAATCCCCAACCCCATGGTCCGCAACTTCCTCTGAGCTTCCATCAACTCCTCATTTTTTATCTCTGTCTGGAATTTAATTCATCAAGGGTTCCTTGCTCTTGCTTTCCACTTTCTTTGTTAGTCCCATTGAAAAGTATGGCTTTTATTTTGTCAAGTTACTCCATATTATCATAAGAGCAACGGTCTTGCATGTCCTTCTATATGCTCCTTGGAAATGAAATTTTATTTCACTTAATTCAAAATAGCAGAACACAAAACAATATTCATTTTATATTCTTTTAAGAGGTTTGGTTTTATGTCTACAGATAAGTTTAATTAGAATCCATCTCTTAAGACTTCCACAGTATTTCAAACAGGTCATTATAGTTTTATGTTAAACATTTTCACATTTCAGTTTGTCAGTCACATTTTAATAATTGATTTCTTTGAATAATTAAATGATCATTTCCATACTACCAAAATTTTGATATTACATAGGACTAGAATATGTATAAAAAACATGACTTTCATTCTCTTTTTACATTTCATAGAATTACTTAAATTTCTTAAGTTCAGTTCATTCGTGTCTGACACTTTGCGACTCCATGGACTGTAACACTCTAGGCCTCCCTGTCCGTCACCAGCTCCCCAAGTTTACTCAGACTCGTGTTCATTGAGTCAGTGATGTCATCCAACTATATGAGCTTCAACATCAGTCCTTCCAATGAATATTCAGGACTGATTTCCTTTAGGATTGACTGGTTAGATCTCCCTGAAGTCCAAGGGACTCTCAAGAGTCTTCTCCAACACCACAGTTCAAAAGCATAAATTCTTTGGTGCTCAACTTTCTTTATAGTCCAACTCTCACATCCATACATGACCACTGGAAAAACCATAGCCTTGACTAGACAGACCTTTGTTGACAAAGTATAGCCACCATTTTATACATTTTTAATTTGTGGAATTTTACAATTGATAGAAAATTTAGTCTACTTTCACTTTATTTTTCAAATTACAAAATTACAGCCTAGAAACCACAACACTTACACATTCATCTATTCATTACTGTGCCTTTTCCCAAAATGCTTCTCTGATGTGCCTTATTATTAGAAATCATGTTCACTGCTTTCTTCACAAATCCCAGGATTACCACTACCCAGTGGAATTTACTAAGCCTGCTTTCCCATCTTTAGGTCACTGGTGTGATACCTGAAGCTCATAGTAATAGCTAACTATTCTGATAACATGGTCAATCCTAAGGAGATACACAGAGGGTAAATACTAGCTCTTCCTCTAACGTTGCCTCATTTTAAATGTACCTTGATTATATTTAACTTGCTGTAAAAACAATCTGCATTTAAGGCTTTTAACATTCATAGTAAAATAATGTAACTAAATTCAGTAAGGCTGATAAGTCTCCAAAATTAGGCCTTGGTAATCACAATTCAGAAAAAAATATGGTTGTTTATTCATCCTTTTTCCAAAGGCTAAGAAAGCCCTCTTTTCATTGTTAATATTTTATTAATAAACATTTTTGTTTAATTAAGATCACCAAAGCTATAAATAAAAATAAATGTATCTTGATTTGATCTATCATTTTTTAATGCTGTTCATTTTGATATGATTTATTATTATAAGTGAATAAACACTTCTTAAAGGACAGAAGTATTATTGCTAGCATGTGTATAAATAAGTGATTTTTTTCAAATCTCATCTCATTTTTTATTTAAAAATTCAAATCTATTTTTTAAATTCAGGCACAATTAATAACTATACTTACTTGCAAACTATTTAAAACGTACAATGCAACAACGATTCGACATAGGTATACAGTGTGCAAGAATTTCCTCATAGAGTTAGTTAAAACATCCATACATCATACATATAATGTGTGTGTACGAGAAAATTTAAGTTATACTTTTTTAGAAAATTTCAATTATACCAAACAGTGTTATCAAGTATAGTTACAATATTGTGCATTAGATCCTTACTCTTTATTCATCTTATAAATGGAAGTTTGTACCTTTGTACCAGCCTCTCCCTATTTCCCCTAGCCCCCACACTGTTTTCTCATTCTGTCAGTTTATTTTTTTTTAATTCCACATATAACTGATATTATGTCCTATTTGTCTTTCTCTGCCTGGCTTATTTCACTTAGCACAATGCCTCCAAGTTCATCTACATAATCTCAAGTTACAGGATTTTATTCTTAGAGCTGAATAACATTCCATTATACACTATATGTACAATACAGATAGAGAAAATATGATATAGATATCCCCATTCCCAGGTGGCTCTAGTGGTAAAGAACCCGCTTGCCAGTGAAGGAGACATAAGTGACATAAGAAACATCTATTCGATCCCTGGAGATGGAAATGGCAATCCACTCCAGTATTCCTATTCTTGCCTGGAGAATCCCATGGACAGAGAAGCCTCGTGGGCTACAGCCCATGGAGTTACAAAGAGTCAGACATGACTGAAGTGACTTAGCACACAATATATTTTCATGTATTTGTGAGGACTGCTCAGATCATTTCCATCTTTGGCTCTTGTGAAGAATGCTGCCAGGAACATAGGAGTACAGATATCTATGACAATTAATTATTTTATTTCCTTTGGGTATATATTAAGAGGCAGGATTGCTGAATCATAGGGTGAATTTTTTTTTTCAAATTCTTTGAGGAACCTCCATACTGTCTGCAACAGTGGCTGCACCAATTTTCATTCCCACCAACAGTCTACAAAAGTTATTTTTTCATACCCTCACCACCAGTATTTCTTATTTCTCTTTTTAATACATTCTAATATGTGTGAGAAAATATCTCATTATGTTTTGATTTACAATTCCCTAGTGATTAATAATAATGTTGAACACTTTTTCATGTACCTGTTGGCCATTTCTATGTATTCTTTGAAAATCATCTATTTATTTTACCTCTTTATTTTAATCAGTATTTCTTTTTCAGTTGAGCGAATAATGAGTTCTTTAATATATTTTGGCTATCAATAATTTATCAGATACATGATTGCAAATATTTACCCCATCACACAAGTTGCCTGTTCATTTTGTAGATGGCTACCTTAACTGTACAGAATCGTTTTAGTTTGATATAATCCCAACTGTTTAATTTTACTTTTGTTACCTTTATTTGTGGTATCAAAAAAGAAAAAGCAACTAGCATGATATGTGACCAATGTCAAAGTACTTACTGACTGTGTTTTTTCTATGAGTTTTATATTACTTTCAAGGCCTTAATCCGTTTTTAGTTAATTATGATACATGGTATAATACTGGTCCACTTTCACCCTTTTACATGTGGCTGTCCAATTTTCCTAACACATTTATTGAAGAGACTATCCTTTCCTCATTGCATATTCTTGGCTCCTTTGTCATAAGTTAATTGACCATTTCTGTATGGATATTGACCAGCTGTCAATGTGAATAGAGATGGAAGTAAAATCCAATGCTGTAAAGAACAATATTGCATAGGAACCTGGGATGTTTGGTCCATGAATCAAGGTAAATTGGAAGAGGGCAAACAGGATGAGGCAAGAGTGAACACAGATATTTTAGGAATCTGAACTAAAATGGACTGGAATGGGCGAATTTAACTCAGATTATGAATGTATCTACTACTGTGGGCAAGAATCCCTTAGAAGAAATGGAGTAGCCATGATAGTCAACAGAAGAGTCCAAAATGCAGTGAAAAGTGAAAGTGAATTCGCTCAGTTGTGTCCGACTCTTTGCAATCCCATGGACTGTAGCCTACCAAGCTCCTCTGTCCATGGGATTTTCCAGGCAATAGTACTGGAGTGGATTGCCATTTCCTTCTCCAAGGGATCTTCCCGACCCAGGGATCGAACCCAGGTCTCCCGCATTGTAGATAGACGCTTTACTGTCTGAACCACCAGGGAACTTTGGTGCAATCTTGAAAATGACAGAAAGATCTTTTTTACTTTCCAAGGCAAACCATTCAAAATCACAGTAATCCAAATCTATACCCCAACCAGTAATGCCAAAGAAGCTTAAGTTGAATGGTTCTATGAAGACCTACAATACCTTCTAGAACTAACACCAAAAAAGATGTCCTTTTCATTACAGGGGAATGGAATGCAAAAATAGGAAGTCAAGAGATATGGAGTAACAGGCAAGTTCGGCCTTGGAGTACAAAGTGAAGCAGAGTAAAGGATAACAGAGTTTTACCAAGAGAATGCACTGGTCATAGCAAACACCCTCTTCCAACAACACGTGAGAAGACTCTACACATACACATCACCATATGGTCAATACCAAAATCAGACTGATTATATTCTTTGCAGTCAAATATGGAGAAGCTATATACAGTCAGCAAAAACTAGCCTGGAAGATGACTGTGGCTCAGATCATGAGCTCCTTATTGCCAAATTCAGGCATAAATTGAAGAAACTAGGGAAAAACACTAGACCATTCAGGTATGACACAAATCAAATCCCTTACGATTATACAGTGGAAATGACAAACAGATTCCAAGGATTAGAAAAGACAGAGGTGCCTGTCTATTCTAGATATGTCTAGATAGACAGGTCTGTCTATCTACCTGATAGAAAGAGTGCCTGAAGAACAATGGACAGAGGTTTGCGACATTGTACAGGAGGCAGGGATCAAGACCATCCCAAGAAAAAGAAATGCAAAATGTCAAAATGGTTGAGGAGGCCTTACAAATAGCTATGTAAGAGTAGTGAAAGGCAAAGGAAAAAAGGAAAGATATACCCATCTGAATTGAGAGTTCTAAAGAATAGCAAGGGGGAAAAGAAATCCTTCCTCAGTGATGAATGCAAAAAAAATAGAGGAAAATAATAGAATGGGAAAGACTAGAATTCTCTTCAATAAAATTAGAGATACCAAAGGAACAGTTCATGCAAAGATGGGTTCAATAAAGGAAAGAAATGGTATGGACCTAACAGAAGCAGAAGATATTAAGAAGAGGTGGCAAGAATACACAGAAGAACAACACAGAAAAGATCCTCATGACCACGATGGTGTGATCATTTACCTAGAGCCAGACATCCTGGAATGAAAAGTCAAGTGGGCCTTAGGAAACATCACTATGAACAAAGCTAGTGGAGGTGATGGAATTCCAGTTGAGCTATTTCAGATCCTAAAAGGTGATGCTGTGAAAGTGCTGCACTCAATACGCCAGCAAATTTGGAAAACTCAGCAGTGGCCACAGGCCTGGAAAATGTCAGTTTTCATTCCAATCCCTAAGAAAGGCGATGCCAAAGAATGCTCAAACTGCACAATTGTACTCAACTCACACTCTAGCAAAGTAATTCTCAAAATTCTCCAAGCCAGGTTTCAATTGTAAATGAACTGTGAACTTCCAGATGTTCGAGCTAGATTTAGAAAAGGCAGAGGAACCAGAGATCAAACTGCCAACATCCATTGCATCATCAGAAAAGCAAGAGAGTTTCAGAAAAAAAAATCTACTTCTCTTTATTGACTATGCCAAAGCCTTTGACTGTCAGGATAAAAAAAAAAAAAAATGGAAATTTCTTAAAGAGATGGGAATACCAGACCACTTTATCTGCCTTCTGAGAAACCTGTATGCAGGTCAAGAAGTGACAGTTGGAACTGGACATGGAACAACAGACTGGTTCCAAATCGGGAAAGGAGTATGTCAAGGCTGCATATTGTCACCCTGCTTATTTAACTTACATGAGAGCACATCATGAGAAATGCTTGGTCTATGAAGCACAAGCTGGTATCAAGATTACCAGGAGAAATATCAATCACCTCAGATATGCAGATGACACCACCCTTATGGCAGAAAGCAAAGAAGAACTAAAGAGCCTCTTGATGAAAGTGAAAGAGGAGAGTGAAAAAGTTGGCTTAAAGATCAACATTCAGAAAACTAAGATCATGGCATCTGGTCCCATCACTTTATGGCAAATAGATGGGGAAACAGTGGAAATAGTGATGGGCTTTATTTTCTTGGGTTCTAACACCATTGCAGATGGTGACCGCAGCCATGAAATTAAAAGACACTTGCTCCTTGGAAGAAAAACTATGACCAACCTAGACAGCATATTAAAAAGCAGAGACATTACTTTGCAAACAAAAGTCCGTCTAGTTAGAACTATGGATTTTCCAGTAGTCATGTATGCATGTGAGAGTTGCACTATATAGAAAGCTGAGCACTGAAGAATTGATGCTTTTGAACTGTGGTGTTGGAGAAGACTCTTGACAGTCTCTTGGACTGCAAGGAGATCCAACCAGTCCATCCTACAGGAAATCAGTCCTGAACATTCATTGGAAGCACTAATGAAACTCCAATACTTTGGTCAGCTAATGCAAAGAACTGAATTATTGGAAAAGACCCTGATGCTGGGAAAGATTTAAGGCGGGAGGAGAGGGGGATGAGACAGTTGGATGGCATCACTGAATGGCTGGGCATAAGTCTGAGCAAGCTCCAGGAGTTGGTGATGGACAGGAAAGCCTCCCCTGCTGCAGTATATTGGGTTGCAAAGAGTCGGACACAACTGAGTGACTGAACTGAACTGAACCGATATGTGTGTGGATTTATCTCTGAGTGTCAGTTCTCTTCCATTGCTCTGTTTGTCTGTTTCTATACCTGTATCACAGTATTTGGATGACTGTAGCTTTATATTACAGTTTGAAATCGGGAATTGAAATGCCTCCAGCTTTGTCCTTCTCACTCAGGATTTACTTGGCTATTCAGAGTCCATTGTGGCTTCATAAAAGTTTTAGGATTGTTTGCTCTATTGCTCTGAAAAATGCCATTGGAATTGTGAGAGGGATTGCATTGATCTGTATATTGCTTTGAATAGTATGGTCATGTAACAATATTAGTCCTTCTATTCCATGAGCATGGAATATTTTTTCATGGATATGTGTGTTTTTGTTGTTTCTCGTCAGTATCTTATAGATTACTGTGTATATGTCTTTCACCTTCTTGGTTAAATTTACTCCCAGATGCATTATTTTTTTATGTAATGGTAAATATATTTTTGTATATTAATATATTTTTAAAATTTATCTTTCTGATAATTCATTATTAGTATAGAGAAATGCAACAATTTTTGTATATTGACTTTTTATTTTTTATTTTACTTTTTATTTTATTGACTTGCATGTCTACTGAACTTATTTATTTTCATTAATACTGTATTCAGTTTTTTGATGGACTCTTTAGGGTTTTGTTTATATAATAACATAAAAAAATAAAGAGGGGCTTCCTTTGTGGCTCAGCTGGTATGGAAACCGCCTGCAATGTGGGAGACTCGGGTTTGATCCCTGGGTTGGGAAGATCTCCCTGGAGAAGGGAAAGGCTACCCAGTCCAGTATTCTGGCCTAGAGAATTCCATGGACTGTATAGTTCATGGGGTTGCAAAGAGTCGGACACAATTGAACAACTTTCACTACAAATATAGAGACAGTCTTCTTCTTTTTCTTTTTTTCTATTTATATACTTTTTCTTTTTGTTGCCTAGTTGCTTTAGCTAGGACTTTCAAACTATGTTGAATAAATGTGGTGAGAGTGGACATCCTTGTCTTTTTCTTGATCTTAGAGAAAAATAATCTAGCTTTTTAAAGTTGATTATGATGTTAGCTGTGTGTTTTTCATAACGACCTTTATTATGTTGAGGTATATTCCCTCTCTAAGCAGAGATTTTACCATAAAAGGATATTAAATTTTGTCAAATTCTTTTTCTGAATCTATTGAAATTATATTATTTTTATCCTTCATTTTGTTAATGTGGTGTATCACACTGATTGATTTGAAAATACTCAACCACCCTTGATTTCCTGGTATAAATCTAACTTGATAATGGTATATGATGTTTTTAATGTATTGTTGCATTCAGTTTTCTAATATTTTATTAAGGATTTTTGCACCTGTGTTTACCAGGAATTTTATATACCTTAAAGTCAGGAATAGTGCACTTTACTGTACATGTTGAAAGAAATAGGTAAGAGTATTATGTATTAATTTATCTATAAATTTCATGTGTAAATAAATTTAAAATGGAAGCCATAGTCTTAAGGTATCTGTGGTCTGAATTTCTTATCTTGCACTTATCATTGTATGTAAATAAAATACACGTTTGGATGCAAATCTTATAAATGTAATATAAGTGTTACCATTAATGAAAACATTAATCCCAGTCTTTAATTAAGGTAATTTCCTTTTTTGTGGGTGTAGTGACTGGCTATGTTATCAGGATTGTGGTGGTGGTTTACTGACTCAGTTGTGTCCGAATCTTTGCAACACCATAGACTGTAGCCCACCAGTCTCCTCTGTCCATGGGATTTCCCAGACAAAAATGCTCAAGTGGGTTACCATTTCCTTCTCCAGGGGATATTCCTGACCCAGGGATAGCACCCTGGTCTCCTGCCTTACAGGCAGTTTCTTTACCAATTGATCCACGAGGGACACCCTGATAATGTCTTGTGATGTAAGTTTGGAAGCTTTCCCTCCTCTTCAACTTTTGAGAAGTATTTGAGAGACTGATATTAGTAGTCCTTTAAATGTTAGAATTCACTTATAAAATCATGATTCTAAACTTTTAGTTTTGTGAGGTTTTCAATTATTTAGTCTCCTAACATAATTAATCTGATTAGATTTCTATTTCTTCATAATAATTTAGCCTTTGTGAGTTGAATGTTTCTAGGATTTTATCTGCTTTTTCTAGGTTGTCTAATTTGTTGGCATGTAATGGGTCATAGTAGGATCTTATGATTCTTTATTTCTGTGGTATCAGTTATGTCTCTTCTTTTTCTTGATAAGTTTGGATAATGATTTGTCTATTTTGTCCATATATTTTTTTAAAAAAACTCTTATTTTCATTTATTCTAAAAGATAATAGTAATATAATCTCTATTTCATTTAAATCTGTTCTGATCTTTGCTCTTTCCTTTATTCTTCTAATTTGGGCTCAGTTTGAAGGTATAACTGGCTTCCCTGGTGGCTCAGATGGTAAAGAATCTATCTGCAATGCAGACCTGGGTTCAATCCCTAGGTTGGGAAGATCCCCTGGCATAGGGAATGGCAAACCACTCCAGTATTCTTGCCTGGAAAATTCCATGGATGGGCAGAGGGGCCTGGTGGGCTACAATCTATGGTGTCACAAAGAGTTGGACACAACTGAGTGACTTTCACTCACTCACTTGAAGGTATAGAGTTAAGTTGTTTAGTTGACATAAACTTCCTTCTTAGAACTGTTTTTGCTGACTCTCATAAGTTTTGGTAAATCGTGTTTCCAATTTTATTTGTCTCCGAATATTTTTTAAATTTCTCTGTAACATTTTTCTTTGACTCATTGGTTGTTCAGGAACATGCTATTTAACCTCCTTTTTATTCATTTACTCAAAATATTTTTAATTAAGAAAAAACACCCAGCATTCAAGAATAAATTGAAACTCCATATGAATTTTAATTCCTGCTCCTTGCTGGGTCAGAAACCTGAGACTTTTGGAGTATTAGGGCCAACTTGGCTAGAGCTTGGTTGTCCCTGAGGCCAAGAGGCAGTAACCACATGTCAAGATAACCTTAGAGGGAGGACAAGACAATAGGAGGCTGGGAGCTTGCAAGGAAGTGATGGCTGACCAGCTGGAAACATAGACACCAAGCTCCATCTAGCAGAGTAGTCAGCTCTAAGAGAATTCAGGGCATGCTCACGAAAGATCCAAAACCAGCACTTCAGGCTGACTGCCCCAGCTGGCCTCACCATGGGATCTTGTCCTCTCCTGAGGCAAATCTTTTAATGAGCAAGTCTTTAAAAAGGGAATCATTTGCTTCATTTGTAAACCTAAAACAGATGTTGATTTCAGTTTGATTACGTTTATAGCTTTAAACATGTTCTACCATAACTTTAATAGCAGAGTGTAACTGATAGAGATAATCATAGTTTAACTATGTATTTCTTCATTCAGAAAATTGTTGTATCTAATCTGAAAAGTTAGAAGATATTTTGGGGAAAAATCACCACCCATAGGCCTCGCCCAGTGAAAAACCAGCCTTATAACAGGGAGAGGGATATAGCTCTCTACTTGAAATTAAGTACCTCCATTTTTGGAGAAGGAAATGACAACCCACTCCAGTATTCTTGCCTGGAAAATTCCATGGAAAGAGGAGCCTAGTGGGCCACAGTTCATTGGGTTACAAAGAGTCAGACACAACTGAAGTCACAGCACACACATAGGATTTTAGTGTTTCATTGTAACTCTCTTTGAGGTGGCAGTATATGCTTTAATTTGAGAGTGATTAAGACATGATTTGCATTACTGCTTAGGTTTAGATTGAAGAGAGGGCAGAATTGACAGAATTGGCAACACCTTCTGTGATAATTTTTTTTTCTAAAAAGCTTGAACCTGAAAAAACTTCATAGTGTTATGAATGAGTGTCATAATTGTACTAATTCATGTTCATTCCATAACAAAATATACACTTTTGCTGAGTATTTTATTACAGTGTTCTTAAATTTCTTAAATTTAGATAGCTCAGTATGACATCAAAACTGCAAAAGCATTTACCATTTGGACTTTATAACTAACTGTCACTGTTACTTTGCATTTAATAAATGCATCAACCAAATATATTTGTGTTGGTGAGCAAGTTGGGCTTTAGAAGAATGATTAATAAATTTATTCAATAGATGACATACATTTTTAATTTTAAAAGTTATAAGACTTTCTATCAATGCAATTATATCAATTTAGACCCCACTGTATATATAATTTTTTTTTCTGCTGACATTTAATGTGAGCAAAATATAAGTTTTTATATGTTTATTGCATAAAAATTAACTTGTTTAACAAGTGTTTGTGGCTGTTTCATAGGCCAGGTCTTAGTTTAGGTTTGGAGAATTTGATAATGAACAAACAGTTAAATTCCTGCCCTTGTAAAATTTTGGTTCAGTTCAGTTGCTCAGTCATGTCCGACTTTTGCGACCCCATGAATCGCATCATACCAGGCTCCCTGTCCATCACCAACTCCCGGAGTTCACTCAAACTCACATCCATCGAGTCGGTGATGCCATTCAGCCATCTCATCCTCTGTCGTCCCCTTCTCCTCCTGCCCCCAATCCCTCCTACCATCAGAGTCTTTTCCAATGAATCAACTCTTCGCATGAGGTGGCCAAAGTACTGGAGTTTCAGCTTTAGCATCATTCCTTCCAAAGAAATCCTAGGGCTGATCTCCTTTAGAATGGACTGGTTTGATCTCCTTGCAGTCCAGGGGACTTTCAAGAGTCTTCTCCAACACCACAGTTCAAAAGCATCAATTCTTCGGTGCTCAGCTTTCTTCACAGTCCAACTCTCACATCCATACATGACCACAGGAAAAACCATAGCCTTGACTAGATGGACCTTTGTTGGCAAAGTAATGTCTCTGCTTTTGAATATGCTATCTAGGTTGGTCATAACTTTCCTTCCAAGGAATAAGTGTCTTTTAATTTCATGGCTGCAGTCACCATCTGCAGTGATTTTGGAGCCCCAAAAATAAAGTCTGACACTGTTTCCACTGTTTCCCCATCTATTTCCCATGAAGTGATGGGACCAGATGCCGTTATCTTAGTTTTCTGAATGTTGAGCTTTAAGCCAACTTTTTAACTCTCCTCTTTCACTTTCATCAAGAGGTTTTTTAGTTCCTCTTCACTTTCTGCCGTAAGGGGGGTGTCATCTGCATATCTGAGGTTATTGATATTTCTCCCAGCAATCTTGATTCCAGCTTGTGCTTCTTCCAGCCCAGTGTTTCTCATGATGTACTCTGCATATATGTTAAATAAGCAGGGATTGAAGGTAATGAAGTAGTTTCTGAAAAAAAATTAAAAAAAAATTTGGTTCCTGGTACCAAGTAAAAATTTGCCTTTTTATTTTCATTTACATGAAGTATATAGCAAGTTGGGCACATTTTCATGTGCTTATATGACAATTCTTACATCTTCATTTTACTTTTATTTTAATTACTGAGTTTTTAAGTTAGTGATATACCTTATTATATCGAACACTATCCATATTTTTCAACTTTTTTTTTTTGTAAAGAGTAAGTTTTTTATATCTTAAATAAAGACAGCTTTATTCATTGGTAACTTTCCTTTGCTAAATATGTACCAAAAGTGAGGGAATATCTGTATATTAAATCAGGTTGTTGAGAGAAATAAAAATCAAGCTAAAAAGAATTTCATGATCTTTAAAGACAATAATTAGGGTTTTTAGAAATGTCACTTACTTCACACATTCTTTCACATTTGAAATAATTTTGTGTAAATAATTTGAAATTCGTGAAGAGATATAAAAAGGGCAAAATCTTTTTTTGGTACCTCTTTTATTGAATACCAGAAGAGAGATAATTGTCTAGGTGTTTTTCTAAATACACATGTAATGTAAAAATATGATTAATTGATGCTTTTCATTTCTTATGACACTTTTACGGTCTTTCTTTTTTTATCCCTTTTTTTCTTCTTGACACCAAACTATGAAAGGCCAGTGTGTCAATGTATCAATACTAAAAATATTGTAAACAATTTCAACTAATAATAATAATGATGATGAGTTAATGAACTTTCCTGATAGTTCAGTTGGTAAAGAATGCTATGCAGGAGACCCCCGTTTGATTCCTGGGTTAGGAAGATCTGCTGGAGAAGGGATAGGCTACCCACTCCAGTATTCTTGGGCTTCCCTTCTGGTTCAGCTGGTAAAGAATCTGCCTGCAGTGTGGGAGAACTGAGTTCCATCCCTAGGTTGGGAAGATCTACCTGGAGAAGGGAATGTCTACCCACTCTGGTATACTGGCCTGGAGAATTCCATGGACTGTATAATCCATGGGGTTGCAAAGAGTCAGACATGACTGAGCAACTTTCACTTTCAATGCTAAGTGTTGATAATATATGTTTTAAATGTGTGTACACTGATTTAATCCTTACAATAATGCTCTTAGGTAAATCATATGACTCTATTCCAATTTTACTGATGAGGAAACTGAGGCAGCATTATTGTCTAAGTTTATACAGCTAGTTTTTACCATAGCATGTAGTAAAACGTAGGCCTCAGTCTTCAAAGTCTACTCTGTTAAAGCTGGAATAAAGTTCTGTACACATTGAGGCTTTCATTATTGGCTAAGTGTTAGGACTTGGACTTTGTGAATGTTAACCTATTTAGTCTGCATAAACAACACCTTGAGATTAATTACTATCATGGTGTGCATTAGGAATCAAATGAAGAAAGACTAAGTAATTTTTCAAAGTTTACGGGGAGTTATATTAGAACTGAAATTTATACTCATTGTTCTTTGACTTCAAAGATTTGAGGAGATGGTATGCCCTGGTTTGTCCCTATGAGTATCAGCTTATTCAGTCTAATTATTTAGAGTATATAGTGTTAGTCGCTCAGTCGTGTCTGACTCTTTGCAACCCCATGGACTGTAGCCTTCCAGCATTCTCTGTCCTTGGAATTCTCCAGGCAAGAATCCTGGAGTAGGTAGCCATTTCCTTTTCCCGGGATCTTCCCAACCCAGGTATCAAGCCCTGGTCTGCTGCATTGCAGGCAGATTATTTAACATCTGAACCACCAGGGAAGCCCATAATTATTCATAGGGCCCAATTTCAATATGACAGGTATCTCAATTTGGATGACAAATTATATCATTATCCTATGAATATCTCCTAGCTTGGAGCTCTTAAAATGTCCATTTTGAGTTGCAACTGAGAACTGTTACCAGGAGACTGCATTATGCTGAACTCTATAGCAGAAGTTATCTTACTGATCCCATCACCCCCATATCAAGCTTCCTTGATAATTGATGGCTTATATGGTTGTCCCCTTATGTTTCTTCTGGCCATATCTATGTCTGGGTTTCTCCTGCAGGGAAAATGTGTACCTGTCTCTGTCATCATTAATCAATCTTTTACTAATATAGTTTCACCATGAGAAAAATCATTCATCACCTGGGAATTTCTGGATTAGAGATACTGCTTCTGACCTTTCTGGAACAGGACCAGACACTTCATCTTCCCATTCTGATTATTGCTATGTTTTTAATGTTAAATAGTGAGTGAATATTTAGCTATTTCTCTAAAAGAGGCTGGATTGCATACTTCATCAAAAAATGTTATAATAATCAACATGATATAGATGATACAGATGATCTGTAATAAAGATGACAAGTCTATAGTTCCATTGTAAAAACATTTCAAATTAATAGGACTAAAAGAAAAACCAAAGACCTAAACTAGTATTACTGATTGGAATGTCACACAAAGAAGGAGATAGAAGAAATGACAGTATTATTTCTTCAAAATGAAGTAGAAGTTCCATGGAAGCATTTTTCCTTGAGAAGCATGAGGCATTGTTATTACTAGGTAGAGATGGGAATTCAGTTCCAAATTCCAGTTCTGCTACTCACTTGCCCTGCTGCATTATACACATCCACTCTGACTTCTTCCTTACATATGTAAGATTAATAATAATAATGAATATCTCATATGGTCCTTAAATATTAAATTAGATAATGAATGCTTGACTGCTGGCATATAGGAGCTGCTTGATACATTGTTATTTTTACTATATTTAACAATCATTAAATTTTCAAATGGAAAATCTCATCCAGCCTACTATAATTTTAAAGATAATTATAAGTCCATGTACATAGAAGGCTGGTTGGGCTACAATCCATGGGGTCACAAAGAGTCAGGCACAACTGAGTGACTAACACTTTCAGAACATTCTCATCAGTCAAACATTTTAAGCACGTGTCAGTACATTTAAAAATTCATAAGATCATAAATGTATCAATTGTTTTGAAAAGTAAGAGTATTCATAGTTCATTCTTGGGATTGTTTCCTTGTTTTCAGTCCATAATATGGTTTTGTATTAATAATATGATAGAATATATTCTTCTTCAATAAGAGACAATATTTACACATTTTTTTCTGGGTTTTTGTGCAATACCAAAAAGGATCTGTGAAAATACAGAATATTAGAAGAAAAATTAGCTGCTGTTCACCAAGTGTGGCTTTAACACTGTGACTCTTCATGCTGAAGAGCCTGCTTTGGTGGCAGAGTTTGTTCAGCCCATGAACTTTAGCTCTTATTTAAGAAAAATGAAATGGATGACACAGGGATATTATCACTCTCTGAAGATAATCATTAACAATTCATGGGAGAGTAACCTCATAAGGTCAGTGGTATGCTCATCTCAGATTTCTTCACATCAGTGCACAGAATTGGGAGGTAATTGACCAAGTTACCACTGTCCTTTTAGCACTGAAGATTTGTTGATTGTTAGCTGATAGGGAAAATGACATTACTGTAATATCTTATCTCTCACATAATCACACTCTGCATGCAGAGAGGTAATTTTATATTAGATCAGGTCTAGGACCTTGAATGAAGATGAAGAGAAGTTTTATAGATCTAGTGAAATCTTCCTGCTTTTAGAGGATGAATTATAGTTTTCACTAGAAAGGAGTATTAGGTTAATAGCTTTCAGACAAGTAATGTATTTCAAAGGGCAAAAGAGCTGCTGAGGTCTGCTGTGCCTCTTTTTCTTACTTTCATTAAATATTTTATCACTCTAGAAAACACCTTAGAGCTTGTTGCTGCAGAAGAGGTCTTAAAAATGCAATAACACAATGTATTGCAAAGACACTTACCACTATTATATGTCTACCTTGAAGCTCTGGACTCTACACAGTGATCCTTATAGCAGGTATACCTGTTTTTCAAAGTACACTTAACATAATATACTAGTACCTAGGCAGAAGGCTTTGTATTGAAGCTGTTTTATAGGAAAGCATCACATTAAAATACCTTATAGGTATTAAAGAAAAAATGGCACCTGACAAGATTAGAAAAAAATAAGTTGATTTTATCCTGATATTACTGCAGAGGGGAGTGAAACAGAACTCAGCTCCACTGGGGGAGCAAAGAGGCTAAGGGTAGGCTGGAACTTTAAGCACTGGGTAAGCTAGTGAAAAGATACTGGAGGACATTCAGAAAGGAGTCGGGGGAAGGTTGACCAATGGATGTGTTAAGAATTATGTGAGCTATTTGTGAGTTTGCATATGTTTTTCTTTGTGATTAAGTCATCTTTGTTTGGTAATTTGTGCCCACTGAAATTAGACTCATATCCTTCCTCAGAGCCTGGGAGATAGAGGTACTAGCTCCTTCTATGACTACATTTCAGGGCTAGTTCCAAGGACCTTAACAAAACCTACAACTCTTAGTCATAATTATTGTCTGTAGAGCAGGAAAGATAATGATAATTCTCACTGTGTCTGTAAGGATGAAATCAGCTAATGAACTACATTTAAAATATTTACAAGCACAGGGTATGGTTTTTTGTAACCGAGAAATTTCATTACAATTACCTAATTTCCATCCCAGCATTTTTTCCCCTGAATCTCAGTGGAACACAAGTATGCTCTTAGAATTCCAGCACAAAAACAAATACTAGAAAATATAAAATTGTAAGCAAAATTATTTGACATTATATGAATATATTTAATTGTTACCTTGATGAAAAATATCAACAACTACTACTACCCAGCTGGTGGACTTCAAATTTTTTCACATCCTCTCTTCCAAACTCAGACTATCAGTTTGAAGACATGGGTGGTAATTATTTGGATCAAAGGAAAGAATAAATCAATTAGTAAGAATATGAAATTTAATTTTACATGCTGATGTTTGCTTTAAAATCTATGGTGGGAAAAAAGTGGCAATTATAATGGCTGAAATAGTATATGAACACACATACATATATACTCATACCCATATATAAGAAGGATTTCCAGGTGGCTCAGTGGTAAAGAATTTGCCAAGCAATGCAGGAGATGAAGGAAATGTGGATTTGATCGCCTTGGGTCAGGAAGATCCCCTGGAGGATAAAATGGCAACCCACTCCAGTGTTATTGCCTGGGAAATCCCATGGACAGAGGAGCCTAGTGGGCTATAGTCTGTGGAGTCACAGAGTTATTTTAATGGCTAAACATGTATGCTGCTGCTGCAAACACACATATATTAATACATATAGGATACATATATATTATTTATGGTCTTATTATATACATGTATAGTTTGCTGCTCCTGCTGCTAAGTCACTTCAGTCGTGTCTGACTCTGTGTGACCCCATAGATAGCCTCCCACCAGGCTCCCCCGTCCCTGGGATTCTCCAGGCAAGAACACTGGAGTGGATTGCCATTTCCTTCTCCAATGCATGAAGGTGAAAAGTGAAAGTGAAGTCGTTCAGTCGTGTCCGACCCTTAGCGACCCCATGGATTGCAGCCTACCAGGCTCTTCCGTACATGGGATTTTCCAGGCAGGAGTACTAGAGTGGGGTGCCATTGCCTTCTCCAACACATATAGTTTAGGTATTTTAAAATCCATACAATTTTTCTATGAGAAGTCAGACTGCTATCTCTGGTAACAATCCAGGAAGTCAAACAATCACTTCTAAAGCAATCAGTTCGACATGGTCAGGCCTTGCTGAGCATTTCTCTAATTTTTGTCCCAGTTTCCAAATTAGAGCCAATCAGAGAAAGCCTAAATATGCCTCCCTAACCAATCATGTAGCATGCCTCCTTTCCAGTGAGCCTGCTGATAGCTTCCCTGTACCAGTGGCCTCCAATCAAGGCACAGCTGAAGCTTTCTCTCTCTCCTTTTTTTTTTTTTGCTATATATCTTTTCTACACCTCTGCCTGAGTTTGAGTCTGTACCAAACACAAGCAACAGTGGGTGACTTTCTTGCTATAGCAAGCTCTGAATAAATATCCTTTGCTTGTTCTTATTCGGTTGGTCTTGGTCTATTTCCTCAGATGCGGTAGAAGTCCCACTAAAGCCCTTCATTGGGAACTGCCCTTCGCCACAGACACTGGCCTTCGCCAGGCGCAGTATTCACAAGGGTCCCCTTGTGCCTTGCTGCTTGCAGGTTGTCTAGCCTGGGAAAATGTGGTAAGTCAGCATGGAGATCTGAACTCTGTTTTTTTCATTCTCTATGTTGAGTTCCTGGGCTATTTATTATTTGGTTTGGTACTTGGATTTTTATTATTGGTTCCTATTTGTTGAGCATCCTTACTGGAAACAGACCATTCTTTTCTCATCTCTCTCTGCTGTCCAGAGAGAGCTGTTTTGTCCAGTCTAAAAGTATTCTTGTCATGAGAAAGAACTACAGGATAGAACGCAGGCATTTGCTTTATACTCTTGTTGTTCAAGCCTGCCTCACAGACAAGGGCAAATAATTTCGTCTTTTTTTCCAGAAATGCAAATGAACTCAATTCTGGTGTAAGAAAGAAGGTATTACCACTGCTGTGGGATAAGTCAGGTTTGCATTCCTGATTGCCTATAAATGTGTCCGTTGTTTACATTTTCCTTTGAAACATTAAAAAAAAATCTTACTGATTTCCTCAATAATTAATAAGTAAAATGAAATTGCTGACATATGTTCACTTATATCTATCTGTTATTTATTTCCTCTTTAACATTATTTGAGACTGCAAATAACTCATATGAAAAAATTTATTTAAAACTACATATTTTTAACTGGTTAAAAGTTTCACTAAACTTTGAGTCTCTTTGAGGAAATTAAGTAACAGGGTCTTTTTGATAAAAACAAAATAAAAAAAGAACAAAACTGTACACCAAAAATGTTTATTTCACATTTGAAAATACTCCTTTCAGTGATTCAAAGATTACACATGAGAAGAATGAGGTATGTGTTTAATATGATTATTATTTAATTTGAGAATATTTAATAGGCATAATGCTAATTTGCCTATGGATTATCCTGCACCATTTCTTTTTATTTGGTCTGCTTAAACTGCTGGTTTAATATTAAGTTGTTTTGTGGTTCATGTGTACATAGAGTGGCTGATGTTAGATTTCAATTCTCAGAGGCCAGACGGCTATGACTCAGTCACTGGGTATCATATTTTCAATAAACACTAAGAAAACACACACACAAAACCTTAAATAAAAAAAGAAAATATTTATTGTTGTTTTGTAATCTTTTGCAAAGCTAAGCAGGTCCTTTGTGTCTCTCTTCAGAAAAGTATCAAAATCAAGGTAAGCCTGTGTGCGTGCTCAGTTGTGTCTGACTCTCTTCGACCCCATGGACTGCAGCCCACAAGCTTCCTCTGTCCATGGAATTTTCCAGGCAAAGATGCTGGATTAGGTTACCATTTCCTACTCCAGGGTATCTTCCTGACTCAGGAAGTGAACCCACATCTCTGTGTCTCCTGCACTGGCAGCCAGATTCTTCACCACTGTGCCTCCTGGGAAGCCACAGGTAAGTCTACACAATCTCAAAACAAAGTATTGAAAGTATAAAACTGGGAAGGTACACTGAGTGTTTTCTCAACCAGATATTAAAAATATATATTTTTAATTGAATGTCCTTTTTATTATTATAGGGACAAAGCCTATTCCCAAAAGAAAATTATCTATTTCCGGTTAAAAAAAAAAAAAGAATAACTAGAGAATGGTCATGCTTTGTCCTTCCTAAATGGAAATATGACTATAGAATTGGGATAAAAAGATAAATGAAGAAGTATATTTTATTGGAAATTATTATAGAAAAATTGTTTGATGAGGTTGTTAATAGATTCAGCCAGAATAAAGGATACAAATTGTGCTTTATCAAGTACTTGATGTTTTAAGTCCTGGTGCTAATCTGTAGCTATTGGAGAACATAGGAAAAAGAGAGCTAAAAACTACAATGAAAGGTTATCTGTGGCCCCTAGGTATCCTCTAACAAATTATAATTTGTTGTTGCTCACTGAGCTGTTTCATTCTTTAAATAGCCCACACATTCTATTTACTCTAAAACCAAAATGACAACCAAGGCCTTTTGTGCAGGTACACATTTGGATAATAGAGTACATTTCCCAGAGTGTTTGGCTAGTATTTCTTTACAAAAAATCAGCAAAACATATAGGCAAAATAGCTTAAGCTTGTTATGTTATCCCTGCTGTATTTTTGTACCATCCAAGTTTGATTTTCAATTCCATAATCCGCTGGCTTAGTTTAACTTAGCTACTGCTATTGAGGTAGGAACTATCATTTATATTTTTCCTTGCTTTTCATCCCTTTGATAGAATGATTTCAATTCCCTAGTAGTAACAAGTATGTGCTCAGACATGATTCAAGGAATTATTAAAAACAATTTAAAGAAAATTGAATAAAAAATAGCAAAATAATAGCAAAAAAAATATATATATATATATTGAGAGTCCCTTGGACTGCAAGGAGATCCAACCAGTCCATTCTGAAGGAGATCAGCCCTGGGATTTCTTTGGAAGGAATGATGCTAAAGCTGAAACTCCAGTACTTTGGCTACCTCATGTGAAGAGTTGACTCATTGGAAAAAACTTTGATGCTGGGAGGGATTGGGGGCAGGAGGAAAAGGGGACGACAGAGGATGAGATGGGCTGGATGGCATTACTGACTCGATGGATGCGAGTCTGGGTGAACTCCGGGAGTTGGTGATGGACAGGGAAGCCTGGCGTGCTGCGATTCGTGGGGTCTCAAAGAGTCGGACAGGACTGAATGACTGAACTGAACTGAACTGAACTGAGGATGCTTCCAAAAATATTATTTCTGTAAAATGATGTGATTTCTTTCACTTAGTTTTATGTACATGTTTTTAAAAAAATCTTTGTAATCATTATTTATTTGTAATATTTCATCACATTTCTTGGCCTAATATTATAAGATGAATGGTTAATCATGTTCCTGAATAGTGTGACTCTGTGACCCCATAGACGGCAGCCCACCAGGCTCCTCTGTCCCTGGGATTCTCCAGGCAAGAATACTGGAGTGGGTTGCCATTTCCTCCTCCAATGCATGAAAGTGAAAAGTGAAAGTGAAGTCGCTCAGTCGTGCCTGACTCTTAGCGACCCCATGGACTGGAGCCTACCAGGCTCCTCAGTCCATGGGATTTTCCAGGCAAGAGTACTGGAGTGGGGTACCATTGCCTTCTCCGACCATCTGTATATACACCTTTAATAGATTCTCTGAAATATGAAAACTGTCCCACAGAAGTTGTTTTTGACTCACTGATTTTTGCACTCAACATTCATGTGCACATTAGGCCTATAATTTTGATTCAACTGGAATTATCAAACACTTATTATATTTCTGAGTTAGCCATTGGAAATAGATGATTAATAATTTGTCCTGTTCCCAAACAAACTCATATTTTAGAAGGAAGACCATTAGACCATTAAAACATACATATACAAATACAATTCCTTCTCTTGGACTCACGTATACAAAAATACCATGATTAAGATCTTAAAAACCTAATGAGAAAAAAGAGATTAAAATAAACTCATGAAAATATTTGGTATAGTATTATGTATTATAAAATACCAAATAAATTTGTGACTTATAAGTCTCATTAATTAGTTTGAATCAACTAATGTCTCTTCAAAATTTGTTACTCTTTTAAAATGTTCATTTCAAAGGATGCTTGTAACATTTTACTCTTTTCCATTGAAGCTTCTTTCTTAGATTACCATATCATTCAAATCTATGTTGAAACAAATATTTACCCACCAGAGTAGTTCTTAGTCCACATTTCCCATTCAATTTTATAAATATATGATTTAATCTTATTCCTTCCGTGACAATGCTATACATAAACTTATCTATTAGAATAGGGTAAATCATCTTAACTGTAGTCCTTCAGTGTCCCAAAGTTTTAGTTCAGTTCCTTTCTGAGAATGCTGCAAATAGTTCTGAAGGGGTATTTGCTTTGTCTCATCTGCCTTTTATCTCTACCTCTGCTCCTGATCTGTCACCTCAGCTTTGTGTCCTTTGATGTATCCAAAGTTCTAGTTCTCTTTTTCTAATTATTTCCAACTTGAATTACTGGGGACAAAGCTGTATGTAATCTCAAAGTCCTTTGACAGCGAAATTTTAAAAGCAAGTTAAAGACAATCAGTTGAGGAATTGAAAGCCTTTCAGACTGAGAAATTGGCTTGGAGCTATGCATAAAAGCAGAGAGAACTTGATACAGTCGGAGGGCTGAGGAAGAGACGCCTTTCTTTCCTTCATGGATTTCACATTAGTGTGATTATCTGAACAGCAGAACAATCTAAACATTTTAGAATATTTTCAGTTATTAATTTTTTATGTTTATGGAATGAATCTTTTCAACCTATTCAATAGGCGATTGAGTGAATCTAATCAATGAGCTTCCAGCTTAATTCAGTATTATTGCTCTCAGTTGACACCTGTCTTCTCTTAATAACTGACACTAATCTGTGTGACATAGTTCTGCTTCCAGCCAAGATTTAGTACTTCAGGCAATGAATGACAGTGACACTTGAGAGATGAGAAACAAGTGATATGAGCCTTATGACGGCCTCACTCATTTCTGTCAAAGCAAAAATTGCACCATGCAAAGTTAAACAGGCAGAGTTTATTCAAAGTTATTTGAATAGAGAAGAGAGACTTGAACTCAATTCTGCTACAGGGGCGGAGGTGGGGGTAAGCTGGAGCGTGTTTAATTGCTGGATTGGGCTATGGGAAAATTATTGGAAGAGGCCGTTAGGGAGAAGGTAAAATTAAAAGATGCTTACTCCTTGGAAGGAAAGTTATGACCAACCTAGACAGCATATTAAAAAGCAAAGATATTGCTTTGTCAAAGGTCCATCTAGTCAAGGCTATGGTTTTTTCAATAGTCATGTACGGATGTGAGAGTTGGACTATAAAGAAAGCTGAGCACCAAAGAATTGATGCTTTTGAACTGTGGTGTCAAAGAAGACTCTTGAGAGTCCCTTGGACAGCAAGGAGATCCAACCAGTCCATCCTAAAGGAGATCAGTCCTGGGTGTTCATTGGAAGCACTGATGTTGAAGCTAAAACTCCAATACTTTGGCCACCTGATGCGAAGAGCTGACTCTTTTGAAAAGACCCTGATGCTGGGAAAGATAGAGGGCAGGAGGAGAAGGGGACTTTGTTGGATGGCATCACCAACTCAATGGACATGAGTTTGGGTGAACTCTGGGAGTTGGTGATGGATAGGGAGGCCTGGCATGCTGCAATTCATGGGGTCGCAAAGAGTCGGACATGACTGAGTGACTGAACTGAATTGAAATTAATGGACTATTATTTGAGAGTAAGGAAATGGCAACCCACTCCAGTGTTCTTGCCTGGAGAATCCCAGGGACGGAGGAGCCTAGTGGGCTGCCGTCTATGGGGTCGCACAGTGTCGAACATGACTGAAGCGACTTAGCAGCAGCAGCACTCATGAGTTTGCAAATGTGTCTCTCTGTGATTAGGTCATTTGTTTGCTAATGAGTTCCCATTGGCTCCTCTCTTCCCTCAGGGACTGGGAGGGAGACTGAGGCACAATCTGTTTTGATGTTCACATTTCAAAGAGATGATTCTCAGGTTTTTGAGAAAGACATTCCCTAGGTCCTAAAATGGTCAAGAGGCTTCTAAGGAGATTTACATGCATACAGCAAGGCAGAAGAAGACTGTGCAGTTATAAATATTCAAAGTAAATGCTCTAGGAAAAGGCAGATGAGGGCCTGTCTGGAAGTAAACCTGTCTGAAGTTTAGTTCAGCTGAAAGGAACTTTAAGATCACCTTGATCACTGCCCTGAGATTTTCTTGGCAAGGAGTAAGGATAGTGCAAAATGCATACTCTTAACAATGTTGAACTTTGCCTTATCCCTGTATATCTGGAAAACAGATGGTTGCCAAATTCCTCATCCCTTCATCGCTGGAAACAGTAAAGCACAGGGACCACCTTTCCTCTTGGCTAAGATAGTCATTGTTCACTGTTCCTAATGAGTCCCTTGTTTAACTGCCTCTATAAAACCTAAGGCTTACTTGCTTTTCTTTAAGACATTTGTCTGCAGAAATGAGCTTTCTCCCTATTCAAATAGCCTGAATAAAATGATTTTCTTAATTGTCCAATTAAGAAAATGTTATTTTCTTTTACAGTTTTCATCGCATGTCTCATTTTTAAAGGCCCTTCCACTCCACCTAGGTAACAATGCCTGTTTTTTTGTTTGTTTGTTTATTTGTTTGCTTCTTTCTGATTGGTAACCTGGGCCCAGAGGGGAAGTTCAACACCTGATCTTGTGCTTTACTTTGTATGTAGCAGAGCAAGAATATGATTTTGATAATTTTTGAGTAATGGCTTGATTTTAGTAGTGGTTTCTGCTGTTTTGAGTTTAATTTTTGGTTTGTTAATAGCCAATATAAGTTATCCCCTATTGGGAATTTGGTTTTATGGTCTAACAATTTGGTGATTTCTATAAACAGATTAATGGCTTATAGAACTCTTAGCTTTATTGGGTAAGAGACCACAGGTAAACTAGCTTCTTCTCTCTCTTTTTCTTTCTGTTTTGAGCTCAAATCAATTAAGAATGTGTCCCCACTGAGAAGATAACAGATCTTTGATACAGACCTGTGAGTTTTATATATCTGTGTTTACTTCTGACCCAGGGACAGGATTTTAGAACTGAATTTATAAGCTTTGATATATGTGTGTGTGTACATTTATGTGTCTATAATTCAGAGAAGTCTTTACCACTCATTAAGTGTATAGTATTTCCTCCCGCCAGATGTAATACAAATTAGATTATAGAATCTCATATTAAAAAAAAAAAAACCTATATCCTGATTACAGATATATAAGTAGATCTTCAATAAATACAATATTCTCAATTTCTTTAGTAGTGTTAGGTAGTTAGAATAGGAAAAAGGAGTCCAGAATGGCAGTGGCTAAAAGACAAGAAAGGGAAAAGACGAAAAAATAGAACAAAGAGAGGTCCAAGGACCAGAGTGAGGACCTCAGGTGAAACAAACAACACTCCTGCCTAGCCCAATTTACATAGGGCAGGTCCAGGGGGAGGAGAAAAAGCATATAAAAAGAGCCAAAATTGGGCTGGGGGCCTCTCTTCTCTTTGCATCTTTTGGGTCGGCATGCCATCATGCCTTGAAGATGTATTTTCCTTTACTTTCTAAATAAAACACTGGTCCATCCAAAAGCTGTAATACTGGTCTGTCCAAGGGCTGTAACACTGGTCCATCCGTCACTTCAAATTTTTGTTGTGACATGACAGGACCGAGGAAATGACAGACTCCCCAACAGTAGAAAATAAAACTGAGCTTCTGAGACTTTCAATTCTGAGATTTTAAAAATATTCTTTAAGAAACCAATTTGGAAATTTTTAAGAATTCAAGTTCACATAATTAAGGTAAATCTCCGATAGATAAGATTGCTACCTAATCAAGTTTAGCTGCTCACTGATCAAAAAATCAATAATCAAGTGAGAGAGACAACGAAAGTTGCTGTTAACCAGAATACCAGGAATCTGAGATGTTAGACTTAGTGTCCCACCAAAACCATCTCTGAATATTCTGATTGGCCATGAAAGTTTTTTAAAGGGGGAAAGGGAAGTAATCTCAGTTAATCATTGAGATAGGTGTCAGAGTCATCACTGTCCCCTACCCTGCCTGCAGGCTTGTTGACCTCTTGTGATTTTTCTTTAGATATTATCTTGTTTACACAGTTTATTTGGAAAGAGATCTGGTCATCTATTAATTGCTTATTCTTCATTTCTACTTCTTGGATCTATGGAATGAATGAACAAATTAGGCAAGATATCATGTGACCAAAAGGTTTGAAAGATGTACTAGGGCCAGAGCAGAGTTGAACATGGGGGTGTCTGATTTTAAAGTTTGTAACAAGGCGAAGGGGACTCCTGCTGAGAGTTATTTCCTGCCCAGAGCTCTTGCCTGTCAAAAACTGTTACAAATCCCCACTTGTCAGAACATAATTCCATTTCTAAGGAATCATGGGCAAATGTCCATTTTCTGTAACTTCATGCTAACTTGCAGGGCACCACATTCTTAGAGTGGAAGTATTGACATGGATCTGTATTATCTGTTTGCTGACAGTTGTAGTTGCTCATTTACATATACAGGCAGAACAAGCTATACATATTTTGATGCCCACAAAGACACAGATTATTATAAGCAATAGTGTTAATCCCATTCTCTTGAGGCCAGTTCTTGGAACTGTGCTTGCCACAGACTCAGTATTGTTCAAAAATGAGCAGTTTATGCCATGGCTGCATCATACAGTCAGCTTTTCCCCTCTGGTAGCAATTACAGTGTATGTAAAACAACTCAGGAATGTGCATCAGACACTGTCTGTGACTCTATTGTCCTAATCATTAGCTGCTTCAGCCTGCTCCTTTATGAATCAGAGGGAGGTATGGGAGACTTTAGCCTCTCTAGAAGTTGGAGAAGATGTGGAGGGGCCTTTGTACTTGAGGGGTGGTGAGGGAGCTGGGATATATTTGGTTTCAAGATTAGTTTAATATTTTTGGCTTAATGAAAACCACTATGTCTTTTTCTGATTTATCAGTGTTAAGTATAATATACACATACATTTTCCTTCTATTGGGTATTTATCCCTAAACTTACACAGATTTACTGATTGAATAGCCTAGAATTGCCTCTACTTATGATTATGAATGGAAAAGGCAATGGCACCCCACTCCAGCACTCTTGCCTGGAAAATCCCATGGATGGAGGAGCCTGGTAGGCTGCAGTCCATGGGGTCGCAAAGAGTCGGACACGACTGAGCGACTTCACTTTCACTTTTCACTTTCCTGCATTGGAGAAGGAAATGGCAACCCACTCCAGTGTTCTTGCCTGGAGAATCCCAGGGATGGGGGAGCCTCGTGGGCTGCCGTCTGTGGGGTCGCACAGAGTTGGACACGACTGAAGCGACTTAGCAGTAGCAGCAGCATGATTATGAAAATATAAAATTTTAATCCAAATTGAATCATTATCCTGACAAACTATTAAAATAATAATTGTATTTTATAATATATAAGAAGCTAAGAAAAAAGAAAAACTTTAGGTAACTTGCATGTTTGGACTGATAGTAGGTTGAATTAATGGATACTCATTAGATATCTAGAGCATTTCTACATAGGAGAATATTACAACATTGATTACTAAGCCTAATTTAATTGTTTATACTTTTACCTTTTATTTTTATATGCTTCAGAAAGACTAGGTCTGTCCTGAACATTCATTTGTGCCCCTTTGAGAACTGTATAAATGATGTGTATGGCTGTAGACAGCTGTGTTATGTTTTCATTAGCTCTGCAAATTTGCTGTAAAACTGCTGTATGATCATGAACGATTATCAACATCACCCTATCCTAGTTTTCTCTGTGAAATACAAGTTAGTTTCTTTGGTTTAAAGTTATAAGTAATATGATGTTTAAAATATATGTACTTCAGAGAAACAGAACTGTGGAAGTTCTTTTGTAGTTGAAAGGAATAACAAAATCTGCTCACAACTTGTTCAATGTAAATAATATGATACATTAAAAGGCAAAACTTTGCTCTTTTTTCACATTCTAAATGATCCCCAAAGTCCATTACTTAGTGTCAACATGTCATTAAATAATTTTTAAAGAGATTTGATTACTGTTTATGCTTGATACAAGGATAACCAAGCATAAACCAGGACTCTGGGAAAAATAGGTCTTAAACTTACCCCACAATTAAAAATTTACAGCTTACTGCATATATATATATATATATATATAAGTTCCAGAAGCACTAAAATAATTATTTTTCTATACTCTAAGTCAGATTACATTTCTAGTCAGAGTGCTTCCACTCTATTGACAGTAAGTCTTTTAAAAATGTCTTTAAAAATTTTTTTCAATTATGGTAATATGCATGTGACATACAATTCCCAGTTTTTGCCATTTTTATACGTTCAGTTCAGTGATATTAGGCACATTGATATTGTGCAGCCATCACCATAAGGCATCTAATGGAACTCTCATCTTACAAAACTGAAAGACTATACTCCTACAACACCCCACTCCCTTAGTTCCTGGCAACAAGCATTCCATTTTTGTCCCTATGATTTTGACTACTCTAAATACCTCAAATAAGTGGAGTCATACAATATTTGTCTTTTTCTATTATTTTACTTAATATAATGTCCTCAAGTTTCATCCATGTTGAGGCATATATTAGAATTTCACTCCATTTTAATGCTAAACATTATTCCAGTATATATGTCTAAACACACACACACACACACACACACACACAGACGTGTTTCAGTCAGTCAGTCAGTCAGTTCAGTTGCTTAGTTGTGTCCGACTCTTTGTGATCCCATGAATCGCAGCACAAGGGCCTCCCTGTCCGTCACCAACTCCTGGAGTTCACTCAGACTCACATCCATCGAGTCAGTGATGCCATCCAGCCATCTCATCCTCTGTCGTCCCCTTCTCCTCCTGCCCCCAATCCCTCCCAGCATCAGAGTCTTTTCCAACGAGTCAACTCTTCGCATGAGGTGGCCAAAGTACTGGAGTTTCAGCTTTAGCATCATTCCTTCCAAAGAAATCCCAGGGCTGATCTCCTTCAGGATGGACTGGTTGGATCTCCTTGCAGTCCAAGGGACTCTCAAGAGTCTTCTCCAACACCACAGTTCAAAAGCATCAATTCTTCTGTGCTCAGCCTTCTTCACAGTCCAACTCTCACATCCATACATGACCACTGGAAAAACCATAGCCTTGACTAGATGGACCTTTGTTGGCAAAGTAACATCTCTGCTTTTCAATATGCTATCTAGGTTGGTCATAACTTTTCTTCCAAGGAGTAAGTGTCTTTTAATTTCATGGCTACAGTCACCATCTGCAGTGATTTTGGAGCCCAAAAAATAAAGTCTGACACTGTTTCCACTGTTTCCCCATCTATTTCCCATGAAGTGATAGGACCAGAGGCCATGATCTTCTTTTTCTGAATGTTGAGCTTTAAGCCAACTTTTTCACTCTCCTCTTTCACCTTCATCAAGAGGCTTTTTAGTTCCTCTTCACTCTCTGCCATAAGGGTGGTATTATCTGCATATCTGAGGTTATTGATATTTCTCCTGGCAATCTTGATTCCAGCTTGTGCTTCTTCCAGCCCAGCATTTCTCATGATGTACTTTGCATAGAAGTTAAATAAGCAGGGTGACAATATACAGCCTTGATGTACTCCTTTTCCTATTTGGAACCAGTCTGTTGTTCCATGTCCAGTTCCAACTGTTGCTTCCTGACCTGCATACAGATTTCTCAAGAGGCAGGTCAGGTGGTCTGGTATTCCCATCTCTTTCAGAATTTCCCACAGTTTATTGTGATCCACACAGTCAAAGGCTTTGGCATAGTCCATAAAGCAGAAATAGATGTTTTTCTGGAACTCTCTTGCTTTTTCAATGATCCAGCAGATGTTGGCAACTTGTCTCTGGTTCCTCTGCCTTTTCTAAAAGCAGCTTGAACATCTGGAAGTTCACAGTTCACATATTGCTGAAGCCTGGCTTGGAGAATTTTGAGCATTACTTTACTAGCGTGTGAGATGAGTGCAATTTTGCAGTAGTTTAAGCATTCTTTGGCATTGCCTTTCTTTGGGATTGGAATGAAAACTGACCTTTTGCAGTCCTGTGGCCACTGCAGAGTTTTCCATATTTGCTGGCATATTGAGTGCAGCACTTTCACAGAATCATCTTTCAGGATTTGAAATAGCTCAACTGGAATTCCATCACCTCTACTAGCTTTGTTCGTAGTGATGCTTTCTAAGGCCCATTTGACTTCACATTCCAGGATATCTGGCTCTAAGTGAGTGATCACACCATCGTGATTATCTGGGTCGTGAAGTTCTTTTTTGTACAGTTCTTAGGAATTTGGCTTGATTCCATGTTTTCACTTTTGTTGATAATGTTGCTATAAAAATGAAATGTGCATATATCTATTCTAAATCCTGTTTTTAATTTTGGGGGTATATACCCAGAAGTGCAAATATTGAATCATGTGATAATTCTATTTTTAATGTTTTTAAGGAAACTTCATACAGTTTTCCACTACAGCTATACTATTTCACATCCCCACCAACACTGGAAAATGGTTCCAATTTCTCTATATCTTTCTAACACTTACTTTTTGTTTTTGTTTTTTGATAATAATCATCCTAATGCGTCTAAGGTAATATCATTTCAGCTTTGACTTCTGTTTTCCTGATGATTGAGGATTTTGAACATCTTTTCATGTGTCTATTGGCCATCTAAAAAGCTTTGGAGATATATTTATTATATTCTTTATACATTTTTTGAATCAGTTGTTTGTCTTTTTATTGTTGAGAGTTAGAAGTTCTCTTATATATTCTGAGTTATGTCCATAATTTGATATATGATTTGCAAATATTATCTCCCATTCATATTTATTTTGTTAATAGTATCTTTTGATGCACAATATTTTTATTTTCCATGAAGCCTGGTTTTTCTACTTTTTCTTTTGTTGTCTGAGTCTTTGGTGTTACAATTAAGAAATCACTCCCAAATCCAATGTAATGAAAATTTTGCCCAATGTTTTCTTATAAAAGTTTAACAGTTTTATATCTTACATTTAAGTATTTGATCCACTTTAAGTTAATTTTTGCATACATAGTGTTAGGTAAGGTCCAACTTCATTCTTTTGCATATGGATACCTAGTTTTTTCACTACCATTTGTTGAATTGTTGACTGTCTTTTTCCCCATTGAATGATTTTGTCATTCATTGAAAATCGAAGTTATTTCTAAGGATTTATTTCTAGTCTAAGTATTCTATTCCATTGGTTTATATGTCTGTCTTTATGTTTGTACCATACTGTTTTGAGTATTATAGTTTTATAACACAGTTTGAAATCAGGAAGTATGAGGCCTCCAGCTTTGATTTTGTTTTCAAAATTATTTTGACTCTTCAATATCCCTTGAGTTTCTATATGAATTTTAGAATGGTATTTCTACTTTTTGGGGAAAAAAAGCTTATTTGGAATATTGATAGTGATTACATTAAATACGTAGATCACTTTGAGTAAGATTGACATCTTAACAAATATTGAATTTTCCAATCTATGAATATAGAATGTATTTCCTTTTATGTATATATTTCCTTTTTCAGCAATGTTTTGTGGTCTTCACTGTACAAATCTTTCATCTCCTGAGCTCATTATTTTTGATGCTATTATACATAGAATTGGTTTCTTAATTTCATGTTCAGATAGTTAATGTTAGTGTATAGAAATACCTGTGGCGGATTCATTTTGATATTTGGCAAAACTAATACAATTATGTAAAGTTTAAAAATAAAAAAAAATAAAAAAAAATAGAACTAACTTTTCTATTTTTACTTTGTATCCTGCTACTATTTGCTGGATTTTTTGATAGTTCCAGTAGTATTTGCGGAAACTTCTAGATTTTATTATGTATAGGAAACAATAGGTAATATCCAGATATATGTAAGTGATGTTTATAGTCATTGGTTCATTGGATTATGGAAAATGAGAAGTACCATCATCTGCCAACTGTAGACTGGAGAATCAGGAAGTCTGATGTTTTAATTCAGTCAGAGTCCAAAAGACTCTGAATTGAAGCACTGGTGGCCTAAGACCCTATCTGAGTGAGTGCCATCAGTGTCTAAGGGCAGGAGAAGATGGGCATCTCAGCTCTCTGGGCTTCCCTTAGCAAAGGCAAATTGATACAAAATAATCATCTCTCATATATATATATATTTCAAATTCCTTGTAATCTTTACTATCTCTTTAGCAAAACGGTTCTGCAGAATGCCTCTGAGTATCTCCAGTGTCAAAATGTTTCTTGTAGATAATATGCACTTATGTATTATAGAATATTCCAATTGATAAAGCAGACCAGAAATACAATAAAACTAACACTATTCATCCCAAGATGTTGGAGACAATGTGTAAATACTTTTTATTTCCCCCCTGCTATATTTTTAATGTAAAAATAGATTAGTCCATTTAAAATTTAAGCTTCAGTCTGAGTGTGAAGGCAGGAGAAGACAAAAGTCCCAGCTTGAGCTTGAAGATAATCAGGCTGAGAGAGTTAATTCTCCTTTACTCAACTTTTTTTCTCTATTCAACATCCAGTGGATTGGTTATGCCCAGCCTCAATGGATATGGTAATCTGCTTTCTTCAGGCTACTGATTTAAGTATAATTTCTTTTGGAAACACACTTAGAGACACACTCAGAATAATGTTTAACCAAATATCTGAGCACCCTCTGGCCTCATCAACTTGACACATAAAGTTAACCATCCCACAACATAATCCTTTATTATCTCTTTTGCAATAATCTGTTATGGGAAATTAATTGTATTTCATTTGAATTAGTACATTTTTGTTTTACATGTTTTGGGACTAATGTCTAAAAATTTTATTATAATTCACAATTTTGCATTAAAATTCTCTTTATAAACCCAGGTGTATTCAGTGTAAACTCAGAATTTAGCTATGCATTTATTTCTAAAGCTTAATACTTACATTTATATGATGTATTTAATCTTCTGAAGTACAATCCAAAGCCAATTTTCATTCAATGTGCATATCTGAAGCAAAAACATCTATAAAGAAGTATATTTCGATATTCTAGAAGGAGTCATTAATGGGAGGCTATTCACAGCAGGCTTATCTTCAAAAGTGATTGGGAAGAAGTCTTAAAGATGAATAAGTGTTGAAGATAACTTTTCTTTAATGCCAACAGTTGTTGAAAGTTCGTTTTAGCTATGAGAAATGAATACTAGTATTTTTCGTTGAATAGTCTGATGCTAATGTGACTCTAAATTTACTCCATGGTGACAGAAATTAAATGAAGTTTTTCTGAGTAACTAAAACTACACAAAAGCAAGTTATATCTTTAATAGAAGCATGAAAAAGAAACCACTTGGAAGTGTAATATAAATTTAGATTGGCTAAATATTAAAATGCTCATATGAGTGGTTTTTTCTCTTTCCTGGAGAGAAGTTGATTTGCAAATTGAGCCCTTTATTGTTTTTATTATCTAAAATCTTTCCTGATGTAGAAATTCTTATATTTTAGAAATCACTCCTACTTTGCTTATCTTCTTGTGCCATCATATCCATCAGCAATTTGATGATCCCCACATCTTTCTCTGTGCCTAGACCTCTCGACCAAACAAGAAGTTAGAAACCAATGTTCATGTAAAAATATGCTAAATCAATGTTTGAATTTGTTGAATATTTTTTCTGCATCTATTGAGATGACAGCATGATTTTTATCCTTCATTTTTAATACAGTACATCAAGTTAATGAATTGTGGATATTGAACTATGCTGTACTCGTGGATTTAATCTTTTTGACCATTTAAAATTATCATAAAATGATAATTTTAAAGCATTATTTAATTCAGTTTACTAATTGAAGATGTTTACATCTATGTTCACCAGAAATATTGAATAATTTTCTTGTTTTTCTTTCCTTTTTTTAGTGTCTTTGTTTTTGATGTCAGGGTAATACTAGTCTCTTAGAATGAGTTTGAAATTCTTCCCTCCTTTTAAATGTTTGGGGAGACTTTGAGAATAGGTACTAGCTCTTCTTTAAATGTTTGGTATAATCGTACTGTCAAGCTGTCTGATCCTGGCATTTTGTTTCTTGGGAGCTCTTTTTATTACTGACTCAACTGCATTACTGGTAATCAATTTGGTAATATTTTATATTTCTTCTTGATTCAGTTTTGGAAGGTTGTATATTTCTAGGAACATTTCCATGGTTTTCCATTTTATTGGTGTATAGTTATTTGCTGAAACTCCAATATGTTGGCCACCTGATGTGAAGAACTGACTCATTTGATAAGACCCTGATGCTGGGAAAGATTGAAGGCAGGAGAAGGGGACGACAGAAGATGAGATGCTTGGATGGCATCACCAACTCAATGGACATGAGTTTGAGTGGACTCCGGGAGTTAGTGATGGACAGGGAGGCCTGGCGTGCTGCTATTCATGGGGTCGCAGAGAGTCAGACACCACTGAGCGACTGAACTGAACTGACAGTTATTTGTAATAATCCCTTATAATGTATTTCTGTGGATCAGTTGTTACTTCTCCTTCTATTTCTGATATTGATTATTTGAAATCTCTATTTTGTTTATGATGAATCTAAAATCTCTCTTTAATTTATGATGAATCAGGCCAAAGGTTTATCAATTTTATCTTTTCAGAGAATGAGACCTTAGACTCCTTGATCTTTTCTATTTTATTAGTCTCTATTTCATTTATTTCTGCTCCAATCTTTATGGTATCTTTCCTTCAACTAACGCTGGGTTTTGTTTGTTCTTCTTGTTCTAGTTTCCTTAGATGTAAGGTTATGCTGCTTGAGATATTTTTTTCTGGTTCATTAAGGAAGACTTTTATCACCATAATCTTCATCTTTGGAGCTGCTTTTGCACAATGCTATAGATTTTGAATTGCTGTGTTTCATTTATCTCCAGATAATTAAAAATTTCCTCTTAGGATTCTTCACTCGTCCCTTGCTTATTTAGTAGCATAATTTTTACCCTCCATGTGCTTGAGTTTTTAGCATCTTTTTTCTTGTAGCTTATTTCTGATCTCTTACTGCCTAGTTAGAAAAAAATGCTTCATGATTTCTGTTTTTTAAACTTATTGAGTCTTGTTTTGTGGCCTAAAATGTGCACTCTAATCTCATAATCTCTTTCATGTATATTATTCAAGTGATTTAGGAAAATGATTCTCAAAGTCTCATCTCCTTTATTAAATCACTTTAAAATATTATATACTTATTATTTTTCTTATTTATATTCATTTCAGTGTAATTAATTGTTTCACATGTGTGTTCCCTACTAAACACTAGTTTTCAGCAAAATTATATAACCATATTTTAAAGAAATTAGTGACTAACACATTTATTCATTCAATACAACTATAAATGATGAATGAATGAACATTTTGAACTAGATTCTTCTTTGGTCTCTCTGTCTACTTATGTCAATTTTGTGTTCTGTATCTTCATTATTAAATTTTATAAAAGTTGTGCTGCCTAATTTATTAAAATCATTCATTTATACAATCATTTAGTGTTTAAATTATAAATTTTGTAGTTTTATATTTTAATATCTTTTATCTTTTGCATAGAAGCAGTTATATGCCTAATTTTAATGGGAGTTTGGTATTAAAAAGATCTATATATCAGGGCCTAGAGAATAAAATACAGAGCATGGGACTATGACTAGGAAATTTCTGTTTCAAGGAGTTTTATTTTCTCATAAATTATATTAACCAATAGATTTGTATTGTGGCAAAATTATCTTAGAGGACATTGTGAATTAAGAAACTTTACCATTATTTGTCCTTTAAAGATGGACAGCCCTTACTTCTGGTATAGGCATGCATAAGAGAAGAACCTTTCTCTACAAAGCTAGTTCATTCCTGGGCAATTTTCCTATCCACCTACTTTGTTCCTAGTATTTGTTTTCATCTCTCTACTTCATGAGTCTTAGTTCTGTATTTTTGTTTTCTAGTATATTTGGTTATATTTTGTATGTATTTAATATTTTGAGTTTTTTATCCTAATTCATTGACTTTTTCTTTTAAGATTTCTTCCTTTATGTATTCCTTTCTTTTTTTTTTAAGAGTATATTTATTCCTTTTTTCTTTCCTTCAATAATTGCTTATTTACAAGTTCATGTCTAAGTATACTTATAGGAGAATAAAGGCTATTTTAAACTGTTTTATGACCTTAAATGCATTTTCTGTTATCTATATAATTGCCATGCCTTATAGCACTACAATGAAAAGGTGACTTGTTACTTATCGATACCAGTATCAAGATCATTGAGATAGCCAAGCTGAAATAGAATAATAAAACTTTAGAGTTGGAGGACCTTAAAGATTATTTAATAATGCAGTTTCTGCATTTGCATATAGATAAGGTCAGTAGAAATTGAATTACTTGTGTAAAGTCATATATTTAGTTTGAGACGGGGTAGGTGGGGATACCTGTTCTTTGATACCTTTGCAAAGCTTTTTCTACTGAATTCCATGACTTCTGTTGGTCTGACACTCAGGACTGACACTCTTAAAAGTAATCAGATATCAAAGATACTATAAAACTATGATATGATGATTATTATGTACATAGTATTATGATATAGTGTATTATTATGTAGAAGAGAGATACTCTAGATATATAAATGTATGATATACATTGGCACATAGAATGTAATTGTAGTCATAGAGAATGAAACATAACAAGAGAAAATGGTATCAAATTGGGCTTTGGATAGCTGTAATACTAATAGGTTGGATAAAAATAGAAGAATAAAAATAGCATTATAAAATGTAAAAAGAAAACCTGGATAGAAGAAAATCCAGAAAAGACCAAAGGAGCAAAGATTTTTAAGAAGCAGAAAATAAAATGAAGAAGATGAGAAGTGAAAATGTCCATTAGTTTGCATACATGTGGGAGATTTTTGTCATTAGAACAAGTTATGTCTGTAAATTATTGGACCAAACTGAAGTTTAAGTTATTAGGGGAGTCCTTGTGAGGAGATCTTAAGGAGATAGTGACAAAATTCTTTGCTTGACCAAACCGTACTCAGGCTCCTGAACCTTCTCCTAGGCCTATCTGTAGACTTCTTTATATAATTCAACTTTGGCAAGAGTCTTGCTAAGTCACTTTAGTAAGAATCCTCCACCCCCACTCGGACTCCCTCTTCAATATCTGATCACACTGATATCGGATCAGATTTCTTATTTTGCACAATCTCCCAGGGGATATCTGATCACCCTGGTCCATCTTTAGCAAGACATCTATTAGATGGGCTGTGCCAGAATTCCCCATGCCCTGATGTTTTTCCTTATTTTATATCTACGGACTACAACCCTGTTCTTTGGCTGTAAAGTCCCACTTGCACGTGCTATATTTGGAGTTAAATCCAATCTGTCGCCCACACTGCAAAACTTCATCATAGTATTCCCTATATCTGTTATGATAGTGACACCCCAACCCCCCAAATAAAGTTTTTCTTGCTGTGATTTGACACATGTCTTTGAACATTTTTTTTCTTAAATAATATATAATAAATTAGAGTAATTTTTCAAAAAGTTTACTATCAAAGGGTAGGGAAGTATAATGTATTATTTGGAGAGAAAAGTACAGTGTAGAAACTTCTGTTTAATTTTTATGCTATGTAAATAATAAAATAAAGATAATATTTAAATCAGAAATTAGAAAATTGTATGAGAAAGCAGGAAGACTCAATGACTAAAAATCTTCCAGAAGGCTGGAGGGCCTGCCTGGGAGCTTACCTGCCATAGCAGAGAAGGACTGTAGAGATGTACATGGCTGTAGACTGAGAAAAATGGGGTGTTTTTTGTTGCAATGACTTTTGTCTTCTCAGGGAAGCAGGGGCAGGATATGGAGAAGCTGAGTGAAAAAGGGAGGAAGAATCAAAGTGTGGGAACCGTGAGAGAATTTTGAATTAACTATTGAAGTGAATTGAAGAGCAATTTTGTCATAATATACAGCAAGTTTGGGACAAAAAGAGAATTAGAATATGAATCTCTTGACGTGCAGTACAAATAATATTAGGCTGTTGCAAGTGTAATTGTGGTTTTGGACCGTGAATTTTAAATCATTATAACTAGGCTCAAACACACCTTTAATAATTAAAATAGGAACCATAACAATCAACACATTTTTTGCCAATAAGAAATAAGTTTATTCCTGTAGCATAAAAGTTTATACTTTGGGATTTGATAAACTCTTGAAAAGCATTTTCTACCTCCGGCTGGTTGTGGAAGAGTTTTCCCTGCAAATAGTTGTCAAGATGCTTAAAAGCAACTGTGATGTTGGAGAAGACTCAAGAGTCCCCTGGTCTGCAAGGAGATCCAACCAGTCCATCCTAAAGGAAGATCAGTCCTGGGTGTTCATTGGAAGGACTGATGTTGAAGCTGAAACTCCAATCCTTTGGCCACCTGATGCGAAGAGCTGACTCATTTGAAAAGACACTGATGCTGGGAAAGATTGAAGTCAGGAAGAGAAGGGTATGACAGAGGATGAGATGGTTGGATGGCATCACTGACTCAATGGACATGAGTTTGGGTGAACTCCAGGAGTTGGTGATGGACAGGGAGGCCTGACATGTTGCAGTCCATGGGATCCCAAAGAGTTGGACACAACTGAGAGACTGAACTGAACTGAACTGATGGTGGATGAGACAAAATTCATAGCCCAATTCGTTCAACTTCTGAAGCATTGGTTGTGCAACGTGCAGTCAGCTGTTGTGGTGGAGAAGAACTGGGCCCTTTCTGTTCACCAATGCTAAGTGCAGACATTTCAGTTTTCAGTGTATCTTATCAATTTGTTGACCATATTTCTCAGATGTAATGGTTTCACAAGGATTCAGAAAGCTGTAGTGGATCAGCTGGGCAGCAGACAACCAAACAGTGACCATGACCTTTTTATTTTATTTGGCTTTGGGAAGTGCTTTGGAATTTCTCAGTCCAACCGCTGAGCTGTTCATCACTGGTTGTCTTATAAAACCCACTTTTCATCGCACATCACAATCTGATCAAGAAATGAGTCATTGTTGTTGTGTACAATAAGAGAAGCTGACACTTCAAATCGACATGTTTTAAAAATCTTTGGTCAGTTCATGAGACACCCATTTTTGAGCTTTTTCACCTTTCCAATTTGCTTCAAATGCCAAACAACCATAGAATGGTCAATGTTGAGTTCTTTGGCAACTTCTCTTATAAAAGGATTAGCTTTGATGATCGCTCTCAATTGGTCATTGTTAACTTCCAATGGCCAGGCACTACACTCCTTAACTTCAAGACTGTCATCTCCTTTGCAAAACTTCTTGAACCACCACTGCATTGTATGTTCCTTAGAAGTTTCTGGGCCATTATTGATGTAGAAAATTATATCCAGTGCTTTACAACTCATTTTAAACACAAGTAAGAAAATTGCTTGAATTTGCTTTTTGTCTGACATCATTTCCATGATTTACACACACACACAAAAATCAAGTAAAAAATATAAAGTGAGAAATGTGCATTAAAATGATATATAGCAAAAAATAAAATGATGTATAGCATAATCACATTTATTTAAGATTGGATTCCAAGATCAAAGACAAATTTCAACAATGCAAAACCTGCAATTACTTTTGCACCTACCTAATATCCTCTCAGATAGGTACTAAGCTTAAATATAAAGTAAAAAATAATTGGATGTTTTAGGAGCTATTGATATGTTATTTGTTTAATATATATGAACAAGCACTAAAGGGGTAAAAATTTAGCACCAGTGATATCTTACATGAGAGAAAACTCTACAATGTATCTATCTCTCATATTCACTCTGCTTAAAGGAAAGAAAGGAACTATAACTTGATATTTTAAAACTATGTCTGACAAGTTCAAAAAGTATAAGGGCTTGAAAGCAGAAGAACAAGATAGATTAAATTCCTGATTTCCATTTTAGACCAATATTTGAGCCATACAGCTGGTATAATTCATAAATTCAGGCCAATTTACTTGTATCAATTTATCGACCCATCAGCAGGGTATGAGAGCACCTGTCAAGCTTAATTTTTGCTAATCATATTAATATTTGTAAACTGTATTTTTGAAAGCTGATAAAAATTAACATGAAAAGAGAAAAATTGAATTGTGTTTATTTGTTTAACTTTTTAAAATTTGACTATGTTTTGTTGTGTGCTTATCCTTTCCCAAATATGTATATATTATACAGCTCATTTGTCTATTGAATTTTTTTGGTTATCTTACAATTGATTTTCATGAGATTTATTATACTGAAGTATTTACACTTTGGCTCAAACAGACTGGTTACTAATGTTGATTTATAACCACTATATTCTTAAAGAATTTGGGGCAATTTGCACCAATTTATCAGCACTGGTTATTGATGATGGTACAATTTGCTCGTTTCACCTGGTCTTTGTAAGACTCCCAGTGAGGTTTGTCTTTGGAGCTGGTTACATGAAAATATGATGCCTAGCAGGGTACAGCAACCCTGTCTTGGTTCCAAAATGTTCCATAGCCACATCAGTGATTACTGATTTGAGAAAGAAGAGTATTGATTTGAGAAAGAAGAGTATATGGTACAGACTTTACAGAGATAAGGGAATAGGGAAATCACACCAGATCAGTTCAGACTCCTTGCTATGAGGCAGCCCTTGGTTGTGATTCACATTGTGATTAATGCTGTTGCTATATTGTATTTTCCTGCAGTAAATGGTGGATTTGTAAACATTGCTATCTTGGGTTCTGTGAATACTGATTGGAAAATGAACCCTGTATAACTGGTACCATTGAAGAAGTGAAAGAAAGTGAGGCCACTCGGTCATGTCCGACTCTTTGTGACCCCACGGACGGTAGTCTACCCAGCCTCTCTGTCCAAGGGATTTTCCAGGCAAGAGTAAAGGAGTGGGTTGTCACACATCATTGCTATGCTATGCTAAGTCACTTCAGTCGTGTCCGACTCCGTGCGACCCCATAGACGGCAGCCCACCAGGCTTCCCCGTCCCTGGGATTCTCCAGGCAAGAACATTGGAGTGGGTTGCCATTTCCTTCTCCAATGCATGAAAGTGAAAAGTGAAAGTGAAGTCGCTCAGTCGTGTCCGACCCTCAGCGACCCCATGGACTGCACCTTCCAGGCTTCTTCATCCATGGGATTTTCCAGGCAAGAGTAGTGGAGTGGGGTGCCATTGCCTTCTCCGTTTAAGAGGTTATGTAAGGTCAATTTGGCTTTACTGAACGATTCATACATGTTATCAGATATTTCTGAGGAAAAGATGAGAACCTGATGGACATCTCTCAGGAAGCCTGGGAAGGAAGAGGGGACAGGAGGAAGGGAACCTGTGAAAGGAAGTCTCCAAGGTCTTCACCCTCATCCTTCACACCCCATAAATGTCCTTAACCTGCACGTGAAATGTCAGGCTCAGATCACGGAAAACCATGATCACCGAGCAGGACAGAATTACGGCCACAAGCTCCTGGTGCTGAGTGAGCTGCTCAGGACCACGAAGCTCAGGAGCAGCTCGAGACAGACATTTCCATGCAGAGAAGTGGAAGAAGCTCCATACACCAAAGGCTCTGCTTGATATGGTCTTTCTATATCTGGAGGTTAATGCTGTCATGCCTTGAATCGACCACTCTGCATGGTCTGTCTTGGAGCATCTCACATTGACTGGCAGGCTAAGGACAAGCTTATTGAAAGCAAGGCCTTCCTTTTTAGTCCATTTAAACTTGTTCATTGCGTCAATGAAAGAAAGGTTTTTATACTGCTTAGGGCTTTTGATAATGAAAGGCTAGGTCGTGACTGGCCTGTAGATCTCCTTAACACCAATGAACTGAAGTTGCTCCATGATGTCTGGGATACTTGAACATCGAGTAAGATTAATTCTTGGGTAATACAGAAGGTACGAGAGACACATTTCATTCCTGGTGCTTAATCCTCCCCAAGTCATCTGGGCTCTATCTTTTGTGTTGTACCAACACTCAGCAATTAGATTATCTCCTGGTAAGATTGTTTGTTCTTCTTTTAGGTACTGAAACTCCTGGAAATTAAAGTCAAAGTTATCATCATAAGCAAGTAATCTCATTTCCTCCCCTTTGCAAAAATGACGCAGCCTGATGCCTCTGCCTGCCAGGTGAGCGTGGAGCAGAACAGCAAAAACATGGATGCCACTTGGCTTTTCAGCTTCCAAAGCCTCTTCCAGGCATTCCAGGGTGCAATGACCCTCAGACCGGAAGTCAGGCAGGCCCAGAGGGATGGTGTGAAAGAGGCTTACCCAGAGGCTAGCCTCAATCACCCCAGCATTGTATTTCCTTATATCTGCCGTATAAAATAATCTCAATCCAGAATTATCTATTAAGCCTTCCTTATATGTTGGATTGTCATAATGGACTTCCAGGAGCACATAATAAGGATCTAACGGAGTGCCAAGGGATAATCCAACATGAGGTGGATAGGAAAAAGCCTCTCCACCAATGGCCCAGGGGAAAATGACGGTCTCACAGGTGAGGAAGGCATCGGGCATGTTAGGGTGGTAACACTCGTGCCCGTCGTCCGGGACACTGTCACTGAAGTTGCTGCTGCACTGATAGAGCAGCATGTGATGGACCAGACTCTCGTGGTCTTTCTGAATCACGGGCTCAACCTTTATGACATGATGCTTTTCCTGGAGCCTAGGAATCTTAAACATTTGGCACCAGTATGTTGTACCTTTGTTTGGGATGGGAACGTCTTGATTGACCAGGTCAAAGTATGGTGGGGCTGTAAACATACTGGTTTTCTCAGGATTCAGTAACTGCAGACTCTTGGTACCACGATTGGATTCATGGTACTTGGGACCTGCTTCTCCCACATCTTCATGGTGGTAGGCCCAGATCACCCTTACTGTGTTCTCCATTATACTCTTGTCATTTATGTCAAACGTATGCAGTTCTCTGGCAAATTCAATTACTGTGTGTGTACTATTTTCCATGGCATATTCTAGGTGGTAATCTTGCTGAGCATCTTTTCTCAATTCTCTGTTTGCATTTGTAAAATAATCTTGGAGGTAGGGCCGCCCGTGGGCCATCCTGCCCACGATGATGTCGGCCGCTGCCATGGCCCCAGTGGACGAGAAACCGAAGCCCACGTAGCCGGCTGTCTGCACCTCGAGGCGGAATACAGATTAATTTAATAATTCAGTTTTTATAAGTCAAAATTATTTCTATTTTTATTTGTGATTTCTTTCCTAGACATTAACTGCAGATAATTGAAAGAACAACTCCCTCCTTGCTATTTTATACCTGCCTTTAAAGTGCTGAGGTGTTGATTTACTTAAGGATTATATATACATTGCCTATTTGCAGGCGACTAATGAAGAGAAAAATAATACCTCTTCTGGAAATTTATTTAGCCTAAGGTACTTCACTTAAATTACTTTGAACAGAGTCGATTATGAAAATACGCCTTCAGTACTTAAATTTCAGATACTAACAGATATTTCCAAAAGGGATCTTATTTCTTACAATTTATGTGATATTTTGATAGCTGGAAAATAAGACACAATCATGTAAAGTGTTTTCTCCCAGAGTTCAACAGCAAAAATAAAGAACACAGAGCAGTCAAGAATGTTATTTTAAGAAATGGCAAAGATGATAATTATTATATATTCAGAGATCCTGGACCCTACAAAAACATTGTCTCAATTAGTTCAGCTCAGTCCCTCAGAGGTGTCCAACTCTTTGTGATCCCATGGACAGCAGCACTGCCAGGCCTCCCTGTCCATCACCAACTGCTGGAGCTTACTCAAACTCACGTCCATCAAGTCAGTGATGCCATCCGACCATCTCATCCTCTGTTGTCCCCTTCTCCTGCCTTCAATCTTTCTCAGCATCAGAGTGTTTTCCATTGAATCAGTTCTTCTCATAAGGAGGCCAAAGTATTGGAGCTTCAGCTTCAGCATCAGTCCTTCCAATGACTATTCAGGACTGATTTCCTTTAGGATTGACTGGTTTGATTTCCTAGCAGTCCAAGGGACTCAGGAGTCCTCACCAACACCACAATTCAAAAGCATCAATTCTTCGATGCTCAGCTTTCTTTATGGTCCAACTCTCACATCCATACATGACTACTGGAAAAACCATAGCTTTGACTAGACAGAACTTTGTCAGCAAAATAATGTCTCTGTTTTTTAATATACTGTCTAGGTTTGTAAAGCTTTTCTTCCAAGGAGCAAGTGTCTTTTAATTTCATGGCTGTAGTCACCATCTGCAGTGATTTTTTAGCCGAAGAAGATAAAGTCTGTCACTGTTCCCATTGTTTCCCCATCTATTTACCGTGAAGTGATTGGACCAGATTCCATGATCTTAGTTTTCTTGAATGTTGCATTTTAAGCCAGTTTTTTCACCCTCCTCTTTCACTTTGATCATGAGACTTCTTCGCTTTCTGCCATAATAATGGTATTATCTGCATATGGTTATTGATATTTCTCCTGGCAATCCTGATTCCAGCTTGTGCTTCATCCAGCCTGGCATTTCACAATGACAGGTCTCAATTAATACTCCAGGTTAAATGATGGCACAGTGTCCCCATATTGTAAATGAAAAAAATAAAATGATTTAGCAAGGTCACATAACTGCCAGAGTTTCATCCAGATAGGAGAAGGTATAATCCTCATTCAAAGAATATGATTCCGGTAGCTTAACTCAGGCATTCTTTATCCAATGTGTGTTTATTATGCTCCAAGTATTCTTCTAATGCTTTTGCAATTATTGGACTTATCACTCATTATATTTCCCACATAACCCAGTGGTATAGATTGTATTATTATTCCATTTTACAAAGAGGTACATTTTACACTTTCCCAGAGAGTAGAGGAACTAAAATTCAAATCTTGAGAGCTCCAGAATCTTATCTCCTAAGAATTAAGCTATGTAGCTTTTCACAGCTTCTACTGACTGACCTCTAAATAATAATTTACTTTATTGAACATTCTCTGTGTACTAGGCACAGTGCTAAAAGCTTGTATGCCCCATATTGATAACAATACAAAATAATAATAACTCTTTATTGGAAGATGTTAAGGGAGGGCAGAAAAACAAAATTATAGTTAATGCTCAAACTCCAGTATTCTTGTTTGGAGAATTCTCCAGTATTCTTGTCTTCCATGGAAGACAAGCCTGGCAGGCTACAGTCCATGAGGTTACAAAGAGTCAGACATGACTCTCTATTTTCATAAGGATATGTGTTTCACTGGTTCTTTTCTATAACTGTTTTTCACTTTATTTTCATAAGGATATGTGTTCCCTGGTTCTTTTCTATAACTGTTTTTCTTCTAGTGATTTGATATGCTGAAGGAGACAGAAATGTATAAGCATAGTTATAGTATAAATGATAATGTGATAAGTGCTCAAAATGGTTATGGAGGACAAAGGAGAAAGTGGTTAATTCAGTTTTTAAAGAGTAAAGAGAGGAAATGCTACCTAAGTACTTCAAAGCTGGGTCCTAAAGGAGAAGCAAGAGTTTTCTCTCTGTTCTCTGTGAGGAAATATCTTAATCCAAGTCATAGAGCTCAGACAGTATAGATAATGGTGAGCAACCTGGGGTAGTTGAACTTTGTACTCTTGAGAACTTATATGTGAGAAGGGGCAAGGATATAATAATTTAAAGCAAAGGAACAAACATTGTAATAATTTCTGTTTGTAGACTTATTAGGTGTTTTAAATATTTTGTCCAGTTTATTCTGACAATATTCTGAGATAGATATTAGGATTTTTATTTTACAGATGAAGAAACTGAGCTATGTGGGAGTTACATTGCCTGTCCAACATGACACAGTTGTGATTGACAGATTCAGATTTAAAAAATAAGCCTCTTTCCAAAGGACATACACTTCTAACTCCATAATAATGCCTACTCTGATTACAGAGGGCAAGTGAATAGTTTGAACCTCCCTATCTATGTAGTAATATATATATATATATATATATACACACACACACATACACACACACATTTAAACATATATATAACATATATATATATATACATTTAAGCATATATAACATATTTATATTTAAACATATATATAAGATATATATTTCTATAAAGAAGACTATAAATTTAAATAAGGATTTCTCAGTTAATCATTAAAACAAGAAAAAAATACTTAAATTTTTCCTTGGAAAATCAAATATGATAGATAACTTTAAACAAATCATTAAGCAAAAATTCATAGCATAAATTGCATGTAGCATTTCCTTCAAGCATAACTTCATGATAGTCAATGCCTGTTTGAAAAATAAATATATAGCATCTCTAAATACAAGGATTAAAGTACTTTCCTGAATTGACTTGTGTTTTGTACTTAAGTTATATGTTTCAATTAACCTGTTCAACTTCTTGCTATCTGTTTTTTTTTTTTTTTTTTTTTAACTAATGGCATAAATTTTCATGATGCTTATTCAGATCAGTCCTTGGGTAAAAGCACATATCTATAAATGAAACAGAATGCAATGCATCTTATAGTTTGGCTTTAAGTCCTTATTTTCCTTTTTTTTAAAATTAGTGATTAGGTATCATTAAAGATGGAGCTTGGTATACATCTTCACATGGATGTATTTCAAAAAAATCCAAATGATGTGAAGCTTTATTTTATTATATTTTTCGGTTACTGTTATTCAGATGGAAACAAGAGAAAGTATAATGGCCACTGTGCTGTTTGGTTGACACTATATCACTTCTTCCATCTGAATTTGACTTTTTGTTTTGAAGATGCATTGCTCATACCATATCGGTCATTGTGATTTTGAGTGATGCTCATCCTACCTTCTAGATTCCAGAGGTGGCCTCATAACCTAGACTTCCTCAGAGCCCTCTTTCATTCTTGTTTAGGTTGAAAATTATTTTTTCTAATGGTACCTTTCCAGGACAATTTTTTCTAGTTTTAACTGGAGAGATATTTTCTGTCCATCTGAAATTTAGATCATGACAGAACAATGGAGCTATTTTTGGAGATAATATTAAAGAGAAATATTAAGGCATATTTCTTACTGACAGTTTGTATAGAGATGCCTAGAAAATGAAGTCAACACAGAGAAGGTCATCACCACGAGTAAGAGAAAATCTCTCATATTACAGTAGTTTGGGGCCCTGAATCCATCCAACTTTTCATGGATGAGTGAATTAATATCTTTTTTTCTTTTACTTTCTCCCTCTGTCCCTTCCATCTTACCTATTGATTATCTTTTATTTCTTTTTTCAGATTTAAGCTACTTTAAGAAGAGGTATCTATCAATATCAAAGAGTTCTTATTGCTAAAGGAAGTAACATTAAAAAATTAAATTATGTATACTGGCAGGTTGCTGCTTTGCTAACATAGCTGAAGGCAGCTTAATAATGGCATGACACTATGACGACATCTCTGGGACCTTACTTTTGGGCACAAACCTCAGGTGACTCAAGTTTCAAAAGCCTTTTGACTATAGACTTAGTCATTCAAAATACAAATTACAAAATGAGGACTTGAATGAGTTAGCTTGTGACACACTGATACAATGGCTTGTAATAGAGGTTACTTGAATTTGAGTTTAGTCAGCTCTTCCCATATGGTTTAAGGTATGACTGTGAAAGGAAAGAAGGGTTGTCCCAGAGAAGTTGGAAAGAGATGTTCTGTAGAAAAGAAATATCAATCAAATGTGTAAGCATATGTACCAAATTGTCATAATAAACAGGAGGAAGACATTATTTCAAAATTAACTGTTTGTATTTGTAATATAAAACCACAGATTAATAACTGGTTTTGGAAAAAAAAAAACATATTTTACCTGCTGCTGCTGCTAAGTTGCTTCAGTTGTGTCCGACTCTGTGCAACCCCATAGACAGCAGCCCACCAGGCTCCCCTTTCCCTGGGATTCTCCAGGCAAGAATACTGGAGTGGGTTTCCATTTCCTTCTCCAGTGCATGAAGGTGAAAAGTGAAAGTGAAGTAGCTCAATCCTGTCTGACTCTGAGCGACCCCATGGACTGTAGCCTACTGGGCTCCTCCATCCATGAGATTTTCCAGGCAAGAGTACTGGAGTGGGGTGCCATCACCTTAGATTTAAGGGTGGATAATCCATCCAAATTATTCTAATTTGGGATCTGCTGAAAACCAGAGATTACCACCTGCTTAAGAGGATGAATGGTAAGGTAAGATTTCAATTTCCAGCAGTATCACAGATTACAGACACTGAATAAACCTCCTATTGAAAACAACTAAAAAAACATATAATACACTGATTAAATACTTAATATTTCAAATCTAATGCCAAGCTGACAAAAAGTAGCAAATCCTTAGAGGCCAAAAATAAAGTATTAACTGAAAGACAGGAAGACAGACAAATACTAAAGCTAGTTTTTGATCTGACATTATGTTCTGAACCTCAATGTGCTTGAGCTTTTGCTTTAGATATTTCAGAGGACAATGGAGCTAGAATTAAAGATTTAACGCTTACCCAAGGCAGCAAGTCAAAGAGCATCTAAGATAAACTTGGGATGCCAAAGGGCTTCATCCACATTATAAAGATGAGTGAAAAATTAACCTCTAAACCTATGCAAATTAGGGTTCAGCATGGAATATATTAAATTTTACTGTCAAAAACTTTCAAGCAAACAGTTTATTTTAGAGAAATAACATCTTTAAGACAACCCCAATTTCTGTGTCTCCATAAAGATCAACAATTAAATAGCTATCCACAAAAATAAATAAATAAAAACCCAAATGGCTCAGAGAGAGCTCAGGAGTTTCCTTAAGAAACTTCAGAAATACAGTGGAACAAACAAGTTGAGAATTACTACATAAAACAAAGGAAGAAGGTTTTCATTTTGCCTGCATCATGCAATCCTCTATACCAGAACTGCTCAGTGCCAAGAAGGAACTCCTCAGCCAGAAAGAGTTCCCCTCACTGGCAGCTGGAGAGCAGAGTGAATAATCAGCTTCCCCAACCTTTCAGGGCAGGCACAAATACCTACTTTAGTTTAATCACACCCAAAGATCAGCAAACCTGAGACATATAGAAATGGCTAGGAACAAGAAAGAACAGAGACTACCAATATCAGCTATGGAGCTTGAGCAACCATGGTCTTCAATCCTCTTCTGAGGATTCTGCTTTCACCACTGAAGAATCAATGGCCAGCACAGCTGCCACTAACCCCTCTGCAGATTTCACTGGTTTTCCCCCACAGGTGTTAATGTTTGCAGAAGCCCTTCACCTGGATTCCTTTACATCCCCTTAGCCTCTGTTCTGAACCCACAGGAGCCATACCCACATCTATCTCAGACCTCTGTGGCTGGGTGGGTGCAATACACCCACCTAGATTACCATGGCAGCACCCCCTGCCATACAAACACACATACTATGAATGTGCTTATGACTAACACATCCAGCTATGCACTTACACAGTGTCCACAGCTGTATGCAAAGCTGTGGCACAATCAACACTTAAGGCTTCAGCAGCTGGCAGTGTGCTCACAGTTGCTTCTGGCCTTGACCTCCACTACTAGATATGTGTTTTCAGCTGACCCTCACCCCACATGGGTAACTGCAATTGGTCCCCACAGAAGAATGTGTGCATACCACCTACTCTAGCCATTACTGTGGCCTGATATGGTCCCTAGCCGCCGAAACTGGGGGGCACTGCTGAGAAAGCCCACAGCTTTGCAGCCACTAAGTACCTCCTGCTGTTCGTGTCAAGGTGCAGGCATTTGTCAATGTGAAGAGCCTCAGTAGCCCGAGCCAATCAGACATTACACTCCCTAGATCCCAGAGCTACCACACAGTCCTCACTTGGCACCCTGAACATGTAGACTTGGTGTCACAAAACACTCCAGCATGCTCCATCTGTGGGTGCATGTCTTTCCTTACTGAAGTATGTCCACAAAGCCTGGAAGAGGAGACTGCTTCTTTTACATGTGCAGACCTATGTAAGGCTACAGGGATCAGGGATAATCAGAAACATAACTCCACCAAAGGAACACAGTACAACGAAATGCAGAACCATGAACTGCTCAACAAAGACTTTAAAATAATTGTTGTAAATATGATCAGACATCGAGAGCACTGATAAACATTTAACAAAATGAGTGAAAATATAAGAACAAAATAAGTTCAACAAAGAGAGAGAAAACATAATTTAACCAAGGAAGTAAAAGATCTATATACATAAATGGGGTTTAGATGAAAGAAACTGAAGAAGATACAAGTAAATGAAAATATAAACTGCACTAATGGATCAGATTCCTGGGTTGGGAAGATCCCCTGGAGGACGACATGGCAACCCACTCCAGTATTCTTGCTTGGAGAATCCCCATGGATGGAGGTGCCTGGCGGACTATAGTCCATGGGGTTGTAAAGAGTCAGATACGACTGAGCAAATAAGCACAGCACACAATGGATCAGAAGAGTTAATGTTGTTAAAATGCTCACACTATCCAAAGCCAACTATTGATTTAATGTCAGTTCAGCTCAGTTCAGTCATTCAGTTGTGTCTGACTTTTTGCAACCCCATGGACTGCAGCATGCCAGGCCTCCCTGTCCATCACCAACTCCCAGATTTTACCCAAACTCACATCCATTGAGTCGGTGATGCCATCCAAACATCTCATCCTCTGTCATCCCCTTCTTCTCCCACCTTCAATCTTTCCCAGTATCAGGTCAATGTAATCCCTATCAAAATTCCAATGGCATTATTCAGTAAATAAATAAAAAAATCCTGAAATTTGTATAGAGCCACATAAAACTCTAACTAGCCAAAATAATCTTTAGAAAGAACAAAGCTTGAAGCAGCACACTTCCTGATTACAAACTATATTACAAAGCTATAGTAACCAAAACTATATGGTACTGTCATAAAACCAGACACATAGACCAATGGAACAGAATCAAGAAACCAGAAACAAATCAATGCACATATATTCAACTAATATTTAACCAGGCTTCCCTAGAGGATCAGTGATAAAGAGTCTGCCGGGCAATGAAGGAGATGCAGTTTCGATCCCTGGGTAGGTAAGATCCTATGGAGAAGGAAATGGCAACCCACTCCAGTATTCTTGCCCAGGAAATCCCATAGACAGAAGAGTCCATGGGGTTGGACACAATTTAGTGACTAAACAATGAAAAACAACAGTACTTGACAAAGCACCAAAATTTCTCATTGGAGACATACAGTTCCATCTATGAATGATGATTAAACAATTTCTACATATAATAGCAGACTGGTTCCAAATAGGAAAAGGAGTACGTCAAGGCTGTATATTGTCACTGTGCTTAGTTAACTTATATGCGGAGCACATCATGAGATACATGGGCTGGATGAAGCACAAGCTGGAATCAAGACTGCTGGGAGAAATATAAATAACCTCAGATATGCAGATGACACCACCCTTATGGCAGAAAATGAAGAGGAACTAAAGAGCCTCTTGATGAAAGTGATGAAAGAGAAGAATGAAAAAGTTGGCTTAAAGCTCAACATTCAGAAAATTAAGATCATGGTATCTGGTCCCATCACTCCATGGCAAATAGATGGAGAAACAGTGGCAGACTTTATTTTTTCTGGGCTCCAAAATCACTGAAGATGGTGATTGCAGCCATGAAATAAAAAGACACTTACTCCTTGGAAGAAAAGTTATGACCAACCTAGACAGCATATTCAAAAGCAGAGACATTACTTTGCCAACAAAGGTCTGTCTAGTCAAGGCTATGGTTTTTCTAGTAGTCATGTAGGATGTGAGAGTTGGAGTATAAAGAAAGCTGAGCACTGAAGAATTGATGCTTTTGAACTGTGGTGTTGGAGAAGACTCTTGAGAGTCCCTTGGACTGCAAGGAGATCCAACCAGTCCATCCTAAAGGAAATCGGTCCTGAATGTTCATTGGAAGGACTGATGTTGAAGCTGAAACTCCAATACTTTGGCCACCTGATGCGAAGAGCTGACTTGTTTGAAAGATGCAAGCTGGGAAAGATTGAAGCGAGGAGGAGAAAGGGATGACAGAGGATGAAATGGTTGGATGGCATCACCGACTCAATGCACATGAGTCTGAGTGAACTCCGGGAGTTGGTGATGGACAGGGAGGCCTGGCATGCTGCGGTTCATGGGGTCACAAACAGTTGGACACGACTGAGTGACTGAACTGAACTGAACTGAACTGAACATGTAATAAAATGAAACTGGATCCCTGTCTTACACCATTCACAAAAATTAACTTGAAACAAATTAAAGACTTAATGGTAAGACCTGAAGCCATAAACTCCTAGAAGAAAACATTTGGAAAGAAGTTCTCTGATATCAGTCCTGAAAGTGACTTTTTATATATGAAACCAAAACCCAAGCAACAAAAGCAAAAATTTATAAGGAAGGAATTGGTTGAATTAAAAAGTTTATGCACAGCAAAAGACACAATCAACAAAATTAAAAGGTGATCTACAGAATGGGAGAATGTATTTGTAAACCATATATCTAAAAAGGGATTGATGTCCTAAATATATAAAGAACTTAAAAGACTCATTAACAAGAAATAATTTTTTGATAGATGACTAGATATTTCTCCAGAGAAGTCATACAAAGACCAATAAGTAAATGAAAATGTACCCAACATCAGTAAATTCTCAGAGAAATGTAAATTCAAACCACTGTGATATATTATTTCATGCTTTTAGAATGGCTACCATCAAAAAGATAAAAGATAACAATTGTAAGAAAGTGGAGAAAAGGGAACCCTGGTGTACTGTTGCTAGGAGTGTAAACTGGCAAATCTTCTGCTTCTGGAAAACAGCATGGAGTTCCCTCAAAAATTAAAAGAAAACTAGCATATAATCCAATAATTTACTTCTGGTTATATTTCCAAAGGGGAAAAAAAAAATCATTGTCTTGAAGAGATAACTGCATCCCTCTGTTCACTGCCATATAATTCACTACCTAGGTATCCATTTACATATAAATGGACAAAAAACTTTGATATAATTTAGAATACATATATATTATATAACAAAATATACAATGGAATATTATTTAATCCTAAAAAGTAGAAACTCTTGCTATTTGTAACAACATGGATGGACTGTGAGGGCAGTATGGTAAGTGAAATAAGTCAGAGAGAGACAAATGAGCTCACGTATGATCTCACTTATACATAGAATCTAAAACTGTGGAGCTCATTTTTTGAAAATTTATTAATATTTTAACTGAAGTAGAGTTGGTTTCCAATGGCATGTATTTTCAGATGTACAGCACAATCATATATATATATATACACACACACACACACATATATTTCAGATTCTTTTCCTTATAGCTTATTACAAAATATTGAATATAGTTCTCTGTCCTTAATAGTAGGTCCTTATTTGTTATCTATTTTATATATCAGTTCAGTTCAGTTGCTCAGTCGTGTCCGACTCTTTGTGACCCCATGATCACAGCACGCCAGGCCTCCCTGTCCATCACCAACTCCCGGAGTTCACTCAGACTCACGTCCATTGAGTTGGTGATGCCATCCAGCCATCTCATCCTCTGTCGTCCCCTTCTCCTCCTGCCCGAATCCCTCCCAGCATCAGACTCTTTTCCAATGAATCAACTCTTCACATGAGGTGGCCGAAGTACTGGAGTTTTAGTAGTGTATATATAGTAATAGTATATATTAATCTCATCCTCCTAAGGAAGGGACATAAAAAGGAAGAGAGGGAGGAAAGGGAGGAAGGTAGGGGAGGCAGGAGAGAAGGAAGCAAGGAAGGAAGGGAAGATAGAGGAGGAGAAGGAGAGAAGAAGAGAAGAAGGAAGGAAAGAAGGAAGGAATGCAGAAATAACGAGATGAATCAGCAGCTTCAACTGACAGCCAGATCATTAAATTTGGGTATAAAATAAGTATGAAGAAATAAAAGTGGAGATGAAAATGTGAGTGAGAAAGCATAAGTAGATTTATAAAAGTGTAAAAGCAACTCTCAAGAAAATTTTAAATTGTGAAACTAAAACCTGCTCTCATGTTGTTGTTCAGTCACTAAGTTGTGTCTGACTCTCATATTGGGGGGAAATATACAAATATGAAGTATCTGTAATACATACAAAGATATAAAGAAATAAGGAAGACCATCTATCCTTTGCATCCCTATCCAAAGGTTCAGCATTTTCAATATAGAGTCCCTGCAGGGCCAACAACTTATAGATAACAAATAAGGACCTACACCATTTTATACAAGGGACTAGAGCATCTGTGAATTTTGTTATCTGTAGGGTCATGGAAACAATCCCTGTGGAAACTGAGGGGCAACTGTAAAATGTTAAGAAACACACAATGGAGTAAGAGGTTTTAGAGTGAGAAGGTCGACTATGGATGGATAGATGGATAGATAGATGATATATATAGATGTAGATAGGCCATATATGATAAAGAAGAATGTAACAGAGTATACTCAAAAAACAATGACTGAAAATTCACTGATGAATACCAGTACATAATTTAAAAGCAGTCTATACATATTTAGAAAATTGAAAATTGCTAAAAAGAAAAATTATAAATGCTACTAGAAAAAGAAAAATTATTTCCTGTATGCCAGTGATAGAGTGACAATTGACAACTTTAGTAAGTTAGAAGCCAGATAATAATGACAACAGGAAGAATATAGCATTTCCTATAGATATATAGTATGGTAATTTTTAATTTTTTAAAATTAAGTTTTAAACCTATTTAAGGCTAATTTTGAGTTATATATAATGTTACTGATTTATTTAACCTGAATGTCAAGTTACAACTAAACTTTAGTTCTTTCTCAAGATTCCAGAGTTTGGGAAAGGGAGAATGCATAGCCCTGATTATATGTACTGCTGTCTGTATATACAGCAAGGCAAGCAAGCTATAATTTATTTCAATTATCTAATTTACATTATCAGTATTTTGTTATGCCTCATCAAAATTTCTTAAAATTCTATTTATAGTTGAAGTAAAATAAACAGCTACCAAGTACTTACCCTTTTTTAGGTCCTGTATATGGAGAAAAGTCCTTTGATGTTTGGGAGAAAAATGAATTTGATATATAGGGGAAAATGTAATGTAGTCAGATAAGTATTTCAAGAAAATAATAGCATCGGGTAATTTGGGTAGAAAAAATGGAAGCTCTTCCTTAAAAAATAAGCTATGATTTGAAGGAATTCTACATGCAAACTTTCTAGACAAAGGTATCAAACACAAATACATACTAAGAAATGTAACTTGAATGAGCATGACAGTATTGGGAAGTGAAATTATTTTAATATAATTAGGGTTGACTTTCAAGTGGAAAATGTGGTAAGAGATTAATTAAAGTGGTCTATAACTTTCAGATCATGAAGGATACTCTAAGATATGAAAAATGTTACTTATTCTAAGTGAAGAAGAGCACTATATAATGGATGTTGAAATAAAAATGACAGAATTAAAAATTTGTCTTTTACATCTATTACTCTTGGAGTAATAAGAAATGCAGTAGGGAAAGGATACCATTAAGAAACATCACAAAAATCCAAGAAGGAAATTAAACAGATATAGATTAATATTCTTTCTATTCATAGGTGTCCATTTTAATCTGCTATCTTTAAAATAGTCTCCAGTATGCAGAGTTTTAGTTTGCTCATTAAAAAACTTTATATGATTTCCTCTTTAGACCCATTAACTCTTATCTATTCTAATACTCTTTATTTCTGTATATTCCTGGTCTTACCCAATTTGGGTTTGGTCTCATTTTTTGTCTCAACTTATTTACATAATTTTTGTTTTTGGCTACAAGTTTATTTGCTATCCTAGGTTTTGATTTGTATAACACTTTAGTGTTAGTTGCTCAGTCATGTCCAACTCTGGGACCCCCGTGGACTGTAGCCCGCTAGGCTCCTGTGTCCATGGTATTCTCCAGGAAATAAAACTGGAGTGGGTAGCCATTTCCTTCTCCAGGGGATCTTCTTGACCCCCAGGGATTGAACCTGGGTCTCCACATTGCAGGCAGATTCTTTACCATCTGAGTCACCAGGGAAGTCCCATAACACTTTAAGAAATACATTTTCCTGAGTACTCACAGCCCATACATGGCTAAATATATAAATTTGCTATTATGGATTATTCTATTGGCTCTCTGAAACATCAGGCTCTCTGAATTCCATGGACTAAGTCCATCATTTATTTATGTATCTGCATTAAAGAAGGTCCTACATGATGAAGAAATGGGAGAGCTGGGGAGTTAAAATTGAGGGATGACTTACAAGGCCGTAAGAACACAGTAGTTCGAGAGTAGGGGATTCAGGTGATTCCTCATCCTCTGGGTTTGGTCACATAGATGATGTTGATTTCATACTCTGAAACAGAATATGTAGACTACAGTTGAAGAGTTTTGAAGTCTTCATTTGATCTGATTAATTTCAAGGTACATAGCAGGTGATATAGAGGTCAAGATATAATTCAGATATCAATGATGTTCTAGGAATATTCAAAATATAGTTGGTAGTTGAAGTCACTGAAGTGAATGAGATTTCCTGGGATGTATATGAGAGAGAATACTAAAAAGAAGCACCAAGAGAAGAAAAAGGAGAGAAGAGGACAAGAGTTTGAGAACAGAGAAAAAGAATTTTTTAAAAAGTAGAAAATAACTGGTACCATGAGCAAAATCCTGAAATTAACAGCTTTCAAAAGGATAGAGAATTTTATGAACCCGATATACATATTTGCAACAAAATTTATTACTAAGTACAAGCATTTATCCCTACAGGAAAGGAAAAAAAAAAAAAAACAGAGTAGGAATGCGAGGAGAGCCAATGGGTTAAAAATGCTGATGTCGTAGAAAGAAAGAAAAAGATCCAAAAAGAAGCATCATATATACCACTCCAGAAATACCAGATCAAAAAAGTTTTGAAAGTCATTTATTGCATCCACAACAAGGATATCACAGTGTTCTTGACAAAAGAAAAATAGTTTTTTAATAAAAGAAGTAAATGATTTAGTTGGTTGAGAGTATCTAGAATATGATCACTTCTCTCAAGGAGTTAAAAACATAAGGGGAAAAATGAGTAATATCAGAATTAAAGAACTGCTTATATCCATATGGTTTTTGTTTGACTATTTACATGTGCTTTCTCAAAATCATTTAAAAAGGAAGACAATGGAAGAGTTTGAAAAGATGAATGATATCAATCTGTAGAGATATCTGATGGGATATTTTCACCTGTCTTAAGTATGTGCTTTTAATATTATCTCTTGGAACATTAAAGGAAATCAAAATTCATTGTTTATGTTTGTATAAACTATATAAAGTAATTAGTTCCCTTTCTACCCAATCCTCAATGGGCTAAAGGGAATTAAAGTAGATAAAAACTTTAAATTATTTGAAGTTTAAGTAAATAATTACAAATTTGCTATGAATGAGCTGTTTCAAATTAAAACAACACAGATGCTGTTCTATTTAAGAAGCTATTCTCTCTACAGAGAGCAGGTCATAGGCGTCTATACAAAATATTTAGTCTTAGATCCTGCTGTCTTATAGCATAAAAAGGCCAGTGGTGGGAAAAGAGGAGGGTTCTAGTGTTAAGAAATCATTTAGGACATGGAAGTTAACTGGCTTTTGATTTGAAGCATAGAAACTAAAGTGCTCATAGAGATACAAGTAGCTAAATACAATAATAAATACTAGAGATAGCGTTTAACTAATTCAGTAGTACACGTGTGTGTATATGTGTGCCCAGTTGTGTCTAACTCTTTGTGACCCATAGACAGTGGCCCATCAGGCTCCTCTCTCCATGGAATTTTCCAGGTAAGAGTACTGGAGCAGGTAGCCATTTCGTACTCCATAGGATCTCTCAACCCAGAGATCAAACCCACATCTCTTGCCTTGGCAGGCAGATTCTTTACTATGGTGCCATCTGGGAAGCAAAAGTATATGTACATTTAATAAAAAAGAGCCTGGTATATATAGGGATTAAATATTATTTGTCTTAATGAAATAATTTTAGAATCATGAAGATGAAATGTCTTTTTTTCTATTCAATGTAAAATAGTGATTTAATATTTCATCAGTTCAGTTCAATCTCTCAGTCATGTCTGACTCTTTGCAACTCCACGGACTGCAGCACACCAGGCTTCCCTGTCCATCGGCAACCCTTGGAGTTTGCTCAAACTCATGCCCATCGAGTTGGTGATGCCATCCAACCATCTCATCCTCTGTTGTCCCCTTTCCTCCCACTTTCAGTCTTTCCCAGCATCAGGGTCTTTTCCAATTAACCAGTTCTAAGGTATGGATTTCAATTATGTAGGTAAACATATTTAGAGATTACATACTTTTTGCAATGTATTTAGTGAGCTATCTTGATGAGGGTATATTTTGCATAAAATATATAGGAATAAACAGTTCTTCAATGATTTAAATGTTTTATTTACTTCTTTGGAGGTGTAGGATAGGTAATTTATAAACTTGAATAGTTAAAATCAGATACAGAAAGAATTAAAATAATGCTGAAAGCAATAATCACTACAGGCATCCAGAGAAGGGAATGATTATTGTAAGAAAAAGGTTTTTGAAGTGTGTAGCATGTATTCCCTATACATTGAGACATTATCACATGAACATTCAAAGTGTACCTGTTGCCATCAGAAAAAAGTATAGAAACCTAAGCTATTAGGTTTATTTATTAAACATTTATTTAATAAATGCTCAACTAAATATTTATTAAATACCATTGAAATAGTTGTTACTAGGCAGTATGTAAAGGCTGGCTTCTGAGAGTAAATTTCTTTGATTTTGGATTTAATTCTTGGTATCTTTTAACTAATTAATTACATGCCTTGTACTTGAACTGTTATAATCCAGAGAGAAACCATTGGTGTTTCAGTAGTTCTTTTGACTTTCTGAAAATTTCTTCCTCCTATAGGTCATCAGTGTCAGACTTTATTTTTTGGGGCTCCAAAATCACTGCAAATGGTGATTGCGGCCATGAAATTAAAAGATGCTTACACCTTGAAGGAAAGTTATGACCAACCTAGATAGCATATTTCAAAGCAGAGACGTTACTTTGCCAACAAAGGTCCGTCTAGTCAAGGCTATGGTTTTTCCAGTGCTCATGTATGGACCTGAGAGTTGGACTGTGAAGAAGGCTGAGCGCCGAAGAATTGATGCTTTTGAACTGTGTTGTTGGAGAGGACACTGGAGAGTCCCTTGGACTGCAAGGAGATCCAACCAGTCCATTCTAAAGGAGATCAGTCCTGGGTGTTCTTTGGAAGGAATGATGCTAAAGCTGAAATTCCAGTACTTTGGCCACCTCATGCGAAGAATTGACTCATTGGAAAAGACTCTGATGCTGGGAGGATTGGGGGCAGGAGGAGAAGGGGACGACAGAGGATGAGATAGCTGGATGGCATCACCAACTCGATGGACATGAGTTTGGGTGAACTCCAGGAGTTGGTGATGGACAGGGAGGCCTGGGGTGCTGCAATTTCATGGGGTTGCAAAGAGTCAGACACAACTGAGCAACTGCACTGAACTGAACTGAATGTTTCAGTCATGTCTGACTCTTTGCAACCGTGTGGACTGTAGCCCACCAGGCTCCTCCTTCCATGGGATTTTCCAGGCAAGACTACTGGAGTGGTTTACCATTTTCTCCTGCAGGGGATCTTCCTGAACTAGGATTTGAACCTGTGTCTTTTTCATCGCCTGCAATTGCAGGCCCGTTCTTTACCACTACCACCACTGAGGAAGCCCTATCTACTTTAATGTTTTTCCTAAAACATTATTGGGCTTCCCTGATGGTTCAGTGGGTATAGCCCCTGCCTGCAATGTGGGAGACCCGGGTTTGATCCACCAGTTGGGAACATCCCCCTGGAGAAGGAAATGGCAACCCACTCTAGTACTCTTGCCTGGAAAATTCCATGAATGGAGAAGCCTGGTAAGCTACAGTCCATGCGATTGCAGAGAGTCATACACGACTGAAAAACTTAACTTCTAAAGTATTATTATCTTGAACCAGTTGTTATGTAAACTTCGAAAGAGCACTGAAGAATTGATGCTTTTGAACTGTGGTGTTGGAGAAGACTCTTGAGAGTCCCTTGGACTGCAAGGAGATCCAACAGTCCATTCTAAAGGAGATCAGCCCTGGGTGTTCTTTGGAAGGAATGATGCTAAAGCTGAAACTCCAGTACTTTGGCCACCTCATGTGAAGAGTTGACTCATTGGAAAAGACTGATGCTGAGAGGGATTGGGGGCAGGAGGAAAAGGGGACGACAGAGGATGAGATGGCTGGATGGCATCACTCACTCGATGGATGTGAGTTTGAGTGAACTCCGGAGATGGTGATGGACAGGGAGGCCTGACATGCTGCGATTCATGGGGTTGCAAAGAGTCGGACACAATTGAGTGACTGAACTGAACTGAACTGAACTGAACCTTAGAAAATAAAGTCCTGCATTTCTTTTGTATTAGTGTCTATATGTTATTGTTGGCATGAAGTAGTAAATAATCAGCACGAAACTGAATTGGATTTCTGTACTCAGTGAATTTACTGTTCCCATTACAAAAGTTTTCATTACAAAGATACAATTGATACACAGTTAATATGTAGCATTAGCAAAATAGCTATTCTTGTTTTCTCTGATTCCTGGAAGGACTGCAACTTCTGTGAACAGTAGTCCTTTATGCAAATGAATTAATGTGATATCCTAAAGGGTATGCATTAATGCCTTTCTTATTAACCAGTTAATCATTCATTCTCCAAACACTTTTAAAGCATCACCTTTGTGCCAAGCATTGTGATAAATACTGGTGGAACAGAAAAGAACAGAGTTGAGAAAAATCTCTTGTAATTAATTTACTTACAGTTGGAAAGCTGAGTTAAGAAGGGTGTCTACTAGACAGATAGTTCTGTTATTGTTGTTTTCAGTCGCTAAGTCATATCCGACTCTTTGAGACCCCATGAACTGCAGCATGCCAGTCTTCCCTGTCCTTCAGTATCTCCCTGAGTTTGCTTAAAATCTTGTCCGTTAAGTCAGTGATGCCATCCAACCATCTCTTCCTCTGTCACCCTCTTCTACCCTCAATCTTTCCCAGCATCAGGGTCTTTTCCAAAGAGTCGGCTCTTTGCATCAGGTGGCTGAAGTATAGGAGCTTCAACTTCAGTATTAGTCCTTCCAATGAATATTCAGGGTTGATTTCCTTTAGGATTGACTGGTTTGATCTCCTTGCTGTCCAAGGGACCCTCGAGAGTTTTCTGTAGCACCACAGTTAGAAAGTATCAATTATCTGGCACTCAGCCTTCTCACATCCATATATGATTACTGGAAAAATCATAGGTTTAACTTTACAGATCTTTGTCAGCAAACTGATATCTCTGCTTTTAAATATGCTGTCTAGGTTTGTCATAGCTATTCTTTCAAAAAGCAAGTGTCTTTTAATTTTGTGGCTGCAGTCACCATCCACATTGATTTTGGAGCCCAAGTAAATGAAATCTGACAGTGTTTCCACATTTTTCCCATTTGTATGCCATGAAATGATGGGACTGGATGTCATGATCATTGTTTTAGGAATGTTGAGTTTTAAGCCAGCTTTTTCACACTCCTCTTTCACTTTCATCAAGAGGCTTTTTAGTCCCTCTTCGCTTTCTGCCTTTAAAGTGGTATCATCTGCATATCTGAGGTTGTTGATATTTCTCCCGGCAATCAAGAGTTAGTTTACCTGGAGTAAAATCTCACATCAAAGTTTAATTTCATTATGTAACTCCTTTTGTTTAGGGAAGTATTTTTTGTCTATCAATTCTAGAGGAGGGTTCATGAACATGAGATATGAGGAGACTGTAAACTGTTTAGCTAAGGTTTCTTCTAAAAAGGAACAGGGATCTAGGAATGTAATAGATAAAAAATAAGAAAAGATAGTGATATGCAGGAAGAGGAGAGAAGGCAGAACAATATGGTCGGAGGCTGGCACTTTGGTTGATGGGTGGGGCTGAAGACCTTTCTTAAGAGTTGGAAGTTTGGGGTCCATCTGAAAACTATATTTGATAATATGCTATAATATAGCATCTCCTATGCTTAGTTATACTTAAATCTCCAGCCAGTAATTATTCTTATCTAGTATTATTTGTGGCATAGGTGACAGAAAACAAATAGATTTCATGCTCTTGAGTTGGATCAGCATTCAGATCAGATCAGATCAGATCAGTCGCTCAGTCTTGTCCGACTCTTTGCAACCCCATGAATCGTAGACCACTGCAAATAGCAGGAGTATGGGAAAACATCAAAAGCTGAAAATTGCAGCCAGTTATAAATAGAAAATAGCAATCAAAAGAAAGCTCTTGGCAAAGAATGAGAAAGCACTTTGTTTCAAAGAGGACAGATAGCAGGATCAAACCCATCTTATTTGGAAATTAAGGAGCACCAGCCATCCAGGCTTCACTAAGCCTATTAGTATGCCTGTTTCGATCCCAACATTCAAGTCTACAGTTAACATTTTTATTAAGTCACAAGATAAATACCTAACTCATCAATCTTACTTTAGAAATAATAACTTTATCTCCTAACTCTTCCCATTTCCTTTTGCTTCTGTCTTTTCAAGGGTTCCAACTTTGAACTCTTATCAGTTGACAACAATAATGATTCTTCAGAATTAAGTTGAACATGTCTGCTCTAGAATGCTGAGCTTCCATTTCTATAAAGTAACTTTTAGTGATCCCAAGTGAAACTTTTATTGGCTCCCAGGTGTCCACACTATGGGCCACAAGCCAGTCAGAGAAAGCATCAATCTATCAAGGAGATAAAGCTTCCACTGGACTTATGCCATCGCTCCACTGGTGTTATACTCCAGCCACCTCCTGTGATTCTCCTTGCTACAGTGTCCACTCATGTCACAGTGGTTGTCTGCTAACTATTTGTTTTAAAAAAATATTTTAGTAAACTCTACAGGTATCACTTCATAAAGCAATCCTTGAGAAACAACTCTGTAAGTGTGAAATCTTAAAGACTGGAAGCTTTGTATGTGTGTGAGGTTTTTCAATATATGAGATTTGTTTGATTTCAATTTCTTTCAGATAAACATTTAGCTAAGGCCATCTCTGAGAGTTGGACTGAAGGCTGAGCACCAAAGAGTTGATGCTTTTGAACTGTTATGTTGGAGAAGACTCTTGAAAGTCCCTTGGACTGCAAGGAGATCCAACCAGTCCATTCTGAAGGAGCTCAGCCCTGGGATTTCTTTGGAAGGAATGATGCTAAAGCTGAAACTCCAGTACTTTGGCCACCTCATGCGAAGAGTTGACTCATTGGAAAAGACCCTGATGCTGGGAGGGATTGGGGGCAGGAGGAGAAGGGGACGACAGAGGATGGGATAGATGGATGGCATCACTGACTCGATGGATGTGAGTCTGAGTGAACTCCGGGAGTTGGTGATGGACAGGGAGGCCTGGCGTGCTGTGATTCATGGGGTCACAAAGAGTCGGACACAACTGAGTGACTGAACTGAACTGAAGCCCATCTCTCAATTTTGAATAATTTTGAGGCCATCTCTCAAAATTATTGGTATATTAATAAATAGGACCTAATGTTCAAGCTAAATAGCACCATGAACATTATACATTTCAGAAGTTATATCCATCATTTTTCATGTTAAAATATTTTTAAAAACATTATCAAACCAACTACTGAAATGCACCTATGTATAGTATCCTAAATATTCATGAAATTTATAATGATTAACTAGGTAAAACATAGACCATATTTGTATTATAAAATATTTTAATTTATATTCTAGGAAGTAAGAGTAGGTACATCTTCCCCACTGATACGTATGCAGCAAGGCAGTTTTAAACATAGGGGTTTATATTATGTTTTGCTTTCTCATTTGTGCAAACGCTTCTTGCCTGGGAAATTCTATGGACAGGGGAGCCTGGTGAGCTACTACATATAGCCACAAGTCAGACACAATTTAGTGACTAAACCACCATCACCAACTGATAATATAAAGTGTATTTTTCAGGGTTATTGATTATATGATATATGTTAATTTTTATTTGTCTTGCATAGCAATTTTTAAATGCTAATAATTAGATCAAGAGTTTTGAACAGTGAATATGAGTACTCGTACATTTTTTTCAACAGTTTATTACTAATTATTACAGATTTATATAAGTAAAAGAAGTTGTGCAATAGGTTATACTCAGGAACTGTTCAACATAATACAGGTGTTCACAAATTATGGTGTAGGATTTCAGATTAGAACATGTATAGTATCAAAAATAGGTTAAAATTAAATTAAAAAAATTGAATCAAATATAAAATATAAAATCTAATTAAAATTTAGATTAAAATTAAATAATGTTCAATGTCAAGAAGAGTGAATATGGTAAACAGCCTTTACATTTGAGTTGTTGTTTTTGTTGGGGCTTCTCTGATAGCTCAGACAGTAAAGAATCTGCCTGCAATGCAGGAGACCAGGCTTCAACCCCTGGGTCAGGAAGATCCCCTGGAGAAAGAAATGGCTACCCACTCCAGTTGTTTAATTGCTAAGTTGTGTCTGACTCTTTGTGACCCCAAGGACTGTAGCCTGCCAGGCTCCTCTGTCCATGGGATTTTCCAGGCAAGAATACTGGAGTGGATTGCCATTTCCTTCTCCAGGAGATCTTCCAAACCGAGGGATCAAACCCACATATCCTGTGTTGGCAAAGGGGTTCTTTAGCACTGAACCAACAAGGAAACTTCATTCACTAGAGTAGATAATTTTAATTAGCTTAGCTTCAGATCTGTAATAGAAGAACTGCAGTACTACAGAGGTAAAATATCTAACTTTTATATAAGAATGAAGTAATGCTTTCTTAGGAAAATAATAGTTAAGACGAGACTTGAAGGAAAGTTAGGGATTAACTTGACAAGGGTTGAGAATACATGTGGAGAAGAATTCAGAATCATTCAGATACAGAAACATTTATGAATTTCAAGTCAACGAGAAAAGAGAGAAGGGATAGAAGGTCAGTAATGACTGAATTATATGAAACTGAAATATAATGAAACGTAAGGCCAGAGAGTTAGACACAGCACAGGCCTTGTAGCGCTCTGTAAACGTTAAGTATTTTGAAACACATTTAAGGGTAATGGAAGTCTCTGACTCCCATTAAGTAAGAAACTGATATGATGATTTGTCTTTGATTAAGGTCACTCTGACTGTAGAGTGAGGACTGGACTGGAGATCATTCAACCAAGGAAAGAGACACTATTGATCTGAGACATGGGAATGGAGAAATAGAGCCAGAAATAAGAAAGCATAAGATAAAATCAGCTAGTCTTGCTAACTAATTTAATGGAGAAAGGCAGAGAAAAATGTTGAAGAAATAGCAATAATGTTCAGATCTGTGGCTTTAACAACGAGGAAATTGTCAATACCATTTTAATACGGGAAAAAAAGAAAAAACGAATAGGTCTGAGACCAAGAGGATTTAATTATTGTTGGACATGCTGAGTTTGAAACCTCTTTCAGACCTTGTGCTAGAGATATCCAATAGGCAAGCTGTAGGGGTTTCTAGCTCAGAAGTGGATGGACTAGAGATATGGATTTGTTGATCTCTGCAATGCTACACATGCATAGCAATTAAAGATCTGGGAATAGACTTTGTGTAATTGCATCATTAAAATCATAGGATAATTTAAGAGTGATTAAAAATTTAAGAATTGTGCACTGAGTTGGTTACATCTGTTGGGCTTTAGCAAAGTGAGAGCAAGCAGAATATCACAAATTTAGTTTCCTGAGAGAACTCAATTAGGAAACACCTAGTCATATTAGGATTCAGCTCCTGGAGGTCTGTGGCAGACAATTAACAACCACTGAATATTCATGAGCGCTTCCACAGTTCTCAGCCAACTTGTAGTTGGGGCCATATGATTGGATTCTGGCAGGAGCCCAGTTGTACAATCATGAAAACACTTTCCATATGAGAGGAGTTTTTGCAAAGGATTGTAAAGAAATAAAGATTAAGACCTATAAATGAATATTCTATATTATAACAAGCATTCTTTTATCATTATTGTAAGGCAGTGGCCAATACTGACAGATCCTTGGAAAGGTGAGTTCATGGGGACTATGTATAGTAAGAGGGAGATAGAGGTGTTGGTAGACAGTCCTTGGATTTCATCAAGAGTCTTGTAGGATCAATTATAACTGAGTATTAGTATCTTTCTCATACTGGGCATGGGAATCCTCTGGTGTTTTGTCTTTAGTTCATAATAAAATGTGATATTTGCATGAATATATGTGAGGACATACACTTGCATGGTCCCCATACACATGGCCAGGAAAACATCAACCCAACATATAAAAACCCATGTTTAGTTCACCCTGAGATCAATATATCAACCGTTCTCCATGGCTCAAATATTTCACAGTTCACTTTACAGAAAAATTTACCTCCTCCCCAGAAAGTTACCCATTGTACAAAAGGAAAACACAAAGGTGACTACTCTAAATATTGCATGTGAGCACAACCTATTAGAAGTCACCAACATCATTGACATCCATCCTCATTTTTCAACGAGGGGACTTTGCTTCAGGCTCAAGAATGTATAGCACTAGAGTGAACAATCTAGGTGTTTTAATAGTCTTTTCCTTCACATTGATGGACTGAGTTATCTGATTGGTGAGATATAGAGAGCTGTACAGGCTCGGTTAACCCCACAAAGCCAAGTTAACAACTGGCTGGGGTCACTGTATTAAATATATGTTTGTCCACTGATCTGTCATAAGTCTCTTACTGTATTATCCTATTGACTTGTAAAACAGGCCTCACTATTCTTTCATATGGCTGCCTGGCAAACTACTATTTAGGACACCACATTGTCCGCACAAGTAGTTCCAATTGTCCTCACTTTGGGGGTCTTGTTTTTGTAAGTGTTTCTTTGTTTTTGCAAGCCTTTCAGTGGTATAGTTTTTTTTTCCTGTTCCCTATTCTTATCCTGGCTACAATGTGCATGTGTGTGTGCTAAATCCCTTTAGTCATGTCTGACACTTCATGACACCATGCACTGTAGCCTACCAGGCTTCTCTGTCCATGGGATTCTCTAGGCAAGAATACTGGAGTGGATTGCCATGCTCTTCTTCAAGGGACCTTCCTGATACAGGGATCGAACCCATGTGTCTCGCATCTCCTACACTGGCAGGCGTTTTTTTGTTTTTGTTTTTTTTAACCACTAGCACCACTTTGGACGCCCCAACTGCTAAGTACTCAATTATTTCCTTCAAGCTGTGTATCTTGTTGATGATGCTTTTTCACTCCGGTGAAACGGGGAAGGCTGGAGAGTGCTGGGCTAGGGATAAATTCTCTCCTTCAGCCAGAGTGTGTTTCCAGAATTGAGCTCTGGCATAGTCCTTTCTCCTAGAGACTAGGTTTGTCTTATGGGGAATGCTTTGTCTACACTTCACAGTAGTTCCTCTTCTTCTCTGTCTCTGGAACAGCAGAGGATTTTCTTGGGTCCTAAAATTGAGAACCTGGTCAGGTTCCTTGTAGGGAAGCTCATGAAAGTTTTGGGAATATCTAAGACTGTTCCCCTCAGAAATCTCTCCCTCTCTATCCCATACTCTGTCTCTAGCAATTCATCACAACTGCCATTTAATGTTTCTACCAGTATTATATTGATCCTGGAGTTTCTGCTTCTGGTGATTGGACCTACCTTGCTCTATCATTCCAGATGCACTTGTCTTTCCAGGTTGTAAAGCAATTGTCTGTCCTGAAATCTTGGAGTCCAAGAAAAACCACTGATTCTCAATTTGTGTAGCTTTATCTTGTTCTAAGAACAGAAGAGATGAGATCAAGCACTTTGCACATTGGAGCTGAACCTGTATAATTTGCTATTTTTCTTCCTCATCTTTACATATGCCACTTTGTGGTGGTTTGGCTGGACACTGATGAAAATATAACCCTGGAATAAGTCATTAGAGGTTTTAAAAAGAAATGGTTACTACCTGGAAGTTGTGGACTATGAGATTGCAGTGTTTAAAATTTAAAGATCTGCATCATCAAAATATATCAGTATCTGTGTTCTACCCCAGGAGATTCTAATTTAATAGGTTTGCGGTGGGGCCCAGACATCAATGCATTTTAATATCTTTCCAGGTTATGGTAATATCTAACCAGATTGTGAACCACTGCCATAACAGAACTTAAAAGACCATCTCTAGAAAAAATTTATGATATGGCTCAGAGGTTTTCCTACTGAGGGGGCGGGGAGAGAGTTTTGATAAACCCCATTTGAGAATTTGAATACTTTTGCTGCAAAATATTTGAAACTATATATACATCAAAGCCTTTGACTGTGTGGATCACAACAAACTGGAAAATTCTTAAAGAAATGGGAATATCAGACCACCTTATCTGCCTCCTGAGAAATCTGTATGCAGGTAAAGAAGCAACAGTTAGGACCAGACAGGGAACAATGGACTGATTCAAAACTGGGAAAGGAGTATGTAAGGCTGTATATTGCCATCCTGCTTATTTAACTTATATGCAGAGTACATTAGGTGAAATGCCGGGCTGAATGAAGCACAAGCTAGAATCAAGATTGCTGGGAGAAATATCAGTAACCTCAGATATGCAGATGACACCACCCTTAGGGCAGAAAGTGAAGAAAAACTAAAGAGCCTCTTGATGAAAGGGAAAAAGGAGAGTGAAAAACTTGGCTTAAAACTCAGCATTCAAAAGATGAAGGCCACGGTATCTGATCCCATTACTTCATGGAAAATAGATGGGGAGACAGTGGAAACAGTGACAGACTTTATTTTCTTGGGCTCCAAAATCACTGCAGATGGTGATTGCACCCATGAAATTAAAAGACCCTTGCTCCTTGGAAGGAAAGTTATGACCAAACTAGCCTTCATATTAAAAAGCAGAGACATTATTTGCCAAAAATGGCCCACCTAGTCAAAGCTATGGTTTTTCCAGTAATCATGTATGGATGTGAGAGTTGGACCATAAAGAAAGCTGAGCACCAGAGAATTGATGCTTTTGAACTGTGGTGTTGGAGAAGATTCTTGAGTCCCTTGGACTGCAAGGAGATCCAACCAGTCATTCATAAAGGACATCAGTCCTGAATATTCATTGGAAGGACTGATGATGAAGCTTAAACTCCAATACCTTGGCCACTTGACGGAAGAACTGGCTCATTGGAAAAGACCCTGATACTGGGAGGGATTGGGGGCAGGAGAAGGGGATGACAGAGGATGAGATGGTTGGATGGCATCACTGACTCCATGGACATGAGTTTAAGAAAGCTCCAGGAGTTAGTGATGGACAGGAAAGTTTGGCATGCTGCAGTCCATGGGGTCACAAAGAGTCAACACAACTGAGCAACTGAACTGCACTGAATATATAATAGAGAAAACAATGTTGGGGCAGGGCATTCAAGATTGAGGGTACTAACTGTGTCCCTCGGGGCACCCATGATGCTTACACTATCTTCCAATAGATGTTTCCTCGCTCACAAGCCAAAGTGTACTCTACTTAACAGAGAGAACTAGTTCAAGGGGTTTAAAATTGACCCATTTTAAAAACTGACCCAAGTTTAAAACTGATCAAGGGCACATATTCTATATGTATATATGATTTTATTTATCAAATAGGACTTGAACTGTTTTCTCTCAAGTGTTGTAAAAGATCCAGGTAGAAAAAGCATTAGCCAAACATAATGGTGCATAAGTTCAATATATCCTGTGCTGGGGACCATGAGGAATGGTATGTAAATTGAAGTCCTACATGAGCAGATGCTAGGAGTGCCATGTGGACCTTGCTGATCTATCTGGGGCAGAACACTGCTGCTGCTGCTGCTGCTAAGTCGCTTCAGTTGTGTCCGACTCTGTGCGACCCCATAGACGGCAGCCCACCAGGCTCCCCCGTCCCTGGGATTCTCCAGGCAAGAACACTGGAGTGGGGTTCCATGTCCTTCTTCAATGCATGAAAGGGAAAAGTGAAAGTGAAGTCACTCAGTCGTGTCTGACTCTTTGCAACCCCATGGTCTGCAGCCTACCAGGCTCCTCCGTCCATGGGATTTTCCAGGCAAGAGTACTGGAGTGGGGTGCCATTGCCTTCTCCAGGGGCAGAACACTAGAGCAAAGCAATAAGAACCACTGACTATGTCCCTAGAGTCACTTTGAATTCAGCATTAATTTCTAGCTTCAATTGCCAGAATCATAGTTCCACTTCAATTTTCATGAAGTTAATCTGACATATCTGTGAGATTTCATGTTTATCCAAAAAAATGTATCCCCTTATTTGATATAATTTACAGAGTCTGTTTCTTACACTCAAATACGGCTCATTAAGTTATACAAGGAGGCATATAATTTAGTCAAATGCAGCACAGGATTATATTAACCTATGTTTAAATCTCAGGCTCAGCCATGTCTAGGTCTCCCATTTAATTAAAAAAAAAAAAAAAAAAAAACACAGGCATGCCTCGTTTTATTGCATTTCACTTTACTGCACTTCAGAGATACTGTGTTTGTGGCAATCTAGGTCAAGATAGTCTATTGGCTCCATTTTCCCAACACCATTTGCACTCTTGTCTCTCATATTTTGGTAATTCTCACAATAGTTCAAAAACCATTTGCAATGGTACCTGTGATCAGTCATCTTTAATGTTACAACAACAAAATGATTATTATTTCTTGGAGGGTCAGATGATGGTTAGCATTTTCAGCAAGGAAATATCATTAATTATCTTACATTTTTAACATAATGATACAACACACTTAACAGGGTAAACATAACTCTTATATGCACTAGGAAACCAAAAAAATTGTGTGACTCACTGAAATGTGACATTTGCTTTATTGCAGTGGTCAGGAACTGGCAATATCTCTGAGGTGTGCTTGTATTATGGTGGTTCAGTTCAGTTCAGTCACTCAGTCGTGTCCGACTCTTTGCGACCCCATGAATCGCAGCACCCCAGGCCTCCCTGTCCATCATCAACTCCTGGAGTTCACTCAGACTCACGTCCATACAGTCGGTGATGCCATCCAGCCATCTCATCCTCTGTTGTCCCCTTCTCCTCCTACCCCAATCCCTCCCAGCATCAGAGTCTTTTCCAATGAGTCAACCCTTCGCATGAGGTGGCCAAAGTACTGGAGTTTCAGCTTTAGTATCATTCCTTCCAAAGAAATCCCAGGGCTGATCTCCTTCAGAATGGACCGGTTGGATCTCCTTGCAGTCCAAGGGACTCTCAAGAGTCTTCTCCAAAACCACAGTTCAAAAGCATCAATTATTTGGTGCTCAGCCTTCTTCACAGTCCAACTCTCACATCCATACATGACCACAGGAAAAACCATAGCCTTGACTAGATGGACCTTAGTTGGCAAAATAATGTCTCTGCTTTTTAATATGCTGTCTAGGTTGGTCATAACTTTTCTTCCAAGGAGTAAGTGTCTTTGGATTTCATGGCTGCAATCACCATCTGCAGTGATTTTGAAGCCCAAAAAAATAAAGTCTGACACTGTTTCCACTGTTTCCCCATCTATTTCCCATGAAGTGATGGGACCAGATGCCATGATCTTCGTTTTCTGTTGAGCTTTAAGCCAACTTTTTCACTCTCCACTTTCACTTTCATCAAGAGGCTTTTTAGTTCCTCTTCACTCTCTGCCATAAGGGTGGTGTCATCTGCATATCTGAGGTTACTGATATTTCTCCCAGCAATCTTGATTATGGTGGTAGTAGTGATAATTGCTAAGTCCATATCCTTTTTTGGAGATTTATTGCTGGAGTTCTTAAAACTGGAGCCACATTCCAGGAACTTTCATCATGTTTGTAGTATGAGAAAAGATAAAAAATAAAGAGATAAAGATCTTAACCAGGAAAAAACTGATTCCTGAAATAAATTTCTTTTTGTAAACCTAGAAAGAATCACATTCTTCTTTAGAAATTTAAGGTGGGATCCAAGAAGACTAAATCACTTTATTTCATTTTCTTTGCAGTTTTTCTTTTTTTGATTTTTAAAAAGACTAAAGTTTTCTAATAAGGTTTCGTTTTTTGTGTTTTTTGGCTGGGAGAATCTCTGTAATTGACCATAACAAGATAGTATCATGGAGAATTGACTAGGAAGAACTTCATTGGAGAATTTCTGGTATTATTTGTATGAGACAGTACGTGTGATACTATGGATGTGGTCACAATAACTATGATTTTAAAAACCTTATTTCTAATGCAAGAACTTGAGCATATGAGTATTAACATGTTCCTCATAAGATGGCTACAGAAGTACAGATGTGAACCAAATTTCAGTATATATAAGCACCAAAAGGAGCTTGATTACCACAGAATGAGCATTATATATAGTATAGAAGGAGTCTGGGAGAGATGTTCCAATCAGAATTATTAATAAATGTTTCATTGGGCTCAAGAATGAGCCCAAATATTGCACAGAAGCCTTAGATAATTAACAGATCTGTGTAAATTCTTTGGATTATAAACAAATGAAAATATTTGGTTTCCATAAGGAGTTATCCTATTTGAGGCTTTTTGCTTCATTCCTTATTATTGTGTGTGTGTGTGTGTGTGTGTGTGTGATTTAATTCACCTACCATAGTACTCCTCTGGAGAAGGAAATGGCAACCCGCTCTAGTATTCTTGCCAGGAAAATTCCATGGACAGAGGAGCCTAGTGGGTGACACAGTTCATGAGGTTGAAGAGTTGGGCATGATTGAGCACACATACCAGGCATCATAGTTCTCACATTTAAATTGTAAATCATAATGCTTTTTAGTATATTCACGAAGGTGTTCAACCACCACCAATGTCTAATTACTGAGTATTTTCATCACCCACACAATAAATCTCATTCTATTAACAAGTAACTCCTCATTCCCCCTTTCCTCCAGTTCCTGACCACCACTTATCTACTGTTTGTTCCTACAGGTTTGTCTCTTATAGGTATTTCATATAAGCAGAATCATTTACTATTTATCCTCTTGTGTCTGACTTATTCTACTTTTTATAAGGATTATTTATGTTGTAGTATATCAACACATTATTTATTTTTTGTGGTGAATATAGCCTACTGCATGGTGTATTAATTTCTTAAGACTGCTGTAATGAAGTACCATAGATTGGATTGATCAAAAGAACAGAAATGTACTGTCTCATAGTTCTAGAGGCTAGGTGTATGAAATCAATGTATTAGCAGAGCTATGCTCCCTCTAAGACCCTGGGTAGAATCTTTCTTTGCATCTGGAAGTGTCTGCAGGTACTTGACTTCCCTTGGCTTGTATTTCCATCCTGCCAAACTCTGCCTCTGTCATCACATGGCCTTCTTCCTGTGTGTCTGATTTTAGAGGGCACTTCCCTTTTCTAATAAAGACACCAGTTGCTGCTGCTGCTGCTGCTAAGTTGCTTCAGTCATGTGCGACTCTGTGCGACGCCATAGAAGGCAGCCCACCAGGCTCCCCCGTCCCTGGGATTCTCCAGGCAAGAACACTGGAGTGGGTTGCCATTTCCTTCTCCAATGCATGAAAGTGAAAAGTGAAAGGGAAGTCGCTCAGTCGTGTCCAACTCTTCACGACCCCATGGACTGCAGCCCACCAGGCTCCTATGTCCGTGGGATTTTACAGGCAAGAGTACTGGAGTGGGGTGCCATTGCCTTCTCCGAAGACACCAGTTATTAGGCCCTAATATTATATTAGGGCCTCATGATGACCTCATCTTTACTTGATAAAATATGCAAACGCTCTATTTAAAAAGCTCACATTCTCAGACAAGTTTGATTATGATTTCAACATATCTTTTGAAAGATACAATTCAACCTATAATATACAGGCATCCACATTTCCTTAATCCATTCATTAGCTGAAGGGCACTGGGTTGTTAAGCTCTTGTTTATTGTGACTCATGCTGCTATGAGTATTTACGTACAAGTTTTTACATGGACATGTTTTAATTTGGTATTTACCTAGCACCCGGTGGCTCAGATGGTAAAGAATCTGCCTGCAATGCAGGATATCTGAGTTCAGTCCCTGGGTCAGGAAGATCCTCTGGAGATGGAAATGACTACCCACTCCAGTATTCTTGCCTGGAAAATCCCATGAACAGAGGGGCTTGGCAGGCTACAGTTCATGGGTCGCAAAGAGTCAAACACAACTGAGTAACACTTTCACTTTCGTATTTAGCACATTGACTTTAAAGTGGGATTGCTGGGTCACTTCTACTAGTAATATATAAGACTTCTGATTTTCCACATCTTCATCAAGATTATTGTCTGCATTTTTATTATAGCTATCAATTGGGTGTGAAATGATATCTCATTTTGATTAACATTTCTCTAATCATTTGATGTTGAGCATCTTTTCTTGTGCTGATTGGCTAAGCTTCTGTGGTGAAATGTCTATTCCAACCCTCTCTCATTTTAAAATTTGGTTGTCTTTTGTCACTTCTTAACTCACTAAGATGAGTGATTTATCTTGTTGGTGAGACAGCAAAAACACAAAAGTAGAGAGATCTTACTCTAAAGCTTCACAACACATGTTCTTCATCAGACATGTCTTTGAAATTTTTAGTGAAGCTTCCTAATGAGTCATTTTTATTATGGGAAGAAAGGACTTGGGACAATTTATGGTTCTCTCGAAGTCCTTCCTTCACATTAGAGACTCAGGGTAATAGATACGTCTCTAATGAGGTCTTTGATCACTTTCACTTTTTATAAAAAAATAAAAGAGCACTTAGTTAATGAAACATTTCCATATCATAATCTAGATGATCATTTATTTTGCACTGTATTTTCTAAGGATTCAGTCTCCTAAATTCATAAAAGATGGATTTGGTTACTATAAGCAATCCTGAGTTAGAGATCCTCTATAAGATAATTCCTTTAGTATGGATTTCCCTTTATTCTAATATCATTGGTTTATATTCCAGGATAGTCAGTTGTCAACATGTTTGAAGATGATTAGACAGAATTACCTGCTTTCTTTCTTTTTGGAAGTTGTCCTTTTCCCTCAGCCCTGAAAATTGGGACATAATTGGATCTTGAGTTGGCTATTTTAGCTCCTTCCTCCCTAATGAACACTATAATTGGCCCACATTTCTTGGATAAGACTTTTCAATCTTAAAATTGTTTGTGTGCATGTGTGTGTGTGTGTGTGTGTGTGTGTGTGTGTCTGTGTCTGTGCATGTATGTATGTATGGTTGGCTGCAGCATGAATAGCATGTAGGTCTTTACTTTCCTTTTTTATCTTGTACGAGTATCTTACTTAATTAAGTATGTTTGCTCTGCCCATTAAATATTCCCTGAAATAAGTTGGCTGAGATCTATAGACTAGTGCTTCTTAAAGGGTGTTCTCCAGAGCAGCTGAATCAGCATCACTTGGGGACTTATTAGAAATGCAGATTCTCAGGCTCCATTTCAGACCTGTTAAATCAGAAGCTATGAGGTTAAGCCCAGTTGTCTGTGTTTTTCAAGCCTTCCATATGTTCTAATGCATGCTCTATTTTGAGAACTGCGTTTAGACTGTGAGGCAAGTATTGGTAGTCTCATCACTTAATTCAGCATCGTAGTTAGTCCCAGGTTCTCATTTAAAAGATTCCTTTCAGTGCAGTTGAGTCACTCTGTCATGTCCGACACTTTGCGATCCCATGAACTGCAGCACACCAGGCTTCCCTGTCCATCACCAACTCCCCCAACTCACCAGCTCCTGGAGTTTACTCAAACTCATGTCCATACAGTTGGTGATGCCATCCAACCATCTCATCCTCTGTTGTCCCCTTCTCCTCCTGCATTCAATCTTTCCCAGCATCAGGGTCTTTTCAAATGAGTCAGCTCTTCGTATCAGATGGCCAAAGTATTGGAGTTTCAGCTTCAACATCAGTCTTTCCAATGAATATTAAGGACTGATTTCCTTTAGGATGGATGGTGGATCTTCTTGCTGTCCAAGAGATTCCATTAGTTTTCAGTAATTTTCAGAAAAACAGGCCTCCAGCCATTTTGGCTTTTGAAAATATTATTACTCCCTATTTTAAAGAAAAGCAATCCGTATATGTTGAAAATAAATCTGTATTTTTTTAATAAAAATATCAAGCTTTCAATTTAGTCCTTACCTTGATACTTATGATAGCTGTCTTTTCAGAGACTATCTTTACTCAATCTTAAGACTCAGAATGAAAAACTTTTATTATTTCAGCGCATCACAGCTAGAATCTACTGTTCAGTCTTTACACCTTTCAAGTAAGGAATATAATGAGGCTATCAGGACCAAATCTACTCCCATATTCTGCATAAGTTTAGTCAATATGCCTGGGGTGATTTTATCCTTATCTGTATCTATTTCCTGGTGTTACCATGGCTTCCAAGGACTTCTGAGAGAGAAGAAAATGTTTCTCCTATCTGTACATGACTTTCAATAAGAAATCTGTATTTTAAAGGATCTCTTCAATTGACAGCCCTTCAATGCTTAAATAATTCAAACTTGCAGTATTTGTTTGATGAAAAATATTTACTTTGTTTTCTTTAAACCTAAAATTCTAAAATATTTAAAATTTTAAATAGCAAGAATCTAATCTTAGGCCTAAATATAGTTCACACCAATACATTAAAATATCTGGAGGAGTTTGGAGGAGATACTTAAAGATATGCATTTATTTGAGGTATCCTACTGTACTTGGATTGACAAAAATAAACCCACAAACTAAACAACAACAAAAAAACCCTTACCTATCACAACTGAATACATACATATATATATATATATATAGAGAGAGAGAGAGAGAGAGAGAGAGAGAGAGATGCACCAAGGCCAAAATTTAATAGAGACTTAAACATTTTTATTAATTAGAGTTCTCCAGAGAAACAGAACCATATAAATATGAAGAGATTTATCCTAAAGAATTGACTTGTGTAGTTATGGAGACTGAAAAAGTAAAAAAAAAAAAAAAAAACAATTCTCTGTCTTTCTCTGTGATTGAAACACTAAAGTATTTAGAGAAGTACTATATTATAAACTTAAAATGCGTTAATAAAAACCTTTCATTTCATTCTTTCTGGTCTATGTTAAAATCCATTTTAAGTTTTACTCCTCATATAAATTTCCCTTTGTAATAATAATTTAAATCATCAGTCAGTTCAGTTCAGTCGCTCAGTCATGTCCAACTCTTTGCAACCCCAAGAACTGCAGCACACCAGGCCTCCCGTCCATCACCAACTCCCAGAGTCCACCTAAACCCATGTCCATCGAGTTGATGATGCCATCCAACTGTTGCAGGAAGGGGGACCCCTTCCAGGGCCCGAAACTGGGCTCTTGTCTAACACTTGGAAATGAATTGTCCGAGGAGACACATGTGCTTACAAAGCAAGAGATTTTATTGGGAAAGGGCGCCCCGGCGGAGAGCAGGAGGTTAAGGGAACCCAGGAGAACTGCTCTGTCACATGACTTGCAGTCTCAAGTTTTATGGTGATGGGATTAGTTTCTGGGTTGTCCTTAGCCAGTCATTCTGACTCAGAGTCCTTCTTGGTGGTGCAAGCCTTGTTCAGCCAAGATGGATGCCAGAGAGAAGGATTCTGGGAGGTGGTCAGACAGGTGGTGTCTCCTTTTGACCTTTCTCAAACTCTTCTGGTTGGTGGAGGCTTATTAGTTCCCTGTTTCTTACCAGGACCTCCTGTCCTAAAACAACTCATGAAAATGGTTACTATGGTGCCTGGCCAGGGTGGGCGGTTTCAATCAGTGTGCTTCCCCTAATACAACCATCTTATCCTCTGTCGTCCCCTTCTCCTTCCGCCCTCAATCTTTCCCAGCATCAGGGTCTTTACCAATGAGTCAGCTCTTCGCATCAGGTGGCCAAAATATTGGAGTTTCAGCTTCAACATCAGTCCTTCCAATGAACACCCAGGACTGATCTCCTTTAAGATGGACTGGTTGGACCTCCTTGCAGTCCAAGAGACACTCAAGAGTCTTCTCCAATACCACAGTTCAAAAGCATGAATTCTTTGGTGCTCATCTTTCTTCACAGTCCAACTCTCATATCCATACATGACCACTGGAAAAACCATAGTCTTGACTAGATGGACCTTTGTTGGCAAAGTGATGTCTCTGCTTTTTAATATGCTGTCTAGGTTGGTCATAACTTTCCTTCCAAGGAGTAAGCATCTTTTAATTTCATGGCTGCAGTCACCATCTGTAGTGATTTTGGACCCCAGAAAAATAAAGTCAGTCACTGTTTCCATTGCTTCCCCGTCTATGTGCCATGAGGTGGTGGGACCAGATGCCATGATCTTAGTTTTCTGAATGTTGAGCTTTAAGCCAACTTTTTCACTCTCCTCTTTCACTTTCATCAAGAGGCTCTTTAGTTCTTCACTTTCTGCCATAAGGGTAATGTCATCTGCATATCTGAGGTGATTGATATTTCTCCCAGCAATCTTGATTCCAGCTTGTGCTTCCTCCAGCCCAGCGTTTCTCATGATGTACTCTGCATAGAAGTTAAATAAGCAGGGTGACAATGTACAGCCTTAACGTACTCCTTTTCCTATTTGGAACCAGTCTGTTGTTCCATGTCCAGTTCTAACTGTTGCTTCCTGACCTGCATACAGGTTTCTCAAGAGGCAGGTCGGGTGGTCTGGTATGCCCACCTCTTTCAGAATTTTCCACAATTTATGTGATACACACAGTCAGAGGCTTTGGCATAGTCAATTTAAATCATATTTAATACTTAAAAGCATCTATTAAATTAACATCATTTAAAAATAACGTCAAAGCTGTAAGATAAATTACTACTTTATGCAAAGTTCAAGAGATTTATATAAAATATAAGGTATAAAGTTATGATATGGGCATTTTTGTTTTAAATTCAATTAAAACCCTATTAAGGCTTCTTTAGACATTTCCATTAAATTATTGTATTTATTGAACTAGAAAAATAAATGTGATTGTCATTTTAACCCCTTTAATTGAAACTTTTTAATTTTCTTATTCTCTTATAATTATCATTGGACTTAGCTTTTAAAGTCACTTTTAATTTGTATTCTATGTTATCATCATAGTAAAACGTACATGGATACAATGTGCCCTTGATTTTTATAAAAGCAAGGATTAGTGCCTATTATATTCTTGTGCTTTTCCTCATTCTTTCATATGACAGCTTCAGTCCATTTAATGCTATTTTTTAAATTCAAATAAGATCCTTTCATTTGATTTAGCACTTTAGCATCTAAAGTCACTTTGCTTAATGGGTCTGGTTTTGACTTTTTTAGTCATTTTTATTCATAAATGTACCACGATGTTCATCATTGTATAAGGCTTACGATGAATCCAACCACAGATCACTGAAAAAAAGGCATAGAGTCAGATAGCAGGACACCTTATTAGCACTTTTTTTCAGACCAATAATCATGCTATTATTTGAATTTAGCAAATTGCTGTCATACCATGCACTCTAAGCCCTTTTTTAAATGACCCTGTCAGATTATTTTGTTGCTGGGTTGAAGCCAACCATAATAATGTTGCTAAATGTGAAATTTGGATGTACACAGCTCTTGTTCCACACCACTGGAAAGAAACGAATGTTTTCCCACCACAGTGCAAGAAAGTACATCTATATTTCTTAATTTCAGTTTTTTATTTGAAGATAGGTATCTCAGCTGGTGTCTCCTTTAGGTAGCAGTCAAGCCTAAACCATAGTGATAAGCATGGTGGTGGTTTACTTGCTAAGTCATGTCTGACTCTTGTGACCCACTGGGCTGTAGCCCACCAGGCTCCTCTGTCCATGGGATTTCTCAGGCAAGAATACTGGAGTGGGTTGCCATTTCCTTCTCAGGGGATCTTCCTGACCCAGGAATCAAACCCAGGTCTCCTACATTGCAGGCAGATTCTTGCATTGCAGGTGGATTCTTTACTGACTGAGCTATGAAGGAAGCCCTAAGTATAGCATTTTTTTAAAATGTATAATGTCATTTAAACAATTTTCATGCAGACCCCATGTAAATGTGTATCTATGTATGAAATTTAATTGTGCTTAAAAAACTTAAAGAGATGTTACTGTACATATATATATGTGTGTATGTCTCTCTCCGTGTGTATATATATATGTATATATAAGATATAGTCTACTCTAAAGATCAAATCACTTTCCCTGTATATGTGAATATTGAAAGGTGAGAGAATTGAGGCGCTAATTCTTTTATTTCAAAATAAACTTTGAGTTCTCTTGTTCTCTACAGTTCTGCCACAGTATAGGTGGCAAATTTGTATAGAAACATACAATTATTTTACATGCAAATCAGACTTATTATCTAATGACTAGCTTTCTGTAAGTCAATACAAATTATCTACAAAATGGATCAGTCACTAGACTTCTAAAATGTTCACTCTTGGAGAAGTTTTTAATTTTTTAAATCTCTCCATTGTTATCTAGCACACATCAGAATACTTACTACCAATAGCATTTATGTCATCTATGAATTACAGTTTAAACATTTACTAATTATTTAATATTTACTATATGCTTGACATTGTTCTGTTTTAAACATATTATTCCTATGATTGTACATAGAAATCATATGAAGTAAATATTCTTTTCATTCAATTCAGTTCAGTTCCATCACTCAGTCGTGTCTGACTCTTTGCGACCCCATGGACTGCAGCACGCCAGGCCTCCCTGTCCATCACCAACTCCCAATTCCCAACTTCATTACCAAAGTATTAATAAATGCTGGATTTGAGTTCTTGCTTAGGAACATAAAACATTATCTTTTAAAATCATCACCTATTGGATCAGACTAAATAATTGCATGCTAACTTAGTTTGGCTAAAGTCAGATTGGACCTTAAACTCACTCCTCAAATTCTGCTCAAAATGCTTCCTCTTGGTCGATGCTTGAGAGAATTTATGAGTGTTTCAGGGCTTCCCAGTTTGTGCTAGTAGCAAAGAACCCTGCTGCCAATGCAGGAGACATAAGAGACATGGGTTTGACCCCTGTCTTGGGAAGATCCCCTGGAAGAGGACATGGCAACCCACTCCAGCATTCTTGCCTGGAGAATCATGGATAAAGGATCCTGGCAGGCTACAGTCCAGAGGATTGCAAAGAGTCAGACATAATCGAAGCGACTTACCACATACATACATATTAAAATTGAAAAATACACACACACTTCTAATTGATAAGAAACATAGAGGATATTGGATAAGTTATAATTTTTGAATGTTTCTGTGCCCTAAGCACATTGTTTGGGACTATAGACTACATTTTCTTATTTTGTCTCATAAAATTTACAGCTTATTGTCTTCTCTCAAAACATTTACAATGACAAAGTACTCTTTACTCTGCCAACATAAACTTTTTTTCCCCTCAGAATGAAGCACCTGAGAGTTTTTTCCCTGAGATGGAACAGTGCATGTGTATGCAGTCACCCAGTTGTGTCTGATTCTTTGCAACCCCATGGATTGTGGTTTTCAGTTATATTAAGAAATAGAGCCATTTTCAGTCATCTCACTTACAGCATGTTGTCTCTAAGATTACTTAGAGAAGTTAGACAGACAGAAAAAGTGCTGGCCATGTCTCTTCAAAAGAGAAGCTTGTTCAGTTTGCAGCAGTAATTCTAAAAGTCCAACAGCAATTCTAGGTGATCAGCTGGACCCTAAGTACTCCATCAGAAACAATAAAAATGACATTTCTGACTAATATTTTAGCTCCATCTCCATTTCCACAGCTCCCAACTAGCTGATTTTTTGTCGTGCTTTTAAGAGTAAAAATTCCCTGAGAGAGAATCTGACTGCTTTCCTCAATTATAGCTGCTTGTCTAAAACAGTGATCACTCATATAGCATTTTTCTAGATATGTTTAGTTAGACATTCATCCCTTCTTCAAATAACTGAAGTCAGAGTGGGAGGGTTTAAGTTGACTTAATGCCTAGTCAGTAGGCAATGTGGCCATGATAATAATAAAGATGCTTCTTTGATAGGAAGGGAGGTGTTTATATATACTTTACTTAATTCAATTCTGATTTTTGCTGCTTTGGCAGATAAGAAATGCTTGATTTAGAGAAATAGTCACTCTGACTCCTTGCTGGTAGGAATAAAAAATTGTCCTTTTGGAAAGGACTTTGGCAATAATAATGTGCAAAAATTCTATGATATGCTCCTTTTCTGTAAGAAAGAGGAAGCGGTAAGGAAATATATAGTTTTGTGTCTCTTTAACTTTTTTGGAAAGGAACAGAGAGGGATGGAAGCGGCGGGGGGGGGCAGGAAAGGAAAAAAGGAAGAAAGGGCAGAGAGAGGGAGGGAGGAAAAGGGAAAGAAAAAGGAAGAAAGGAAAAGGGAAAGAAGGAAAGCCAGAGAGGAGAGGAGAGAGAAGGAAACATGGGTAGGATAAACTGAAAACGAATACTGTTAATACTGTTAATCTATGAGGAGGAGATACTAATAGAAGTGATATTGACCAGTGTTCTTGGCCTTCCCCAATCAATAGCAATTGATGAGGCTAGTCAAGAAATCCAGGCAGGGCTTTAACAGGGCCACTGGTGCAGCAGAGGAGAGAGAACAAGTAACGGTTCCCTTGCTCACTCCTTAAAGCGGGGAGCTGGTTCCTTCTATGGGTTGAGGGTTGGCGTATTCCAGAGACTGGGCAGGAGGGCTGGCTTAGATGGTTTGCCCACTCCTCAGGTGGTGGTGTGCTTGTGCATGCACAGTGCCCCGCCCTGCTTTTGCTCCTGGCTCTTCAGAAGTGGAAGTAGTTGTTGTTGTTGTGTTTTGGTCTTTTTGCATATTTTGTACAGAATTGAGCCCAACTGCACAGTCCCATATAGTTTCTTTGCATTTTGTTGCTCAAGGAGATATTTGTCCTGCCTGTTTCATCTTCATACGGTCCTTTCTATGTGTATACACATCCCTGGTGACTCTCTGGGTATCTAAATCTCTTAATCACCTCTTTAAAGAGCCTGCCTCCAAATAGTTGAGGCAGTGGGGATCAGGGCTTTACTGTATGAAGGGAAATACCATTGGAGAGGACACAATTCAACCCATAATAGAATCCACACACCACGTGGTATGGTATGTTAGTCGCTCAGTTGTGTCTGACTCTTTGTGACCCCATGGACTAGTCCACCAGGCCCCTCTGTCCATGGGATTTCCCAGGTAAGAATACTGGATTGGGTTGCCATTCTATTCTCCAGGGGATCTTCCAGACACCGGGATCCCACCTGGGTCTCCTGCATTGCAAGTGGACTAGTAATAAATGAATCATGTAGTCACAATGAAGAGGGTGGGGAAGAACAGCACTAACAATTTGAGGAAAAGTAACATGAGTTTGAGTGAACTCCAGGGAAGCCTGGCATGCTGTGATTCATGGGGTCTCAAAGAGTCAGACATGACTGAGTGACTGAACTGAACTGAACTGAACATGGGAAAACCAGTATTTTTATTATATTCTCTAAGGCTAAAGACAATACAAAATTACTGTACACAAATACTGAATTCTAGTTTGTAATTTGTGTTCCATAGAGGTATATGTTAGAAATTCTAAAATTACTTTATAAGTTTTCAAATACTGTACATTTTCTAAAAATAAGTAGATATATTGAGATGAGAGCTGTCTTTCACTTTCAGAGAAAGGAGTTACAAACTTACAGAAAAGGCTAGAATAAATTCTTCAGAGTTGGATTATAATTTGAAGTATCAGTTTAACTTGTGGAGAGAGAGAGTGATATAGAAATAGATATAAATGTGTTTGTATGTATAAATGCATATTTTTATAACTTTAGCCAGCATCAAGTTATCCATGTGCCTTAATATAAAAAGAAGTACATGTTTTTGGAAGTTAAAGAAATGTATTCACCATAAAATAAAAAGTATGAACCAAAACTGAGCTAGAAAGTGGTTAGTTAGCCTTTAAGGAAATGAATAGTCAGGGTTATAATAAGTATGTACCTAGATATTGATCTTGAAACATATCACAGAAGCCTTAAAGTATCAATCTAATTGGTTTGATGTTTCTGTAGTAAATATCCAGAAAAATAATATTTTGTAAATAAAAAAACAAATGAAAAGCTGTCTTATATCTGAAAATGGATTTTATTGTGAAAATTAACATCAGGAATCCAATATAATTTTCTAATTTTCATTTTTTTGACGTTCAAGCTGATTTTATTTTATTTTTTAATATTTATTTTATTTTTTAACTTTACAATATTGTATTGGTTTTGTCATATACTGATGTATAGAACAGTCTTTTGGACTCTGTGGGAGAGGGAGAGGGAGAGGGTGGGATGATATGGGAGAATGGCATTGAAACATGTATAATATCATATATGAAATGAGTCGCCAGTCCAGATTCAATGCACAATACTGGATGCTTGGGGCTGGTGCACTGGGATGACCCAGAGGGATGGTATGGGGAGGGAGGAGGGAGGAGGGTTCAGGATGGGGAACACGTGTATACCTGTGGCAGATTCATGTTGATATATGGCAAAACCAATATAATTTTCAAAAGCAAGAGAAATATAGTGATTACAAAGTGATATCTGCTAAATGTTATCAATTGAGAGGGAATATAAATCTCAATTTAAAATGTAAGTATGCCAGTAATGCAATTTCAGGTGGTAAGCCTTTCAAAGTCTCTCATTTGACAGAATTAAATTTCATACATTTGAAAATTTAATGCAACAAAATTTTAGATCCTATCCCTTTTTTTCTTTAGGTGACATCTATCTTCTAAGGTTATGCAATGCTGAGTTTTCTAAGATGCAGGGTGGTGTTGAACAATTTGGTTTTCAGTTCTTGGTGAACCAAGTCAAGTTATTATATTCCTTATGCATGTAACACTTCAGAAAGGCCAAAGGAAGTTCCCATCCATACCCCAGGTATTAAAAGCACAAAAATCTCAAATACAGATTGGGACATATAGTATTAGAACCCTCTAGACCAAACTCAGCCCACTGATCACAGAAAATCCATTTCAGCAATCAAATAGTCCACAGCTCTATGAACTATCAGAATTTTCTATCCCTCTCCTAATTTCCTATTAAATATTATACTTATTTAAATTACTAACAATTTTTGAGGGACTGGATTGATGTGATTGTTTACCATGAAAGATATAGAACAGGTGGTGTTGCAGGATTAGTAGCTTAATGAAGGAAAAATCACTTTGATAATAAAAATATCCAAACCTTAGGGAAGGGGGTTACGATAAATAGATCTTTGAAGGCCTTAAATAAATAATGAACTATAGCTAAAGCTAGTGGTTCTGTTCTGGGAGATTGAGAAGGAGAATAATGCAGATGGAAAGAAAATGAGGTATATCAAAGATGTATTCAGAGGCAAATTTACAGCCTAACAGAAGTGTACTGGATTGATATTTCTCATATTTTCATCCCAGTTGACACTTCCATAATGGTACCACATCCTTCCCATGTGTTTTTGTTCTAATAACCCTTTTATATTATGGCTGGTGTGTTTATATTATTGTTATGGAAATTCAGGTTAGAGACCTGTTTCATTTCACTTTGTTAATATGCATGAATTTGAAAATAGCTGTTTAACTGATGGTGATAATGTGAACAGACATTAATCAATAGAGGTCATAGCTCTTATGTCTGTGTGCTAAGCAGCCCGACACTTGCGAGTTATCTGGCGTGAAACAATTATTTCTCAGAGGATCTTATCATTGCTGATCAAGTCCTAGCTCTGCCCAAGGAAACATACGCTAGTGCTATTTATTTCCTCCAGCTGATGTTCTGGCTGTTAACATAATGAGAAAAAAAAACATAACTATATATAATTATTAAAACTTTGTTAGATTTTTTTCCTCTTCTTTGGAAAAAAAAAATCATTTTTAGTTTCTTTAAATGCTTACTAATAGACATTTAATTTCTCCACATGAGCCGCAAAGCCCAGCATGTATTCACCTCTCACTAAGGAATACCTAACAAAACAGTATCTACAAAAACAAGTTGCCAAGTTACCTAAACTTTATGGTACATGCATCAAAAAGGCTTTGCTTCTCTCATTCATGCTTTTATTTTTCATTTGACTTCTATTTTATATTGGAGTATAGTTGATTTATATATTATGTACTATATAATTTAATAGCTTCCCTTGTAGTTCAGTCAATAAAGAATCCGCCTGCAGCCTAGGAGACCCAGGTTCAATTGCTGGGTTGGGATGATCCCCTGGAGAAGGAAATGCCAACCCTCTCCAGTATTCTTACTTGGAGAATCCCAAGGACAGAGGAGCGTGGCAGGCTAGAGTTCATAGGGTCGCAAGAGTCGAACATGACTTAGTGACTAAAGAGAGAAAGAGATAGTTGATTTACCATATTGTGTTAGTTTCAAGTATACAGCAAAGTGGATTAGATTAATTAACCATAGATGTGTAGATTAATTTACCATAGATGTGTGAGTTTATCTCTGGACGTTCTGTCCTATTCTATTGATATGTTTTCCTGTTTTTGTGCCAATACCAATCTGTTTTCATGACTATAGTTTTGTAGTCTAATTTGAAGTCAGGGGGCCAGATGCCTCCAGCTTCATTTTTCTTTGTCAGGACTGCTGTGGCTATTCAGGCTCTTTTGTGTTTCCATACAAACTAAAAAATTGTTTATTCTAATTCTGTGGGAAATGCTGTTGGTAATTTCTAATAATTGCACTGAATCTGTAGATTTACTTGGGTAGCCTAGTCATTTTGCCAATGTTGATTCTTCCAATGCAAGAACATGATGTATCTTTCCATCTGTTTGTGTCATCTTTGATCATAGCACTGTCTTATAATTTTCAGAGTATAGGTCTTTTGCCTCCTTAGGTATATTTGTTCCTTGGCATTTTATTCTTTTTGATGCTAAATTAATGGCAATTTGGTAATTTATAATGGTAATGTTAATTTGATGGTAAACTATTTTTTTCCTTAATTTATTTTACTGATCTATTGTTAGTGTATAGAATTGCAGGAAATTTGTGTTCACTAATTTTGTATTCTGCACTTTACTGAATTCATTGATGAACTCTTGTAGTTTTCTGGTAGCATCTTAAGGATTTTCTATATATCGTGTCATCTTCACACAGAGACAGTTTTACTTCTTTTGTGATCGGATGCCTTTTATTTCTTTTTCTTCTCTGATTGCCATGGCCAAGACTTCTGAATGTTGAATAAAAGTGGCAAGAGTTGACATCCTTGTCTTGTTCCTGATCCCAAAGGAGATGCTTTCAGGTTTCTTTCCACCACTGAGGATGATGTTAGCTATGGGTTCATCATATACACATTCCCTCTATGCTCACCTTCTGGAGAGTTGTTATCATAAACGGGTGTTGAATTTTGTGAAAAGCTTTTTCTGCATCTATTGAGATACTCATATAGTTTTTATTCTTCAATTTGTTAATGTGTTATATCACACTGAATGATTTGCAGATATTGAAAAGTCCTTGCATCCCTGGGATATCCCACTTGGTCATGGTGTATGATCCTTTTAATATATTGTTGGATTTGGTTTGATCTTATTTTGTTGAGGATTTTTGCATCTATGTTCATCAGTGATATTGGTCTGTGTATTTCTATTTTTGTAATATCTCTGTCTGGTTTTGGTATCAAGGCCATGGTGGCCTCAGAGAATGAGTTTGGGAGTGTTCTTTTCTCCACAATTTTTTGGAATAGTTTCAGAAGGATAGGTGTTAATTCTTTTCTAAATGTTTGATAGAATTTGCCTGTAAAACCATCTGTTTTTGAACTTTTGTCTGTTGGAAGATTTTTAAACAGTTTCCATTTCATTAGTGTTATTGGTCTGTTCATATTTTCTATTCTTCCTGATTCAGACTTGTACATTTCTAGGAATTTGTCTATTTCTTCTAGGTTGTCCATTTTATTGTTATATAGTTATTTGAAGTATTCTTTTATGAACCTTTGTATTTCTGTGATGTCAATTGTAACTTTTCCTTTTTCATTTCTAATTTTATTGATTTGAGCTCTTTACCATTTTTTCTTTGAGTATGGCTAAAGATTGATTAATTTTGTTTATCTTTTCAAAGACCCAGCTTTTAGTTTCATTGCTTGCTTTGTCCCTATTTATTTCTGGTCTGTTCTTTATGATTTCTTTCCTTCTTTGGGGTTTGTTTGTTCTACTTTTCCTGATTGCATTAGGTGGAAAGTTCAGTTATTTCTCTGAGATTTTTCTCTCTTTCATGCTATTAAAAATATATGTTATTAAGTAAACTGATGGTTCAGCTAAAACAGGGAGTCAGAACTTTCTGTGCATTAGCAACTCAAAACAAGCCAACAGCATTTTTTTTTTTTTTGAAATTTGAAACATTCACAACTTTTGATGTGTGATTTTATAAGAGACATACTGATGTATTAAAAGTTAATGCAACTTCCTATTGTGCCAAATTTAGGCCAAGGGAGTATCTAATGCACAAGGAGAATCAATAATCTCACATTTAAGGTCAGTATATTAGCTATACTAGAATTTGAGGAAGAAAGCAAACAAACAGACAAAAAAAAAAAAAAATCACATAAATTGGCAAAGTCATGCTTCCTGACTCCTAAGTGTTTAAATTGAGAACCAGTGACAAAAATGTACTGTAGGCGGAGAAGCAAAGACAGAGAGACAGACTTTCATCATTAAAACAAAGGTTAAATAAAAATTAAGCTCAGAGCAGAAACAAGAGCCCTAGAGACTTTGGGTAGGCAAGATGCCCAGATGTTCTTCCTATCATTTCAGCCTGGCATATGAGCAAAGGTGTAGAAGGTCAAGTGGATAGGTGGCTGATTGTTAGAAGATGATGGCAGGGTCACCAGTTATTCTTGTAGAGTCTGAGAATAGAAATGAACTGCCAGCTAGTTAATGATTTCTTCTACACACTTAAAAGTCTTTTTAAATGATATTCTTAGACTCATCTGACCCTAATATTATTCATTTAGTCATCCTAAAGTTATACATAATTTTAGCTACCTTCAAAGTAAAACAGTGTAGTTTTCACAAAGAATTTCATGAAAAGCTAATTTCATATGTATATGTAATTTGCCAATATGGCTACTATTACATTTTATTTGTGCAGTGATCTAAGAATATAATGAATTGGAAATATTCTGAGTGGTCTTATGATCAATGAGGCAAGGTTTCTAAGACTTTTCCCTATAAGCAATTCTTATATCCTACATATAAGATTACCAAAGGATAAAGATCCAGCCATGTCTACTTTCTTGCCTTGTTTCATCCCCTAATGATTTTAGATTTCATACTTAGTAGAAGAGTCCTTTTAGAGCAGGAAATAATAAGGGTTCTTAAACATATATAACATTTAATAGTCTATGTTTTTTTATCTGATTAATTTACCCACAGAAGCAATTGTAAACTTGGCCGGCAAACAAATGGGTAATTAGAATTATTTTATTTTTGTTTTGCGGTCTCCAAATTCTTGAGAAGTTTCTTCAAAGTTTCATGTCAACTCAGACTCTCCAAAACAACAACAACAACAACAAATGGTTGAAATCCAACATTTTTAAGAATGTTTAAAATCTCACAGAAAATTTTTAAATTCAGAATTGTCATGGGTTACAGAAAAGATTACAGCTACTGCCTCCTTAATCATACATTCTGACAAATGATGCTAGCTACCTGTGGTTTTTCCTAAGAAGTGGAACTGGGCAATAATTTGAAGAGCGGACCACAATTCCTCCCCTCTTATAACCTCTGGTTCAATTCAGTTCAGTTCAGTCGCTCAGTCCTGTCCGACTCTTTGAGATCCCATGGACTGCAGCCCACCAGGCTTCCCTGTCCATCACTGGAAAGTATTCAAACTCATGTCCATTGAGTCAGTGATGCCATCCAACCATCTCATCCTCTGTTGTCCCCTTCTCCTCCTGCCTTCAATCTTTCCCAGCATCAGGTCTTTTCCAATGAGTCTGTTCTTAGCATCAGGTGGCCAAAACATTGGAGCTTCAGCTTCAGCATCGGTCCTTCCAATGAATATTCAGGACTGATTTCCTTTAGGATGGTTGGATCTCCTTGCAGTCCAAGGGACTTTCAAGAGTCTTCTCCAACACCACAGTTCAAAAGCATCAATTCTTTGGTGCTCAGCTTTCTTTATAGTCCAACTCTCACATCCATACATGACTACTGGAAAAAACATAGATTTGAGTAGATGGACCTTTGTTGACAAAGTAATGTCTCTGCTTTTTAATATGCTGTCTAGGTTGGTCATAACTTTTATTCCAAGAAGTAGGTGTCTTTTAATTTCATGGCTGCAGTCACCATCTGCAGTGATTGTGGAGCCCAAGAAAATAGTCAGCCACTCTTTCCATCTATTTGACATTAAGTGATGGGACCAGATGCCATGATCTTAGTTTTCTGAATGTTGAGCTTTAAGCCAAAATTTTCACTCTACTCTTTCACTTTCAACAGGAGGCTCTTTAGTTCTTCTTCACTTTCTGCCATAAGGGTGGTGTCATCTGCATATCTGAAGTTATGGATATTTCCCCAGCAATCTTGATTCCAGCTTTTGCTTCATCAGCCCAGCATTTCACAAGATGTACTCTGCATATTAAGTTAAATAAGCAGGGTGACAATATACAGCCTTAACATACTCCTTTCCCAATTTGGAACCAGTTGATAATAAAACCAGACATGAACACCAAATTCCAAGTTGATTTACTCAAATGGTCTTTTGTGAGAAGTTGGAATTGGGACATTAAAAGAGTATCAGCTGCAAGGGACTCCAAGTCACAATGCACGTATCATTGGGTTGATAAATGGAGCCACGACAATTCAATAGTGTCCTAAAGCTGAAGTTAACACATTCAGTTCAGTTCAGTCACTCAGTCGTGTCTGACTCTTTGTGACCCCCTGAATTGCAGCACCCCTGGCCTCCCTGTCCATCACCAACTCCTGGAATTCACCCAAACTCACATCCATCGAGTCAGTGATGCCATCCAGCCATCTCATCCTCTGTCGTCCCCTTCTCCTCCTGCCCCCAATCCCTCCCAGCATCAGGGTCTTTTCCAATGCGTCAACTCCGCATGAGGTGGCCAAAGTACTGGAGTTTCAGCTTTAGCATCATTCCTTCCAAAGGACACCCAGGGCTGATCTCCTTCAGAATGGACTGGTTGGATCTCCTTGCAGTCCAAGGGACTCTCTAGAGTCTTCTCCAACACCACAGTTCAAAAGCATCAATTTTTCGGTGCTCAGCTTTCTTCACAGTCCAACTCTCGCATCCGTACATGACCACTGGAAAAACCATAGCCTTGACTAGACGGACATTTGTTGGCAAAGTAATGGCTCTGCTTTTCAAAATGCTATCTAGGTTGGTCATAAAGTGACACATTAGGGAACAATAAAAGCTGCTCCACGTGTTGTGGTTGTGGTTGTTTAGTCATTAAGTCGTGTCTGACTCTTCTGCAACCCCATGGACCATAGCCCTCCAGGCTCCTCTGTCTATGGAGTTTCCCAGGCATGAATACTTGAGTGGCTTGCTCTTTCCTGCTCACGGGGATCTTCCCGACCCAGAGATTGAACTCACATCTCCTGCATTGTCAGGCAGATTCTTAACTGCTGAGCCACTAGGAAAGCCCTGGTCTACATGTTACAGAAGAGCAAATCTGTAAAGATGCCGATAATAGAGACCATGGACAGAGGAAGCACACAAACACCCCCACAAACACCAAAATAAATAAGGGAGGGAAGATAGGAGGAAGGGAGAAACAAAGGAAGAGAAAGAAGGACAAAAGGGATAACCTAGATAATTGCAGGATAAGAGACAAAGAGAGGCAGAAACTGAGAATGCAGTTTTTTTTTTTTGTTTTTAATTGGATTATAATTACAATGCTGTGTTAATTTCTGCTGTACAATAATGTGAATCAGCTATATGTAGGGAATGTAGCTTTAAAGACAGTAAAATGGGAATATCACTGAGTTTTTTTCCACTAAGATTTCAGGACCCTTCTCCCTCATATCCTCTAGTCTATGCCCTCTCATTATCTGAGCTACTCAGAAAACTTCAAACTTTCCCATTTTTTTTTGTAGCACAAGAAATTTGAATAACTAGCATCAAGTGAAACTAAAACATTCCTTTCCTGATATGTCTATAAGGGCAGTTTCTTCAGCACCCATTATTTTTTTCTGACCTTTAATTCCTCCAGAGTTTTAATCACTTTTCTCTGAGTGCTGTCAGCCCTGAATTCCCCCTCAAAGATTTTCCCAGGAAGCCTGGAGGTGAAATATAACTTCAGTTGTCCAGTGCTGAGACCTCAGAATTACTAAAAAAGGGACATAAATGGAACTCTTGCTAGAGTCACAAAAATAATACTTTTGGGGAATATATCTGTCTATCTCTCCATCTAGATAGATGGAAGCACTGTAATAGAACTATACATATATTTTCCTTTATAGATATTTGGAAAAAGTAAAATTGCCTTATTGAAGATATTTGCATGAATAGTTACATAATTAGTCGAGAGACAGTGGTTCTTATTTAGGTCTTGCATATTGTTAACAATGGGAATGAACATTGACAGAAATGTGTCTATACTATTTTGCTTGATCTATCCCTTACTAAGTTGTTTATAAATTCTTTACTGCAGCTCGGCCCACATTATTTTATCTGTATTGAAAGTGAATAAATCTTTTAATCGCAACAATAAGTAGACCTCATAGAACTATCTCAGACTTACTTTATCCTTATATATGTTAGAAATTCCAGGAAAAATATGCTCAAATCTATCAAGACACTTCAGAAAGTGCCATTTTACAATTGCCTGATTTATGCAAAAATAGGAGATGTCTGATCTTTCAGAGTAAACTGGTAGACTTACCCTGAAAAAGCAAACAAACAGCACACTTTTTATGTTTTAAATTACATTGCTCTGGAAAGGTACCAGTATTTTATTAAGAAAATTCAATTTGAAGTGGCATATTTTGTGCACAAACGGTTGTGTATCAGTATCAAAGAAACTATGTGTAGCTCAGCTCCAGCCCTGAGTGACATGGAGAGGTGGGGCATTGAGTTGAAATCCTTTGAGTCATCTCTCTGTGATGTCAAGAACCTTATTCATGGCATCATGAGTCAGGGATAGTTCCATTTTCCTTTTTTCCCCTTCTAGCTTACACTTGGTAATATTTGACACATAAAGCTGCAGTCAAGAACACTGGACTTGGCAGAATATGCCATATTAAATAAAAATTCCATGTGAACTCAAATGAAAACTTGGTACCAAATTAACACTAATTGCTGACAGCAGGGCCACATTTTAATTCTCAGACCAACACTGTTCTTTGGACTTTCAGGTACACATATATTTCACAGTTTTACATAATTACTTTTATTTTGCTCACAGCTCCTCAGAATAAACACTTAAATTACCATAGTAAGTGTTCTGAATGGATCACTTAGAGATGATTTCAAATTTTAAGATTTTGTTTTCATACAGAAATGTTATATATGAATTTTGATGACCTCACTATCTATTTTTAACTTTTTTGCTATTTAGCTGATAGTTATATTGACTTTAGCAGGCTGGCTGGCTTGCTTATCTGTAATCTATCTTGCTTCTCCTTAGTTATTTTTCATGATTCTGTTTATCTAAACCCCACAGATATTTTAAATCTTTCCACCCCTAAGCCCACTGAACTCATTTGGTTAAAAGGTATTTTTATCAGAGTATGTTTGACTCCATGAAATTTCCAAAAACTGCATATACCCATATCACATATTTATATTTCCCCCCATTAAACAGGTAAAAAGCATCATGCACATAATGACCCTGTACATAAAAATCAAGATAAAACTTTCAGAGATTGAAGGTCTCTAAATATACTCAACAGTGTACAATTACTTCAATGACTATAGTAATATTAACCACCAATGTTATATCTAAAAATATGAAAATAAATAAGATAAAAATATAGAACAATCAATAGTTTGAATGAGTGTGACTGTAAAACTTACCAGCTAAAGAACACAGATGAATTTACCCAGGTGGTATAGTTTTTTTCCCCTTGACTTTCTGACTTGTCAGCAATACCAGGAAGGGGTGATTTATGCATAACAAAGGTTCTTTCTTAAAACTGGTAGTTGGATATTACAAATATAATAGTCTCTACAGATTATCATGTAGAGATCCAAGGCCTATATTATTTCATGCATTTTCCATTTCATTAGTAGATTGTAGTTGATGAAAATGCCATTTGCTAAATTAAATCCTGACAGTCCCTCTCCTCCTTCTATTCATACATGTTCAAGGAACTATTATATTCCATAAGGCTATTTTTATTGATTTGAACATTTATTCCAGCCGGTAATTCTGTTTGCTTATGAGCATGCTTAGATCTCTGGAAAATGATTTTGTGACACATAGTTAATGCCATTTCCCTTACATTTTAATTTGTTGGAGGAAATATCTTTCTTAACATATTCAAATCAACATTTACTCAAGTAATATTCATTTCAGTGGCCTCATCTCTGCCTAAAACTTCATGAAGGGGTCTAAGAATTGCATTTTTTTTTCAAACAATGTCTATGTGTATATACTCTTATTATATGATTAATGCTTTTTCAGCTTTTACTAAACTTTCATCTGTCATTCAGAGATTTTTACACTTCTAGGTCCCTTTATAATTTTCATTATTTTAAAATCATAGCATACTCTCTATTCAAGTCATCAGTGTTGAATAATTTTAAATACATTAAGGACAGTCCACCTTCAATGCATATAAAACCATGATCTGGCTAAGAACCAGTATTTTCTTAGCAATCTTTCCTACTTTTATATCCTGATAGGTAATTTTTTGTTATTTTTTTTTTCTTTATCTCTTGGACTCTTTGCCAGAGAGAAACACCATTTTTATCCATTGCAAGAGGCTCTATTTAGTGATAACAGGGTAAAGAATAACTGAACTATGTTGAGATGTCAATTCTGGACCCCAAAATAGATTTGTATACAAGAAGAGTACGGAGGCTCACTTCCTAGCCACACTTTCTTGCTATAAGAACTGCTGGCTTTGCAACTAAACATAATTTCACAAATTATGTCATGCATGTCTGCTTTCTTTCTTGAACAGTTAAAATGAATTAAAAATACCCTACTTCTAGCATTTACCAAGCATTTAATTTCTGAGTCTATACTTGAAAACACACATACACATAAACACAGAAAATAACCACTTAAGACACAATTTACGTAGTCCAAATTTATTAAATATGAATTTCTTAATATCATTCTACACATGGAGACTACTATTGAAAATCATAAGTTTTATTAGAAGACTAATAGCTCACTCATTCATGCTTCATATTTTATGTATTCATTTTTCCTTAACCATTATGATACTAGTTTCTGTTGATATTTTCTTTAAAATAATTCTAAAATCATCTCTGCATTCAATCTCTATAACCTTGTTTGTTATTAAGTTTACACAGTTTTATTTTTGGAAAAACTATGTTTGTATGATTTATATTATATCAAAATTAAATTTTCAAAGAAATTTTTAATATATACTTTGCAACGCTGCTGCTGCTGCTAAGTTGCTTCAGTCGTGTCCAACTCTGTGCGACCCCACAGACAGCAGCCCACCAGGCTCCTCTGTCAGTGGGATGCCCCAGGCAAGAATACTGGAGTGGGTTGCCATTTCCTTCTCCAATGCATGCATGCATGGTAAGTCGCTTCAGTCGTGTCCGACTCTGTGCAACCCCACAGACAGCAGCCCACCAGGCTCCTCTGTCCACAGGATTCTCTAGGCAAGAATACTGGAGTGAATTGCCGTTTCAGCAACATTTTGGGCTTCCGAGATGGCTCAGAGGTGAAGAATCCAACTGCCAATGCAGGTGACATGGGTTCCTCCTCTGGGTCAGGAAAATCCTCTAGAGAAGGAAATGGCAACCCATTTTGACATTCCTGCCTAGGAAATCCCATGGACAGAGGAGCCTGGCAGGCTACAGTTCATGGGGTTGCAAGACAGTTCATGGGGTTGCAAGAGAGTCAGACATGACTTAATGACTAAACAACAACAGGCAAGATTTAAGTATTTTCTCTGCACATAATGGACTTCCCTGCTGGCTCAGACAGTAAAGCGTCTGCCTACAATGTGGGAAATCCAGGTTCGATCCCTGGGTCGGGAAGATCCCCTGGAGAAGGAAATGGCAACCCACTCCAGTACTCTTGCCTGGAAAATCCCATGGATGGAGAATCCTGGTAGGCAACAGTCCACGGGGTTGCAAAGAGTCGGACACGGCTGAGTGACTTCACTTCACTTCACTTCTGCACATAATATTAATGAAACTCCTTTGCTATATACATCAATAATAAATGGTATTTTAAGGTATTTGTATTGGTGTTTCCTAATTTAAAAAGAATAAGGTGATCTGAACTAATATTGCATTATAAAATGGCTTGGAATAAAAGTTTGTTAAAAAATTCAAATGCAGTTTTTTTTCAGGGCTCCCTGCTGGTGGTAGAATGATCTCCTTGTAATTGGGCAAATGTCAATGAAGTAGGAAAGTGAAGCAAACTTTCAACCTACACAATAGTTATGATTTTACATGCATATCAAACTTTAGCACTGAATTGATTCTCCAGGGCTACTGCAGAAGTATTTCTCAGTAATCTAAACAGGCCTAATTGGCCAAAGAACTTGTCCTACGGAGAAAAAAAATGGGTGAACTGAAACAAATCGACCTAAAAGCCTTTTTTGCTTTTTTTTTTCCCCCACAAGGAAACTATGCATTCCTTAGAATGTAAGAAATTCAATAAATCAAGTTCAATGCAAAAGAAAATATTGGACTCCCTAATGAGATAACTTCCCAGGATGTTCCAGTACTGGTTAAATTAAAAAATAAAAAGAGAGAGAGAGAGAAAGAGAAAGTGTCCCCTGAAGGCCCAAAATGTTTTTTCTTTTGTTGTACAACATTCTACTAAGGAAAGCAAACTTTCCATCAAAAATCTCAAGACTTTTTATTACTTCTTCCTGAAAAATAGTTTTTAGATCTTAAACATAGCATATTAATAATAGTCTAGACCTTTTCCACAAAATACTGTTGAAAGTTTTCACTATTTTCATTAAGGTACCTAGCTTTATTCCATTCTGTATTTATTCCTATTATCATGACCTTCTCTTTTCTCCAGTATTACTCCTATGTTCAAATCTTTGGAAATTTAATATTTCCCTTTAGAAGATTAATTAATCTCTGATATGTGAAAATACTAATAGCATATTAAGAATTAGAGTAATAATATAGTTTAATAACTTCTTTGGTAAGGAAAAGTGAGAGCTGAAGGTTTAAAATATTTAAGTAAATATATTAAATTATTTATACAGCTATCATTAAAATAAAAGTGCAAAATAAGACCAAAATTAACAACATTTGCTATATATTTTATAATTAATTATAATTAATTTACCATTAGTCACCTTGTGATGACTGTAGGGTAAAGATGCTTTGGTTCTCTAAAATGTGGGAATGATTTGGGAGAATAGCACTGAAACATGTATAATATCATATATGAAACAAGTCGCCAGTCCAGGTTTGATGCACGATACTGGATGCTTGGGGCTGGTGCACTGGGATGACCCAGAGGGATGGTATGGGGAGGGAGGAGGGAGGAGGGTTCAGGATGGGGAGCGTGTGTATACCTGTGGTGGATTCATTTGATATATGGCAAAACCAATACAATATTGTAAAGTTAAAAAATAAAATAAAAATAAAATGTGGGAATGACAAATCATGTCTATATTCTGAAAGAACTGTACCTTTCCTTTAAAAACAACATGAAATATGATCTATTATTATTATTATTTTTGATATATGTTTATATCAAATCATTCAAGACTTCTTTGAAGTCTGTATTCATACTTTGCTTTTATGTCTTTTGAGAGTATAATCCTTCAGGCAAGCGCTATATTAGTTATTCCCTCTATAAGACTGGGCAATCCAATCCTATGTTTTTAGCCAAAAGAAATCTTAAAAACATATGTCCACAGAAAGATCTGTACATAAATCTTAGCAGCTATATTCGTAGTAGTCCAACGCTGCAATCAACTGAGATCGTCATCAAATGACGAAAGTTACACCAAAACCCAGATCTATGGACATCCATGGTAGCATGTTAAGCCTTATCACCTTATCTTCTTCAAAGCATTTATGTCACTCTCTGAGATTAACTTATTTTGTATTTTTCTGAGTTCACTGGGAGAATGTTAGTTCCTTAGAATTTGTTCCTGGTTGCAATTTTTTAACTTGTTTTTTAATTGAAGGATAATTACAGAATTTTGTTGTTTTCTGTCAAAAATCAATAAGAATCAGCTATAGGTACACCCATATCCCCTCTCTCCAAAACCTTACTCCCACCCTCCTAGCCTGTTAAAGAGCCCCTGTTTGAGTTCACTGAGTCATACAGCAAATTCCCATTGGCTATCTACTTTACATATGGTAGTGTGCCATTACATATGGTAATGTAAGTTTCCATGTTGCTCTCTCCATACCTCTCCCTCCTCCCCTCCCACCATGTCCATAAGTCTGTTCTCCATGTCTTGTTGCATTTTTATTTTCATGTGTACTTGGCACATTAGTAGTTTTGCAAAAATTATTTTTGAGTGCATGTACAAATGCTTCATAGCTATAATTATGTTTGATGATTGTGTTGTTTTTCTTGTAAAGGAAGAGAATTGTGTTGTAAGCAGCTATGTATCCTGGAAAGAATCTTTTTTCAATAAATAAAACCATATTTCAAAGGGAATTAAATTTATCTCAAGATAGATTCAGTGCTTTAACAAAGTTTCATTATGAAATTTGTTAAAAGTTGGCTCTTGTAGGCATTACCTTCATTAATATTCTTGTTTTCCACCCATTATTATATTAGTAACTTTAAAAAGCTAAGGTTTTTAAGAAAACAGTGTTCTGTTCAAGGCTGAATATATAATGAATAAAGTGTAATATAGCTAATTACATGGCAAGAAGTCTGTTTTTTAACATGAATTAGTTATAGCTTAAATATCAGTTTTGGAATACTATATGTATTAAAATTACAACATTTGGAAATATAATCATATTTACCACTTGTAATCATATTTACAAATGGGGACTATAGAAATGAATTATGCATTTTTTGGCTAATTTCTACATACAATTTGGAAATTACAATTGCTTTTATTTTAAAATGTCAATAGATAAGATTTTGAGTTCAATATATTCTGCTGCTACTGCTAAGTCGCTTCAGTCATGTCCAACTCTGTGCGACCCCATAGACGGCAGCCCACCACTCTCCCCCGTCCCTGGGATTCTCAAGGCAAGAACACTGGAGTGGGTTGCCATTTCCTTCTCCAATGCATTTAAGTGAAAAGTGAAAGTGAAGTCACTCAGTCGTGTCTGACGCTTAGCGACCCCATGGACTGTAACCCATCAGGCTTCTCCATCCATGGGATTTTCCAGGCAAGAGTACTGGAGTGGGGTGCCATTGACTCTAGTATAATTTAAATAGCATGCTGAAAGTGAAAGTCATTCAGTTGTGTCCTACTCTGTGTAATCCCATGGACTGTAGCCCACCAGGCTCCTCTGTCCCTGGAATTCTCCAGGCAAGAATACTAGAGTGGGTTGCTATTTCCTTCTCCAGGAGACCTTCCGGACCCAGGGATCAAGCCCAGGTCTCCCACATTGCAGGCAGATTCTTTACCATCTGAACCACTAGGGAAGCCCAAATAGCATGCTAGATATAAGGTAATTAACAGGTCAACTTCATAATTTCCTTGACATAATACCTCATTATGTAAACCCACAATGGTATATGGAATTTTATTTTTCAACTGCATTTTAATCTTCTATCAACAATACTTGGAAACATGTGAACTTTATAGCAGATGCTAATAAGTGTTTTAAAATTTCTTTAAGCAAGAAATAAATGGCACCCCACTCCAGTACTCTTGCCTGGAAAATCCCATGGACGGAGGAGCCTGGTAGGCTGCAGTCCATGGGGTCACTAAGAGTCAGACACGACTGAGCGACTTCACTTTCACTTTTCACTTTCATGCATTGGAGAAGGAAATGGCAACCCACTCCAGTGTTCTTGCCTGGAGAATCCCAGGGACGGGGGAGCGTGGTGGGCTGCCGTCTATGGGGTCGCACAGAGTTGGACACAACTGAAGCGACTTAGCAGCAGCAGCAGCATACCTAACAGGCCAGCTACAGTCCTTGGGGTCACAAAAGAGTTGGACACAATTTAGAGACTAGACAACAGCAGCCTTTATGCTAACATTGTTTCTCCTATTGTCTTTATACTTCTTCGTGGATGATTCAGAAAGTTGTGCAATTTTATATCTGTTGCTGCCTTAGGCAAATACTTTCTATTTTATATGAATTTAAAGAATATATTTTTGTAATTCTCTCATATTTTCTGTAAAGTACAGAAGGTCTTCACAAGATAAAAATAACAGGATTGAATTATGGTACTGGTTTATTTTATCTTGCCAGCTCTTAATTTCTATACATTCCTCATTTAGAATTAGAGTCATTGTTATTATTTGTTTATAGTTAAGTCCAACAGATTCTTGGAAAACTTTTCTATTTCCTACTGGAGTGCGTGATCTCATTGTTTTAAAAAGAAAACAATGCTGTGGTCAGTGAGGCAGCTACAATGTGCTTCTTATCCTTACAATATTTTACTAAATATTGTTTAAGAAATTGTCACCATTATAAAAGTCTAGCTTTAAAATCTACTTGTTATTTATAATTTCCTTTATCAAACACAGCTCCTCTTTCCTATAATTCTACTCTAGGTCCAGATATTATTTTCACAATTCTGTATGAACTGAATTCCCTAATATATGCTTAAATTTAAGCTTTTCAAAATATATTTTAGGAATCTATGTTTACCTTTGTTCCTCAAAAGTGATTTAGAAACAACTCAGAGACATTTGAAAAACACTGATTCTGAGGTACTTTCCTAGATCAATAGCAAGGGCTGATTCTTGTTGATGTTTGGCAGAAACCAATACAATTCTGTAAAACAATTATTTTTCAATTAAAAAAATAAATTTAAAATTTAGAAAACAAAACAAAGCAATAAAAAATCTGGTAGTATGTTCAGGCATTATTAGTTTTTAAACTCCTCAGGTAGTTTTCATGTGATCCCAGTCCTGAGAATCACTGACACTATACCATATTAACCAACACTAACATGCTTTGGGAACACATAGATGCTTTGATAAAAATGCAGATTTTGGTTTAGCAGGTCTAGGGTTGGGATGCTAGATTTTGCATTTTTTTAATCAGTTCTTGGGTGATGCTGTTGTTGCTGGTCCATGAACCTTACTTTATGTAGCAAGGAAACAGAGATGGTTGCTGAGAAAGAGGGTAGCTCCTAATCTTTATGTAATCAGAGGAAGTAAAGGTAAGGGAAAAAAAAAAAAGCAAAGGAAGCAGAAACAGGCACAGACAGGAACAATCTTTAATGAAAATTCATCAGTGTTAGTATTTGTATGTACCAACTTTATTTAATGCATGCCTACTATGTATGGAAATTAATTATGTCCTGATTAGCCTTCACTATATTTTTTAATGTACACAATAAAGCTATTGAAAAATAGGTTGTGTTTTAAAGGACTTTTGCTCATATCCATCACATACATTGATTTCTTTGTAGAAGAGTGTAAAAAAAAATAAAGAGCAAAGAAGCCTTTGTTTACCTTTACACTGAGTTACCTGGTTGCTCATACTCCCTGCTTTCTCCGCCCAGCTTTTTCCGGTGTCAGAGCAGAGCCTTCTTCAGCAGGGCAGCTGGTGGGTACTGCTTGTATAGCTCCCAAGAGAATGAAGCAGGTGAGGAGGCGAATAGTGAACGGTTAGCTGGCAAAAGGAACGGGCAGTTCTTGGCTCAGATTCAGAAATTATTTGAATGTAGGCACTTCTTCTGTCAACATGCTTTGGTGGAAATGGTTGCCACCTGTCCCTATTCCCAGGGGCTAATTTTCCTGCTGCCTAGTCAGCTTATAGTTCAAGAGGCTGTTAATGTTTGCAATCCTAAGAATCTGGAGGCATGCCCTAGCTGCCCAGATGGTGGCTTTGGGACATCAGGTACAGTACATTTAGGCAGGCAGAGTCCTGTGCTTAGCATTCAGGACTCGGATATTGTTTGGTGACAGCTGCCCAGATATAATGAGAATCAGTACATCCCATAAACACCTGAAAAAGTTTGTACATAGAAATGTCAAGTCAGATTTAGTTTTAAACAGAATGGCACATTACTCTTCAGTAAAAATAACAACCGTTTCCTATGATAAAAAGAGGAATAAAGTGTGTGAAGAGAAAATGTCAGAATTATAATAAGAGGCTATACAATTTATTTTCCTATTTCATATTATTGTTTCATATACATGTCCCTATACTTATATAGTTACATAGATGTATGGATATAATTTGATTATAAAGCTATATTTGTGAATTTAAATTTATATTAATTATATTGATATTATCCCCTTCTCCAAAGGATCTTCCCGCCCCAGGAATCAAATCTGGGTCTCCTGCATGGCAGGCATTTCTTTCCTGTCTGAGTCATCAGGTAACCCCACATTAATAGTAGATAATATATACTATACTATATTATAGTGAAACAGTGAGAGATTTTATTTTTTGGGACTCCAAAATCACTGCAGATGGTGACTGCAGCAATGAAATTAAAAGACACTTGCTCCTTGGAAGAAGAGCTATGACCAACCTAGACATCATATTAAAAAGCAGAGATGTTACTTTGCCAACAAAGGTCCGTCTAGTCAAAGCCAACAAAGGTCCGTCTAGTCAAAGCTATGTTTTTTCCAGTAGTCATGTATGGATGTGAGTTGGACTATAAAAAAAGTTGATCACCGAAGAATTGATGCTTTTGATCTGTGGTGTTGGAGAAGACTCTTGAGAGTCCCTTGGACTGTAAGAAGATCCAACCAGTCTATCCTAAAGGAAATCAGTCCTGAATATTCATTGGAAGGACTGGTGATACAGCTGAAGCTCTAATGCTTTGACCACCTGATGTGAAGAACTGACTCATTGGAAAAGATCCTGGTGCTGGGAAAGATTGAAGGCAGGAGGAGAAGGGAATGACAGAGGACGAGATGGTTGGAATGCATCACCTACTTGATGGACATGAGTTTGAATAATCTCTGGGACTTGGTGATGGACAAGGAAGCCTGGCATGCTGCAGTCCGTGGGGTCACAAAGAGTCAGACACGACTGAATGACTGAACTGAACTGATATCATTATTTTATAATAGCTACATTGTCTATTGTACTTTTATCAGTATTCATTTATAGAACTTATGAACAAATAATTCACCTCTTTCACCTATATATAAGACAGAATTCTTAGCAACTACTGAAGAGGAAGTATTTAGAATATTGTAAAGGAAATCATTAACATATTTAAGTATTAAAGGTCTCAAGAAAGAGACTTTGTCCTACAAAAATTCTAGTCATTATTCCCAAGAACTCTACCTCACCCTCTTGTCCCAGTGTATTCTTCCTGATCTGATCAAGTACTTTTAAAGTTAAAAGGAGACAAAATTACCGTATCTGGCAGGACTCACAGCGATGTAAGCTTTTCTATCATAGGAGTCCCCAGCCTTTTGGCACTGATTTTATTCATGTGTACACAAAAGGCAAGGTCCTGCCATTACCTGTTCTGATTTTGACATAATGTAGAGAAAACAACTTCTGAGGCTCTGGAGACTTTGCAAGAAACTAATGCCACCAACAGTATGCTTAACAGTTGGAAAACACAAAACTATTAGTGTTGTCCCCAAATATCATAATCCATTCCAGATATTCTTATGTGGGAACAGTCAAATAAGAACACAATTATGTGATTCAATAGTTTGTTTGTTTTTTTATCCTTGGCTTAAGGCAGAAATTTGGGATAATGAATGGAAATTTAAAAGGAGAGGGATAAGAAAAGAGAAGGAGAAAAGAAACAAAGAGATATAACAAAATGTAAATAAAAAGTGAATATAGAGGGAAAATGATGAGATAGGAGACTTTTTTATTATTTCCAAAATGATACAGGAGGTTAAGAAATATTCTATAATTTAAGCTATACTTAAATTTATACTTTTAAACTTACAGATGTTCTGGCTTGACAAGTTTTCTTATCAGTGATTAGACTACAAGAAAATTCATAGAAAATCCAGTTTAGATCAGATAATGTGAGAAGGTAAGAACATTTGCAAGCCTGGTGCTTAGTGTAGAGGAAAATCTTGGCATAGCCCAATAATAAAAAACCTGAGTGACATGCATAAATTTACTATCAACCTCAACACTGAACTTTACTTTCCAAAAGAGAACTGGTTAGAAACATAACAAGGTATATATTTGACATGGACAGAGGAATATTTTAATAAATATTTATACCATGATTTGCTGGTTTGGTTGTTCTAAAACATATTATCATTATATAGACAACATGGAATGTTAGTATAGAAATAATCTTCAGTTAAGAATGGCATTGTATACTTTGTATAATAGTAGAGATTTTAAAGCACTTGACATCTTAATTATCTTCTGTATTTAAGTCTCCACTGTGTCTTTTCATTGAAAAGTCATTATAGCAGATTGAATAAGGAATAGAAAATCATCCAAATTCTTATAGCAATTAAACTGTAATACAACATAAAATTGTTGCAAGAGGCAATACTGCTAAAAGTATTTTGATATGGCTAATTTACATGTTATATACTCAGTATTTCATTTATTTTTTAAACTTTTTATTTTGTATTGAGGAATAAGTGATTAACAATGTTGTGATATTTTCAGGTGAACAGCAAAGGGACTCAGCCACATGTGTACATGTATTATTCACCAATTTAAAATGTACATGTTCTTCAGGTGAATGGAGGTTAATCTTTTCTAGAATCAAAACTTTCTAATTTTCAGTTCCAGTTGTCACTCAGTTGTGCACAACTCTTTGTAGCCCCATGGACTGCAGCACAGCAGGCTTCCCTGACCGTCACCAATTCCTGGAGCTGGATCATATTCATGTCCATCTTGTCGGTGACGTCATCCAACCATCTCATCCTCTGTCATCCCCTTCTCCTCCTGCCTTCAATCTTTCTGAGCATCAGGGTCTTTTCCAATGAGTCAGCTCTTACCATCAGGTATCCAAAGTATTCTCCAATACTTCAGCATCAGTCCTTCCAATGAATATTCAGGATGATTTCTTTTAGGATACTGGTTTGATCTCCTTACAGTCCAAGGGACTGTCAGGAAAACTTTCCAACACCGCAGTTCAAAAGCATCAATTCTTCAGTGCTCAGCCTTCCTTATGGTCCAACTCTCACATCCATACATGACAACTGGAAAAAATATAGTTTAGACTAGACAGACATTTTATGGTAATGTTGTGTCTCTGCTTTTTAATATGCTGTTTAGGTTGGTCATACCTTTTCTGCCAAGGAGTAAGAGACTTTCAATTTCATGGCTGCAGTCACCATCTGCAATGATTTTGGAGTCCAAAGAAATAAAGTCTCTCACTATTTCCTTTGTTCCCCCATCTATTTGCCATGAAGTGACGGGACTGGATGCCATGATCTTAGTTTTCTGAATGTTCAGTTTTAAGCCAAATTTTTACTCTCCTCTTTCACTTTCATCATGAGGATATTTAGTTCTTTGCTTTCTGCCATAAGGGAGGTGTCATTTGCCTATCTGAGGTTATTGACATTTCTCCCAGCAATCTTGATTCCAGCTTGTGCTTCATCCAGCCCAGCATTTCAAGTGATGTATTCTGCATAGAAGTTAAATAAGAAGGGTGACAGTATACAGCCTCGATGTACTCCTTTCCCAATTTGGAAACAGTGTGTCACTCCATGTCCAGTTCTAACTGCTGCTACTTGACTTGCATAAAGGTTTCTCAGGAGGCAGGTAAGGTTGTCTGGTAGTCCCATCTTTTACATATTTTCCATAGTTTGTTTTGATCCACATAGTCAAAGGCTTTGGCATAGTCAATAAAGCAGAAGTAGATGTTTTTCTAAATGTTCTTGCTTTTCTGATCATCCAATAGATGTTGGTAATTTGTTCTCTCATTCCTCTGCCTTTTCTAAATCCAGATTGAACATCTGGATGTTCACGGTTCGTGTACTGTTGAAGTCTGGCTTGGAGAATTTTGAGCATTACTTTGCTAGTATATGAGATAAGTGCAACTGTGCCGTAGCTTGAACATTCTTTGGCATTGTGTTTCTTTGGGATTGGAATGAAAACTGACATTTTCCAGTCCTGTGGCCACTGCTGAGTTTTCCAAATGTGCTGGCATATAGAGTGCAGCACTTTCACAGCATCATCTTTCAGGATTTGAAATAGCTCAACTGGAATTCCATCACCTCTACTAACTTTGTTTGTAGTGGTGCTTCTTAAGGCCCACTTGACTTCACATTCTAGGATGTCTCACTCTAGGTGACTGATCACACCATCATAGTTATATATTCTGTTTTAAAATCAGCCAGAGTGAAAATCTAGGGAGAGTTAAATTTTATGAAATTTTGAAAATTTTATGAAAACATTAAAACAATGTGCTCCTGATAATCCCATTCTATTTGAAAAGGCAAATTTTTAGAGTTAGAAAAACAATGGAAATGGTGGTGGTGTAGTGTTCAGAGAAGATCAGAAAGATAAGGAAAAAGAAGATGCTTAAACAGAAATGTGTTAAAAATAGTCAGTTGAAAAATTATTACTACTACTTGACAGAGACATTAAACAACAGCTATATTTATCTAACTCTCCACAGATCCCACCAAAATGATCATTTCATCATGACCAAGTAAATTATATGACTATCAAGAAGTTATCTGTTTCTCAAGGCTTTTCATTATTTTGACTCTAGCTTTTTAACTTGCCTTGCATTCTTTAAAATCTCTGCTTATAATATCTTTAATGTCTTTATCTCAGCTTGAATATAGTTATATATAAACCTGAATCTTATTTCATAACACTTCTGTTTTCTGGAATATTTATCTCTTCTTTGCCATTATTCTTTTTCTAAAATTTCTAGATAGCATTCAATTCTAAAGCAAGATGCATTATGTCATTGTATAAGGAAACCTCACTTACAATGGTCAGCAAGACTATTCTTTTCTTAAAAAAACTTTGTTGGCATATGCTGCTGCTGCTAAGTCGCTTCAATCGTGTCTGACTCTGTGGGACCCCATAGTCGGCAGCCCACCAGGCTCCCCCATCTCTGGGATTCTCTAGGCAAGAATACTGGAGTGGGTTGCCATTTCCTTCTCCAATGCATGTTGGCGTATAGTTGACTTAAAATATTGTTAGTTTCAGATGCACAGCAAAGTGAATCAGTTATATATGTGTGTGTGTGTGTGTGTGTGTGTGTAGACACACACACACACACACACACATATATATATATGCATATATATATATATATATACACATTATTTTTAGATTATTTTTCCATAGTAGAGTTCCGTATGTTATACAGTAGGTCCTTATTAGTTATCTATTTTATATATACTAGTGTATATATGTTAAAATAATTTTCCTAATTTGTTAACTTCCCTCCATGTTGACACATTCGTAACTATAAATTTGATTTAGAGATCTGTGAGCCAGTTTCTGATTTGTAAATAAGTCCGTTTGCATCACATTTCACATGTAAGTGATATCATGTAATATTTGTCTTTCTCTGTCCGACTTATTTCACTCAGTATGATAGTTTCTAAGTCCATCCACATTGCAGAAAATGGCATTATTTCATTTTTTTTAAGCTGAGTAAAATTCCATTGTATATATGTACCACGTCTTCTTTATCCATTTCTCTGTCGATGAATATTTAAGTTGCTTCCATGTCTTGGTTATTGTAAATAGTGCTGCACTGAACAGTGGGGTGCACATATTTTTAATTTTTTTTTCCAAGATATAAACCTAGGAGTGGGATTGCAGACTCTACACTAGTTCTGTATTTAGATTTTTAAGGAATCTCCATACTGTTCTCCATAATGGTTGTATCAATTTACATTCCCACCAACAATATAGGAGGATTCCCTTTCTTCACACCCTCTCCAGCATTTATTGTTTGTAAATTGTTTGATGATGGCCATTCTGACTGGTGTGAGGTGAGACCTTATTGTAGTTTTGATTTGCATTTCTTTAATAACTAGTGATGCTAGTGCATCATTTCACTTGCTTTTGGGCCATCTGTATGTCTTCTTCGGAGAAGGCAATGGCACCCCACTCCAGTAGTCTTGCCTGGAAAATCCCATGGACAGAGGAGCCTGGTAGGCTGCAGTCCATGGGGTCGCTAAGAGTTGGGCACGACTGAGTGACTTCAGTCTCACTTTTCACTTTCATGCATTGGAGAAGGAAATGGCAACCCACTCCAGTGTTCTTGCCTGGAGAATCCCAGGGACAGAGGAGCCTAGTGGGCTGCTGTCAATGGAGTCGCACAAAGTTGGACATGACTGAAGCGACTTAGCAGCAGCAGCAGCAGCATGTCTTCTTTGGAGAAATGTCTGTTTAGATCTTCTGCCTATTTTTTTTTTTTTATATTGACCTTCATGAGCTGTTTGTATATTTTAGAGATTAATCCCTTGAAAGTTTCATTGTTTGTAAATATTTTCTCTCATTCTGAAGGTTGTCTTTTTGTTTTGTTTATGGTTTCCTTTTCTGTGTAAAAGCTTTTAAGTTTTCTTAGAGGCCAGTTGTTTATTTTTCTTTTTATGTTCATTACTTTAGGTGGTAAATCAAAAAACTACTGCTATAATTTATGTCAGAGAGTATTCTACCTATGTTTTCCACTGAGAGTTTTAAAGTATTCATCCTTACATTTAGGTCTTTAATTCATTTTGAGTTTATTTTTCTGTATGGTGTTAGGGACTATTTAGTTTCATTCTTTTATATGTAGGTGTCCAGTTTTCCCTGCACCATTTACTTAGGAGATGGACTTTTTCACCATTGTATATTCTTGCCTCCTTTGTCATGGATTATTGACCACAGATATGTGGGTTTATCTCTTGAATTTCTATCCTGTTCCATTGATGCATATTTCTGTTTTTGTGCCAGTACCATGCTATTTTGATGACTGTAGCTTCTTAGTATAGTCTGATGTCAGAGAGCTAGATTCCTCCAGCTCTGTGTTACTTTCTCAAGATTGCTTGGACTATTCAGGGTCTTTTGTATTTCTAAACAAATTGCAAAATTTTTAACCTACTTCTGTGTAAAACATCATTGATAATTGGATAGGGATTGAAATGAATCTACAGATTTCCTTGGGTAGTATCATCATTTTGACAATACTGATTCTTGCAATCTAAGATTATGATATATCTCTACATCTCTGTCACTTCAGTTTCTTCCATCAGCATCTTATAGTTTTCAAAGTACAGGTGGTTTGCCTCCTTCGGTAGGTTTATTCCTAGGTAATTAATTCTTTGTGATGCAATAGTAAATGGAATTATTTCCTTAATTTATTTTTCTTGATCTTTCTGGTTGTAAGGGAAAGGGAGTTAGAGAAAGAGAGGTTCAGAAGAAGAATGAGACTGGCACTTTACAGGAACAGATCACCTTTGATGAGGCGAGAAGGGGCAGCAGTCAGATTAGTGGGCTGCTGTGCTAAGTCAAGAAGAGAGTAGGTATATATATATATATAGAAAACATATCTATGCAGAGATACATTGTTTTGAGGAGGTCTGTTTTTCCTCATGATTATTTTTGATTAGTTAGCTTTCAACAACTGGGGTAAGAAATTCCTGAGACCATTCCAGTTGAGCTATTCCAAATCCTGAAAGATGATGCTGTGAAAGTGCTGCACTCAATATGCCAGCAAATTTGGAAAACTCAGCAGTGGCCACAGGACTGCAAAAGGTAGGTTTTCATTCCAATCCCAAAGAAAGGCAATGCCAAAGAATGCTCAAACTACCGCACAACTGCACTCATCTCACATGCTAGTAAAGTAATGCTTAAAATTCTCCAAGCTAGGCTTCAGCAATACGTCAACCATTAAATTCCTGATGTTCAAGCTGGTTTTAGAAAAGGCAAAGGAACCAGAGATCAAATTGCCAACATCCGCTGGATCATGGAAAAAACAAGAGAGTTCCATAAAATCATCTATTTCTGCTTTATTGACTATGCCAAAGGCTTTGACTGTGTGGGTCACAATAAACTGTGGAAAATTCTGAAAGAGACCACCTGATCTGCCTCTTGAGAAATTTGTATACAGGTCCGGAAGCAACAGTTAGAACAGGACATGGAACAATAGACTGGTTCCAAATAGGAAAAGGAGTACATCAAGGCTGTATATTGTCACCCTGTTTATTTAACTTATATGCAGAGTACATCATGAGAAACGCTGGACTGGAAGAAACACAAGCTGGAATCAAGATTTCTGGGAGAAATATCAATAACCTCAGTTATGCAGATGAAACCACCCTTATGGCAGAAAGTAAAGAGGAACTAAAAAGCCTCTTGATGAAGGTGAAAGTGGAGAGTGAAAAAGTTGGCTTAAAGCTCAACATTCAGAAAATGAAGATCATGGCATCTGGTCCCATCACTTCATGGGAAATAGATGGGGAAACAGTGGAAACTGTGTCAGACTTTATTTTTTTGGGCTCGAAAATCACTGCAGATGATGACTGCAGCCATGAAATTAAAAGACGCTTACTCCTTGGAAGGAAAGTTATGACCAACCTACATAGCATATTCAAAAGCAGAGACATTACTTTACCAACAAAGGTTCGTCTAGTCAAGGCTATGGTTTTTCCTGTGGTCATGTATGGATGTGAGAGTTGGACTATGAAGAAGGCTGAGCGCCAAAGAATTGATGCTTTTGAACTGTGGTGTTGGAGAAGACTCTTGAGAGTCCCTTGGACTGCAAGGAGATCTAACCAGTCCATTCTGAAGGAGATCAGCCCTGGGATTTCTTTGGAAGGAATGATGCTAAAGCCAGAACTTTGGCCACCTCATGTGAAGAATGGACTCATTGGAAAAGACTCGGATGCTGGGAGGGATTGGGGGCAAGAGGAGAAGGGGACGACAGAGGATGAGATGGCTGGATGGCATCACTGACTCGGTGGACGTGAGTCTGAGTGAACTCCGGGAGTTGGTGATGGACAGGGAGGCCTGGCGTGCTGTGATTCATAGGGTCACAAAGAGTCGGACACGACTGAGCGACTGATCTGATCTGATCTGAAACCACCAGAGACTGGGATTGGCTGGGAGCTGAACGTAATCAATCTTAATGTCCATTCCTTTCTTTAGGGGAGAAAGTTCTTTATTCTGTATAGAATGGTGGGGATGACCTGAAGGGGAGTTTTAACTCCAAACTATTCTGAGCCATGTAGCTTTCCTTCACTGGTAGTGTATAGAAATGAAAGAAATTTCTGTGTATTAATTCTGTATCCTGCAAATTTATCAAATTCATTGACGAATTTTAGTAGTTTTCTGGTAGCATCTTTAGGAATTCTATGCATAGTATCATGTCATCTGCAAACAGTGACAGCTTTATTTCTTTTTTTCCAATTTGGATTCTTTTTTATTTCTTTTTCAGCTCTCACCACTTTTATTCAGCATAGCTTTGGAAGTCCTAGCCAAGGCAACCAGAAAATAAAAAGAAATAAAAAGAATTCAAATTGGAAATGAAGAAGTAATACAACTCTTGTTTTAATTTTTCCCCTTTATCTACGAGATCTCTCTGAATGCTACACTCCTTTGGTGGAATTGTAACTAAAGCATAGTGTAGCACAGAATATGCTTAATAGTTCTAACTTGCTATGAATGAATTATGTAGATAAAATCATCCTATCACCAACTTTATATAATTTCAGTTAAATTTCATACTTTACTATAAATATTGATTATTTTAATATCCAATTGGTGCTTCAGAGATCACTACAGGGAATGTATATGTTATAACTTAATAGGATATTTATATATAATTTCATTTATTTATGAGGGCAATGAATACTCAAATAAAAAGAAAAATGATTACTGGAAATTCTTCTAATTAGCTTATATAAATTTCTTTGAGTTTATATCCTAGTTTTATCATTCTTATATTTTTGTGAAACATTCTACAAGGGAAAAAGGATTCAAAACAAATTATAGAATTTCTAAGGAGGTTAAAATTTTGCTTTTTACAAAACATTTTACATTTTTTCTAATGCTTATAACATTAATACATCAATCAAATTTTTAATAAACTTATCTGGAATCCTGGAAAAAACAACTTAAACCTCATATGATTTATAGCATGAGGCCCAGAAAATATGTCACAACTATTCTACTAGAAAGTACAAACAGATACTATGAACCACTAATTTTATTTACAAGGAAGGTGGATTTATTCATGGATATTAAGATGATCAGATAACCACACTAGAAGAAAAAATAATGGACACAATATCATAATTGTGATGACTTTTCAGAGATATATCAGAAGTAGTTTCATTCAAATCAAGCTAAAAACATTACTAAATAATCAATCATCTTTGTATCTTATAATGTGATTTTAGTATTAGTAAATCTTACTACTAAGAAAGACTCCAATTCCATTTCCAGAAGTTATAAAACTTCCAATTCCTTTCCGAGAATTCTCTAAGATGGTGTGTAGGGAGTGCTTAAGCTCTCATGATTATCTTGGATTCTGTACTCTTACTTTCATGTGTTTAGTTTATAGCTCATCTCAGCATCCAGGTAATGCTATCCATTTCTTGCCTATCAATTTTTCCAAAAAAAAGTGGTACTCAGACTGTTTAGTAACTAATAAGAAGCAAACAAGCAAACACACAATCTAATAAACAAATACCCATCAAGTCTTTGTGTTCCATATCACAGGCTTTTGCTGTAGTGAAAAGTGGTCAATCCTCCAACTTCAGTGGTTTATAAAATAAAGTTATTTTTACTCCATGCTGAATGCCCATCTCAGGTTAGCTACAGCTCTATTTGACACCCTTTTTTCCCCCAGACACAAGCTGCCAGAATAGCTCCCATCAAGAATATTTCAAAAGGCAGAAGGGAAAAGAGCTGAGTCAAGCACATCTTGGTTTGTGTAACTTCTAGTTAGAAATGATTCATTATTTTGCTCATATTGCATTGTCCAAAGTAAACCCTGTCAAAGCTGTTCATACCTGAGTTTCAACAGGGTTGGAAAATATGATCCTCCTGTATGGAAGGCCACTGAATAATTGAGAACAAGTAATCCACACTTCAATGAGGAAGGGTACTAGGGAGAAGCTATCTTAACAAGCAAATAATTTAACTGTGATATGCTACTCCACATTACGTTTCAAACTCTCCTCCTCTTATTGGATTCTCTATTTCTTCCCATTCAAATTCTCTTTTCATTCTATCCTTACGAAATTTTCCTCAAGAAAATGTAGCATTTTCTCCTCAATTATTCAATAGAATATGCTGTGAACTATTTAGTGAGAGTAGTTCTATGCTTAGTTGAGTACATGGGATTTTCCGCTTACTGTTAAAAATTACATATATATAGGAAGAAATGCAAAAATATAGTTGCAAACGAATTTTATTATAGTCCAAAGGGAGAAATGCAAAATATATTTGAACATCTGTATATCTCTACTGTAATTCTACTAAAATTTACACTTTAAAAATGATAATTTTTAAATGATATAAAAATATCAGATCAGATCAGATCAGTCACTCAATCGTGTCTGACTCTTTTTGACCCCATGAATCGCAGCATGCCAGGCCTCCCTGTCCATCACCAACTGCCAGAGTTCACTCAGACTCACATCCATCGAGTCAGTGATGCCATCCAGCCATCTCATCCTCTGTCGTCCCCTTCTCCTCCTGCCCCCAATCCCTCCCAGCATCAGAGTCTTTTCCAATGAGTCAACTCTTCGCATGAGGTGGCCAAAGTACTGGAGTTTCAGCTTTAGCATCATTCCTTCCAAAGAAATCCCAGGGCTGATCTCCTTCAGAATGGACTGGTTGGATCTCCTTGCAGTCCAAGGGACTCTCAAGAGTCTTCTCCAACACCACAGTTCAAAAGCATCAATTCTTTGGCGCTCAGCCTTCTTCATAGTCCAACTCTCACATCCATACATGACCACAGCAAAAACCATAGCCTTGACATATAAAAAATATATTAAAAATACATATAAAAATATATGATTATAAATATATATATGTGGTAATTCTAAATTGGTTAGCCATTTTTAAATGTTTAAGATGTTCCTGACTTCAACATCACACATATGTAAAATCTTAAAATACAATTTTTCATGTAAACTCATTTGTTTTCACCTTTTTAATAATGCATGATGATTGATTGATTTGGTTGATCTTAGCACTTATATATTCTGCTGCTAAGTCTCTTCAGTCGTGTCCAACTCTGCGACCCCATGGACTGCAGCCTACCAGGCTTCTCCGTCCATGGGATTCTCCAGGCAAGAAAACTGGAGTGGGTTGCCATTTCCTTCTCCAATGCATGAAAGTGGAAAGTGAAAGTGAAGTCGCTCATCCGTGTCAGACTCTTAGCGACCCCATGGACTGCAGCCTACCAGGCTCCTCCATCCATGGGATTTTTCCAGGCAACAGTACTGGAGTGGTGTGCCGTTGCCTTCTCCAAATAATATGGAATATGATACGTATTATTTGACATGGGCTAAAAGAAAAACTGGAGTACTAATAAGGAAAACTTTAGCAGTAATGAATAACACCTTCAGAGTCATAGAGCAATAGTAATATTTCCAGTTTAAACCTTACATATGTTTTACGTTTACACAAAATGAAAAGAAAGAATACAAAAATCAGTCCCAGAAATTTGTTCTTTCCTTGATTATTTGCATTATCAAAATTCTGAGCTATGTTGACATCAATCATTTATGTGAGTCCATTAGCAAAAAGATCCTCTAACAGGAGGGCAAGAATCTATATCAATGTAGCCATATGTATGTGTGGATGTTCATATGTGTTTATATGTATCCATATCTACCTATCTCTATCTGTGTCTTTCTATATCTACATCCATATCTGTTTAAATCTGAAAAAAAGGAAACCAAAATCAGAACTGCAGTCATGGCAAATATGAAGTCAAAATTAATGGGCAAAATATTTTTATACTTCAATTCATGTCAAATTGGGGGCGAACTGCATCTGCAAATAATTGGTTGACAGTTTCTGTTTAAATTTTTATTACAAGGCCAGCTTTTTCTGTTGACTTCTTTCTGAATGCTGGGGTTTATTTATGCTGCACAGCACTCTATGATGAATACAAAAGTGAAATGCCTGGGGGAAATCAACTGTCAAACTGAATTCAGACATTATAGTTTCTATGATGTCAAAAAAGTCAGGACTGTCACACCCAGACACTTGTAAGTTTGGAAAAACATGTTTTTGCTGCTTTTTCTTCTTAGGTTTTTAACAGTTTTCAAATGCTGAAGTACACAGTACCCTCTCAGCCGTACTAGTTTTGTATGCAGTGGGGCTGTGGGAAGTGATTAAGGCCATTGGATTTTGTGTGTTGTACATTTACTTGTATCCATAGGGCAGTAATGGAAGAAAATCACAAAGAACAAGGATTTTATATCACCTTCAAAAATTGTCCTGCTGTGCATTCTCCTTCCCAGCACACAGCACAGGGGCATGAACTCCCGGCTTTCCCAAAAGCATTTTGCAGATTTACTGTTGCTTTAAACAATATTTTAAGAAGAAAGTACTTAAAGTTCTGGATGCTATCTAGATGAAAATATAAGTAAAATATACATGGAGAAAAGAAAAACAAAAGATCTAATCATACTAAAATTGAACTTTTATTCATCAGTTTGGACAGAATGGTTTTCTGCTTTCTATTTGTTTTCAATATTTGTGAGGAAGCAACCAAATGCACATCCTATAATCTTATTTTTATATATATGTATATATATATATATAAACATCTTAGATTATATATAGCATAAGCATGTGCTGTGCTGTCCTTAGCCTCTCAGTCATGTCCAACTGTTTGCGACCCTATGAACTGTAGCCTGCCAGGCTCCTCTGTCCATGGGACTTTCCAGGCAAGAATACTGGAGTGGGATGCCATTTCCTACTCCAGGGGATCTTCCCAACAGAGTGATCGAACCCAGGTCTCCTGTATTGCAGGTGGATTCTTTACCAGCTGAGCTACTAGGGAAGCCCAACATAAGTATAGATATCCATAATATGACTGTCTATCTATCTATTTATATTTGTTAGGCATTCCATCAAATCTCTCCTCTAAGTGACCTGTTAAGGACTCTTAACATAAGTCAGTTACTATAACTTAAAATGGGTTTCCTTCACCTCTAAATAGGCATTTTGCCAGGACAACAAAGCTCATTTTCCCCAAATGGTGTCTGTGCAAAAAAGATGAATTAATAAACAGCATTTTAAATATAGATCCTATAAAGTAAGCTTTGTGACAATGTTGCTTACCATAGGGGTTTTCTATTCGTGGTACTATTTAAGATGGGTGACCAAAATGGTTTTAAAATTATGAAATAAAAACACTATCATAATTTAGGCTTATATAATTGTCAGGTTTCTAGTTTCTGCTGTTCAGTTTCTACTAACACACATTCCTTCTTTTCCTTTTACTCAGAGGTCTGTCTTCTGTTTCATCTAACCATCTTTTCATCTATCCATCTGTTACCAATTATTTGGTTACATCAGTGTTTTATTGGTCATCTTCTGCTAACTGCTGAGCAATCCCTCCTGCTCCTATCCAGGAATATAAAGATGCTTATGAATGACACTTAGGCACCAAGATGTAAAATAAAGCTATTACTCACATAGAAAATAGCAAAAAGATTACCCAAAGAGAAGGGCTCAGATTTAACCAGTGTGGAACAAGATGAGGAGTACAGAATGAGCAGAGTAGTAGAGTCAGAGGGAGACAAATGGTTTTGCATTTTTAATTGTGTTCAGAGGAGATCATGGTTTGGGGTGATCTGGGTCTCATGTGGTTTGAAATTTCAAGGGATCCCAAGGGGAGAAAGAAAAACGGGCTTCCTTTCAGATTGCACAGATGTGGGGCAAAGAATAAAGGTGAATTTGAGGGCTTGAAAACTCTCAGAGGCCAAATATCCATAATGGAGTCTCTTTCTTTAATACAAGTGACACTTTGATTGCTGTTCCATGATGCTAGGCTTGATCTTGCTCCTATACCCAGTCAGAATAATCTCATTCTTCTTTTTAGATCCCTTTCTGATATAGGAAAGTCAGTCCGTCCAAAGTCAGTCGGCTATTGCTCTGGTTTTGGTCTGATTGAGTAGTCATTGTGGGAAATGTAAACTGTTTACTTTTCAATCCATTTTAAGCTGAGGATTCTGATTGACCCAGAAAGACACTGATTAAGGGGGTAATTGTAGCAGTTCTAATGGAATTTGGCTAGAGAAACAAGAAATAGATATATGCTTCATATCTTTCCACTGACCCTTCCCCCACCTCATCCTCCTCATGCCTGGAAAATTTTGATAGAAGTTATAGAATAAAAGTAAAACAGTAAGAGGAGAGAAAAATAGCATTTCTCTTTTAAATCTTGGTCAGTGGCAGTGCTAGAACAAATGACTGCCTCTGCTTAATCTTAAATCTCACCAATTTTCAGCCACCTTCATAGTACAAGAAATTAAATGATGGCTAGAATATTAATGAAGTGTTTATGTTCATTTTAAATATATTTCTCATAAGTTTAGTTCAAATATGTTTAAATTTTAATTTATCCACAAGATTGCTGCTAAGTTGCTAAGTCATGTCAGTCCTGTCTAACTCTGTGCGACCCCATAGACGGCAGCCCACCAGGCTCCGCCGTCCCTGGGATTCTCCAGGCAAGAACACTGGAGTGGGTGGCCATTTCCTTCTCCAATGCATGAAAGTGAAGTCGCTCAGTCATGTCCGACTCTTAGCGACCCCATGGACTGAATGAAGCCTTCCAGGCTCCTCTGTCCATGGGATTTTTCAGGCAAGAATACTGGAGTGGGTTGCCATTGCCTTCTCTGATCCACAAGATTAGTTGTTGCAATAAAAGGAATTTTCATTATTTATTTTTATTATTGGTTTCCTTCTAGCTTTACATTTTAAGGGTTGATACTCACTGATTTTTTTATCCCAATTCCATTATGGGGTTTATTCAAAATTTTCAATGAATTCTCTTTTTTTCTCTTTTAATTCTAAGTTCCTGTACCCCTCCATGACCTAAAATGAGTAAGAAAATGCCTCTTTCCTATCCAAGTTGTTAAAATCAGTAAAGTATAGGTCATGAAGACAAGAGGTATATTCATCTCATGGGTAGCTCTGTTTACATACAGACATATTGTAGAAAGGGCTTTCCTGGTGGCTCAGGCAGTAAAGAATCTACCTGCAATACAGGAGACCAGGATTCGATCCTTGGGTTGGGAAGATTTCCTGGAGAAAGGAATAGCTACCCATTCCAGTATTCTCGCCTGGGTAATTTACAGACAGAGGAGCCTGGTGGATTGCAGTCCACAGGGTCACAGAGAGTCAAACATAACTTAGTGACTAAATAACAACATATTGCAGAGAAATATTTCAGTTGTTACTGGATTAGAAAGAGAGAAGAAAGATCAAAACAATTAGCCTCAAAGATCGTATATTTCTACAAAAGAAGGCTTCCCTGGTGGCTCAAATGGTAAAGAATCTGCTTGCAATACAGAAGACCTAGGATTGATCTCTGGATCAGGAAGATCCCTTGGAGAAGAGAATGGCAACCCACTCCAATATTCTTGCCTATAAAATTCCATGGACAGAGGACTCCCAGAGGAGCCTGGTGGGCTGCAGTCCGTAGGGCTGCAAAAAGTCAGACACAACTGAGTGACTAACACTTTCACTTTCTTTCACTTTTAAGTCATTCTTAATTTTATATTTATATAGCAAATCTTCCTATTTTAACAACATTTATCTTCCTTTAATGTGTTACCATAGCTCTATTCTTAGAGCTGGAATATTTTAGGAACATTACTTTCTCATTTTGTTTAATTCTAGCTTTATAAATTAAATGTTCATTAAGACTTTTACTTTCCATATTTTTCAGAAAAAACGATATTGGTCTGTATACAATATTGGTCTGTATAGGCTAATTTCCCATCATTTATTCATTAAAATACCCACTGTAGTTGAATACACTGAAACTGAGACATGACTCTAAGGATTATTTCCATCATGCTTTACTGCTTGACCAGGAAAGCATTTGACAATGGGGTAAATAAAAATTCAATTTTCTTCTAAGTGCTATGCTCTGTCCATATGTTGTAATATGATGTGGCTGTTAGTGGAATTTTTAATCATATTTAGTAAAGGAACACAGGGTGTCTGTATCTTGCTCTGCTACAATAAAACTTTCTCCATGTTGGCTTTTGTTGTTGTTGTTCAGTTGCTAAGTCGTATCTGACTCTTTGTGACCCCATGAACTACAGCACACCATGCTCTTCAGTCCATGGATTTCCCAGGCAAGAATACTGGAGTAGTTGCCATTTCCTTGTCCAAGGGATCTTACTGACTCAGGGATCAATATAAGCATATTCATTGCCAACTCTAATCCTAACCTAGTTTGTCATGTAAGAGGGAACAAAGAAAAAAGTGTATTTCTTAGGCTCTACAGAAGAGAGAACCTTATATGTGTATCAGGTTCTGCCAACAGAGGCACCAGGAGTGAACCTAAGGAAGAAAATGTGAAACATTTCATAGTAGTTGTTTTCTACCAAAAACACCCTGGACAATTCTTTTTGTAAGAGATCTTTACACACAAAGATTAAGAAGGAAAGGAAAACTTAGTGCTTCAGTGATAGATAGACCAGTGTTCAGTGTTGATTTGCCAGGCAAGGTGGGCTAACAGTCTGAGACCACACACTCCCCATTGCCAATTTAATTCATGCCAGCAGCTAGATTAGAACTTTAAACAGTGATGAGCAACTCCTAAGTGGTTAGGTAGGGAGGATGAGGAGGAGCCAAAAGGAAAAAGGATAAAGAATCTCTTAAATGAAGAGACAACAGAGAGAAACATATGTGAACGTTTAACATGTACTGGCCCCACAGCATGTTTAAGGGGGCATGATATTAGATTTTCTTTTCTGTTCAGTAGATCAGAGAGGGGGATAGAAATCAGCAGGCCTCCTCATTTTGCAATAACTGGTTAAGCTGTAATGTCCTTCCTGGGCATCTCAAGTATTAAAAGAGGACTTGTAAAGAATAAAAAGACTCTCATTGAAAAATGGCTTTAAAAATGAAAAGAAGTGCCATGACAGAGAGTTCCTACCACAGAGACTGCACTGATTGGCTGCACCACCACTGAAAGGTTGGAAACTTCTGATCTGCTCATCAGTTCAAGGTGCGTATAGTTTTCAAGACTGTACAGCTTGAATTTTGAGTTTTTTTAGTACATTAATTTTCATCAATTATAAAAATTATTGTTTTCCCAAAGTTCACATTTTAATAGTTAAATTAAGTGTGCAATCTAGCATTATTCAGATAAATTTAAACAAGGCCAGTTTTGAGAGGTCTTTAATTATGCAAACATTTTAAAGCATTATACTAGTGATAGTTTCTAGGGAATGCCTAAAATAGGAAACAAAATAAGACCAATATTACTTATAAATCTTAAAGAGATAGTAATACTAGACCACCTTCCCTGTCTTCTGAGAAACCAAACTGGTTCAAAATTGGAAAAGGAGTACATCAATTATATATTGTCACCCTGTTTATTTGACTTCTAAGCAGAGTACATCATGCAAAATTCCAGGCTGGATTACTCACAAGTTAGAATCAAGATTGCTGGGAGAAATATCAACAACCTCAGATATGCAGATGATGCCACTCTGATAGCAGAAAGTGAAGAGGAACTAAAGAGCCTCTTAATGACAGTGAAAGAGTGAAATCTGAGCAAAAGTGGAGATAGTGAAGGACAGGAGAGCCTGGCATTCTGTAGTCCATGGGTCTACACTAGAGAGTGAAAAAAGCTGCTTAAAAGTCAACATTCAAAAATATAAGATCATGGCATCTGGTCCCATTACTTCATGCCAAATAGAAGGGGGGAAAGTGGAAGCAGTGACAGAATTAATTTTCTTGGGCGCCAAAATCACTGGAGATGGTGACTGCAGCCATGAAATTAAAAGACACTTGCTCCTTGGAAGGAAAGCTATGACAAACAGCATATTAAAAAAGCAGAGACGTAATTTTGCCAACTAGAGTTCATAGGGTTCATAATTTTGCCAACTAAGGTTCATAGTTAAAATTGTATTTTTTCCAGTCGTCATGTGCAGATATGAGAGCTTGACCATAAAGAAGACTAAGCACTAAAGAATTTATGTTTTTGAATTGTGGTTCTGGAGAAGACTCTTGAGAGTCCCTTGGACTGCATCAAACCAGTCAATCCCAAACGAAATCAACCTTGAATATTCACTGAAAGGACTGATGCTGAAGCCGAAGTTCTAAGCCTTTGGCCACCTGATTCTTAGAGCCGATTCACTGGAAGACACCTGATGCTGGGAAAGATTGAGGGCAGGAGGCAGAGGGGGTGGCAGAGGATGAGATGGTTAGATATTAATAGCATCACCAACTTCATGGACATGAATTTGAGCAAACATGGAGATAGTGAAGGACAGGAGAGCCTGGCATGCTCTAGTCCACGGGATCCAAAAGAATTAGATATGACTTAGCAAGTGAACAACAGCACCACTTAGAAATCAGAATCATTTTTTATAAGAAACAAGTAGTTTAAATTAGTAATCATCAAGAATATGAAAAAAATCACAATATTTTAGAAGTTTCTTATGTAGCTTATCATATTCGATATTTTAAAATAGCAGTAACTGCTCAAGACGTACATGTACCTTTCCATGATGAATGCTCCAGAGAACCAATCATTTAGCCAGGTGTCATTTACACACTTAGGTTTCCTTTTCTAAGCATTTTTGTGACTATATTCTGAATAGCCTAATCAGACCTAGTGTGGGTAGATTGTATTACCATTTAGATTATATCTTTATATACTTACACAGCTGTGGACACAGTTTAAGGATAGAGAATGCATGAATTCAGATGTAAATATGAATACTCACATATATTCATAGGCATCATCCTTTCCTTACATTTTCTTAGTGAAATTTTTCAGATAAAGAGAAACACATGTCCAATCCCCTAAAAGACCGTTATTCCTCTTTGTAACAGTTATCAATACTTTTTGTGTTCATTTGAATGGGTTAATCTCTAGATAGCATTTATATGCTATCAAACTAACTCAGTAGATTCAATATTAATAGTCTAGAGATGATTTTTTTAATTTGGAATTTTTAGTGAATAACTTGAATAAACTGATTTGGAAAAAACTGTTAAGATTTGTTGGCAGTATCAAGCAACATTATATTTTTTTTTCCAAAGAATGTAGGAAAAAATAATTTGTAAACTGTTCTGGATAAGCTGTTTGATTCTTTTCACAAACACTGGAGAAGGAGAGGCTTTCAGTAACTCTCTACTCTCATCTCTGGTTCTCCCCAACCTTTTAATGGCACAACTAACAGATGTGGGAAAAGTGGAAACATCTATCCTTCTATCAGGACTACAATTCCCAGCTCATATGTGAGAAAGGGAGAGTTCAGACTTCCAGAGAGCATACGGAAAATACCATATTGAATTTTAATGTCTACTGTTTTTGATTTTCCAGAACAATTCTAACTGCATTGTTCTTATAAGCATCATATTGACAACAGTGGCTCCAAGTTAGCTCGTTGAAGCCAGGCCAAGAAGCATCCTAAATTATTAGTCACACACCTTATCCCTTGAAACAGTTATATAATTTAACAGAATTTGATTAATACTATTTACTTTTTACCTTTGCATATAGTAAGTGACTTAAAAATATACTAATTTTTTTGTAAGGGCAAAAATTAGCTGATGAATACCAAGAGATTTTACAATGTATGCCTCACACAAGAGTGACCCCTTGATGAATATTATGTGCCCTTCTTCTTGTCATATTACACATAGGATAGAGACTAGAATTTAGTCAAGTAGATATTCTTCCATAATAACTTCTAAATTCTTTACAGCTTTTCTCTCAGATTAAATCTTTGATATCCCTGGAATTGGTAAGATTTCATTTTTTTAAAAACTATAGATAACTACTTGGCCCCCAAAATGTCTAACCTTTCTCATTGTCCAAGGGTACCTCTCTCATGCATGGTGTTTATTTATAAGTCTGTTTTTTTGGGCTTTCTAGTATGTATAAGCATTTTATCTGTCTATTCTTTCACTGTTTTCAAGCTGTCTCAATTGCTGTAACTCTGCAGTGGTCCTTCAAGCTACATAAAGCTCTCAGAGAGAAGTTAGTCCTTTCCCTCTAATCACGTTCCTTTCACAGCCCCTACAATACCTATTTCTAACCATTACTATACATCTCAAAGCTCTTGCCTGGCCACTTTCCCCACTACACTCGGCAGAATACCTTGAATCCCACTTAATAGAGAACATAATGGCTTCCAGGCTTTCCACCTCCAAATGGATCAGCATCATCAATCATCCTTACAGCCTTTCTTCCAGTTTGAGTAGAGGAGATGTTACTGCCATTTATAGCAACAACTATGAGTATAGATTGAATTCCATCTCTCCCCATTTTCCCAGGTACTATATACCATTAATTCAATTCTCTTTTCATTTTTTATCTTCTGTTCAATATATTTTGCCTCATTTTTTGACAATAAGATTGGTGATTTTCCCTTATTTTAAAAAGTAATATATTTTAAGAATAAGATAGAGGAAAAAATACAAAAATATGTTTATGAGTATAACATCTTACAAAGTTTACATGTACTCTAAATTATGTTGTACACACAGTTTTTATCAGTATAGATAAATTTAGGTCATAAATATCCTTTTAATATAATACATGGGCCCTTCTATAGATAATTACAGCTTATGAATGCATATATATCCCTTTTGGTTTTATAACATTTTGAAAATAATGCAAGTGCTTTTTTTTTTAACAGACATAAGTATAATGAAAATTTACTCTTCTTCCTACTCTACAGAGTTATCTTGTGAATACATATGTATATGAATTGGTATAATCCCATTCTTATCAACACAGATAGATTAATATATGCTCTGTGATAAATATTACTGTTTTTAATTAAATACTTTCTCTTGATAATTTTACATTTCAGGTTTTACATGTACAAAATGGTCGATATTTCCTAATATGTGCATACTATCCCAAACTATATTAACTACTCACCTGTTTTTTCCTTCCCATCCTCTACCGTGTCCATTATTTCTTTGATTCATTCTCTTACTTCTGCCAATGTTTCATAAAATTAAAATTTCTGTTTTCAATGGATATAACTTTTCTGCAGTACTCCAATACTAATCAGTGGTTACTCACAAATCTCCACAGCCAACTCAATCCACCTTTTACATTTAGCCTTATGATAACTGACTAGAAATTGTTTAATACCATGGGCATATGAAAATCAACATTTCTAAACAAGAATGAATTGTTTTCTCTAAATCTGAGTCTAGTGTTATTTATTAATCAATTCTGTTCTTATCATATTCATGCTTTGGTAAAAGTTACTCTTATTGATCTAGTTACCTAAGCCAAAAAGGGAAATCATATTTGAATCTCCTCTATTACAGTCGATCATGAATGAACTACAGCAGGTTCCTCAGTTCCATCCAGATATATCCCCTCTGATATCTCTTTGCTCTTACTGTTTTATTTTCCTCTTCACTTATTTCTAAACTTAAAATGTGAAGTGACCATTTTAACTGGTCTCTCCAAAGCCATTCAGTATCTTCCACTCTAATATTTCAATGGTATAAAGTGATTTTCTTAAATGTTAAGTTGATTCTGTTACTTCTATGCACAGAGTCATTTCTCAGAATTATTTTCTTCAATATAAAGCAGACATTTTCAATTTTACATGGAAAAAAAAATTCTGTGGCAGTAGAACTATAAAGGTATTCCTCCAAGCCTGTCCTCTGGCTCTGTGCTCTAGGTATTATTGTGAAGGGAGTAGGTTACCTATCATGTGTGTGCTCAGTCACTTCAGTCATGTCTGACTCTTTGTGACCCTTTGGACTGTAGCCCCCAGGCTCCTCCGTCCATGGGATTCTCCAGGCAAGAATACTGAAATGGCTTGCCATGCCCTCCTCCAGGGGATCTTCCTGACCCAGGGATTGAACATCCGTCTCTTACGTCTCTTGCATTGGCAGGAAGGTTGTTTACCACTAGTGACACCTGAGAAGCCCTTTCATCTCACTTTAAAATAGGTTATTCTGAATTATTATGATGGGCTCAGTCTACTCACATGAGATTTTAAAAGAATAGGAAAGCAGGAGAGAGATACAGATGAAGAATGAGTCATGGAGAGAAGGTAGAAATGGAAGTCAGAGATCCTCAAAGCCTGAGAGGAACTGAACCCTACATTGCTGAAGGGGGTGACATGGAAGACATGAAAAGCAATGTGGGCACTATATAGGAAAAAACCTGACAGCAAAAAAAGGGGACCCAGTCTTACAACCATGAAAAACCAGATTCTGCCTATTTATAAGGAACTTAGAAGATGCTGGAGAGGGTGTGGGGAAAAGGGAACTCTCTTACACTGTTGGTGGGAATGCAAACTAGTACAGCCATTATAGACAACAGTGTGGAGATTCCTTAAAAAACTGGAAATATAACTGTCATATGACCCTGCAATCCCACTGCTGGGCATACACACTGAGGCAACAAGAATTGAAAGAGACACGTGTACCCCAATGTTCATCACAGCACTGTTTATAATAGCCAGGACACAGAAGCAACTTAGATGTCCATCAGCAGACAAATGGATAAGAAAGCTGTGGTACATATACACAATGGAATATTACTCAGCCATTAAAAAGAATACATTTGAATCAGTTCTAATGAGGTGGATGAAACTGGAGCCTATTATACAGAGTGAAGTAAGCCAGAAAGAAAAACACCAATACAGTATACTAACGCATATATATGGAATTTAGAAAGAAGGTAATGATAACCCTGTATGCGAGACAGCAAAAGAGACACAGATATATTGAACAGTCTTTTGGACTCTGTGGGAGAGGGTGAGGGTGGGATGATATGGGAGAATGACATTGAAACATGTAAATTATCATATGTGAAATGAATCACCAGTCCAGGTTCGATTGGATGATACAGGGTGCTCAGGGCTGGTGCACTGGGATGACCCAGAGGGATGGGATGGGAAGGGAGGTGGGAGAGAGGTTCAGGATGGGGAACACATGTACACCCATGGCAGATTCATGTCAATGTATGGAAAAACCAATACAATATTGTAAAGTTAAATACATTAATTAAAAAAAAGAAGATGATCCTTTATAGACCTTCTTATCTTTCCTGAGAGGAGCCCAGAAGGCTAACAACAGCTTGGTATGGGCTTTATAAAACCTAGAGCAGTAACACCAATCAAGCAGACCCTAACTTCTGACCTATAGAATTGTGAAATATTAAGTTGTGCTTCTAAATTTGTGATAATGTTTTACAGCAGAAATAGAAAATTAGTACACATTCATAATCTTGACTTCACCTACTCAAACTTTATTCCTGATCATTGCCCTTTCTCCATTTTACCGTGAAGTAATCTCAAATACTTTATGTTCCCGTATTACCAGGCTCTTTAATATTTCAATATCCTTGATTTTTCTAACCTTTCTTATTGTATCTGGGTAATTTCTACGAACTCATCACACAATTCATCATAGCTAACATCTCTTCCAAAAACCTACCTGAACTACCAAGTCTGTTGAGTTCTCCACTTATATCTTCCCATACACTAATTTATTTCCATCAAAACACTTAAGGCATCCTCTGGTAATTATCAACTTGTGTGTCTCCCCATCTTTGACTATAAGCTCTTTGAAGACAAAGACTATAAATCTGTTAACTGCTTAGGCCCAGCACAAAGCACAAGACAGAATTTATGCAAAATAAATATTTATAGAATGCATGCCAGAATGACGCATTTGTAGTGATGGAGTGAATTCTTGGGAATGATTTATTAACTACCAAGTATATCAGTGAAAAGTCACTATCCTTTCTGAAAATTATTATGCCAATAAAGATTAATCTAAAGGGGTTTTTAGTATATGCTGGCGATTAACCATTGTTTGTTTCCAAATAGCTCATTCTAAGAAAATTGTCTATAGTTGGCAATGATAATTTTTCCTACTTAAAAATCATTATTTCCTTAAAACTGCAAGCTTTCTAAAAGAGAACTGTTTTCACTTCCATATTTTCATATGCTTGTTCCTAGTAGATGGATACTTGTGTGCATTTTTTCATAGATGAATGATTAATTAAAATCCCCCTTAGGAAACAATACTGAAAGATTTTTACCTGCCTTAATATTTCCTCACATCCATAACTTGCTCCAGCCCAGATTAGAGAAATGCTGATAACTGTAGCGAACCTGAATTCCATTGAACTCAGGTTCAGACTTTTTTTCTACTTCATTCACTAGGACCTGCCTTCTTAAAACAGTATTTGTTGTTATTTATTATTGCTGTCAATGGTACTGGCTTCTGAAAACTACTAGAAAAGCTTGCATTTCCCCAACTCTGCTCTATTTGTGATACTTGTAGCACTGCTGCTGCTGCTGCTGCTGAGTCGCTTCAGTCGTGTCCGACTCTGCGACCCCAGAGACGGCAGCCCACCAGGCTCCCCCGTGCCTGGGATTCTCCAGGCAAGAACACCGGAGTGGGTTGCCATTTCCTTCTCCAGTGCATGAAAGTGAAAAGTGAAAGGGAAGTCGCTCAGTCGTGTCCGACTCTAGCGACCCCATGGACTGCAGCCTACCAGGCTCCTCTGTCCATGGGATTTTCTAGGCAAAAGTACTGGAGTGGGTGCCACTGCCTTCTCCAACTTGTAGCACTAGAGATTCATTTACCAAGGCATAGGGCTTCCCAGGTGGTGCTAGTGATAAAGAATCTGCCTACCAATACAGGAGACATAAGAGACGTGAGTTCAACCACTGGGTTGGGAAGATCCCTTGGAGGAGCACGTGATAATCCACTTTCTTGCATGGAGAATCCCATGGACAGAGAAGCCTGGTGGGCTACAGTCCATGGGGTTGCAAAGCGTCAGACATGACTGAAGTGACTTAGCACACACATGCGTGCAGGGCAAAGGCCAAGGGATGCCTTATGTTCATTCACAGGAAGATACATCATGCGCATTCCAATCCTGTATCAAATCTACCATTCTGCATTCGTTGGTCTATTTTCATTTGGTTCAGAACCAATGGTTAAAAAAATCTCATTAATTACTTAATTTAAAATCACACACCAGCCAATAAAGCTGAGGGAAACTTATTTTTCAGTACCATATCATTACCTAAGAGATCATTTATTTTTATCTAAAATAATCTTGTCACAGTCTGTAAATATCATTTCTCATGTGTAATCTTAGATATGAAAATCTGATTATACTACTTAAAGATGAAAAACTTTATAAGATCTTTATGCTTGTCATATGCATATGTTAAACACATCTATATTTACATATACAATTGCATGTATTCTATTTTTAATGTTATACAATCCTAGAAGGAAGACTGGTCTACTGTTTCACAAATAACTTAAACCTCTTCTTAGAAGCGCAATAGTATTTGCTTAATGATGTATTGCTCTATTTGAAATATATTTATATGTTTGCATCAGAAAGTGCAAAATCCCATAAATTAATCTGATTAAAAATTATAATAACTTAAAAGTTAGAGTTAAATTTTATTATCATGAAATGCTCATGGTTTTGGATGCTACTTATCTTCGTCAATCTTCTAAAGTACTCAATTCCCTCTACAGAATGTTGTTTGGATAAGGGAAAATAGTGAAGTGAGGTTGAATGCCAGACGTTTAATTAGCACCACTCATCTAGCCCACTTTAAATAGCATAATACTCTCAAAGAGGAAGGAATTTTCTGTCAGTATTTAAAATAGACAGTAAATACTTCTATATGATTTAATGGCTCTGCATTGCAAATCACTTAATACATAAAATGAACAGAAAAAAGATATGCTTATTTCTTGGTTGTCATACAAAACAGTGACAGGTAAAAGAAACAAACTTGAGATATCATAGGATAAATACAATGTAACTAGGACAACAACCCCATCCGGGCAAAAATACTACAGTGGGTTGCCACGCCCTCCTCCAGGGGATCTTCCTAATCGAGGAATTGAACCCGTATGTATTATGTCTTCTGCATGTGCACCAGTGCTACCTGGGAAGCCCATGCTGTGCTATGACTAGTTGTATAGTCATGTCCAACTCTACGTGACCCTATGGACTGTAGCGCACCAGGCTCCTTAGTCCATAGGGATTCTCCAGGCAAGAATACCGGAGTGGCTGCCATCCCCTCCTCCAGAGGAAGCCCATGCTGCTGCTGCTGCTAAGTTGCTTCAGTCATGTCCAACTCTGTGTGACCCCATAGATGGCAGCCCACCAGGTTCCCCTGTCCCTGGGATTCTCCAGGCAAGAATACCGGAGTGGGTTGCCATTTCCTTCTCCAATGCATGAAAGTGAAAAGTGAAAGTGAAGTCACTCAGTCGTGTCTGACTCTTAGCGACCCCATGGACTGCAGCCTACCAGGCTCCTCCATCCATGGGATTTTCCAGGCAAGAGTACTGGAGTGGGGTGCCATTGCCTTCTCCAGAGGAAGCCCATATTTATACACAAATCTGGTTATTTTGTTTTGTTTCTATATATAAGATCAAAATGTAGTTTACTTGTCAATTTAAAGTAAACCCACAAATATTTTCCAATTAAGCTGTTCTTTACTGCCTTTGTCTGAATTGCAATTTCTCAACTTATTAGCCATGGCACTTTGAAAAATTAATTCTCGGATTTCTAGTGTACAAAATCTGAATAATACTAGGGATTTATCTTACCAGGGTGCTGGGGGGATTAACTGAGATAAGCCATGTAAAATGTTTGGCCTAGAGTTACGTACATTGATAATGACCAACAAAAGTTAATAGTCATTATCATAATTATTTTTGAAAGCACTAATTAGATAGTTCCCTGGTGGCTCAGACAGTAAAGCATCTGCCTACAATGCGGGAGACCTGGGTTCAATCCCTGGGTTGGGAAGATCTTCTGGAGAAGGAAATGGCAGCCCACTCCAGTACTCTTTCCAGAAAATCCCATGGGTGGAGGAGCCTGGTAGGCTATAGTCCATGGGGTTGCAAAGAGTCGGACACAACTGAGCGACTTCACTTTCACTTTCAATCATCTTATTTTATAAACTCCATTTTCACGCTAAATTTTCAAATGTGTTAGAAATACCAAAACGATAGACCAAATTTCCTTCTACCACTGGTAAAGATGGTGGATACATTTGTAAGAGGGTGCAGGCGTACGTGCTTAGGCACTCAGGCTTGTCCTTTGTCCCACTCTTTGTGACCCCATGGACTGCAACAAGCTGGGCTCCTATGTCTACGGGTATGGGCAAGAATACTGAAGTGGGCTGTCTCGCTCTCCTCCAAGGGATCTTCCCAACCCACGGATCAAACCCAGGTGTTCGAATTGCAGGCGGATTCTTTACTATCTGAGTCACGAGAGAATCCCTGTAAGTGTAAAAGTGTCAGTCAGGTCAGTCACTCAGTCATGTTGTATGTCTTGTGACCCCATGGACTGCAGCATGCCAGGCTTCACTGTCCATCACCAACTCCTGGAGCTTAATCAAACCCATGTCCATCTCGTTGATGATGCCATCCAACCATCTCATCCTCTGTCATCCCTTGAACCTCCTACCTTCAATCTTTCCCAGCATCAGGGTCTTTTCCAATGAGTCAGTTCTTCTCATCAGGTGGACAAAGTATTGGAGTTTCAGCTTCAGCATCAGTCCTTCCAATGAATACTCAGGACTGATTTCCTTTAGGATAGACTGGATTGATCTCCTTGCAGTCCAGGGAGTCTCAAGAGTCTTCTTCAACACCACAGTTCAAAAGCCTCAATTCTTGGAGCTCAGCTTTCTTTATAGTCCATCTCTCACATCCATAGAAAACTACTGGAAAAACCATAGCTTTAACTAGACAGACTTTTGTTGGCAAAGTAATGTCTCTGCTTTTCAATACATTGTCTAAGTTTGTCATAACTTTTCTTCCAAGGAGCAAGCATCTTTCAATTTCATGGCTGCAGTCACAATCTGCAGTGATTTTGGAGCCCAAAATATAAAGTCTCTGTTTCCATGGTTTCCCCATCTATCTGCTATGAAGTGATGGGACCACATGCCATGATGTTAGTTTTCTGAATGTTTAGTTTTAAGCCAAATTTTTCACTCTCCTCTTTCACTTGCATCAAGAGGCTCTTTTTAGTTCTTCTTTGCTTTCTGCCATAAGGGTGGTATCATTTGCATATCTGAGGTTATTTATATTTCTCCCAGCAGTCTTGATTCCAGCTTGTGCTTCATTCAGCCTGGCATTTTGCTTGATGTACTCTGTGTATAATTTAAATAAGCAGGGTGACAATATACAGCCTTGACATACTTCTTTCCTGATTTGGAACCAGTCTGGTTTTCCACGTCCAGTTTTAACTTTTGTTTCTTGAGTTGCATAAAGATTTCTCAGGAGGCAGGTAAGGTACCCTGGGGTTCCCATCTCTTGAAAAATTTTCCAGTTTGTTGTGATCCACACAAAGGATTTGGCATAATCAATAAAACAGAAGTAGATGTTTTTCTGGAACTTCTTGCTTTTTTGATGACCCAACAAATGTTGGAGATTTGATCTTTGTTTCCTCTGCCTTTTCTAAATCCAACTTGAACATCTGGAAGTTTTGGTTCATGTACTGTTGAAGCCTGGCTTGGAGAATTTTGAGCATTCTTTTGCTAGTATGTGAGATGAGTGCATTGTGAGGTAGTTTGAAATTTCTTTGGCATTGCCTTCCTTTGGGATTGAAATGAAGACTGACCTTTTCCAGTCCTGTGCCACTGCTGACTTTTCCAAATTTGCTGGCATATAGAGTGCAGAATTTTCACAGCATCATCTTTTAGGATTTGAATTAGCTGAACTGGAATTCCATTGCCTCCACTAGCTTTGTTCATTATGGTGCTTCGTATGGCCCACTTGACTTCACATTCCATGATGTCTTGCTCTAGGTAAGTGATTACACCATCGTGGTTATCCTGGGTCCTGAAGATCTTTTTTTGTATAATTTTTCTGTGTATTCTTGTCACCTCTTCTTAATATCTTCTGCTTCTGTTAGGTCCATACAATTTCTGTCCTTTATTGAGACCATCTTTGCATTAAATGTTCCCTTGGTATCTCCAATTTTCTTGAAGAGATCCCTAGTCTTTCCCATTCTATTGTTTTCCTCTATTTCTTTGCACTGATCACCGAGGAAGGCTTACTTATCTCTCCTTGCTATTCTTTGGAACTCTGCATTCAAATGGGTATATCTTTCCTTTTCTCATTTCCCTTCCCCTTCTCTTCTCTTCTCAGATATTTGTAAGGCCTCCTCAGACAACCATTTTGCCTTTTTTTTCTCATTTCTTTTTCTTGGGGATGGTCATGATCACTGCCTCCTGTACAATGTCATGGACCTCTGTCCATAATTCTTCAGGCACTCTGCCTATCAGATCTAATCCCTTGAATCTATGTGTCATTTCCACTGTATAATGGTAAGCGATTTGATGTAGGTCATCCCTGAATGGTCTAGTGGTTTTTCCCTACTTTCTTCAATTTGAGTCTGAATTTGGCAATAAGGAATTCATGATCTGAGTCACAGTCAGCTCCTGGTCTTGTTTTTGCTGACTGTCTAGAGTTTCTTCATCTTTGGCTGCAAAGAATATAATAAATCTGATTTCAATATTGACCATCTGGTGATGTCCATGTGTAGAGTCTTCTCTTGTGCTATTGGAAGAGGGTGTTTGCTATGACCAGTGTGTTTTCTTGGCAAAACTGGGTTAGCCATTGCCCTGTTTCATTTTTGTACTCCAATGCTAAATTCGCCTGTTACTCCAGGTATCTCTTGACTTCCTCCTTTTGCATTCTAGTCCCCTATAATGAAAAGGACATCTTTTTTGGATGTTAGTTCTAGAAGGTCTTATAGGTCTTCATAGAACTGTTCAACTTCAGCTTCTTCAGCATTATTGGCTGTGGCACAGACTTAGATTACTGTGATACTGAATGGTTTGCCTTGGAAAGGAACAGAGATGAACCTGTCATTTTTTAGATTGAGTACACATACTGCATTGCTAACTCTTTTGTTGACTATGATGGCTACTCCATTTCTTCTAAGGGATTCTTGCCCACAGTAGTAGATATAATGGTCATTTGAGTTAAAATGCCGCATTCCAGTCCCTTTTAGTTCACTGATTCCTAAAATGCTGATGTTCACTCTTGCCATCTCCTGTTTGTCCATTTCCAATTTGCCTTGATTCATGGACCTAACATTCCAGGTTCCGATGCAATACTGCTCTTTACAGCATTGAACTCTACTTCCATCACCAATCACATCCAAAACTGGGTGTTGTTTTTGCTTTGGCTCCATCTCTTCATTCTTTCTGGAGTTATTTCTCCACTGATCCCCACTAGCATTTTGGGCACCTACTGACCTGGGGAGTCCATCTTTCAGTGTCCTATCTTTTTGACTTTTCATACCGTTCATGGGGTTCTCAAGGCAAGAATACTAAAGTGGTCTGTCATTCCCTTTTCCAGTGGACCATGTTTTATCAGAACTCTCCACCATGACCTGTCCCTCTTGGGTGGCCCTACACAGCATGACTCATAGTTTCATTGAGCTAGACAATGCTGTGGTCCATGTGATCAGTTTGGTTAGTTTTCTGTAATTGTGGATTTTGTTCCTCTGCTCTCTGATAGAGAAGGATAAGAGGGTATGGTAGCTTCCGGATGAGACAGACTGAGTGAAGGGGAAACTGGGTCTTGTTCTGATGGGTGGTGCCATGCTCAGTAAATCTTTAATCTAATTTTCTGTCGAAGGGCAGGGCTGTGTTCCCTAAGTACATACACTTACACAATTGTTTTTAAAACTCAAATAAATTTTCTTTCTTTACTTGGCCTGCTCTTTTCTTTAAGAGTTGATCAAAGCGTCTTGATTATGTGTATTACAGTCATATTTAATTAAGCCTTATAAAAAGGCAGATTTTATTACTTTTCTTCTAGGCTTGCCATACCTTATTCCAGATGTTGATATTTAGTATGGGAATATTTTTGTGGCAAATTTTTCATTTCTACAGATCATTTAGGCACAATAAGCTTCAGAACCAAAACCAAGAAAAGGTGTTATGGTCCTTAAATATATTCAATATGTTTAAATATCCAGTTTGATTTAAACAACTATAAACATAAACAGTACCAAAGATTGTAAGTAGACACTGGAGATATATTAGGTTGGTGCAAAAGTAATTTGGACTGTGAATTTTAAATCATTATAATTATAGGTAAACACAACTTTATTAATCAAAATATGAACCATTACGATCAACACATTTTTCCCCAATGGGAAATAAGTTTGTTTATCCCTGTAGCATAAAATTCCATGCTTTGGGATTCAACAGACTCTTAGAAAGCATTTTCTGTCTCCTGCTGGTTGTAGAAGCATTTTCCCTGCAAAAAGTCGTTGAGTTGCTTGAAGAAGTGGTAGTCTGTTGGAGAGAGTCAGGTGAACATGGCAGATGAAGCAAAATTCTGTAACCCAATTCATTCAACTTTTGAAGTGCTGGTTATGTGACGTGTGGTCTGACTTTGTCCTGAAGAAGGATTGGTTCCTTTCTGTTGACCAAAGCTGGCTGCAGTCATTGCCGTTTTCAGTGCATCTCATAGATTTGCTGAGCATAATTCTCAGTTGTAATAGTTTCACTGGGATTCATTGTAGTGGGTCAGCGGGCAGCAACAACCAAACAGGGGTGCAAGTTTGGCTTCCGGAAGTGCGTTGGAACTTCTTCTCAGCCCCCCACTGAGCTGGTTGTTGCTGGTTGCTGTATACAATCCATTTTTCGTTGCACTTCACAATCTGATTGAGAAGTGGTTCACTGTTGCAGAGAATAAGAGAAGACAGCATTTTAAAACAATGATTTTGTTTTGTTTTGTTTTTTGGTCAGCTCACAAGACAACCACTTATTGAGCTTTTTCACCTTTCCAATTTGTTTCAAATGCCAACTGACTATAGAAGAGCTGACATTGACTTCTGTAACTTTTCATGTAGTTTTCAGAGATCAGCTTCCGTGAACCTCTCAATGAATCGCTGTCAACTTCCTATGGCCAACCATTATACTTCTCACCTTCAAGTCTATCATCTCCTTTTCAAAACTTCTTGAACCACCACTGCGCTTTATATTCATTAGCAATTCCTGAGCCAAATCTGCCATTGATGTTGTGAGTTGTCTCTGCTGCTTTAGGATCTATTTTGAGCTCAAATAAAAAAAAAAAACTGCTTGAATTTGCTTTTTGTCAAACATCATTTCCATAGTCTAAAATAAATATAAAATAAATATAAACAGCAAGTAATAAGTCATTAGAAAAATACATAGAGTGAGAAATGCACATTAAAATGATGTATAACATAACCACATTTATTTAGAATGTATTCCAATATCAAACAATAAATCTCAATCATTTGTTGTTGCAAAAACCACAATTACTTTTGCATCAACCCAATACTTCCCAGTCCATCTTATGTCCAAGGTCCAAGCTAAAGTAGCTGCTAAAGGGCAACACTGATTACAATTATGGTTTTATACCAAAGAATGGCCTAGAGAAATCAAAATATCTGAATAAATAGTAAACCAGATAAGTGCGTTATTTTCCCACAAAACCAATGAACTCCAATGAAAACCAATGAACTATTTTATTTAGTTAAAAACTATAATTGATATGTTTAGTATTTTTTAATATATGTTGGCAGATAAAGGGAGACTGCCTAGAATGTGTCATGTATTATATTCAGCACTAGACACTATTTTAAACCATTAATTTATCATTCAGTGTTAAATAATATGCATATATCTTATATGCACTTCCTTAGGGGCTCAGTGGTAAAGAATCTGCTTGCCAATGCAGGAGACATGAGTTTGATCCCTGGGTCAGGTAGATCCCCTAGAGAAGAAAATGGCAACCCCCTCCAGTATCTTGCCTAGGAAATCCCAGGGATAGCCTGGCTACAATCCATGGATCACAAGAGAGCTGGACGTGACTTAGTGACTAAACAATATCAATATATCTTATATAATAATCTTGAAAAATGTGTGCATTGCTTTTTTAACTCCATAAAGCAAAATCAGAATCCTGCCATTTAAAAACACAACCAAAGTGGTAAAAGTAGAAAGTACCTAAGATAAAGCCTAGATAAAAAATCAACTCTCTGATATCACATTTTAATAAAATACTCTTCTCAGAAAAAGATCAATAATCTACTTTATTCGATATGGCCAAATATTTAAATGTTCTATGACATACTAAATGTATCTCCTTTTATGTATCTGTTCTATAATACTATTGTGCACTCAGCAGCAGCAGCAGCAGCACCAGTAGCAGCAACCATGAGGCTAATCAAAATGCATCAGGGTTCATGCAGTCTTGGGAAGTGACAAGGCTTAGTAATAACTGTAGACATATGTGCAATGGGCAAAATGGGAACAGAAAGGTTAAAGGATGAACTCAGGAATAATTAGCCATAATCTCCCATCATCTCTCCTGATCATATCATGATAAATAGGAATATAATATTCTTGTACTCATTTAACCACATGATCCTTATAATTTTCATGCAGAAAGTTGTGATTTTTGCATATATACCTACTTCTACATACCGTTACCCATGCTTTAACAGTGCTTGTCTTCCTAGTTCCACTGAAACAATATTTGTGCCTCTTTATGTCTTTATATCTAAAAAGAAGGGTACATTTTTTGGTCTATAATTTAATCATGTTGTAATTAGGCTTTAATGAATTATGTGTGAATCCTGATTATTTTATACATTCGTCCAACCACTACTGTGAGCAGATCAAGAACAGAGAGTGCCTATCAGAGTGTTGGTCACACAGTAGACATTCTAAAAATGGATCTGATGGAAAGAAAAAAAAAAGCTAAGGGATGTAAAATAAGGAAAAATGAAATGAATGTAAACATTTAACAGTGTTTCCAACTAAAAATATAACTTTCCTAACCCTAATACTGTTAATAACTTTCAAAAATATTTGGTTTTTAACTTTTCTGTACTATAGAACATGTGTAATTATAATAACAATTGACATAGTGAGTGATAAATGATTTTAGAAAGAATACAGAATACACACGTTGTCAGTTTTGGTATCTCTAACACTGGACATTAAAGTATGAAAGGGAGAACTATGAATTATAATTTTTGAGGAATTCCTTTTCTTAGCTACCCTACAACATAGTTATACTGTTGAAGATTCTATCTATAAAGTAAATTAAGTTTATAAGATCATTATTTGAGAATTTAAGAAATGAATACATTTCTGCAGAATTGTTTTAAGCCTCACATCTACCACCAAATGCAGTCTTAATTCAAGGTTGAAAGTATAATTAATGAAATGAAAATGAAGCTTGCAAACTTGATGGCAATGTTAATTTCACACAAAAACACTGAATGTAAGAAACTACCAATGTTTTATAAAGAGCATTAAATATTTTTCATGTATCTTATAGGCAACATATATATGTTTTTTTTCTCATGTGTCAGATTTCAGAGAAGTAGTCTTCAGTGATTATCTTTCCACTAAGAAAAAAAATGGAAAAATAATTCAAGTTCATTCATATGAAATTTTTCACTATGATATTTTAGGAATTTAAAACTGTTATTCAAATATGGTACAGAATCATGTATATATAGAATTATTACATATTTATATCTAAGTAATTTTCATGAGAGGATATAGTTTAAAAATTGTATTATAAATGAATATAGTTCACAGTAAAATGTCATAATCAATTTGTATACTATAAAATTATGATTTATCAACATTGACATATTTCTCAAGGTGGCATATCCTAGAATATTACCAGTTTGGTTCCAGACCACTATGATAAAGCAACTACTGAAATAATGTGAACTGTAAATTTTTTGGTTTCCTAGTGCAAAAGGTTTATGCTTATATTATTCTCTAGTGTATTAAGTGTTCAATAGCATTATGTCTAAAAAATATACATAAATTTAAAACTTTTGATGTTGCTCAGTCACTGAGTCATGTCTGACTCTTCATGACCCTATGGACTCACTTCAGCCTGCCAGGTTCCCCTGTCTGTCACCATCTTCCAGAATTTGCTTAAATGCATGTTCACTGAATCGGTGATACTATCTAACCATCTCATCCTCCACTGTCCCTTCTCTTTTTGCCTTCAATCTTTCCCAGCATCAGAGTCTTTCTCAATGACTGGCTCTTTGGATCAGGTGGTCAAAGTATTGGAATATCAGCATCAGTCCTTCCAGTGAATATTCAGGGTTGATTTCCTTTTGGATTAACTGGTTTGATTTCCTTGCTGTCCAAGGGACTCTCAAGAGTCTTCTCCAGTTCAAAAGCATCAATTCTTCGGTCCTTAGCTTTCTTTATGGTCCAAATCTAACATCTGTACATGACTACTGGAAAATCCATAGCTTTGCCTGTATCATATCACTTTGCTGGCAAAGTGATGTACCTGCTTTTTCATATGCTGTGTAGGATTGTCATAGCTTTCCTTCCTAGGAATGTGTCTTTTAATTTCATGGCTACAGTCACCATCTGCAGTGATTTTGGAGCCCAAAAAAATAACATCTGTCACAGCTTCCAATTTTTCCCCTTCTATTTGCCGTGAAGTGATGGGACCAGATGACACAATCTTAGTTTTTTAATGTTGACTTTTAAGCCAACTTTTTCACTCTCTTCAGTCACCCTCATCACAAAGCTCTTTAGCTACTCTTCACTTTTTTGCCATTAGAGTGGTTTCATCAACATATCTGAGGTTGTTCATATTTCTCCCAGCAATCTTGATTCCAGCTTATGATTCATCCACCCTGGAATTTCACATGATGTAACCTGCATATAAGTTAAATAAGCAGGGTGACAGTATACAGCCTTGTTATACTCTTCTCTGAATTTTGAACCAGTCAGTTTTTCCATATCCAGTTCTAACTGTTATTTTTGACCTGCAAACAGGTTTCTCAGAAGACAGGTAAGGTGGTCTGATATTCCCATATCTTTAAGAATTTTCCACAGTTTGTTGTGATCCATACAGTCAAAGGTTTTCATTTAGTCAAAGAAGCAGATGTTTTTCTGCAATTCCCTTGTTTTCTTTATTATCCAACAAAAATTGGCAATTTGATCTCTCATCACTCTGCCTTTTCTAAAACTTGCTTTACATCTGGAAGTTCTCAGTTCATATATTGCTGATGTATAAGTTTGAGGATTATGAGCATTACCTTACTAGCATGTAAAAAGAGGTCAATCATGTGGTAGTTTGAACATTCTTTAGCATTGCTCTTCTTTCTTATTACAATCAAAACTGGCTTTTCCAATTCTGTTGCCACTGGTGAGTTTTCCAAATTTGCTGGCATACTGAATGCAGCACTTTCACAGCATCATCTTTTAGAATTTGAAATAGCTCAGCTGGAATTCCATCACTTCCACTAGCTTTGTTTGTAGAGATGCTTCTTAAGGACCACTTCACTTCACACTCCAAGATGTCTCACTCTAGGGGAACAACCACACCATTATGGTTATCCAGGTCATGAAGACCATTTTGGAAAGTTCTTCCATGTATTCTTGCCACCTCTTCCTTATCTCTTTTGCTTCTGTTAGGTCCTTACCGTTTCTGCCTTTTATTGTGCCTATTCTTGCATGAAATGTTCCCTTTCTAAATCTCCAATTTTCTTGAAGAGATCTCTGCTGCTACTGCTAAGTCACTTCAGTCATGTCTGACTCTGTGCGACCCCATAGATGGCAGCCCACCAGGCTCCCCCATCCCTGGGATTCTCCAGGCAAGAACACGGGAGTGGGTTGCCATTTCCTTCTCCAATGCATGAAAGTGAAGTCGCTCAGTCGTGTCCGACCCTTAGCGACCTCATGGACTGCAGCCTACAAGGCTCCTCCGTCCATGGGATTTTCCAGGCAAGAGTACTGGAGTAGGGTGCCAGTCCTTCCTATTCTATTATTTTCCTCTATTTCTTTGCATTGTTCATTTAAGAAGGCCTTCTTACCTCTCCTTGCTATTCTCTGGAACTCTGCATTCAGAAGGGTATATCTTTCCCTTTCTCTCTTGCTTTTCACTTCTCTTTATTCAGCTATTTGTAAAGCTTCCTCAGACAACCACTTTGTCTTCTTGCATTTCTTCTTCTTTGGGATGGTTTTGGTCACTGCCTCTTGTACAATATTACAATATTTCCATCCATAGTTCTTCAGGTACTATGTCTACCAGATTTAATCCCTTGAATCTTTTCATCACCTCTACTGTATAATCATTAAATATTTGATTTAGGTCATACTGGATGACTAACAAATGCTAACCATCATCTGAGCCTTCAATAAATAATGGTAGTAGCATCAAAGATCACTGATCACAGATCACGATGGCAAATATACTGATAATTGAAAAAATCTGAACTATTTTGAGAATTCCCAAAATGTGACATTGAGTCACAAAGAGAGCAAATTCTGTTGGAAAAATGACCCTGATAAATTTGCTTAAAAAACAGGTCTGCCAAAACCTTCAATTTGTAAAAAATGCAATTAGCTATGAAATACAGTAAAGTAAAGCACAATAAAATGAGGCAAGCCTGTAATTATTTTCTTGTTGAAGAGAGGGAATAGGTATTGGGAAAAGAGCCAGAACAAAAGATAAGTACAATTCTAATCCTGCAGGCATACTGTGTCATATCAGATCTTGTGCTGCTGCTAAGTCACTTCAGTCATGTCTGACTCTGTGCCACCCCATAGACGGCAGCCCACCAGGCCCCACCGTCCCTGGGATTCTCCAGGCAAGAACACTGGAGTGGGTTGCCATTTCCTCCTCTAATGCATGAAAGGGAAAAGTGAAAGTGAAGTCACTCAGTTGTGTGCGACTCTTTTCGACCCCATGGACTGCAGCCTACCATGCTCCTCCGCCCGTGGGGTTTTCCAGGCAAGAGTACTGAAGTGGGGTGCCATTGCCTTCTCTGATCATATATCGTAATGCTGCACTTTTAGGAGTTCTAGTGTACAGAAACAGGTTTCTACAAAGAAAAACAAGATTTATATCTAATCAAAATACCACCTGACCTTAGATTTTATATCTTAGCTAATTATTGTCTGTCTATAATTAAACCTGGGCTTCTCTGGTGGTTCAGTGGCAAAGAATCCGCCTGCCAAAGCTGGAGACATGGGTTCAATCCCTGTGTCTGGAAAGTCCCCTGGAAAAGGAAATGGCAACACTCTCCAGCATTCTTAGTAGTGTCCATAACATTTTATCTGCACATCTTATCAAAATTTAACAATAGATAGTATCAGTTAATAGTCATTTTCTATTTGTATAGCCTAAAGACCATCCCCAAGAAAAAGAAAAGCAAAAAAGTAAAATGGCTGTCTGAGGAGGCCTTACAAATAGCTGTGAAAAGAAGAGAAGTGAAAAGCAAAGGAGAAAAGGAAAGATATAAACATCTGAATGCAGAGTTCCAAAGAATAGCAAGGAGAGATAAGAAAGCCTTCCTCAGTGATCAATGCGAAGAAATAGAGCAAAACAATAGAATAGGAAAGACTAGGGATCTCTTCAAGAAAATTAGAGATACTAAGGGAACATTTCATGCAACGATGGGCTCAATAAAGGACAGAAATGGTGTGGACCTAACAGAAGCATTAGATATTAAGAAGAGGTGGCAAGAATACACAGAACTGTACAAATAAGATCTTCACGACCAAGATAATCATGAAAGTGTGATCACTCCTACTCACCTAGAGTCAGACATCCTGGAACGTGAAGTCAGGTGGGCCTTAGGAAGCATCACTACGAACAAAGCTAGTTGAGGGGAAGAAATTCCAGTTGAGCTATTTCAAATTCTAAAAGATGATGCTGTGAAAGTGCTTCACTCAATATGTCAGAAAATTTGGAAAAGTCAGCAGTGGCCACAGGACTCGAAAAGGTCAGTTTTCATTCCAATCCCAAAGAAAGGCAATGCCAAAGAATGCTCAAACTACTGCACAATTGCACTCATCTCACACGCTAGTAAAGTAATGCTCAAAATTCTCCAAGCCAGGCTTCAGCAATACGTGAACCGTGAACTTCCTGATGTTCAAGCTGTTTTTCGAAAAGGCAGAGGAACCAGGGATCAAATTGTCAACATCCTCTAGATCATCGAAAAAGCAAGAGAGTTCCAGAAAAACATCTATTTCAGCTTTATTGACTATGCTAAAGCCTTTGACTGTGTGGATCACAATAAACTGTGGAAAATTCTGAAAGAGATGGGAATACCAGAACACCTGACCTGCCTCTTGAGAAACCTGTATGCAGGTCAGGATGCAACAGTTAGAACTGGATATGGAACAACAGACTGGTTCCAAATAGGAAAAGGAGTACGTCAAGGCTGTATATTGTCACCCTGCTTATTTAACTTATATGCAGAGTACATCATGACAAACGCTGTGCTGGAAGAAGCAGAAGCTGGAATCAAGATTGCTGGGAGAAATATCAATCACCTCAGATATGCAGATGACACCACCCTTATGGCAGAAAGTGAAAAAGAACTAAAGAGGAGAGTGAAAATGTTGGCTTAAAGCTCAACATTCAGAAAACTAAGATCATGGCATCCGGTCCCATCACTTCATGGCAAATAGATGGAGGAACAGTGGAAACAGTGGCTGACTTTATTTTCTGGGCTCCAAAATCACTGTGGATGGTGATTGCAGCCATGAAATTAAGACACTTACTCCTTGGAAGGAAAGTTATGACCAACATAGACAGTGTATTAAAAAGCAGAGACATTACTTTGCCAACAAAGGTCCATCTAGTCAAGGGTCATCAGGTCCATCATCTGCTATGATTTTTCCAGCAGTCATGTATGGATGTGAGAGTTGGACTATAAAGAAAGCTGAGAACTGAAGAATTGATGCTTTTGAAATGTGGTGTTGGAGAAGACTCTTGAGAGTCCCTTGGACTGCAAGGAGGTCCAACCAGTCCATCCTAAAGGAGATTAGTCCTGGTATTCATTGGAGGGACTGATGTTGAAGCTAAAACTCCAATACTTTGGCAATCTGATGGGAAGAACTGACTCATTTGAAAAGACCCTGATGTTGGGAAAGATTGAGGGCAGGAGGAGAAGGGGATGACAGAGGATGAGACTGCTGGATGGCATCACCGACACAATGGACATGGGTTTGGGTGGACTCTGGTAGTTGGTGATGGACAGGGAGGGCTGGCATACTGTGGTTCATGGGGTTGCAAAGAGTCAGACATGATTGAGCAACTGAACTGAACTAAAGAGAAAAAAAAAGAATAGAATAAAATTATATGTTGAGACACAGATATTGACTTTTATATGTATAGGTAGACAGTGGACAGTGGTTAAAGAAGCCACCTGCCAATGCAGGAGATGCAAGAAACATAGGTTTAATCTTTGAGTTGGAAAGAACCCTGGAGTAAGAAATAGCAACCCACTCCAGTATTCTTGCCTGGAGAATGCCATGGGCAGAGGAGCCTGGTGGGCTACAGTTCATGGGGTTGCAAAGAGTCAGACACAACCGTGCATACACATACACACACACACACACACACACACACAGAATAAAATCACATGAAAGAATTTACTGGCATAATGCAAGGAACTACAGGTTCTGGGACACCCAGGCTTTCAGATAAAAGAGAATATTTATAACCAAATTTTATTATATGACAATAAAAAATTCTGTTCAGATAATGTTTGGGATGTGCTGTTAATCACTCAGTTGTGTCCAGCTCTTTGTCACCCCATGGACTGTAGCCTGTCAGGCTCCTCTGTCCATGGAATTCTCCAGGCAAGAATACTGGAGTGGGTAGCTATTCCCTTCTCCAGGGGATCTTCTCAACCAAGGAATAAAACTCTGGTCTCCTGCATGCAGGCAGATTCTTTACTATCTGAGACACCAAGGAAGCCCCTAGTTTTTATGGGAAAAAAATGAGAAATAACCTGCAGTATCTTATTTTTTTATGTTAAGTTTTTAATTTTAATTTCTGATTATCTCTGGGTGTGAAGGACTTTTAAAAAAAGTTAACTGTGTATGGACTTTGGTACCTGACATGCTCCAAGTTAGAGAGAGTTGTCGTTATTCAGTCAATAAGACATGTCCAACTCTTTTTGGCCCAATGGACTGCAGCATGCCAGGCTCCACTGTCCTTCACTGTCTCCTGGAGTTTATTCAAATTCATATCCATTGAGTTGGTGATGCTATCTAGCCATCTCATCTCTCTGCAGTCCCCTTCTCTTTTTGCCTTCAGTTTTTCCCAGCATCAGGGTCTTTTTCAATGAGTTGGCTATTTGTATCACGTGGCCAAGGTATTGGAGCTTCACTAAATTTAAAAACGTTAGTTTGACTTTTCTATGTGTTATCTCAAATGGACTCTTAAAAAACAAATGAATCTCCAAAATGCGTCTTTAATATCAGGTATTTTTGTAGACTGTTGGAGAATCTGTTTGGAGCAGTGTTGTTTATAGAGGTGGCAATGATAAGTTTTATAAATGTGTACGAGGCTAACCTTTTTCATTTATTGTTTGTTGTTTATTTTTTATATACTATTGCATGATAGTTGCCTCTTCTGCTTATACTTAAGGCTACTTTTTAAAATGGGAAATAATGTAATCAAGAACAATAGTAAATTCTAAGCTGTTACTCAAATGGAAAAATGCTGTAGGTAATTGAAAGCACATTGATGATTACTGAATTCACTAGGAAACATTAGTCTATTATAAGTATTTCTTTGAGATTTGTGAAACTGGTTTATTTGACCAAAGCATGCATGAAAATTAACAGATTTTAGCAAAAGATCACATTAGAGTGGGACTATTCCAGATTGGGAAAGAATCGTCAATATTTGAATAATTGTGAACAGTAAATTAGAGAATAGGCCAGTGTTTGATAAATAAAATTTGAGTGGGCTTGCTGCTGTACCTATAAATTAATGCAGCTATGCAGAGATGGTGAAAAGGACTATTAATATTTCAGGCAACATAGAACAGGTTGTCTGCCAAGTATGCAATTCCCTTGGAATCTCTCTCTCTCTTTTCCTTTTTTTGGATATATGGACATATATTTGATTGCTAATAATAGTGATATAATTTTGTTATTTTCTCTCTTCTTCTTATTCTGTTTCTCTCTCTACAAATTATTTCTATGATGAGAGAGCAAAGTATAAACCGATGACTGGCAAAAATGACACGGCTTTATCTATAACTTATGGACAGAATGTATGTCAGATTGTCTCTTAGCTTTAATAATTGTAAAATGAAACTATTCATTTCCTTATTGGTAAAGACTTTCTAAAACCTTAATGAATTGGTGTTTCTCTTACGCACTAAAACCTAGGTTAAAACAAAAATCCTCTGTGACTGTCTGCCTTATCTTTAGTTCTGGGAATTCCCATTGAGATATTAATACTTGGTACAATAGGATTATTGACAATGAGAAGCATAGATAGCTGAAAGGCAGAAAAACCAGATAAATATTAAATGCTTTTCAAAAAGTAAAAGGTGAAGAATAAGAGAGTAGTAAAAGTAAAGTTAAAAAACCTTAACTAAAGTGAAATAATGGTATAAAGTGGTTACAAGGCTTAAATCATTATTTTAAGATTCTCTTCATAAGATAAAATATTGAAATATTTCTTTGAATATAAGAATAGGATAGAGGAATGGACAAGGATCAATCCAGAAATTGCCAAGGCGCACTCTCAGGGTTAAATTTTTCATAGGTATGTGGCTGTTTACCAATAGGAAGAACAGCACTCTTTCTGGGTACCTCACCGGCAACTGCCCAGATGGTATAGTTGTAAAGAATCTGCCTGCCAATGCAGTAGAACAGAGACATAGGTTCAACCCCTGGCTCAGGAAGATGTCTTGGAGTAGTGAATGGCAACTCACTCAAGTATTCTTACTTGAAAAATCCCAAGGAGAGAGAACCCTAGTAGGCTATTTGTTGAGCAAATAGAGGTTAAATTATATCAGTGGTAGTTACTATCCAAAGTATATCATATTTAGTATCATTTTTATCTTCAAGATTCACCTTTAACAATGATTATTTATTGCTAACTTGAGTTAGTAGATATACAACTACCAGAATAGGTATTTCTTTGAATAAGTTCAATGGAAGTAAATGAACTCTAAAAGCTCTGTTTTAGATTTTCAGAAATATTGTTTCCTATGTATACCTGCTATATTTCCTCTTTCTAACACATTATAGAACCCTAGATTAAATTTAACTATGGGTTTTAAAATGTAGTTTACATTAAAACAATTGATTAATGACTAAAAAAAATGTAGTTTACCTTTTGGTTGAATCAATCAGTATAATTGATTGAGTGAACCAAAATTATCTATACTGGACACTTCCAAAATTACCAGTTGCCAAATTATTCCATGGTTAATTAAAATATCATTGGTATGAAGTTTACACAGCAGTCATGAATATATTGAAGTGTTTTTCATAAAATTTTCTTACTCATGAGTCACAAACTTAGAAATATGAGTGGCTGTGCCTGATCTAAGTGTAGGATGAATTTTTTGTAAGATTGAATGGAAACGGTTGAAATCATTTTCTTCCACTAAATTCATTAGAAAGAAGACTTAGACCTTATTGGTTTGTATTTGCCAATTAACTCTATATTAAATCATACTTATGCTTTTATTTTAATATGATATATACTATTTAGATCTAGTGTAGTCTATCAGTCATGTGCAACTCTTTGTGACCTCATGGACTGTAGCCCGCCAGGCTCCACTGTCCCTGGAATTCTCCAGGCAAGAACATGGGAGTGGGTTGCCATTCCCTTCTCCAGGACATCTTCCTGACCCAAGGATCGAATCCAAGTCTCCTGCACTGCAGGCAAATTCTTACCATCTAATTTAGCATAAATGCCTCATACAATCCACAGAAACTGGAAAATATTTTAATGTTTAAAAAATATTTATGATTAGGATGTAGTGAGTTAAAAATAACCCTGCATTGAGATTAAAAATATAGTTTATAATTATTTCTCTATATTAACGTGTAATTGTTTTTTAATAATGGCACTTACCTCAAGGATTGTTCCGTGTATAAAATGGGATAGGCTGTGCTAAGTCGCTTCAGTTGTGTCCGACTCTTTGACCTCGTGGACTGTAGGCCACCAGGCTCCTCTGTCCATGGGATTCTCCAGGCAAGGATACTGGAGTGGGCTGTCATGCCCTTCTCCAGGGGATCTTCCCAACCCAGGGATTGAACTTGAGTCTTATATGTCTCCTGCATTGGCAGGCTGGTTCTATACAACTAGTTCCACTGGGAAGTTCAGTATAAAATGGTGTAATGCAAGCTAAAGGCATAATTGTGTTATATGTTCAACAAGTGCTAGCTTTCAAAATTATTTTGCAGCTAATATTGTTTCACTTTTATACTTTTCATATTTTTTAGCTGTAACATTAGTGTTTGTACTGAGCACTCTCTAACATTATCTGTTTTCTTGAAGTTCTATTGTGCTTGTGCTGTGAGCTATATAAACACTGGCTTACTAGCTTTTGAGACAGTGAGATGTAAGTCTCTGGGTCTTTTTCTAACTGGCAGCAGAAGTCACTTTTCCTTACTGCTAAACATTCTCATACATTGCAAGGAAAACATCTTATAAGCTGTAGTTTTAATATCTCATCATAATAAAATTTAAATTTATGAAATCCCACTGGTTAGCATTTGATCAGGAAAAAACATTTAGTTGAGGTGAATGTTTACCTTGATATTCTATAAAACTTTTACAGTTTAAAATACCTGCTCTCGTTTGCTTAATACAAAATGGATGCTAAATGTGTGGGAGAGTTGAGATTGATACTTGCTTCACTTCTACCTATTAAGATAAGAAACTTCTGAGACATGTATTTATTCAATGGTTCTTCTAAGAGTCACTACACCCAAAATGCTGTGAAGGATGTGTGGCAAGACAAATGGAAGAATATTATAATAGAAGTAAAGGCAAGTGATAGGGGTTAGAAATGCAATTACAGAGGTTTTCCAACCTAGATGAGAAATGCTTTTCCAACTTGGGAAAAGTGACAAAGAAGAAAGGAAATAAATAAAGCAACTGAAGAAGGTTGACACAAATGTGGTACCACATCACATAGAAAAATCAATAAGAATTCTTTTATATAAAGCTATAGGCAGTGATGCACTTACATATTACACTCTATGTCAAGTACAGCAAATCTCCATAAATAGTAACCAGGGAAACTGGCCGTAGAGCAATAGCAACTGTCCTGGAATGGAATCTGGGCTATTTTCAGTGCATCTATTTTCCGTATAAGAGGAAAAGAGTTTCCTAATTCTCCATCTGAGAGGAAAGGGATTAAAGCATATGCCAAATGCAGATATATCCAGTCCAGTTCTAGGAGAGGATTAAATAAACAACTTAAGTTCATAGAATCATGTAATTTAAGAAGGGACAATAAAAATCAAATTACTGTTTCTTACACGCTAAATATCAGGTGTTATGAGTTTTATGAGAAAATAAGTATTTAATGACATAACTAGTTTAGCAGAAAGTCTGGGAGTCAAGGCTCTAGGGCAAGGTAACTTATTCTCTTTGATCCTGATTATAACATTTACAAAATTGGAGGAGAAGTTGTAAAATGTGTCATTCCCCTAAAAAATTTATACTTTGGAGACAGAGATTTACTTGAAATAATATCTCCTAAATCCTCTTCAATATTCTTCATTAATCATCCCTTAAAATTAGAATATGAGTGAGCTTCATTATCTGTCAAATAACTAAATAATGTAAACCTGACTTTTTTGTATGATCTATGAGCAAAGGTAACTATTTTGTTATGTTCATACATTTATTAGTGGATCTTTAATTTAGTGGTTAAAGTATATTTAGGGCATAAACCACAAAAACTAAAAGATAAAGGAAAAGTTTAAAACCATACATTCAGGAGAGATGTAGCCATGTCATTGTAAAACCAATACAATATTGTAAAGATAAAAAATAAAATAAAATAAAAACAATGACACGTGTGTGGGTGACTCATGGTAGGAACAAGAGAAGCAGGGGAGAGTTCAGAATCCCTACAGCTGACTGGTTCACCTAGGCTCTCATACAGACTAGCTAAACACAACCAAAAGAGTCAATTTTCTTGTATTCCAAAGGAAGTTAAAGGAGAGCTATGAATCATAAAATGAATTAAATAAAAAGTGCAACAAATAGAATTTATCAGAAAATGTATTGAAGTAAGGCAAATAATAGGGACAAGAAGGAAGAGGCAGTGCAGAAACTAGAAAAACCGAGGGTGGAATATTCACGAAAGTACTCTTAACATACATCCTGTCTTTTTCCCCTATTGAGACTTCGGAAAGGTGTGTGCCACCGTCTCACTAAATGGTCTTCGACTGAATTGTTTTGGGAAGTGAGAGCAAAGGAGAATTTAGACACTACTTGGAAACCTTTCATTTTTTTCCTTCCCCTAAATCTTCGCTGAACTAGCTTTCTTGCTGAAGACTTCCCTTTGCCTTCCCTTTCACTTATATGAAACACATGTATTACTCAACACTGAATGCGAAGGCCAACATCAAAGTGGAATCTCATTTTCTACTTGAAAATCCTTATATTTTTCTAATTTAATGGAAAACAGTTTGATATATATATATATATATATATATATATATATATATATATATATATATATTAGAAGTTAGAATGCTTCTATAATTTTCCAGTCTAAGTCTTTTTGTCTACTACAGCTGGTTAAATTCTATTTCCACATGTGTGATAACATTCAATACTTAATTTAAAAAATCTCACCCTCCTGTCTCCATGGGCAGTGTATACCTGTCCATTTCTTGACTTTGGATTTAATCATATGAGTTATTCTGGGCAATGTGATGTTAGTAGGCCTGATGGGAATAGATTCTCCAAATGTGTGTGTGAGCAGTCAGTACACTCTCTTTTGGGACTTTCACTGTGGAGAAGAGTTCCCTCCAGGTAGCCATTGCCTCTTCAACATAAGCCTCAAAATTAAAAGTCAGAGTAGACCAGACCACAAGTTGCAACCAAAAGGAGGCCAGAGCTAACTTGTAGCTGACCCACAGATACATGAAAAAGAAAATCTAAGTGTTAGTTGCCACTGAAATTTGATGACTGTTTATTAAGCAAGCATTAATAGAGAACATTCCTTTTGCTAAGTAGAGAGCCTTGAGATAATCAATTCTATAGAGGAAAAATAAATTAGTGATAAGGCATAGAAATGAGGATGAGAAGATAGAATTAAACATTTAAATAAGGAAGTCAGAAATGGCTGCATAATAATGATAATATTGCAAGCTGTTGAGGAAATGAGCCATGTATATACCTGTGGGGACAGAATTTCCAGCCAGAAGAATGGTAGGAACAAATATTCTGAAGCTAGAATGTGCCAACCATATTTAAGTGACAGCCAAGAGGTAAGTAGAGCAGGGAGACACATCTAAAGGCCTTAGATTCACTCTAAATTATATAGGATATCACTGGGGGATTTTTTAAAGTATTTGTGGAATGAAATATGAGATTTATATTTTAAAATAATTGCACTGTCTGCTTTGTTGAGAACTGAGTGAAGGATGGAAAGCTAAAGCATCAGTAACCAGGCTGGTTAGGAAGCTATAGAAATAGTTCAGAAGACAGTTAAAGATCGCCTAAACCAGTAGAGCAAAGGTGTTCCATATCAGAAATATTCAACCTCTGGATATTTTGAAGGCACAGCTTTAAATATTTGCTCATTAATTTTGATGTGAAGTATAAAAAAAATTGGGAGTAGCAATAATAATTCTAAGCTGACTGGAAAAAAAAAAAAAAACAACTGTAAAGTGAAGCTGCTACTCACCAAAATAGGAAAGGCAATGCAGGGAGCATTGACAGCAGAAATCACCAGAAAACACTTAACATAGCATGCATTGAAGTGATATGTTTGCAACAAGATATTGAGTGGAGAACTTTATTGATGCCCTGCAAAACAGTGCTGGAAACCACAGTAATAAACAGTGCATTCTAGACCCTGATGCCAGGAAAGACAGGGCAGGAGGAGAAGGGGGTGACAGAGGTGAGATGACTGGAAAGCACCATCAACTCAATGGCCATGAGTTTGAGCAAACTCAGGGAGATAGAAAAGGACAGTGAAGCCTGGTATGCTTCAGTCCACGGGGTCACAAAGAGTTGGACATGACTGAGCAAGTGAGCAACAAGATGCTCCATACTTTAAAAAGTTTAAGTTTAAAAAAGTTTAAAAAAAAAGTTTTAAAAAAAAGTTTAAAAAAAGTTTAAAAAAAAAGTTTAAGTTTAAAAAAGTTTAAAAAAAAAGTTTAAAAAAGTTTAAAAAAAAGTTAACTTTAAAAAGTTAATTCATAAATAAAGTCAGACACCACTTTCCAGGGCTTATATACCAGACCAAAAACCTCTTTCTCCGTGAATGCCCTTTTTCCTACTGCCATGCTCCTAAACTCCATTCTACGCCTCACTAGGATGTCTGATCAAAATAAAATAAAGACAAGGAGGAAAGAGGGAAAATCTGGGTTGCTACTGGTGAGTAAATTAATTTTATAAATAAAATAATTTTACTCTCCTTGCCAATTTGGAACAAAAGTAGCATTCTTTCCTCTCAAAGCAGAGTGATAAGAATTTACAGGTAGAGATTCACATTTAAAGACACAGACACTGGACCTTCTTGCAAGGTAGGAGACTGGTATCTCATTTCCCTACTAGAAGCTAACTGGGCCATTGAATGTCATGATCTCCTTTGTGTTATTATAGTAACAAAATAAGCTCTTTGCATAACTTGACACATGTTACTGGATTTGGTGTTTAGTGATTCTTTTTAAGGAGGTGTGGCTTGACAGAAGCTTAAGCAGAGGAACAGTAAGACTCCATGGTAAGATTCTTATTCTTAAGAATTTTTTCTACCAGGAATAAAGTAATGAGAAGCACTCAGTGGTTCCTTTGGCTCCATGTTTGAACATGAAAATTAGAGATGGACATAGGATTAAGGGTCAGCTGTACCAGGAAAAGTGGCATGATACCCAAAGATAGTTTACAATGGACCATTGTTGGAGTGATGTTGAGACAAAGTTTGATCCTTTGTTAGAGGGCTCCTCACAGAAAGCAGGAACTAGGGTAAAGCTGACATATCTCCCAGAAATTTATGAACGTTGTGGTCTGAGGCCACTAGGAGGAGACATAAACAAAGCTTGCCAAATTCACCAAAGCAAAGATAAACAGAATGAATGAAGTTACCTGCCTACTCTATTGTTCTTCCTAAGTGTCCATCTGTCAAGCTCAGAATAGTAAGAAATTTCAAAAAAGAGAGGATGACTATGTAAGAATCAGACCATGATACCCTTCTTCTTCCTGGGCAGGGTGCTAGGGTAGGAGGAGAAATAGGAGTGGCCAATGCCACTCCAGCTACTATATGAAATTCCACTCCAACTACTATAAAAAACAACCCTGGATGTGTCTGAAGGATTACATAGCATTTAATCAGCAGTAAGATTGGCTTTCTAAACATTACTGTTAACATTTAATATAAGAGTAACCAATAACCTATGGAATCTTTCTGATATATTCTTATTGCTCAGAAAATAGAAATCTAATGATCACAGTTGAAATAATTAAGAAGATACTAGAATTTTAACAGGCTCCTTATGTCATACCTCTGTAAATCACATCTATATGTTAAATACAATAGATAAACATTTGTGCCATCTTGAGTAATATCACTTTTCCTAATAACTCTTTCTTTTCATCATTTCTATAACGTAGATGCAAAAGGAAAGATCAAAATGATGCCCTTTAACCCTTCAAAGGATACTTGTGTTGGAAGCTGGGTGTTCTCCTAAATTAATGGAAAATATACATTTAATGATAAACGCCCTCTGCTCTGAATTTATATAAATTCTGGTTGAGTTGGGGAAAAGGTTTTTCCTTGTTGAGGAAAAATATTTCAGATACTCCACCTTAATGGGAATGAGGAGCCAATGAATCAACATGTAACAATGAAGAATTTACTACAGAATCTTTAAGAACATATCACGTGACTCTCTATGGGTCTAAGATATGTATCTTTAAAAAGGAAGACAAGCATGCATAGATTGTAGGCAATTTTTGTCAGTGCATACCTCATGGTGTCAGTTTGATGTCAACTCTCAATTAGAAACACATAGTCATTATCTTTCATTTTTAAAATTATTATTATTTTCTTTTTTTAAATCTCAGTTTTATTTATTTATTTTGCTTTATAATATTGTATTGGTTTTGCCATACATTGACTTGAATCTGCCATGGGTGTACATGTGGTCCCTACCCTGAACTCCCCCCTCCCACCTCCCTTCCCATCCCATCCCTCTGGGTCATCAGTGTGTACCAGCCCCGAGCGCCCTGTATCATCCATCGAACCTGGACTGGCAATTCGTTTCAAATGTGATAAATTTACATGTTTCAGTGCCATTCTCCCATATCATCCTGCCCTCACCCCCTCCCACAGAGTCCAAAAGACTCTTCTATACATCTATGTCTCTCTGTTGTCTCACTTACAGGGTTATTGTTACCACCTTTCTAAATAACCATACATATGCGTTAGTATACTGTATTGGTGTTTTTCTTTCTGGCTTACTTCACGCTGTATAATAGGCTCCAGTTTCATCCACCTCATTAGAACTGATTCAAATGTATTCTTTTTAAGGGCTGAGTAATATTCCATTGTGTATATGTACCACAGCTTTCTTATCCATTCATCTGCTGATGGACATCTAGGTTGCTTCCATGTCCTGGCTATTATAAACAGTGCTGCGATGAACATTGGGGTACACGTGTCTCTTTCAATTCTGGTTTCCTTGGTGTGTATGCCCAGCAGTGGGATTGCTGGGTCATATGGACACCTTATCTTTGACAAAGGAGGCAAGAATATACAATGGAGAAAAGACAATCTCTTTAACAAGTGGTGCTGGGAAAACTGGTCAACCACTTGTAAAAGAATGAAACTAGATCACTAACACCATATATGAAAATAAATTCAAAATGGATTAAAAATCTAAACATAAAACTAGAAACTATAAAACTCCTAGAGGAAAACATACACAAAACACTCTCTGATATAAACCACAGCAGTATCCTCTATGACCCACCTCCCAGAATATTGGAAATAAAAGCAAAAATAAACAAATGGGACCTAATTAAAATTAAAACCTTCTGCACAACAAAGGAAACTATAAGCAATGTGAAAAGACAGCCTTCAGAATGGGAGAAAATAATAGCAAATGAAGCAATGGACAAAGAATTAATTTCAAAAATATATAAGCAACTCCTGTAGCTGAATTCCAGAAAAATAAATGACCCAAACAAAAAGTGTGCCAAAGAACTAAACAGACATTTCTCCAAAAAAGACATACAGATGGCTAACAAACATATGAAAAGATGCTCAACATCATTAATTATCAGATAAATGCAAATCAAAACGACAATGAGGTACCATTTCATGCCAGTCAGAATGGCTGCTATCCAAAAGTCTACAAGCAATAAATGCTGGAGAGGGTGTGGAGAAAAGGGAACCCTCTTACACTGTTGGTGGGAATGCAAACTAGTACAGCCACTATGGAGAACAGTGTAGAGATTCCCTAAAAAACTGGAAATCGTTTTTTTTTTTAAAGTATAGTTGGTTTACAAGGATGTGTTAAGTTTCTGATGTACAGCAAAGTGATTCAGATATGTGTGTGTGTGTATAATTTTTCAGATTATTTTCCATTATAGCTTATAACAAGGTATTGAATATAATTCCTTGAGCTATAAAAAGAATGAAATAATGCCATTTGCAACTATATGGATGGACCTAGAGACTATCATACTAAGTAGGACATAGAAAGAAAAATATATCATATATGTGAAAATCTAAAAACAATTGATATACATTAACTTATTTACAAAACAGAAACAGACTCACAGACATAAAAACCAAACTTATGGGTCCCAAAGGGGAGAGAGGGGACAGGGATAAATTAGGAGCTTGGGTTGACAGATACATCCAGTCATTTTCTTTTCCTCTATAGCCTCACCTTTCTATTCTCTGATCTCTCTTTTTTATACATCCTTAAAGCCTTTATTTGTTCCTTTCAGACTCTTTCTTAGGAATGGTTGGTTAACTGTCAGATATTGTATCTTATACTGAACTATTAGTAATGTCCCAAGGCAATGGAAAACAGCAGTCCTTATAACAGAAACCTAACAGAAACCTGTAAAAGTAAAGGAAAAGACAAAAATAATCAGGAGTTTCAAAGTTTAGGCCTAGCCAACTTTAAATACTCCTTTGCTATACTTTTTGATTTGTTCTATGATAATCATATAATTTTAACTATTATTATCATTTATTATTCTGTAATACGTTGAGAAACTTCATCTACTTTCTTAAAAATATACAGCACATTGGTCTCTTATATTTTCTTCTTGTTTCTTGGTGCTTGACCCTGAGAAATTTCACCCCTAAATATTTAGAAGCAAACTAGGAGATATAACTTGATCAACCAATGTTTAGTAGAGCTACAGACAGAGCTTTCAATATGCATGTTGCTGCAAAATGACAACTAAGGGCAAAGCACGGGCACTGCAAGAATTAGAGATCTCTCTCTCTCTCTCTCGAGATAAGCCTGGGGCCAATGAGCATACAACAGCCTCAATACATCTGGAAATATCAGGGGGCCTCTAGATCCCCAGATAACTCATTTGTAGTTAAAGCCAACTAACTGGATGCTTCAAAATTATCAACAGCAGTTGAGATTGTAGTTCAGATTGCACAGAAGTGGAAAAATAAATAACAATTTATTCAAACATAATTTGTTGGGTATGGGCAAATAAGCATTTCCCCCTGCCAGGTCAGTTTCAGTGACTGCATTGTAATAATGGTTTTATTTCAGAACTACAGATGACCCTTCCCAAGGTATAACTTTTCATGCCAGCTTTTCAACTGGTAGCAGTTCTGCTCACAAATGGACTGAGATTATTGCCAAGTCTGGCTAAAAAGAAGCATTAAGGAGCAATGATGTTATCAGTCTCTGCTTTCCCTGATTCTGTTCAGAAATAGCTACGAAATTTGTGCAACATGCCACACTGGCCAAGCTGTTTATGAGCCATCTCTAATTATGCCCAAGAGGTCTTTGTTGTTTTCCCCTAGTCCCTCCACTGGTGGTTTTGAAAATTAGTAAACATTCTGCTTTCATCCATTTGCTTGTTCAATTAATGTTAGCTGAGTTTCTATAGGGTACAAGGCATTCAGGCAGTTTACTAGTTATGGTCCAGTTGAATTCCCTGGTGGATCAGATGGTAAAGAATCTTCCTGCAATGCAGGAGACCTGCTTTGATCCCTGGGTCGGGAAGATCCCCTGGAGAAGGAAATGACAATTCACTCCAGTATTCTTGCCTGGAGAATTCCATGGACAGAGGAGCCTGGTGGGCTATAGTCCATGGGGTTGCAAAGAGTTGAATATGACTGAGCGACTAACACTTTCACTCACTTCATTTTCAGTTGAAACAAGCTACACAGTGATTTGAATAGAGGATTCCATAAGAGTGAAGCAACTTAGCATGCAGGCAACCATAAGTTTGTTCTCTATGAGTCTCTTTCTGTTTTGTAGGTAAGTTCATTTGTATTATTTCTTTTTAGATTCCACATATAACGGATGTAGTAATATTTCTCCTTCTTGCTCTTGTTCAGTATTAAATTTCCTCTATTCAAATCACTGTGTAGTTTGTTTCAACTGAAAGTGAAGTGAGTGAAAATATAAGGTGCTCAGTCATGTCCGACTCTTTGTGACCCCATGGACTGTAGCCCAACAGGCTCCTCTGTTCATGTAATTTTCCAGGCAAGAATAATAGAATGGGCAGCCATCCCCTGCTCCAGGGGATCTTTCTGACATCTCTGAAGTCTCCTGCATTGGCAGGCAGGTTCTTTACCACTAGCGCCACTTGGGAATCCCCTAAACTTACGGTTATCAGGGAGGATTTCATGAGGAAGGAATTGTTAAAGAGTTTGAGATGGACATGTACACACTGCTATAATTAAAATGGATAACCAAAAAGGGGCTACTGCATTGAACTCTGCTGGGTGTTATGTGGCAGCCTGGATACATGTATATGTATGACTGAGTCCCTTCCCTGTCGCCTTAAACTATCACAATATTGTTAATTGGCTATACCAAAATACAAAATTAAAAGTTAAAAAAAAATGTGCATAGGGCTGTAGGCCTTGATCTAAAAAAAAAGAGAAAGAACTGTTAACATTAATAGGGGATTAGGGTAATAATAATAAGTTGACTAAAAAGTAAAGACAGATTTAGAGAATGCAGGAACAGCAGATAAAATTCTATTTTGGCAAGTCTTCTAATAAAAGTATTTTGCACCATTGTCTTAAGCCAGGTAGCTATTTTGCAGATTTTTATACATATGGTGCCTATATGATATACTGAGACTCTCAGAAGCAGTCTTTGGAGTCATTCCATATAAAAATAAATGGATGGTTGAGTATCCCATATTTAAGGTTTCTATCCAAGAACTTCACTCATATCTTTACTTATTTGTTACTGGGCATTGCAGCTGGTGGAAAAAAAAAAATTGAGTTTGTCATGAGGATTTATAATTGCCTAATTTCTTGCATGATGATATCTTTCATGGACTCACACCAAAACGTTGGATTGCTACAAAACAATGTGTGGCATGAGATGCTTTAGAAAACCATGGAGAAGTTTAGAATGTGATAGACTAAAAATCCAATACAAGGCTCCTACCGTGTGGGAGATTTTCTATCGCCAGCCTCCTGCAATTTGGATAATGGTTTGCTGGCTCCTCTGATGCTTGGCAGTCAGCAGCATCTACTGTCATCTTTCACCAGGAACTCTTTCAGCGACTCTGGTAAAATATATCCCCCTGAGCTGCTTCTGTAGCAACTTATGAACCAGCACCAGTTTATTATTATGAACCAGCACCAGTTTCCATGGGTGTGGCACCATGGTGACTTCTCTGACTTCACCAGAGATGCTTTCCTATTTCTCCCATGTGTATGACACTGTTCACATTTTTAAGAAACTTTTTACCAGTTAGATTATGAATGGATGCTAAAATTTATTAATTTTTATTTTACATGTCAATATAATCACTTATTTTTCCTTTATTCTGTAATAATGTGGTGCATTAATTAATTGAATGAATTTCAAATGTTAATACTATAGCTATGGTAAAACTACTCTTTTACACAATATATTCTTATTTTGTACATGACTGGGTTCAACTCAATATTAATTTTAAGGATGTTTGTGACTACAATTATGAGGAAATTGATGGTATTTTCTTATTTTTCTCGGGTTTGAGAGTTAGGTTTCTGCTGCTATCATACAACAGATTTTACCGTCCTCTTATTTTGAAAGATTATTGTGTGGGATCTGTATGGTTTCTTTGTTATATGTTTTACAAAACCCTCCAGTAAGATCATTTCATATGGAACTTTCATTGTGAAAAGGTTTTGATTATGATTTCACTTTCTGTCATGCATAAGGCACTATCTGAATTTTTATTTCTGTTTTTGTTTTTGTCTTTAAAAATTGTCCATTTCACTTAACAAATGTATAAATATATATTATGCTTCCCTTTTGATTTTTAATTCTTTGTGTGATGATATCTTTAAGCATATTTTAAAACAGAAAAAAATCTAATTACAAATGCTGTAAAGCTGACCTTTAGTCACAGTGACTGAAGGCTATTATGAATGAAAGGAACTTTCTACTTGTTCAGGTCAATGTCCTCTTCATGTTCTTTGTGATAAACATTTCAAGTAGGCATGAAGGTGACCATTAAAAAGACTGTAAATTAACAAATTTTAGTCACAGTTCCCCCTAAAATAAAGAGGCTCTTGACAGAGGGAACCATATATGTCTGTAGATAAAAGTGAACAGAATGTTGCTTCAGACTCAAAAATTAAAATATTTATCACCAGATGATTTTTCCTTTAGGATATTTCAGGTAGGAGATAACTGTTTTTGTAGCATCCTTTAATAGCAGCAGAAGTAAAGGACTGTGCACAATCTGTTTGTCTCCCTAGGAGAGTTGTTGCGCTATTATTAGCACTATCAAGGGAAACAAATTTTATGCTAGTGAATAAGTTGGCAACTTGAATCATCAGCTCCATTTTACAAAGTTACATTACAATGGAAAGTTATATAATAATACACTGAGCCTGTCTCTGTGAATAATTGGCTTCTTTACAAAGCTCCAGATGATAAATAAATACATTTAAGCACCATCAGCAATAAGTTATTATGTTTACAAAATTAAACTCTAATATACATAATAAATTACATGGTTTCCAAATTTTTGTCTTATCACCACATATAAACAGGTTTGACACTTTAGTTAAATGTCTTATTTAGGCTTTTTTTCCTCTTTTTTCTTTCTCTTTCTCTCTCTCTCTTTTTTTTTTTTTTTGGACAGGCCAAATTGACTGGGGGCTTCCCTGGTAGCTCAGCAGTAAAGCATCCATCTGCAATGCAAGAGATGCAGGAGACTGGGGTTTGATCCCTGAGTGGGAAGGATCCCCTGGAGAAGGGCATGGCAACCCACTCCAATATTCTTGCCTGGAGAATCCCATGGACAGAGTAGCCTGGTGGGCTACAGTGCATAGGATTGCAAAGAGTTGGGCCCCACTGAGCATGGACCACATGCGTGAAAATTGGCTGACAGAGTGGGGACTAGTTTAGTTTCCTAATCTTTCCTTACTGTGCATTTTCTAAAACGAGTATCTAACACTTATTTCTTTTTTCTCTTTAAACATCTCATATACTCCTTCTAATTTTTGTTTTGTATGCCCTCTGTGCTTCCCCAGTTTCCTTTTCTTACTTCTTCCTGAAACTCTCTCCGTATGGATGAGAAACTCTGTCTGGCTACAGACATTTTCTGCTCTAATCATTCTTATTCCTTAGATATTACCTAAGTGTATAGATTTAAATCTCATATATGCAAAGATAACATCCAAATTAATGTTTTATCCTGAACTCTCTCATGAAGTGTGCTTGTGTGTGTGTGTATGCTCAGTCATGTTCAACTCTTTGCAACCCCATGGATTATACCCTGCCAAATTCCTCTATCCATAAAATTTTACAGGCAAGAGTACTGGAGTATGTTGCAATTTCCTTTCCAGGGGAAGGAAGCCCCCTGAAATACCTCTGCTGCTGCTGCTAAGTCGCTTCAGTTGTGTCCAACTCTGTGCAACCCCATAGACAGCAGCCCACCAGGCTCCCCGTTCCTGGGATTCTCCAGGCAAGAACATAGGAGTGGGTTGCTCTACTATATCCATAATTTGAAGTCTCATGGGCATCTCAAACTCACAATGTCAAACCTACAAATGATAAATTTCCTTTTCAGATCAGCTCATAGCTCAGTTTTTCACATCTTTGCCAAAGCACAAACATTAACATGATTTCTCAGGGGTAGAAGACTTGCAGTTTTCTTTCTCTAAATTCTTTCCCCATATCCCAGGACTAACCCATTAGCCAATCCTGAAACTCTGCCTTCAAAGTAATCATGAAACTTATGACTGCACCTCCTCCAACTTTGTGAGACTGTCCAAATTAATACTATTTTACCCATATTGTAGTTATCATCTAACTTGTTTTCCTATCTCTGTTCTTGCAATTTTTGTAATAATTGATAAAAGATAGTGTGTGCATTTGTGAGTATGAGATAGGAGTTTTGAAAATAAAAATACATTAATAAACCCATTATCAAATTACTATTATATCTACTGGGCAAAACTCACCTTACATTTTTCCTTTAGAGGTGATCATTATTCTGGAAATTATGTTTATTCTCCCACCAAAAACAAAGAGAAAACTAGATGAAATATATGAAACAGTAGTTTTTGAACACTGAATAGCAATCCATGCATAAGTGTGAACTCTGGGAGGAAGATGACAGTTGAGGTGAGCTTAGTGACTGCCCTGGTTTTTTCCATACAAATACATTCTGACTATGGTGCAAGGAGGAGGATTCCAGTGTGGTGGTGCTGTTGCGATAAGGAAACAGATCAGAGCTAAAACTGGCTGAGGGGGCTGGAAATTGTGAGACAGCGTTCCCCTCCATTGGAAGCTACACGGGAAAAGAGCTCTCGAAATCTGCAGAATTCTTTTTCATATTTGCAAATTAATGAATAATGGATGCACAGCTTCATGACACATGGCAGAAAATTACCACTATAATAAAGCTACTCCAGATCTACTGCCCTAACATTAATCTAGGAATGGTTTACCTCTGCTGCTAAATTGTGATATATGTGTGTGCTCTATCTATTGAATGCCTCAGGTGATCAACAAGAATCTCCACTCACAACCTTGGCTGACTCACACTTATAGTATCTCCATGACCTGTTTGAGCTCTGGAAATTTTTTTAAGGTTACATCTCCTATCCAATATTTTTGGTTAATGATTTTGCATCTAAGATATTATATTTTCTTCTAAACATGAAAAAATATGCCTTCCACACTTTTATTTTTATTTTCCTCCCATTTGTAATATTTTATTTTCTGAGTTCAGCATTCTAGGTTGTCAGCTAGATATTATTTCACTTCATTTAAGTTATTTTTTTTTGTTAAAATCTGTTATTTCTATTTGTCTATTGTTTTTAGGTAACTAATTCTTTGTTATTGTTGTTGTTCAGCCTGTTTTAAAGACCTTTTTCTTTCTTTGACATTCATAATATGCATATGAATTTCTATTCATTTATCCTGCTGAAATTTTTTTTTACAAATTATTTATTTGGATTTGTAACTTTCATAAGTTCTAGTCATTATTTCTTTAAATATTATCTTTTCTCCATTTTTGGTTTTCTCTACATCTAAGCTGCAATCAATAATTGTTATAACATTTACTTTAATCCTCCATCATTAATCATTATTTAATGTTTTCTGTGTTTTACACATATTTTCAAGTTCACTAAATTTTTCAACACCTCTATAGTCTTTGTCCATCTTGGCCACTCTGTCCACTTTGGCCACCTGATGTGAAGAGCTGACTCATTTGAAAAGACCCTGATGCTGGGAAAGATTGAGGGCAGGAGGAGAAGGGGACGACAGAGGATGAGATGGTTGGATGGCATCACCAACTCGATGGTCATGAGTTTGGGTGGACTCCAGGAGTTCGTGATGGACAGGGAGGCCTGGCATGCTGTGGTTCATGGGGTTGCAAAGAGTTGGACCCGACTGAGTGACTGAACTGAACTGATAGTCATTGTCAGGTTTTGCTTTGTTATAGTATTTATTATTATTTAATAGTATATATCAAGGTATACATATATATGTTTATACATATTTATTTGCACATATATGTGTGTATATAAAAAACATATAATATGTTCTATCATTTGGATAAAAGTTATATGAAGATATTATTTTTTTGCTCTAAGTTCTGCATCACACATTGCCACTTGCAGAGTATTTACTTCTTGATGAATGAATATGTATGTACTACTCTTTTAATATTTTTTGTTTTTAACTAAACAATGTACACACTCAAATATAGTTTTGTTAACTGATATAACTCCAAAATTATAATCCAGAAGGATATTCTATATTTCTTAATAATATTACTTATGATATGAAAATCTATAAATATCAATATCCTGATAGTGCTTAACTATAGTGATTCTATCCCTGGATCATAGAATGCTCCATTTTTGGGTCAAATGACTAAATGAATAAATACATGAATGGAACCAGCCATCTGAATTCTATGATAAGGGAGGGGCAATTATAAGAGAACAGGTCATGCTGATAAAATATCCAAATAAAAATGTTTTGGGGAACAAAAACTAAAATAGTATTATCATTGGATTATAAGGTTGGTTCAGTTCAGTTCAGTAGCTCAGTCATGTCCTACTCTTTGCGACCCCATGGACTGCAGCATGCCAGGCCTCCCTGTCCATCACCAACTCCTGGAGTTTACTCAAATTCATGTCCATTGAGTTGGTGACGCCATCCAACCATCTCATCCTCTGTCATCCCCTTCTCCTCCCGCCTTCAATTTTTCCCAGCATCAGGGTCTTTTCAGATGAATCAGTTCTTTGCATCAGGAGGCTGCACTGCAGGTGGATTCTTTACCAACTGAGCTATCAGGGAAACATATATGGTTGGTAGTTTTTTCAATTAATAAAAGTTTGCATAATTGAGTATTTTTAAAAATCATAAAGCATGACAAAAATGTAAGTATACACACACACGCTGATCTTATGTTGACTGCAGAGTTATATAGAAGAGTTCTAAATGCATATTTAAGAAAAAGAAATAGAATGGAAAAGAGGAAAATAGCCATTAATTAGGGAGGCAATCCTATTAAAAACCCAGGAGTGCTCATGAGAACAGAAGTCATGCTATTCCTCAATGGTTATTATCTTAAGAGTCTTCCATAGGATGAACATTTTGATATTTAAAATGTAGTACAATAAAATTTTAGTTTATATACACATATTTGGGAATATACATATATTTGGATATATCACAGAGATGTTTACACAAAAGTAACTACAGTATGTTTTACTAGTGGCCAAAGAATTTTAAAGAGTGATTTTGACTATTCATTATTCATCAACCTGGGTTGCTAACTATTTGTATAACTTATCTTTTGGCTGTAGCAATATTTAATAGCAAATAGCATGGGAAATAAGTGACTTAAAGGCAAAACTATTCATTTTGTGTCCATGGGTATATGAATGAACTGTGTCTCTGCTTGACTCTGCTCGACTGTAGTGGGTTCAGTAAGATTTACCTCCAAAATGCAGCTTGACTCTAAATATGCTTAGATCTAAGCTCAAAGATACCTTGTCTGGGACATGAAATTCTCACAGCTGTGGACAAGGGCACAAGAGAAAGAAACAAAATGTTCGCTGCTCAGTCGTGTCCAACTCTGTGACCACGTGGACTGTAGTCCGCCAGTCTCCTCTGTCTATGGGATTCTCCAGGCAAGAATACTCGAGTGAATTGTTGCTTTGCAGGCAAATTCTTCACCATCTGAGCAACCTGCACTAACCAGTCCATGCAAGCACAGATAACGCTTCTGTTTGGATTTGCTTGTATGTCATATCCTCTAATATTGTTTTAGCCAAAGTGAATCACATAGCCAAATGCCACGTTCACAGGGTGGGAAAATAAAATATTCCCCTAAAAGGGGGTGAGGATGATTAATATTTTCTGAATAACAGCATAATATACCACATTATGTAAGTATGACTCCAAAGTTGGCCACATTTTCCTTGTGAAAAATACCTACAATGTTCAGATCATGTTATTCATAGAAAAAATTAGGAAATGTTTTATTTCAAAAACATTTGTTTATGTTTTCCCCAAACTTAGGCTCTTTTGATTTCAGGATTCTAATAAGATTTTGAACAGCTTTTTATAACTTCTTTGCATTGCTCTAGCTTGTGACAAAGAATATTAAACAAGTTGTTTGTTAGAGATTTCAACACATACCACAGTTAGGTCTACTACTAATTAGCATTATAGAAGCAGAAGTGCTGAAGTTCCATAGAAGTGTTATTTATGGAGAATCTAAGTTTCTTGCCAGGGAACTTGTTTACTATTAACTGTTCTTTACAGGAAAAAAAAAATATTGCTGTAGCTATATTTAATGAGAAGCATAAATCATACCTAATGGACCATGACTCATATCCCCATCAATTTATGATGCTAAAATGTGGACTTAGGAATCTGTCTTTCTATAACTAGTTCAGATGGGGAGAATAGCTTTCATTTTTTAAAAAACTGCAGCAATGGAACATTATATGTCTTTGTTCTATTTGATTTATAAATACTGAAGTCATAAATACTGCTGATTAAAACTAGGGAATGAAAATAAAAAGATACGCAAGCATGTCAACCTAGAAAACCTATCTAGACAACAACAACAAAAAAAATAATTTTGAGGACAAGGAAAATGAGAGAATAAGAAGTATTAGAATTAATGTTGTAAGAAGTATGTGAATTAATGCTTTATTAATGGTATCAGCCTCCTATTTGCAGTTAGCTTGTGACAATGGGTCTTTGGGTTGTATACCAAAGACTAGACCAAGCAATTCCTAGAGTGTTAGGAGATCATTTTGATGCTTGCAGTCTTGAGATCTAAAATGTGTCTTTAGTTTAGAAGAAGAGTGCATTTGAAAACTAAACTGAGACTAAGTTTAGACTTTTCTATCACCATAACAATTAGAGGAATGATTAGCTATTCCAACACTTCACACAAAGCTAAGGTGTATGATGGGGGGCATCTCCTACTTCTTCATTCTCCTCCTTCCTTGCCTTACATGGTCATGATAACTCATCTCATACTGATAGTTACTTTGTGGATTTTTAGCTGTTACCATATGGATGGGATTTTTCCCTCTTACCATATGGATGGTACATGCCTACAAATTTTGTACATATTTTACCTGTATTTCAGCATTGATTGTGAAAGTGTCGATTGAGTACCGAAAGTGACATTCCTTCCTATCATCATTCATATTTAGAGAAACTCATTCATAAACGAATAGACAATATGAAATCTGTGGGTGGGTAGAGGGGCTTCTCAAAGAGACCTGACTTTCTAATAAGTGACAAGACGTGAAGAGAGTGTGCATTGCTGCTGTCCCTTTCTCCTTCTTTCCTCTTGGAATGTAGACTTGGTTCCTGAGGATGAGTCCAACATATTGAAAATGTGATGAAACAAATATGGGGAGAAAAACACAAGATGTTCTAAGGATGTCAGCGACGAATGAGAGTCTCCACACTGATTAGATTGTTGAACTTTGCCAACATCAAACACTGCCTATGTCCAATTATATGTGGAAAACATAGACTCAATTTTTAAAGACATGATCTGTCAAGTTTCTAGATATGTATCAAAAGCACCTGTACACAGTATAGAATATTTATGTAGAACAAATGGTATACAGAATTTCAATTATAAACAATATCAAATTTTACTTTAAAAAGTATACAGAGTTAGACCCCAAAACAGCAAATAAGAATGTTCGTTACTGTACATCTCTATGGATACTTGGTGTATTCACTAACCCTCCCCCTTAAAGAGGCCACACTCCCCACTTCTCTCTACTAGGTGTCTGGAAGATGATTGGCAGCAGTACAATTTGATTTCGATTTTATTCCAAGAAATTGCATCTCTCTAAGGCATACGCATTTAGAGAAAAATAAACCTATTTTATCTGTATCTTTGATACCAAAAATAAAATATAATCATCCTTAATCACAAAAATACTTTTATTCTTAATGTACTCACTTAGGGCTTGAACTGAAAATTTGCCTAAAGACTTTGAGAATTATGAGAAGAGCATTAATATAATACCAAGGAGCAAACTATGTTTATAGCAATGACCACTCACAAAGAGAAATGGCTAATTATAAAAATTACATAAAATAATAGAAAGTGTTATGAATTATAAAATATAGTCCTCAACTATGTGTGTGCAAACACATGCAGGAAGGGGAGTCGATACACATACACACAAAAAAACTCCAAGAGAAAATCAGAACATGAAAGAGAAAGGTATATTCATTAAAAAACAAAGGATTCCTCAACAATAAGAAGAATCACTTAATTAGAGTCATTAAAAGAAGGAGTTCTCGGAAGTTCTACGGAAAAGTATGAATCTGGTTCTCTTTTCAAGACTTCTTGATAAATAGGGATAAAAAGGGAAAAGGATAAAAGCAAATAAAAATATTGGTGTTTCATTTCATTTCACATGAAAACTTGTGTAATAAATCAATGGGCAGGTCAGGTAATTAGCAATGCATCGTTTTCAATAAAACTGAAGATGACTTAATCTAGTTATCACTAGAGAACATTAAATTCTGATGTTAAATCAACTCAAGGGTTGTTTTGTTTGTTTGTTGACCCAGAAATCAGAACAAGCTTAAAGTATTCAGTGACTTTGCTATAGAAAAATTACTTACATGTATAACAATTATATTTATGAAAAAGTTTCTCAGTGTTTACTCATTGCAGCATTTACAAATTATCATCCAAACACATGAACTGATGAGAATAATACAAAACATTCATTTCATTAAGTTGGGCACTTCTAATAAATATAAACTTTATAAGTTATTAACTAACTACATTTATAAATTATCTAAATGTGTCCTATTTATAATGTGTTGATCAACTGCTTGCTAATATTCATAAAGATTACTAAAGTAAGACATTTTTTAAATTATACTAAGGAGCATGATATAAGTACATGAGAGGTTCACATGTGTTCATAGTTTTGTTGTAGAGAAATAAGAGGGCATAGTCAGAATTTCAGAATACACATAAAAGTAGTATTTGGCAAAACTAATACAATATTGTAAAGTTTAAAAATAAAATAAAATTTAAAAATAAATAAATAAATAAAAGTAGTACAAAACTTCCAAAGAGAAAAACAATGTAGTCTTACCTTGGTCTAAGTCAATGATTTTCAAACTCCAGTTTAGCCATAATGTTTTTCTTCAAGTAGTATGTAATAGATGACCTAGGTGTGGAAAAAAGAAAAAGATGAAGTAGGGCTGTGCTAATTGAAAGGGAATGGTAAAAATACCTAATTCTCAGGAGGATACTGAGACTGTAAATCACAGTTTAGAACACACTGTATTTGATGTTTCAAATCATACATTTTGAAGTATACATTTCAAAGTATGATTATTTCATGAAACATAATTAAAATATTGTCTTTAATGGGGGCATTCACACATTTTGTCTTCAACGTATTTATAATTCAGTTTGATAATTTGTATTTCTGGGGTGATTGTATTTAAATTCTATTAAAATTTTAATAAGTACTCTTGTTTATAAACAGTTTAAATAATGTAGAAGTGTAACATATCAAATAAAGAGAGTCACCATCCCATGTTGATCTTCATATTTTCTACTCAGGAATTCATGCTGTTACAGTTTGCATATATCTTTCTCTATTTTAATGTTATAAATGTTTAATATGTATAGATATATGTAAATTTTAAAATGTATATTTTATATAAAGCAAAATGTCTCGCTTTCAAAATATAGGGTAATGTGAAACTGTTCTAGAGAACAAAACGGCAATCAAAGGACCTGAACTCACTCCTCCTACAAGAACACCAAAATCACAACTGTGAAACAACCATCAATAGAAAAGACTGAAACCTACCAAAAAAGATAATCTACATCCAACGACTTGCATTTTTTAAAACTTGCATGGAAACATGAAAGACTCCAAACAGCCAAAGCAATCTGAGGGGGGGGGGTGCGGAAATGGAGCTGGATGAATAAGACTCCCTGATTTCAAACTATACTATGAAGTTACAGTAATTAAAATAGTATGATACTGGCAGAAAAACAGACATGTAAACAATGGAATAGGGTAGAAAGCCCAGAAATAAACCCATGGACCTATGGGCAATTAACCTACGACAAAGGAGGCAAAACCATACAATGGAGAAAAGACAGTCTTGTCAATAAATGTACTAGGAGAACTGGACAAATTTGTGTAAAGGAATAAAATTATGACATTCTCTAACACAGACACAAAAATAATCTCAAAATGGATTAAAGACCTAAATATAAGTCCAGATAGTATAAGACTCTTAGAGGAAAACCTAGGCAGAGCACTCTTTGATATAAATAGCAGCAATACTTTTTTTATCTGTCTCCTAGAGTAGTGGAAATAAAAACAAAATAAACAAATGGGACCTAATTAAATTTAAAAGCTTCTGTACAGCAAAGGAAACCATAAACAAAACAGAACGGCAACCTACAGAATGGGAGAAAATATTTGCAAACAATACAAGTGACAAGGGATTAATCCCAAAATATACCAGCAGTTCATATAGCTCAATCTCCAAAAGACAAACAACCTAATCAAAAAATGGGCAGAAAAAGTAAACAGTTGTTTTGCCAAAGGCCTTATTTTTGGTTTTAAGGTTTGTAGGATTCGCTGGTAAAATAACCACTTTGCATTTATTTGAGCAAGAATTAAAAGAATTCATTAACTTGATAAGAGCTTACAATATAATAATATTGAATTAACAAAGATTATAATATGCTAATTAAGGAATATAACTGATTTCAAAAGAATAATAAGAGATAGAGGTTTATACATCACTGAATTGGGGAAACCAGACCCAAGTGGTACTGGGAAGTCCCTGGAACAGCAATCTGGAGTCCCCGTTGGGAAAGGCCCCAGGAGGTGCATCCACCCCATGGGTGATATTTCAGTGTTCTGCTTGGAGGAGTCCAGCTTTTAATACCAGGCTCTAGGTTGATGATCAGCCTACATGGAAATGTGCAGCTCTGGTTATTGTCATGAATTAAGACCAAGACATTTGTAAGTCCTGGAATGTTCTCTGATCCCTAGGAGCTGGCCAACCCCACAAGGATCAAAATGTCCCAGGACTAAAAACTCCCTGTTTTATCCAATGATTTATAAAATATTTTGGTGACACTGCTCTGGCCTGTAGGTAGTTCAGCAGTTTGGTATGTAGTCAGTTTTAGGGTCATTTTCTGGGCAGGGAGAGAGGCCTAGTGTCATTTCTGAAGCCTGAACAAGACTACATTACTAGCTTCCCCAATGATAGTCATTTCTTCAAAGAAGAGATACAGATAGCCAAAGGGTAGATGAAAAGATGTTCAACATTGCTAAGGATTAGAGGAATGGAAACCAATACTAAAGTAAAATAGTTTACATCAAAAATTCTATAAATAATGCTGGAGAGGATATGGAGAAAAGGAATCTTCTGATACTGTTTGTGGGAAGTAAAATTGGTACAGTCAATGTGGAGTTTCCCTGAAAAACTAGACACAGAGCTACTATAGGGTCCTGTAATCCCACTCCTGGACATATAGCTGGAGAAAATAATAATTTGAAATGATATATGTAGCTCAGTATTCACAGCAGCATTTTTTAAAGCAGCCAACACATTGATAGGTGTTCTCTGAAAGAGGAACAGATAAAGCAAGTTTGGTACATAGATACAATGTATTTTATTAAGCCGTAAAAAAGAATAAAATATCATAGTCCCATTACAGCACCATGGATAGCCTAGAAATTATCATACTAAGTGAACTAAGTCAGAGAAAGAGAAATACATAAATATACTTATATGTGGAATTTTAAAAGATGATACAAATGAACTTATTTATAAAACAAACAAACATGCAGATATCAAAAACAAACTTTTGGTTACCAACAGGGAAACAGTGCATGGGAGGGTGAGGAATAAATTAGGAGGCTGAGATTATCATATACTCACTGCTATATACAGAATAGATAATCAACAAGGATATACTGGATAGCACAGGGAATTATACTCAGTATCTTGTATAATGGAAGAGAATTTTATATATATATATATATATATATATATATATATATATATATATATATAAAAACTTAAATGCAGAGTTCAGTTCAGTTCAGTTCAGTCGCTCAGTCATGTCCGACTCTTTGCGACCCCATGAATTGCAGCACACCAGGCCTCTCTGTCCATCATCAACTCCTGGAGTTCACTCAGACTCACATCCATCGAGTCAGTGATGCCATCCAGCCATCTCATCCTCTGTCATCCCCTTCTCCTCCTGCCCGCAATCCCTCCCAGCATCAGAGTCTTTTCCAATGAGTCAACTCTTCGCATGAGGTGGCCAAAGTACTGGAGTTTCAGCTTTAGCATCATTCCTTCCAAAGAAATCCCAGGACTGATCTCCTTCAGAATGGACTGGTTGGATCTCCTTGCAGTCCAAGGGACTCTCAAGAGTCTTCTCCAACACCACAGTTCAAAGCATCCATCCTTCGGTGCTCAGCCTTCTTCACAGTCCAACTCTCATAGCCATACATGACCACAGGAAAAACCATAGCCTTGACTAGACAGACCTTTGTGGGCAAAGTAATGTCTCTGCTTTTGAATATGCTATCTAGGTTGGTCATAACTTTCCTTCCAAGGAGTAAGCGTCTTTTAATTTCATGGCTGCAGTCACCATCTGCAGTGATTTTGGTGCTCAAAAAAATAAAGTCTGACACTGTTTCCACTGTTTCCCCATCTATTTCCCATGAAGTGATGGGACCGGATGCCATGATCTTCGTTTTCTGAATGTTGAGTATATCATGCTAAATCCTGGGCTGGATGAAGCACAAGCTGTATTCAAGATTGTAGGCAGAGATATCAATAACCACAGATATGTAGATGACACCATCTTTATGGAAGAAAGCAAAGAAGTATTAAAGAGACTCTTGACGGAGGTGAAAGAGTGCAAAAGCCAGCTTAAAACTCAACATTCAAAAAATGAAGATCATAGCATCTGGTCCTATCACTCCATGGCAAATAGATAGGGAAATGACAACAAACTTTATTTTCTTGGGCTCCAAAATAACTGTGGATGGTAACTATAGCCATAAAATTAAAAGACACTTGCTCCTTGGAAGAAAAGCAGTGAAAACCTAGACAGCATATTAAAACGCAGAGACATTACTTGGCCAACAAAGGTCCATATATTCAAAGCTATGTTGTTTTTTTTTTTTTTTTCCAGTAGCCATGTGCGAATGTGAGATCTGGACAATAAAGAAAGCTGAGCGCTGAAGAATGCCTTTGAACTGTGGTCCTGGAGAAGACTTGAGAGTCCCTTGGACTGCAAGGAGATCAAACCAGTCAATCCTAAAGGAAATCAGTCCTGAATATTCATTGGAAGGACTGAAGCTCCAATACTTTGGCTACCTGATGCAAGAGCCGACTCATTGGAAAAGACCCTGATTCTGGGAAAGATTGAAGGTAGGAGGAGAAGGGGATGACAGAGGATAAGATGGTTGGATGGCATCACTGACTCAATGGACATAAGTTTAAGCAAATTCTGGGAGATGGACAGGGAAACCATGCAAGCCATGGGGTCGCAAAGAGTCAGACACAACTGAGTGACTGAAAAATATATAACTGCATCACTTTGTTGGACATCTGAAACTAACACAACATTGCAAATCAACTCTTTCAATAAAACTTTAGAAAAATGAAATAATGTTCTGTGCTTACAAGAAAAACAGGAAATGACTCAAAATCAGCAATAAACAAGCACGGATAATCAGAATCCTGAGCATGTAAAGCCAATGCTGCAGCAACCCTAGTGATGTGAGAGAAGGGAGTTAATCCAAAGTTTTAAAAACATATGCAAAGCTAGGAGATGAACATAGTATCCTCTGGAGGCAAAAAAGTTGAAACTGAGACACTTACACAAATACAGCTGCTATATAGAAAGCTTCATTTCTATTTCAACTGTATTCACTATGTCTAGTCCAAATGTCCATATTTTTCCATTCTTAAATTTTTAGCAATCCCAAGAGTAGATAACCTTTTTTTATTATAGTTGGTTAATCAGGTTAATTAAATAGAATGCATATATATATGTGTAAAACATATAAAATATATATTTACTATATAAATATAGAATACATATATATATGTATACTATTATAGAAAACCAAAATTTCTTCAAGAAGAAATAAATTATCATGGTCATACGTTTAAATAAAGTAAATCATTATTAAAGTTCCTGTGTCATAAATCTCTAGATATCTTCACAGTCAATTCAAGATTAAACAGAAAATATCCATCTTATATTTACCTCTTAGAAAACTGAAAAACTAGTAAACATTTCTCATATTATAAGATCAGAATTGCCATCTTTTATGACAAGAATATTATAGCCCAATCTCCTTCATACATTTAGCAGAATAATTGAATTAGTAAAAAAAATATAAATCATTTCTATTATTTATAGCTGATATTTGTAGAAAATCCAAGATAATTTGTAGAAAATTACTAGGGTTAGCAAATTTACATTATTACAAAGGAAATATAAAACAATAATTATAATTTGAGATACTGCCAATAAAAAATGCATAAATGATGTCAATGACATCAAATATCTATGGATCAGATCAAGATGTCAGAGTTAGAAGATGTAGAGCTCACCCATACCCGCAACAAGCAATTCCAAAATATGTCTATATTTTGAATAATTCTCACAGAAAACTAACAAAACTGGCAGAAGAATCCCATACAGCAAAAGGTACATGAAAAATTTCTGAAACACTAAATAGGAAAGAAAAAAGTGTAGGGTTATAACCTCTACTCTTGGGAGGGATCTAAAAGGAAGAGGAGGCCCACACAAGTGGACTCTTGCCCTGAGGAGGGAAAAGGATGAGCTACAGATTATCCCAGGCCTGGGGTCCTATACTAAGGAGACAAACCCCTGGTTGCTGGGATAGATACAAGGGGAAGAGAAGTTCCTCAATCATACTCCCAAGTCCAAGTAGAGAAACACCCTTGACCCATTGACTCCACACTGTAGCTTGTGGCTAGATCTGAGGCATGCAGGTCTGGAGTAAAGACTGATCTAGGGATGCAGAGGTGGCCCAAAGGCCTGGGATATGGTCTCAGTTGGGGAGCAGCCTTGTCAATACTTATTCAGGCAGCCCCTTGGGAAACACCATGATCAGCAGGCTATAGTCCCTCTTCCAGCTAATCAAGTACACTGGTCCTATGCCATACCACAGTTTTGTGCTGGATCTGGAGCAGACAGGTCCTGGGAGAAAACTATCATAGAATTAGTCCAGATCTCTGGTAATAATGTAGTGCATTAATTCTTGCAGCCACAATGCCATGACTCTTAGCTCCATCCTAGCTAAGGCTCCAACCCCACTCATTCCATGCCATGGCCTATCCAAAGACCTGGGATGACCACAACAGATAAAAAAGACACAAACTTGTGCTGCATCTGAGTGAAGTTGTCGATGACTACACAGGTAGTGTGTCAGACCTCTGTGAGTAGACAGCTCTGATTTGTTTCCTATATTTGAAGCAAAGATAGGATATGCACTCAAGGGGAATGGAACCTGATTGAACCAAACACTCAGGGCTTCTACTTAAACAACTGGGGAACAGACACTGTCTCTTCAGTAGAGTGACAGCAGTCATGGAGGAGAGCAGATGTCTTGCCTCACACCCTGCACAGGCTTTAGCTCCTCCAACACTAACCAAACCTCCTATCAAAGTGATAGGAGCCAGAAAACTCTGAGAACAGATATGGCTGGTGTCCCTAGCAAAATAAGCCCAAGCACCAAAGACATTGGATAAACAGAGTCTACACAGAGATGCTCCCACATAAAAACACCCATTCAAGACCACTATAGATAACTGTTTCTCCTAAATTCATAGAACCGGAGAAAGTAAATGAAAAGGAAGAGGAACTATTTCCAGTTAAAAGAGCAAGAGAAATCCCCTAAAAAAATAAATAATGAAACATAAATAATAAAACAGTCAACAAGACCCTGAGTTCAAAAATATGGTAATAAAAATGCTAACTAAATTAAGAAAGATTACTGACATAAAAATAGATCACAGTAACAAGGAACTAGCAACTATAAAGGAAAACAAATCAAAAATAGATCATTCAATTTCTGAGATAAAAAGCAATCTAGAACCAATGACTAACCAACTAAATGACATGGAAGAACAAATAAGTGATCCAGAAGATAGAATAATGGAAATAACTCAATCAGATCAGCAGACAACAATAAATAAATAAACAAAGAAAGAAGATTAAAGCATCTTACAAGATCTATGGAATATTATAAAACATGAAAACCTATGTATAATAGGGGTTCTAGAACAAGAAGAAGAGGGAAGGAAATAAAAAATGTATTTGAAGAAATTATGACTGAAAACTTTCCAAACTTAAACAAGGAAACAAATATCCACATATAGGATGTTCAAAGGGTCTCCAACAAAATGAACCCAAACAGACCCACACCAAAATATACCGTAACTAAAATGGCAAAAGTTAAAGAGAGGATGGTAAAAGCAGCAAGAGAAAAGAAAGTTGGTTACAAGAGAACACCAGAAAGACTATCAGTTGGTTTCTCTGCAGAAAATGTGTATGTCAGAAGAGAATAGCATGATCTATGCAAGGTCTTGAAAAGGAAAAACCTGCAACTTAGGATACTCTAGCCAGCAAGAATATCAGTGGAAGGATAAATAATTTCTAGACAAGCCCCACTCCAGTACTCTTGCCTGGAAAATCCCATGGACAGAGGAGCCTGGCGGGCTGCAGTCCACGGGGTTGCTAAGAGTCAGACACGACTGAACGACTTCATTTTCACTTCTCACTTTCATGCATTGGAGAAGGAAATGGCAACCCACTCCAGTGTTCTTGCCTGGAGAATCCCAGGGACGGGGGAGCCTGGTGGGCTGCCGTCTACGGGGTTGCACAGAGTCAGACACGACTGAAGTGACTTAGTAGCAGTAGCAGCAGCAGCAGCAGAACAAATCATCCTAAAATTTATATAAAATTACATAAGTCCAGAATTGCAAAAGCAATACTGAGAAAAAAGAACACAGGTCAAGGTATAACCATTCCAGATTTCAGACAAAACTATGGCTGGTCACAGATGTCCAGAGAGACAGGCTGCCCAAAATGAACCTCAGGTCCTTTATTATCCTTACTCCGAAAGGAAAATCAGTATTGCTTACACTGAGCTCAAAGCTGGAAGGTTTGGAAGAAGTATCTTTCTCATTCACCTCCTTCCCCAGAGACATTGAGGCTGGGTGCCCAGGTTATAGAGGAAACCTGAGGTCAATGGAAGCCCTTCTTCAAAACCCTGACCTGGGTGGCTTTTATCTGCTCTTCACCTGAAGGAGACCTGGCCCTTGAGACAACATGGAAACAACTTTGGATTTAGAGTCAGGAGTTGACCTCAGTATTGCATAACCCTCATTAAGGCACATAAACTCCTCATGTTTATTTTAGGACTGTCAAAAGTAGGGATGTCATGCATGTCTGAGCCAGGTCACACAATACTTCTTTTTATCACAAGGAGGTAGAAAGTCAGGATTCTGGGAGACAGATAGAAGGCCAAGGGTATCTATCTCTGACTCTCTGTGGAAGGTAAGTCTATAAAATTCACACATTATCTGGTTACAACTTCCTCTGTCTGAATGTGAGACTGTGCAAATATCTTGGATCTAACTTCGTTTACTTGTGTTTGAGGACAAAACAAACACCTCCCCCACAAAATGACTTCCCTGGTGAATCAGATGGTAAACAATCCACCTGCAATGTGGGAGACCTGGATTGGGAAAATCCCCTGAAGGAGGGCATGGCAACCCACTCCAGTATTCTTGCCTGGAGAATCCCCATGGACAGAGGAGCCTGGCAAGCTACAGTCCATGGGGTCGCAAAGAGTTGGACAGAACTAAGTGACTAAGTACACATAGCTGTAGTAATCAAAACAGTATGGTTTGACACAAAAACAGACAGATAGATCCATGGAACAGAGAGCCCAGAAATAAACCTATACACCTACAGTCAAGTAATCTATGACAAAGTGAGCAAGAATATACAGTGAAGACAAGTAATATAGAAAAGGTGGGCAGTTACTTGTAAAAAAATGGAATTAGAATATCCCTTTCCACCATACAGTAGTCATGTGGATGTGAGAGTTGGACTGTAAAGAAAGCTGAGCACCAAAGAATTGATGCTTTTGAACTGTAGTGTTTGAGAAGATTCTCAAGAGTCCCTTGGACTGCAAGGAGATCCAACCAGCCCATTCTAAAGGAAATCAGTCCTGAATATTTATTCGAAGGACTGATGCTGAAGCTGAAGCTCAAATACTTTGGCCACCTGATGTGAAGAACTGATTTATTGGAAAAGATTCTGATGCTGGGAATGATTGAAAGCAGGAGGAGAAGGGGATGACAGAGGATGAGATGGTTGGACGGCATATAAATACACGGACACAGACATGAGTTTGAGTAAGCTCCAGGAGTTGGTGATGGACAGGGGAGCCTTACGTGCTGCAATTCATGGCGTCGCAAAGAGTTGGACATGACTGAGTGGCTGATATGAACTGACCTGAAATTCCACCATATAGAAAAAGAAATTCAAAATTATTTGAAGACCCAAATATAAGGTACAGCACTATAAAACTTTGAGGAAAGGACATGGGCAAAACATTCTTTGATATAAATCCTAAGAATATTTTCTTAGATTAATCTTCCAGTGCAAAAGAAATATAAGCAAAAGTTAACATATACAACTTAAAAGCTTTTACACAACAAAGGAAACCATCAACAAAATTACAAGATAACCTGTAGAATGTGAAAAAATATCTGCAAATAACGTGATCAACAAGAGATTAGTATCTAAAAGATACTAACAGCTCCAACCAATCAATACCAAAATAACCCAAACAATCCAATCAAAATATGAGCAGAAGACTTGAAGATTTTTTCAAAGAAGACATATAGATGGGCCAACAGACACATGAAAAGATGATCAACATCGCTTACTATTAGAGAAATTGAAATTAACACCACAATTAGGTATCACCTCACACCAGTTAGAATAGGTACCATTGTAATGTCTACAAATAACAAATGCTAGAGAGGATGTGGCAAAAAGAAAACCCTAATACATTCTTGATGGTAATGTAACTAACTTGGTGTGGCCACTATAATGAACAGTATGGACAGCATAAAGATTACTTTAAAAAGCTAAATATAACTATCAATTCCACCAATAACCTACCAATTCCACCACTGGGTATGTATCCAGACAAAACAAAAACCAAAACTCTATTTCAAAAAGATACATGGACACCAAGTTCATAGAAACACTATTTTCAGCAGCCAACACATGGAAACAACTCAAGGGCCCATCAACAAACGATTGGCTTAAGAAATGGTGAGACACACACACACACAATATAATATTACTCAGCCATGTAAAAGAATGAAATTGCTATTTGCAGCAACGTGGGTGGATGTATAAAATATTATGCTTAGTGAAATAAATCAGTGGAAAAAGAAACAATGTATGATATTACTTATATATAGAATACACTAATAATATAAATACATACACAAAACAGAAACAAATTTACAAATATAAAACACAAATTTATCATTACCAAAGGGGAGAGAGAAGGGTAAGGGATAAATAGGAGTATGGAATTAACAGATATAAATTACTATACATAGAATAGACAAAATAGAAAGCCCAGAGATAAACCCATGCACATATGGACACCTTATCTTTGACAAAGGAGGCAAGAATATACAATGGATTAAAGACAATCTCTTTAACAAGTGGTGCTGGGAAAACTGGTCGACCACTTGCAAAAGAATGAAACTAGACCACTTTCTAACACCATACACAAAAATAAACTCAAAATGGATTAAAGATCTAAATGTAAGACCAGAAACTATAAAAATCCTAGAGGAGAACATAGGCAAAACACTCTCTGACATACATCACAGCAGGATCCTCTATGACCCACCTCCCAGAATATTGGAAATAAAAGCAAAAATAAACAAATGGGACCTAATTAAAATTAAAACCTTCTGCACAACAAAGGAAACTGTAAGCAAGGTGAAAAGACAGCCTTCAGAATGGGAGAAAATAATAGCAAATGAAGCAACTGACAACTAATCTCAAAAATATACAAGCAACTCCTACAGCTCAACTCCAGAAAAATAAATGACCCAATCAAAAAATGGGCCAAAGAACTAAATAGACATTTCTCCAAAGAAGACATACAGATGGCTAACAAACACATGAAAAGATGCTCAACATCACTCATTATCAGAGAAATGCAAATCAAAACCACTATGAGGTACCATTTCATGCCAGTCAGAATGGCTGCAATCCAAAAGTCTACAAGCAATAAATGCTGGAGAGGGTGTGGAGAAAAGGGAACCCTCTTGCACTGTTGGTGGGAATGCAAACTAGTACAGCCATTATGGAGAACAGTCTGGAGATTCCTTAAAAAACTGGAAATAGAACTGCCTTATGATCCAGCAATCCCACTGCTGGGCATACACACTGAGGAAACCAGAAGGGAAAGAGACACATGTACCCCAATGTTCATCGCAGCACTGTTTATAATAGCCAGGACATGGAAGCAACCTAGATGTCCATCAGCAGATGAATGGATAAGAAAGCTGTGGTACATATACACAATGGAGTATTACTTAGCCATTAAAAAGAATACATTTGAATCAGTTCTAATGAGGTGGATGAAACTGGAGCCTATTATACAGAGTGAAGTGAGCCAGAAAGAAAAACACCAATACAGTATACTAACACATATGTATGGAATTTAGAAGGATAGTAACAATAACCCTGTATACGAGACAGCAAAAGAGATATGATGTATAGAACAGTCTTTTGGACTCTGTGGGAGAGAGTGGGATGATTTGGGAGAATGGCATTGAAATATGTATAATATCATGTATGAAACGAGTTGCCAGTCCAGGTTTGATGCACGATATTTGATGCTTGGGGCTGGTATAATGGGACGACCCAGAGGGATGGTATGGGGAGGGAGGAGGGAGGAGGGTTCAGAATGGGGAACACGTGTATACCTGTGGCAGATTCATTTTGATATATGGCAAATCAAATACAATATTGTAAAGTTAAAAAATAAAATAAAATTTAGAAATCTCAAAAAAAAAAAAATTTAAAAAAAAAGAAAAAAAAAAAAAAAAGAATAGACCAGCAACAAAGATCTACTCCTCTCCAGGATAATGATATATAATCAGCAAAAAACTAAATCACTATGCTGTACACCTGAAATGAATATAATATGAAAATCAACTGCATTTCAATAAAAAATATCTATAATAATTCTAATGAAATATCTCCTAGACTGTTTCACTGAAAACTATAAATATTTCTGAGAGAAATTGAAGACTTAAGTTGGTGAGAGTCTTATTAAGTTTATTAACTGAAAGATTCAACACTTCTCAAATATTATTTCTTCCTAAACCTATCCCTAGGTTTACCTCATTCAAAACAAAACAAAACAGAGCAGTCTGTTCAACTAGATATCAAAAATCACTACAGTCCTACAATAGACAAGATAGAATGGTATTAATGCAAGAATAAAAGAAGTTGGCAAATTGAATCCAAAAATGGATCAATACATGTCTACCTAATATGGCACTGTAATTAGTGGTAAAAATTTATTTTGATAAATTATATGGGACCAAGCTTATTACCATAAGGGCAAAAATGTATTTGGGATTTTACTCTACATGTGAACAGAAATCAACTCCAGATAGTTTGCAGATATCAATGTAAAATTAAAACAACAAAGATTTAAAACCAGTAGAGGTGTATTTTTGTGATGTTGGAGTAGCTAAAGCTTCTTAAGCAGGATAAAAATGACATTAATCATTAAAAGAGATATGTTGAACTATTCAAAATAAAAAAGTTCATTTTCTCAAAACACACTATGAAATTATGAAATATTCAAAATATGTTTAAAGAAAACTATAGAAAACCCTTGAAAAATTCATGGCTAGGAGGTCTCAATATCATCAACACGAAGTATCTTCCTGAGTGATTTATAAAATTAATATGATCCCCACAAAAACATCAGTATTCTTTTTTAGGTGGTGTCACATAATTTTGGAGAAGTCCATGGCACCCTACTCCAGTACTCTTGCCTGGAAAATCCCATGGACAGAGGAGTCTGGTAGGCTGCAGTCCATGGGGTCGAGAAGAGTTGGACATGACTGAGCGACTTCACTCTCACTTTTCACTTTTATGTATTGGCGAAGGAAATGGCAACCCACTCCAGTGTTCTTGCCTGGAGAATCCCAGGGAAGGGGAGCCTGGTGGGCTGCTGTCTATGGGGTCGCACAGAGTCGGACACGACTGAGGCGAGTTAGCAGTAGCAGTTACCTAATTTGGTAATACAGTTCAGAAGAACTTATTAACAAGTAAGAATGAATAGGAAAACTGAAAAAATGAGAGGAAATGAGACAGTAGATATTAAAATATATAAAGCTCTATAATGAAATCAATAATATACTCACACATGAATAGACAAAAACACCAATGGAATAGAAGTAGGTTCAGAAATATTTCTATCTGCATACAGAAATTGCAAATCACTGAAAAAAATATGCTACTATTAAATAACTGTGTTGGGACAACTAGGTGACCCTTTGGAAATAATATACATTATATTTATTTGTCATTCTGTATAAAATATTAACATAAAATGTTTTAGAGGTCTACATAAATACAAAAGATAAAACAAAGGAAGTACTAGGGAAAAATATGGGCAACTTCATAACTATATGCAGAAGAGTGAAAGTATTCTATTATTTTTAAAAGTTCAATTATAGTAAAAGAAAAACAACATTACAGACTACACAAAAATTTTAATGAAAAAGCATAAGCAAGGAAAAGTCTAATATCATTAATATATGAAGAACTTAAAATTATAGATTTAAAAAGCAATAGTTCTTAGAAACATGAATAAAATTCATATGGAGATAACTCAGAGATATAAAAATGGCTATTGAACATATAAAATATATTCAGTATCACTCAGAATATGATTAATGCATTAAAATTAAAATTATATACAATTTTTAAAATATTAAATTGTCGAAAATTCAAAGTAGATTGTTAGACTACCAGAAAATGATCACTTACAAACTTTGCTTCAGGGAAGTATAAAGTAGTTAAATCCCTATGGAAGAAAATTTGTCAATAACTAACAAAACTATATATCTATTTTCTCATGAACTCAGCAATTTATCTTAAAAGGGCTTCCCTAGTGGCTTTGTGGTAAAGAATCTAAAGATTCTATCTCCACTGTAGGAGACACAGATTCGATCCCTGAGTAGGGAAGATCCCTTGGAGAAAGAAATGGCAACCCACTCCAGTATTCTTGCCTGGAAAATCCCATGGACAGAGGAGCCTGGAAGGCTGCAGTCCATGGGGTCACAAAAGAGTCAGAAATGACTTGGAAACTAAGCAACTTATCTTAAAAGACATTACTTTAAAGGTATGCTTTATAAAAAAAAGGTCTTAATGAACTGGGTAATCACAATGGTGTGGTCACTCCCATAGAGCCAGACATCCTGGAATGTGAACTCAAATAGGCCTTAGGAAGAATTACTAGGAACAAAGCTAGTGGAGGTGATGGAACTGCAGCTGAGTTATTTCAAAACCTAAAAGATGATGCTATGAAAGTGCTGCACTCAATATGCCAGCAAATTTGGAAAACTCAGCAGTGGCCACAGGACTGGAAAAGGTCAGTTTTCATTCTAATCCCAAAGGAGCACAATGCCAAACAATGTTCAAACTACAGCACAATTGCATTCATTTCACATAGGAAGGTAATGCTCAAAATCCTTCAAGCCAAGCTTCAACAATATGTGAATTGAGAACTTTCAGATGTACAAGCTGGATTTAGAAAAGGAAGCAGAACCAGAGGTCAAACTGCCAACATTAATTGGATCATAGAAAAAGCAAGGGAATTTCAGAACAACAACAACAAAACATTTATTTCTGTTTCGTTGACTGTGCTAAAACCTTTGACTACAAGGACCACAGCAAACTGTGGAAAATTCTTAAAGAGATAGGAATACCATACCACCTTACTGCCTCTTGGGAAACCTATATGCAGGCCAAGAGGCATAGTTAGAACTGGACATGGAACAATACAGAGTACATGATGCTAAATGAGTGGCTGGATGATGTACAAGCTGGAATTAAGATTGCTAGGAGAAATATCAACAACCTCAGATACGCAGATGATACCACACTAAATGTGGAAAGTGAAGAGGAACTAAAAGCCTCTTGATAAAGGTGAGAGAGAAGAGCGAAAAGCTGGCTTAAAACTCAACATTAAAAAAACTAAGATCATGGCATCTGGCCTCATCACATCATGGCAAGTAGATGGTGAAAAAGTAGAAACTAACAGATTTCATTTTCATAGGCTCCAAAATCACTGCAGAAGGTGACTGCAGCCACAAAATTAAAAGACACTTGCTGCTTGGAAGCAAAGCTATGACAACCTAAACAGTTGTATTAAAAAGCAGAGACATCACATTTCCACCAAAGGTCCATATAGTCAATGCTATGTTTTCTTTTGTTTTTGTTTTTTTTGTTTTTGTTTTTTTTTTCTCCCAGTAGTCATATATGGATATGAGAGTAGGAACATAAGGAAGGCTGAGCACTGAAGAATTTATGCTTTTGAACTGTGGTCTTGGAGAAGACCTTTCAGCATCCCTCTGACAGCAAGGAGATCAAACCAGTCAATTCTAAAGAAAAATCAGCATGTACATCCATGGTGGATGCATGTTGATGTATGGCAAAGCCAATACAATATTGTAAAGTTAAAAAAAAATAATAATAAAAAGAGAGAGAGAGAGAAAAAAAAAGGTTAAAAAAAATCCTGAACACTCACTGGGACAACTGATGCTGAAGCTCCAATACTCTGCCACCTGATGCGAAGAGCTGACTCAGTGGAAAAGACCCTGAATGCTGGTAAAGATTGAGGGCAAATGAGACGGGGGCAACAGAGCACGAGATGGTTAGACAGCATGACTGACTCAATGGACATGAGTTTGAGCAAACTCAGGGAGATAGTGAAGGACAGAGAAGCCTGGTGTGCTGCAGTTCACGAGGTCACAAAGAGGCAGATACAATTTAGCAGCTGAATAACAATGCCTCTAAAAAGATGAAAATAGTTGTGCACAAGACTTTCCACTGCAATACTATTTGTAATATGCAAACTATTGGATTCTGTGTATAGATGTCCAAATTTAGGAGACTGGATTTTAAAAGGCATGATATCTTCACACTATTACATACATACTTTGTTATATATAATATATACTACAATATATACATACCTTTGTTATAATATATTATACTTAATATATACTTAGAATATTATATATATATTATATGTTTTATAATATTATATGTTATACTTAATAGTATATTTAATATATATATTATACTTATTATATACAATAGTATACTTTGTACTACATATTTCCTACACAGTTTGCTAAGTAAGTTATATCAATCATGGCCTTCTAAATATATCAAGGATGTAGTTTCTGAGATTAAAAAGGTTATAAAGAGTTAGCATTATAAATAGCACCACTGAAGAAGGGAATGGCAAACCACTTCAGTATTCTTGCCTTGAGAACCCCATGAACAGGATGAAAAGGCAAAAAGATAGGACACTGAAAGATGAACTCCCCAGGCCAGTAGATGCCCAATATGCTACTGGAGATCAGTGGAAAAATAACTCCAGAAAGAATGAAGAGACAGAGCAAAAGCAAAAACAACACCCAGCTGTGGATATGACTGGTGATGGAAGCAAGCTCTGATGCTGTAAAGAGCAATATTGCATAGGAACCTGGAATGTTAGGTCCATGAATCAAGGCAAATTGGAAGTGGTCAAACAGGAGATGGCAAGAGTGAACATCGACATTCTAGGAATCAGCAAACTAAGGTGGACTGGAATGTGTGAATTTAACTCAGATGACCATTATATCTACTACTGTGGGCAGGAATCCCTTAGAAGAAATGGAGTATCCAGCATGGTCACTCTGAAATGGTCTGAAATGCAGTACTTGGATGTAATCTCAAAATGACAGAATGATCTCTGCTCATTCCCAAGGCAAACCATTCAATATCTGGGTAATCCAAGTCTATAGCCCAACCAGTAACACTGAAGAAGCTGAAGTTGAACAGTTCTATGAAGAACTACAAGACTTTCAAGAAAAAACACCCTGAAAAGATATCCTTTTCATTATAGGGGACTGGAATGCAAAAGTAGGAAGTCAAGAAACACCTGCAGTAACAGGCAAATTTGGCTTTGGAGTACAGAATGAAGCAGGGCAAAGGCTAATAGAGTTTTGCAAAGAGAACGCACTGGTCATGACAAACACCCTATTCAAATAACACAAGAGAAGACTGTACACATGGACATCACCAGATGATCAATGCCAAAATCAGACTGATTAATTCTTTGCAGCCAAAGATGGAGAAGCTCTATACAGTCAGCAAAACCAAGACCAGGAGCTGACTGTGGCTCAGAACATGAACTCCTTATTGGCAAATTCAGACTTAAATTGAAGAAAGTGGGGAAAACCACTAAATCATTCAGTTCAGTTCAGTTCAGTTCAGTCGCTGAGTCATGTCCGACTCTTTGCGACCCTATGAATCACAGCATGCCAGGCCTCCCTGTCCATCACCAACTCCCGGAGTTCAACCAGACTCACCTCCGTCCAGTCAGTGATGCCATCCAGCCATCTCATCCTCTATTGTCCCTTCTCCTCTAGCCCCCAACCCCTCCCAGCATCAGAGTCTTCTCCAATGAGTCAACTCTTCACATGAGGTGGACAAAGCACTGGAGGTTCAGCTTTAGCATCATTCCTTCCAAAGAAATCCCAGGGCTGATTTCCTTCAGAATGGACTGGTTGGATCTCCTTGCAGTCCAAGGGACTCTCAAGAGTCTTCTCCAACACCACAGTTCAAAAGCATCAATTCTTCGGCACTCAGCCTTCTTCACAGTCCAACTCTCACATCCATACGTGACCACAGGAAAAACCATAGCCTTGACTAGATGAACCTTTGTTGACAAAGTAATGTCTCTGCTTTTGAATATGTTATCTAGGTTGGTCATAACTTTCCTTCCATGGAGTAAGTGTCTTTTAATTTCATGGCTGCAGTCACTATCTGCAGTGATTTTGGAGCCCAAGAAAATAAAGTCTGACACTGTTTCCACTGTTTCCCCATCTATTTCCCATGAAGTGATGGGACCAGATGCCATGATCTTCGTTTTCTTAATGTTGAGCTGTAAGGCAACTTTTTCACTCTCTCTTTCACTTTCATCAAGAGGCTTTTGAGTTCCTCTTCACTTTCTGCCATAAGGGTGGTGTCATCTGCATATCTGAGGTGATTGATATTTCTCCCAGCAATCTTGATTCCAGTTTGTGTTTCTTCCAGTCCAGCGTTTCTCATGATGTACTCTGCATATAAATTAAATAAGCAGGGTGACAATATACAGCCTTGACAAACTCTTTTTCCTATTTGGAACCAGTCTGTTGTTCCATATCCAGTTCTAACTGTTGCTTCCTGACCTGCATACAAATTTCTCAAGAGGCAGATCAGGTGGTCTGGTATTCCCATCTCTTTCAGAATTTCCCACAGATTATTGTGATCCACACAGTCAAAGGCTTTGACATAGTCAATAAAGCAGAAATAGATGTCTTTCTGGAACTCTCTTGCTTTTTCCATAATCCAGCGGATGTTGGCAATTTGATCTCTGGTTCCTCTGCCTTTTCTACCACCAGCTTGAACATCAGGAAATTCACGGTTCACATATTGTTGAAGCCTGGCTTGGAGAATTTTGAGCATTACTTTACTAGCGTGTGAGATGAGTGCAATTGTGTGGTAGTTTGAGCATTCTTTGGCATTGCCTTTCTTTGGGATTGGAATGAAACTGACCCTTTCCAGTCCTGCGGCCACTGCTGAGTTTTCCAAGTTTGCTGGCATATTGAGTGCAGCACTTTCACAGCATCATCTTTCAGGATTTGGAATAGCTCAACTGGAATTCCATCACCTCCACTAGCTTTATTCGTAGTGATGCTTTCTAAGGCCCACTTGACTTCACATTCCAGGATGTCTGGCTCTAGGTCAGTGATCACACCATCGTGATTATCTGGGTCGTGAAGATCTTTTTGTACAGCTCTTCTGTATTCTTGCCATCTCTTCTTAATATCTTCTGCTTCTGTTAGGTCCATACAATTTCTGTCCTTTATCGAGCCCATCTTTGCATGAAATGTTCCCTTGGTATCTCTAATTTTGTTGAAGAGATCTCTAGTCTTTCCCATTCTGTTGTTTCCCTCTATTTCTTTGCATTGATCGCTGAAGAAGGCTTTCTTATCTCTTCTTGCTATTCTTTGGAACTCTGCATTCAGATGCTTATGTCTTTCCTTTGCTCCTTTGCTTTTCGCTTCTCTTCTTTTCACAGCTATTTGTAATGCCTCCCCAGACAGCCATTTTGCTTGTTTGCATTTATTTTCCATGGGGATGGTCTTGATCCCTGTCTCCTGTACAATGTCATGAACCTCATTCCATAGTTCATCAGGCACTCTATCTATCAGATCTAGGCCCTTAAATCTATTTCTCACTTCCACTGTATAATCATTCAGGTATGCAGGTATGACCTAAATCAAATCCCTTATGACTAAACAGTGGAAGTGAGAAATAAATTTAAGGGACTAGATCTGATAGACAAATGTCCAGCAAAAGAAATAGAGGAAAACAACAGAATGGGAAAGACTAGAGATCTCTTCAACAAAATTAGAGATATCAAGGGAACACTTCATGCAAAGATGGGCTCGATAAAGGAAAGAAATGGTATGGACCTAACAGAAGCAGAAGATATTAAGAAGAGGTGGGAAGAATACACAGAAGAACTATACAAAAAAGATCTTCAACACCCAGATAATCATGATGGTGTGATCACTCACACTGACCTAGAGCCAGACATCCTGGAATGTGAAGTCAAGTGGGACTTAGAAAGCATCACTACAAAGCTAGTGGAGGTGATGGAATTCCAGTTGAGCTATTCCAAATCCTGAAAGATGATGCTGTGAAAGTGCTGCACTCAATATGCCAGCAAACTTGGAAAACTCAGCAGTGGCCGCAGGACTGGAAAGGGTCAGTTTCATTCCAATCCCAAAGAAAGGCAATGCCAAAGAATACTCAAACTACTGCACAATTGCACTCATCTCACACACTAGTAAAGTAATGCTCAAAATTCTCCAAGCCAGGCTTCAGCAATATGTGAACCGTGAATTTCCTGATGTTCAAGCTGGTGGTAGAAAAGGCAGAGGAACCAGAGATCAAATTGCCAACATCCGCTGGATTATGGAAAAAGCAAGAGAGTTCCAGAAAAACATCTATTTCTGCTTTATTGACTATGTCAAAGCCTTTGACTGTGTGGATCACAATAATCTGTGGGAAATTCTGAAAGAGATGGGAATACCAGAACACCTGACCTGCCTCTTGAGAAACCTGTATGCAGGTCAGGAAGCAACAGTTGGAACTGGACATGGAACCACAGACTGGTTCCAAATAGGAAAAGGAGTTCGCCAAGGCTGTATATTGTCACCCTGCTTATTTAACTTATACGCAGAGTACATCATGAGAAATGCTGGGCTGGAGGAAGCACAAGGTGGTATCAAGATTGACAGGAGAAATATCAATAACCTCAGATATGCAGATGATACCACCCTTATGGCAGAAAGTGAAGAGGAACTCAAAAGCCTCTTGATGAAAGTGAAAGTGGAGAGTGAAAAAGTTGCCTTACAGCTCAACATTCAGAAAACTAAGATCATGGCATCTGATCCCATCACTTGATGGCAAATAGATGGAGAAACAGTGGAAACAGTGGCAGACTGTATTTTTCTAGGCTCCAAAATCATTCCAGATAGTGACTGCAGCCATGAAATTAAAAAATGCTGATTCCTTGGAAGGAAAGTTATGAGCAACCTAGATAACATATTTAAAAGCAGAGACATTACTTTGTCAACAAAGGTTCGTCTCGTCAAGGCTATGGTTTTTCCTGTGGTCACGTATGGATGTGAGAGTTGGACTATAAAGAAAGCTGAGTGCCGAAGAATTGATGCTTTTGAACTGCAGTGTTGGAGAAGATTCTTGAGAGTCACTTGAACTGCAAGGAGATCCAACCCATCCATCCTAAAGGAGATCAGTCCTGGGTGTTCATTGGAAGGACTGATGTTAAAGCTGAAACTCCAATACTTTGGTCGCCTGATTCAAAGAGCTGACTCATTTGAAAAGTCCCTGATGCTGGGAAAGATTAAGGGCAGGAGGAGAAGGGGACGACAGAGAATGAGATGGTTGGATGTCATCACCAACTCAATGGTTATGGGTTTGGGTAAACTCCGGCAGTTGGTGATGGACAGGGAGGCCTGGCATGCTGCGGTCATGGGGTCGCAAAGAGTTGTACACGACTGAGTGACTGAACTGAAATGAATTTCCTTGCAGGATATGTGGTCTTTTCCCAAACATCCATGAACCGATCTGCTTCATGCCAAATGGTTTAATCTGATCAATGGCAAAAGTGCCAAGAATATACCGAGGAAAAAAGATACTGTTTGATATGCAGTACTGGGAACACTGGACAGCTCCATGTAAAAGAATGAATTTAAAACATGTTCTCACACCATGTACAAAATAAACTGAAAATGAATTAAAAACCACTGCATTTTTTCAGGTTTTTTTCCTGTTAGTAGAATCAGTATATCAATCATATATACTGTAAAATGTCATATTTATTATTACTTTTGAATTATGTATCATAAACTGAATATAATCTTCTGTGCATGTGTATTACATGAAGTCACTACAAAAAAAGTTAGAAATTTGATTATTGGGACATGGGTTAGAAAATGATGTTACACACCTTTGGCTTTCAAAAGGAAACTCAAAAATATATTAATTTCACAATTACTGTAAACATCTGCTGCTAATTAATTGTGCTATGTTAGAATTTCCACTAAATTGTCTATCAGATTATGAATCCTAGGATACAGGAGATTTAGTCCAGGAATCTCCTGTGAATCTGCATTCATAAAATGAAGATACTGATTCTAAGTTTGGAGTGGGGCATAATTTGCATTTATACCATTCTCCTAAGTGCCGCCAGTGCTGCTGATTCATGAATCACATTTTGAATAGCAGTGATTCAGAACATATTTCTTTCACCAAGAAGTGATAACTCTATATTGAGAATTTCTTTATCCTATTATTCTGACAGTGTTTCACTGGTGTTTTGTTCATCTACCTATGGAATTCATTGATAATATTATTTGGGAGATTCTTTTGTCAATTTCTGCAAAGTGAAAAATAAAATGTTTTCCAGTGTCTCAGGTAATTTTTCTTTCTGTACTCACTTGTACAAGGAATGCCCTTTCCATTTATATTTTTTACAAACTAATTGGTCTCAGATGAGAATCACTTGACTCTTCAGCTTGCGCTGGACAAAGGTGAACTTTACAGCCGACACCAACTTAACCCAGTAAATCCTTGGTGAGAAACAAGGCAAGATCAAAATCTTTCCCTTATGCTTAATACCTCATCAGATGGAGAAATAACAGCATCCATCCTTCCAGAACTTGGGGGTCAAAAGGTCAAAAACAGAGGATTCACATTTTGTATACTAGAGTAGAGTAGCTGATATGTTCAGAAAGAAAAGACGGTAGAGAATCATTCTTTCAGTAAGTCCTGATAGGAGCTATTACAAACCATTCACATGTTTAAGAAAATCTCTATAAAGATAAGATTTTGAGAAATACAGTTACCACCATTATGCTGTAGTTGGAATATTATGCCATTTTCCTAACTTAATATTCCATTTTCCTGATTTAATATCTTGCTTCTAGCTTGATTATTCTGACTTGTGAAATTTCCCGTGACCTAAAGAGCAAAATGAGGCTTATTTTCTGTTCCTCATCTCCATGTGAATTATTTCAGAGAAGATAACCAAATTAATATCAACCTTCAAGGAGAGAAACATATTACTGAAATTGCTATCCCAGCATTTGTGGTTCCTAGATCCTTGGAGCTTGGCTCCACAATTTAAAACTCACTGAAAACTGAAAAGTAGTTGTGATTTTATTTCAATTAAATGTCTGCATCTTTTTATCCATTCTGGAAATTCTAGTCAAAATTATTATGATATTTGCACTTTGTGGATGATCTCCAGTTTATTGCCCATTATGGATTATCATGATAAATATATTGATTACATGCTGGTAAACATTTAAATACTTTGTGGTGTAGAGTACTACATTGGAAAAAGTGGAGAAAAACAATACTCTCATATTTTTAACTAGGAAACAGAAACCTATTGCTTCTTTCTTCAGCTTCATTTTCCTTTCAGGAAAATAATATCAGTTATACTAACCTTCTTATCACTCCTATGAGGATAAAATTAGAAAATTTATATAAAGTAGAATTATAAACAAAAAATTAAATAAATATTTTTAAAACTTTTTGCACAACATTATAGTATAAGGTTGAAAACACAGGTCCAGAAAATAGTTCTTATATTTCCTAAGTCTCTCTATAATTTACAATGATATCTCAATCTACACCACACATAAAAATAAAAAAAATCACAAACAATAAAACAAGAAAAAAATAAAACTAGAGCTAGTTCTATAGAAACTTAGAGCAAGCAAGTAATAAGGAAGTATAGACTAAAATATAAAATTGTTAATACTCAATATGTTGAAAAATGTTTCAAATTATTTAAACATGCTATTCATAACAGCATTACTTAAAAAAAAAAAAACTTTTAATTTTGTATTGGGATATTGCTGATTATGGAGAAGGAAATAACAACATACTCCAGTATTCTTGGCTGGAAAATTCGAGGGACAGAGGAGCCTGAGAGGCTATAGTCCATGGGTTTGTAGAGCTGGACACAACTGAGAGGCTGAGCATGCGTGCGTAGCCAGTTAACAATGTTGTCATAGTTTCAGGTGAACAGTGAAGGGATTCAGGCACACGTATACATGTGTCCATTTTCCTTCAAACCTTCATCCCATCCAGGCTGCCACATAACACTGAACAGAGCTCCATGTGCTATTCAGTAGGTCCTTGTTAATCATCCATTCTAAATATAACGTGTGTACATGTCCATCCTAAACTCCCTAACTACCCTTTCCCTCCATCCTTCCCCCTGGCAACCATAAACTTGTTCTTGAAGTCTGTGAGTCTATTTCTATTTTGTAAGCAAGTTCCTTTATATCATTTCTTTTTAGATTCTACATATTAGGGATATCATGTGATATTTCTCCTTCTCTGTCTGACTGACTTCACTCAGTATGACACTCTCTGTGTCCATCCATGTTACTGCAAATGGCATTATTTCATTCTTTTTTATGACTGAGTAATATTCCATGGTATATATGTACCATATCCTCTTTATCCTCTCCTGTCAGTGGACATTTAGGTTACTTCCATGTCCTGGCTATTGTAAACGCTGCTGCCATAAACCCTGGGGTGCAAGTTTCCTTTTGGATCATGTTTTCCTCTGGATATATGCCCAGGAGTGGGATTGTAGGGTCATACAGTTTCTCTATTTTTAGTTTTTTAAGGCACTCCATACTGCTCTCCATAGTATTATTTACAGTAGCCAAGATATATAAGTGATATAAGTTCCCATCAACAATGAATGGATAGAGAAGATGTGGTATATACACTACAGTGGAATTTTAACTCAGCCATGAAAATGAACGAAATTCTGCCATATGTAACAAGGTGGATGGAACTAGAGGGCATGGTGCTTAGTGAAATAAGTCAGAAAGATGAATACTCTATGTTATCACTTATAACATATAAAAATAAAACAAAGGAAGGACTATGGCAAAACAGACTCATAGATGTAGAGAACAAACTAGTGATTACCAGTGGGGAGAGAGACTGGGGGAGGGGCAATATAGGCGTAGGGGTCTAAGAGGTACAAATGACTGTATAAAATAAGCTATAAGGATAGACTGTACAGCACATGGAATATAAGCAATGTTTTATAAAAACTTTAAATGGAGTATAATCTATAAAAATTCTGAATCATGGTATTGTACACTTGAATACTGAAGAACTATACTTTTAAAAACTAATTAAAATTTAATTTATTTTAAAATGTTTAAAACTACAAAAATTGTGCAAGAATAAAAAGGGTAAGTATGATGTTTCTTATTTCTTTCTCAGGCCCTTCTCCCAGTCTAGTTCTGACTCATGAAGCTGATGCAATATTTTTCTTTATAAGTCCTTAGAATTCTAACGACAGAATCCATTACATTTTTGTAACACAGGAAATTAAATGGACATGCTGGAGAAACTGACTAGCGGTCACAGAATTGACTGGTATAGCCAACACCTGAGAAGAACTGCCTATCAGTCTCCTACATGCTGAGTCCAGAGAACAGTGAGATGTGAGACTAGAGCCTAAGAAAGGCATAATTTCAGGAGACCTGTCACTGTGATCCTCTTGCACTCGTCTTTCCCTGTTTAGGAGAACTGTTGAGATTTGGGGACAAAGGTGGTCTTTAAAGGCAGGACAGATCATGAAAAGAAGTTATTCTCAAGGAAGGGATAGTGGCTGGCTTTCATCACCACCTTGGCATGCATTAGTCATTGGAGAACTGCTTGTAAGGCAGGCCTAATTACTTAACCTCCCAAACAGGATATCCGCTTGGCCATTGGCCTTAATGACTTGTACGTGTGATACAGAATTAATGCAGAATTAGGGTAAGCAGCAGGAGGATTGAGGAGAAATGCTGCGGCCAGGACAAGAATAGGTAAGGAAAACCCTTAAGTGTACATTTCCCAAAAGGTACAGAAAATGGACTTTAGCCTTGCCTGTAAGAACAGGCCCAGGAACTTCGCCGGCAGTCCAGTGGGTAAGACTTTGCACTTCAATTGCAGGGAGCATGGGTTTGATCCCTGGTCAGGGAATTAAGATCCCACACGCTACATGGTAGTTGCAATCAAAAACAAAACCCCTAAGAAACAGGCTCGTGACCTCCTAGGGTTAGAGCTCTGAAGGACAGATTGTACATTTACCTGGCAATACTTGGCGGGGAATGACAGAGTATGATTCAGCTTCAGGGATATTAGTCACATGCCACTAGGCCTCTTCCTAGATGTCAAACTAAGTTGACAATACCAAGTGTCCGCTGGTAACCAATGTTTTAGGCAGGTGTTAGAGCTGGAGTTCGCAAGGCCTGCTGTGGACTGTATTTATCTGCAGTAAGACTAAAGACATGACAGGTGAGTTATGATGACCAAAAAGAAAAGTGGAAAGGGCAGCAGCTTAATCTCTTCTATTGCTCTATAATTTCTGTTAACGACAAAAAATATGGCTAACTGACAGACTCAAATACTCATTCAAAGAAATATATTTTATTGAATATCTTCCCCTTATTTTTAGTATTTTTCACCAAGAAAAATAAATTGGTAACCAAGAAAGGTGACATAAAGTTTTACATCATCCCACATTAGTGAGATTACAGCTTTGAATCTAACATAAAGCATGCTTTATATTGAATTACTTAAGTTTTGAAAGCTACAATAAGAGAACTTAACAACCAAAACCAACTGAAAATTTAAAAATTTCTACTGAGATATCACTGAAGGAACTGGTGACTCAGGTGAAATGAGGAAGGGTGGGACTAAGTTGAAAGGGCATGGAGGTGGAAATAAGTAAATAAGATGATATAATGTATATGCTTCCAAAGCTGAGTAAAATTAGTCCAACTATTTATCCTGATTTTTCTTATTCATTATCCCTTGCTCCTGCTGCTGCTGCTGAGTCACTTCAGCCCTGTCCAACCCATCAGTCTCCGCTGTCCCTGGGATTCTCCAGGCAAGAACACTGGAGTGGGTTGCCATTTCCTTCTCCAATGCATGAAAGTGAAAAGTGAAAGAGAAGTTGCTCAGTCGTGTCCAACTCTTAGCAACCCCATGGACTGCAGCCCACCAGGCTCCTCCGTCCATGGGATTTTCCAGGCAAGACTACTGGAGTGGGTTGCCATTGCCTTCTCTGTCTGACCTCCTATGTAGGGTAACTCCTCTTGGCCGCTCCTGCGCTGTGCAGCCGTTGCTCCTGGACAGTTAGAACTGGACATGGAACAACGGACTGGTTCCAAATAGGAAAAGGAGTACCTCAAAGCTGTATATTATCACCCTGCTTATTTAACTTATATGCAGAGTATATCATGAGAAGTGCTGGACTGGAAGAAGCACAAGCTGGAATCAAGATTGCCCGGAGAAATATCAATCACCTCAGATATGCAGATGGAACCACCCTTATGGCAGAAAGTGAAGAGGAACTCAAAAGCCTCTTGATGAAAGTGAAAGAGGAGAGTGAAAAAGTTGGCTTAAAGCTCAACATTCAGAAAATGAAGATCATGGCATCCAGTCCCATCACTTCATGGCAGATAGATGGGGAAACAGTGGAGACAGCGGCTGACTTTATTTTTGGGGGTTCCAAAATCACTGCAAATGGTGATTGCAGCCATGAAATGAAAAGATGCTTACTACTTGGAAGGAAAGTTATGACCAACCTAGACAGCATATTAAAAAGCAGAGACAATACTTTGTCAACAAAGGTCTGTCTAGTCAAGGCTATGGTTTTTCCAGTAGTCATGTATGGATGTGAGAGTTGGACTACAAATAAAGCTGAGTGCCGAAGAATTGATGCTTTTGAACTGTGGTGTTGGAGAAGACTCTTGGGAGTCCCTTGGACTGCAAGGAGATCCAACCCGTCCATCCTAAAGGAGATTAGTCCTCGGTCTTCATTGGAAGGACTGACATTGAAGCTGAAACTCCAATACTTTGGCCACCTGATGTGACAAGCTGACTCATTTGAAAAGACCCTGATTCTCGGAAAGATAGAGGGCAGGAGGAGAAGGGGACGACAGAGGATGAGATGGTTGGATGGCATCCCCGACTCAATGGACATGAGTTTGGGTCGACTTGGGAGTTGGTGATGGACAGGGAGACCTGGAGTGCCGCGGTTCATGGGGTCGCAGAGTCAGACATAACTGAGCGACTGAGCTGAACTGAACTGAAGGTGGCGCTAGTCATGAAGAACTCGCCTCCCAATACAGGAGATGTAAAATACACAGGTTCAATCTCTGGGTCAGAAAGAGACCCTGCAGGAGGGCATGGCAAACCCACTCCTGTATTCTTGCCTGGAGAATCCTATGGACAGAGGATCCTGGCCGGCTACAGTCCATAGTGTCACAAAGAGTTGGGCACAAATGACTTAGCATGCAAGCAGAGCTTTTCAGTGACATTCTCACAGGCAGCTTCCTAGCAAATTCCACCAGCAACCAGAGGACAGCTTGCCAGAGTGTTTGGGCAACTTCATGTGAATCTTATCAGCAACTCAGCAAGTAGCTTGTTAATAGTGAGTTTATTCGGCCCCCTAGCCAGCCCCTGTCTACAGCACCTCAGTGAAGTTTTCCACTCTCCACCAGGCCATGCCAACACCCTCTTCACTCAGGTCTGAATCTCAGCCTTAGTGGGAGCTAAGGAAGCTCTTCCACATTTGTTTCTGCTTTGCATACCATGCTTCAGCCCTACAGGTAGTGGCTGGTATCTGTATCTGGTCTCCCCATATCCTTTTGAATTATCTTTAGACCTTAGTAGTTAGCCTCTCATTTGTGACCCCATGGACTGTAGCCCACCAAGCTCCTCTGTCCATGGGATTTCCCAGGCAATAATACTGTAGTGGGTTACTGTTCTATTCTCCAGGTTATCTTCCCGACTCAGCGGTCAAACCTGGGTCTCCTGCGTTGGAGGCAGATTCTTTACTGTCTGAGTCACCAGACAAGCACACTAATCTCTCATTATTAGTTACTAATTCTTCATGACAACCTCTTCCTGTTCACCCTATTTTTCTCATTCTTAACATAGTAATAGTACCACTTACATTACAAGACATATAATACCTAGTTCTTGGTATGGAAAATTTCATGAGTAGAGTACTGAGTAAGGCACTTCTGATTGATCTTCCTGAGCCTCTTATTCTGCTCTGGCTGCTGTAACAAAACACCTCAACCTGGGTACCTTATGAACAGCAGAAATTTATTGCTCATAGTCCTGGAGGTTGAAAGCCGAAGAGCAGGCCGTCTGCACAATTAGATGAGAGCCCTCTTTGGGGTCAGAGACTTCTCATGGTACACAATTGAAAGGACTAGGAAGTCCTGTGGGGTCTCTTTTATAAGGCACCAATTCCACTCATTCAAGATTTTACACTCATAACTTAAACACCTCCCAAAGGCCTCCAAGTACTAATACCATCCCCTTTGGGAGTAAAGATTACAACAATGAATTTGGGAAAAGTGAAGTCGCTCAGTCGTGTCTGACTCTTTGCGACCCCATGGGCTGTAGCCTACCAGGCTCCTCTGTCCATGGGATTTTCCAGGCAATAGTCCTGGAATGGATTGCCATTTCCTTCTCCAGGGGATCTTCCCAACCCAGGGATCAAACCCGGGTCTCCTGCATTATATACAGACACTTTACCATCTGAGCCACCAGGGAAGTCTTCTCTGGTGGCCCAGTGGTTAAGAATCCACCTTCCAATGCAGGGGATATGGGTTCCATCCCTGGTCCAGAAATTAAGATGCTACATGCATTGGGGCAACTATGGAACTCACATGAATTTGGGAGACACTTGGCAATTAAGACTACAACATATCATTTGTGAGATACAAATATTCAGACCATAGCACTGAGGTTTAAATAGATGAAACACATAGCTTGATTGGCCATATAGGAAAATGCACATTAATTAACTGTATGATTATATTCATCATCTAAATTTTTCATATAAACTCATATTTGAAAGCATATTTTGACTCTATATACTACTAGAAGACATGATTCATCCTTGCAGATTCAGATTACAAAAGGTTCATATTATAATATGGGTGAAGGGGGATCAAAACTTACAACAAACATCCAGTTAGAAAATAAATCAGAGTGATGTAATGTACAGCATGGTGACTATAGTTAGTAATATTGTACCGCATATTGAAAGTTGCTAAGAGAATGGATCTTAAAAGTTCTCATTACCAGAAAAAATGTAACTATGTATGCCAGTGGATGTTAACCGAACTTACTGTGGTTATCATTTTCCAATATGTACAAATACTGAATCATTATGTTGTACACATGAAACCAATATATGTAAATTATATCCCAATAAAAAAAATAAAAGGCAATAGAAAAGGTTCATAAGGTTCGATGCACGATACTGGATGCTTGGGGCTAGTGCACTGGGACGACCCAGAGGGATGGTATGGGGAGGAAGGAGGGAGGAGGGTCTAGGATGGGGAACACATGTATACCTGTGGCGGATTCATTTTGATATTTGGCAAAACTAATACAATTATATAAAGTTTAAAAATAAAATTAAAAAAAAAGGTTCATAAGTTTAGGATCCTGCATATATTGAAAGATATTACTTTTATCTCCAAAAGGTAAAAAATGAAACTTATAAAGGCCTTGAGTGTCCAGGGCTAATCAAATTTCTCCACTGAGTAAAGTTACTTGGAGCAAATCAGATTAAGGGGGTGGACTTCCCAGTTGTTGCTCTGGATCACCTTAAAATAGTCACTCCCTTAAGTTTAGAAAGTGACCCATGTACTAGAATACTTAGAAATGAGCAAGATAAACTACACCGATTGTTTAATTGGATGATTATCTTCCTGCTTATTCCACAAGTAAATTCTCGTTTATTAGCACGTAAAACCTATCTTTCTCTCCATTTTCTGGTTCTGACTTACTGATACTAATTTACTCTATTAGCTAATTACAAAATTAGCTCATGATAGATTATAACAACTATCAGAACCTCAGGTGGGCAATGACTGACAATAAACCTGAAATGAACAATTGTAGGAGGAATCAGACTTAACCTTGATTCATATTCTATCCTTTTGTATTGCCATCTGGCAAGGGGGAAAAAAGCATATTTTGGCTCTATGTACTGTTATTAGACATGATATACCTTTTTGTATCCAGATCACAAAAGGTCCATATTATTATGTTATCTAGTTCAATAAGGCATTTTTTAGTAAATCATCATAATGTCAAAAAGTTCTAAATGTTTGTCCTAAGACCGTAATTCAACAAAAATTAAAAATATGTTTTAAACAGGATATTAATAATCTTCTAAAAACAATGAACATTGCTTCCCAGGGGTACTGCATCAGCCAAAAAAAAATCACTTAAATTCAGTTTATTTTATAGAATATATTTATAAATTGAATGCATTATTGCTCTAATTTTGAATTTGTATTTATGATATCCAATGATAAATCAATCATCTCTACAACACATGAAGCATCATATTATACACCACATACTATACAAGATGAAGAAAATTGTTCACTTCTTTCAAAAATTTCACAATATACAGGTATTTCCTCTTTAAGCTTCTCTAGTTAATTGGAGTAAACTGAATACTTTCATATTCCCTATATTTATGAAATATAATGTGTTAACTTGTTCAACAAATCTGTTGATTACTTTTAATTGAATTGGAATAATTTGACAGCCAAAATAAAAATTCCACCTTTCATATGCCTTAATATAATCTGTTGGTGATTTTAAGTTTAAATTAAATTTAATTAAATATAAAGACAACAGCAAATGCATAGTGCACTAGCTGCCTTAATTCAATTATTTCTCATAATATATAAAGAAGGAAAGGAACCTATGTGAAAAACAGTTGCTAAAAATGTTTCTGGTAATTAATTTCAATCTATAATTGTTTTTCTTCCATATCATTTCTAGGGTGGTCAGATATTTTGAAATATAGGTCATTATTTGTAGCTAAGCAAAAATCCAATACAATCACATTTCTGTTTCATTCCTATTTCAAAATTCTCATAGGCACCCTACTTTTCTGTCGTTCCAATGATTACGTGACTATTAAAATTACTAAAACCATGTTATAAGGCAAGATGTAAAATTTGAAATCTGCAATGTTCTTTAAGCATAAAATGATTTCATGCAAATTAAAATTATGATGATAAAATGTTTGGCTTCCACATAGATCTCATGTTTTAATGGATGAGAATTTAATGGAGATGGTAGAGCATATGCATTTTCAACTGGCACTAGAGGAAAAATTGCAAAGTTACAGTTGATTGAAAATGCTTGGCAGAAGTATTCACTTATGTGGTCCAAAAATATGATATCTAATATGCTGGCTAGATTCAGGAAACAAATATACTTAACTGGCACTTATGTGGAATATTTCAGATATTGCTGCAGATGAAACCTGTATGGATGATAATCTGTTTAAAATAAAGTACAGACAAATATCTTGTCTAGCACAGAGAGCCCTGTTGTTCATTTTTGTATATTATGCCAACTTTAAAACACATACTTAATGACATGCCCATGAAAGTAATTGAAAAGAATAGAAGCACTTATAAAAATTACTTGGGAGGAAACATTTTATTGCATTTTTACAACCAAGGATTTAAAATGCACATTATGGATAAGGGAATAAAGGCAACATTAATCAATTTTACCATTTTTCTATGCAATAAGGGGCTAGGATGTAGCAAATGTATTTGACAATTTCTTAAATAAGTGCCTGGTAACTTTCTAAAAATACAAGTACTTATGTTAAAATAATAGATAACATTATTTGGTGGAGTCCATTATATATATATATATATCATATATATATATATATATATATATATATAATTTTTCTGTTATTCATACTTAAGGTTAGGCTTCCCAGGTGGCACAGAGGTGAAGAATCTGCCTGTCAATACAGGAGATGCAAGAGATGTGGGTTTGATCCTTGGATTGGGAAGAGCCCCTGGAGTAGGAAATGGGAACCCACTCCAGTATTCTTGCCTGGAAAATTCCATGGGCAGAGGAACCTGACAGGCTACAGTCCATAGGTTCGTAAAGAGTCAGATAGTACTGAACACAAGAACACACAGGTTTGTTAGAAATTCTAGTATGCAAATACAATTGTTTTAACACACAATTATTAGCCTTAAATAAATCCTTTTAAATTTACTTGGTGTTCTGGATAATAAAGCTCTCAGTTACCGAGCTCCAAGCACTTTTAAAATGTAGATATTAGAATCAATATTTTTTGGTTATGGAAACTTGGAAGTGATGTTTTGTTGTTAGTCACTAAGTAGTGTCTGGCTCTTTTGCAACCCCATAGACTGTAGCCTGTCAGTTCCTCTGGCCATGGGATTTTCCAGGCAAGAATGCTGGAGTGGGTTGCCTTTCCTTCTGTAGGGGATCTTCCCAACTCAGGAATCGAACTTGCATCTCCTGCTCGACAGGCAGATTCCTTATGATTGAGCCACCTGGGAAACCATATAAGTGATCCAGTTCCAGTTCAGTCGCTCAGTCATGTCCGACTCTTTGTGACCCCATGAATCGCAGCACACCAGGCCTCCCTGTCCAACACCAACTCCTGGAGTTCACTCAGACTCACGTCCATCGAGTCGGTGATGCCATCCAGCCATCTCATCCTCCGTCGTCCCCTTCTCCTTCTGTCCCCAATCCCTCCCAGCATCAGAGTCTTTTCCAATGAGTCAACTCTTTGCATGAGGTGGCCAAAGTACTGGAATTTCAGCTTTAGCATCATTCCTTCCAAAGAACACCCAGGACTGATCTCCTTTAGAATGAAGCTGCTATTTCATGAAGGTATAATATGCCCAACATATTTCATTTATGTATTTCTTTCTTAGTATTTAAAAAATAGTGGGAAGCAGAATACATTCTCATATTACATCTACGGAACCTGAGGCTTAGACTTGTTCAATAATTTGTCTTTTTAACAAGCTCTTCTATTAGGATGAAAACATTTTCTATCTTCAAAACTTGTTAGAAGACCATAGCAATTTATTGCTATAGTCAAGATCTGTACTAAATAAATGCTGATATTTAAAAAAAAAAGAAAAATCAGCCTTAAAAGCAAGGTCATTTAATGAAGAGCAAGCAAGTATTTCTGCTTGACGATATGCCATTACACAGAAAATCTGACATTCATAGACCTGAATTAAAAAACAAATAGTGCTGTGGGATAATGTATGTATATTGTTTTATCTTTCTGAATGTCAGTCTCTTCATCTCCAAAGTAAACATCTTATGAGCAAAGGTACTACATTCTGGACTATTTTTTTTTTTCAAGAATATTTGTAGAACAAATAGCTTTCAAATAGGTCCATATACTCAAAACTATGTTTTTTTTCCCAGTAGTCCTATACAGATGTGAGAACAGGAGAATAAAAAAGGCTGAGGGCTGGGAGAACAAGATGGCAGAGGAGTAGGTGGATGTGGAGTACATCTCTCTCCATGGAAACATCAGGAATACAACATCAGACACAGAAGTGCATGCAGAACACCAGCTGAGAGCAGACAGGAGTACCTGACCAGTGGGAAAGAATATTTAGAACCACACAAAACTCAGTAGGATAAAGGAACTAGGGGGGAAAACAGGAGTGTTAATAGGACTAGACCTGCCCTCAGCAGGTGGGGGGAATGAAGTAGGGGTCCAATCCCCACACTGGAGCAATTGTATAAGTCAGAAGAGAAACATTTAAGGCTGAGAATGAAATAGCTGATCTGCGGCAGCCTAAGTGGAATGAGAATCAGACAGTCCTTGCCACAGCCATACATACCCCAGACAGGGATGCAGGTCCCCGGGAAGGCACAGCAGCTGGGAGCTGGAGTTTAGGGATTCTGGAGCAATCCCAGGGTGAGGGCTGCTACTGACTGCAGAGATGGATCAAGGGGATGTGAGGGAGGAGACTGTAATGGGAAATGTCTGTGGAGGAAAGCCCGGCAGCCATGGAAGCAAGGCAATACTGCTGAGTCATGCATAAGGGATGGAGCCATCACCATAGCCTCTCTCTCCCCACACTCCAACATCAGCAGCTGAAGAATAGAGAGGCTGGCTCATCAAACGCCTGCCACAGTGAACTACAGAGCAGGATCGCACCCAGGGCTCCTTTCAGTGACTGATGCACTGAACTACAGAGTAAGACCACACCAAGGGTGCCCCTTAAAGTGCCTAGGATGTGCTGATTTACAGAGTAGAACCCCAGCCAGGAGAGCCCCTCTATGTGCCTGATGTGCTAAACAACAGAGAAGGACCCCAGGCAGAGGAGCCCTCTAAGTGCGTGAACAGGAGGAGCCACAGAGAAAGACTGGCCAAAGAGGACTTTTGATCACCAGCTATAAGAGGTTCAAAAAGAGACTATGATAGGGCCATAACTCTTGCAGCAGAGGCAGTCCATGTCCTTGTACACTAGGTGCCGCCAGAGTCCCCTCAAGCCAAGCAGCTGCACCACCTTCCCGCTCAACACTCACTGGGGCAGAGCTGCCACAGGCAAAAAATGACTTGTGTCTATGTGCCCAGGGTCACTTCGGTAGTGTCCAACTCTTTGCAACCCTGTAGACTGTGGCCTGTCAGGCTTCGCTGTCAGGGAGGGGGGTTCTCCAGGCAAGAATACTGGCACACATTGGCCAATACTGGCTGCCATATCCTTTTAGAGCATTATATTTCCTGCTGCCCTAGCCACCAACTCCCCTGAGTACCTAGTGCTGCCAGAACCCCTGTGACCCAAGCAGCTGCACCACCTCCACACCTGGTCCTCACAGGGGCAAACCTAAGTCCTCCAGGGCAGCCCCAGGAGCAAACTCCAATGGATGACCCACATGCAAAGGTGGAAATAAAACCACAATTGAAACCCAGAGGCAGTGTGACTAAGGAGGAAGACCCAAAACCTTCCCATCAGCTGTACAAGCTGCAGATTAAATCCACATGATCAACTTGGCAGACTGTGTCTATGGAACACATAAAATGTCATTGAGAGCGCCCACAAAAGAAAATGAACTTGTTCTGATAGCTGTGGACATTGGAGGCAAGAACACAAAGGAGTAGGACCAGATCAGAATCTGAGCTGCCCCCACAGCAGGTCCAGAGGTCAGCACAGAGTTTGAGGGCATCCTAGGGAGGTGAGGTGGACTGTGACTCCCAGCGAGGCAAAGGACTCTGACAGCAGTGACTCATGAAAAACATTTAATACTCTTATGTTTTGACTTGTTCTGTAGATTTTTTTGGACTGTTTTTCTTTCTTCCAGTTGTAAAGGTTTTGAGCTTTTTTTGTTTTTGTTTTTTTTTCCCTCAGTCACTTTTTTTTTTTTAAGAATAACAAATGCTTTACTTGAATCACGCTATCAGAGTCCTTTCCCTCGCTGGGAGTCACAATCCACCTTACCTATATAGGATGCCTTCCAACACTGCGCTGATCTGTGGACCTCTTGTGTATTCAGCTCAGATTCTAATCTGGTCCTACTCCTGTGTCGGACCAGATTTCTTGCCTCCAGTGTCCACAGCTATCAGAGCTAGTGTGTTTTCTATTGTGGGAGCTCTCAATTTCCTTTTATATATTCAATAGACACAGAGTCTGCCTAGTTGATCATGTGGATTTAATCTGCAGCTTGTACAGCTGGTGGGAAGGTTTCAGTCACATTTTTTATTGTTGTTACAAACCTCTGCCTCTATGTTGGGCTTTTGCAGTTCTGTGGAGTTTTCCTTTTTTTCTCTCTCTCCTTTTTTAATTTTTAAGTTTTTAAACCAATTATTATTTTTTCTACATTTATTCCTTTGTTTACCTTTCCTACTGCTCTTTTCCACTTGAAGTTAATCTTTAATGAATATAAATCTTCATCTACCACTGTTTAACTTTACATATGTATTCTTTCTTTCTTTTCTTTCTACCCTTTCCTCTCAACATATTTGTTAGTTCGTTTTCACTGCTTTATTACCCACTTGGCATCTTGCTTTAGTTTTGTTTTTCAGTTAGTGCTTTAGTTTTGTTCTTAATGGTAAATATAATTTTTGATTTCCTTTGTTTGCCAGGTCAAGCTACTCTACTTTATTTTTGTTGGACTGTATTGACTTTTCTCATGAGTGTGTATATATATGTATGTGTGTGTGTGTGTGTGTGTGTGTGTGTGTATTCCATTATTTTAATTATTATTTTCCTGATTTTTGCAACTGCCATTTGTCTGGGGTTCATCTTTGGTTTCTCGTTTTTGTATATTTGTTTAAATCTCACTTAATGCCATAACAAACCACTTGTGGAATCATCATTCCTGACCAGAGATCAAGCCCTGAGCCTTTAGAGTGAGAGCACTGACTCCAAGAACCTAGACCAGAGAACTAACCCTAGGGAGTATCAAGTGAGAACGCACACAAAGGAAACTACTTGAATACCAGGCCCAGCAACACCCGACCACCAGTAGCACCCTGTACAGGATGCCTCATCTAAACAACAAACAAAACAAAACACAAACCCAATCATCAGCAGACAGGATTATCACCTCACTCAGCTTTGCCCATCAGAAGAAAAACAAACAAACAAAAATTCAGCACAAATCTCACCATATATGAAGCTTACACAAACCACTGGATCAACCTTAGGAGGGCAGAAACCAAAAGGAAGAAGGAATTCTACCTTGAAGCCTGGGAAAAGGAGACCTCAAACACAATAAATTACAATAGAATAATGAAAAGGCAGATAAATACTACATAAATGAAGGAACAAACTAGAAACACAGAAATCCAAGGAAATGAAGAAGAAATAGGCACAGGAGGGCCTAGAGGAGCTATTCATGTTCAAGGTCAGGAGGGGCGGGGGTGAGGAGATACCGCTCGTCCAAGGTAAGGAGGAGCAGCTGCGCTTTGCTGGAGCAGCCATGAAGAGATAACCCATGTCCAAGGTAAGAGAAACCCAAGTAAAATGGTAGGTGTTGCAAGAGAGCATCAGAGGGCAGACACACTGAAACCATCAGATCAGATCAGATCAGTCGCTCAGTCATGTCCAACTCCTTGAGACCCCATGAATTGCAGCACGCCAGGCCTCACTGTCCATCACCAAGCCCTGGAGTTCACTCAGACTCACGCCCATCGAGTCAGTGATGCCATCCAGCCATCTCATCCTCTGTCATCCCCTTCTCCTCCTGCCCCCAATCCCTCCCAGCATCAGAGTCTTTTCCAGTGAGTCAACTCTTCGCATGAGGTGACCAAAGTACTGGAGTTTCAGCTTTAGCATCATTCCTTCCAAAGGACACCCAGGGCTGATCTCCTTCAGAATGGACTGGTTGGATCTCCTTGCAGTCCAAGGGACTCTCAAGAGTCTTCTCCAATACCACAGTTCAAAAGCATCAATTCTTCAGCACTCAGCCTTCTTCAAGTCCAACTCTCACATCCATACATGACCACTGGAAAAACCATACCCTTGACTAGAAGAACCTTTGTTAGCAAAGTAATGTCTCTGTTTTTGAATATGCTATCTAGGTTGGTCATAACTTTCCTTCCAAGGAGTAAGCGTCTTTTAATTTCATGGCTGCAGTCACCATCTGCGGTGATTTCGGAGCCCAGAAAAATAAAGTCTGACACTATTTCCACTGTTTCCCCATCTATTTCCCATGAAGTGGTGGGTCCGGATGCCATGATCTTCGTTTTCTGAATGTTGAGCTTTAAGCCAACTTTCTCATTCTCCACTTTCACTTTCATCAAGAGGCTTTTGAGTTCCTCTTCACTTTCTGCCATAATCACAGAAAACTAGTCAATCTAATCACACTAGGACCACAGTCTTGTCTAACTCAATAAAATTAAGCCATGCCCTGTGGGGCCACCCAAGATGGTGGGTCATGGTGGAGAGGTCTGACAGAATGTGGTCCACTGGAGAATGGAATGGCAAACCACTTCAGTATTCTTGCCTTGAGAACCCCATGAACAGTATGAAAAGGCAAAATAATAGGATACTGACAGAGGAACTCCCCAGGTCAATAGGTGCCCAATATGCTACTGGAGGTAAGTGGAGAATAACTTCAGAAAGAATGAAGGGATGGAGCCAAAGCAAAAACAATACCCAGTTGTGGATGTGACTGGGGATAGAAGCAAGGTCTGATGCTGTAAAGAGCAATATTGCATAGGAACCAGGAATATTAGGTCCATGAATCAAGGCAACTTGGAAGTGGTCAAACGGGAGATGGCAACAGTGAACATCAACATTCTAGAAATCAGCAAACTAAAATGGACTGGAATGTGTGACTTTAACTCAGATAACCATTACATCTACTACTGTGGGCAGGAATCCCTTAGAAGAAATGGAGTAGCCATCATGGTCAACAAAAGAGTCTGAAATGCAGTACTTGGATGCAATCTCAAAAACGACAGAATGAATTCTGTTCGTTTCCAAGGCAAACCATTCAATATCACAGTAATCCATGTCTATGGCCCAACCAGTAATGATGAAGAAGCTGAAGTTGAACAGTTCTATGACAACCTACAAGACCTTTTAAAATAACACCTGGAAAAGATGTCTTTTTCATTATAGGGGACTGGAATGCAAAAGTGGGAAGTCAAGAAACACCTGGAGTAACAGGCAAATTTGGCCTTGGAATATGGAATGAAGCAGGGCAAAGGCTAATAGAGTTTTGCCAAGAGAATGCACTGGTCATAGCAAACACCCTCTTCCAACAACACAAGAGAAGGCTCTATACATGGACAATACCAGATGGTCAACACCGAAATCAGATTGATTATATTCTTTGCAGCCAAAGATGGAGAAGCTCTATACAGTCAACCAAAACAAGACCAGGAGCTGACTGTGGCTCAGATCATGCACTCCTTATTGGCAAAATCAACTTAAATTGAAGAAAGTAGGGAAAACCACTAGACCATTCAGGTATGACCTAAATCAAATCCCCTTATGATTATGCAGTGGAAGTGAGAAATAGATTTAAGGGACTAGATCTGATAGAGTGCCTGATGAACTATGGAATGAGTTTCGTGACATTGTACAGGAGACAGGGATCAAGACCTTCCCCATGGAAAAGAAATGCAAAATAGCAAATGGCTGTCTGAGGAGGCCTTACAAAAAGCTGTGAAAGGAAGAGAAGCGAAAAGCAAAGGAGAAAAGGAAAGATATAAGCATCTGAATGCAGAGTTCCAAAGAATAGTAAGAAGAGATAAGAAAGCCTTCCTCAGTGATCAATGCAAAGAAATATAGAAAAACAACAGAATGGGAAAGACTAGAGATCTCTTCAAGAAAATGATAGATACCAAGGGAACATTTCATGAAAAGATGGGCTCAATAAAGGACAGAAATGGTATGGACCTAACAGAAGCAGAAGATATTACAAAGAGGTGGCAAGAATACACCAAAGAACTGTACAAAAAAGATCTTCACGACCAAGATAATCATGATAATGTGATCACCCCTACTCATGTAGAGCCAGACATCCTGGAATGTGAAGTCAAGTGGGCCTTAGAAAGCATCACTATGAACAAAGCTAGTGGAGGTGATGGAATTCCAGTTGAGCTATTTCAAATCCTGAAAGACGATGCTGTGAAAGTGCTGCACTCAACGTGCCAGCAAATTTGGAAAACTCTGCAGTGGCCACAAGATTGGAAAAGGTCAGTTTTCATTCCAATCCCAAAGAAAGGCAATGCCAAAGAATGCTCAAACTACCGCACAATTGCACTCATCTCACACACTACTAAAGTAATGCTCAAAATTCTCCAAGCCAGGCTTCAGCAGTACATGAACCATGAACTTCCAGATGCTCAAGCTGGTTTTAGAAAAGGCAGAGGATCCAGAGATCAAATTGCCAACATCTGCTGGGTCATCAAAAAAGGATGAGAGTTCCAGAAAAACATCTATTTCTGCTTTATTGACTATGCCAAAGCCTTTGACCGTGTGGATCAAAATAAACTGTGGAAAATTTTGAAAGAGTTGGGAATACCAGACCACCTGACCTGCCTCTTGAGAAATCTGTATGGAGGTCAGGAAGCAACAGTTAGAACTGGACATGGAACAACAGACTGGTTCCAAATAGGAAAAGGAGTACGTCAAGGCTGTATATGTCACCCTGCTTATTTAACTTATATGCAGAGTACATCATGAGAAACGCTGGACTGGAAAAAGTACAAGCTGGAATCAAGATTGCCAGGAGAAATATCAATAACCTCAGATATGCATATGACACCACCCTTATGGCAGAAAGTGAAGAGGAACTCAAAAGCCTCTTGATGAAAGTGAAAGAGGAGAGTGAAAAGTTGGCTTACAGCTCAACATTCAGAAAACTAAGATCATGGCATCTGGTCCCATCACTTCATGGGAAATAGATGGGGAAACAGTGGAAATAGTGTCAGACTTTATTTTTTGAGGCTCCAAAATCACTGCAGATGGTGACTGCAGCCATGAAATTAAAAGACGCTTACTCCTTGGATGAAACTTGTGAACAACTTAGATAGCATATTCAAAAGCAGAGACATTACTTTGCCAACAAAGGTTCTTCTAGTCAAGGCTATGGTTTTTCCAGCGGTCATGTATGGATGTGAGAGTTGGACTGTGAAGAAAGCTGAGCACCGAAGGATTGACGCTTTGAACTGTGGTGTTGGAGAAGACTCTTGAGAGTCCCTTGGACTGCAAGGAGATTCAACCAGTCCATTCTGAAGGAGATCAGCCCTGGGATTTCTTTGGAAGGAATGATGCTAAAGCTGAAACTCCAGTACTTTGGTCACCTCATGTGAAGAGTTGACTCACTGGAAAAGACTCTGATGCTGGGAGGGATTGGGGGCAGGAGGAGAAGGGGGACAACAGAGGATGAGATGGCTGGATGGCATCACTGACTCGATGGGCGTGAGTCTGAGTGAACTCCAGGAGTTGTGATGGACAGGGAGGACTGGTGTGCTTTAATTCATGGGGTCGCAAAGAGTTGGACATGACTGAGCAACTGAACTGAACTGAATTGAACCTGAAAAAGCATTCAGAATAATGATAGTAAAGATGATCAAAAACCTTGAAAACAAAATGGAGTAAATGCAAGAATCAATTAACAAAACCTAGAAGAATGAAAGAATAAACATACAGAGATAAACAGCACAATTTCTTAAATTAAAGATACTCTAGAAGGAAACAATAGCAGAATATCTGAAGCAGAAGGACAAATCAGTGAGCTGGAAGATAAAATGGTGGAAATAACTTCTGAAGAGCAGAATAAAGTAAAAAGAATGAAAAGAACTGAGTACAGTCTCAGAGACCCCTTGGACAATATCAAGCACACCAACATTTGAATTATAGAGGTCCCAGAAGAAGAAGAGAAAAAGAAAAGTTATGAGAAAATTTTTGAAGAGATTATAGTTGAACATTTCCCCAACATGGAAAAGGAAATAGTCAAAAAGTCCTAGAGGCAGAAAGAGTCCCATACAGGATAAATCCAAGGAGAAACATGCCAATACACATATTAATCAAACTAACAAAGACTAAACACAAAGAAAGAACATTAAAAGCAGCAAGGAAGAAGCAACAAGTAACATAAAAGAGAAATCCTATACACTTGCCAGCTGATCTTTCAGCAGAAACTCTGCAGGCCAGAAGGGAATGGCAGGATATATTTAAAGTACTAAAGGGAAAAATCTACAACCAACATTATGGTACCTGGCAAGGATCTCATTCAAAGTTAATGGAGAAATAAAAAGCTTTTCAGACAAGCGAAAGCTAAGAGAATTCAGTACAACCAGCTTTACGACAAATGTTAATGCGACTTATAGAGTCAAGAAATACAAGAGAAGAAAAAGATCTACAAAATCAACCCCAAACAATTAAGAAAATGGCAAGAGGAACACTATATATATATATATATATATATATATATATATATATATACTTAAAATGTAAATGGGTTAAATGCTCCAACCAAAAGACATAGACTAGCTGAATGAATACAAAAACAAGACCCATATATATGCTGTCTACAAGAAACCCACTTCAGACCTGAAGACACATATAGACTGAAAGTGAGGGAATGGAAAAATATATTCCATGCAAATGAGAAGCAAAAAAATGCTGGAGTAGCAATCCTCATATTAGACAAAAGTAGACCTTAATATAAAGAAGATTACAAAAGATAAGGAAGGACACTACGTGATGATCAAGGGATCAATCCAAGAGGAAGACATAACAATTGTAAATATCTATGCACTCAACATAGGAGCACCTCAATACATAAGACAAACATTAACAGACATAAAAGGAGAACTTGACAGTAACACAATAATAGTAGGAGACTTTAACACCCCACTCACACCAATGGACAGATCATCAAAACAGAAAATTAATAAGGAAACACAAGTCTTAAATGATTCATCAGAACTGATGGCTCTCATTGATGTCTTCAGGACAACCATCCAAATGCAGAAGAATAAACCTTCTTCTCAAATGCACATGGAACATTCTCCAGGATAGACCACATCTTGGGTCACAAATCAAACCTCAGTAATTTAAGAAAATTGAAATCTTATCAAGCATCTTCTCTGAGCACAATGATATGAGACTAGACACCAATTACAGCAACAACAGCAACAACAACAACAAAAAAAACTGTACAAAACACAAACACATGGAGATTAAACAACACATTTCTAAATAACCAACAGATTACTGAAGAAATCAAAAGGGAAATCAAAAAATTTCTAGAAACAAATGACAATGAAAACATGACAACTCAAAACCTATGGAATGCAGCAAAAGCAGTTCTAAGAGGGAAGTTTATAGCAATACAATCCTACCTAAAGAAACAAGAAAAACATCAAATAGACAACTTTACTTTACACCTAAAACAATTGGAAAAAGAAGAACAAAAACCCCCAAAATTAGCAGAAGTGAAGAAATCATAAAGATCTGAGCAGAAATAAATGTAAAAGAAATGAAAGATATAATAGTAAAGGTTAATAAAACTATATGCTGTTTCTTTGAGAAAATAAACCAAAATTGACAAATCTTTAGACAGATTCATCAAAAAAAAAAAGAGGAATCAAATCAACAAAATTAGAAATGAAAAAGAGAGGTTACAACAGACAATGCAGAAATACAATGATTATAAGAGACTATTATGAGCAACTATATGGCAATAAAATGGATAGCCTGAAAGAAATGGAAGATTCTTAGAAAAGTTCAATCTTCCAAGACTGAACCAGAAAGCAATAGAAATTATGAAAAACACAATTACAAGCACTGAAATTGAAGCTGTGATCAAAAATCTCCCAAAACACAAAATCTCAGGACCAGATGGCTTCATAGGAGAATTCTATCAAACATTTAGAGAAGAGCTAATGCCTATCCTTCTAAAATTCTTTAAAAAATTGCAGAGGAAGGAACACTTCCAAACTCATTCTATGATGCCACCATTACCCTGATACCAAAATCAGACAAAGACAACACAAAAAAAGAAAACTACAGGCCAATATCACTGATGAACCTTTTGCAAAATTCTTCATCAAAATTTTAGCAAACAGAATTCAGCAACACATCAAAAAGCTCATACATCATGATCAAGTTGGGTTTGTTTGAGGGATGCAAGGATGCTTCAATATATGCAAATCAATGGATGTGATACACCATATTAACAAACTGATCCAGCATTCTTGCCTGGAGAATCCCAGGGATGGAGGAGCCTGGTGGGCTGCTGTCCATGGGGTCACCCAGAGTTGGACATGACTGAAGAGACTTAACAGCAGCAGCATATTAACAAACTGAAACATAAAAACTATATGATAATCTCAATAGATGGAGAAAATGCCTTTGGCAAAACCCAGGACCCATTTATGATTAAAATTCTTCAAAATATGGGCATAGAAGGAACCTATCTCAACATAGTAAAGGCCATATATGATAAGACTACAGCAAACATTAATCTCAATAGTGAAAAAATGAAAGCATTCCCCCTAAGATCAGGAACAAGATAAGGGTGTCCACTTTCATCACTATTACTCAACAAAGTTCTGGAAGTCCTAGCTACAGCAATCAGAGAAGAAAAATAAAAGGAATCCAGATTGGAGAGAAGAAATAAAAGTTCTCACTACTTGCAGATGACATGAAACTGTACATAGAAAACCCTAAAAATAGTATCATAAAATTACTAGAGCTAGTCAGTGAATTTAGCAAAGTTGCAGGATACAAAATCAATACACAGAAACCACTTTCATTTCTATATACTAACAATGAAAAATCAGAAATAGAAATTAAGGAATCAACCCCATTCACCAACGCAACCAAAATAATTAAATATCTAGGAATAAACTTTCCTAAGGAGACAAAAGATCTGTAGATGGAAAATTATAAGACAATGATGAAAGAAATCAAAGATGACATAAACAGATGGAGAGATATTCCATGTTTCTGGGTAGAAAGAATCAATACTGTGAAAATGACTATGCTACAAAATGCAATCTACAGATTCAATGCAATCCCTATCAAATTACCAATGACATTTTTCACAGAACTAGAACAAAAAATTTCACAATTCATATGAAACACAAAAGATCCCGAAGCTAAAGCAGTCTCGAGAAAGAAGAATGGAGCTGGAGGAATCAACCTTCCTGACTTCAGATTATACTACAAAGCTACAGTCATCAAGACAGTATGGTACTGTCACAAAAACAGAAATACAGATCAATGGAACAAAATAGAAAGCCCAGAAATAAAGCCATGCACCTTATTTTTGACAAAGGAGGCAAGAATATACAATGGAGCAAAGGCAGCCTCTTCAATAAATGGTGCATGGAAAACTGGACAGCTATATGTTAAAGAATGAAGTTATAACACTTCTAACACTATACAGAATGTTAAACTCAAAATGGATTAAAGCCATAAATGTAGCCAGAAACTATAAAGCTCTGAGAGGAAAACATAAGCAGAACACTCAATGACATAAATCAAAGCAAGTTCCTCTATCACCTACCTCTTAGAGTATCAGAAATAAAAGCAAAAGTAAACAAGTGGGACCTGATTAAACTTAAAAACTTTTGCAAGGCAAAGGAAAGTATAAGCAAGGTGAAAAGACAACCCTCAGAATGGGATAAAATAATAGAAAATGAAACAAAGGATTAATTTCCAAAATATACAAGCAGCTTATACAACTCAGTGCCAGAAAAAACAAACATAACCAATCAAAAAGTGGGAAAGAGACCTAAACAGACATTTCTCCAAAGAAGACATACTGATGGCTAACAAACGTATGAAAAGATGCTCAACATCTCTCATTATTCAGTTCAGTTCAGTTACTCAGTTGTGTCCAACTCTTGGCAACCCCATGGACCACAGCATGCCAGGCCTCCCTGTCCATCACCAACTCCCGGAATTTACTCAAATCATCTCCATTGAGTCAGCAATGCCATCCAACCATCTAATCCTCTGTTATCCTCTTCCCCTGCCTTCAATCTTTCCCAGCATCAGGGTCTTTTCAAATGAGTCAGTTCTTCACATCAGGTGACCAAACTATTGGAGTTTCAGCTTCAACATTAGTCCTTCCAATGAACACTCAGGACCAATTTCCTTTAGGATGGACTGGTTGGATCTCCTTGAAGTCCAAGGGACTCTCAAGAGTCTTCTCCAAAACCACAGTTCAAAAGCATCAATTCTTTGGCACTCAGCTTTCTTTATAATCCAACTCTCACATCCATACATGACTACTGGAAAAACCATTACCTTGACGAGACAGACCTTTCTCGTCAAGGCAATGGTTTTTCCAGTGGGTTTTCTCTCATTATTAGAGAATGGTTTTTCTCTCATTATTAGAGAAATGCAAATCAAAACTGCAATGAGATATCACCCCACACCAGTCAGAATGGCCATCAAAAAGTCTACAAATAATAAATGCTGGAGAGGGTATGGAGAAAAGGGAACACTCTTGCACTGTTGGTGGGAATGTAAATTGATACAGCCACTATGAAAGACACTATGGAGATTCCTTTAAAAACTAAGAATAAAACCACCATATGACCCAGCAATCCCACTCCAGGCATACACCCTGAGCAAACCAAAATTGAAAAAGACAAATGTATCCCATTTTTCATTGCATCAGTATTTACAATAGCTAGAACATGGAAGCAACCTAGATGTCCATCAACAGATGACTGGATAAAGAAGTTGTGGTACATATACACAATGTAATATTACTCAGCCATAAAAAGGAATGCATTTGAGTCAGTTCTGATAAGGTGGATGAACCTAAAACCTATTGTACAGAATGAAGTGAGTCAGAAAGAGAAAGATAAATATTGTATTCTAATGTATATATATAGAATCTAGAAAAATGGTACTGAACAATTTATTTACAGGGAAGCAATGGAGAAACAGACACAGAGAATAGACTTATGGACACGGGGAGAGGGAATAACAGGGTGAGATGTATGGAGGGTAACATAGAAACTTACATTACCATATGTAAAATAGATAACCAACAGGAATTTGCTGTATATCTCAGGAAACTCAAACAGGGTTCTGTATCAATCTAGAGGGAGATGGGGAGGGAAATGGGAGGGAGATTAAGAAGAGAGAGGATATATGTATATCTATGGATGATTCATGTTGAGGTTTGACAGAAAACAACAAAATTCTGTAAAGCAATTATTCTTCAATTAAAAAAAAAAAAAAAGGCTGAGGGCTGAAGAATTTATGCCTGGGAACTGTGACGGTGGAGAAGACTCTTGAGAGTCCCTTGGACAGCAAAGACATCAAACTAGTCAATCTTAAAGAAAATCAACACTGAAAGTTCATTGGAAGGACTGATGCTATAGCTGAATCTCTAGTACTTTGGCCACCTGATTCAAAGCATCGACTCACTAGAAAAGATCATGATGCTGGGTTGAAGGCAGGAGGAGAAGGGAATGGCAGAGGATTAGATGGTTGAATGGCATCACTTATTCATTGGACATGAGCTTCAGCAAACTCTGGGATATGGTGAAGGACAGGTGCCGGGAGCCGGCATATTGCATATTGAGTGCATATTGCATATTGCATATTGAGTGCAGCACTTTCCACAGCATCATCTTTCAGGATCTGGAATAGCTCACCTGGAATTCTATCACTGCTGGGAGCCAGTGTGAGGAACTCCGCCCATGACAAAGGTCATGAGGAAGGAGGCTCGGCATACGCAAAGGTGGGATCGAGCTTCAGGAGTCCCCCTGGAAATTCTCAAGCATATACCCCCAAAACCAGAGTCTGCCTACTTTCTGCTTTGTGCTTTCACCTACACCTCTGACTTTACAGGGGGCTGTACCCCACTACCTCTCTCTGAAAAAGAGTTAGCTTACAGCTCCAGTTAATAATTCCTGGGTGTGACAGTGTTTAACCTACAAACTCCTTTGGAAATCCTCTAGCCTGCCTGAAAAGGTTTTTCCGGCCACATGTGATTGTTCAGAGCCTCCCAACTGTGAAAGGCAGGAGATGTTCTAAACTGTCTAAACGCAGATTCTTTTGAGTAGTTAAAAGATTGATTAGAAATTGTACTGGGGAAGGGATTTTCACTTGTTGGGCCAATGTTTGCTGCTAAGTTTCCACATCCCTTACCTGCTGTGTCCCTGGCAGTGTATTGATTAATAGAATTGGTGTAAGTAGTAGCTTTAATGTTTGTAACCTGGGACCCTTGAGTTAATTCTTTTTCTTGTTATAGCCCACCACACCTTTGCTCTGTAGGAATGCAACTTTATCTAATGCTTTTGGAGGGTGGCTCCTGACCAATCACCTTTAGAGAAAAATAAGTTTTCTGAAGAAAAGGTCTTAAAATGTTAACAGGCCTCCGGGCCAGAAGATGATGCAAATCACCTAAGCTTTTGCATATGATAAGTTTGCAGGAAGAAAGCCTGGCTTGCTGCCTGACTCTACCCCTTCCCCCATTATCCTCTATGCATAACTTAAGGTATAAAAACTACTTTGGAAAATAAAGTGCGGGCCTTGTTCACCGAAACTTGGTCTCCCCATGTCGTTCTTTTTCTTACCTTCTGGCTGAATTATTCAGCCTCTTTTCTACACTGAATTTCCTCACTGAGCTATCCTTATTTCAGCCTCTTTTCTCCACTGAATTTCCTCACTGAGCTATCCTCATTCTATTACTCTTTATATCCTTAATTAACGTTTAATTAAGCAGTTGTTTCCTGATCTTCGCCTACGCCGTCTCTCCTTCGAATACCCTGGATCAGCCGGGGCTGGTCCCCAGCAGACAGGGAAGCAGCAGTCCACAGGGTCAGAAAGAGTCAGACATAACTGAGCAACTGAACAACAACAAAATAACTTTCAAAGATGTAGTGTCTCCTTCCCAGAGACCCAGAGAAAAGAGCAAATTTTCTTACCCCCTTGGAAGAAAGAGAGAGTGTTTCCCTCTGGAGCTGTGGCTAACAATTATATTGTTCAGTATTACAGAGTTGGATTCCATAGACTCATGGATCCTCTCTCTTATAACACAACTTTCTGCATGGCTGATGCCACCTGTTTTCTTTCCATGGGCCTTGGGGAACTGTGGCTAAAACTGTCTTCATTTGGGTTGCCATTGCATAATACCATAAACGAGGTGTCATAAAAAACAGAAATGTATCACCTTTCTGATGCTTGGGAAGTTCAATATCAAGACACGAGCTGATTTAGTGCCTGGTGAGGATCCACCTGCTGGTTCATAGATAGACTTTTTGTCACTGTGTCTTTACATGGTAGAAAGGAGGAGGAAGAGTATTAGTCCCATTCATGAGGGCTCCATCTTCCTAACCTAGTCACTTCCCCAAAATCCAAGCTCCAAATACCTTCACAGTGGAGATTCAGTTTCAACATAGGGATGGCCAAGAGGCACACAAAAAGATGCTCAGTTCAGTTCAGGCGCATAGTCCTGTCCAACTCTTTGTGACCCCATGGACTGCAGCATGCCAGGACTCCCTGTCCATCAACAACTCCCAGAGCTTACTCAGACTGATGTCCATTGAGTCAGTGGTGCCATCCAACCATCTCATCCTCTCTCATCCCCTTCTACTCCCATCTTCAATCTTTCCCAGAATCAGGGTCTTTTCCAATCGGTCAGTTATTTGCATCAGGTGGCCAAAGTATTGGAGTTTCAGCTTCAGGATCAGTCTTACCAATGAATATTCAGGACTGATTTCCTGTAATGTGGATTGGTTGGATCGCGTTGCTGTCCAAGGGACTCTCAAGAATCTTCTCTAACACCACAGTTCAAAAGCATCAATTCTTTGCAACTCAGCTTTCTTCATAGTCCATTTCTCACGTCCATTTCTCAGGTCCATTCATGACTACTGGAAAAACCAAAGCTTTGACTAGATGGAACTTTGTTGGCAAAGTAATGTCTCTGCTTTTGAATATGCTATCTAGGTTGGTCACAGCTTTTCTTCCAAGGAGCAGGCATGTTTTAATTTCATGGCTACAGTCATCATCTTCAGTGACTTTGGAGCCCTTTAAAAATAAAGTCTCTCACTGTTTCTATTGTTTACCCATCTGTTTGCCATGGAGTGATGGGACTGGATGCCATGATCTTAGTTCTGAATGTTGAGTTTTAAGCCAACTTTTTCACTCTCCTCCTTTCACTTTCATCAAGAGGCTATTTAGTTCTTCTTTACTTTCTGCCATAAAGGTGGTGCCATCTGTGTATCTGAGATTATTGATATTTCTCCTGGCAATCTTGATTCCAGCTTGTGCTTCATCCAGTCTGGCATTTCACATGATGTACTCTGCATATAAGTTAAATAACAGGATGACAATGTACAGCCTTGACATACTCCTTTTCCAATTTGGAACCAGTCTGTTGTTCCATGTCCAGTTCTAACTGTTGTTTCTTGACCTGCATACAGATTTCTCAGGAGGCAGGCCAGGTTGTCTGCTATTCTCATTTCTTTCAAAATTTTCCACAGTTTGTGTGATCCTCACAGTCAAAGGCTTTGGCATAGTAAATACATCAGTAGTAGACATTTTTCTGGAACTCTCTTGCTTTTTCAATGATCCAAAGGATGTTGGCAATTTGACCTCTGGTTCCTCTGTCTTTTCTAAAACCAGCTTGAAAATCTGGAAGTTCACGGTTCACGTACTGTCACTAAAGATTAGAGAAATGCAAATCAAAACTACAATGAGATTTTGATGGCTACCTTGCAATAGCCAGAAGAGTCATCATCAAAAAATCTACATATAAATGCTGTTGAGGTTACGGAGAAAATGGAACCCTCTTACACTGCTGGAGGGAATATACATTGGTACAGCCACTTTGGAAAACAGTATGTTGGTTCCTTTAAAAAATTAAACATAGACCTACTATATGACTATGCAAACTCACTACTGGGCACATACCCTGATAAAACCATAACTCCAAAGATACATGTACCCCAGCATTCATTGTACCACTATATACAAGACCCAGGACATAGAAGCAATCTAGGTATCAATTGACAGAGTGGATAAAGAAGAAGCGGTACATTTATACAATTGAATATTACCCAAGCATAAACAGGAATGAAATTGAGATAGCTGTAGTGATGTGGATGAACCTAGAACCTATCATACAGAGTGAAGTCAGAAAGAGATAAACAAATGTCATATATTAACACGTATATATGGAATCAAGAAAAATGTTATTGATGAACCTATTTGCAGGGCAGGAATAGAGGCACACACATAGACAATGGACTTGCGGACATGGGTGGGAAGGTGAAGGGATGAACTGATAGAGTAGCACTGACGTGTAGACTGCCATGCGTAAAATAGGTAACTAGAGGGAACCTGCTGTATAGCACAGGAAGTTCAGGTTGGTGCTCAATAATGACCTAGAGGGCTGGAGTAAAAGGGTAGGAGGGAGGCTCAAGAGGGATTGGATATATGTATACATACATATGCCTGATTCATGATGTACAAAAGAAACTAACACAACATTGTAAAACAATTATATTCCAATAAAAAATTTTGAGAAAGATCAGTTCAGTTCAGTCACTCAGTTGTGTCTGACTCTTTGAGATCCCATGGACTGCAGCATGCCAGGACTCCTTGTCCATGAACAACTCCCAGAGTTTACTCAAACTCATGTCTATTGAGTCAGTGATGCCATCCAACTATCTCATCCTCTGTCATCCCCTTCTACTCCCAACTTCAATCTTTCCCAGCATCAAGGTCTTTTCAAATCAGTCAGTTCTTCGCATGAGGTGGCCAAAGTATTGAAGTTTCAGCTTCAGCATCAGTCCTTCCAATGAATATTCAGGACTGATTTCCTTTAATATGGACTAGTTGGATAGCATTGCTGTCCAAGGGACTCTCAAGAATCTTCTCCAACACCACAGTTCAAAAGCATCAATTCTTTGGCCCTCAGTTTTCTTTAGAGTCCAACTCTTACATCCATACATAACTACTGGAAAAACCAAAGATTTGACTAGAGGGATCTTTTTTGGCAAAGTAATGTCTCTGCTTTATAATATGCTGTCTAGGTCATCATTACCATGATACTAAAACCAGATAAGCACACTAAAATATTAAAAAAATTACATGTCAGTACTTCCAGTAAATATAGATGTAAAAATACTCAAATTATTATCAAATTGAATTCAACAATGTATATAAAGGGTCATATACCATGATCAAGTAGGATTTATTCCAGTTATAACAGAATGGTTTGATATTTCAATTCAATTAAGCCTTTGACTGTGTGGATCAAAATAAACTGTGGAAAATTCTGAAAGAGATGGGAATACCAGACCACCTGACCTGCCTCTTGAGAAATCTGTATGCAGGTCAGGAAGCAACAGTTAGAACTGGACATGTAACAACAGACTGGTTCCAAATAGGAAAAGGCGTATGTCAAGGCTGTATACTGTCACCCTGCTTATTTACCTTATATGCAGAGTATATCATGAGAAATGCTGGACTGGAAGAAGCACAAGCTGGAATCAAGATTGCGATAAGAAATATCAATAACCTCAGATATGCAGATGACACCACCCTTATGGCAGAAAGTGAAGAGGAACTCAAAAGCCTCTTGATGAAAGTGAAAGAGGAGAGTGAAAAAGTTGGCTTAAAGTTCAACATTCAGAAAACTAAGATCATGGCATCCGGTCCCATCACTTCATGGGAAATAGATGGGGAAACAGTGGAAACAGTGTCAGACTTTATTCTTTTGGGCACCAAAATCACTGCAGATGGTGACTGCAGCCATGAAATTAAAAGACGCTTACTCCTTGGAAGGAGAGTTATGACCAACCTAGATAGCATTATTGAAAAGCAGAGACATTACTTTGCCAAAAAAGGTCCATCTAGTCAAGGCTATGGTTTTTCCAGTGGTCATGTATGTATGTGAGAGTTGGACTGTGAAGAAGGCTGAGCGCCAAAGAATTGATGCTTTTGAACTGTGGTGTTGGAGAAGACTCTTGAGAGTCCCTTGGACTGCAAGGAGATCCAACCAGTCCATTCTAAAGGAGATCAGCCCTGGGAATTCTTTGGAAGGAATGATGCTGAAGCTGAAACTCCAGTACTTTGGCCACCTCATGTGAAGAGTTGACTCATTGGAAAAGACTCTGATACTGGGAGGGATTGGGGGCAGGCGGAGAAGTGGACAACAGAGGATGAGATGGCTGGATGGCATCACTGACTCGATGGACGTGAGTCTGAGTGAACTCCGGGAGTTGGTGATGGACAGGGCGGCCTAGCGTGCTGTGATTCATGGGGTCGCAAAGAGTTGGACATGACTGAGCGACTGAACTGAACTGAACTGAACTGAATGTGATACAACATATTACCAAAAGGAAGGATAAATATCATGTGATCACTAAGTTTCCAAACCAGTTGACATTCCTTCATGATAAAGTTTCTCATCAAAGTTGATCTAGAGGGAATATATCTCAACATAGTAAAGTACATTTATGATAAAGCAACAGTTAACATCACAATCAAGAGTGAAAAGCTGAAAGTTTTTTTTATCTAAAATCAGAAACAAGACAACAGTCACTTTCTCACCTCTTCTACCTAATATAGTCAATATAGGCAGTCCTAGTCATCGCTAAGAGTCAGACAGGACTGAGCGACTTGACTTTCCCTTTTCACTTTCATGCATTGGAGAAGGAAATGGCAACCCACTCCAGTGTTCTTGCCTGAAGAATGCCAGGACAGCGGAACCTGGTGGGCTGCCGTCTATGGGGTCACACAGAGTCGGACACGACTGAAGTGACTTAGCAACAGCAGCAGTCATAGCAATTAGACAACAAAAAGCATTCAAAGGCATACAAATTAGGAAGAAAGAAGTAAAGCTATCACTATTTGCAGACAACACACAATGCTATATAGAGAGAACCCTAAGGTCTCCACCAATTAACTATGTTGGCAAGGATGTGAGTGAATAAAGGGAGTCCTTGGACCCTGTTGTTCAGTTATGCTTTGGGGCAGTCACTGTGGAAAACTTTACAGAGGTTCCTCAAAGAACTAAAAATAGAACTACTATATGAGCAGTATATCTTAAGAAAACAAAAAGACTATTTTGAAAAGATTCATGTACCTTCAGTTCATAGCAGCATTATTATTGTAGCCAAGATATGGAAATGACCTAAGTGCTCATTGACAGAGGAATGCATAAAGAAGACGTGGTACACACACACACACTATGGTATGTTAGCCATTAAAAAAAAAAGAAAGGATGTAAATCTTCCATTTTAAATAATGTGGATGCACCTAGAGAGTATATAGTGAAATACATCAGACAAAGACAAATAGTCTTACCTCACTTGTTTATAGAATCTAAATATTAAAACAAAAATGCATATAACAAGGCAGAAACAGACTCATACATATAGAAAACAAACTAATGGTTACCAGTGGGGATCAGGAAAGGGGGAGGGGCAAGATAGGGATGTGGGATTAAGAGACACAAATGTATAAAATAAATAAGCAGCAAGGATATTATTGTAAACCATGAGAAGTATATTCAATGCTTATCAGATCATATCATATCAGTCTCTCAGTCATGTCCAACTCTTTGCGACCCCATGAATCGCAGCACGCCAGGCCTCCCTGTCCATCACCAACTCCCAGAGTTCACTCAGACTCACGTCCATCGAGTCAGTGATGCCATCCAGCCATCTCATCCTCTGTCATCCCCTTCTCCTCTTGCCCCATATCCCTCCCAGCATCAAAGTCTTTTCCAATGAGTCAACTCTTCGCATGAGGTGGCCAAAGTACTGGAGTTTCAGCTTTAGCATCATTCCTTCCAAAGAAATCCCAGGGCCAATCTCCTTTAGAATGGACTGGTTGGATCTCCTTGCAGTCCAAGGGCCTCTCAAGAGTCTTCTCCAACATCATAGTTCAAAAGCATCAATTCTTCGGCGCTCAGCCTTCTTCACAGTCCAACTCTCACATACATACATGACCACTGGAAAAACCATAGCCTTGACTAGATGGACCTTTGTTGGCAAAGTAATGTCTCTGCTTTTCAATATGCTATCTAGGTTGGTCATAACTTTCCTTCCAAGGAGTAAGCGTCTTTTAATTTCATGGCCACAGTCACCATCCGCAGTGATTTTGGAGCCCAGAAAAATAAAGTCTGACACTGTTTCCACTGTTTCCCCATCTATTTCCCATGAAGTGATGGGACCGGATGCCATGATCTCAGTTTTCTGAATGTTGAGCTTTAAGCCAACTTTTTCACTCTCCACTTTCATATAATATATATAAATATATTTATAAAATATATTTTATAAATATATTTATAATATATATTTATTATATAAAATAATAAAAATAAAATATTCTATTTATTATATTATATTTTATAGTTATTTAATTATTATTGCTGATAGTTATTATCAGAAATGCTTATAGCTTTCAATTAATTATTATCTATAACAATATCAGCATATTATTCAACTAAAAATAGTACTGAAAATTGAGTATACTTTAATAAGAAAAAGCAAGAAATTTGACTTCCCAAAAATGAAGAATGAAGGCCTCAAATCTACTTAATAGAATATATGGAACGTTCATGGGATTCAGCAGTCAACATGTTAACTAAACTGTAGGTCACCTAGGCAATGAATCATGTCTGTTTATTGCCAGGAATTAAGTTTGATTACTGTGGCCTGAATAGTGCCATGATTGTTGCTAACTCTCCTTCATGTGGGAAACCTTCCTCATTAATATGTCCATCATTCTACAGCTTGCCCCTTTATAACAACTAAAACAGCAGTAAAATACATCTTGGATGGGTATAAGATTATGACTCCTTTCAGACAACGATTACAAAGACACGGTATCAGTGAGCAGGCAAAGGGAAACTTACAATCACTGTGGATGTGCATCAGGTATATGGTTAGAACTCTGGCTGCTCCACTTAGAAAACAGTATATAAAGATATGTAATACCTGCTAAGGAAAAATGTTAGTAATTGTAGTGTCTTATGGCCCTACTCTGGAGAAGGCAACGGCAACCCACTCTAGTACTTTGGCTGGAAAATCCCATGGACGAAGGAGCCTGGTAGGTTGCAGTCCATGGGGTCGCTAAGAGTCGGACACTACTGAGCGACTTCACTTTCACTTTTCACTTTCATGCATTGGAGAAGGAAATGGCAACCCACTCCAGTGTTGTTGCCTGGAGAATACCAGGGACGGCGGAGCCTGATGGGCTGCCATCTATGGGGTTGCACAGAGTTGGACACGACTGAGGCGACTTAGCAGCAGCAGCAGCATGGCCCTACTCATGCTGCATTTATCATGCCAAACTTTGATCAATTTGGAGATGGCAGTGTGAGGTCTCATGCTGGTTGGAATAAAGGATCTTTGGCTCTGAGCGAGTTTTCCCTGAAGTGAATGAACTCACCCAGAAAGACACAGAAGGACTGGCTAGATTTCAGCTTCCTATTGCTCTGGATTGGGTTTGCAATGCCAATAAAGGTGACCTACTGCAGAGGAGAAAGTAATTATGAAGAAATCTAAAACATTCTATTGTCCCTTATGTTGAAAATGGACAAGAGTTTAAAAGATGTGTTCTGGAAATGGAGCAGCAGATGCCACATCTTAAAAAAGACTGCTTTAAAATTGTTGCCACCCTGCGAGTCAAGAAGAAGTGAACCAAATGGTGCAAATCCCATACCCCTAGTCCAAAAGCATGTGTCTATAGCTGCTGAGTAAAGGGGTTCCCAATGCTAAATAAGCTGTGTTAGTAACCAAAACCATATGATTCAAAGCTTTAGGTAGACAAAAAACAGTAGAAGTTCATTTAGTTGCACCAGAAGCAATTGCCACATTATTAGAAACCAAATGTGAATGCATCTTGCTGAATGGAATGAAGCCAATATCTCCTATGTCCTCTAATCTCTCTCTCCTTCCTAATGAATTTGAATTCCTTAGGGTGTGAAAAGGGGGGAGAAGAGTAGAGAGAGAAGTGGTCATGTTTTCACTGTCCCTGAGAGGGACCAAAAGGACTAGGAGGTCACCCATTTGAGTATCCAGGAAACTTCAGAAAAAGGAAGGACTCAAGCTTTTATCAATCTGTTGCATTCAAGTATTTTAAATGACCAACCAAATTCAGGCTTGTGGAGGTGGGGGGAAGTCAGATTTAACAGAGGAAGTTAGTTAAATAAGGTTCACAATGTGGAAGGGAAGCTAACATGACCTTGTGGGTGGTGCCCTGTGAGCCAACTCAAATTATAGTTTTAGCCACTTCTGCCAGGTCGCGCTAGTGATAAAGAACCTGCCTGCCAATGCAGGAGACAAAAGAGATGCAGGTTTGATCCCTGAGTGGGGAAGATCTCTTGGTGGAGAGGGTGGTAACCCACTCCAGTATTCTTGCCTGCAGAATCCCACGGGCAGAGGAGCCTGGCGGCCTATAGTCCACAGGGTCGCAAGAGTCGAACACGACTGAAGCGGCTTAGCACGCATGCTGATTGCATAATGCTTTTGTTTTACTTGCTTCCTCTCTGAAAGTACTAAATTATAGAGAGGATTCTTTTGATCCGGAAGAATTCATGTATAAAAGTGCTAATGGGATAAAAGGATAGCTCCAAATTTTTTTCCCAATTCAGTCTTGGGCAGTCCAATATACCTTGTGGCTCAGCTGGTAAAGAATCCGCCCGCAATGCAGGAGACCTCGGTTTGATCCCTGGGTTGGGAAGATCCCCTGGAGAAGGGAAAGGCTCCCCACTCGAGTATTCTGGCCTGGAGAATTCCATGGACTGTTTAGTCCATGGGGTCTCAAAGAGTTGGATATGACTGAGGGACTTTCACTTTCATATATATATATACACACACATATATATATCTCTCTCTCTCCAGGGAGGAAGAGGGATAGTTAGGAAATTTGGGATTGTCATATGCACACTTCATCCAGTCTCATTACTTCATGGGAAATAGGTGGGGAAACAGTGGAAACAGTGTCAGACTTTATTTTTCTGGGCTCCAAAATCACTGCAGATGGTGACTGCAGCCATGAAATTAAAAGATGCTTACTCCTTGGAAGGAAAGTTATGACCAACCTAGATAGCATATTCAAAAGCAAAGACATTACTTTGCCAACAAAGGTTCGTCTAGTCAAGGCTATGGTTTTTCCTGTGGTCATGTATGGATGTGAGAGTTGGACTGTGAAGAAGGCTGAGCGCCGAAGAATTGATGCTTTTGAACTGTGGTGTTGGAGAAGACTCTTGAGAGTCCCTTGGACTGCAAGGAGATCCAACCAGTCCATTCTGAAGGAGATCAGCCCTGGGATTTCTTTGGAAGGAATGATGCTAAAGTTGAAACTCCAGTACTTTGGCCACCTCAGGCAAAGAGTTCACTCACTGGAAAAGACTTTGATGCTGGGAGGGATTGGGGGCAGGAGGAGAAGGGGATGACAGAGGATGAGATGGCTGGATGGCATCACTGACTCGATGGACATGAGTCTCAGTGAACTCCGGGAGTTGGTGATGGACAGGGAGGCCTGGCGTGCTGCAATTCATGGGGTCACAAAGAGTCGGACACGACTGAGCGACTGATCTGATCTGATATATATAACAGATAACCAACAAGGTCCTACTGTATAGCACAGTGAACTCAGCTCAATGTTATGCGGAAGCCTGGATGGGAAGGGAGTTTAGGATAAAATGGATACGTGTGTATGTATAGCTGAGTCTCTTTGCTGTCCACCTGAAATTAAAAACAATATTGTTAATCAGCTATTACTCCACTATGAAGTAAAATGTTAAAAGAATTTAAGGAGGAGAAATGGAAATAATAGATTTGATTTAGAGCTTAAACTCTACAGATGTTGTAAAGTAATGTGACATTGTAGTATAAAAGCTCGGTATGATCTACAGTTGGTGAAAAGCCAAATGGAGGTGGAAGTTTACACAGGATTATCACCAGCTAAATTCAACTTTGGTCTAGCAGTCATGGTTTTTCCAGATATCAAGGCAATAACTGAATTCTTTACAAACATTTTTCACTTTTCATATGCTACCATGGACATTTCCAGGGCCTTCATTTCTGCCCTCTTGTCACCAAAAAAACATGATCACTTTACATTCCTGTGGCAAGGCCTCACGAATTTGCAAGACTCTTCCAGGAGTATTTAAACCCCCCTGCATTTTGTGTCCAGAACCTAGGACAGAATTTAGTTTAAGTATCGCTACTCTCAGATGTCAAAAAAAGTCACTAAAAAAAAAGATGCCTTCTTGGTTGGCAAATCAGAAACATCCATATCAACAGCTTTGATTTGCACTATCTCACCTGCACCAGCAGAGATATCTAAAAACAGTTGACAGAATTTAGGGGTGCTCACCACGTAAAGTTTATTGGGGTTATGTGGGCAGATCACACTCTCCATAGTTTTGGCAGTTATGGAAGAAAAAATAATTGCTGCTTGTTCAGACCTCATCAAATAAAAAGGATCTTATAGGATGCCCGAGACAGTATTGCTTCACTTGGACATTCTACCTGGTCCCTTATATCAGTGAAATATTGGATCTATTCCTTTAAATCTAACCTTTGTGTTCTGTCTCCTGTGCTTAGTCATGCTGGCTCTGCACTTTTGTAAAAGAATAACCAAGACAGCCCATTCTCAAAGGCTCCCCACCCAGGCTTGACCTTTAAAGGTGTTTCACTTTTCACCCATATAGAGAAAAAAAGTTTTAGAACAGATATGAGCATTTGTCTTGCTGGAGGTTTACAGGAACACTGTGACCAGACCTATGTGGACAGCTGCAAGAACAAAGGATTCCAGTAACAAGAAGTTTGCAACAACCAGCCACATACCTTCCCCTAAAAAGAAGCCTGAATTCTAACTCAAGTGAAATGGTTCTTTGCAACACAAGTTCACCATTTCGGTCTGCTGGTTTTCCTAATAAAGTCCCTATTCCTTGCCTGAACACCACATCTCTCAATTTACTGGCCTATCACAAAGCAAGCAGTGTGAGCTTGGACTTGGTAACAGTGACACACTTTATTTTGGGGCACTCATAACTCTGATATAGTTCCATATATGTAAACTGTAATAACAATGAAAATTCAGCTATAGGCTTAGAGATTGACAAATAAGGGTTAAAGTATAAGGAAAAGTAAGAAAATAACTTATGAAAGTAGCATTTACTGTAGTAAATATATTTCTATATTTTAATTACTTAATTGAATAAGTTCTATATTAATTAATTTATTTGAGATAAGTACATAAGTGAAAATTAAGTGTCCACAAGTGTGGGACGATCCAGAAACTGTCATATTCTGGTTCTTTTGCAATTTGTTTTTGGTTACATGCCATTTTCAATCTGCTTACATTCTAACACAATGGAAAATATATTGGAGTCTGGAAAATTTGAGAATATGCAAAGACTTTGGTATGGCCAAACCTGCTGTTACCATCAATTTGTTTTATTATAAGCAAATCTACAATTCTGGCTTGCTAGTAAGAGATGAGACAATATTGCTCGCCACTGTGAAACTATTAAATTTTGAAGGAAATCATATATGCATTAAGACCAATATTTAGTGTTGATATTCTCAACTATATTTTTGATCATGGATCCCCAAATGAGTACTTTAAATGTGTTGGCTGGCAGAAGGAAAAATTCCATGGTGTTTTCTGACCTACTTTCTATATAAGATAAATAACTGAAAATCAGCAAGAAAGATACCTGCTGTGTGAATAACACATGGAGAAGACTTGAAAAGGAACTCCAAAAATGAAGTTATTCTATTTATTTTAAACATGTAACAGGAATATTACAAGTGTCTTTAAAAAATGTTCTCAGATATCCTTTCATGCTTATTATCTTAACACAGTATTTTCAAAAACTAACCTGAGGCAATGGAATTCAGAAAAATGATGACTGAGTAGAAGAAAAGAACCTGACTCATCAAAAAGGAGAGACAGAATATATGGATTAGGTTAGAGATTACCTTCCATGTTCTTAAACTATTTATATTTTACTACAAAGAAGTTGGTTTTTATATGTAAATTGAAAATAAGATTAGATATGCTCAGAATCTTCAAGAAACATCTGCCCTAAAGATACGGAAGAAATTATAAACTGCTAATTTAAGAAGCTGAATGTATATAATATCATCAATTTCTCAAAACCAAGAAGAATGCCTTTCTTTTTAAAATCAGCATTCTGCAAATTTTCAAAACTACCAAAATATTAGCACCCTAGGTTCACAAACCTAACATATACTTTGTTATTTAAGAAACAAAAGGGAAACAAACAAACAAGGCAAAAAAAAAAAAACAAGTGGAAAAAATTGAGTGACTTTCTCAAAACATAAACACACCAGGCCAAAAAACACTTTAGGGTCATGGCTGCATCCAGCCTATCCAGACGAGGTAATTATTTGGTAAAGCAGACTGGGAAAGCCCCCAAAGAGAAGACTTAAGGTTCTCCAAGGGATAATTCCATCCAAAACTCAGATCCATTTCAAATTCCAAAGCAATGTTTGTTTGTTTGTTTCTTTTTGCTTATTATTTTAAAGCTCTGTTGGCTGCAGGGACGGCCATTGCTCCAAAGCTGCAGCCACTTTCGTTTCAGCAGTGGTGCTTCATGTCCGTCACTGGTAGATTTATTCAAAGTTATGTTGTTTAAAAGGAAAGGGACAAAAATTTAAAGAAATAAAGGATTTTAAACTGTAGAGAAGATTAGTTGTTTTAGTAGTCCCATTTTCAAAAATAGGCTATGGATTCAATTAATTAACATTTAAACCATGTCTTCCTCAATGCTACCTCCAATACTGGTTGTCAATCCAAGTATCAAAGAAATGGATTTTGTTAGGCTGAGATTGACTGTAGGAATGCCAGCAGTCTCCATGACTTTATGAAATTATTTTTTTTCTTTTTTTTTTTTAATTTTATTTTATTTTTAAACTTTACATAATTGTATTAGTTTTGCCAAACATCAAAATGAATCCACCACAGGTATACATGTTTTCAAAGAGTTCAAACACTGGAATAATGAAAGCTATTTAAAATGGTTTTTCCATGAATTTGTGCTGTTGAATACAAAGCTACAAAGCTTAAATTCATGTATTTTTACTTTTAATTACTAATGTATGCTCTATATAAATGATCTCAAATTTTATTTTTTTATTTTTTTAAATTTTATTTTATTTTTAAACTTTACAATATTGTATTAAGACTTTTTTGTATTTTTTAAAACATTTTTGTATTTTTATTAATTTATACTGGGGTATAATGGTTTTTCCTGTGGTCATGTATGGATGTGAGAGTTGGACTGTGAAGAAGGCTGAGCGCCGAAGAATTGATGCTTTTGAACTGTGGTGTTGGAGAAGACTCTTGAGAGTCCCTTGGACTGCAAGGAGATCCAACCAATCCATTCTGAAGGAGATCAGCCCTGGGATTTATTTGGAAGGAATGATGCTAAAGCTGAAACTCCAGTACTTTGGCCACCTCATGTGAAGAGTTGACTCATTGGAAAAGACTCTGATGCTGGGAGGGATTGGGGCAGGAGGAGAAGGGGACGACAGAGGATGAGATGGCTGGATGGCATCACTGACTCGATGGACGTGAGTCTGGGTGAACTCCGGGGAGTTGGTGATGGACATGGAGGCCTGGTGTGCTGCAATTCATGGGGTCGCAAAGAGTCAGACACGACTGAGCGACTGAACTGAACTGATATTAGTTTCAGGTGTACAGTAAAGTCAATCAGTTATACCAATATATCTACTATTTTTTTGTAAGATTCTTTTCCCATATAAACCACTACAGAGTATTGAGTTCCATGTGGTATACAGTGGACCCTTATTAGTTATCCACATTATATATATATAGTAGTCTGTATGTGTCAATTCCAATCTTCAAATTTAACCCTCTTATTACCCCAGCTATAAGTTTATTTTCTACATCTGTAACTCTATTTCAGTTTTTTAGATAAGCTCTTGTAGCCTTATTTTTAGATTCCACATATAAGTGATATCATATGATTTTTTTATCTCACTCACTTTAGTCAATATGAGAATCTCTAGGTCCATCCATGTTGTGGCAAATAGCACTATTTTGTTTTTTTAAAAAGCTACTTTTATTAAGTTAAAAACTGCAAATTACACAGAATGAGGCTAGTGTAATTACCTTAACTCAAAGGTTTCAACCAAAGGTCATGACCTGCTTGGGTCAGGACTGCTTCTTAGGCTCTGCTATGTATAGTTACTCCCTTTTGTGGCAAAGCAAAGAGCAGATGTATCTGCTCTTTCTTAGAATTAAATTCATCAAAATTCATCATTCCTCTGACAATAAAAATTCACCAATGAATACGTATTTTTTAAAAGATTTAAAATACATTTTAACCTCTGAATGTACTTGTTTTCCTCATGCTAAGGGCAACTTTGAGTTATGATTAAAACACTAATAGCTATAGTTTAGCCAAAACATATTCCTTCTGGTCTCACAGAAATTATCTCAAACTTTCAAGTACATACTTTGTTTTTGAACTACAGGAAGTCAATTCATGCTTTTTGTTTATTTTTCTGATGACACTTAGTATACAGCTATAGACATTGTGGGTGCTGAATAAATGATCATGGACATACTGAGAGTTTATATCTAAACTTTATGACTGATCTATTATAAATCTGAAATTTTGCTGCTTGGTTTTCACATGGTTTTGATGCTTATGGGAGTAAGAAAAGAAACAGCTGCATCTCTATTATGGCACAACCAGTTGCTGAAATCACTGGACAGGTGGTTGATGGGCCCAGTGGAAATTCTGGAACAAGTGTTAAGGCATAAATTGTTGGGTCAGTTTTCCAAGCTTGATGTTACCCATTTGGTACAAGCATTTGAGAATGTTATTTTGTCATAAAGTATATCATGTGCTGAAGTCATTCTCTATAGATGGATTTGATGCTAATGTATTTTAGTTGAACAAAAAACTCAATTTGCATGATCCATATATTTTTCATTTTTCATGGTATCCATTATCCCTTACTCCAACTTTTTATGCTCTGAGTGTACATTTTTATCTCACCTTTATACATGCTATATGGTTATTTACCTATATATTGTATGTTTAGTCACTGAGTCCTGTCCAACTCTTTTGTGACCCCATGGACTGCAGCCTGCCATGGGATTTTCCAAACAAGGATGCTAGAGTGGGTTGACATTTTATCCTCCAGGGGATCTTCCCAACCCAGGGATAAACCCATGTCTCCTGCATTGGCAGGTGGATTCTCATACTGTGCCACCTGGGAAGCCCCTGTATATTGTATATATACTAGTTTAGGTATTTTCTAGTTTAGGTCCATTTTGCTTTACATACTTACTTTTTGTCATTAATTGAAAAGTTGAAAATATGCAATTATAGTAAATACCATCCAAACTGAACCATATACTCAAAATTATTTTTCAAATTTCATAATGTGTTTCTTGAGAAACTTTAAAAATACTAAGAAAGGAGAACAACTCCTGTGTTTCTATTGTCCAGTGACAAATTTTTTTAGAATTTCTTTTATTCCTGTGCCTCCCACCTTAGATGTATAAACACAGACAATATAAATTCACTTATGTTGTGGAATTCAATTTCTACATAAATTCTTGCTTTTTGGTATTATTTTATCATTAAAGCATGGCATGGGAGTTGTTTATAAGCTTGTCTACATGATATTTTATCATGTAAATGAAGTATAAGTTATCAGTTTAGTTCAGTTCATTTTAGTCACTCAGTCATGTCCAACTCTTTGCAACCCCATGGACTGCAGCATGCCAGGCTTCCCTGTCCATCACCAACTTCTGGAGCTTACCCAAGCTCATGTCCATCGAGTCAGTGATGCCATACGTTATATATAAGTATTATCTGTATTTGAACATTTTAATAATTTACATGAAATTACTGCTTAGCTTACACATTAGCTATTTTAGATATTTAGAATTTGGAATTTTGTTGACATAAAAAATGCTGCTAAATTTTTATATCCAGTAAAATCAAGGAATTTCATGTTCACACTAGCATTTTAACTAGAGTGCCTCTTTAAACTCACCATAATAAATGTTGAATATTCAATAGTGTTTTTAACTATTTCTAAGTGTTTGATCATTCTTCTTAAGTATCATATTTCTTTCTTGAGCAGTGTTAATCATTTTTGTACCATATTACTTCCTAATATTTGACTTGTCTACCAAGATTATCATGGAAAATATTACATTTTATTAATCATATGGAATGTTATTTTGTATTACTCATTCTATACCTTTGCCCACACTTTTGTGTTCTCATTGCATATATATATTTATGTATAACAATTTTAAATACTAATTTTCTTAGGTCTAGTGAAATTTATTTTTCTCATTTCTTTTGTTATATGTGTGGTTAGACAGACACTCCCATGAGAAGAAAAATATTTACTACTGGTTATTTCTGGTTCTCTTTTTTTACATTTAATAATACACTTAACTAGAATTTAGAGGTGATGAGGCTTTATCATATTGTTTCCATAAAGTCTCACAAATATATCATTTATTGATCTGCTAATGTGCATCAAATATATTCTCTTTCTTTTAAAAATATTGTATGTATTTTTCCAGTTATGATACAGTATTCAATACAGTAAAGGTGAACAAAATATATACAAAGTCTTTTTTATACATTTCACATAGACTAAAATCATTCTACTATCTTTGAGATAAGGATAAACTCATGAAGTGAGGGCCACATTCAACTTAGCTCGCTCCTCCAGGGACCTGTCAAAACCTTACATCAGGGAAGCAGAGTCCAAGCAGAGAATGGTGGGACTTGGAGGAGAAAATGCAGAGATCACAGATTGGTGTTGAAAGGGTATCTGAGGGAGCAGGTAATAGAATGGGGCACAGAAAAGGGGTTCTAAAATATGCATAAACTTCCCTTGGTTCCTGACCAAACTCCTAAGATCTGCATACTCAAGAGTATGACCCAGATATCTCAGCATAAAACTGTTGTCTAGAGCTCTCCACAGAGATTTCAGAGCCTACACAGAGCCACAAGATATTAAGAGTTCAGCCCCACTAGACAGCAAAGTTTGTAATAAATATGACGTCAGGCTTTCAAATTATTTAGTAACATGCAATGCCTTCTCCGTCAGTTCAGGGCACATGTCCCCATAGAGGGTGACCCACATGTCCCATAATGTAAATATGATATATTTGTCTCCATGCAAACAATGATGAGGGACAGTGACAGAGAAGATGCATGAAAAGTTCCATCCAGTAAAAGGTGAGAAATCCAGAGCAATGATGAAATAATGTTAAACAATTATGAGGAACCCTTATATTATAGTGGAAAATATTTCGATTTTTAAAATGAATATATTTCTGGATGGAACTTTCTTGTTCCTGCACTTTCACTGATAGAAATGGTCTTTAGGGATTATGTCCCTGGGGACTATAGAGATGAGCAGATTTCCCAGCTCACTTTTTGCAGGGGTAAGTTTAAGGACCTCAAGCATTGCTTGAGAAATTCTTTTGTTGTTATATTCATTTTATTCTCTTTAAAAAAAAGGTAAGAGAGAATAGCTTATTCTGGATTGAACTCAGAAGGTACAGACCTGAAAGGGCATTATTTCTACTCTTAAAACAAACCAACATAAAAGCTTAGAAATTTTCAAATTAAGATTTTTTTTTTTTGGAACCCATTGGAAAACTAGTCATGGGGCATACAGCTGAAAAATGAAGCATGTAATAGAATTTAATCACTTGCTTACCTGGGCAAGACATTGTGTATAACTCTACTACAAGACTTGGCTAGACATTTTTAATAAATTGCTAAAGACTAGAATGAAAGTGGCGGAGAAGGCAATGGCACCCCACTCCAGTACTCTTGCCTGGAAAATCCATGGACAGAGGAGCCTGGTAGGCTACAGTCCATGGTGTCGCGAAGAGTTGGACACTACTGAGCGACTTCACTTTCACTTTTCACTTTCATGCATTGGAGAAGGAAATGGCAACCCACTCCAGTGTTCTTGCCTGGAGAATCCCAGGGACGGGGGAGCCTAGAGGGCTTCCGTCTATGGGGTCACACAGAGTCGGACACGACTGAAGCGACTTAGCAGCTTAGCAGCAGAATGAAAGTGGAGAAACCCTATGCGGCATGGACATAGTGGGGATTTGTACCTTCTTCCAGGCTTTTAAATCCAGGAACAATAGTGGGTGCTCATGGTGAAGGTTGAGGAGAATTTTGAGAAATATTCCTCATGATATGGCTGAGGGAAGAGAATAGCAGCTATTGATGATAGTTCATCCCAAACAGCAGCCCCCTATACCATATATAGGAACAAAACTTAAATCTGCAGAGGGAAAAGCAAATAAAATAGTATACTGAGGGTAAAAGTGATTACCTGCTGTAGTTTGAAGCAAAGACCCACAACAACAATCAAAATTTCACCCAAACTTATGTCACCTATCTCCCCTAAATAACAATATCCTTAATTTACATAGTCAAGGGCAATGGAATTATAGTCTGAGTATGTTGTTGGAAATCCACTGAAGCTTTGAGAAGGGAAAAAAAACAAACAGCTCTAGCCTAAGGAAGAACAGGAATATTTACTAGTTCCAACATTGTATCTGGAAGAAGAGCAGCACATTAGGCTGAAGAATGACCTCTAAAAAACTGTTCACTGCCTAGTCTCAAAACCTGTGAGGTGTTATTACCTTACATGATATAAGAGGCTTAGACAATGTGAGGAAGAATATTTCAGTGATGAGATTAACCTGGACTCTCTAGTGGGCCAGATGTAATGGCAATGTCTTTTTAAGAGGAAAACAGGACGATAAGAGTTGGATACAGGTGATGAAATGACATAACTAAAGGATAAAATATTGTGTGATGAAGATGGAGGAAGGGTCCTCAAGCAAAGGAACGCAAGAAGCCTCTAGTGAATACCTAGTGGAGACACAGATTCTCCCTGTAGCCTTTCAAAGTAACAGCTCTGCTGACACCTCAATTTTAGCACGCAAGACCCATTTGAGAAGTATGATCCCCAAAACTGCAACATCATAAATTTATGTTCTTTTAAGCCATAAAATGTATGATGATTTGTTACAGTAGCAACAGGAAACAAATACAGAATTACCAGCCATTTATTGCCAAAATTAAATTTTGTGAAACATTTCGTCTAGTAAATCTGCCTTACCATACAATTTCTATTGCTATGCATTTGTTTAATTTTACACTTCATCTGCAAAAGATAGAGTAAGGCGATGTGATTAGAATAGAATAACTGGAGGTTAGAGAAAAGGACTTTGAAGGTGGAAGAAGCAGTCCTTGGCCAAAAACTCCCCCTAGAAACTGGAGAAGTCAAGAAAACAGATTCTCTCTAGAATCCTCCAGATTCCCCCACAGCCAGTCCCTTCCCCATCAGGAAGCTTCCAAAAGCCTCTTATCCTTATCCGTCAGAGTGCAGACAGAATGAAAACCACATACACAGAAAACTAACTAAACTGATCACATGGACCACAGCCTTGTCTAACTCAATGAAACTATGAGCTGTGCTGTGTAGGGCCACCAAGATGGACAGGTCCTGGTGGAGAGTTCTGACAAAATGTGGTCCACTGGAGAAAGGAATGGAAATCATTTCAGTACTCTTGCCTTGAGAACCCTTTAAACAGTATGAAAGGCAAAAAGATATGACAAGGAAGATGAACTCCCCAGGTCAGTAGGTCTTCAACATGTTACTAGAGAAGAGTGGAGAAATAACTCCAGAAACAATTAAGAGACAGAGGTAAAGTGAAAACAACACCCAGCTGTGGATGTGACTGGTGATGCAAGCAAGGTCCGAGGCTGTAAAGAACAATATTGCATAGGAACAGGGAATGTTAGGTCCAAGAATCAAGGTAACCTGGAAGAGGTCAAACAGGAGATGGCAAGAGGGAACATTGACATGTTGGGAATCAGAGAACTAAAATGGACTGGAATGGGTGAATTTAATTCAGATGACCATTATATCTACTACCGTGGGCAAGATTCCCTGAGAAGAAATGGAGTAGCTGTCATAGTCAACAAAAGAGTCCGAAATGCAGTACTTGGATGCAATCTCAAAAATGACAGAATTTCTGTTCGTTTTCAAGGCAAACCATTCAGTATCACAGTAATCCAAGTTTATACCCCAAACACTAATGCCAAAGAAGCTAAAGTTGAACAGTTCTATGAGGACCTTCTAGACCTCACACCAAAAAATGATATCCTTTTCATCATAGGGGACTGGAATGCAAAAGTAGGAAATCAAGAGCTATCTGGAGAAACAGGCAAGCTTGACCTTGGAGTGCAAAATGAAGCAGGGCAAAGGCTAACCGAGTTTTGCCAAGAGAACACACTGGTCATAGCAAACACCCTCTTCCAACAACACAAGAGAAGACTCTATACATGGACATCACCCAGATGGTCAATACTGAAATCAGATTGATTATATTCTTTGTTGGCAAAGATGGAGAAGCTCTATACAGTCAGCAAAAACAAGACCTGAAACTGACTGTGGCTCAGATCATGAACTGCTTACTGCCAAATTCTGACTTAAATTGAAGAAAGCAGGGAAAACCTCTAAGCCGTTCAGTTATGACCTAAATACAGTGGAAGTAACAAATATATTCAAGGAATTAGATTTGATAGAGTGCCTGAAGGACTATGGATGGATGTTCATGACATTGTACAGGAACCAGTGTTAAAAGCATCCCCTATGAAAAGAAGTGTGAAAGGCCAAAATGGTTGTCTGAGGAGGGCTCATAAATAGCTGGGAAAAGAAGAGACGCAAAAGGCAAAAGAGAAAAGGAAAAGATATACCCATCTGAATGCAGAGTTCCAAAGAATAGCCAGTGCAGGTAAGAAAGCCTTCCTCAGTGATCAATGCAAAGAAATAGCAGAAAACAATCGAATAGGAAAGAATAGAAATCACTTCAAGAAAATTAGAGATATCAAGGGAACATTTCATGCAAAAATAGGCACAATAAAGAGAACTGGTATGAACCTAACAGAAACAGAAAAATATTTTAAAAAGTTGGCAAGAATATACAGACGAACTATAAAAAAAATTTAAAAAGATCTTAATGATCCAGATAACCACGGTGGTGTGATCAGTCACCTAAAGCCAGAAATCTGGGATTGCAAAGTCAAGGGGGCCTTAGAACAAAGCTAGTGAAGGTGATAGAATTTCAGCTGAGCTATTTCAAATCCTAAAAGATGATGCTGTTAAGTGAGCACTCAATATGTCAGCAAATTTGGAAAATTCAGCCATGGTCACAGGACTGGTAAAAGTCAGGTTTCATTCCAATCCCAAAAAAGGCAATGCCAATGAATGTTCAAACTACCACACAATTGCACTCTTCTCACGCACTAGCAAAGCAATGCTCAAAATTGTCCAAGCTACGCTTCAACAATACATGAACCTAGAACTTCCAGTTCAAGTTGGATTTAGAAAAGGCAGAGGAACCAGAGATCAAATTGTCAGCATGTGCTGGATCATCAAAACAGCAAGAACAATTCAGAAAAACACCTAGTTCTGCTTCATTGACTATGCTAAAATCTTTAACCATGTGGATCACAACACTGTGGAATATTCTTAAAAGATGGGAATACCAGACCACCTTACCTGCCTCCTGAAAATCTGTATGCAGATCAAGAAGCAACAGTTAGAACTGGACATGAAATAAGGAAATGGTTCCAAAATGGGAAAGGAGTACATCAAGGCTGTATATTGTCAACCTGCTTATTTAACTTATATGTAGAGTATTTCATGCAAAATGCTGGGTTGGATGAAGCACAAGCTGGAATCAAGATTGCCGGCCAAAATATTGATGTTAGATACACAGATGACACCATTCTTATGGCAGAACATTAGGAGGAACTAAAGAGCCTCTTAATGAATGTGAAAGAGGAGAGTGAAAAAGCTAACTTAAAACTCAGCATTCAGAAATCTAAGATCATGGCATCCCGTCCCATCACTTCATGGCACATAGATGGGGAAACGATGGAAACAGTGAGAGACTTCATTTCTTGGGCTCCAGAATCACTGCAGATGGTGACTCAGCCATGAAATTAAAAGACACTTGCTCCTTGGAAGTAAATCTGTGACCGACCTACACAGCATATTAAAAAGAACAGAGACATTACTTTGCCAACGAAGATTTGTCTAGTCAAAGCTATGGTTTTTCCTGTAGTCATGTGTGGATGTGAGAGTTGGACCATAAAGAAAGTTGAGCACCAATGAACTGATGTTTTTGAACTGTAGTGTTGGAGAAGACTCTTGAGAGTTCCTTGGACTGCTAGGAGATCACACCAGTCAATCATAAAAGAAATCATTCCTGAATATTCATTGGAAGGACTGATGCTAAAGCCGAAGCTCCAGATCTTGGCCACCGGATGCAAAGAACTGACCTATTGGAAAAGAGCTTGATGCTGGGAAAGATGGAAGGCAGGAGAAGTGGACAACAGAGGATGAAATGGTTGGATGGCATCACACACTCAATGCACAAGAGTTTAAGCAAGCTTCAGGAGTCACTGATGGACAGGGAAGTCTGGGGTGCTGCAGTCTATGGGTTTGAATTAGGCCTCGCTTGAGAAATGACTGACTCTATAGCTAGGACAGCATATATACAAGATAAGCCTGAAGCATCTTGTGCTGCTACAACAACAACAAAGCATGGAACATGTGAGAAAGACATAGGAATTAAGTGAAAGAGCTCCCAGTAAACAAACTGGCACAATTTGCATAAATAAATATCTACAGTTTTGTATAATAACTCAAAGAATACTATATACATATGAATCCATACTAGTAAACATAAGTGACTGGATATGTAATATAAGTGAGGAAGAAGTAAACAATCCTCCTTCTTGAGGTTCAAATCATATCAGTAAGAGAGAATAAGGGAAATGGAAAATTGGTATTAGAACCTGAGAGCAATCATTTCTCTTAGGCAGTATCCACTGATGAATGCCAAAATTAACGTGTGAAACTGAGGAACAGGATACTTGCATAATCTCACATTGCTTCTTTCAAAATATCCATTAATTACAACGATAGCTTTAACATTTGCCCACAAACTAGTTGATAACCTTCCCTGTACGAGATGGACGTTAATTACTCCTTTCTCGAGAGTAGCTTGAGCAAATCATTTTCTTCTGATGTATTAGAGTATCAAAAAGGGGAGTAACTTTAGCGTAGAGCAACTTGGCAGATGCCATCTTAAACTCTAAAGGAACATCCACATCACCAGTGATAATTCATGTTGCTTTTAGAGTCCCACTTGTATGACACCATGGCAAGGGCAATCATTGTGTGATACTTTCCCTCTTAGCTGTAACCTCAATCAAACCATAAGAAAAATGTCAGACAATCCCATGAGGATGGACATTCTAAAAATATCTGATCAGTAGTTTTCAAGTGTGAAATAAATGGAAAAAAAGGAAAAACTAAAAGAAATTGTTGTTCTGCCTGGGTTTGGGAACAGGAAAAAAGAAATTAGTATAAAGAAAATTAGATAAATTCAAATAAAATCTATAGTTCAGTTAAAGTGCTGTACCGATATTAAACTTTTTTGATAGAATGCATCACGGTTATATTAGGTATTGACATTAGGGTGAGCTGTTTGAAGAATAAACAATAGATTAGTAGCTATCCAAACTATCTTTACAATCCTCCTATAATTCTAAATTATTTCAAAGTGAAATGTTTAAAAAGTAGATAAAAATCATGTTTCTGTTACTTTTGCTTTCCATTTAATGTATTGTTAATAAAAATACATTTTTTTTTCTCTGAGACTTAGGTTATCAAGTCAACTTTCTCTCTTTGTTTTATTGTCTTTTTTTCTTCCCCCTCAATTTAATAGAAGATTTTGAGCCAGGTAAAACAATAGCCTGTATGGTAAGTCAACATACTTAATCAGAGCTTTGCCTCAAGGCCAAGGCCCCTTGTTTTCACAGAACTTGTACCGGATCTTCATTGTTCATAAACTTTTTCATTGTATTTCCTGTTGTTTAGAGCCAGAAGTTTGCTTATCTTACTCTGAAAGATCTTACATTTACAGAAGTAACCTACTTTCATCTCTGCTTAAAAACTGGGTAATTCTTGCCTGAACTAATCTCTTTCTTATAATATCTTGCTAAACATAACAAGCAACAGTCAATATTCAACAATTTTTTTTTTTCAGTCGTTTCTTCTGGAGTGACTACAGGCCAAGGAGTCACTTGATTTGCTTTTCTAGTTACTGTGGACAGTACATGTACTAAATATTTTGCTACTGATAAATATTTCTTTCTTGGTCTCCAAAATAAGTTTATCTGCCATTTATAAACAGATATCATTTTTAAAAAATTATATGAAATTATTAAAAAATTCCTAATTTAGCATATTTTAGCTTGTTATTTTGGTATCACCCACCCACTGGGCCTCTTACTTGCCAGTTGGAACAGTGTTTGATCTCACATATCTTTCTGGTTGTTCCCGAGTATCCTACCCCACTACTGGGGAGAGACCTTCTGGGTTCCCTTCGGGCCATATTATGGTTAGGAGTGTACTCTAAAAGCAACGAACCCTGCCTTTTAGGACAGAGGAGTCCCTGGGTAGGCCATAAATGCCCAATCTGTAAAAATGACCTTTAATCCAGAAGCTGCCTACCCTAACAAAAGACAATACTCCATAAGTTCATAACCAAAAAAAGGGTTACGACCCCTCATAGATAAATTCTTAAAGCATGGCCTCTTGGTGCCTTGTCAGTCTCCTACCCCTGTTCTGCTTGTTTTTAAGCCAAACAGGGAATATAAGATGCTGGATTGATCTCAGAGCAGTAAATGATCCAGTGGTTCCTGTACACTCCCTCATGATTAATCCTCATAACATATTAGTCCATGTCCCTGAGGATACTAAATGGTCTATCACCCTCAAGTGCTCAACTCCAAGGATGCCTTCAATTGCATCCCAGTTCACCTCTCATTACAATATCTGTTTGCCTTTGAGTGGACTAACTCCCACTTGGGCGAGATGCAACAATACACCTTGACAGTATTGCCTCAGGGGTTTCAGGACAGTCCACATCTGTTTGCCTAGGCCCTAGAAAAGGAACTAAGGAAAATACATTTAAAAGAAGGGGCTAGTCTACAGTATGTAGATATATTAATATGTAGCCCCTTCACTGAAGCCTAAGATTGTAACATCATTGAAATTCTTAATTTCCTTGGGACCTGGGGTTATGCGGTCTCCCAGAAAAAGCACAAGTCTCAAAGCAACAAGTTAAATCCATGGGATATGTTATAAATCCTGGAAGTAAACAACTATTTCCAGATTAAAAAACAAGCTGTATTATGCCTAGGCACTTCAAAGACAAAAAGACATCTCTGTACCTTGGGCTTCCCAGCAGGTGCTAGTGGTAAAGAACTCACCTGCCAATGCAGGTGACATAGAGCAGTGGGTTTGATCCCTGGGTTGGGAAGATCCCCTGGAAGAGGGCACAGACAGAGTCGGACATGACTGAAGCAACTTATCACGCATCCTTATATATTGGTGTGTGACAAAATGCAACAAAACCGAATGTCTTAAAGCAACTTCAACTTATTATCTCTTGTAAACCTGTGGGTTGACTTTGACAGGAGTCTCCAAGTCCACCCTTATTTTTGACACCAACTACAAGTCCACGGGTCTCCAAGATCACTCTTGTTTCTGAAATAAATGCAATTTCTGGGGGAGTGGGGCAAGACCACTCTCAGTTTCAATATTTCATTAAAAGGACCCACCAAAATCTATACAAATGTTATTCTCATAGTTATGATTTATTATAATGAAAGGATACAGATTTAAGTTACCCAAGGGAAGAATCACACAGGCAGGGCCTAGGAGACTTTCAAGCACTGAGCCTCCGGTTGTACTCTCCACAATGTCTAAATTTCCCAGGAAAAAAATGTGTGACTATATGAAGGGAGCACTGACAACCAGGGAAACTGTCCTGAACCTTGATATCTAGAGATTTTATTGGGGGAATGTTGTATAGACATGGCTGATCTTAGTTTTCAGCCCTTCTGGTATTCCAAGGCCTGCATAGCCCACACTGTAAATAACATTGTTAACACAGACCATTTAGCATGACTGGTCTAAGTCCCCCTGGAAAGCAAACACTATTATCAGGCAGGAGATTCCAAGGGTCTAGGGGTTGCCTCTCAGGAGCCTGTATGCATGCTTTGTTGCTCAGTCGTGTCCAACCCTCTGCAACCCCATGGACTAAAACCCGCCAGGCTCCTCTGTCCTTGGGATTCTCCAGGCAAGAATACTGAAGTGCGTTGCCATGCCCTCCTCCAGGGGATTTTCCAAACTCAGGGATCAAATCCAGGTCTCTTAAATCTCCTGGATTGGCAGGTGGGTTCTTCACGACTAGTGCCACCAAAGCAAAACTTTCTTGGGTATGGTTAATCCTATACCACACAGCTAGGCTCAAGTACACAGTTATTTTGCTCCACATAGTGTCAGCTAGGGCTATTTACGTGGCTAAATTTAGCTGGGAGATGGGCTGGGGCTGGAACATTTAAGACAACTTTACTTTTCTCTCTGGAGCCTCATCTGGGGTACCTAGAAATGCTGACAGTCAGCTGGAACTCTGCAGCAGAGAGGTCAGAATTTTTACATAGTGGCACAGGGTTCTAAAATGATAAAAATGTGACCTGAAAGTTTTCTTAAAACATAGATAAGCTCAGAAATCTAGGCAAGTCACTTCTGTCACTTTTTATTGGAAAAAGCACATCAAAAAGCCCAATCAAGATTCAAAAGATGAAGAAATGGCCTCTACCTCTTTCTGAGAGGAGAGGCATATACATACAGGGATGAAAGGACTTATTAGTCATCATATTTGCAAGTATTTTTCCTCCAGAATTATGTTTAAAAGGTACCAATAAATAAATTTAATATGACTTTCTATATACAATTTCCTTTTTCATAGGGTCTAATTATTTTGTAATGGGGGAAAAAATGGAAATTTTTGACTCTTGTTACAAGAGTTTAGGTTAACCAAGATAGAATGTCTCAGATAATTTTTAATTTATGCTATTTTCAAATCAAATTCAATAATTACCTATTAAAATGACATTTATTAGTATCAATACTAACATACAAAAGAATTATTTGATTGAATTTACCTTAAGAAAGAGTTTTGACAAAATGTGTCCCACTGGAGAAGGGTATGGCAAACCACAATAGTATCCTTGGCTCAAGAAACAATTGTTCAGTATGAAAAGGCAGAAAGATATGACACTGGAAGATGAACCCCCAGGTCAGTAGGTGTACAACAGGATATTGGGGAAAAGAGGAGAAATAGCTCCAAAAAGAATGAAGAGGCTGGATGAAAGAGGAAATGACACTCAGTTGTGGACGTGTCTGGTGGTGAAAGTAAAATCTGATGCTATAAAGAATAATATTGCATAGGAACCTGGAATTTTAGGCCCATGAATCAAGGTAAATTGGAAGTGGTCAAACAGGAGATGGCAAGAGTGAACATTGAGATTTTAGGAATCAGTGAACTAAAATGGATGGGAATGGGTGAATTTAATTTAGATGACCTTATATCTACTACTGTGGGCAGGAATCCCTTAGAAGAAATGGAATAGCCCTCATAGTCAGCAAAAGGATCTGAAATGCAGTACTTGGGTGCAATCTCAAAAATCAAAGAATTATCTCAATTCATTGCCAAGACAAACCATTCAACATCACAGTAATCTAAGTCTCTTCCCCAACCTCTAATGCTGTATAAGCTGAAGCTGAACAGTTCTATGAAGACCTACAAGACCTAGAATCAACACCAAAAACTATGTCCTTTTCATCACAGGAAACATGAATGCAAAAGTAGGAACTCAAGAGATACCTGGAGTAACAGACACGTATGGCCATGGAGTACAAAATGAAGCAGAAAAATGGCTAACAGAGTTTTACAAAATGAATAAACTGGTCACAGCAAATACCCTCTTCCAACCACCCAAGACACAACTCTACACATGGACTTCACCAGATGGTCAATAGTGAAATCAGATTGTTTATATTCTTTCCAGTTGAAGATGGAGAAGCTTTATATAGTCAACAAAAAGAAGACATGGAGCTGACTATAGCTCAGTATATAAGCTCCTTATTGAAAATTTCAGGGTTAAATTGAATAAACTAGGCAAAAAACCACTAGGTCATTCAGGTATGTCCTAAATCAAATCCCTTATAATTATACAATGGATGTGACAAATAGAATCAAGGACATATATCTTGTAGATAGCGTGTCTGAAGAACTATGGACAGAAGTTCATAAAACTGTATAGGAGGCAGTGACCGAAAGAAAAAGAAATGCAAGAAGGAAAAGTAGTTGCCTGTTAAAGGCTTTACAAGCATCTGAGAACAGAAGAGAAGCGAAAGGCAAAGGAAAAAGGAAAAGATGGGCACAACTGAATGCAGAGTTCCAGAGAATAGCAAGGAGAGATAAGAAAGCCTTCTTAAGTGAACAGTGCAAAGAAATAGAGGAAAACAATAGAATTGGAAAGACTAGATATCACTTCAAGGAAACTGGAGATACCTGGCGAACATTTCATACAATGATGGGCACAATAAAGGACTGAAATGGCAAGGATCTAACAGAAGCAGAAGAGATAAAGAAGAGGTGGCAAGAATACACAGAAAAGCTATACAACAAATGTCTCAATGACTTGGAAAACCTCAATGGCTTGGCCACTCACCTAAAGCCAGACATCCTGGATTGTGAAGACAAGTGGGCCTTAGGAAGAATTACTACAAACAAAGCTAGTGGAGGTGATGAAATTCCAGCTGAGCTATTTCAAATCCTAAAAGATGATGCTGTGAATGTGTTGCACTCAATATGCCAGCAAATTTGGAAAACTCAGCGGTGGCCACGGGACTGGAAAAGGTCAGTTTTCATTCCAATTCTGAAGAAAGTCAATGCCAAGAATGTTAAAACTACCACACAATTGCACTCATTTCATATTCTACCACAGTAATGCTCAAAATCCTTCAAGCTAGACTTCAGTAATATGTGGACTGAGAACTTCCAGATATACAAGCTGGATATAGAAAAGGCAGAAGAACCAGAGATCAAACTGCCAGCATCCATTGGATCATAGAAAAAGCAAGAGAATTCCAGAAAAACAACTGCTTCTCCTCCTTAGGTGACTGAGTGAAAACCCTGGACTGTTTGGATCACAACAAACTGTGGAAAATTCTTAAAGAGATGTGAATATGGACCACCTTTACCTGCCTCCTGATAAACCTGTAAGCAGCTCAAGAAACAATAATTAGAATACAACATGGAACCACAGACTGGTTCAAAGTTGGGATAGGTGTACATCAAGGTTGTACATTGATAAACCTAACATATTTAATGACCATGCAGAGTACATCATGCAAAGTGCTGGGCTAGATGAAGCACAATCTAAGATTGCTGGGAGAAATATCAACAACCTCAGAATGCAGATGATATCATCTAATGACAGAAAGCTAAGAGGAACTAAAGAGACTCTTGATGAGGATGAAAGAGGAGAGTGAACAAGTTGTCTTAAAACTCAACATTCAAATCACTAATTTTATGGCATCCAGTCCCATCACTTCATGGCAAATAGATGTGAAAAAATAGAAACAGTGGTAGATTTTATTTGTTTAGGTTCCAAGATCACTGTAGACAGTGACTGCAGTCATGAAATTCATAGATGCTTGCCCCTTGGAAGAAAAGTTATGCTGATCTAGACAGTGTAGTAAAAAAGCAGAGACATCACTTTACTGTCAAGATCCATATAGTCAAAGCTATGGTTTTTCCAGTAGTCTTGTAGAGAAGTGGGAGTTGCACAATAAAGAAAGCTGACCATCGAAGAATTGGTGCCTTTGAACTGTGGTGTTGGAGAAGAGGGTCCCTTGAACATCAAGGAGATCAAACTAGTCACTCTTACAAGAAATCAACCCTGAATATTCACTGGAAGGACTGATGCTGAAGCTGAAGTTCAATACGTTTTTCACCTGATGTGAAGAGCAGTCTCTTTGGAAAAGACCCTGATGCTCAGAAATATTGAAGGCCAGAGGACAAGGGGCAACAGAAGATGGGATGGTTGGATGGCATCACTGACTCAATGAACATGAGTTGAGCAAATTCTAGGAGATAGTGGAGGATAGCTAAGCCTGTCATTCTGCAGTTCATGGGGTTGCAAAGAGTCAGGCATGACTTAGCAAGTGAAAAACAAGAATTCTCTGGATAAGTAATTAAAACTACAGCAGTCTAATCTTACACATTAAGGAGCTAGAAAAAAACTAACTAAAGCTAAAGTTATCAGAACAGGAAATAATATAAATATTAGAGAACAAATAAACAAAATAGAGACTAGAAAGTCAATAGGTAAAAAAAAAAAAAAAAAACACCTGAGTTGTTTCTTCTAAAAGTTAACAAACTTAACCAACCTTTTACTAATTAAAAAAGACAAATGACTCAAATTGATAAATTTGTACACAAATGAAGAGAGATTTCAACTGATACCACAGAAATGAAAAAGATCATAAGAGAATATTATGAACAATTACATGTCAGCAAGTTAGGTGACTTAGTGAAATGCATATAAAACTTCAGTTCAGTCACTTAGTCATGTCTGACTCTTTGTGACCCCATGAATCGCAACATGCCAGGCCTCCCTGTCCATCACCAGCTCCCAGAGTTCACTCAAACTCACGTTCATTGAGTCAGTGATGCCATTCAGCCATCTCATCCTCTGTCGTCCCCTTCTCCTCCTGCCCCCAATCCCTCCCAGCATCAGTCTTTTCCAGTGAGTCAATTCATCAAATGAGGTAGCCAAAGTACTGGAATTTCAGCTTTAGCATCATTCCTTCCAAAGAACACCCAGGACTGATCTCCTATAGGATGGACTGGTTGGATTTCCTTGCAGTCCACAGGATTCTCAAGAGTCTTCTCCAACACCACAGTTCAAAAGCATCAATTCTTTGGCGCTCAGCTTTCTTCACAATCCAACTCTCACATCCATACATGACTACTGGAAAAACCATAGCCTTGACTCAACGGACCTTTGTTGGCAAAGTAATGTCTCTGCTTTTGAATATGCTATCTAGGTTGGTCATAACTTTCCTTCCAAGGAGTAAGGATCTTTTAATTTCATGACTGAAATCACCATCTGCAGTGATTTTGGAGCCCAAAAAATAAAGTCTGACTTTATTTTTATAAGTGGAAACTTTCCACTGTTTCCCCATCTATTTCCCAGGAAGTGATGGGACCAGATGCCATGATCTTCGTTTTCTGAATGTTGAGCTTTAAGCCATCTTTTTCACTCTCCTCTTTCACTTTCATCAAGAGGCTTTTGAGTTCCTCTTCACTTTCTGCCGTAAGGGTGGTGTCATCTGCATATCTGAGGTTATTGATATTTCTCCTGGCAATCTTGATTCCAGCTTGTGCTTCTTCCAGCCCAGCATTTCTCATGATATATTCTGCATAGAAGTTAAATAAGCAGGGTGACAATATACAGCCTTGACGTACTCCTTTTCCTATTTGGAACCAGTCTGTTGTTCCATGTCCAGTTCTAACTGTTGCTTCCTGACTTGCATATAAGTTTCTCAAGAGGCAGGTCAGGTGTTCTGGTATTCTCTTTCAGAATTTCCCACAGTTTATTGTGATCCACACAGTCAAAGACCTTGCCATAGTCAATAAAGCAGAAATAGATGTTTTTCTGGAACTCTCTTTCTTTTTCGATGATCCAGCGGATGTTGGCAATTTGGTCTCTGGTTCCTCTGCCTTTTCTAAAACTAGCCTGAGCATCTGGAAGTTCATGGTTCATGTACTGCTGAAGCCTGGCTTGGAGAATTTTGAGCATTACTTTACTAGCGTGTGAGATGAGTGCAATTGTGCGGTAGTTTGAGCATTCTGTGGCATTGCCTTTCTATGGGATTGGAATGAAAATTGACCTTTTGCAGTCCTGTGGCCACTGCTAAGTTTTCCAAATTTGCTGGCATATTGAGTGCAGCACTTTCAGAGCATCATCTTTCAGGATTTGAAATAGCTCAACTGGAATTCCATCACCTCCACTAGTTTTGTTCCTAGTGATGCTTCCCCCCACTGGAGTCCAGGGGTGGCGGCTGGGAGGAGCTACCCCACGCCTGAGGTCAGGGGCAGCGGCTGAGAGGAGTAACCCCAGTTCCAAGGAGTGGTGGCTGAGTGGGTGCAGGAGGGCCGAGAGGAGCTACTCCATGCTCAAGATCAGGAGCGGCGGCGGTGAGGAGATACGCCTTGTCCAAGCTAAGAGAAACCCAATTAAGACGGTAGGTGTTGCAAGAGGGCATCAGAGGGCAGACACACTGAAACCATAACCACAGAAAACTAGTCAATCTAATCACACTAGGACCACAGTCTTGTCTAACTCAATGAAACTAAGCCATGCCCTGTGGGGCACCCAAGACGGGCAGGTCATGGTGGAGAGGTCTGACAGAATGTGGTCCACTGGAGAAGGGAATGGCAAACCACTTCAGTATTCTTGCCTTGAGAACCCCAGGAACAGTACAAAAACGCAAAATGATAGGATACTGACAGAGGAACTCCCCAGGTTGGCAGGTGCCCAATATGCTACTGGGGATCAGTGGAGAAATAACTCCAGAAAGAATGAAGCGATGGAGCCAAAGCAAAAACAATACCCAGCTGTGGATGTGACTGGTGATAGAAGCAATGTCTGATGCTGTAAAGAGCAATGTTGCATAGGAACCTGGAATGTCAGGTCCATGAATCAAGGCAAATTGGAAGTGGTCAAACAGGAGATGGCAAGAGTGAATGTTGACATTCTAGGAATCAGCGAACTAAAATGGACTGGAATGGGTGAATTTAACTCAGATGATCATTATATCTACTACTGTGGGGAGGAATCCCTTAGAAGTAATGAAGTAGCCATCATGGTCAACAAAAGAGTCTGAAATGCAGTACTTGGAATTCAATCTCAAAAACGACAGAATGATCTCTGTTCGTTTCTAAGGCAAACCATTCAATATACAACTTAACTGATACTGAATCATGAACCAATGAAAATATGAACAGACCAATCACAAGCAAAGAGACTGAATCTGTAATAAAATATCTCCTTAGAAAAATATGTGCAGGACTAGATGCTTTTCAGCTGAATTATATCAAAATTTTAAAGAAGAAATAATATATGAAACCTTCTCAAACTCTTCCAAAAAAGTCAATAAGAAGGTTATCGCCAAACTTATTTCATAAATTCAGCATATTCTGATACTGAAGCCAGACAAAGACATTAAAAGCAAAGAAAATTACATGTCAATGTCATTCATGAATATCATTGCAGCACTCCCCAACAAAATACCATCAAATCAAATTCAAGAGCACACTAACAAGTCATACACCATGATCAAGAGGGATTTATCTTTAGACACAAAGAGGATTCAACAAAAACAAATCAATAAATGTGACACACTGTATTAACAAAAAGGAATATAAATTTTATAATCATTTCAACAGATATAGAAATCAAAAAATTTCAACATCTTTTCATGATAAATATGCTCAATAATTAGGTATAGGACTCTAACTCAACATAATAAAGGCAATGTATGAGAAGTCCAAAATTAACATCACACTCAACAGTGAAAAGCTGTTGTGAAGGGTTTTCTTCTATGATCAGGAACAAGACAAGGAGGCTTACTGTCATTTCTACTCAACATCAATGGAAGTCTGACCCAGGCAATGGAAGTCCGATCCAGAATGATTAGTCAAGAAAATGAAATAAAAGGCATCCTAATCAGAAAGGAAGTGTACGTAGATATCCTATATACATACACACACCTCTAAAGATCTCACCAAAAAATCGTTAGAGCTAATTAATTAATTAATTAAATTGCAGGGTAGAAAATTACCATATAAAAATCAATTGCATTCCCATACACTATTAACATATTATATGTAAGAAACATTAAGAAAACAATGCCATTTATAATAGCATCCCAAGCAATAAAATATTTAGTAATAAATTTAACCAAGGAGATGATGTGTTATAGATACACATATGCACATGCATATGTTATATGTTATACATACACATATGCACACACTTACGATTTTTCAATAACGTGACTTTCTTTTCTTTTTTACCCTTTGGATTTTGAAATATCTTGATCTGATTCAACATCCACTCTTGGTTTATATTCATGAGTTGATTCATTGCTGGCATCCATCAGACTCATGCTTTATTGTGGCTAGGTTGTTGTGTCTCATTTCTCATTCTTTAGTGTCAAAAACTCAATCATGATAAAACATTTCCTCAACTGCATTTCACTGTAATTTAAGTATTTTTGAAATGCTGAAACTATGTTTTTCTGCATGCAAATGTTTTATCTATAAAGTATCTATGTTTTTCATGAATTCTGCAATGTCCTTGGAGATATTAAATAGAATCTTATTTTTGGGGAAAATATGTATTACTATCTATCCTTTGAGGCTGAAATGGTGCCCAGAAAATCCCTTTTATTACTGAGAATTTTTGATATTTTTTCATGAGGTGTTTCAACAGGGATAACAGTTGTTCTTAAAATTAGTCTAATGATATAGTACCCACTGGAAGGAACATAAAAAATATATATTTTTGATTACTGGACACAAAGTATTGCTAATTTAAACAATGCAAGGATTTTAAATCAGAGTCACAAACTCTATGTATAGATTCCACTTGCATGTACACACAGATCTTGTTATATTTCAGTCCTTCTATGGTGCTGATCCATGATCCCCAGGAAAGATTCCCAGTCATAGGTTTCTAATTAAATTAACAGTATGAAAAGGAAAACTACAGAAATATTACAAAGTTGGGCCAAGTCTATTGTTTATTCAGTTGAGGAATAATCAGAAATGTTAATGTATTTAGGAAAATATCTGTCACATAATAAGAATTAATAAACTAAATGAGATTTCTTATTGTTTTTATGAATTCATACCTCCAACTGTCTATACTTTTATATTTTGGGTTCAATATTTATAAGATTTATATTTAGTTAAAAATATATTAGCATTGTCATTGCTTTTGATATTTATTACTACATTTTTGTACAAGAAGTTCTGTTTCTTGTACGAATGCCAAATCATTGGAAATAAAATTCTTTAGCCTTTTGCCAATTGTATAGATAAAATTTCATAGCTAAAAGGAATGCAAAATTTATTTTAATCATCAGAATCGATAAAAATGTGTAAATAAACAGATGTGTTTACAAGGTTTTCACAATTTTTGCTAAAACATGAATTGTCTCTTAGGTTCTTCTATTGTACTGGCTTCTACACTATTGCAAATTTTAGAATATCAGCCCCCATGGAAATAGATGAATTTAATGCAAAAGCTACATTTTATTTTGTTAAAAATGTTTGAAAAGATTCAGTATAATTTCTCTATAAAATATATATCTTATTTATGCTAACTTCCATGAGAGATTTTTATTTGATCCAGAGTAGTTTTATATTATTTACAAAATAATGAAAGTTTTTGATTTAATGGCAGAACTGAGTCATAAAATGCATTCGAGTTCTAACTCAGAAGTTTTGAAATGAGGATAATTATTCTTAGTGTTGAATGAATGGAACTAAAAATAATTGTATGATACTTACAAACTATAAGATCATTGAAAGAATATGGCAATCACATTAATTTCTCTTACTCTTCTTTAAATAGTAAGAACATATGAAAAAGCAAAAAAGATATGACACTGAAAGATAAACACCCCAGGTCTGTATGCGTCCAATATACTACTAGAGAAGAGCAGAGAAATAGCTCCAGAAGGAATGAAGAGGCTGAGCAAAAGTGTAAATGATGCCCAGTTGTGGATGTGTCTGGTGGTGAAAGTAAAGTCCAATGATATAAAGAACAATATTGTATAAAACCTGGAATGTTAGGTCCATAAATCAAGGTAAATTAGAAGTGGTCAAACAGGAGACAGCAAGAGTGAACATCAACATATTATGAATCAGTTAACTAAAATGGATGAGAATAGACAAATTTAATTCAGATGACCACTGCATCTACTACTGTGGGAAAGAATCTCTTAGAAGAAATGGTACAGCTGTCATAGCCAACAAGAGTCCAGAATTCAATATTTGGGTGCAATCTCAAAAATGACAGAATGTTTTTGGTTCTATTCCAAGGCAAACCATTCAACAGCACAGGAATCCAAGTCTATTCCCCAAACATTGATGGGGAATAAGCTGAAGTTGACTGGTTTTATGATAATCTACAACAACTTCTAGAACTAACACCCAAAACAAATATGTCCTTTTCATCATAGGGGACTGAAATGCAGAAGTAGGGAGTCAAGAGATACCTGGAGTAACAGGCAAGTATGGCCTTGGAGTGCAAAATGAAGCAGGGCAAAAGCTAATGGAGTTTGCCAAGAGAACACACTGGTCATAGAGAACACCCTCTTCCAACAACACAAGAGATGACTCTACACATGGACATCACCAGAGAGTGATTATATTCTTTGCAGCAAAAGATGGACAAGCACTATACAGTCAACAAAAACAAGACCTGGAGCTGACTGTGGCTCAGATCATGAACTCCTTATTGCAAAATTCAGGCTCAAGTTGAGAAAGCAGGGAAAACCACTAGGCAATTTGGGTATGGCCTAAATCAAATCCAATATAATATACAGGGGAGGTGACAAATAGATTTAAAGAATTAGATCCAGAAGACAGAGTGCCTGAAAAACTATGGACAGAGGTTTGTACCATTGTACAGGAGGTGGTGACTAAAAACATCCAAAAGAAAAATAAATGAAAGAAGGCAAAGTGGTTGTCTAAGAAGGGCTTACATACAGCTGAGAAAAGAAGAGAAGTGAAAGACAAAGGAGGAAGGGAACAATATACCCAACTGAATGCAGAATTCTAGAGAATAGCAAAGAGACATAAGCACGCCTTCTGAAGTAAACAATGCAAAGAAATAGATGAAAACTATAGAATGGGAAAAGCTAGAGATCTCTTCAAGAAAATTGGAGATACCAAGGGAACATTTCATGCAAAGATGGGCACAATAAAGGAAAGAAATGGCAAGGACCTAACAAAAGCAAAAGAGATGAAGAGGAGGTGGCAAGAATACACAAGAGAACTGTACAAAAAAGTGTTAATGAACCACATAACCACAATGGTGTGGTCACTCACTTACAGCCAGACATCCGGGAATGTGATGTCAAATGGGCCTTAGGAAGCATTATTATGACCAAAGCTAGTGGAGGTGATGGAATTCCAGATGAGTTACTTCAGTCCTAAAAGATGATGCTGTTAAAGTGCTGCACTCAATATGCCAGCAAATTTGGAAATCTCAGCAGTGGCCACAGAACAGGAAACGGTCAGTTTTCATTTCAATCCCAAGGAAGTGCAATGCTAAAGAATATTCAAACTACCACACAATTGCGCTCTTTTCACATGCTAGCAAGGTAATGCTCAAAATTGTTCAAGCTAGGCCTAAAGCTCAAAATTCAAAAACTAAGATCATGGCATCCAGTCCCATCACTTCATGGCAAATAGATGCAGAAACGGTGGCTGACTTTATTTTTCTGGGCTCCAAAATCACTGCATATGGTGATTGCAGCCATGAAATTAAAAGACGCTTACTCCTTGGAAGGAAAGTTATAACCAACCTAGACAGCATTTTAAAAAGCAGAGATATTACTTTGTCAACAAAGGTCCGTCTAGTCAAGGTTATGGTTTTTTCCAATGGTCATGTATGAATGTGAAGGTTGGACTATAAAGAAGGCTGAGCATGGAAGAATTGATGACTTTGAACTGTGGCATTGGAGAAGACTCTTGAGAGTCCCTTGGACTGCAAGGAGATCCAACCCATCCATCCTAAAGGAGATCAGTCCTGGGTGTTCATTGGAAGGACTGATGTTGAAGGACTGATGACACTCCAATCCTTTGGCCACCTGATGTGAAGAGCTGACTCATTTGAAAAGACCCTGATGCTGGGAAAGATTGAGGGCGGGAGGAGGAGGGGATGGCAGCAGGATGAGATGTTTGGATGGCATCGCCAACTAAATGGACATGGATTTGGATGGACTCTGGGAGTTGGTGATGGACAAGGAGGCCTGGTGATGGACAGGGAGGCCTGGCGTGCTGCAGTTCATGGGGTCTGAAAGAGTCAGACATGACTGAGCAACTGAACTGAGGCTTCAGTAACATGTGAACCAAGAACTTTCAGATGTACAAACTGGATTTAAAAAAGGCAGAGGAACAAGAGATCAAATTGCCAACATCCTCTGGATCAAGAAATATCAAGGGAATTCCAAAAAAGCATCTACTTCTGCTTCATTGACTACACGAAAGCCTTTGACCATGTGGATTACAACAAACTGTGGAAAATTCTGAAAGAGATGGGGATACCAGGCCACCTTACCTGCCTCTTCAGAAATCTGTGTGCAGGTCAAGAAGCAGCAGTTAGAACCAGACATGGAAGAGTGGACTGGTTCAAAATTGGGAAAGGAGTGTGTCAAGGCTTCATAGTGTCACCCTGCTTATTTAACTTATATGCAGAGTACTTCATGTGAAATGTGGCAATGGATAAAGCACAAGCTGGAATCAAGATTTCCAGGAGAAATATCAACAACTTCAGATATGCAGATGACACAATATTAATGGTAGAAATAGAAGAGGAATTAAAGAGCCTTTTGATGAAGGTAAAAGAGGAGAGTGAAAAAGCTGGCTTAAAACCCAACATTCAAAAAACTAAGATTACAGCATCTAGTCTTATCACTTCATGATCAAATAGTTGAGGAAAAAGTGTAAACAGTGGTAGATTTCATTTTCTTGGACTCCAAAATCACTGTGAATGGTGACTACAGACACAAAATTAAAATATTCTTGCTACTTGGAGGAAAAGTCATGACAAACCTAGCTAGCATGTTAAAAAGCAGAGACATCACTTTGCCAACACAGGTCTGTCTAGTCAAAGCTATGGTTTTTCTAGTAGTCGTGTATGTATGTGAGAGTTGGACCATAAAGAAGGCTGAGTGCTGAAGAATTGATGCTTTTGAACAGTGGTGTTGGAGAAGACTCTTGAGAGTCCCTTGAACTGCAAGATCAAACCAGTCAGTGTTAAAGTAGATCAATCCTGAATATTCATTGGAAGGACTGATTCTGAAGCTGAAGCTCCAATACTTTGGCCAACTGATGTAAAGAACTGACTCATTGGAAAAGACCCTGATGCTGGGAAAGGCTGAGGGCAAGAGGAGAAGGGGAGAAGCAGAGGATAAGATGGTTAGATAGCATCACTGACTGAATGGATATGAAAATTGCGCTAACTCTGGGAGATAGTGAAGAACGGAAAGCCTGGCATTCTGTTGTCTGTGGAGTCACAAAGAGTTGGACATGACTAAGTGATTGAATAAGAAAAGCATTCTTTAAAAGCTGAAATAAGGATATCACTAAATTTTCAAGCCTTCAGGAATACTCATTACCTAGAATTCAAATGTCTAATTCTAAATTGTACATCTGGCTTGTCGCTGAGTTCACATATATTCTCCAAACCTTATTTTTCATCTAAGTTAGTTCTGTTTTAGTTCTATTATAAAAATTTACTTGTGTTCTAATGATGTATGGTGATGCAATTAAAAACAGAAAAAAATAAGAGGCTACTTATTCCCTCTCACCAAAAACATTGTAGATTACTCTCAGTTTCCTTTGTTTTGTATTAAGATTTACAAGAAAGAGGAATAGGCCATCATGTTTAAGTATTCAGAAAACAAAAAAACCTTATGGCAATTCTTGCTTTATAAAGAATAAACAAAGGGTTTTCTCGTGATTAACAAAACTTCAGAGTTCTCAAATCTTTCTGAGAATTTAAACAGGTAATTCTTGAAATAGAGCTGAACTTTGACTTACCTTCTTCATTGCATGTACGAAATCTTTAATCTTGTGTTCCCACCCCAATAGTCATCTTGAGCTCTTTAGAACATTTTAATAAACTCTTAAGGCAAGGCTTTCTATTGATTTTACTATATCTACACTGCATATTATGCCTCATCTACACAAAAGGAGAAGGCCCGGCAGAGAATATGATGGTTAGATAGCATCCCCAATAAAATGGACATTAATATGAGCAAACTCCAGGAGATAATGAAGGACAGGGGAGGCTGTTGTGCTGCAGTTCATGGGGTCTCAAAGAATCAGACATGACTTAGCAAATGAACAACAACACTATAGACATTAATTGTTGTTATTTAGTTGCTAAGTCATGTCTCTTGTAACCCCATGGACTGTTGCCCATCAGGTTCCTCTGTCCATGGGATTTCTCAGGAAGAATACTAGAGTGGGTAGCCACTCTAGTATTTCCTTCTCCAGTGGATCCTCCCAACACAGGGATCGAACCTGTGTTTCCTTCATTAGCATGCAGATTCTTTACCCCTGAGTCACCAAGGAAGCCCATAAAGATGAATTATAAATCTATTTATTTAGCCATTATCTTTCTTTGAATTTTTAATCTTTTTTTTCCCTCTCTCTAGCATTAGAGACATAGTTGGCCACTACAGTTTCTGCTTGTGGAATAGCTTTCACCTTAAGGTTATTTCTTCTGTGTAGAATGGTTTACTCTGATTGATAAGACTAATGACCATCATTATGACAGCTCAAATATAATTAACTTTGACCTCATTTTAAAATATTTTCCTTCTTCCATTAGCCAATCCATCAGCAAGTTCTGACTTCAAAATACATACCAAATCTGTCTACTTTTCACTTAATCCAACACCATATGCTAATCAAGCTAGCCTCTTTTCTCTCTTGGTTTACTTTAAAAGTCACTGTTTTAGAGATTTTTTTCCATAACAAAGAAGATTATACTTTGCATACATGCTAAGATACTTCAGTTGTGTCTGCCTCTTTGCAACCCTATGGACTGTAGACTGCCAGGCTCCTCTGTCCATGGGATTCTCCAGGCAAGAATACTAGGGTGGATTGCCATTTCCTACTCCAGGGGATCTTCCCAACTCAGGGATCAAGCCCAGGTCTCCTGCATCTCCTGCATTACAGGCAGATTCTTTACCACTGAGCCACTGGTGTATACCTTCTATAGTAATCAGGTTATTTGTATTTTTCTTTAAAGGCTGGCTATATTGTTTAATTGCTTTAAATCATTCCAGTGGCTTTCTATTATATCTATGTCTGTCTGTCTATCTATATCTATATCTATATATATGATATTCAAACACAATGTAGCTCATTTGGCTACAGTTCATTGGCCCCTACCTGCCTTGTGGAATTCCTCTACAAATCTCCCTTCACTTCAGTTAAGAATCTGACTCTCCCTGGAAAATAACAGGATTATTCAAACTCAAGACTATTATACCTCATCTTCTGACAGGCAGTAATGCTTTTCCTCCAGATTGCCACATGACTGTCTTGTCCTTGTAATTAGGACTGCTTGTGACCTGTCACTTCTTCAGAGAGCTTCCCAGATGGTACTATTTATTAAACATGTACACACTGCTATATTTAAAATGAATAACCAACAAGTACTTACTGTAAAGAACACGGAACTCTGCTTCACGTTACGTGGCAGCCTGGATGGGAGAGTAGTTTGGGGGAGAATGGATACATGTATATGGCTGGGTCCCTCCACTCTTCACCAGACACAATCACAACATTGTTAACTGACTAGACCCCAATACAAAATAAAAAGTTTTCAAAAATAAAATACTGTCCTCCCCCCACCACCAAGTCATGTCCTATTTTGTTTTCGATTTTCCTACAGTTTCACTGTTTATCTGATTATGAACAGTCCTTCCCCAATGAACACTTTATTTGATAGGACTCTTACCTGTTTGTCACCCCTGTGTGTCACCACATTGCATTCATTCAAAAATATTTATTGAGTCCCTGGAAAAATATAGGTAATCAGTAAGCAATTTTGAAAAAGAAATCAATCCCTTGGATATTTATAATATTCCTATATTTAAGTTTAGCAAAATACTAAAAAAAGAAACACTACCATATTCCTTTCACTGATGATAGGCCTATTATAGTCAAAGTTTATAATGAGTCATTTCTATCAAACAAAATAGATAGTAGCTTTCCACTCTTCCCAGAAGTATGATTAACTTCAATTTCCTTTTCTTCTTAATTTTCCAGTTGATTCATTAGTCATAGAGAGCTTTAAAATGAATAATGCCTTATAAAAAACAGAGATTAATTATAACTTAGAGAAATTAAAAATTATTAGTCAAAATATTCTTAGAACTCTAGACCAAATGAAAATGATTAAGTTAACTAGTGATTCTACTCGTGATTTCTATATTATTTATAATAAAATTGATTTTATAAATGAAAGAAGAATAGCTATGTCAAACCTAGACAGTGTTTTTAAAAGCAGACATTACTTTGCCCACAAAGGTCTGTACAGTCAAAGCTATGGTCAAAGTTTTTCCAGTAGTCATATGTGGATGTGAGAATTAGACCATAAAGAAGGCTGAGAGCCAAAGAATTGATGCTTTTGAACAGTGGTGCTGAAGAAGACTCTTGAGAGTACCTTGGACAAGAAGATTAAATCAGTCATTCCTAAAGGAAATCAACCCTGAATATTCACTGGAAATACCAATACTAAAGCTGAAGCTCCAATATTTTTTCACCTGATGTGAAGAGCGGTCTCTTTGGAAAAGACCCTAATGTTCAGAAAGTTTGAGGGCCAGAGGACAAGGAGAAACAGAAGATGAGATGGTTGGATGGCATCACTGACTCAATGGACACGAGTTTGAGAAAACTCAGGTAGATAGTGATGGACAGAGAAGCCTCACGTGCTTTAGTTCATGGGGTTGCAAACAGTTGGACATGACTTAGTGACTGAATAACAATAACAAAAATGTGTGTATGGCAATAAGCAATACAAAATAGAAATGGATATTTTAAAATCAGCTACTTTGGAAATTTATTATAATAAAAAACCCTAAAAGCATATTTTCAATAGGTTTAATCAAATAAAACACATACTTTATATGTGAAGGTGTAACACATTTCACCAACTGAGATTTAAACTTAAATTATGTTTTTTGCTAGGTAATTTTTTTCAATGATTTTTCGCCTATGGGGAAAATAAAATCAAAGTATTCTTGCTAATGAAATTCCTCAGTCCTTTCTTTTTTTAAATAAGTACTTGTCAGTTGCAATTGTGCATAAATAAAATTCAGTTAGGATTTGGATGCAAATTAAATATTTTCATATGGTATAATATTTTTATTTTATTCCATAAAAGCTTGAGTTGTCTTTCCAACTGTACATGTTGCTACAAAAATATAAAAATCACATAGGCATTGTAAAATTTAGGTATCCTTTAGCTTTTTGGCAATGCATTTTTATAAATCCCTTTGGGCAAGAAAAAAAAATGTACAATTAGTCCATGTGATGTACATAGCAATGCATTGTACTTTTTTGTATTAAAATCACTTCACAGATAATTTTCATATCATTTGGATTTTTAGAATATTGCACATTTAAATAGGCAGATTACATTTTGTTACATGTAAAGTACAAAATATTAAGATGTGACTACATCTGTTTATCTTACAAAATGTGAAGTGTGTATCTTTCAAAATACCAAGGTTATTAGTAGATGGAGAAATTAAATAGGAAAACAAAGTACTTTTCAAATTGTAAGCATTTGGGAAAAGTATTAGGACAAATATTTACATACATCATTAAAAATAAACATATTTTCAAAAATTATAACAATGTAGAGGGAAAAGTGGGATTGGTTAATAGATAATCTACTCTTGAGGAGGAGAGGGGGGGAAAAAACCTGCATGGATTATAGCTGCTTCAAACACATCATATTTTGTTTTAAAAACAATCTGAATCTAAATTAACTGTACGTAACTTTTTGAGATCAGGTCAGAAGAACACTTGATTAGAGAAATTTGACTTTCTTAGTAAGAAGTTTTTGGAGCCTCATTCTTCTCCTTCTAAGTCAGAGTATATTAATAAGAATATAACAAGAAAAAGCCAATATGGTACTCAATATGCCAGAAAATTTGGAAAACTCAGCCTTGGCCACAGGACTAGAAAAGAATCCCAAAGAAAGGCAATGCCAAAGAACGTTGTAACTACCACACAATTGCGCTCATCTCACATGCTAGCAAAGTAATGCTCAAAATTCCCCAAGCCAGGCTTCAATGGTATGTGAACTTCCAGATGTTCAAGCTGGATTTAGAAAAGGCAGAAGAACCAGAGATCAAACTGCCAACATCCATTGGATCATCAAAAAGAGCAAGAGAATTCCAGAAAAACACCTACTTCTGCTTTACTGACTATGCCAAAGCCTTTGACTGTGTTCAGTTCAGTTCAGTCGCTCAGTCCTGTCCAACTCTTTGCAACCCCATGAACCACAGCATGCCAGGCCTCCCTGTCCATCACCAACTCCCGGAGTTTACCCAAACCCATGTCCATTGATTTGGTGATGCCATCCACCCATCTCATCCTCTGTCATTCCCTTCTCCTCCTGCCTTCAATCTTTGCCAACATCAGGGTCTTTTCAAATGAGTCAGCTCTTCACATCAGGGGGCCAAAATATTGGAGTTTCAGCTTCAACATCAGTCCTTCCAATGAATATTCAGGACTGATTTCCTTTAGGAAGATCACAACAAACTGTGGAAAATTCTTAAAGAGATGGGAATACCAGACCACCTGACCTGATTAATAAGAATCTAACAAAAAAATGCTTGCATATTGGTACTTCATGGCAAACAGATGGGTAAACAATGGAAACAGTGACAAATTCTATTTTTTTGGACTTGAAAATCACTGCAGCTGGTGACGAAGCCATGAAATAAAAAGACGCTTGCTCCTTGGAAGAAAAGCTATGACCAACCTAGCTGCTGCTAAGTTGCTGCTGCTGTCGCTTCAGTCGTGTCCAACTCCATGCGACCCCATAGACAGCAGCCCACCAGGCTCCCCGGTCCCTGGGATTCTCCAGGCAAGAATACTGGAGTGGGTTGCCATTTCCTTCTCCATGACCAACTTAGACAACATATTAAAAAGCAGAGACATTACTTTGCCAACAAAGTTCTGTCTATTCAACCTATGGTTTTTCTAGTAGGCATGTGCAGTTGTGAGAGTTGGACTATAAAGAAGGCTGAGCAGTGAAGAATTGATGCTTTTGAACTGTGATGTTGAAGACTCTTGAGAGTCCTTTGGACTGCAAGGAGATCCAATCATTCCATCCTAAAGGAAATCAATCCCGAATATTCATTGGAAGGACTGATGTTGAAGCTGAAACTCCAATACTTTTGCCACCTAATTCAAAGAACAGACTCATTGGAAAAGACCTGATGCTGGGAAAGATTGAAGGCAGGATGAGAAGGGGACGACAGAGGATGAGATCACCATCACCATCGTGATGGACATGAGTTTTAGTAGTCTCTGGGAGTTGGTGATGGACAAGGAGGCCTGGGGTGTTGTTGTCCATGGGGTCGCAAAGAGTCAGACAGGAGTGAGCACCTGAACTGGACTGAACAAGAAAATGTGGAAATCCCATTTAGTGGGTTAATGAAGGATGTTTCAATGTGATACCCAATCTACACAAAATCAGTACAAGAAAAGAACATTTAGAAAATTCTCATTTTTGTGTACTGAGGATTCTTAACAGATTGAATCCATCAGTGTATAAAATGTAAAAATAGATGATAGTGACTAAGAAATATTTGTTTTGGAATTTGAGGTTGGTTAATATTAGAAATATCTATTTATATAATTCACTACTCTAAAAGATGAGAGGAATAAAACTTTATAAGGAACTCAATATACTCAGATACAAGCATTTCATAAAATTCAGTACACAATATTCCAAAACAAGGTTCTACTTAAGTCTAGAACCTTTTCCTTAAGGGAAATAGCCAAACAGGTCAGCCATGCTTGCAAATGAGGAATAGGCTCTAGGAACAGTGTAAATGATTGTTTATGATTACACAGTTAATCTATTTTAAGACTGCTCTGATAATTAAACCTTCTGGCACCCCACTCCAGTACTCTTGCCTGGAAAATCCCATGGACGGAGGAGCCTGGTAGGCTGCAGTCCATGGGGTCGCTAAGAGTCGGGCACGACTGAGTGACTTCACTTTCACTTTTCACTCTCATGCATTGGAGAAGGAAATGGCAACCCACTCCAGTATTCTTGCCTGGAGAATCCCAGGGACAGAGGAACCTAGTGGGCTGCCGTCTATGGGGTCACACAGAGTTAGACACAGCTGAAGTGACTTAGCAGCAGCAGCAGCAGCAGCCACTACAAACAGATACTTGAGGGAAGGGTCAGAGAATAGACTTAGGACTCAAAAGGAGCTAATGACAATTTAGCTGCCATGACCTATATCTACTTCAAAGAGACAAATAAATATATCATCATGGAATAAAGGGAGTCAATGGAAAGATGGATGTCATATATGTCTCTAAAAAGAAAATTCAAGCAATAGGTTTATTTCCCCTTTTTTCACATTCTTGTTAGAATGATTACTTACTATTTTTAACCCTGTATGTTTGAAAAAATGTTAATAACACAATTGTGTTTATTTTATAATTATCTATATACATATACACTTACTTATTTTAGTTTTTTCATTTATAATTGCATCATATTTTTATTTTACACACACATTTATATTATCTTTTGAAACTAAAACACAATTCCATTGTGCAGACATGTTGTAATAAATTTAAATATTCTTATATTTATAGGCATTTCTGTGGTTTACATTCTTGTGGTCATTTCTAGAATATACTTATATATATAAATTTATAAACTTATTGCCTTTTCAACATAATTTATAGGGGATGTCATTCCTGGTTCATTGATATGATGTTTTGCTTAATTTGGTGCCTATTTCAATTTTGTATTTTTAGAAACTTCATGTTAATTTATTCTCTTTTAACATTTGTACACTATAACCATTTTCATAAAATATAGATATGAATGTGAATTTTAATCTGTAATCATTGCAAGTTGAGTAAATGGAAAAAAATCTCAATTATTCTGGATTTTCTAGATCACTAGTAATATTTATTTGCTTACTGACATCTTGAAATTATTCTCTGTAAAACAGATGTTAATATACTTCACCTGTTTTTCTACTAAGGTATGTATCTTTCTTTTTGTGCATTGTAAAATTAAATAAACTCACTGAGACCTCCCATATGAAATTCATTATAATGAGAAAACAATGAAAAATATACACAAATATTTTAATATTAAGGATTACAACTTTTATAATTGAAAATTGTCAATTTATTTATTTGCCTCCAGACTTGTGAAAGTCTATATTGTCTCACATTTTGCAACTCTTCTGTGGTTTGGAGCTTTCATTTTAAATGCTTATCCTTTTGGAATAGGTTGTGGTAGATAGTCAGGATTGCCTCCTACAGTGGTACAGACTGCACAAGTTTCAGCTTCCAAGGAGATGCCAAAGAATAATTTTAAGAGTGCTTGCCAGGAAAATTCAAAGTGGAGACCATATTTATACTGTTTTGTTTTCAAAACCTTTAGCTAGTGCTCTAAAGAATATTTGTTGCAAAATGAAGCCTTTATTCACTAATCATAAAGACCAACCTTAGCTTATGCTACATTTTTATTCTATGCTTCTTGTTTTTAGGCTTTCTGTAAAAATCATTCTCTGTTTTTAGCTACTTGGATATTTTACTTTCTTGTGTTATGCAGTATTACAGTAATGTATACATACAAATTTCTGATCAACTTAATAGTCCCATTAAATCATTAATACATTAATTCAGTTGTATTGACAAAATCCACAGTATCATTTGACCCTCTACAACTCAAAATATTGATTTTTATTGTCCCTCTTCTAATATTTGTTAAGTATAGCTATAATCTTAGTATATATTCATATGGTTAAATTCTTGTTACTATATATGGCATCTTAGATTTTGAAAATTATTATCTTTTGGATATGGAAATATTTTTTTAGATTTTCCAGTATTTCACGTAAATTCTGTTCCCTGAGAGCAATATAATACCAAATAAAACTAATTTTTGAAGTGTTCACAGAAAACACATTTTCTGATTTCTTGAAAACCTGAGCATGTTTTTGGCTGCTTATATGGATGAATACGTTTCTTTGAGAGGTTACACTCATTATCTTCAAACAGTGATGACATGAATAATATATTTTGATAGTTAATGTATCAGAGGAAAAATCTAATGCCATCTTTTTTTGGTAAAAAAGAGACATGTGTCAAAATACATGTAATTAGTCAGTGAAAGAATCATTAATGTCTTACAATTAGGCAAAAAGGAATACTAGGGAGCAGAAGGGTAGATACATGTATATGTGGGCTTCCAGGTGGCACAGTGGTAAAGAATCTGCCTGCCAATGCAGGAGACACAAAAGACACAGGTTCAGTTCCTGGGTCAGGAAGATGTCCTGGAGTAGTAAATGGCAACCCACTCCAGTATTCTTGACTGGAAAATTCCATGGACAGAGGAACCTGGTGGCTATAGTCCATGGGGTCAGAAAGAGGCAGACATGACTGAGCATGCATGCACTCATGTGTATATGTATAACTATGCAATTTGCTGGACACCTGAAACTAATACATTATAAACAACTATACTCCAATAAATTAAAAAAAATATTGGCATTAAATAAATAATAGATCATGAAGATGATCAAAGAGGAAATTTAAAAATACCTAGAAAAAAAATGACAATAGAAACATGACAACCAAGACCCATGGTATGCAGCAAAGGAGTTCAAAGAGGCAAGTTGATACAAATACAATCTTATCTCTAAGAATCAAAAATCTCAAATAAACAACCTAACTTTACACCTAAAGCAGAAACACAAAGGATCATAAAACACTACTACAAGTAGTGCTTCCTTAGAGGAAAACATAGGCAGAACACTCTTTGACATAAATCACAGCAATATCTTTCTTGACTCACCTCCAAGAGTAAGGAAAATAAAATAGTAAACAAATGGTATCTAATTAAACTTAAAGATTTTGCACAGCAAAGGAAACCATAAACAAAACAAAAACACAACCCTCACAATGAGAGAAAATATTTGCAAATGAAGCAACAAACAAGGGATTAATTTTCAAAGTATAGGAACACTTCATGCAATTCAATATCAAGAAACAAATAATCCAATCAAAAAATAAGCAGAAGATCTAAAGAGACATTTCTCCAAAAAAGATATGCAGATAGCCAAAGAACATATGAAAAGAAGCTCAATATCACTAGTTATAAGAGAAATGCAAATCAAAACTACCTAAAATGAGGTATCGCTTCATACTAGTTAGAACGATCATCATGAAGAAAAATCTACAAACAAAATGCTGAAGATGGTGTGGAGAAAAGAGAATCCTCCTACACTGTTAGTGGGAATGTAAATTGGTATAGTCACTATAGAGAACAGTATACAGGTTCATTACAAAATTAAAAATGGACCTATCACATGATCCAGCAATTCCTCTGGTCATATACATAGAGAAAACCATAATTCAAAAATGATCCATGCATCTCAGTGTTCATTGCAGCACTATTTACAATAACTGGGACATGAAAGCCACATAAATGTCCCTCAAGAGAGGAATGGATAAAGAAGATGTGATACTTAAATACAATGAAATATTACTCACCAATAAAAATGAACAAAATAATGCCATTTAACAGCAATATGGATGGTCATACTTCAGAGAGTGTCTACTGCTGCTGCTGCTGCTGCTAAGTCACTTCAGTCATGTCCAACTCTATGCGACTCCATAGATGGCAGCCCGCCAGGCTGTCCCTGGGATTCTCCAGGCAAGAATACTGGGGTGGGTTGCCATTTCCTTCTCCAATGCATGCATGCGTGCTAAGTCGCTTCAGTCGTGTTTGGCTCTGTGTGACTCTATGGACAGTAGCCCACCAGGCTCCTCTGTCCACAGGATTCTCCAGGCAAGAATACTGGAGTGGGTTGCCATTTCCTTCTCCAAGAGTGTCATAATGAGTCAAATAAGTCAGAAACAGAAAGACGAATATCAGATGATATCTCTTATATGTGGAATATTTAAAAAACGGTACAAATGAACTTATCAACAAAACAAAAGTAGAATCATGGATGTTGAAAACCAACTTATGGTTACCAGGAGAACAGATGGCTCAGAGGGATAAACTGGAGATGAACATATATACATTACTATACATAAAATAGATAGCTAATAATAACCTGCTGTATAGCATAAAGAACTTTACTCAATACTCTGTAATGGCCTATATAGGGAAGAAACAAAACAAAAAATAAAACACTGGATTATGTATATCTGTTTCAGTTTGTTCTACATCTGAATGTACACAACCCCATAAATCAAATATACTTCAATAACATTTTTTAAAAAGAATACTGAAATAAGTTTACAAATAGAAGTAAAATCTGTAAATATTCATGGTGCAATAGTCAGATACATCACATACTGTTTATTTGGATTCCTACAGACAAAAATCATGTGCATTATCATCCACATTATACAATCTTTTAACAATGTTCATAGTTTTAAATAGCTCAGGAGATAATCCCAAGCAGTGCTCTAGAAGATAACCAGCAATTATTTTTGCCCATTTTAACCCTTTATTTTACAATACTCCTCACGTGTGATCATAATGATCACAAAGAAAGATTACTCTTGATACAAAAACATAACACAAAAACCTGCCACCATTATGGTATTTGCATTATGTATATAAGTGTAAGGAGAGTGTCAATTAACCATATATTTGTTTTTTAATTTGCTTCACAAATCTAGAGGCACATAGTATTGAACGAAAGTGTTATTTGCTCAGTCATATCTGACTCTTTGAGACCTTGTGGACTATAGGCCACCAGGCTCCTCTGTCCATGTAATTCCTCAGGCAAGAATATTGGAGTGGGTAGCCATTCCCTTCTCCAAGGGATCTTCCTGCCCCAGGGATCAAACCCAGGTCTCCTGCATTGCAGGCAGATTCTTAACTGTCTCAGCCACCAGGTTGAATAATCAACTGCTAAAGGCATAAATATAACTACTGAACTATTATGTAAAGGGTTTCATATGAAAAGTTGGATTGAATTATTAAAGCATTTAGTACTTGCTAGGAAACTGTGTAGATCACAAACTGTGGAATTCTGTAAGAAATGGGAATACCAGACCACCTGATCTGCCTCTTGAGAAACCTATATGCAGGAGGAACAACAGTTAGAACTGGACATGGAACAACAGACTGGTTCCAAATAGGAAAAGGAGTATGTCAAGGATGTATATTGTCACCCTGTTTATTTAACTTATATGCAGAGTACATCATGAGAAACACTGGGCTGGAAGAAGCACAAGCTGGAATCAAGATTGCCTGGAGAAATATCAATAACCTCAGATATGCAGATGACACCACCCTTATGGCAGAAAGTGAAGAGGAACTAAAAAGCCTCTTGATGAAAGTGAAAGAGGAGTGTGAAAAAGTTGGCTTAAAGCTCAACATTCAGAAAATGAAGATCATGGCATCCGGTCCCACCACTTCATGGGAAATAGATGGGGAAACAGTGGAAACAGTGTCAGACTTTATTTTTTGGGGCTCCAAAATCACTGCAGATGGTGATTGCAGCCATGAAATTAAAAGACGCTTACTCCTTGGACAAAGGAAAGTTTGACCACCCTAGATAGCATATTCAAAAGCAGAGACATTACTTTGACAACAAAGGTCTGTCTAGTCAAGGCTATGGTTTTTCCAGTGGTCATGTATAGATGTGAGAGTTGGACTGTGAAGAAAGCTGAGTGCAGAAGAATTGATGCTTTTGAACTGTGGTATTGGAGAAGCCTCTTGAGAGTCCCTTGGACGGCAAGGAGATCCAACCAGTCCATTCTAAAGGAGATCAGCCCAGGGTGTTCTTTGGAGGAAATGATGCTGAAGCTGAAACTCCAATACTTGGGCCAACTCATGTGAAGAGTTGACTCATTGGAAAGACCCTGATGCTGGGAGGGATTGGGGGTAGGAGGAGAAGGGGACAGCAGAGGATGAGATGGCTGGATGGCATCACCAACTTGATGGACGTGAGTTTGAGTGAACTCTGGGAATTGGTGATGCACAGGGAGGCCTGGTGTGCTACAGTTCACGGAGTCGCAAAGAGTCGGACATGACTGAGCGACTGAACTGAACTGAACTGAGGAAACCAAATCTTAAGACGCTCTACCAGGTTTCACCTTCAATATCTATAAATTTAGTTGACTTCTCTTTTCAGTATGCCTAAAGTTTATTAAGGTTCCTGGCCTACAAAGACATGTTCTCCCCACTTACTATCAGTCAAGTTGGAATCCTATAACCCATGCAGCAGTCACACTATATCCTGAAAATATTATTAATATATCCTTCAATACTAATAATTTCCCTTATTTTTACTACCATCCTACTAAATTGGCTCAGTGATAAAGTATCCATCTGCCAGTGCAAGAGACTCAGGAGATTCACGTTCAATCCCTGAGTTGGAAAGATTATGTGAAGGAGGAAATGGCAACATACTCCAGTATTTTTACTTAGAAAATCCCATGGACAGAGGAGCCTGGTGGGCTATGGTCCATACAATTACAAAGAGTCAGATACAATGAATCATGCACATGCACACACACACACACACACACACACACACACACTAAGCATCATCTCAAGAACAAGAATTAAAATAATAACCTCATGCTAATTAAAAATTAAGGTCAGTTTAGATATATATACACTAGCTGCTATGCCATTTTAAACATATTTAAACCAGGAGCCATTGAAGCATCCACTAAATATTTTGTAACACAAGCCACAGTATCAATACTTCCTATAATAGCTGTTACTATTAGTCTATTATATTCTAGTCAATGACAATTACACAAATTTTAATCGAACAGCATTTACCATCACAAAAATAGGCCGCATTGTAAAACTGGAACTCCAGCACTCCTGAAAGGGTTCTGTAGGCACAGGCTCTACAAATACAGTTAATCTTAGTTCCTAAAGAGTGGTATTTGGAGAAGGAAATGACAACCCATTCCAGTACTCTTGCCTGGAGAATCCTGGGGACGGAGGAGCCTGGTGGGCTGCCATCTGTGGGGTCACACAGAGTCGGACACGACTGAAGTGACGTAGCAGCAGCAGCACCACCAAAAGTGGTATCTTTTATCTTATTAAACAAACAACATTCTTAAGGTAAGATCTCAGTTACACAGTTGATTTGACTAAATATATCCTGCTGCTGCTGCTGCTACGTCACTTCAGTCGTGTCCGACTCTGTACGACCCCATAGATGGCAGCCCACCAGGCTTCCCTGTCCCTGGGATTCTCCAGGCAAGAACACTGGTGTGGGTTGCCATTTCCTTATATGGACAAATACTTTTGAACATTTGAAAATCAATACATTTCCATGAAAAGGAAAAAAAAAGCTAAAGAATTTCTTAATATTGGAAAGTCTGTGACAATTACGTCAATTAAAAAACATTTATTTTATACACAACTAGAGTTTACTGGAGAAGGCAATGGCACCCCACTCCAGTACTCTTGCCTGGAAAATCCCATGGATGGAGGAGCCTGGTAGGCTGCAGTCCATGGGGTCGCTAAGAGTTGGACATGACTGAGTGACTTCACTTTCACTTTTCCCTTTCACGCATTGGAGAAGGAAATGGTGGCCCACTCCAGTGTTCTTGCCTAGGGAATCCCAGGGACGGGGAAGCCTGATGGGCTTCCATCTATGGGGTCGCACAGAGTTGGACACGACTGAAGCGACTTAGCAGCAGCAGCAGCAGCAGCAGAGTTTACTAGTTTGCTATGGGTTACCAAGATTTTAGTATCACAGAAAAATAGATTCTTCATACATACACACATGAAAAAGAACATTAAAGTAATCTCAGTATTTCAAACAAATACCACAATAAAACTTCCTTCACAGTTCGTCCTATTCTTAATAGGAATTAATTATATAATTAATTTTTTTTCCATTATAGCTTGGGTGAACAATCTACTTTAATGAAGTCCTCTAGAATAAAGAGAGTTCTGGAGATCCTAACTCAATCCATAGGTACAGATGGAAAGTTTCTAAGTGATATGATTTTAGCAGCCTCAACCCAAGACTATATTCTCTGAAGTTGCAACAGTTTTAAATACCCAATACAATTGCTTTCCATGAGGCTCTGAGACCTTCCTTCTTTGTTGAGAACACAAAATCTGGCGAGAAAATCATGGCAGACCTTTCAAGACAGAATCAAAGTAAAATAAAAACTATCTGTAGATAACAAAATTAATAGCTATAATGAATATAGTATATATAATATAGTATAATGAATATAGCTATAATGAATATAGTAACCAAAGTGGAAACAGTGTCAGACTATTTTTTTGGGCTCCAAAATCACTGCAGATGGTGATTGCAGCCATGAAATTAAAAGACGCTTAGTCCTTGGAAGGAAAGTTATGACCAACCTAGATAGCGTATTCAAAAGCAGACACATTACTTTGCCAACAAAGTTCCGTCTCGTCAAGGCTATGGTTTTTCCAGTGGTCATGTATGGATGTGAGAGTTGGACTGTGAAGAAAGCTAAGTGCCAAAGAATTGATGCTTTTGAACTGTGGTGTTGGAGAAGACCCTTGAGAGTCCCTTGGACTGCAAGGAGATCTGACCAGTCCATTCTGAAGGAGATCAGTCCTGGGTGTTCTTTTGAAGGAATGATGCTAAAGCTGAAACTCCAATACTTTGGCCACCTCATGCAAAGAGTTGACTCATTGGAAAAGACTCTGATGCTCAGAGGGATTGGGGGCAGGAGGAGAAGGGGACGACAGAGGATGAGATGGCTGGGTGGCATCACCAACTCGATGGACGTGAGTTTGAGTGAACTCCAGGAGTTGGTGATGGACAGGGAGGCCTGGGGTGCTGCAATTCATGGGGTCGCAAAGAGTCAGACATGACTGAGCAACTGCACTGAACTGAACTGAACCAAAGACAACAGAATGGAATACAGTAAAATTCTCTATGAAGTGGCATAGTTAATTTTTACATAATTTGAAGTCAGTGTTTGCTGTGAGATTAGAAACATGAATAATAAGAGCAAGAGGACCAGCACTGAGAATATCCTACAGCTACACAGAGCAGTTGAGGGGCCTGTCCCCACTAGTCAGGGCCTGAAAAAAACTGGAGAGGGGAATGGCAAACCACTTCAGTATTCTTGCCTTGAGAATCCCATGATCAGTACGAAAGGGCAAAACGATATGACACTGAAAGACAAGCCCCCCAGGTCAGAAGGTGTCCAATATGCTACTGGGGAAGAGTAGAGAACAGGTTCCAGAAAGAATGAAGAGCATTAGCCAAAGTGGAAAGGACACCCAGTTGTGGATGTGTCAGTGGTGAAAGTAAAGTCTGATGCTATAAAGAACAATATTGCATGGGAACCTGGAATGTTAGGTCCATGAATCAAGGTGAATTGAAAGTGGTCAAACAGAGATTGCAAGAGTGAATATTGACGTTTAAGAATCAGTGAACTAAAATGGATGGGAATGGGCTAATTTAATTCAGATGACCATTATATCTACTACTGTGGGCAAGAATCCCTTAGAAAAAAATAGAGCAGACCTCATAGTCAACAAGAGTCTGAAAAGTAGTACTTGGGTGCAGTCTCAAAAATCAGCAGAATGGTCTCAGCTCATTTCCAAGGCAAACTATTCAACATCACAGTAATACAACTCTATGTCCCAACCACTAACAATGAAGAAGCTGAAGTTGAGTGATGCTATGAAGACCTACAAGAACTTCTAGAACTAACACCAAAAACAGATGTCCTTTTAATGCCTGTGTGGATCACAACAAACTGAAAAATTATGAAAGAGATGGAAATACCAGACCATCTTACCTGTCTCCTGAGAAACCTGTATGAAGGTCAAGAAGCAACAGTTATAACTGGACATAGAACAACAGACTGGTTCCAAATCGGGAAAGGAGTACATTAAAGCTTTATATTGTCACCCAGCTTACTTAACTTATATGGAGAGTACATCATGAGAAATGCTGTGCTGGGTGAAGCACAAGCTGGAATTAAGTTTGCCAGGAGAAATATAAATAACCTCAGATATGCAAATAACACCACTCTAAGGGTAGAAAGCAAACAGGAACTAAAGAGCCTGTGGAAGAATGTGAAGAGGAGACTGAAAAAGCTGACTTAAAACTCACATTCAAAAAACTAAGATCATATCATCTGGTACAATCACTACATGGCATATAGATGGGGCAAAAAGGAAATAGTGACAGACTTTATTTTGGGGGGCTCCAAAATCACTGCAGACAGTGACTGCAGCCATGAAGTTGAAAGATACTTGCTCCTTGGAAGAAAATCTATGACAAACCTAGACAGCATATTAAAAAACAGAAACATCACTTGATGACAAATGTCTGTATAGTCAAAGCTTTGGTTTTTTTCCCGTAGTTATGTTTGGATGTGAGGGCTGGACTATAAAGAAGACTGAGCAATGAAGAATTGATGTTTTTGAACTGTGGTGTTGATAAGACTCTTGAGAGTCACTTGGACAGCAAGGAGATCAAATCAGCCAATTCTAAAGGAAATCAGTCCTGAATATTCATTGGAAGGATTGATGCTGAAGGTGAAGCTCCAATACTTTGACCACTTGATAGAAATAGCCAATTCATTGGAAAAGACCCTGATCCTGGGAAAGATTGAGAACAGGAAGAGAAGGGAGCCACAGAGGATGAGATAGTTTGATGGCATCATTGACTCAAAGAACACGAGTTTCAGTAGACTCAGGGATATAGTAAAGGACAGGGAAGCCTGGTGTGCTGCAGTCCATGGGGTCACAAAGGGTTAAACATGACTGAGTGATTGAACCGCAACAACAATAAGGGCATTGAAATGCTTGTGAATGTATACTGAGAGGTAAACTTCCTGAGATACTAATATTAACAATCTTTACATTCCCACACATTTTACCAAGGGAAGGCTGTGCACCCATTTCTGGTTTTATAAATCTTCTTCCCATGCAAGTCTCAGAACAGTAGACATCAAACAGTTGTATTTCAAAATTCTTTCTTCTTACAAAATAAAGCAAACTTATTATTTCCATAAGCCTTCTCAGTTCAGTTCAGTTCAGTCAGTCAGTCGTGTCCAACTCTTTGGGACCCCATGAATTGCAGCACCCCAGGCCTCCCATCACCGACTCTTGGAGTTTACACAAACTCACGTCCATCGAGTCAGTGATGCCATCCAGCCATCTCATCCTCTGCCGTTCCCTTCTCCTCCTGCTCCAATCCCTCCCAGCATCAGGGTCTTTTCCAATGAGTTAACTCTTCACATGAGGTGGCCAAAGTATTGGAGTTTCAGCTTCAGCATCAGTCCTTCCAATGAACACATAGGACTGATCTCCTTCAGAATGGACTGGTTGGATCTCCTTGCAGTTCAAGGGACTCTCAAGAGTCTTCTCCAACACCACAGTTCAAAAACATCAATTCTTCGGTGCTCAGCTTTCTTCACAGTCCAACTCTCATATCCATACATGACCACTGGAAAAACTATAGCCTTGACTAGATGGACATTTTCTGGCAAAGTAATGTCTCTGCTTTTGAATATGCTGTCTAGGTTGGTCATAACTTGTCTTCCAAGGAGTAAGTGTCTTTTAATTTCATGGCTGAAGTCAACATCTGCAGTGATTTTGGAGCCCCAAAAAATGAAGTCAGCCACTGTTTCCACTGTTTCCCCAACTATTTCCCATGAAGTGATGGGACCAGATGCCATGATCTTAGTTTTCCAAATGTTGAGTTTTAAGCCAACTCTTTCACTCTCCTCTTTCACTTTCAACAAGAGGCTTTTTAGTTCCTCTTCACTTTCTCAAATAAGAGTGGTATCATCTGCACATCTGAGGTTATTGATATTTCTCCCAGCAATCTTGATTCCAGCTTGTGCTTCTTCCAGCCCAGCATTTCTCATGATGTACTCTGCATAGAAGTTAAATAAGCAGGGTGATAATATACAGCCTTGACATACTCCTTTTCCTATTTGGAACCAGTCTGTTGTTCCATGTCCAGTTCTAACTGTTGCTTCCTGACCTGCACATAGGTTTCTCAAGAGGCAGGTGAGGTCGTCTGGTGTTCCATCTCTTTCAGAATTTTCCACAGTTTATTGTGATCCACACAGTCAAAGGCTTTGACCTAGTCAATAAACCAGAAATAGATGTTTTTCTGGAACTCTCTTGCTTCTTCCATGATCCAGCGGATGTTGGCAATTTGATCTCTGGTTCATCTGCCTTTTCTAAAACCAACTTGAACATCTGGAAGTTCATGGTTCACATGTTGCTGAAGTCTGGCTTTGAGAATTGTGAGCATTACTTTACTAGTGTGTGAGATGAGTGCCTTTGTGTAGTAGTTTGAACATTCCTTGGCATTGCCTTTCTTTGGGATTGGAATGAAAACTGACCTTTTCCAGTCCTGTGGCCAATGGTGAGTTTTCCAAATTTGCTGGCATACTGAGTGCAGCACTTTCACAACATCATCTTTTAGGATTTGAAATAGCTCAACTGGGATTCCATCGCCTCCACTAGCTTTGTTCATAGTGATGCTTTCTAAGGCCCACTTGACTTCATATTCCAGATGTTTGGCTCTAGGTGAGTGATCACACATTAAGATTATCTTGGTCATTAAGATCTTTTTTTTGTACAGTTCTTCTGTGTATTCTTGCCACCTCTTCTTAATATCTTCTGCTTGTTAGGTCCATACCATTTCTGTTCCTTATCAAGACCATCTTTGCATGAAATGTTCCCTTGGTATCTCTAATTTTATTGAAGAGCTCTCTAGTCTTTCCCATTCTGTTGTTTTCCTCTATTTCTTTGCATTGATCGCTGAGGAAGGCTTTCTAATCTTCTTGCTATTCTTTGGAACTCTGCATTCATAAGCCTTCTAGAACATCTCAGAAAGAGTCTTAATGTAAAAGTTATTATATGTTTCTATTCAGGAGCAATTTAGTAAGGAAAATTTTTTCAAGTTATTAGAAGAAAGTTCCACACTAACAAGATATGATAATAAATAACATTTTGTTAAGTCTTGAGACAAAGTGATAATTAAACATTTTAAAATAAGCATGAGTGATTGAAAAGTTCTTAGCTAAATCTATAAGTGAGAAATCTTTATTTTTGCTTTTTCTTGAATAAATAATCAAAAAGAGAACAGATTCAAGAAAAAAAGCATAGTTTTTTTTTCTAAGACATAAAATCTAACAAAACAGATTACACATAAGATAAAAAAATTTCTATCATATTGCAGCCAAAGTTATTACTCATCAATAAATCAAAGAGACAAACCCATCAAATTTGAGTGAAATTTTCTCAATTTTAACACATTTTATTGTTTTATTTTTAAATCAACTCAGTCATTCTAAGCAAAGCAAATAAAATTCACTTTCTAAGTAGAATCCTTTATTACTTCATGTTCTGAGAAAAAATAATACTTCAGGTCAACAGTTCTCCTGTAGGGGGTTTGTGAAGCCAAAGCTATTTTCACAGTATACCAAGACTTTATTTTTGTTAAATCACACTATGCCCATCATTGCTATCTTCAGATTGATTGACAAATATGTACTTAATGATTTTTAAGGTTCACATTTTCAACACGGTAAACACTGATGGCTATAATCTACATAAACAAAAGCTCTGCAGAGACCTCAGCAAGCCCAAAAATAATAAGAGGGCTGGAAACCAAAAATGTCTGATTCAATGCTGTAGAATAAACTGCTCATGTTTTCCTTACAAAACAAAAGCATCTGCATAATTGTATTTTGCTCCATCACTACTGCTCGTGGTATAGATTCAACTACTCATGTTAATTAACTTTAGCCAGGTTAACTAACCTCTGTTTCACAGAGAAACGTGGGAGTAGGGATGAACAATCGAGAATTGTCTGGTATACTCAAGCATATGGCAGATTATCAAACCTGTGAGCAAAGGTAACAACCTCTACAGTCATGCATTCCTTCATCTTCTAAAAGTGGCAGGAATAAACAAAATCAGGACTACCAAAAGACACACACACACACACACACAAATATATACACACACACGGCATAAAATAAGTAAAACATATGTTTAAATTTATGTCCATAATGTATCTTTCAGAATTCTCTCCTCAGTAGAAATTATTTAGAGAGTTAGTGATTATCCATTAATTAAAATCATTTTTATATAAATCCCAGATTTTCAATTACCCAACTCTCCTAGAGAGTAACACTGAGCATATATGCTACAAAATATGAATACTGTTAAAATAATGCTTAAAATCATGCAGATATAATGTTAACGTATTTGGCTAGCCTGTATAAGCTCAGAAAAGCCATAGAACAAGTAGAATAAAATGCACGCTTGTATAATACTTAAAATTGATAAATTAGAGAAAAGATAGATTTTTAAAACACAAAATTATTAAAGTAGTCTAGCTCCTCAAATTTCTAACATTTTATTTTTTTGTGCAAGTTCATAAAATATTTGTGAGTTAGTTTCTGCAAAAAGAAAGTTATTTTCAACTCTATCACCCTTAATGTACTAAAAGTTCATCTTCTTATTTCAGGGGAATTTTAGGAACATAACTGTGCTTACTCATCTCTCCAAGCCATCAGATAACATTTATTCTGATAAAGTTTATAATTTATTGATACTCTGTAATGACAGAAAACATTACAGACTTGCCCAATGAGAGATAAAGGCTTTCTGAAGTACAGACACGGTACTTATGGCCTCATAAGTATAATTCAGATGCAGGTGAAAAGTAAAGAAAAAACAAAAATTCACACTTTAGATATCAAAGAGCGATTCTCATTCACCGTGAGCATTACATTTTTTTTTCCTTAATTGATATAAGCTAATGATATAATTTTGGAGTTCTCACAGGAGAAGATGAACATACGACCTTCTACTCCTCCATCTTGGGAATAAAGAGACAGAGCCAAAGCAAAAACAACACCCAGTTGTGGATGTGGCTGGTGATGGAAGTAAAGTCCAAAGTTATAGAGCAATATTGCATAGGAACCTGGAATGTTAGGTCCATGAATCAAGGCAAATGGGAAGTGGTCAAACAGGAGATGGCCAGCGTGAACATCACATTTTAGGAATCGGTGAATTAAAGTAGACTGGAATGGGTGAATTTAACTCAAATGATCATTATATCTAGTACTGTGGGCAAGAATCACTTAGAAGAAGTGGAGTTGCCATCATAATCAACAAAAGAGCCCTAAATGCAGTACTTGGATACAGTCTTAAAAATGACAGAAAGATGTCTGTTAGTTTCCAAGGCAAACCATTCAATATCATGGTAATCCAGGTCTATGCCCCGCACAGTAACACAGAAGAAGCCGAAGTTGAACAGTTCTACGAAGACCTACAAGAACTTCTAGAACTAACACCCTAAAAAAGATGTCCTTTTCATTATAGGGGACTGGAATTCAAAAGTAGGAACTCAAGAAACACCTGTCAGTTCAGTTTAGTTCAGTAGCTCAGTCGTGTCTGACTCTTTGCAATCCCATGAATCGCAGCAGGCCAGGCCTCCCTGTCCATCACCAACTCCTGGAGTTCACTCAAACTCATGTCCATCAAGTCAGTGATGCCATCCAGCCATCTCATCCTCTGTCATCCCCTTCTCCTCCTGCCCCCAATCCCTCCCAGCATCAGAGTCTTTTCCAATGAGTCAACTCTTCGCATGAGGTGGCCAAAGTACTGGAGTTCCAGCTTAAGCATCATTCCTTCCAAAGAAATCCCAGGGCTGATCTCCTTTAGAATGGACTGGTTGGATCTCCTTGCAGTCCAAGAGACTCTCAAGAGTCTTCTCCAACACCACAGTTCAAAAGCATCAATTCGTTGGTGCTCAGCCTTCTTCACAGTCCAACTCTCACATCCATACATGACCACAGGAAAAACCATAGCCTTGACTAGATGGAGAAACACCTGAAGTAACACGTAAATCTGGCCTTGGAGTACAGAATGAAGTAGAGCAAAGGCTAATAGAGTTCTTCCAAGAGAACACACTGGTCATAGCAAACACCCTCTTCCAACAACACAAAAGAAAATTCTACACATGGACATTACCAGATGGTCAAAACTAAAATCAGATTGATTATATTCTTTGCAGCCAATGATGGGGAAGCTCTATACAGTCAGCAAAAATAAGACTGGGAATTGACTGTGGCTCAGATCATGAACTCCTTATTGCCAAATTCAGACTTAAATTGAAGAGATGGGGAAAACCACTAGACCATTCAGGTATACCTAAATCAAATCCCTTATGACTATACAGTAGAAGTGAGAAATAGATTTAAGGGACTAGATCTGATAGACAGAGTGCCTGATGAACTATGAATGGAGGTTTGTGACATTGTACAAGAGACAGGAATCAGACAATCCCAAAGAAAAAGAAATGTAAAAAAGCAAAATGGCTGTCTGGGGAGGCCTTCTACAGATAGAAGAGAAGTGAAAAGCAATGGAGAAAATGAGATATATACCCATTTGAATGCATAGTTTCAAAGAACAGCAAGGAGAGATCAGAAAGACTTCCTCAATGATCAAGGCAAAAAAATGGAGGAAAACAATAGCATAGGAAAGACTAGAGATATCTTTAAGAAAATTAGAGACACCAACCAAGGGAAAATTTCATGCAAAGATGGGCTCAACAAACGACAGAAATGGTATGGACCTAACAGAAGCAGAAGATATTAAGAAGAGGTGTCAGTAATACACAGGAGAATTGTACAAAAAAGATTTTCATGACCCAGATAATCACAATGGTGTGATCACTCACACTCATCTAGAGCCAGATATTCTGGAATGTGAAGTCAAGTGGGCCTTCGGAAGCATCACTAAGAAAAAAGCTAGTGGAGGTGATGGAATTCCAGTTGAGCTATTTCAAATCCTGAAAGATGATGCTGTGAAAGTGCTGCACTCAATATGCCAGCACATTTGGAAAACTCAGCAGTGGCCACAGGACTGGAAAAGGTCAGTTTTCATTTGAATCCCAAAGAAAGGCAATGCCAAAGAATGCTCAAACTACTGCACAAAGGCACTCATCTCACATGCTCGTAAAGTAATGCTCAAAATTCTCCAAGCCAGGCTTCAGCAATATGTGAACCATGAAATTCCAGATATTCAAGCTGGTTTTAGAAAAGGCAGAGGAACCAGAGACCTAATTGCCTACATCCGCTGGATCATAAAAAAAACAAGAGTTCCAGAAAAAACATCTATTTCTGCTTTATCGACTATGCCAAAGCCTTTGACTGTGTGGATCACAATAAACTGTGGAAAATTCTGAAAGAGATGTGAATACCAGACCACCTGACCTGCTTCTTGAGAAACCTGTATGCAGGTTAGGAAGCAACAGTTAGAACAGGACATGGAAAACAACTGGTTCCAAATAGGAAAAGGAGTACGTCAAGGCTGTATATTGTCACCCTGCTTATTTAACTTATATGCAGAGTACATCATGAGAAACACTGGGCTGGAGGAAGCACAAGCCAGAATCAAGATTGCCAGGATAAATATCAATAACTTCAGATATGCAGATGACAACACCCTTATGGCAGAAAGTGAAGAAGAACCAAAGGGCCTCTTGATGAATGTGAAAAGGGAGAGTGAAAAAGTAGTCTTAAACCTTAACATTCAGAAAACTAAGATAATGGCATCCAGTCCTATCACTTCATGGCAAATAGATGGGGAAACAGTGGAAACAGTGGCTGACTTTATTTTTGGGAGCTCCAAAATCACTTCAGATGGTGACTGCAGCCATGAAATTTAAAGACATTTACACCTTGGAAGGAAAGTTATGACCAAACTAGACAGCATATTAAAAAGCAGAGACATTGCTGTGTTAACAAAGGTCCGTCTAGTCAAGGCTATGGTTTTTCCTGTGGTCACGTATGGTTGTGAGAGTTGGACTATAAAGAAAGCTGAGAGCCAAAGAATTGATGCTTTTGAACTGTGGTGTTGGAGAAGACTCTTGAGAGTCACTTGGACTTCAAGGCAATCTAACCAGTTCATCCTAAAGGAGATCTGTCCTGGATGTTCATTGGAAGGTTCATTGAACCTGAAGCTCCAATACTTTGGCCACCTGATGCAAAGAGCTGACCCATTTTAAAAGACCCTGATGCTGGGAAATAGTGAGGGCAGGAGGAATAGGGGATGACAGAGGATGAGATGGTTGCATGGCATCACCAACTCAATGGACATGGGTTTGGGTGGACTCTGGGTGTTGGTGATGGACAGGGAGGCCTGGTATCCTGCAGATCATGGGGTTGCAAACAGTTGGACAGGACTGAGTGAATGAACTGAACTGATGAAGACCTACAAGACCTTCTAGAACTAATACCCTAAAAAGATGTCCTTTTCATTGTAGGGGACTGGAATACAAAAGTAGGAAGTCAAGAGATACCTGGAATAACAGGCACATTTTGCCTTGGAGTAAAAATGAAGCAGGTCAAATGCTAACAGAGTTTTGCCAAGAAAGCACACTGGTCATAGCAAACACCCTCTTCCAACAACACAAGAGAAGACTCTACACATGGACATCAAGAGATGGTCAACACTGAAATTAGACTGATTATATTCTTATAGCCAAAGATGGAGAAGCTCTATACAGTCAGCAAAAACAAGACCAGGAGCTGACTGTGCCTCTGATTATGAAATTATTGCCAAATTCAGACTTACACTGAAGAAAATAGGGAAAGCTACTAGGCCATTCAGGTATGACCTAAATCAAAACCCTTATGATTACACACTAGAAGTGACAAATAGATTCAAGGAATTAGATCTGATAGACAGTGTCTGAAGAAATATGGACAGAGGTTCCTGACATTTAGCAGGCAGTGATCAATACCCCAAACAAGAAAAAGAAATGCAAAAAAGCAAAAAGTTTGCCTGAAGAGGCCTTACAAATAGGAGAGAACACACACACACACATACACACACAAAAGGCAAAGTAGAAAAGGAAAGATATACCCATTTGAATGCAGAGTTCCAAACAATAGCAAGGATAGATAAGAAAGCCTTCCTCAGTGATCAAGGCAAAGAAATAGAGAAAAACAATAGAATGGGAAAGACTATAGATCTCTTCAAGAAAATTAGAGATACTGAGAGGGTAACAGGCAGGGAGGCCAGGGGTCTCCAAATGGAGGAAATAGCCTGCAGGTGTCAGACATTTTTTATCTCTCTTAAGCGGCAGGAGGAAACAAACTAGCAATATTTTTTCCTTCTCTATACAAATTTAAAGGGAGGTTTCTCTTAAAATACTGTGTTGCCATAATGACACCTGGTTTCGCCTGAAGTTAGCTATTCTTGAGCCTAGAGATATCCAATGCCTTTTTCTTATGGAAATGTTTGTCTTAAGCTATGCTAATGTACTATGCCTTTGGCCCAGAACCTACTTGACAAACCAGTATGTTATACTCAGATATTGTTCCCCTAATCTATGTAAATGAAACTATTTGTATGGTGGTCTGCCCTTCTTCAAGATTCAAGTTAATCATTTTATGGCCCAGGATAAGCCATTTGGTGCCAAGAGTATCCCAAAATGCATCTTATGGGTGAGGGGCCTGGTGCCATTCTGAATTTTAAGACATCTTTCTTTCATTAACAGACTGCTAGTGACTATATAACATCCAGCTGAAGACTAGCAGGGGGGTACTCTTTCTGCCCCCTTCTGATGCCTATGTCAGAAGCTTTCTCTATCTCCTTTATGCTTTAATAAAACTTTATTACACAAAAGCTCTGAGCGATCAAGCCTCGTCTCTGGCCCCGGATTGAATTCTTCTCCGGGGGCCAAGAATCCCGGTGTATTTGCGTGATTCAACAACAACCTTTCAATACCGAGGGAAAGTTTCATGCAAAGATGGGCATAATAAAGGCCAGAAATGGTATGGACCTAACGGAAGCAGAAGATATTAAGAACCGATGGCAAGAATACACAGAAGAACTATACATAAAAGATCTTCATGACCCAGACAACCACGATGGTGTGATCATTCATCTAGAGCCAGACATCCTGGAATGCAAAGTCAAGTGGGCCTTAGGAAGCATCACTATGGACAAAGTTAGTGGAGGTGATGGAATTTCAGATGAGCTGTTTCAAATCCTAAAAGGTAATGCTGTTAAACTGCTATACTCAATAACCAGAAAATTTGGAAAACTCAGCCATGGCCACAGGACTGGAAAAGGTCAGTTTTCATTTCAATCCCAAAGAAAGGCAATGACAAAGAATGTTCAAACTACCAAACACCTGCACTCATCTCACACACTAACAAAGTAATGCTCAAAATTCTCCAGCCAGGCTTCAATAGCACAGGCACTATGAACTTCCAGATGCGCAAGCTGGATTTAGAAAAGGCAGAGGAACCAGAGATCAAATTGCCAACATCTGCTGGATCATTGAAAAAGCAAGAGAGTTCCAGAAAAACATTTACTTCTGCTTTATTGATTATGTCAAAGCCTTTCACTGTGTGGATCACAACAACCTGTGGAAAATTCTTCAAGAGATAGGAATACCAGACCACCTGACCTGCCTCCTGAGAAATCTGTATGCACATCAAGAAGCAACAGTTACAACTGGACATGGAACAACAGACTGGTTCCAAATTGGGAAAGGAGTACGTCAAGGCTGTATATTGTGACCCTGCTTATTTACCTTATATACAGAGTACCTCATGAGAAGTGCTGTGCTGGATGAAGCACAGGCTGGAATCAAGATCGCTGGAGAATTATCAATAACCTCAGATAATATTCCAGATATTATATTTCTTCCTCACCCTTATGGAAGAAATTGAAGAACTAAAGAGCCTATTGATGAAAGTGAAAGAGAAGAGTGAAAAAGTTGGCTTAAAACTCAGCATTCAGAAAAATAAGATCATGGCCTCACTTCATGGCAAAGAGATGGGGAAACAATGACAGACTTCATTTTCCTGGGTCCCAAAATCACTGCAGATAGTAACTGATGCCATGAAATTAAAAGACGCTTGCTCCTTGGGAGAAAAGTTATGAGCAACCTAGACAGCATATTAAAAAGCAGAGACATTACTTTGCCAACAAATGTCCATCTAGTCAAAGCTGTTGTTTTTCCAGTAGTCTTGTATGGATATGAGAGTTGGACTATAAAGAAAGCTGAGCACGGAAGAATTGATGCTTTTGAACTGTGGTGTGGGAGAAGACTCGTGAGAGTCCCTTGGACTGCAAGGAGATCCAACCAGTCCATCCTAAAGGAAATCAGTCCTGAATATTTTTGGAAAGACTGTTGCTGACGCTGAAGCTCCAATACTCTGGCCACCTGATGCGAAGAACTGACTCACTGGAAAAGACCCAGATGCTGGGAAAGATTAAAGGCAGGAGGAGAAGGGGACAACAGAAGACAAGCTGGTTGGATGGCATCACTGACTCAATGGACATGAGTTTGTGCAATCTCCAGGAGTTGGTGATGGACAGAGAAGCCTGATGTGGTGCAGTCCTTTGGGTCACAAAGAGTTGGACACGATTGAGCAACTGAACTGGACTGAAATATATATAGTTATATATACATACATGCCTATATGTAATTAATTAAATTCAAATTACTAAAAATTATATATGTAATAACAATAACTTATGTGCTTCACAGGTTACTTCAAATCTTATATATGGTTTTACACACACACACACACACACACACACACACACTTCCCCAGTGGCTCAGCATTAAAGAATCTGCCTGCCGTGCAGGAAACATAGACATGACTTCTATCCATGGGTTGGGAAGATCTCCTGGAGATAGGCATGGCAACATACTCTAATATTCTTGCCTGAAGAATCCCATGGGTAGAGTAGCCTGGTGGGCTGCAGTCCATAGAGTCATAAGAAGTCAGAGACAACTAAAGTGATTGAGCAGCAGCAGCATACATAGACATACAGACACACACAGACTGGAGTTCTACTTCATAGAATTGTGAAATTATGAAACATTTATAATGCTGTTAAAGGACCTATGCTAAGTTATGTATTTACATCACACATTTTACCTCATTTATTCATTTCAAATGCTATCTATTAATAAAAAGGAGGATCTCAATATAATAAACAATATATGTTTAATTCATAAATTGAAATAATTTTATTGTACTGCATAATCACTGGGTAAATTTATAAAGATTAAAATTATAGTTCATGTTAATTCAAATTGCTCTAATTTTAGATTGCTAATTGGATGAGATAATGGGGTTTCACATAACTGGTATTAAATTTTCTACAAGATAGATTTATGGGCAGGACAAATTCAGGTAATCATAAGGTCAAAAAGAGTATTTACTCTTACTCTTGGATAGTATTTTAGCAATATCAGTCAAATACTCTTACTTTAGTTATTTAGAAATAGATAGGGAATATTGTTTAATGCTTACTATAGATCATGGCATCCGGTCCCATCACTTCATGGGAAATAGATGGGGAAACAGTGGAAACAGTGTCAGACTTTATTTTTCTGGGCTCCAAAATCACTACAGATGGTGACTGCAGCCATGAAATTAAAAGACGCTTACTCCTTGGAAGGAAAGTTATGACCAACCTAGATAGCATATTCAAAAGCAGAGACTACTTTGCCAACAAAGGTCCATCTAGTCAAGGCTATGGTTTTTCCTGTGGTCATGTATGGATGTGAGAGTTGGACAGTGAAGAAGGCTAGCGCCGAAGAATTGATGCCTTTGAACTGTGGTATTGGAGAAGACTCCTGAGAGTCCCTTGGACTGCAAGGAGGTCCAACCAGTCCATCCTATAGGAGATCAGCCCTGGGATTTCTTTGGAGGAAATGATGCTGAAGCTGAAACTCCAGTACTTTGGCCACCTCATGTGAAAGTGTCAACCTCTGTGAAGAGTTGACTCATTGGAAAAGACTCTGATGCTGGGAGGGATTGGGGGCAGGAGGAGAAGGGGATGAAGGAGGATGAGATGGCTGGATGGCATCACTGACTCGATGGATGTGAGTCTGAGTGAACTCCGGGAGTTGGTGATGGACAGGGAGGCCTGGCATGCTGCGATTCATGGGGTCTCGAAGAGTCGGACATGATTGAGCAACTGAACTGAACTGAACTGATAGATGCAGAAAGAGATCCCTATTGTATCCTGTTTTTCTAACATTATTTCTACTATTTCTCATTTCAAAAAAAGTTGTCTAATCAAAATTCAAATGAAACTTTTGAAGCATCAGAACTCAATCCTAAAATGTATGGAAAAATTTTAATAATAATTGAGGTAATAAATACAAAGATGAGTTTATAATACTAATATTCATAATATAGCATTACTGTATACATATATAGACTATTTCAATCAAGAGAACGGATCAATAAAATGAGGAAATTTCAAAACATATGCTTGAATATATAAATAAATGACAGTACATATTAAATGTATATTACAAATTGAAAATAAAGGTATATTTATATTTGGAAAATTGGTCATATTACTAGCATACATAACAATGTAATATAATTTTTTCAATAGTTCCAAGGGAAAAAAGATTTTAATTAGGACCCAACACCCAGAAATTTATAAGGAAAGGGTTAATAAATTTCAAAGTACAAGATCAAAATATTTGCTCACAAAATTCACCAAATAAAAAAGTTCAAAGACAAGCCCTAGACTGTGGAAGCTACTTTTTATGTACTGTGGTCTGCCTCAGAAGCTTTGTTTGGAAATAACAAGTCATAATACCAATAACGTTTTCCAATAACTTGTTTTCCTGATAAGTAAGCACTACTTTTGGGCTCGTAACTAGCTGGAGGCACTGAATTTCTTTGTTTCTCAGGATGTTAACTCTGATATATGCTTCCTGTGTCCACTGCATATCCTCATTTATTCAAATCTGGCACATGAATTAATCACTTGACAAAATCAGATCAGATCAGATCAGTCGCTCAGTCCTGTCCAACTCTTTGCGACCCCAGGAATTGCAGCACGCCAGGCCTCCCTGTCCATCACCAACTCCTGGGGTTCACTCAGACTCAGGTCCATCGAGTCAGTGATGCCATTCAGCCATCTCATCCTCTGTCATGCCCTTCTCCTCTCGCCCCCAATCCCTCCCAGCATCAGAGTCTTTTCCAATGAGTCAACTCTTCACATGAGGTGGCCAAAGTACTGGAGTTTCAGCTTTAGCATCATTCCTTCCAAAGAATTCCCAGGGCTGATCTCCTATAGGATGGACTGGTTGGATCTCCTTGCAGTCCAAGGGACTCTCAAGAGGCTTCTCCAACACCACAGTGCAAAAGCATCAATTCTTCGGCGCTCGGCCTTCTTCACAGTCCAACTCTCACATCCATACCTGACCACAGGAAAAACCATAGCCTTGACTAGACGGACCTTTGTTGGCAAAGTAATGTCTCTGCTTTTGAATATGCTATCTAGGTTGGTCATAACTTTCCTTCCAAGGAGTAAGCGTCTTTTAATTTCATGGCTGCAGTCACCATCTGTAGTGATTTTGGAGCCCAGAAAAATAAAGTCTGACACTGTTTCCACTGTTTCCCCATCTATTTCCCATGAAGTGTTGGGACCAGATGCCATGAACTTCGTTTTCTGAATGTTGAGCTTTAAGCCAACTTTTTCACTCTCCACTTTCACTTTCATCAAGAGGCTTTTTAGTTCCTCTTCACTTTCTGCCATAAGGGTGGTGTCATCTGCATATCTGAGGTTATTAATATTTCTCCCCGCTTGATCTTTCTTCCTTGATTCCAGCTTGTGTTTCTTCCAGTCCAACGTTTCTCATGATGTACTCTGCATATAAGTTAAATAACTGCTGCTGCTACTGCTAAGTCATTTCAGTCATGTCCGACTCTGTGCAACCCCACAGACAGCAGCCCACCAGGCTACTCTGTCCGTGGTATTCTCCAGGCAAGAACACTGCAGTGGGTTGCCATTTCCTACTCCAATGCATGAAAGTGAAAAGTCAAAGTGAAGTCGCTCAGTCGTGTCCGACTCAGCGACCCCATGGACTGCAACCCACCAGGCTCCTCCGTCCATGGGATTTTCCAGGCAAGAGTACTGGAGTGGGGTGCCATTGCCTTCCAGGGTGACAATATACAGCCTGGATGAACTCCTTTTCCTATTTGGAGCCAGTCTGTTGTTCCATGTCCAGTTCTAACTGTTGCTTCCTGACCTGCATACATATTTCTCAAGAGGCAGGTCAGGTGGTCTGGTATTCACATCTCTTTCAGAATTTTCCACAGTTTATTGTGATCCACACAGTCAAAGGCTTTGGCATAGTCAATAAAGCAGAAATAGATGCTTTTCTGGAACTCTCTTGCTTTTTCTATGATCCAGCGGATATTGGCAATTTGATCTCTGGTTCCTCTGCCTTTTCTAAAACCAGCTTGAACATCAGGAATTTCACGGTTCACATATTGCTGAAGCCTGGCTTGTAGAATTTTGAGCAGTACTTTACTACCTTAACATAATTTCTTACTTACTGTTTCTTGGCTCTCTGAGGTTGGGGTATCCCTATAAAGACCTCAATTTCTAAAACAGTCCTTTCTAACCATTGTATTCATTTTTATTTGTCTCCTTCAGAAATTCAGCCAAATTATGTCCAGTAAAGACACACTGCCTTTTTCTTTACTTTTCTATATTAGTATTTATAATTTTTTTAAAAATTACTTTTTGTCATTTCTACAGTTTTTGTTAAAGAAATGAAGTACATATTTACATATTTGTAAAAAGTGCATTTTACAAATTTAAAGCTTTTGGAATTTAGTAAAACAATAATATGCATTCTCTTCATAAATAAATAACTGGAAATTAGACACTTACTTTAAATAATGAAAGACATAAAATTGTTTAAAAAATTCAAAAAATAATATAGAGAATCAAGTAGGACAAATTGCTCAAAGGCTAGGGAATATTGTCTCCTAAAGATTTAATTAGGATAAGTATATGTGTCTATTACAAAATATAATAAACATGAAATATATATTTAAAATATAATTTATGTGGTATTTTCCTTTTTAATTATAGCTATGAAAATAAAGCAAAATCCTGAAATTACTTACATTCAGAATACTGACTGCTATAGTAGTTATTAAAATTACATGGATATTTCTATTATATACAACACTTTCATTCCTGCAGAGTGAGTGGCCTAGACTAGGGTATCCTAGTTCTTCTAGATTAGGTATTTTTATATGTTAACTCAAATAAGCTTTTCCTTCTAAATTTTTTACAAAATGCATTTCTCATACAAAAACTATGATATTTTTAATTCTAAAAAAAGGAAATAATCATTTAGTGTCTATTTAAATGAATTCCTATACAAATTGGATATTCTTTATCACATCAGATCAGATCAGTCGCTCAGTTGTGTCCAACTATTTGCGACCCCACGAATCACAGCACGCCAGGCCTCCCTGTCCATCACCAACTCCCGGAGTTCACTCAGACTCATGTCCATCGAGTCAGTGATGCCATCCAGCCATCTCATCCTCTGTCGTCGCCTTCTCCTCTTGCCCCCAATCCCTCCCAGCATCAGAGTCTTTTCCAATGAGTCAACTCTTCGCAAGAGGTGGCCAAAGTACTGGAGTTTCAGCTTAAGCATCATTCCTTCCAAAGAAATCCCAGGGCTGATCTCCTTTAGAATGGAGTGGTTGGATCTCCTTGCAGTCCAAGGGACTCTCAAGAGTCTTCTCCAACACCACAGTTCAAAAGCATCAATTCTTCCGCGCTCAGCCTTCTTCACAGTCCAACTCTCACATCCATACATGACCACAGGAAAAACCATAGCCTTGACTAGACGGACCTTTGTTGGCAAAGTAATGTCTAGCATATTCATTGTGTATCATCTACTTATAGCATATATAATAAATAGTATTATTTTATATAGTATATTATGAAAACAATAAATATTATAGTACTCTACATGGACATAAAGGAAATACCAAAAGAAAGTAAGAGTTCTAAATAGATATATAAGCACTCTGAGTAGAACCTATAATCATCTGAAGTCCTACTAAGTTAAATTATAATATTAAACATTTTCTGTAACATTATAAAGTGAGATAAAAACTTTTAACCCTGCAAAACTAAAAATTTTGTGAGACTAAGACCCATATTTTTCTCAATTCCTCTGGATTTATTTCTTGCATAACAAAATATATGTATTTGAGTTCCCCTACCCAGAGATATTTTAAAGAAGCAATCTCTGATTCTTTTTGTAATATTGTATTTTATTAATTCAGAACTGGTTCACAGAGTTTTTGATACTGTTCCTGGGATTAAAAATCTCATTATTAATCATAATTGTGAAAATTACTCTGAATTATGTCACAGTTTAAGATGTGGAACAGAACTAAGCAATATTGCAGGTTAAAAAAAATATGAAAATCAGAATTTTATGTGTCGTATAGGAATCAGTCTGCTAATACAGGGGGCATGGCTTTGATCCCTGGTCTGGGACAATTTCACATACTGTGGAGCAATTAAGCCCATGCGACACAACTACCAAGGCCAAGCTATAGAGCCTACTAGCTACGACTATTGAAGCCTAGGCACCTACAGCCTGTGCTCCATGATAAGAGAAGCCACCACAATGAGAAGCAATGAAGAGCAGTCCCCACATGCCACAACTAGAGAAAACTTGCACACAGCAAAAAAGACCCAGCACAGCCAAAAATAAAATAATTAACTAATAAAAAAGCACTATTATATATTTAGGTGATAAAATGTATGAAAAGATAGCATATCAACACTATATTTAAAAAGCAATCGTTTAACTTATCTATGAGTCTACAAAATTGCCAGGTTAGATTTTTAGTCAAATTTTTATTTATCTAATGAATTTAATCAACTGTGTATGTGTTTATACACACTGATAAATATTTATGAATGTAGGTAGTGAGTTCTTCACAAAGACTGAGTGGTTCATCATAGTAATCCACTTTCTCCACAAGTTATGGTTTAAATCATTATTTACAAAACATCCATACATGGAGATTATAAAACATTTATAGATGGACCTGCCTCAGACTTTGTTAGATAAATGCATGATTGAATTTCAAAGCCAATGTTATTCAACACTATTTTCCAAAAACTTTATCATTTGAATCTAAATGTTATACTGTCCCCATTGCTCCTGAATATAATATTATTTAATGCTTTCCTCTGCAGGGCTGTGTAATCTCTAAGTCAAACAAAGTTTCTTGTGAAAACATTGAACTACTGGGATATGCGTTTTCTATTCCATTGCACATTTTTTTTAATGTATTTTGGTCCTATTCCAAAACAGAGACACTTCTAAATTTTGTACAGAAAGTTTAGTAGGTATAATGGTTTGTTCTTTAATTGCATTTTGGTCCTCTTGATACTGACTGGTTGGAGTTTTCTCAATCTATTTCATGCATAAGGGCTGTTTTTGTCATGAAATGTAAAGAGTAAATTTTATCCTTCATGCAAGAAACATGGATTCTGGTAGAATATATGAGACTCTTGAGTCAGAGATGAAAAATAACTTATTATGTATGGAAGTAGTGATAGCCAGATTTTCAGCCTGTTTTGTTCCAGTTCACTGAGCCCCAGTTCTCACATGGTGACAAGGCAAAGGCCAGATGACACTGCATATGAACCATACTGTGCTTCAGGTGAAGACTTCTAAGTTTAGTGCACTCCATCTCCTTTAAAAGGTAAGGAAGCATGCTCAACCTGTGTCTTGTAGGGAGATATTATCTCTATTTTTCCTCACTGTAAGTATATCTGCCCTTCACTACAAAGGGAATCACTCTCTTTTTCAAAGTTATTTTCTATACAAAAATTCCTGAAAAAATATTCTGACACAAGGAACAATCAGAATCCCACTTCACAAAACTATAAAACAGAACAAACCTGTGGAAGATTGCCTCTCAAAAGTTTGAAGTCACTGTATCTTTTAGTACAAGCTGATTATTATTTTGTCAGTATAAATCTAAAGTACTTAGCTTTGTGCCCACTTGATCTAGGTACATGCTCATAGCTGCCCTGGTGGCTCAGATCGTAAAGAATCTTCCCACAATGTGAGAGAGCTGGGTTCAATCCCTGGGTTGGGAAAGGAAAGGCTGGAGAAAGGAATGGTTACCCAGTCCAGTCTTTTTGCCTGGAGAATTCCATGGACAGAGGAGCATGGTTATCTATAGCCCATGGGGTCACAAAGAGTTGGATAAGATTGAGTGACTCACACACACACACACACACACACACACACACTCATAGCTGCACCCAGAGTTACAATCTGGGTGATGTCATGGCTGATGGACAGAAAAGCCTGGCCTGCTGCAGTCCATGGGGTCACAAAGAGTTGGACACAACTAAGCAACTGAACTGAACTGATGTTTTGAAATATAAGAAATTAAGAATTGTTTTTTTGTTACTTGTGCTATTGGTATCGTACTGTTGCGTAACCAAAAATCTAGTTTTTTCTAAAAATTTTATAGTTTTGGTCCTTACAGTTAAGTATAGCTCAGTTGGTAAAGAGTCTTCCTGTAATGCAGGAAACTCGGGTTCTATTCCTGGGTTAGGAAGATCCCCTTGAGGAGAAAATGGCAACCCACACTAGTATTCTTGCCTGGAGAATCCCATGGATGGAGGAGCCTGGCAGGCTACAGGCCATAGGGTCGCAAGAGTTGGACATGGCTGAGTGACTAAACCACAAACCACAAGTGTCAAATATAGTTACATCTTTTCATATTTCTGTTATTCTTCCAATATGACTATCTCTTAATTATGATTATTTTATCAGACTTTAGTAGGAAAGACATTCCTTTCCATTAAGTCCTTTGTTCTAAGTGAAGTCGTTTTATCTAATGACACATCATTAATTACTTAACTCTGAGAAACTTTTATAGGTTTAGTGATTATAACTATAGGCTGTAGCCATTATATACTTCACTTGGTCCTTGATATAACGCTGAGTTTAATTGGCAATTATTACTGAAAGTAATTTTTCCAATTTGACTTTAATATTTGGGATTAGAAGCCATGGTGATTCCACACCTGCAAATTGCCAAATTTGTAGACCTCTTCTAGTCTGTTTCAGGTTTGCTTTCAAACTAGCCAATTATTTTCTGATAGATAGATTTATTTCTTGTATTACTTTACCAAATATGTCCACAGAAATCAAGTCTCAGTCATGTGTTTTACTTCCAAATTTTTCCCCAAGAGCTACAAGTGCAGTATATATTTGATATGATTCCATGTTTCCACAGACACATGTTGACTAAATAATAGGTTAGTATATAAATAGGATTATCATCTTTCCAGCCCACTACAATAATTTACTTCCAAGTTACACATACATACACACCTTTAATTTTTATATGATAATATTTACCACTGATAATAATTTATGTATCAGGATATACCAAGTTATATTGCAATAATTATAAACAAAAGTCTTAGTGGCTTATAAGAACCAAGTTTTTCTCATACACAATACAATCATTATAAGTAGGCTGGGTGCTCCTATCTACATGCCCTGCTTTCGAACCCAAGCTGACAGAACAGATACCATCTGCAATGTCTCCAGTCATGATTTGAAATGTCAATTGGCTACCAGAAAGGAATAAACACTAAAAGAACAGAAATAAGAAATCTATATCATAACTTTCAGACTATTATATAAGGGTGATGATAAAAAAGCATACTTCATCCTTCTAAAAAAGGCAAAAAGGAAAGAGATAATGAACAAAAGAACAGGCAAAAATGTAGAAAGCACTTAAGTATGACCCAATAAAAGAGCAACTAAAGTAAATATAAATTTAGACTGAGTGTTCCAGATAAAGAAGAAAAATTTAGATTGCATAAAACCAACAAACTTAATAATAAGGTCTTTAGAAAAGACATGAAATCCAAGAATTTTTTTTTTAAATGAAAGAAAATCATTAAAAATAAGCTATGCCATAACTAGCTAAAAACAAGTGGGAGTTTGTTTTCCTAATATAAAGCATTTATAGTAAAGTACCTTTATAGAGACAAAGAAATAACTTAGAAATAAAAGGCTTAATCTAATATTAAGCTAATTGTCTTACTTAAGGCATTTATCAGAGAAGGCAATAGCACCCCACTCCAGTACTCTTGCCTGGAAAATCCCATGGATGGAGGAGCCTGGTAGACTGCAGTCCATGGGGTCACTAAGAGTCGGGCACGACTGAACAACTTCACTTTCACTTTTCATTTTCATGCATTGGAGAAGGAAATGGCAACCCACTCCAGTATTCTTGCCTGGAGAATCCCAGGGACAGAGGAACCTAGTGGGCTGCCGTCTATAGGGTCGCACAGAGTCGGACACAAGTGAAGCGACTTAGCAGCAGCAGTAGCAAAGCACCTATAAACTGATGCACAACCAAATAGTGAGCTAGAAAAACCAAGTAAGGAGATAATGAGAAAAGGAAATTGCAAGCCAATCTTACTGAAAAATATAAATCTTAAATAAGGTCGTGACAGTAATACATAACAACATAGTATACCATGATCAGATTGTGCATTGCATTTTAGGAATGAAAACTAATTTAATATTAAAAATCAATTAATTCAGGATATTGTTAATTTTAAAACAGAAAATATTTATGCAGTGATATAGAATATTTGATAAAAATCATAACTATAAATTCTTAAAATAATTACTTATTGCTGAAAGTTTAAAAGTTTTCTCTTTGTGTTTGGAACAATTTCTGTCCAGCATTTTATTACAGATATCAACTATTAATGTAAAAAAATAAAAATGTATAAATATTACAAAGAAAAAATTATGTAATTTTAAATATTAGATTAGAAATTATCTAATAGAGAAGATATTAAGAAGAGGTGGCAAGAATACACAGAAGAACTGTACAAAAAAGATCTTCAAGACCAAGATAATCATGATGGTGTGATCACTCACCTAGAGCCAGACATCCTAGACTGTGAAGTCAAGTGTGCCTTAGAAAGCATCACTTGAACTAAGCTGTGGATGTGATGCAATTCCAGTTGAGCTATTTCAAATCCTGAAAGGTGATGCTCTGAAAGTGCTGCACTCAATATGCCAGCAAATTTGGAAAACTCAGCAGTGGCCACAGGATGGGAAAAGGTCAGTTTTCATTCCAATCCCAAAGAAAGGTAATGCCAAAGAATGCTCAAACAACTGCACAACTGTACTCATCTCACACGCTAGTAAAGTAATGCTCAAAATTCTCCAAGCCAGGCTTCAGCAAAACAGGAACCATGAAATTCCAGATATTCAAGCTGGTTTTAGAAAAGGCAGAGGAACCAGAGATCAAATTGCCAACACCTGCTGGATCATCATAAAAGCAACAGAGTTCCAGAAAAACATCTATTTCTGCTTTATTGACTATGCCAAAGCCTTTGACTGTGTGGATCACAATAAACTGTTGAAAATTCTGAAAGAGATGGGAATACCAGTCCACCTGACTTGCCTCTTGAGAAACCTATATGCAGGTCAGGAAGCAACAGTTAGAACTGGACATGGAACAACAGCCTGGTTCCAAATAGGAAAAGGAGTACGTCAAGGCTGCATATTGTCACCCAGCTTATTTAACTTCTATGCAGAGTACATCATGAGAAATGCTGGGCTGGAAGAAGCACAAGCTGGAATCAAGATTGCCAGGAGAAATATCAATAACCTCAGATATGCAGATGACACCACCCTTATGGCAGAAAGTGAAGAGGAACTAAGAAGAATCTTGATGAAAGTTAAAGAGGAGAGTGAAAAAGTTGGCTTAAAACAACATTCAGAAAACTTAAGATCATGGCATCTGGTCCCATCACTTCATGGGAAATAGATGGGGAAACAATGGAAACAGTGTCAGACTTTATTTTTGGGGCTCCAAAATCACTGCAGATGGTGACTGCAGCCATGAAATTAAAAGACGCTTGCTCCTTGGAAAGAAAGTTATGACCAACCTAGACAGCATATTAAAAAGCAGAGACATTACTTTGTCAACAAAGGTCCGTCTAGTCAAGGCTATGGTTTTTCCAGTGGTCATGTATGGATGTGAGAGTTGGACTGTGAAGAAAGCTGAGCACCGAAGAATTGATGCTTTTGCACTGTGGTGTTGGAGAAGCCTCTTGAGAGTCCCTTGGACTGCAAGGAGATCCAACCAGTCCATTCTAAAGGAGATCAGTCCTGGGTGTTCTTTGGAAGGAATGATGCTGAAGCTGAAACTCCAGTACTTTGGCCACCTCATTGGAAGAGTTGACTTATTGGACAAGACCCTGATGCTGGGAGGGATTGGGGGCAGGAGGAGAAGGGGGATGACAGAGGATGAGATGGCTGGATGGCATCACTGACTCAATGGACACAAGTTTGGGTCTACTCCGGGAGGTGTGATGGACAGTGAGGCCTGGGTAGTGTGATTCATGGGGTCTCAAAGACAGGACTGAGTGACTGAAATGAACTGAACTGAATGATTATTATCTAAATATGACTATGTATAATTATAAAGTTAATTATAATGTTAGATTATAGTAACATTTTTTAATAAAATATTTTAAAGTGTATTTATATATACTAGTTACAAACATGTAGAAACTATCACTATATATAAATTATTTTCCTGCCTAATTTTTCTATACAATATTGATTGGTTAATTGAAGTTTCTGATCATTATTTTTAAGTTATTTATTTTTCTCTTTAATTCTGTTAGTGTTTGGTTTTTGTATAGGGAACCTGGTTTTTGCTGTACGCATTTATAATTGTGTTATTTTCATTAAAAACTGACATTTATTTTTATAAAATGTCCATCATTTCTTCTAGCATTATTTTTTCTTTAAGTATTTTGATTTTACCACAATAATTCTAGCTCACTTACGAGTGCTACTTATACCTTTTATCTATATTTTAAGTTTCAATCTTTTCAACCTAACTCTAAAATTAAGCACCTACAGGTGACATAGTTTAATTTTTTGCCCCGCCTGACAATTTTTGCTATTAGAATGTACTTCATATAAGTGTAATAATGCAGTAATTATCCCTAGAGGACTAGCTGATTTCATTTTAGCACTATCCCAGTGCCATCCATATTGCTGCATATGACAGAATTTTCTTTTGTTTTTAGATTTTTTTAACATTTATTTTTTATTGCAGTATAGTAGGTTTACAATGTTGTGTTAATTTCTGTTGTATAGCAAGTGATTCATTATATATATAAATATACATTCTTCTTTTAACTTTCTTTTCCATTATGGTTTATCACACTATATTGAACATAGTTCCCTCTGCTACATAGCAGAACATTATTGTTTATCCATTCTATGTGTAATAGTTTACATCTGTTAACCCCATCCTTCCACTCTATCCTTCTGTCAACCCTCTCCCTCTTGGCAACCACAAGTCTCTTTTCTATGTCCATGACTGTTTCATAGATACATTCATTTGTGTCATATTTAGATTACATATAAGTTGTATCACATGCTGTTTGTTTTTCTGACTTACTTCACTTAGTATGATAATCTCTAGCTGAATCCACGTTACTGAAAATGGCATTATTTCATTCATTTTGTGACCAAGTATTATTACATTGTATATACGGACTGCATCTTCTTTATCCAGAATTTACTTTTTTTAAGGCTGAATAATACTCACTCCTTAGATCTTTAGCCTTTAGTTGTTTCATATAAACAGAATAACAGTTTCATCACTGGATATTATCAATATTAAATAAGATATTCCATATAGAATCTGAGCACCTAGATATATTAAGGGCTCATTAAGTGCCTCCTGCTTAAACTACAAGTAGCAAATCATTATTAATTATGTTATATGAATAAATTCAGTGAAGTTAGGTAAGATATAAACTCCCAAATCCTCAATTTACTGAAATTATAATATACTTCTGGCAAGACTCCATGATTCTGATGAACTTCAAAGGACCGAAAAGTACAGTTATAGGAATAGAATCCATCCAAGTTTGAAACCAAACTATTAGGGGAATATTACACTAAGAAAGTTATCTCTGTGAGTTTGACCTTTGATTGATCCAGATGTGCAGTCAACAATTCCTGATGAGTGAAGTTATTACCAATCAGTGAAACCTAATGAGAAGGGGACAAGAGTGCCTGAAAGAAAGAAACGCTGCTGTAAGAATAATTAAAAGTGGTTCTTGATGGACTATTGGAATCTGACCTTAACTAAGTTGTGCCACTGACCCAGAGGACTTAGTCGGGATTTGAACATCAGATATCTTAGTCTCTGATGTGGGAACTAATATGTGTTCTGCAACATGTAGTCATGTCTGTGTATGGAATTGAATCATTCAATTGCATTAACTAATGCATTTTTGATATTTTAATGCCTTTCTAAGATATTTTGTATTTGTTCCATTCTGATAATTACATAGCACTTACTGTCTAAACTGTAAATATAAAAATCAATAACACATAAAACAAAATAGCAGTATTTATAATTGTTCGGGAAAGCAGGAACCAGAAAGCAAAGATTGCCGACATTCCTAAGAAGATTGTTTTTCCTCACGCTTATGGATCTGGGCTACACAATGAAAGCTACCTGTTTGCTTTATTTTCATCTCTAAAACTATCTTTTGTCTTTTATAATTATTTTCAATATAGCATATCATTAGAAGATGAAGAATAGCTGCATGAGTGAACAGAATATGAACTCATTGTTGAATGAATGTCTCATCACTTTCATGCATTTTAACCATTAAACTGACATAATTGATAAAAGTCTTAGTTCACCTTTAACCTTGGCCTCATTGCATTTCCATCAGTTTTTCTTATTTGCAGGATGTTTGAAAGGTGGTTTTAATCAGCAGTAAACTCTCCATTAAAATGTATTGTTAAAAAGATCATTTGTTGCCCACGCTGCAAAGTGCTCACAGGTGTCTTTAATGTCTTGATAATGAGATGGTGATAATGTTTGTGCAGGAATTAGAAACTCTGGAATATTTACCAGAAATAAAATGGAAAGAATCAGTCATGTTCTAAGCCTATGGACAGTAGTTTAAAAATATTTTTAATTATACAAACCATGTGTCACTTAAAACTTATAAACATAAGCAACTTTTAAAATAAAATCTATACAAACTCTTGAAAATCACAGACCTCAGTATTCATAATGTTACATCAAAAGATCAAGAAAAGAGTATGGGCATACAATAAGGATTTGTTTATTCATTAATACAATATTTAATGATATGATACTGTGATTCTAATGATATGATTCTGGTCCATGATACTGTGCTAGAATCTACAGCAACTCAAAGGTGACTGCAACAGTGATTAATATTTGGTCTCTCATCTCCCTGCCTATCACTGTATACTCTACTTGTTGACTGTTGGGCCTAGGATTCTGCAAACTGCATTTCTCTTTGGCCAAATGGCTCCCCGTTGGGCTCAAGCAGAAAGGAACTGGCTCTACTCTTTCCTACTGCTATTACTAGGGTTACCCCAACAATGTTTGTTCATACCAACAAAGGCAGTTTGTTCTAATAGCAACATTAGATTTCAATCTATACAATAAATAATAGTAAAAAAATAAAAAATAAACCCAAACAAAAAACAATACCTCTCCATCCTCCACTTCCTTCACTGCTTAAAGACCACCATATTACTTTCTGTGCCTATGAATTTGACTATTCTAGATACAACATATAAGTGGAATCATCCAATATTTGTCCTTTTATATCTGGCTATTTTATGTAGCATAATGTTGCCAAGGTTCATCATTATGTTGTAACATATGTATTAATAATTCTTTACCTTAAATTATCTCCAAAAATAACTGGCATGGTTTCTATTCCTGACTTGACCCTGATGAATACAGTCACTCGAAGGATTTAAAGCTACTAGCAAAAAAAGGAGAAGGCAATGGCACCCCACTCCAGTACTCTTGCCTGGAAAATCCCATGGATGGAGGAGCCTGGTAGGCTGCAGTCCATGGGTCTCGAAGAGTCAGACACGACTGAGCAACTTCACTATCACTTTTCACCTTCATGCATTGGAGAAGGAAATGGCAACCACTCCAGTGTTCTTGCCTGGAGAATCCCAGGGACAGCGGGGCCTGGTGGGTTGCCGTCTATGGGGTCCCACAGAGTCGGACATGACTGATGCAAATTAGCAGCAGCAGCAGTGAAAAAAACCTTATGGCCTTCAATTCTTGATAAAAAAAAATAAGTGAATTGTTTTCAACTGACAATTCCATCCATAAAGGTCATTAATGTGAGCTATTAGTCACGTATTACTTCTGGAAAAAGTTCATTATCTGACCCACATATTCTGAAAGAAATTTTCATCTCACAGGGAAAGAAACAGGTCTAAACAGTTAAACAATAATGTACCCCAAGTTTGAATTATTTCATTTTGTGTAAAAGAAAACATCAACTAATTCTTGTATTTTCATATAAATTCATATTAAGATGCTCCTATTTTACTAGGATAAATAGACAAGAGTTAAGCAGAGTGAAAATATGACAACAGCCAGAGGAAAGATTCTATGATCTATAGCTTTGATTTACCTTGTGAAAAGTCTTTTCTTTTACACCTTTTGATGATGTTTTGTATTTCATGGTAACTTCCTCTGAGATATTTACACAATACTCTTTTTACCTTGAACATGTACATGAAATTTTCCAGGCAAGAATACTGGAGTGGGTTGCTCTTTTCTTCTCCAGGGGATCTTCCGAACCAAGAGGTCAAACCAGAATCTTCTGCATTGGCAGGCAGATTGTTTACCACTGCGCCACCTGGAAAGACTCAATTCAGTTCAGTTCAGTTCAGTCGCTTTGTGGTGTTTGACTCTTTGCGACCCCCTGAATCGCAGCACTCCAGGCCTCCCTATCCATCACCATCTCCCGGAGTTCACTCAAACTCGTCCATTGAGGCGGTGATGCCATCCAGCCATCTCATCCTCTGTCGTCCCTTTTTCCTCCTGCCCCCAATCCCTCCCAGCATCAGAGTCTTTTCCAATGAGTAAATTCTTTGCATGAGATGGCCAAAGTACTGGAGTTTCAGCTTTAGCATCATTCCTTCCAAAGAACACCAAGGACTGATCTCATTTAGGATGGACTGGTTGGAACTCCTTGCAGTTCAAGGGACTCTCAAGAGTCTTTTTCAACACCACAGTTCAAAAGCATCAATTCTTCAGTGCTCAGCTTTCTTCACAGTCCAACTCTCACACTCATACACGACCACTGGAAAAACCATAGCCTTGACTAGACGGACCTTTGTTGGCAAAGTAATGTCTCTGCTTTTGAATATGCTATCTAGGTTGGTCATAACTTTCCTTCCAAGGAGTAAGTGTCTTTTAATTTCATGGCTGCCGTCACCATCTGCAGTGATTTTGGAGCCCCCCAGAATAAAGTCTAACACTGTTTCCCCATTATTTTCCATGAAGTGATAGGACCGGATTCCATGATTTTCATTTTGTGAATGTTGAGCTTTAAGCCAACTTTTTCACTCTCTTTCACTTTCATCAAGAGGCTTTTTAGTTCCTCTTCACTTTCTACCATAAGGGTGGTGTCATCTGCATATCTGAGGTTATTGATATTTCTCCCAGAAATCTTGATTCCAGCTTGTGCTTCTTCCAGCCCAGCTTTTCTCATGATGTACTCTGCATATAAGTTAAATAAGCAGGGTGACAATATACAGCCTTGATACACTCCTTTTCCTATTTGGAACCAGTCTGTTGTTTCATGTCCAGTTCTAACTATTGCTTCCTGACCTGCATATAAGTTTCTCAAGAAGCAGGCCTGGAAAGACTGGCCTTCCTTAAACACACTTATAGGGAAATTTATGGGCATTAGGAGGAGAAGGCAATGGCAACCCACTCCAGTACTCTTGCCTGGAAAATCCCATGGATGGAAGAGCCTGGTAGGCTGCAGTCCATGGGGTCACTAAGAGTCAGACACAACTGAGCGACTTCACTTTGACTTTTCACTTTCATGCATTAGAGAAGGAAATGGCAACCCACTCCAGTGTTCTTGCCTGGAGAATCCCAGGAATGGCATAGCCTGGTGGGCTGTCATCTATGGGGTTTCACAGAGTCGGACATGACTGAAGTGACTTAGCAGCAGCAGCAGCAGCAGCAGGCGCATTAGGAAAGTGAAAAAAAAAAAATGCTTCTACTGAGTCTCATTACTTGGCCATATGCAGAAGCTTCAGGGCCCAGTTGTATAGGTATAAAGTTTAGTAAAACTTTTGAGTAGGTCTATCCCTTCTAGGACCACTTAGCCATATTCTATTCTACAGTTATTATCCTCAGTTAAGCTTCCTCTCCTGATCCCAAGGGAGACTTGAAATTATCAGAGATAAACTAATCCAAATAGAAAATAAGGCTTAAAAGAGTAACCCCAATGGTGCTCTATTGTCCTGAAGTAAAGAACCTCATTATCTCAAGAGTCTATTATTTACCAGAGGTCTTTCTGTGACTATTAATGAGACTGAGATGAAGGACTTAAAATTTTGCAAATTATCTACTTACCTACTTCATAGAACCTGTTTTTAAAACATTTTTCTCTTAGAGATTATGTACTTTTTATTATTAATTGTCATAATTAAATAATTTGAAAACCATCATAGTGCTACACATAACTACAAGTAATGGATTTATCAGCCAAATTACAAAGTTTATAATATCAAGCACTTTGGTTACTTCCTTACCCTCCATCCTGCCTCACAATTTCAAACAGATTTTACTGGCTAGAATCTTAAGAAACATCTGGGCTTTAAGCCAAAATTTGATGCTTTTTGAAAGCCAGTGAAAATTTCAGCATTATATTTGAATGAAATATTCATTATTTTATCTACCCACACAGAGAGTATTGCTGACTAAACTTATTTAGCACCAGAAAAAAGTAATTTTAAATAAACCAAGACTTAACCTCTTTCACCTGACTTTAAAATATATATTTATTATACAAAATCATAGTTAAGAGATAAGTAAATTTTTTATATAAATGTAGTCAGCCTATTTTTTAGTCAAGTATTTGAAAAAGTATTACTTTAAAAATTATTTGCTTTCTGAAATAATAACTGAGGAATGATGTGTTTTCTATTAATATTATAACCCATTAAAGAACTTGAAGGGATTTGTGTATAGTACTGCAGAATATAATGTCTTAAAATGAAAATACAGTCTATGGAATGGTAAATATTGAAAATGAGATCACCAATAAGGGGTTAATATCCAAAATATATATTTATAGCTCATACAGCTCAATGCAAAAAAAAATCTGATTAGAAAATGAATGGGAGACCTAAACAGACATATTTCATAGAAGACATACAGATAGTCAGAAGATATGAAAAAATACTCAACATTGCTAATCATTAGACAAGTGCAAATCATAACCACGATGAGACATCATCTCACACTTTTGCAATGCCTATCTACAAATAACAAATGTTGGTGAGAACAAGGAGAAAAGAGAGCCCTTGTACACTGTTGGTGGAAATGTAAGTTGTTGCAATCACTATGGAAAACATTATGGAGAGTCTTCAAAAAGCTAAAGAAAGAACTTCTACATGATCTAGTAATTCCACTTCCAGGTTCATGTCAAAAAAAAAAAAAAAGAAAGAAAACACTAACGACGCATGTACCCCAACGTCCATAGCAGCATCATTTACAATAACCAAGACATAGAAACAACTCTGCTGCTGCTGCTGCTGCTAAGTCGCTTCAGTCGTGTCTGACTCTGTGAGACCCCATAGACGGCAGCCCATCAGGCTCCCCTGTCCCTGGGATTCTCCAGGCAAGAACACTGGAGTGGGTTGCCATTTCCTTCTCCGATGCATGGAAGTAAAAAGTGAAAGTGAAGTCGCTCAGTCGTGTCTGACTCTTAGCGACCCCATGGACTGCAGCCTACCAGGTTCCTCCATCCATGGGATTTTCCAGGCAAGAGTACTGGAGTGGGGTGCCATTGCCTTCTCTGAGAAACAACTCAATCGTCCCTAAAAGGATAAATAGATAAAGAAGATAAACATGAAAGTTAGTCACTCAGTTATATCTGACACTTTGCAATCCAATGGACTGTAGCCTTCCAGGGTCCTCTGTCCATGGGATTCTCCAGACAAGAATACTGGAGTGGGTTGCCATTCCCTTCTCCAAGGGATCAAATCTGGGTCTCCTGCACTGCAGGAAGATTCTTTACCATCTGAGTCACCATACAGAATGGTGGCATATATAAATACAATGGAATATTACTCAGCCATAAAAAATAACTAAATTATGCCACTTGCAACAATATGAACTTAGAGAGGAGCCTGGTGGGCTACAGTTTGTGGGGTCACAAAGAGTTAGGCATGACTCAGCAAACAACAAACAACAGAAAGTATTATGCTTAGTGAAATGTCAGATAAAGAAAAATACTGTATATTATCACTTCTACATGGAATCTAAAAACAGAATAAATGACTGTATATAACAGAAACAGACTCAGAGATGTAGAAAACAAACTAGTGGATACCAGTTTGAAGACAGAAGAATGGGAGGGGAAGAGAGGAGTGTGGGATGCAGAGATACAACACACTATATACAAAATAGGTAAGCAATAATTACATGTTGTAAAGAACAGGGAAATATAGCCATTATTTTGTAATAACTTTAAATGGAACAAAATTATAGAATCTATAAAATCTAATAATAAAGTCACTAAATAAATAAAATGTAATATCTTAGAATACTCAATGACAATGTCAGACTCAGTTTTGCAATCTTACATTTCACTAAAGAATATTTAATATAAAAGCTCAAAATCAAATAAAAATTATATGTTTCTTATTCTCATATTTCTGTTGTACACAAAATATACTGACTAACCTGCAGTTATCCTTCCCCACTTTTCCACTTCTTTCTATTACAGTCAACAGATTTATAGGTCAACAATATTCCCAAGTTTCCAAAATAACCATAGTCAAGCCAAGCCAGTTATATCAATTGCCTTCCCTTTGGCCAGATGTGTCTTTGCCTGGCATCCTCCAACTAGGGGCTACCATGTGACTCAAATATGGTAAAAGAGAGGGAAAGAATGGTTAAAGGACCCTAATAAAGTCTCATAGAGAAAACAGCAACAAACCAAAGACCAAACCTTTGACCTCTTCTTCTTCATACTTGGGATGCTAATGGGAAGAGATTCATCTAGAGATATGATAATCATCTTGCAACTGGTATAAAGTCTATAGCCAAAACAGTGAGACTGGGAAGAACAGAAAGCTGGAAGTTGCTCAGATTCCTGCTGACATGTTTGAGCAACTATATAGCCTGGACTGCCTCTCATATTTTATATCATAATTTGCAAATTGTTTTACAGCTAAAACATTTCTAATATTATTAATTTATAATTATATTATAGTTGAAAAATTCATAGCTTATAAATATACGCATAGAAAAATTGCTTTTGTTTTACCACACAAAATATGCCTGCTTATAATGTCTATTGTGAGATACAGGCAAAGCACATTCAGTGTGTGTGTGTATGTGTATATATATATATATATATATATATATATATATATATATATTCCAAGAGGACTTTGTGCTAGTAATTTATTTACATACTTATTACCAATACGATTAATTTTGAAACACTGAGTAGAATTGAACTATCTGAAAGTACACTACACCAATCACAGATGCACTTTCCTTAAAACATGAAAACAAACAATGAACTATAGACACCCTAAATTAAATACAACTAATCTTAACTTTAAAAATAAAGCAGCATTAAATACTTTACAAAGGTAAATATTTCCAACATCTTATTTGTCAGACATACATTTATGTAGGTTACTTAGAGACTGACATATATATATATATATATAATTTATAAAGATAATATATAAAAAATATATATATATAGGAAATGAGCCCCCCCATATCAGTAGGTGTCAAATATGCTACTGAAGAAAAGTGGAGAAATAGATCTAGAAGGAATGAAGAGGCTGAGCCAAAGCAGAAACGACACCCAGTTGTGGATATGTCTGCTGGAGAAACTAAAGATGGATGCTGTAAAGAACAATATTGCATGGGAACCTGAAATGTTAGTTGCATAAGTCGAGGTAAATTGGAAGTGACCAGATAGCAAGTGGAAGAGTGAACATCGACACTTTAGGAATCAGTGAACTAAAATGGATGGGAAAGGGCAAATTTAATTCAGATGATGCAGATGAAGGTGAAAGAGGAAAGTGAAAAAGCTGGCTAAAAACTCAACATTCAAAAAACCAAGATCATGGTATCCTGTCCCATCACTTCATTGCAAATAGATGGGGAAACTATGGAAACAGTGACAGACTTTATTTTCTTAGGCTCCAAAATCACTGCAGATGGTGACTGCAGTCATGAAATTTAAAGATGCTTGCTTCTTAGAAGAAAAGCAATGACAAACCTAGACAGCATATTAAAAAGCAGAGACATTACTTTGCCAACAAAGGTCTGTATAGTCAAAGCTATGGTTTTTCTAATAGCCACATATCCATGTGAGATTTGTACCATAAAGAAGGCTGAGGGCCAAAGAATTGATCTTTTCAAATGGTGGTGTTAGAGAAGACTCTTGAGAGTCCCTTGACTGCAAGGAGATCAAACTAGTCAATCTAAAGGAAAATCAACCCTGAATATTCACTGGAAGGACTGATGCTGAAGTTGAAGCTCCAATACTTTGTCCATCTGATGTGAAGAGCCAATTCATTAGAAAAGACCCTGGTTCTGGGAAAGATTGAAGGCAGGAGGAGAAGGGGGAGACAGAGGACAAGATGGTCGGATGGAATCACCGACTCAATGGACATAAGTTTGAGCAAGCTCCAGGAGATGCTAAAGGACAGGGACGCCATGCATTTTGCAGTCCATGGGGTCACAACGAGTCAGAAACAACTGAGTGAGTGAACAACAAATTATGTTTACTGCTGTGGTCAAGAATCACTTAGAAGAAATGAAGTAACTATCATAATCAATGAACAAGTCCAAAAGGCAGTACTTGGGAGCAATCTCAAAATCAACAGAAAGGTCTTGGTTTGTTTCCAAGGCAAACTGTCAATATCACAGTCATCCAAGTTGATGTCCCAACCACTAATGTCAAAGAAGATGAAGTCAAATGGTTCTATAAAGACCTAAAAGACCTTCTAGAACTAACACTAAAAAGAGACGTCCTTCTCATCACAGGGGACTAGAATGCAAAAGCAGTCAGAAAAGAGATACCTGGAGTAACAGGCAAGGTTGGCCTTGGAAGACAAAATGAAGCAGGACAAAGGCTAATGGAATTTTGTCAAGAGAATGCACTGGTAAACACCCTCTTCCAACAACACAGGAGACAGTTCTACACATGGGCATCACCAAATAGTCAGTCTTGAAATCAGATTGATTATATTCTTTCCAGCCAAAGATGGAGAAACTCTATACAGAGAGCAAAAACAAGATGAGGAGTTGATTGTGGCTCGGGTCATGAAATCCTTATTGGAAAATTCAGCTTCAATTGAAGAAAGTGGGGGAAATTACTATACCATTCAGGTATGACCTAAATCAAATCCCTTAATATTATACAGTGGAAGTCAGAAATAGATTTAAGGGATTAGATCTGATAGAGTGCCTGGAGAACTATGGACAGAAGTTTGTAACATTGTAGAGGAGGCAGTGATCAAAACCATCCCCAAGAAAAAGAACTGCAAGAAGCCAAAATGATTGTCTGAGGAGGCCTTATAAATAGCTGTGAAAAGAAGAGAAGTGAAAGGGAAAGGAGAAAAGGAAAGATATATCCATCTAAATGCAGAGTTACAAAAAATAGCAAGGAGAGATAAGACAGACTTCTTAAGTGAACAATTCAAAGAAACAGAGGAAAATAATGGAATGGGAGAATCTAGAGACCTCTTAAAGAAAATTAGAGATACCAAAGGAACATTTCATGCAATGATGGGTACAATAAAGGACAGAAACTGTATGGACCTAACAGAAGCAGAAAATATTAAGAAGAGGTGGCAAGAATACACAGAAGAACTATATAGAAAGTTTTAATGAGCCGGAAAACCATGCTGGTGTGGTCACTCACCTAGAGCCAGATACCCTGGAGTATGAAGTCAAGTGGGATTAGGAAGCATTGCTATGAACTAAGTTAGTGGAGGTGATGGAATTCCAGCTGAGCTATTTCAAATCCTAAAAGATGATGCTGTGAAAGTGCTGCACTCAATATGCCAGCTAATTTGGAAAACTCAACAGTGGCCACAGGACTGGAAATGGTCAGATTTCATTCTAATATTATATAATAATTTAAACCATCACTGTTTACTATCCATGCTTCAACTGATACAGTTGTGCTAAAATCCAATCTTTTGAGAATAATCATGCCACATTATATATTTTACAGGTCAAAAATTCTAGTTAGAAGAAAAATACATGTATCTTTTTTTTAATCTTTGTTTTTGTGCATCCGTGACTCAGTTTGTAGAATAAAAAATTTCATGAATAAGGACAAAAATTGAGCTAGATGAAATATAATTCTATAATAACTCACTTCTTGTAAGAGAGAGTCTGTGAAATCAACTAGTGAATACTCATAATTAGCTACTTATAATTCCTGGTCTCTTAACTTTCCTGCTGGCCTATTGTATCTGCCAGATTTATCATTCCTTCTCAAGAGACTGCATATAGAGGATACAGTTCACTGTCTCTTTCCATGAAAAAATGAACACGAGTTTCAGGCTTCTAAGTAAAACTGGGGCAAGCTTTGTTTTTTTTTTTTTTTCTTTTCTTTTCTTTTTGCTATAATTGCAGACTTCTTTGCTGCTGAGCTCATATACTAAGAAAGCCATTACTGCTTTTCTACCTAATAAAAAGTGTATGTATCCCTCAGCTGCTCCAAGGGGAGAAGATAAACAGGATTAAAAAAAAAAAAATTATCAGTCAGAACTGGAAGATGCTGACTCAGCTTTGTACCTACTGTACAATAGTCACTGTTTTTTGAAATGCAGTTATATATGGACACCAGCATTAATCCTCTTCAGCTTGAGCTTTCTGGAATAAATTAGCATTGCAAACAGTTGACTGTGAACATTGCCAGGCAGTTTTTCCACCTTATAACCTAAAATCTTCCACTTAATATAAAATCAATGATATATCAGGATGACTATTTAAAATGTTATATACATTTACATGAAAAAATTAGTTTATGCCACAAGGTTATTTAAAAAATATTTTTGTTTCCCATCCCTACTTTATTTCCTTCATTACTTAAAAGAAGCTTCTGGTGGCATAAAGTGTAATGGTTTCCTTTACACAAGTTTTTCATCCTATTTACCATTTTCTAACTCTTCCATTTCCACAGATTATTGGTGAATTTATTTATTAATCAATTCATTCAGCAATTCAACATTCACTGTCTATGGAATGAATGTAAATTGTAGAAAACAGAAGTAAGGCTCTCAGGAAAACTCTTTCAGAGCTGATGTTTATCTGAAGAATGACATAGTCCTGACTAAAGTGATCAGGGATCACCTAGTTAAAATATTGTTTTAAGTTATTATGTATGTTGACAGGAATAGATGTAATGCCTACTTTTGTACATGGGTCACTCAGGGATCTGTTTTATGCTCCATCCACATGTGCACTGAAATTTTTTTTTAAAGCTTCTAGATACCCTTATGTCCAAAAATGAGAATAAGGATGATGTACATTGTATAGATTAGAAATTTATGTTGTTATTATTGTTGATTATGTGTTCCCCTGGTCAAATGCAGAGGGGCTAGACTGATCAGAGGCAATACCTTCAACATGCAATTCCGCTTATTGAGAAAACAGCAAAAGAAGAGCTACCAGCAGAGCTAACTAGCACCTCCTAATTGGAGGAGCAAGAGCAGGCCACGAGACAGATGGAGAACAAACCATTTGGATCAATTTTTATACTGCAAATCAACAGCTTTGAGAAGCAGCTGTTCAGGAAGCCCCAGGGTTTTCTTAAAGCGGAAATCTGGTGCTTCTGTGGTCCCTCCTCACATGACACTATGAGGAGGTAAGCATCAGTGATAAGACTGGGAAGAGACACACCTTAGAAGCGTTATAATGGCAGAGCAACAATAAAGATGTGACTGAAATTTGGGCCTCGGCAATACTGTTTCAACTAATCAGTAAAACCAAACAGAAAAAAAAAAAAAATGTATTTCTCAGAATTGGCAGCTCTCTCCCAGGATTCCTAAGGGCTGCTGGATCACTGAACTCAAAATGTCTGTTCTAATCAACCAGCCCGTCAGCATGACATCTTTGTTGCAGAATATATCTCAGGTTAGTTTGAGGATTTTATACTTTACCTATCTTCTTTCTTCTGTCTCCCCCTTGATGTTTAATTCAATTGAATCAATTTTTAAACCAAATACTTTAAATATAGGCTTTTAAAGATGTTGCAGGAAAGAAGGCAGTGGCATCAAAGGACAAGTCCATGTTATCTCCCATTTTGGACCCAGGAAAAGTTATACGCACAGGCCCAGATGGTCTTTAATATAGGTCTTCAATTTCCTATAATATGTGACTCACGTAGCACAGAGTGAGGGCTCTTCATAGAACCTGGCTGAGCTGTTGGGCTCCTTATATTTACAGTTAAATAGGAGGATTAAGATGGAAGTGCCATGATTTGTCTAACTGAGAGAGACAAAAAGTATCATAAGTAGTAAGAAGAAATGTCAAATTTGTTTTATGCAACACTTAAGGTTATTTTGGTACTTTGTTATCTTTAGTTGATAGATGGTTACATTAAAATACTAAACTACTGGGGGGAAGGTGGGGAGGAGGAACAGTTAGGGAGTTTGGGACTGACATGTACACACTGCTATATTTAAAATGGATAACCAGCAAGGACCTACTGTATAGCACAGGGAACTCTGCTCAATATTATGTTACAACTTGAATGGGAAAAGAATTTGAAAAAGAACAGATACATGTCTATGTGTAACTGAATCACTTTGCTGAATCACACCTGAAACTAACACAACACAGCTAATCAAATATACTCCAATATAAAATTAAAAGCTGAAAGAAAATGAGTGAATTGCCAGATGAGAACTGTTAAATACAGAATGGATAAACAATGAGGTCATACTGTATAGCACAGGGGACTATATTCAATATCCTGTGTTAAGCCATAATAGGAAAGGAAATTAAAAATAAACATATGTATGTGTATATATGTAAATGAGTCATTTTTCTGTACAGCAGAAATTAATACAACATTAATAGCAACCGTACTTCAGCAAAATAAATTTTAAAAAGAGTGGATTGCCAGAAAAAATAAAATACTAAACTCTCTTTTATGTGAACTTTATACCCAACAATTATTACGCAAGAGATAACACATCAAATAAATCTATATTTTTCAGTCAGATTAAACATGGCTCAGAACCTGTACAGCCTGTTAGGAAAATCACTCAGTCATTATTGAGACTCTTTACAGAAGAATCAAGGAGTCTTAAGCAGTGATTACAAACTGAACAAAGTGTAATTTTTTTCTTGAATGTGTCATCATTTCTGTAAGCTAACTTTCCAGATCATAAGGACTTGGATTTTTCAGTTCTAGGAGTTGGAGCCATGGAGTCCAAGCTCCTGTTTCCTTAAGGTTCACACTCAGACACTGCCCGCAATATTTATGAACTCTCATCCTGCTGTCTCAAGAAAGTCAGTCACAGCATACCTTTCATGTTAGCATCAATTAGGATCTTAGGGGAGCTTCCCTCCTTTTTTCACAAGTTTAAAAGCCATTCACCTGTTTCTCTTCTCTATCAGCAAAATACCCTCAGGAACATTAAGTATCTAGAACCCCAAAATCAGGAACACAGTTGTATACCTGCTTCTCTTACTTAGCCTGCAAAACAAAGGAAGGGGCACGAAGACTCACAGTGTCTCTACCCACTTCAATGGGGTACGGAGAGTACAAAGGAGAATACAACACAAATTAATATCTCAGTAAATTATCGGGCCCCACTAGCATCTCTGAAATTAAAAAAAATCATTGTGGTATATTTTAATTTTAGCTGGATATTAGACTTGATTTATTAGTGTTTTATTTCCACAATAAAAGATAACTTAATTGTTTATGTCAGTGATGTATATGTTCCTTAAAAGATTAAAGCAGCTCACTTATTAAATGTTGAGTCTGATGCTCTTATTATAAGTGATTCATTGGCAAATTATGATTATGATAATTATAACCTTAATAAGATCTATCATTAAATAAATGCCTGCTAAGTGCCAAAAATATATCAGGAGATTTGCATACATTATCTTATTAATTCTCAACAATGCTAAACCAGATATTATGTCAATATTTCATATTAAGCTCAATTAACTTTAATTCACATAGATAGAAACAGAGGTACCCTTAGGCCTGGGTAGCTTCTCAGGGCAATAGTTTTGCTGGGGATCCAAAGAGAGCTGGTTTTCCTAGCACTGCAACAAAACAACAACAAAATTAAGTTATACAGCACTTTTTTCTCTCTTTCTGTGTTTACATTTATCAGATTAATGCCTTGTTTGATTTTTTTACAGATATGGAGAGTAACAACTCGCCATCCTGTTGCCTTCATAGGGGCCACAGTTATCCAAGTTATCTTTAGTCCCTGATTAGATCTCTTTTCCTAGCTACATGGTGTGTGGATAAGAAGAGACTCTAGAAGGTGGAAGGTGGTCTAATGTATGAACTTCAGGCTAAGCCCCCAGGAACAGAAACCTGTGTCCTCACACAGGGCACATAAATCATTAGGAACTAAAGCTGTGTCCTCCACACTTTTCACATGAAAATACGCAAGTGAAGGCAACCACCAACTAAAAGACCATCACCTCCCCTTCCCCAGGAGTCAGACTGAAGCAGGGAGGGGTAAAGAAATGCAGGAGAAGCAGAGACAGCAAAGAAAAGAGGAGGAACGTTCTGTGAAAGGGACAGCACCATTAATTCTTATATTTCCTCTTCTATTTTCCTTAATCTTTACTCCTGTTTATCCCAAATCATTTTTCTTAGAATGATAACCATCCTATAAATGCCAGTAATATATTTGCTTGAGATGAGGACTGCCAAAGTAATACAACAAAATATTAATTCATCAAAATTAAAAAAAAAAATCCCTTGGCTAGTGCAAGACTGAATTGCCATATACTCATTTTAAATATGACAGACATATATTGGCTTTTTAAGAGTAATACCTGAAGGTACCATTACTAGCTTCTCATATTTTCCAACTATGTGGTGTTTCTGATGGGATTTTAGGGCCAAATTACCCAAGCTTATTCAATAATAAAATCTTGAATTTGGAAAGGGTGGTTACTACAGCTAGTATGCCAACGGAGTGGAGAGCCAGAAGGGGAACTTGCTATAATGGAGGGAAGGTCTCTGAACCGACTGGTGTGGCCATAGATCTTTCACTAGCCTTGATCAATAGCTGCCAGACAGTCTTCATCATCAGAATTGTTGGGGAAACATAATTACAGTCTCCCTCCAAACCAGAAAACCTCTCCACTCAAGTAGAGATGTGAAAGAAAATAATTTTATTAATGAATAAGCATTAAACCACAATGTGGGCTGCATCACAAATTATCTACTAAAGGGACTGCAAAGACTGAAAGAAATCTCACCTTCTTTATGTAGGCAAGCAAATATAACACACCTCACACATGTTCTCAATAATAAACAGTACCTAGTCCTCAAATAATAGGACTTGACCACATGATCTATTTGTCAGACATAGACCATCCTAAATTCACTTGGTTTTTGGAGTCGTTTTCTGTGTTAGCTGGACTTCCCTGGTGGCTCAGAGGTTATAGCGTCTGCCTCCAATGCGGGAGACCTGGGTTCGATCCCTGGGTCGGGAAGATCCCCTGGAGAAGGAAATGATAACCCACTCCAGTATTCTTGCCTGGAGAATCCCATGGATGGAGAAGCCTGGTAGGCTACAGTCCACAGGGGCGCAAAGAGTCGAACACAATTGAGAGACTCCACTTCATTTCACTTCACTTCTGTGTTAGCTAATGGTATTTATTCAAATAAAAAATAAGCTTCTCATATCCTTAGGGATGGAGAAGGAAATGGCGACCCACTCCAGTATTCTTGCCTAGAGAATGCTGTGGACGGAGGAGCCTGGTGGGCTGCTCTCCATGGGGTCACACAGAGTCAGACATAACTGAAGCGACTTAGCATGCATGCATGCATGCACCCTTAGGAAGGAGGGATGTTTGCATCTTGGAGCTCTTGCTGCTGCTGCTAAGTCGCTTCAGTTGTGTCCGACTCTGTGCGATCCCATAGACCGAAGCCCACCAGACTCTACCGTCCCTGGGATTCTCCAGGCAAGAACACTGGAGTGGGTTGCCATTTCCTCCTCCAATGCATGAAAGTAAAAAGTGAAAGTGAAGTCGCTCAGTCGTGTTCGACTCTTAGCGACCCCATGGACTGCAGCCCACCAGGCTCCTCCGTCCATGGGATTTTCCAGGCAAGAGTACCGGAGTGGGGTGCCATTGCCTTCTCTGGCATCTTGGAGCTAGATGCCAACAAATTTTGGCTCTTACCCTTCTAGAGAAAGAGGGAGATAGAGCACTGTTTCCATGATGACTACATTTCAAAGTGATGACTTTCAGATCCTTGAGATATACACACATTTCCAATGAACAGAACAAAAAGATACAATTAATTTTCTTAATAAATGCTATAAGTAAAGGGACATGTGCATGCATGAATGCTCATATATCCAACTCTTTGCAACCCATGGACTGTAGCCGGCCACGCTCGTATATTCATAGATTATTACAGGCAATAATACTGGAGAGGGTTGCCATTTCCTACTCCATGGGATATTCTCCACCCAGGATCAACCTGCATCTCTTTTATCTTCTGCATTAGAAGTGATTTCTTTTACCACTGAGCCTCTGGGGAAGTTCATAGTAAACAGAGGAGATGTCTTTCCCCTTGTTTCCAACAGAGAGAATTTAGGTTCTTATAGTTTTTGGATTTTTTTTTCACTTTTTGAAACATAATTCACATAACATTTTATTAATTTGTGTTTTAGTGTTAGCAGGACATGAGATTTTATGTATTGATGTTTTATGTCTACAAAATCCTAATTGTTTATGCAGTGATATACATGTTCCTTGAAAGGTTATAACAGCTCACCTGTTAAATTTGAGTCTGATGCTCTTATTACAAGTGATTTATTGGCAAATTATGGCTTGCCATAATTTTTATAGACTTAATAATTATAGACTTAATAAGATTTACAGTTAAGTAAATGCCTATTGTGTAACTTTTTATATTTTTTTGTGTGTAATTCCATATACTATATATTTGGGAAGAACAGAATGGCAACACTCTCCAGTATTCTTGTCTAGAGAATCTCATAGTCAGAGGGGCCTGGGATATAGATATATTTTTTACAATATAGATCTTTTGCACATAGATTTTTTGCAATAGTAAAATGTGACATTTTAAAATTGCAACTCAAATATTTGAGAGCTAATAATTCTATTGTATAGAAATGCAATAGACTCCATACATTGAGATCTTTTGTATACTGATTAATTTTAGCTTTTAAGTGTATCTTTTTCCTATATAATCACATAGTGTGCAAATAATGCACGTTTTACTTCCATCTTCTTGATATTTTTATATTTTCCTTTTCTTATTATATCACTATGACTTTCAAAACAATGATAATAAATTTAGTGGTAAAAATCATCTTGTCAGCTTCTTGATTTTAAATGGAAATGTTTTCAGGGTCTCCTAAATTAATGTGTTGAAGATATGATTTATGAGATCAGTTCTCTTCATTCCTAATTAACTAAAGATCTTTTTTGCTTGTTTGCCTGATTGTAATAGTATGTTTTTTTTTTTAATCAAAAACTATTTTGATAGTTTTCAAAGAACAAATCTTTTGTTTCCTCTTTCCATATTTCATTTATTTCTGCTTGATATTTGCTAAAGACTTCCTTCAATTTACTTCAAGCTTAATCTTTAGTCACTTAACATTTTTTGTATGTGTTAGAAACTGCTGCCAGATCAAAATATTTTTTACCTGCTTTTCAAGTGCCTTTTAGTACTATGAATGTGAAACTGAAACTGTACTTGTATGATATATGATAAATTTTGGTTAGTCCTTCATGTATGCTTGATTTAAAATGCTTTAAATATAAATTTATAATTCATATCTGATAAATTATTTAATGATTCAAGATTATATAATTCAATTAAGTATTTTTAAGTTACAAATATATTGGCTTTTAATTCATTATTTGAAAACTAACTTCCAATTTAATTACATTGTAGCTAAAGAATACAATATGCATAATAAATTGTCAATGAAATTGCTGAGATTTGCATCATAACTACTACATGCATATGTTCCATATGTGCTTGCAAATAAGGAACAATTATTGAAAGTGGAATTCTTTACAGGTTTTCTATATCATATGTTACTGTGCTGTTCAATACTATTTTGCTAGTTATTATCTGTTTTATCTGTCAATTAATGAAAATTCCATTTAAATCTCCCACTGTAATAACAGATTTCTTCAATAATTCATGCTATTTTATGTTAACTTTTATGTATATAGGCTATGTTTCAAGTACAGCATATTTAAAATACAGGTATTATACAGTTGATTCAAAGTTTTCTTATATTGATTTTTTTACCTATGAAATGCTTTAATCTAAACTTATTTACTGGTTCTAATATGGATAGGTCAGATAGTTTTGCTCTAAAGTGCACTTTGTATGTTTTAGCACTTGTACTGGGTAGGGAAGCAATCTTCTTCCCAAAAGACACAAAGGATGCCCTTGGGAGAGTGTTGTGCGGTGGAGGGCTGAATTCAAATTATTAATAGCTCTAAATGCCACAAGCTGAAACTTTCCAGAAACTTGATCTATAATTTTGAACAAACTCTCAAGAAAAATTGATGCCCATGTTTTCTTGGCCTCTTTTAGCCTAAAGAGTTTTGTTGGGGTTGCAAGAATATAATAATATTCTTTTCCTTATCTCTTTCAAAATTAGAACATTTCTTAAGAACACTACTCTGGACCTTGGTAACTAGATTCAGTCTAGTCTGTCACTGACATACTGATGTTACATTTCTTGAATTTATGTGACATACATGATTATTATTTTTTGTTAAAAACAAGTGCTGTTATGGATTTTCTCTGCTTTTATTGGGAGGTATTATTTACATGAATTCAAGGAATAGATGAATTGAAAAACAATATCATCTTGCTAAATGTTTTATATATTCTTTTAAGATTAATTGTTTATATCTACTTTTAAAAAAATTTCCATCAATTAATCACAATGTATTTTCCTTATGTTTGCAGTTTCTCACACTATTAGAAAATAGTATTTCTTTTAAAATAAATCTTGCAGGACTTCTGTGGTGGTCCAGTACCTAAGACCCCATGTTCCCAAGGCAGGGCATCAGGGTTAACTCCAGGTCCAGGAACTAGATCCCATATGCTGCAACTAAGAGTTTCAGGCCACAACAAAAAGGTCCCACATGCTGCAATGGCTCAAGGTCCCATATGCCTCAACTACAACCTAGCACAACAAAATAAAAACAAAAATTAAAATAAATCTTGCATTTGGGTGTTGATTCTTGAGGATAAGAATAAGCTAAAGGCTTACAGACCAATAGGTTTTCAAGTTTTAATTAAATAAAATTACCTCTCAAGTATTCAAAAGACTGGTTTATCTTTTGTGTATCGTGGCATCAAGCACCTGCAATTGCTTTTCAAGTAATTATGTAAGGCACAAGTCATCCATTTATTTTCAACCAAAAATATTGTTTCTGGAGTGCAGTAGGATGAGTTAAATATAGCAATATTTAAATCTTAAGTTATAAGTGTAGGGTGTGCAAGTGTCATATGATGGTTTAATTTGAAAATGGAATAAAAGATAATATTCACATGTAAGATAGGTTAGTTTGATTACAACATCAAAAGCTGTTCATAGGACTATAGTATTTTGGATATCTTCAGGGAAAAATATGCGACTTAGGCCTAATACTTCTCAAGAGGAAGCTGTGTTTGCAGTTTGTAACAAAGAAGGGATTGAGGATTAGTGGCAGATATATGATCTATGCATTTCTTCTCAGCAGGTTTTGAAAGCTGATTGTTTATTTCTACCATTTATCCTTGTCTCCTGCTATTTTGCCAAAAGAGTTAGATTTGCAGGTACTGAACTCAGATGTTCACCTGAAAGAGTTTCAATAAACATGCAACATGATTGAGTTAATTTCAAAAGCAAAAGACAAGGTAGAATTTAAAACTCTTTGTTGTTGTTCAGAAAAGTACTTATGTTTATGTTGAGATTATAATTGAGCACAACAGGTCCAATTTTTAACAACCTACAAATAATTTGGCTCTTGCTAGCTTAACTTTCCTTAAATTGGATTTTTTTTTGGAACACATTTTGTGTCTTATAGTTTACTGTTTCTAAAAATAACTTCTCTTCACACTTCAAAAATATATAATAGGTGTTGTTGCTCTTCTGAATATTTTTCAGAACTACTAATTGTTGAGTGGATTCCTGTGCATACAGCTAAATGTTTTATGCCTTAAAAACTGTAAAATCTTTCAACTTCTACTATTGAAATTGAATAATCGAAAGCTTAGCAAAGTAACTTAAGGTCAAACCTCTATTTTACAACCACCACAGTTCTTGTTATTACCTTCATTACAAATGTCTGTTGTAGAGGAGATCACTTCTGACAAGTTAAGTGACATTATGTCAAGCACTAACAATAAAAATTGTCAGTCATGTAAAATGTTTACAGATATTGTACAAGAAATACTCTTAACACAGCTGATAATCAAATTTGAAGTTTGTTGTCACTAATGTGCTCACTGTCCTATTTTTCTACAGCATGAAAGACTTAAAGGAGAGCAAGTCTTACCACATATTAAAGGAGCACAAGTGTCATTTATTCTTCAGATTTCGGTTGGAATTATCTACCAAAGTCTATATTATTTTTGTCAAAAAAGACATTATTAAGGATATACACATTAACACCGTGAAAGTGTGAAAATGTTAGTTGCTCAGCTGTGTCTGACTCTTTGATCCCATGGACTGTAGCCTCTATCCATGGCATTCTCCAGGCAAGAAGACTGGAGTGGGTTGCCATTCCCTTCTCCAGGGCATCTTCCCAACCCAGGGATCAAATGCAGGTTTCCCATATGCAGGCAGATACCTTAACATAAACAGCATATATTTAAAAAAATATACTATTTCAAAGCAAAAACCTGTGACAGTGCCACTGTTTCACATTTCTGAAATTTTAAAAGATATCTTTTAGAGACTTCCCTGGTGGTCCGATGGCTAAAACTACATGCTCCCAATGCAGGGGGCCCGGGTTTGATTCCTGGTTAGGGAATTAGATCCCACATATTGAAGCTAAGAACCAGCAGATCCAAGTAGGTATTTTTTTTTAATGTTTTATTGTAAGGCATCTGGATTGTTATATCTGTTCTTGTTTCTCATTTGTCATAATATGCTGTTTTGGTTGAGGTATATTAAAAATTCTGTATCCACAGAGATAATTGGGAAAAAGTTTAACAGACTTTTCAGATAATTATGGAAATTCTAATTTAATAGTACACTAAAGCTCACAAGTGTTAGTATTTTTAAGGGTTAATAAAATGTGGAATCAGAAAGCATGTCAGTAAGCTTTCTGTACTCGGTACATTCATGGAGGGACATACAGAATATAAAAAGATTAAAAAGGTAAGTTACAACTAAGTATTATTATGAAAATATTACTTATCTTACACAGAACTTAAAAGGATCTTGGGGATCCCCAATTATCTCTAATCAAAATGTTAAGAATCACAATTCTTAAGAAATGTAACTCAGGTGACAGAACTAATGGATATTTACATTTTTTAAGAATTAAAAATAAGTTTGCAAATTTAATACCATCACATTTTTTAAAAAAAATGTTGACAACAAAATCCTACCACAACCTGGTTGGCATATTTTCATTAAGCACTTTGGTGGCTTGAGAAAAGTGATTGGCAGATTTTTTAATTTTTAAAATTTATTAAGGAGCATCAGATCAGATCAGATCAGATCAGTTGCTCAGTCATGTCTGACTCTTTTGCAACCCCATGAATCACAGCACACCAGGCCTCGCTGTCCATCACCAACTCCCGGAGTTGACTCAAACTCACGTCCATCGAGTTGGTGATGCCATCCAGCCATTGCATCCTCTGTTGTCCCCTTCTCGTCTTGCCCCCAATCCCTCCCAGCATGAGTCTTTTCCAATGAGTCAACTCTTTGCATGAGGTCATAGTCTACCAAATATTTGGAGTAGATACTTGAATCTTATGGACTTATGTCACTGCTTTTGATACTTTATTATAAATGTATCTTTTATTGATTTTACTAAATAAGTTAACATGCTAATTTAATTGTCACATTCATAGTTTTTTACAACTTCAAAATGTTTAATATTAGAAGCTTTAAATTTCTTTAACTGTTTAACATACTAATTCTTTCTCATGTTGCAATAATGATACGTGTGTGTGTTCAGTCACTTTAGTCATGTCTAATTCTTTGTGACCCAAAGGACTGTAGCCCACCAGGCTCCTCTGTCCATGGGATTCTCCAGGCAAGAATACTGGAGTGGGTTGCCATGCCCTTTTCCAGGAGACCTTCCCAATCCTGGGATTAAACCAGTGTCTCATGCATCTCCTGCATGTAGGCAGATTCTTTACCACTGAGCCACCTGGGTCTTTAAATAGTCTCATCTTTTCCTATATGAAGGATGATATCTAATTTTGTATTTCGAATTCTTCAACTAACTTGTATCAATAACTTGTTTTCTAAAAGTTTCTTAAGAATTTTGCAAGTAAAATACATATTTTTTAAAATTTTAGCCTCATGAAGGTGACTTATTACAACAATTTATCCTATGGCATGGTTTTATAACTTTAGTTTCCTCTTTATATATTTTAAATCTAATAAATATATTGTATTATATTATATACAATATATATTACATATTGTGTACTTACAATATGATTCAAAACTAGGGCATGAAGATGGTATTTAAGATGCCTGAGATTTTTAGGAATTTTTATATCAGTTATTATAAATCCTGTGTCATTTCAAAGTTATTGTATCTTCTTCACCTTAACAGAAGTGGCTTTACAACTCTGCATTTGAGGACCCCAGATAATTCCAAATCAATTTAACCTTTGACATCAAAATTGAGCCCACTGGAAACTGCCTGCTTGCACCAAAGGCAGAAGTGGGTCAGTAAGACATACCGCACACAGAATGACAACTGGAACGAGACATGGCTAACTGGCCTTCAAACAGTTGTGAGTTTCAAACTTCACTTCCCTGGCTGAATTTCTCTGTGATCTCTGCAATAAAAAGCATCTAGCGCAATTACCTGGAGAAGGCAACGGCACCCCACTGCAGTACTCTTGCCTGGAAAATCCCATGGACGGAGGAGTCTGGTAGGCTGAGGTCCATGGGGTCGCACAGAGTCAGACATGACTGAAGCGACTTAGCAGCAGCAGCAGCAGCACGATTACCTGTGCACTCAGCCTAGTACTTTGTTTTTATTCTTGTTGAAGGCTTTAAGGTTTTGAGGGGTCCAGATTCTAACCCTTACAGAACCAAGACTGAAAATTCAACCAGGACAGAGAATCTGCTTAAATTAACAAATAACTTATAATGCACTTGAATGATTCCACTAAATTAAGCAACAAAATGTAAATGAGAAAAGCAATAATAATTTCTATGAGACAAAATCACTTAGCTACAGGATAAAATAGTGAGTTTTTAAAAATATATCGGAAATGTGATATTTAAATAGAAATAATATTTCTGATATTTATTTAGTGTCAAATCAATGGAACAGATTTTATAATATAAAAAGATACATTAATTTTGATTTAAATCTAGAAATGATGGTATACATATGTTTTCTAAAGTATCTATAGTTTATATAGTTTGAATTGGTCTGTGACTTACTTACCAATTACTTTAAAATATATAATCCCCAAAATTCTGTGGCTTAAAAGAAAGACTATTATTATTTTCTTAGGATTCTATGGGATGGAATTTGGGCTTGGCTAAGCTGAGCCATTTTTTGACATATTAACTAAAACTGAGCATCCAAGACAGTCTCACTCACATAAATGGTCCTTGGTGCAAGCTGGTGAGTTGCTTTTTGTTCTCTTGCCTTTCCATCATTGCCAAAAGAAGGACATTCACAAACTTGCCTGTTGGTCTCAAGAGGTGAGAGATAGGCATTATCCTCTATGTAGAAACTTCCAAGGAATCTATAAAAGAAGCCTACTAGAACCTGGGCTTCCCAGGTGGTGCTAGCAGTAAAGAACTTGCCTGCCAAAGCAGGAGACTTAAGACACAGGTTTGATCCCTGGTTCAAGAAGACACCCTGGAGGAGGATATAGCAACTGGCTCCAGTATTCTTGGCCTGGAGAATCCATGAACAGAGAAGCCTGGTGAGCTACAGTCCATTGAGTCACAGAGTCAGACATGACTGAAGCGACTTAGTGCTCATGCATGAACTAGAACTCAGAAGGCTCTAGCAATGTTGAAATATACCTTGTCAACACATATGTCTTATGCATTGCAGGCAGATTCTTTACCAACTGAGCTATCAGGGAAAATCTACATACCAACAACGGAATATCTTAAAAATTTCCCTGTTATACAACCCATCCACTCTATTCCTAATTTTTTCCAAAAAATAGAAAAAGGAATAAAAGCATATGCCCACCCAAACACCTCTACAAAAATGAATGACTTAAAATTTGACACTAAGGTCCACTAATAGAATGGATAAATCAAAATTTGTGTACATCTTTTGAGTTACTTACAATAAGAATGTTCAATTAATATTTTTACTAGGCGGTATCCCTATCATTTGTGTTTTAACTCCCAAATACTTTGCAGCATATAATTTTCATTTACTCAACAACAGCATGTGTCACCTCATGATCTTACCATTGCCACATTAAAACAATTATTTTATAATTGTGCATTATCATTATCCCCTCCAAGCTTTTGGCACAATTAGCACCAACCTCACTAAATTCAAACTTTAGTTCTTGTATCCCTAATATTTAAGGCCCTAAATGAGTGTGCTGAAGATTAAAACCTCCAATCAAATGACCTTTGTATCCTTAATTTATTTACATCTTTTAGTATTTGGTCTTATCAGCAGGCTTCCCTGGTGGCTCAGAGGGTAAAGCATCTGCCTATGATGCGGGAGACCCAGGTTTGATCCCTAGGTCGGGAAGATCCCCTGGAGAAGGAAATGGCCACCCACTCCAGGATTCTTGCCTGGAGAAACCTAGGGACAGAGGAGCCTGGTAGGTTACAGTCCACAGGGTTGCATAGAGTCTGACACGACTGAGCAACTACACACACACACACACACACACACACACTTCTCAGCAATAAAGTGGTAATTTTTTTTATATAGTACAGAAAGATTTTAATTTGATGACTGTATTTTGAGCTTGTCTGTTACTTTTTCTCAAAGAGAAGGGAATACCAGACCACCTTACCTGTCTCCTGAGAATCCTGTATATAGGTCAAGAAGCAACAGTTAGAACCAGACATGGAACAATGAACTTGTTCAAAACTGGGAAAGTAGTACTTCAAGGTTGTATATTGTTGCCCTGCTTATTTAACTTATATGCAGAGTGCATCATGTGAAATGCCATGCTAGATTAAATTCAAGCTGGAATAAAGATTGACGGGAGAAATCGCCAGTCCAGGTTCGATGCATGATACAGGCTGGTGCACTGGGGTGAACCAGAGGGATGGTATGGGGAGGCAGGTGGGAGGGAGGTTCAGGATGGGGAACACGTGTATACCCGTGGCAGATTCATGTTGACGTATGGCAAAACCAATACAATATTGTAATGTAATTAGCCTTCAATTAAAATAAATAAATTTATATAAAAAAGAAATATCAATAACTTCAGATATGGAGATGGCACCACTCTAATGACAGAAAGTGAAGAGGAACAAAAGAGCCTCTTGATGAAGGTGAAAGAGGAGAGTGAAAAATCTGGCCTCAAACTCAACATTCAAAAAACTAACATCATGGCATTTAGTTCCATCACTACATGGCAAATAGATGGGGAAACAATGACTGTAGCCATGCAATTAAAAGATACTTGCTTTTATTCTTTGTCAAAGAAAAGCTATGACAAACTTAGACAGTGTATTAAAAAGCAGAGACATCACTTTGCTGACAAAACTTCATATAGTCAAAGCTATGGTTTTTCCAGTAGTCATGTACAGATGTGAGAGTTGGACCATAAATAAAGCTGAGTGCCAAAGAATTGATGCTTTCAAACTGTGGTGCTGGAGAAGACTCTTGAGAGTCCCTTGGACAGCAAGGAGATCAAACTGGTCAATATTAAAGGAAATCAACCTGAATACTCACTGGGAGCACTGATGCTGAAACCGAAGCTACAAAACTTTGGCCACCTGATGCCAAAAGCCAACTTATTAGAAAAGACCATGATTCTGGGAAAAATTAAAGACAGGAGGATAGGGGGATGACAGAGGATGAGATGGTTGGATGGCATGCTCGACTCAGTGGACATGAGTTTGAGCAAACCCCATGAGACAGTGAAGGACAGGGAAGCCTGGTGTGCTGTGCAGTCCATGGGGTCACAAAGAGTTGGGCATGACTGACTGACTGGACACCTATTTTTCCATCTCAGTATATGGATAATATTCATCAGCTATGGCTAGTTGAGTTACAGACTAAAGAACATCTACTTTCCTTCCTTGAAGGACAAGTTCTTTAGCAGAATATACTGTCCATCTCTTCATTCCACTTGTTTGTTCTCCAACCTCTTGGAATGGCTAATTTAGTTCAGGAAACATTCATTACTCTGAAATTATTATTTTGAATGAACTTTAAAAAACTCTTTCCTTGAAACAACTGCACATAATTCTACATACTGTTGCAGATAATATACTTTCCAAGGATAACAAGTGCTTTGCTGGCAATTACTTAAATTCAAGTGTGGGATTCTTTCTCCCAAATGTTATAGTCTTAGACAAATAGCTGGCTAGTTTAGATCTTGAAAAATGAAAATTTTTCAGTTTCTGTGACAAAACCTTAATAATTTAAAAACTTTTGAGAGCTACTTTGTTGTTACAGGTGTTGAGACTCCTAATTACAGTTCATAATAACGTTTCTAGTAAGTGCATACCCTACATAATATATTTTCCTTGGAAAGAGAACAATTTTATCTTTTGGAAATGCTTGAATCAGTAAAACTAAGCATTTGGGGAGGGGGTGGCTACTGGCCTGTACTGACCACTAAAAAAAAAAAGATTCATCTAAACTACTCATCCTTATTATTGTAACAGAATTCCACTGTGCTTTTCATGTTTCATGAGGAAAATAAGTTTTTTCACAATTCAGATCAGGCACAGGTGTTCATTACCTTTTCTGAAAAGGTAGTTACAAAGGCACTTATCTCTAATAATGGAAAAATGAAAAGGATTCAAAGAATTATGCAGCTTGGTTAAAAGGCAAGAATATTTTTGTCATAATCTATAGTGTATTTGGTTAAACTGTGTCATATAATTCCTAAAGATGGACCTTGCTAAGTGAAAGCAGAAAAAACATATTTTATCCATAGAAGATTCAGCTAGAAAAACCATTATCTCCGTGAAGAACATAATTTTGAGGACCTTGTGAAAATAAAAGTGAGAAGCAAACCATAAAGCCATCTTTACTCCATTTAAGAAAGCAAATTTCAGTTATATTCTGAATTTGGCAGTATCTGCAAGTAATTATCTGGAGACATATATTTGAGAAACCCTTAAATAGCAGTTATAATTACTGTAGCAAGAGGAGATATTATTCTGTCCAGATTTTGTAAGTTGAAACATTTCTCTTGTAATTATTTAACCAGACACTTTAAATTATAAGCTAACTTGATTGTTGGAGCTAGAATTTTGACTTCAAAGCTGAGTCTGACAATACTCTCTGTCTGCCTCTCTTCCTCTGTGGTAGTCTTCAATTTCCATTCATTAATGGGGTGTGGCAATAAAGAACTCATCAGTTGCCTGGAAGTAAGTTTTAACCATTACTTACTTGCCACAAAATGGAAACTGGAAGCATCAGAAACAGCCACAACCCCTGAGTTGTCTTCCTCCATGAATTCATATCAGTTATCAAATAATATTTGAGATAGTCATTATATATATTTTCCTGACTAAAAGATATACTTTATTTTTAAAAACCTTTTTAACCATCCTAAGTTAAACAGGAGGCACTGGTGCAAAACAATGACCAAGGAAAGTAGAGACAGATGAATAATTTCTTAATATTCAATTTATAAAACACTACTTTAGGTATTCCAAATTAGCCAACCTGAATTTGTGGAAGAATACAGTGAACGAAACTCCAGAGAATTCCCTGATGATCCAGTGGTTAGGACTGTGCTCTCACTGCCAAGGGCCTGGCTAAATCCCTGATCAGAGAACTAATATCTCATAAGCCACACAGCATGGCCAAAAAAATAAGAAAGGGAAATCTACCTTTGAATGGCATTGCATATTAGAGATGTCTTCTTTATTTTTTATTAAATTAATTAATTTATTTTAATTGGAGGCTAATTAATTTTCTATACTGTAGTGGTTTTTGCCATACATTGACATGAATCAGCCATGGGTGTACATGTATCCTGCCATCCTGAACTCCCATCCCCCCTCCCTCCCCATCCCATCCCTCAGGGTTATCCCAGTGCACCAGCCCTGAGTACCCTGTCTCATGTGAGATGTCTTCTTTAAAAGAAAAAAAAAAAAAAACTTTAGTAAATATGTATGTGGGCAACTTGACCTTGGAGTTGACCTGAAAGACATTCTCCAGGTTCAATCTCTCAACAGTTCTTATCCATAAAGACTGGTTGATAGTACTTGGGGGAATAACACCTGGTTTGCATCTTTTTATTTCTAGAAACTAACACTTATTCTAGAATGTGGAAGACAGTATTTACTTGAAAATGAATGAATCTGAATTATTAATATAACACCTAACCTGTTTAAAATATTTCATAACAATCTCCTGGATTTTAAAAGTCAGTATGGCTATGAGATCTTTTGGGATCTTTTGAGGGAGGTCATTATTATCTTCATTACCTGCAACATAGTTTGGCCTCAGGTAAATAGCAGGGAGGGAACCCAGCTCCATCCATCAACAGAAAACTGGAATAAAGATGTACTGAGCATAACCCCACCCATCAGTACAAGACCCAGTATCCCCCTCAGTCAGTCTATCCCATCAGGAAGCTTTCATAAGCCTCTTATCCTTCTTCATCAGAGGGCAGACAGACTGAAAACCACAATCACGGAAAAATAAGCCATTCTAATCACATGGACCACAGCCTTATCTAAATCAATGAAACTATGAACCATGCCATGTAGGGCCACCCAAGACAGATCGGTCACGGTGGAGAGTTCTGACAAAATGTGGTCCACTGGAGAAGGGAATCGGTAAACCACTTCAGTATTCCTGCCTTGAGAACTCCATGTACAGTATGAAAAGGCAAAAAGATAGGACACTGAAAGATGAACTCCCCTGGTTGGCAGGTGCCCAAAATGCTACTGGAGATCAGTGGAGAAATAACTCCAGAAAGAATGAAAAGATGGAGACAAAGCAAAAACAACACCCAGTTGTGGATGTGACTAGTGATGGAAGCAAGGTCCGATGCTGTAAAGAGCAATACTGCATAGGAACCTGGAATGTTAGGTCCATGAATCAAGGCAAATTGGAAGTGATTAATCAGGAGATGGTAAGAGTGAACGATGACATTTTAGGAATCAGAGAACTAAAATGGACTGGAATGGGTGAATTTAACTCAGATGACCATTATATCTACTACTGTGGGCAGGAATCCCTAAGAAGAAATGGAGTAGCCATCATGGTCAACAAGAGAGTCTGAAATGCAGTACTTGGATGCAGTCTCAAAAATGACAGAATGATCTCTGTTTGTTTCCAAAGCAAACCGTACAATAACACAGTAATCCAAGTCTATGCCCCGATCAATAATGCTGATGAAGCTGAAGTTGAATGGTTCTATGAAGACTTACAAGACCTTTTAGAACTAACACCCAAAAAAGATATCCTTTTCATTATAGGGGACTGGAATGCAAAAGTAGGAAGTCAAGAAACACCTGGCTGCTGCTGCTGCTAAGTCGCTTCAGTCGTGTCTGACTCTGTGTGACCCCATAGACGGCAGCCCACCAGGCTCCCTCGTCCCTGGGATTCTCCAGGCAAGAACACTGGAGTAGGTTGCCATTTCCTTCTCCAATGCATGAAAGTGAAAAGTGAAAATGAAGTTGCTCAGTTGTGTCTGACTATTAGCGACCCCATGGACTGCAGCCCACCAGGTTCCTCTATCCATGGGCTTTTATAAGCAAGAGTACTGGAGTGGGGTGCCATTGCCTTCTCCCAAGAAACACCTGGAGTAACAGGCAAATTTTGCCTTGGTATCTTCCTGGTACCAAGTACAGAATGAAGCAGGGCAAAGGCTAACAGAGTTCTGCCAAGAGAATGTACTGGTCATAGCAAACACCCTCTTCCAACACATAAGAGAAGACTCTACACATGGACATCACCAGATGGTCAACACCAAAATCAGATTGATTATATTCTTTGTAGCCAAAGATGGAGAAGCTCTATACAGTCAGCAAAAACAAGACCGGGAGCTGACTGTGGCTCAGATCATGAACTCCTTATTGCCAGATTCAGACTTAAATTGAAGAAAATAGGGAAAACCACTAGACCATTCAGGTATGACCCAAATCAAATCCCTTAAGATTATACAGTGGAAATGAGAAATAGATTTAAGGGACTAGATCTGATAGACAGAGTGCCTGATGAACTATGGACAGAGGTTTGTGACATTGTACAGGAGACAGGAATCAAGGCCATCACCAAGAAAAAGAAATGCAAAAAAAGCAAAATGGCTGTCTGAGGAGTCCTTACAAATGACTGAGAAAAGAAGAGAAGCAAAGAGCATGGAGAAAAGGAAAGATAATAACCATTTGAATCCAGAGTTCCAAAATATAGCAAGGAGAGATAAGAAAGCCATCCTCAGTGATTAGTGCAAAGAAATAGAGGAAAACAACAGAATGGGAAAGATTAAAGATCTCTTCAAGAATATTAGCGATACGAAGGGAACATTTCATGCAAAGATGGGCTCAATAAAGGACATTAATGGTATGGATCTAACAGAAGCCGAAGATATTAAGATGAGGTGGAAAGAATACATAGAAAAACTATACAGAAAAGATATTCACAACCCAGATAATCACAATGGTGTGATCACACACCTAGAGCTAGACATCCTGGAATGTGACGTCTAATGGGACTTAGGAAGCATGACTATGAACAAAGCTAGTGGAGGTGATAGAATCCCAGTTGAGCTATTTCAAATCCTGAAAGATGATGCTATGAAAGTGCTGCACTCAATATGCCAGCAAATTTGGAAAACTCAGCAGTGGCCACAGGACTGGAAAGGGTCGGTTTTCACACCAATCCCTAAGAAAGGCAATGCTACAGAGTGCTCAAACTACTGCACAATTGCACTCATCTCTCAGGCTATTAAAGTAATGCTTAAAATTCTCCAAGCCAGGCTTCAGCAGTACGTGAACCGTGAACTTCCAGATGTTCAAGCTGGTTTTAGAAAAGGCAGAGGAACCAGAGATCAAATTGCCAACGTCCGCTGGATCACTGAAAAAGCAAGAGAGTTCCAAAAAGACATTTATTTCTGCTTTATTGACTATGCCAAAGCCTTTGACTGTGTGGATCACAATAAACTGTGGAAAATTCTGAAAGAGATGGGAATACCAGACCACCTGACTTGCCTCTTGAGAAATCTGTATGCAGGTCAGGAAGAAACACTTAGAACTGGACATGGAACAACAGACTGGTTCCAAATAGGAAAAGGAGTACATCAAGGCTGTATATTTCACCCTGCTTATTTATTTATATGCAGAGTATATCCTGAGAAACACCGGGCTGGAAGAAGCATAAGCTGGAATCTAGGTTGCCAGGAGAAATACTAATAACCTCAGATATGCAGATAGCACCATCCTTTTGGCCGAAAGTGAAGAAGAACTAAAGAGCTTCTTGATGAAAGTGAAAGAGGAGAGTGAAAAAGTTGGCTTAAAGCTCAACATTCAGAAAACGAAGATCATGGCATCCGGTCCCATCACTTCATGGCATCCGGTCCCATCACTTCATGGCAAATAAATGGGAAACAGTGGAAACAGTGACTGACTTTATTTTGGGGGGCTCCAAAATCACTGCAGATGGTTACTGCAGCCATGAAATTAAAAGACGCTCTCTCCTTGGAAGGAAAGTTATGCCCAACCTAGACAGCATATTAAAAAGCAGAGATATTAGTTTGCCCACAAAGGTCTGTCTAGTCAAGGCTATGGTTTTTCCTGCGGTCATGTATGGATGTGAGAGTTGGACTGTGAAGAAGGCTGAGCGCCGAAGAATTGATGCTTTTGAACTGTGGTGTTGGAGAAGACTCTTGAGAGTCCCTTGGACTGCAAGGAGATTCAGCCTATCCATCCTAAAGGAAATTAGTCCTGGATGTTCATTGGACGGACTGATGTTGAAGTTGAAATTCCATTACTTTGGCCACCTGATGCTAAGAACTGTTTCATTTGAAAAGACCCCTATGCTGGGAAAGATTAAAGGCCAGAGGAGAAGGGGACAACAGAGAATCAGATGGTTGGATGGCATCACCGACTCAATGGACATGAGTTGGAGTAAACTCTGGGAGGTAGTGTTGGACAGGCAGCCCTGGCGTGCCGCAGTCCATGAGGTTGCAAACAGTCGGACACGACTGAGCGACTGAACTGAACTGATAGCAATGAAGTCTAGTATATATGACATGGCAAAAAGAAAGATGTCTGGTGGCTTATTAAATACTAAAACTTCCTTATGCGTTTTCTATTCCAAGTAAACTGCCTGCTCCTTGCTTTCAGTTTAAATATTTGATGCTCCCTCTTGACTGATATCTCTTCTACATAAATTAATATTTACATACTCTACAAAACTCATTTTCAAGAACTCAGATATCACTTTTTTTTTCACCAGTGCATTTCCAGTGACCAAAATATCCAGAATAGTTTGCAAATAAATGTTATTTCAACAAATATACAAGTTAATAAATAGAGATAATTAAATAAATAGGAGTCATGCCCTTAATGAGAGCCAAAGCCCTTTTCTACTTTATTTTATATGGAGAAAAGTGCATCCTACCTACATGAAGTGTATCCACATGTTCATAAACTGAAAAACATATACCAGTACAGGTCTGCCTAGTAGTCAAGAATTAAGAACTCAAATATATTTTTCAAATAGTCTTACTTGTCATCCTTTTTCTTCTAAAAAAATCACTAAATTCATTCTCAGATTTGACACGCAAAGTTATTTATAATGGATAACATGCAAAGTTATTTATAAGGGATTTATAATGGCTACTGTATTTTCAGATGAATTTTAGAATAGACTATTCTGATTGATGTAATATTTAGGTTGTGTAGAATGACTATATTCATACATACCCTACACAACAGCCACATACTTACTTATACTGAGTGCAAACACACATGTGTAATAAACACAGATCACAGGCTCAGCTTTACAAGTTACTAATGAGATGGCCTTCAGAGAGATATTGAATGTTTTATTTCCTCTAAAAGTATGTGATAGAATCACTAGGGATGGTGACTGCATCCATGATATTAAAAGACTCTTGCTCCTTTGAAGAAAAGCTATGACAAACCTAAACAGTGTATTAAAAAGAGATATTTTGCTGGCAAAAGTCTGTATATTCAAAGCTATGGTTTTTCCAGCAGTCAGGTATGGATGTGTGAGTTGAACAATAAAGAAGGCTGGGCATCAAATAATTGATGCATTCAAATTGTGGTGCTAGAGAAGACTCTTGAGAGTCTCCTGGACAGCAAGAAGATCAAATCGGTCAATTCTAAAGGAAATCAACCCTAAATATTCATTGGAAGGACTGATGCTGAAGCTCCGATACTTTGGCCATTTGACGTGAAGATTCAACTCATTGGAAAAAAGCCAGATTCTGGGAAGATTGAGGGCAGGAGGAGAAGGGGTCAATAGAGAATGAGATGGTTGGATGGCATCACTGACTCAATGGACATGAGTTAGAGCAAAATTTGGGAGATTGTAAAGGACTGGGAAGCCTGGATGCTGCAGTCCTTGGGGTTACAAAACAAAGAGTCAGTCAGATACAACTTAGCAACTGAACAACAACAAGGATTAGAACAAATGATGAAAAGAGAGGAGAATAATTTAACTCAGAACCTGACATATGTTTTGCATTAAACTGGATAATTAACATTTTTATTATAAGGGTCAACAATATTTTTTCTAACAATAAATTATATTAGCAATAAGAAATACTGAAAAAATAATTATTCATGAGCTACTTGAGGGCCTGGTAATATATTTTCTTAAATCAGATTTTTTAAAATAAATAACCTAGACCTAAACTATCTTTTTGGAGAAGGCAATGGCACCCACTCCAGTACTCTTGCCTGGAAAATCCCATGGATGGAGGAGCCTGGTGGGCTGCAGTCCATGGGGTCACTAAGAGTCAGACACGACTGAGTGACTTCACTTTCACTTCTCACATTCATACATTGGAGAAGGAAATGGCAACACACTCCAGTGTTCTTGCCTGGAGAACCCCAGGGATGGGGGAGCCTGGTGGGCTGCCGTCTATGGGGTCGCACAGAGTCAGACACAACTGAAGCGACTTAGCAGCAGCAGCAAATTATCTTTTAAAATATGCTGACTATAATATATACTGACATACCTTGAAAGTTTATATTTATATCAATCCCTGCTGTCCACACATTTAATTCTCTTGTTTGTGTGTATGTGTTTTGAAATCTATTTTACTAGAGAACAATGGCTTTGTACTTTGATCTTTTAAGTGCAAAATTGATGGTAATTCTAATTTAGATACTATATTCCCAAAAGCTCAAAGAACAGATGTATTTTGTAAATATGAGCCAATTTTGCTGCCATTAATCAGAGGCTGCCATTAATCAGAGGCTGCCATTAATCAGAAAGGAGCTGTAAGTTGGGGTTTCACAAGACGAGCTTTGGGACCAGTGATTCACCAGAAGGACTCTCAGAACTCGGAAAAGCTGTTATACTCATCGTCCTAGGTTATTACACATATAGGTAGGCATATATTCCAGCAATGGGAGAAGCGTGAAGAACAATGCCCAGGAGAAACCAGACACAAACTTCCAAATGTCCTGTCCTAGAATTGGATGACTTCACTCGTTTTTCATAGCAACAATGTATTATAATATGTGTAAATCATTGCCAACCAAGGACGAACTCCCAAGTCTCAGTATCCAGAGTTTTACTGAAATTCAAACATACAGGCATGCATCTGTATAACTGGCCTCAGCTGCTCAGATGCCAGCTGCCCAGAGCAAAGAAAGACATTACTTATAAATTATATTGCTAGCATAAACTCTCTGATCAACTGATACTACATGGCCCACGGTTTCAAGCATACAAAGAGAGAATTTCACCCTAAATCATACTGTTAGCATAAACTATTTAAACAAATGGTAGTGAATGTTGCAAAGGCCTCTGGCAGATAAAACACTCTTATCCTGTATAATATTGTAAGAGCTTAGATCTCAGGAACCAGCAAAGGACCCTGGCTAAAGACAGGTATTTCCTAGAAATATGCGGGGTTTGCATAACCCAACCAACAGAGTTAATTCTTTCCTGAATTAACTGATTTAAATCTGGCCCTTGAATGCCTTCTATTGGAAAATACATGATAATATTTTCTTGGTTATTGACATTTAGTATAGCATTTATGTACCTGATAAAGTAAAAAGAACAGCATTTTGCATTTGCTTAACATTTCAGGGAGCTAGTATGGTAGAGGCTGGACTGAAAAAAAATTAATCTATTCTATAGGGCCATTACATAAATTTTCATATTTTATGTTATTTAATTACTCAATTTCCCTCCTTAATCTATGTACCATGTGATAAATTTGAACAGGAATATTTAGCATAGAAACAAGCTGATGGTTAGCTAAAGCCAGTTTTCCTTAGGCAGTAATTTTCCATCAGAATACAGTTTTAAAAGACTTTAATTTGATCTCCAAATATTTTGATAATCAGTACCAGTATTATCATAGAACTTATGGACAGGGAGGCCTGGCGTGCTGCAATTCATGGGGTCGCAAAGAGTCGGACATGACTGAGTGACTGATCTGATCTGATCTGACTGACAATGACAGTATTCCACTATATCACTGTATAATCTTGGTAAAGGTCAGTTCCATTATAGAAGAAATCACTAAGAATTACAGAGATATTTACTATGCCTATCTAGTATAATCAACCCTTGATCACATACTCGCTTTTATTAATAGACATCATGACAACTGACCGGGATTCAGTTGTGGGTTCCAAGTCAATTGGGGACAAAGCAAGAAAACCTCCTAGTCCACATGTTTATATATTGAGGTTGTTTTGATTTTTTTTTTACTTTATGAAAGCAGGTCTTTAAGAATCCCTATCTACAAATGTTATACAGGATAATTCCTATGCTATTGTTTAGTTGCTAAGTTATGTCCAACTTTTTGCCACCCCATGGACTGCAGCATGCCAGGCTTTCCTGTCCTTCACTATCTCCTGGAATTTGCTCAAACTCACGTACACTGAGTCAGTGATGCCATCCAACCATCCCATTCTCTGTCGCCTCCTTCTCCTCCTGCCTTCAATCTTTCCCAGCATCAGAGCCTTTTCAAATGAGTCGGCTCTTCACATCTATGGTATACATAGTCCTTATTTATAGGAAATTTGAAGATTATTACAATCTTGACAATATTAATCTTCTGAATCATGCCCCTACCCAGGTTCAGCTCCAAATCAGTTCATCTTGTGATGGATTGCTACTGGACCTAAGCTAACAACTTGGTTGTTGAAGCAAAGCCCAAGTTGGTCAGTGCAGTGTCTACTAGCATGACAGGAATTATTTTACAAATAGCATAAAATTATCTGATGTAAATACTGTGACCTTTCTGTATAACTCAGTCATGTCCCACTCTTTGTGACTATTCAGTCCATGAAATTCTCCAGGCCAGAATACTGGAGTGGGTATTCTTTCCCTTCCCGGCGGATCTTCCCAACGCTGGGATCGAACCCAGGTCTCACACATTGCAGGTGGATTCTTTATCAGCTGAGCCTAACTCTACATTACGAAAGTTTAAATTCTGGTATAGAAACATAGCTTGCCATGTCTATATGACAATGTGGAATAATTTTATTTTTGTAAATGTAGAAAATTAATTTTAATTGGAATAAAATACCAAAATCTATCTAAGGTATAAACTTAACCTCTTAAAATATTCCTTTGTTTTTAGCTTTGAAGCTGGCTATTATCTATTGGGCACCTTTGATCACAAACATCTGTCAACACTCGAAATCACAAAATTTCTTCTGATTTTTTTGTATTTTAGAAGGTGGAGAGTAGACACAGAATTAGATATAGGTTAGATTATCTAAGGTCCCACAGTTTATTAAGCCACTTTTTGTGAAAACACTATTTTAATTTAAATAACAGAGGTTGCTTTAATGAATTGTAGGATAAGACTAAAGCTTTAGGTAAGCTTCAAGGTGAAAGAGAAAAGTTTAAATCAAGTATGTTATTTTTTTAATTTTTATCTTAAATGTATTTTTTTAACTATATGGGAAATATTTTATGAGTATAATTAGTAATTTTGAAGGTTATTTCTCTTAGCAAAGAGGTCAGAAAGTGACATTAAATGTAGAGTATGAAAAATTATTTTAGATTAAAAAATTTAAAAAGACTATTGCTATTTTTTCTTATTGTGCAATAGGTAAAATAGAAGAGTTGATTACACATGTTAAAATATAGTCTTAATGTGCCAGACCTGTTAGAAATGATATTCTTGGGGGTACCCTGATTTTAATTATGCTTACTTTCTTAATTTTTAAAAAATAAGCCTTGATTAGGCTTAATAAGGTGTTTAGATATGTCTTAATATCATTTATGAGTTAATCAAAACCCAACTCACTTAATATTTAAAACATTCATCAAGAAACTAAGTCTCTACTTTCATAGAGATTCACTAACAACGTTGTTAACCCAGCTCTACAGAACTGTCTTCATGGCACCTATATTGTGCTACAGTTCACAGAGTTCCGTGGACTTGTTTAAATGAAATCCATTTGAAATCGACATCTTATATGTAGTGTGTGTTTATTAAATTTAATAAACATAGGTTTATGTTTATAGAGAAATACTTAAACCCACTAATACTTCTAGTGAAATTGGCAGTGGTAACTGAGGAGTTGCACAGAAAATGGTTAATGGAGATGCTGCACATCACCAAATTGCAGTTATATGAGATAATAGCTTTGAGATAAAATTGAAATGGATAAATTAACCTAATCATATTTTATTAAGTGAACAATTTTTAGAAGTTGGAATACATCGATGCAAATGCCTAGAGAAATTAAACAAGCTATCTCTTACTGAGAAACAATTTTTTTTATGTTTCCTAGAAAAGTGGGTCAGCTATGAACTATTATTTTATAAGCATAATAAATTAGACAAGTACATTTTTAAAAGTAATTACCAAAATGTATTCAACAGTATTAATGTCACAGAAGCATATGAAATTTGAAATGAAAAGGTTCAAGTTTAGATAAGAATGGAAAACTAAAATATATCAAAATGCCATAAAATTACATAATTAAAAAAAAAACCTTAAATAATTCTTTAAAAATGCAAAGGATGGAAAAGGAACACACACTCAAAGAAAGGGGAAGTAGTAACAGATAAACTTCAAGCACAAAGTCAGCAAATACAAAGAAATTGGAGCATCTTCAAAATTAATCAGGAAAAAATTAAAGAACTGCTTTCAGAATTGCTGGGATAGCCAGGATTCTTCAGCTCTCCACATATGTATCAGTTGTTGGTAGCATGATCAAACTATAAAGCACTGCAAGCTAATTTCTTTAAAAATAATTGATGTTATTTAGGAAAGGAAAAGAAAGACATAAAAGGAATCAAACAAAACCTCAGGTAAAACCTTCCTACTTCAAAGACACTAAGTGTGAATTAAGGAAAAGAGGAAAATAAATAGTTCTCTCTTACATTTGCTCCAGACTTAAATCTAGAACTGTCTGAAACTCAAGTGTAGAAACTGGTGACATTCACTGTAGGTATCGAGGTTAGAGAAGAAGAGCAAAGTCTCAAATTATGAGCATCAGAAAGAATGGACATGTAAATGAGCTACACCTTCATTTCACTAGGGAATAGAACTCATTTTGTCCTACCAAAATTTCAATGAAGGGAACCAGCATAATTAGAGGTCATATTAAATTACAAGTCAAAAAAAAATATGCATCTTCAAGCTGAATAGTCATCAAATAATCATTAAATATTTGAGGATAATACAAACATACAAAGAAAGACATTAAACTCAGTACACATAGCCTCCCGCTCCCCCCAAAAAAATGATTCACAGAAGAAAAACTAAAAAACAAATAGTATAGATATAATTTCAGAGATATTAAAGAAACTATGTTATCATTAAAATATCAAAGTAAAAATGTTATACATTTAAAAATATTAAATGAAAAAGTTATAAGGTAATCATAGTTTAGGAGAGTAAAGAAAGATATAAGGAAATTTTGACCTTGGAATTAAAAACCTTAGTGCTTCAATTAAAAGAATATTTTATATTGTAGAAGTGAAAAATGAAAAAGATCCAAGAATTACAGCTGAGAATGCAACAAAGTCAAGGAGAAGAAAAAAGTATTTAATGGTCTTTAGGAGATATGAAATGAGAGATTCGCTACGAATTTAATCAAATTGCTATGCCACTGTTGCTTCCCAACTTTCTCAGGAGCTTCCTAGGTATAATCTGAAAGTGGCATCCACACTCAGAGGGCTGGGAGAGACCAAAGAAAGAGGCAGACCTCTCCCGATTGATGGGGATCCAGTTTAATAAGCCAGGGAATGTAAACACTTCTCTTAGATGACTGCAAGATGAGTAAATTTCTGCACCTGCCCACCAAATACTAAAATTGTACATAGAGGCTTTACTTGAGTTCAGTCCAGACAGTCTCAGCACACATTTCTATTTCAAAGCTGTATCCTTGCAGCAGATTCTGGGAGCAGGGAAGGGCAAGTGAAATGTACATTCAAGGATGAGGGAGAAGGGAAAGTGAAAGTGTTAGCCACTGAGTCATGTCTGACACTTTGCGACCCCATGGACATTGCCTGCCAGGCTCTTCTGTCCATGGGATTCTCCAGGCAAGAATACTGGAGTGGGTTGCCATGTCCTTCTCCAGGGGATCTTCCCGACCTAGGGATTGAACCCAAGTATCCCACATTGCAGGCAGATTATTGTCTGAGCCACCAGGGAAGCCCTGGGGGAGAAGGGAGGGGGCCTGTAATTGTCTCGCCCAGGTCCACCCCTCCCAGGTCAACCGGTGGTCTTGTCTCCTTGATGACCTCCTCCAACAGTCATCTATTCTACGGCAAAATCCTAGCTACAACTACTCACCTTTCACGAAAGGAGGAATGCTGTGAAAAATAAAGAGTTCATCATCTATTTTCATCAGTCCTTCCCTTCCCTTCACACTCAGAGTGAAATGAAAACATTGAGTAATATATAGGGATATATTTTATCATTCTTTGTTAATTGATTGCTTTTGGGTTAGCATTTGCAAAAAAAATTTAAAGTTTATGGACTGGAACTGAGAAAATGCATATTATTTACAGAAAACATATAATTGAAATTCAAGGAAGTATGAAAAAAATCTATAGATTTTTATTAACACCAGAGTGCAACCACAGTTATATACAAGAATATAATGACCACAACATTTATAGTAATTTCATGTCATTCAAGGCAAAATTAATAATATTAGCATAATTCTACGGATAAAGAGGAATCCTTCTTGTACTGCCCATATATTGTTTCAATGGATCATGAGGAAAGTTTTAACTGACCACATGGGAGGATGTTTTGGCAAGAATAATAAATAAATACAATAGTTTTCTATAATGCTACATGCCACTGCAAAAAGCTCTGGAAATAAGTTACAACTAGCTTTTAAGAGAACAGAACCCTAATGAGAAACCACTCAGTTCTAAAAGATATATCAAAACAACAAAAAGCAACAAGGAAAATAAAGAATAGTGGAATGATCTGGGATGAATGTTCAGAAAGCAAAAATTGGAAATTTAGAACATGGAGTTTTAGTCCACTTAACCCTGTTATTTGGAGAAGGAAATGGCAACCCACTCCAGTATTCTCACCTGAAAAATCCCATGGACAGAGAAGTCTGGCAGGCTACAGTCCATGAAGTCTCAAGATTCAGACAACTTAGTGACTAAACCAACCCTATTATTATCTTCATTTGAGTCATATGTGCTTTAGTCAGTTTTGGCTGCATTAAGAAAAAACATAGACTGGGTGGCTTAAATAACATAAAATGATTTCTCACAGTCCTGGAATGTGGGGAGTCCAAGATCAGAGTGCCACCATGGTTTGGTTCTGGAGCAAGTCCTCTTCCTGACTTGCTGAGTCCTGTTTTGTAGAAAAAATGCTCTGGCTTCTTCCTTTTAATAAGGACACTGATCCCATCAGGATGCCTCCACCCTTGTCCCTTAATTGCTTTGCAAAGGCCTCACCTCCAAATACCATCACAATGGGAATTACTGATTCAGCCAATGAATTTTTAGGGGACATAAACATTCAGTCTATAGCAGTATGTTCAGGGAAAAAAAATCTTAAATCAGAGCAAACAGACTACAAGAAATATCAATGGTAGAAATACCAGATATGCCTAAACTAAGGTTTCAATTAACATTTCTTTAACCTAGAGTATTATTATTGCTTTATTAATACCACTCATTTTTAAAGACTAAGAAAATGGAGTTAACAAAATTAAAATTTTCATCATGCCAGGACCTATGTATAGCTGCATCCAATTTGAATTGTTTCCTTATTAGAATCAACAATAGATGCCTTTACACTTTTTAAGCTTTTCAACATGATCAATAAAGAACACAAAAATCTTACTGTTATAGCATTGTTTTCATTTTATTAGTGTTATAAAACTAATATATGCACTTGAAAAGAAAATAAAACACAAAAAAAAGTTCTCTTGGCCCACCTCGCCATTTCATAACCCTCAGTTTTTTACATCTCTTTATGTATCAATTTTAGACACTACATGAATTGAATCTAGAAAATAAAACATGATAATTTCAGCTCACTTGACTAAACTACCACCTCCTGAGAGCCTCCTTCATATATGATTGAGCTTTTTTTAGATATACAATTGTTACCATTAATTCAATTATTTTCATAAAATTTCTATAATATAAAATTTTGAAAAATTAAGTTTATTCCTTCAAACTATTTGTTTCTTGAATCTGTATTATATGGGGATTCTTAACTATTTTGTAGGGTAATTTTCCCTCCTTTATTATTGTCTTTATAACTTCATAGTTTATAAAGTACACATTTCATTTTATAAACAAAACTACATTTTGCTGTTCACCTAAAATGTTTTTTCTAAAAATACAAACCAATGAAGAATGTTTGGATTAGAACAATTGCATAATTAATATTCAATGTAAAATGAAGTGATGATATATTTCTAGTGGAAAATTAAAAGCAGTTATATAGCATAAAAAGTTTGTTGCTCGAGGTTATTTTTGTTATAACATGGATTTGTTTTGCTAGTGTTCTGAGAAAGGGATACAGAAGGGAGAAGACATGTGAATATTTCCATTTTTTCTCTTAAAGATGTTTTTCTTATGCTCTAAGAATTCCTCTTATATCACATTCTGTTTTTGCTTTATGCATATATTAACTTTCAAAATACTTTTGAAGACATTTTTTAAGATTTTAAAAAATGTATCTCTCTCTGAGTAGTCTTTTTTTATAACCAATCTGTGCCCTCTGGATCTTCTCAGATCTAATACCAAATGTGTTTTCTGTCTGTTATATAATGGGCTGCCATCACATTACTCCAAGTTATGGCTCAGTAGGTAAAATAAATTTAAGCTCATGATGAACAGCTCTGCTCTCACAGTCTTTTAGCATCAACCAGTAACATGAAAGGATTCACTTTACAAGTGATTTTTTTTTTGGCAGCAAAATAAGTATTTTCTCCATAATCATAGAATTTTACCCTGTGATTCTCACAGAGGGGTGGTAAGGGCACCACCCAGCATTTTTATCTATCACAGATAGCACCACAGGATCTGCTGGGTGATCAGACCAGGTCATTATAAGCTGGCCACACAACTGAACCCTGCAGAGGGCTGGGTCTCATTTAGAGATCACAATGTATGCATGTATGTGTGCTCAGTTGTGTCCAACTCTTTGATACCCCACGCTCTGGAACCCACCAGGCTCCTCTGTCCATGGGATTCTCCAGGCAAGAATACTCGAGTGGGTTGGCATTTGTTCCCCCAAGGGGAATCGTCCCGACTCAGGGATCGAACCCATGTCTCTTGTACCTCCTGAACTGGCAGGGAGATTCTTCACCGCTGAGCCACTTTGGAAGCTCAGAGCTTGCAATAATCTTGATCAATAATGCCTTCAATTTCCAAAAGTCCACCAAGCAATGTGACTCTTAATAGCAGTATGTGAGACACAAAGTTTTGTGTTTTAAATTAGAGGGAGTATCTTATGAATGTGAGCAGGTGTGTCACATCTCCTCATTTTATGAAGTTTCTCTCCCATGCCATAGGATCAATGTTTCTACAGTTCATTTCAGTCACAACCAACTCTTTGCAACCCCATGGACTGCAGCATGCCAGACCTCTCTGTCCATCACCAACTCCCGGAGTTTACTCAAATTCAGGTCCATTGAGTCAGTGATGCTATGCAACCGTCTCATCCTCTGTTGTCCCCTTCTCCTCCTGCCCTCAATCTTTCCCAATATCAGGTTCTTTTCAATAAGTCAGTTCTTCACATCAGGTGGCCAGAGTATTGGAGTTTCAGCTTCAGCATCAGTCCTTGCAATGAATATTCAGGACTGATTACCTTTAGGATGGACTGGTTGGATCTCCTTGCTGTCCAAAGGACTCTCAAGAGTCTTCTCCAACACCACAGTTCAAAAGCATCAATTCTTTGGACCTCAGCTTTCTTTACAGTCCAACTCTCACATCCATACATGACTACTGGAAAAATCATAGCCTTGACTAGACAGTCCTCTGTTGGCAAAGTAATGTCTCTGCTTTTTAATATGCTGTCTAGGTTGGTCATAACTTTTATTCCAAGGAGCAAGCATCTTTTAATTTCCTGGCTGCAGTCACCATCTGCAGTGATTTTGGAGCCCCCCAAAATAAAATCTGTCACTGTTTCCACTGTTTCCCATTTATTTGCCATGAAGTGATGGGGCTCGATGCCATGATCTTAGTTTTCTGAATATTGAGCTTTAAGCCAACTTTTCACTCTTCTCCTTCACTTTATTCAAGAGGCTCCTTAGTTCTTCACTTCCTGCCATAAGGGTGGTATCATCTGCATATATGAGGTTTTTGATATTTCTTCTGGCAATCTTGATCCCCACTTGTGCTTCATCCAGCCCAGCATTTCGTACTTTGCATAGAAGTTAAATAAGCAGGGTGATGATATACAGCCTTGACATACTCCTTTCCTGATTTGAAACCAGTCTGTTGTTCCATGTCCAGTTCTAACTGTTGCTTCCTGACCTGCATATAGATTTCTCAAGAGGCAGGTCAGGTGGTCTGGTATTCCCATCTCTTTCAGAATTTTCCACAGTTAATTGTGATCCACACAGTCAAAGGCTTTGGCATAGTCAATAAAGCAGAAATAGATGTTTTTCTGGAACGTTCTTGCTTTCTCCATGATCCAGCGGACATTGGCAATTTGACCTCTGGTTCCTCTGCCTTTTCTAAAACCAGCTTGAACATCTGGAAGTTCACGGTTCACATATTGCTGAAGCCTGGCTTGGAGAATTTTGAGCATTACTTTACTAGCGTTTGAGATGAGTGCAGTTGTGCTGTAGTTTGAACATTCTTTGGCATTGCCTTGGTTTTGGATTGGAATGAAAGCTGACCTTTTCCAGTCCTGTGGCCACTGCTGAATCTTCCAAATTTGCTGGCATATTGAGTGCAGCACTTTCATAGCATCATCTTTCAGGATTTGAAATAGTTCAACTGGGATTCCATCACCTCCACTAGCTGTGCTCATAGTGATGCTTCCTAAGACCCACTTGACTTCGCATTCCAGGATGTCTAGCTCTTAGGTGAGTGATCACATCACTGTAGTTATCTGGGTCGTGAAAATCTTTTTTGTAAAGTTTTTCTGTGTATTCTTGCCACCTCTTCTTAATATCTTCTGCTTCTGTTAGGTCCATTCCATTTCTGTCCTTTATCAAGCCCATCTTTGCATGAAATGTTCCGTTGGTATCTCTAATTTTCTTGAAGTTATCACTAGTCTTTCCCATTCTATTGTTTTCCTCTATTTCTTTGCATTGATCACTGAAGAAGCCTTTCTTATCTCTCCTTGCTGTTCTTTGGAATTCTGCATTCAAATGGGTATATCTTTCCTTTTCTCCTTTGCTTTTCACTTCCCTTCTTTTCACAGCTATTTGTAAGGCCTCCTCAGACAGCCATTTTGTTGTTTGTATTTGTTTTTCTTAGGGATCATCTTGATTCCTGTCTCCTGTACAATGTCACGAACCTTCATCCATAGTTCATCAGGCACTCTATCAGATCTAATACTTTGAGTCTATTTCTTACTTCTGCTATATAATCTTAAGGGATTTGATTTAGGTCATACCTGAATGGTCTAGTGGTTTTCCCTACTTTCTTCAATTTAAGTCTGAATTTGCCAATAAAGAATTCAAGATCTGAGCCACAGTCAGCTCCCGATCTTGTTTTTGCTGACTGTGTAGAGCTTCTAAATCTTTGGCTGCAAAGAATATAATCAATTTTATTTTGGTATTGACCATCTGGTGATGTCCATGTGTAGAGTCTTCTCTTGTGTTTTTGGAATAGGGTGTTTCCTATGACCAGTGCGGGTCAGCAGTGGACTGCCACAGTGATAGGGGCTCTGGGTGCAGCAGACTTGAGTATGGCATAAGCCCTCTTGGAGGAGGTCACCATTAACCCCACCTTAGAGTTGCCAGAACTTACACAGGACTGCGAAATAGACTCTTGGAGGGCACAACAGAAACTTGTGTGCACCAGGACCCAGGAGAAAGGTGCAGTGACCCCACAAGAGACTGACCCAGACTTGCCTGGGAGTGTCTAGGAGTCTCCAGTGGAGTCGTGGGTCGGTGGTGGCCTGCTGCAGGATTGGGGTAATGAGCGTAGAAATATATGCATGGGATCTTTTGAAGGATGTCGTCATTATCTTCATTACCTCCACCATAGTTTGCTGCTGCTGCTGCTAAGTTGCCTGAGTTGTGTCCGATTCTGTGCGACCCCATAGATGGCAGCCCACCAGGCTCCGCCATCCCTGGGATTCTCCAGGCAAGAACACTGGAGTGGGTTGCCATTTCCTTCTCCAATGCAGGAAAGTGAAAAGTGAAAGTGAAGTCGCTCCTTCGTGTCCAACTCTTAGCAACCGCATGAACTACAGTCTACCAGGCTCCTCTGTCCATGGGACTTTCCAGGCAAGAGTACTCGAGTAGGGTGCCATTTTGGGCCCAGGTAAATAGCAGAGAGGGAACACAGCTCCAGCTATCAACAGATCTGCACTAGAAGATCCTTAACTGTTTTCCCTAATGACTTTGTCCCACAACACAGGTGTCATTTTGTTCCTCTCCTGTGGGGGCCATGACTTCAGTTTAGAAGACTTGTTGAAACAATGTATTCATCTTTTGTAGCTTTTACTTAAAATTAAATCCTGTGTCTGATTTTCAGTATGTTTTGCTCAGAGTCTATACAGGATAAGTTGCTTTAATAATGCCTTGGGGCATTAGTTGTTAGTTGTATGCCTGGATTTGTTGGTTGGCTATTCTGATTTTAGGCAGTTTGGGAAGGTATGTAAAGCATTTTACTGAGTCCTCTCACTCTACAATTCTCACAGTTTTGACTTCCTTCATACATTATAAATGATACTGCTACCTCAAAACACCAATGGTTCACCTTCTGAACACACCATAGTCAAGCGCTGTAGCAAATAATGCTTTATTTTATATTTTTTACCTCTCCATATACCACAAGTTATAACCTTCAATATCTGATCAATGGGTTAAATACCACCTTCAGAATTGCATCCTGAAATTATACTTTCTCAAGGGCCTCTACAACCAAGAGTTGTAACCTGGGTTTGCACCCTGAAGCAAAGCTGGAGTCAAGGGATTGCATACAGGCAGATTACTTGGGGAAGTGTCCCCAAGGAGCAGGAATGAGAGACTGTGATGAGGAAACGGGAGAAAAACGGTTGGGCTGAACCCCACAGGCCTTTAAGGCCTGTGCTTGCCTAGCTTCAAAACCAAAGAAAGAGGACAGAGTCAGCAGGAGAGAGATCAGCAGTTTAGTGGATGGGGAAGCTTACCTGTCTGAGGCGAGGTCTTGGGCAGTGCCCCACTATGCACCGTGACCTGCAGGCAGGACTTGGCGGCAGTCATTGCTCCTGCCAGGAGAGGAGCGATTATCAGTTACAAGGGGAATTGATTTCAGCTGGGCTCCCTAGTTACCAGGGAAACTAGTAGAGGAGCAAGCCCCTCACCTGGCCTTTGATGAGAACAATCACCAGCTGAGGCCTGAGGCAAATACAAAAGAAGATCAGTTACAAGCATAGGACAGAGGTAAAAGCAGGCACTGCTCAGGCAGGGGATACACAGAGAACAAGAGAATAGTCATCTTGAGTGGCCTGACCGTACCAAACACAATCCAGCTGTGAGTTATTGAGCTAAATACTATACTGGGGAGCTAGAGTTTGATCCCCCTGGGACCTTTAAAGGGTTATGTAGAATGCACCTGAGAATTGACTCCTTGAGTATGTGTGGGTGTATGTATGCCTGTGTGGGTGTATATATATGTGTGTGTGTGTGTGTATTACAATCAGAGTTTATAATTGCATTTAACTCCCTTACATGTACGGATTTGCACATGAATCAGAATTGCTGAGCTGGTTCCCATATTTGAGAAAACTGCTGCTGCTAATTCACTTTAGTCGTGTCCAACTCTGTGTGACCCCATAGATGGCAGCTCACCAGGCTCCCCCATCCCTGGGATTCTCCAGGCAAGAACACTGGAGTGGGTTGCCATTTCCTTCTCCAATGCATGAAAGTGAAAGGTGAAAGTGAAGTCGCCCAGTCAGGTCTGACTCTTTAGTGACCCCATGGACTGCAGCCTACCAGGCTCCTCCGTCCATGGGATTTTCCAGGCAAGAGTACTGGAGTGGGGTATCATTGCCTTCTCCATTGAGAAAACTAAGTGTCTAATAAAATCTATGTTGTGAAAAGCTGTCATTATTTTTAAGACATAAATAAATTTTCAAAAACAGAATTGCATTAAATATGTGAATCAAATGATTCTCACAGGAGATGATATCAAAATTACCAACACAACCTACAGTATCATTAATTAGAAACTAAATAAACAGGATTTTCACTGTGGATTAATATTTAATTAATTACACTATAATTACTTGTTTATTAACTAATATGCGTTATTTTTTGGCTATACTGCTTTTCATCATATACATTTGGCCATAGCACATGTATTTGCTGTAGAAAATTGGGAAATACTCATTGATAAATATATGTATGAAAAGAATACATGTAATTCTTGACATAATATTTCTCTCTCAAAGAGGTGTATTTTCTGTTTGGATTATGTTTCTATTAAATTGCTAAAGCAATTTATTTGGTCAGTATGTTTTTTTCCTGTTGTCTGGGGTTTTTTTATTTAAATGAAAGGAGATATATAGTTATTCTGCTTTAAGGTTCATACAGAATTTTGACAGAAAATATGTCTTTGAAGAATCTAATAACAAACCAGCAAAATAAAATAAAACATAAATTGAGTTTTAATGTGATAATTGTTGGACATTCCATGTTAAGAGAATAATTGGTATACGGTGTATGTAGGTAACTTTATCATATTATAGAATGTTTGATTTCTTAGGTGTTGTGGCTACTTTCTCTCATGCTCAGTCGCTTCAGTCGTGTCTGACTCTTTGTGACCCCATAGCCTCTAGTCCACCAGGCTCCTCTGTCCATGGGATTCTATAGGCAACAATGCTGCTGCTGCTAAGTCGCTTCAGTCGTGTCCGACTCTGTGCGACCCCATAGACGGCAGCCCACCAGGCCCCTCCGTCCCTGGGATTCTCCAGGCAAGAACACTGGAGTGGGTTGCCATTTCCTCCTCCAATGCATGAAAAGTGAAAGTGAAGTTGCTCAGTCGTGTCCAACTCTTCAAGACCCCATGGACTGCAGCCTACCAGGCTCCTCCGTCCATGGGATTTTCCAGGCAAGAGTACTGGAGTGGGGTGCCATTGCCTTCTCTGATAGGCAACAATAAGCTCAGCTAAAACAGTGACTGTTTCTCTAACAGGGCTGTTTTGATTGAGGAACCTGGCTCACCATGTGCTCGACTTGACTTATAAGTATGAACTGATGTGGTCACTTGCTCTCTTATTACTTCTTCACAAAGCACCTAAAATTTGTCCTTAGCAGAATTCTGCACTCTAATAATTTATTCTGTTTATTACTCATAATTAACTGTGTAATATCCCTCTGATTAAATTAATTAAACACTAAAAAGCAGATGTTGTTTCCGTATTGGTGATGACTTTATAGTTAATGCCAGAAACTATTCTAGCTAATTCTTAAGTGATTGATTTTTGACCAGCAAATTAGACAATCATACATTTTAAAATATACCACTCCCTCAAATTCTCTATAACCTACCACGTCTTACCCCCTTGAACTTTGACTGGGATTCCACTGTAAGAATAGTCTACTTACTTCGATGTGGGCTTTATCTTTAGGGAATCACTAGATAGATTTTGGAGAAGGCAATGGCACCCCACTCCAGTACTCTTGCCTGGAAAATCCCAGGGATGGAGGAGCCTGGTAGGCTGCAGTCCATGGGGTCTCAAAGAGTCGGACACGACTGAGCGACTTCACTTTCACTTTTCTCTTTCCTGCATTGGAGAAGGAAATGGCAACCCACTCCAGTGTTCTTGCCTGGAGAATCCCAGGGATGGGGGAGCCTGGTGGCTGCCGTCTATGGGGTCACACAGAGTCGGACACGACTGAAAGTGACTTAGCAGCAGCAGCAGCAGATAGATTTACCTTCCTTTTGTTGTGTGTGCATTATACCAAATGAAACTTTGATACTTTTGGAATGAGAATAATATCTTAACATCTCATTGTTATATTAATGTCCCTATTTATTTATCTCTATACTGTATTACATTTACTACACACATCTGATTAAACTTGTCTAGAAACTCATATAACAAGTTTTATATTACATTCTTCTAAAGAGAATAAAGACCCTGTTTGTAGGTGAGCTAAGTATCAATATTAGCTGAAATATAGGTAATTTCTGAAACTTCAGTGTCTTAATACAAAGGAGAATTTTTTTCCATGCATGCTTGAGCTTAGTTGCTGCTGCTAAGTCACCTCAGTCGTGTCCAACTCTGTGCGACCCCATAGACGGCAGCCCACCAGGCTCCCCCATCCCTGGGATTCTCCAGGCAATAACACTGGAGTGGGTTGCCATTTCCTTCTCCAGTGCATGAAAGTGAAAAGTGAAAGTGAAATCGCTCAGTCATGTCCGACTCTTAGCGGCCCCATGGACTGCAGACTACCAGGCTCCTCCATCCATGGGATTTTCCAGGCAAGAGTACTGGAGTGGGGTGCCATTACCTTCTCCGTGAGCTTAGTTAATGGTGGTCATATTAATCAGAAAATATTGTTTCATCTGGTTATTAATGGATGAAAAAAATGGAGTCTCTTTAATTTTTGACAAATAGTTTCCAAAGTCACTTTAGAAATGTGCTCACTCTGCTAATAGATGGAAGAAGAAATAGTCTGAATTCCTTCAGCCAGAATTCAATACCATAAGCTTTCCTAGATGCAAGAGGAGATAGGGGATTCTGAGTGGTGCGACCTGAGCAAATCATTTAACTTCTGTGTGTTTCAGTCTACAGCCTGAATTCATATATTCCTACCAAATAATACTGTTTGGATGATCAAATTCAGTGAGGCTATCCACTCATTCAGGCTTCTGATCTCTTCAAGGCTTTAACTCTGTTTCTTCGGTACCTTTGGGGGCATAACAGTTTCTCACAGTTGTTGTGCCTGACATTTAGCAACTATATATGTTCCCTTTTATCCTGCTAACACCATTAAGACTATTTCCTTCATCATGGCTTCTGAAGTTAAATCCTTTAAATTATGCTATCAGTATCCTGCCTGATGCTTAAAAGAAAATTATTTAGCTTTTAAATGCTTCACTTGAGACAAACACATGTCTTGGGAAATATAAATAAATTGATTTTGATTGGATATCTTTTATGAAAAATCAATGATTTATTTCATAAATACACTGGGAATATATACATCATAATTCCACTGAATACTACCTTATTTATATGTAATATTCTCTTTTATTCAAGATGTATTTTCCCCTTAAGAAGTTGGACATTTTATATGTAACTTCAAAAAATGAAAGTGAGTACACTGTGTGTTTATGATTAGAAATCCAATATTTTTATCATAAAATATGAATCTTAAATTCAAACGAAAGTACATATTATGAATTTGTGTCTACAATAAGTAATATCAATTTTGTGAGAAAACTGATACTATAAGCATATTCAAATAAAATATAATCTAAATAGTGAGAGTTGTAAGTCATTGTACATGTAAAATCAGGAAGTACCAATTTTCCAACTGATAATTAGTTTTGAAGATCTTTATGTATATTTTAGTGTTTTTGAAAGGTTTGACATTTTATAGTCGTGTATTATATAATAAAGTCTTAATGCTACTGGTCTGCTTTCCTGCTGCTTGGCCATCACAGAATCTTAAAACAAACAAACTAGGAACAAAAGAAATACATCAAAACTTGAATACTGAAGTAAAGGAAGGAAACTGGAAAAGAGAAAATGAAAACAAACTTAAATGCATAATAGTAAATCATGAAATACAATTAAATAACCACATGTATTTATTCTACTAAATGTGAATGGGATGAATTCCCTTGGAAAATGCAAAAAACAAAAAACAAAAAAACCTGCACATAGTTCAGATAGAAAACATTAAAAGTCAAAATTATATGAACAAAATTTACATGAATGAATACACCTCTCTTTTTCTCTGTCCGAATAAAGTTCATTTTTATGTACATAAAAACACTGAGTTAATTGGATCATATAGATACAAGAAGTCTCAAAGATTTAAAAATATCAGAAATATTACCAAAGATTCTACCTTAAAAAAATAATACTGTAATTAAATTAGAAATAAAATGACTTACAAATGTGTTAAATTCCTTTCTTTTTTTTTTTTTTTTTTTAGTGAAGTCCAATATAATGCAAGCATTAGAAAGAACCCACACTGGAAATTACAAGATATTTACAACTAAATGGTAATAACACTATGTATCAAATCAGAAGGCACTAAAATATAGTAGTAATTGAAGATACTATTGAAGTAATATTTTTTATAAATATATATTGAAAACAAATGTACAACAAACTTTTAGTTCATGCTGCTCTAACAAAGTGCCATAGATCAGTAGATAATAATAGAAATTTATTTATTTATAGAGGCACATGGACATCACCAGATAGTCAATACTGAAATCAAATTGATTATATTCTTTGCAGCCAAAGTGGATAAACTCTATACAGTCAGCAAAAACAAGACCACTAGACTATTCAGGTATGACCTAAATCAAAATCCTTACGATTATACAGTGGAAGTGATTATATAGATTTGAGGGATTAGATTAGATAGAATGCCTGAAGAACTATGGATGGAGGTTCATGACATTGTACAGGAGGCAGGGATCAAGATCATCTCCAAGCAAAGAAATGCAAAAATGCAAAATGGTTGTATAAGGAGGCCTTACAAATAGCTGAGGAAAGAAGAGAAGTAAAAGGCAAAGGAGAAAAAGAGAGATATATCCATCTGATTGCAGAGTTGCAACGATTAGCAAGGACAGATAAGAAAGTCTTCCTAAGTCATTAATGCAAAGAAATAGAGGAAAACAATAGAATGGGAAAGACTAGAGATCTCTTCAAGAAAATTAGAGATACCAAGGAAACATTTTCATACAAAGATGGACACAGTAAAAGAAACAGTGTAGACTCAAGAGAAGCAGAGGATATTAAGAAGAGGTGGCAAGAATACACAGAAGAACTATACAAAAAGATCTTAATGACCCAGATAACCATGATGGTGTGATCACTCACCTAGAGCCAGACATCCTGGAGTGAAAAGTCAAGTGGACCTTAGGAAACATCACTATGAACAAAGCTAGTGGAGGTGATGGAATTCCAGTTGAGCTATTTCAAATCCTAACAGGTGATGCTGTGAAAGTCCTGCACTCAATATGCCAGCAAATTTGGAAGACTCAGCAGTGACCAAAGGATTGGAAAATGTCATTTTTCATTCTAGTCCCAAAGAAGAGCAATGCCAAAGAATGTTCAAACTACTGCATCTCACATGCTAACAGAGTAATGCTCAAAATTCCCCAAGCAAGGCTTGAACAGTACGTGAATCATGAACTTCCACATGTTCAAGCTGGTTGTAGAAAAGGCAGAGGAACTAGAGATCAAATTGCCAACATCCATTAGATCATAGAAAAAGCAAGAAAATTCCAGGAAAGCATCTACTTCTGCTTTATGGACTATGCTAAAGCCTTTGACTGTGTGGATCACAAGAAACTGTGCAACAGTCTTAAAGAGATGGGAATACCAAACCACCTTACCTGCCTCCTGAGAAATCTTTATGCAGGTCAAGAAGCAACAGTTAGAACTGGACATGGAACTACAGACTGGTTCCAAATCGGGAAAGGAGTACATCAAGGCTATATATTGTCACCCTGCTTATTTAATTTCTATGCAGAGTACATCATGAGAAACGCTGGGCTGGAAGAAGCACAAGCTGGAATCAAGATTGCCGGGAGAAATATCAATAACCTCAGATATGCAGATGACACCACCCTTATGCAAGAAAGTGAAGAAGAACTAAAAAGCCTCTTAATGAAAGTCAAAGAGGAGAGTGAAAGAGTTGGCTCAAAACTCAGCATTCAGAAAACTAAGATCATGGCATCACGTCATGGCAAACAGATGGGGAAACAGTGGAAACAGTGACAGACTTTATTGTCTTGGGCTCCAAAATCAATGCAGATGGTGACTACAGCCGTGAAATTAAAAGATGCTTGCTCCTTGGCATAAAAGCGATGACCAACCAAGACAGCAATTAAAAAGCTGAGACATTGCTGACAAAGTTCCATATAGTCAAAGCTATGGTTTTTCCAGTAGTTATGTATGGATGTAAGAGTGGACCATAAAGAAAGCAGAGCACTGATGAACTAATGCCTTTGAACTATGGTGTTGGAGAAGACTTTTGAGAGTCCCCTGGGCTGCAGGGAGTTCAAACCAGTCAGTTCTAAAGGAAATCAGTCCTGAATGTTCATTGGAAGCACTGATACTCAACTCCAAAACTTTTGCCACCTGATGCGAACAGCTGACTCACTGGAAAAGAGCCTGATGCTGGGAAAGATTGAACTCAGAAGGAGTAGAGGGTGACAGAGGATGAGATGGTTCGATTGCATCACCACCTCGATGGACATGAGTTTGAGCAAGTTCTGGGAGTTGGTGATGGACAGGGAAGATTGGCATGCTGCAGTCCATGGGGTCGTAACTGCTGCTAAGTCACTTCAGTCTTGTCCGACTCTGTGCGACCCCATTGACGGCAGCCCATCAGGCTCCCTCGTCCCTGGGATTCTCCAGGCAAGAACATTGAAGTGGGTTGCCATTTCCTTCTCCAATGCATGAAAGTGAAAAGTGAAAGTGAAGTCGCTCAGTCGTGTCTGACTCTTAGTGACCCCATGGACTGCAGCCTACCAGGCTCCTCCGTCCATGGGATTTTCCAGGCAAGAATACTGGAGTGGGGTGCCATTGCCTTCTCTGATGGGGTCATAAAGAGTCCAATATATCTGAGCAACTGAACCAAACTGAACTGAGAGGCTAAAAGTCTGAGATCAAGGTGCCAACATGAGTTCTGGTGAGAACTTTCTTCCTGTTTGTAGACTGATAATTTCTCATTGTATCTTCACATTTCAGAGAGCAGATAGGGCAGAAAACTTTTCTTGTAACTCTGTAAGGATTCAGATTCTATTCATGAGAACACCGCCATCATGGCCTCACTTAATCATGATTACCTCCCCAAATCCCTGTCTCCTAACATCCTCACGTTGCAGGAGAGAGTTTCAATGTATGAAACATTTAGTCAATAAGAAAGTATATATTATATAACATGGGGAATATAATCAATATCTTGTATTAACTTTTAATGAAAAATAAACATTTTATAAATTTATAAACATTTTATAACAAATTTTTTTAATTTAAATTTATTTATTTTAATTGGAGGCTAATTAGTTTACAATATTGTATTGGTTTTGCCATACATCAACATGAATCAGCCACGGGTGTACACGAATGTTCCCCATCCTGAACCCCTCTCCCACCTCCTTCCCCGTACCATCCCTTGGGGTCATCCCAAGTTTTTTAAAAATTGTTTAAAAAATTTAAAAATTACATTTTATACAATTTATAAACATTTTATAACAAGGTTTTTAAAAATTTTTAAATAATTTAAAAATTACAAACATTTACTAAATATTCTATAAAAGTGCAACAAAATAAATTTTTAAAATGAGAAAATAAAACATAAACAGAAAATCACTAAAAGAGTAAAATAAAAATAGACATATAAGAAAACGAAGTCCTTTAAAATAGTTTATGCAGAAATAAATCCTGAGTAACATTTTTAAGAAAAAATGGAAAAGAAAAAGTTAATATTAAGAAGATTAAAGAGGACATGAGTTTATTACTTAAATATAATATTTACTCCTTTGATACTGGAAAACTTGAAGACATACTTTTACTTATAGAATATCTATTTGGTAATAGTCATAGATGTTAGATACATTAATTCATATATATTTGTGTATTGTTACTTTTATAAACATAATTCTAGGCATATAGCAGCAACTTTGTAAGCTGCTTTTTTTTCCTACCTCTAATAGAAAATAAACAACGAAAGTATAAAAATGATAATTATCTTAAAGCAAAGTTCTTAGCTCTTGGTCAAAATATGAGTTATGAGGTTCAACTTACTGTGATATTGTACATTTTAAAGAAAATTCAAATAAGCAGAGATTTTTCCAGATACCTATAAACGTCAGAAGAGAAAGAAAAGGAAAAAATAATCATAAATTATAAAGCCAAAATATAAGCAAATGTTTTTTAATATATATTTTTATCATACAGTACACTAAATGCCCCCACATAATTGAAAATTTTATATTTAATATTTATTTATAGTAATTGTTTTGTTAATTCTCTTCTGGATCACATGAAAATTTTCAGCTATACCTGAAAACATTACAGATACTGTGGCACTCAGTTTGATGCTTTCTCATCAATTTGACACATTTTCATTTATCATTAAACATTATGCTATTTTCCAATAAGTTATCATGAATGTTCATGTCCCAACAAATTTGAATACATTTTGCATAATATTACATTTAACATCATATTCAACATTTTAATAACTTCAAGTTATGTCAGTATGTATATGTAGCAATTCTGTCAAAAATCACTTAGTTTTGTTAATATGATACATCCTTTAAAGACACAATTTACTCATCATCTGGGGTCATATTATAATGCATATTTAACTTTCTTCCTTTCTCACTTTTTATTTCCTAAATATAAATGATTAGTCATATTTTCAAGAACATTAAAGTGTTTCGGTTCAGTTCAGTTCAGTTCAGTTCTGTCGCTCAGTCGTGTCCCACTCATTGCCACCCCATGAATCACTGCACGCCAGGCCTCCCTGTCCATCACCAACTCCCTGAGTTCACTCAAACTCACGTCCATCGAGTCAGTGGCCATCCAGCCATCTCATCCTCTGTCGTCCCCTTCTCCTCCTGCCCCCAATCCCTCCCAGCATCAGAGTTTTTTCCAATGAGTCGACTCTTCGCATGAGGTACCCAAAGAACTGGAGTTTCAGCTTTAGCATCATTCCTTCTAAAGAACACCCAGGGCTGATCTCCTTTAGAATGGACTGGTTGGATCTCCTTGCAGTCCAAGGGACTCTCAAGAGTCTTCTCCAACACCACAGTTCAAAAGCATCAATTCTTCAGCGCTCAGTTTTCTTCACAGTCCAACTCTCACATCCATACATGACCACTGGAAAAACCATAGCTTTGACTAGACGGACCTTTGTTGGCAAAGTGTTTCCAGCCGTCCATATTGTTTAAGAAAATCAGACATGATTTTAGGTAATGAATGAATGTGTTAGTTTCTTTAGTGTCAAGAGAGCATTCCTCTATTGAGCATTCCTTCTTTTCTCTTTAAAAATGAATATTAGCAATGTTTTAAGTTTTTCACTCCAATGAAAACACATTATATACTTTACTAAAATATTTATGTTTAGTTGTTAATAAGTAATAATTACTCTTTCTTTTCTTAATCTATGTACTTTTAACACACTTATATGGCACTATTTTTTAACACAATCTGACTACTGGATTAAAGCATACTTGCTTCTTGTTTAAATTCATTGTGTCATATTTGTGAACCACAAAGCCCCAACTATAACGGGCTACTTCATGCTCTCTACTAATCTTATTAGTTGAGTGAATTTTCTAAATGTCTGCTCTCAAATCTCTGCTAGTTTTTTTACTTATGATAGCTGTTTCATTAAATATTATAAACTATCTTATGAACTATTACATAAATTAGGATTTGAAAATAAGTAGTGTTTTTCTATAAAATCATTGTTGAAATATTTAGAAAAGTTTGAACAAGTGTTTCAAAATAGTAATGGATGCCAGGTATTTAACAGACAAATTAACTAGAAAATATAAAAATTATACACATAGATTGTTTATAAGTGTCTAAATTCTTGATCTTTTCTAAAGAAAAAGATGAAGACAGCAGAAAATACACTATGTATGTATTTTCTGCAAAAATCTTGCCACTGATTACTATGTATTCATGTTAAAAGGAATCATTTGCCTATACAAACCTTGGTGGAAAATATGCATTCATACATTTTCAGTAAAAATACCGTATTTAAGCTAAATATATACCTTTGATGGAGAAGGCAATGGCACCGCACTCCAGTACTCTTGCCTGGAAAATCCCATGGACGGAGGAGCCTGGTGGGCTGCAGTCCATGGGGTCGCTAAGAGTCGGACACGACTGAGCGACTTCACTTTCTCTTTTCACTTTCATGCATTGGAGAAGAAAATGGCAACCCACTCCAGTGTTCTTGCCTGGAGAATCCCAGGGATGGGGAAGCCTGGTGGGCTGCCGTCTATGGGGTAGCACAGAGTTGGACATGACTGAAGTGACTTAGGAGCATATGCCTTTGAACCTGTTTATTAGCTTATCAACTGCAGTGTCATCAGAATCCAAAATGTTTATAAAATTGCAAAGCAATCCAGTTTGGTAGAGTTGTTTCCATAATTTATTGTGTTCACCATACAATAAACTTTTGTGCTTCTATTTTAGTGGTTATTATAAACCTCTTTTCTTTTCATTGTGCATGTAATACTTATCTTCCTATCTGCCTTTGTCCTAAAATGCAGAACTTTTCATGCAATTTTTGTTTGAACAAGATTTTGTACCCCTCTTAAGCTACATTATCAGAGAATGGATTTTTAAGCTACACGAATTAAGGGGTTCATTTATGCAAATCCTTCTTGTACTATCTTAAGTCAACCAAATAAAGTACTCAGTATTAAGCCCTCAAAGAAGAGGGCTAGTGAGTAGCAGGTATTATGGCTTAATAAATAAATAAATATGCAAATGAAACCGAACAATCAAACAAACAAGAGCCCAGGAAAAAGGCAAGACACTGTTAATACATTCTCCAAGCCGATATCCCAATGGAAGACACACTGAAAGCCTGTGTATCATGCAAGTCTGGATGGAAGTGGCTGCTTATTTCTTTAGGACAAGAAACTCCACTGCTTAAAACCATTGATTTTCAGGTAGTTTGCTTACTTTTCTTGCTGGTTTTAAAATGTTACGTGAACCAGCTAGATATATACTACAGAGATTCTACTGTTGAACTCATGCCACAAATCCTTGTTCTTGTTCATTAACACTGGCCTTTTCACACATCCGTCTAGACTAGTTCTCTATACCTTTCAGAAGAGAGTGCTATGAGTACAAAGTTCTCTTTAGTATTTGCTCAAATATATTAACCTGATTAAGCTGTTTATTTCTATTTAGAAAACAAAACACACTCAATGTAATTGCACATACAGATGTAGAGTTTTCTTTGATTCATTCTATATTTTAAACATAGACATGGTTATTATTTAGTGTTGTTTCGGTTGAAGAACTGTTCCTTTTCTTAATATATGATCACATTTTCTCTGACACTCTAATGACATCTTATCGACTCTACCTCTTACTTCTATGGTCAACTTCACCGTGGTGTCTTATCCTTCATATTTAGAATAAATGTCAGAAAATTTTATTATATTTAAAAATCAAGCATGTTTATTCAAATCCATTCCCTTTTTTACTGCTATCCTGACCTTTCTCTTAACAGTCTACATGTTCCTCATACTCTCTAACTATTTCTTTATCTAACACTCATTTCTTAAATTACCTTGCCTCTATTTCTGTCAATACACTAAAAGAAGATATCATTAAGGTGAGAAAACACATTTTTACTTAACATTTAAAGATATATTTTCTTTCTTCTATAATCTGACTTTATATTATTGCCTTATATATTTGATAATTTCTCCAACTGAAACATGCTCTAATTCCCTGAGCTTTTCCTACAACTATAGCTACTTATTCTGAAACATATAGCTCTATTTTTAAATCTCAACGGTTCTAAAAACATAGGCCTAGTTTCACTTTTGTGAACATTCTCGCCTATGAAGAAGCCACTGGCTACCTTTCCCAACAATTGCTATCAATACTTATGAACCCTCACCCCCAAGCACTTAGGACCTCCTATGTCACAGGTCACATCTTTGACTCACATGTTATTGCACCCTGAACATCTCAAAATCATCTGCAGGCATCATGTCCAATGCTTAAACTTTTATCTCTTCTGCAAGATTCTTTTTCCCCATCTCAGTGAGCATGACCCACCATGCTGCTAAGTCACTTGAGTCGTGTCCGACTCTGTGTGACCCCATGGATGGCAGCCTACCAGGCTCCCCCGTCCCTGGGATTCTCCAGGCAAGAACACTGGAGTGGATTGCCATTTCCTTCTCCAATGCATGAAAGTGAAAAGTGAAAGTGAAGTCGATTAGTCATGTCTGATTCTCAGCGACCCCATGGACTGCAGCCTACCAGGCTCTTCCATCCATGGGATTTTCCAGGCAAGAGTACTGGAGTGGGGTGCCATTGCCTTCTCCATACTGAGCTGCATAAATGAGAAGCCTCAGAGTCAACTCAACCCCAAATCAATCTAATCACGAAGTCTGTCATATTTTATCTCCTTGATAGCTCTCAAGTAACTCTTCTTCTGTTTTCACTGGCCCAAAATGCTTTAAGGGGGATGACATTTCACACCATCTAAATTTACATTTGGCAAATTATACAAACTCTAAGCTTCAGTTTCCTCACCTATAAAATTGGGATTAACAATGAGGGTGATTTGAGGGATAGACAGACACATACTTAATATATGCATAACACTGTCAGTACAGTTTTACTAAACTTAGCTTTTATATAATCTTTTTTGTGAATAGCATGAGAGAATAACTATAAATATATGCTGAATATTTCAATGTGATCCGTTCTCCAAACTTGAGCAAGAACAGTCTTTTTAAAATGTCAATTTCACCATGCCATTCTTCGACCAAAAATTCATCAATTCTCTTCTGTTTTTCTTAGAAGAAAACACAAAACAAGTAATACTGCCTCTGAGGCCCTTGGGCTTCCAAGGTGGCTCAGTGGTAAAGAATATCCCTGCCAAGCAGGAAACACAAGAGATGCATGTTCCATTCTTGTGTCAGGAAATTCCTCTGAAGAAGAAAATGGCAACTCAGTCCAGTATTCTTACGTGGAAAATCCCATTGACATAGGAGCCTGGCATGCTACAGTCCATGGGGACTTAGTGACCAAACAGCAGCAATAGCTGAGGCCCTTAGTAATGTAAGTTCAGGATTCTCTCCAAGTTTATTTCCAGACTATTTAGGTTACTCTTGCTTCTTCCTGATTCAGGATCTTCTTTGAGTTCACAGCCTGTGGTTTGTTCCCTATATGTGAGTTTTGCCAATTTTTCATACTTTTCCTTCAGAGCATTGCCAGGGTTTGGGATTACATGCATATCTTATTTTGTTTATGCTTATTTGCACCCCTAATCTACCAAGTTTCATGAGGGAAAGGTCATGCTTTATAACTCATCCTTATAAACCCTAACATGTCCAAGGTCTAACATGCTATCTGGCTCATCGTAGGAACTCAATTAACATTTTTAATAGATTGATGCATTAAGAGGTGGGTGAATAAACTTTAAACATATACTGTAACTTTTTTTTTCTTTTCAGGAGAAGAGTATTATTTGCATAATTCCAGAGACTACTACTCTATACGAGACGTTGTTTTGATATTCTTTTCCTTTTCCTCTCATTTAGATAACTAGCAAGAAAAACAGAACAGAAAATTCAAACATACATTTAAGGGTAAGATAATGCATTTTTGATGGAAAAATGCTAGTAGAGCAAATAGAATCAGTTGAGAAAGTTTGACTATAAAATAAAAACATCTGAAGAGACTTGGTTTATTTTTCACACAGTTTTAATTTGCACATAATAAAGCATTTTTTTGAGTAATATCTAAGTGCATATTATGTCCCAGACACTTATGCTAAGACTTTGGGATAAAATAATGATAAACACATTATAATGGTTAAGATCAAAGTCTTGGGTACCAGTTTTTCTGTGTGAGAATCTTGTCTTAATCACTTACCAGCTCTGGGCAAGTTCTTTAATCTCTATTTGTCTCCCTCTCTCTAATGATGAATAGAAGATATCAGCTACCTTCCAGGGTCATTGGGAGGATTAAATGAAGGTAAAACATTTAGGAATATAATTTGTGTAAAGGACTCTGCTTGGCATAAAGGACATTTCAGATATTATAAAACATGACTACCATTATTTTGTAGCCTTACTGCTTAGATTACAATTGAATGGAAGGAAAAACAGGTTAATAGACATCAGCAATATACCATGGCAAACCACACTGAAGGGAAGTACAATGCTTTATGGAGTCGTAAAGTGAGAAGCCCTGCCTGAATTTGTGAGTGCAGAGAAAGCTTGATGCATCACAGAGGACCTAATCAGTAAGGCCAAGTTAGTCTTCAACCAATGTGAACAGCCCTCTGAATGTAGCATATACAGAATTAGCATATGTAATTGCCTTGAACTTTCCTGTGGTGAAAGCCTAAAGTCCATTTGGTGAAAACATGAGAAGACAAAAAGTTTACACCAAAAAGGAAAGATGTCTCACAGTCTGCTGAAAGCTGTGAGATTTACAACGGGAGAAATTCTCCACCTTTCCTTCAATCATCCATTTACTTACAAGTATATTTTGTCTACAAGAGAATGGTTCGAAGTTAGGCAGTCCTTTAAACAACTCAAAGTATTTAAAAATATAAATCCTTTTTTTGGACAGGAATCGTGAAATCCATTTTCTCCTTCTCTCTTTCTCTCCCATTTTCTTCCATTTTTCTCCTGCTTCCTTACCGTCTTTCCTTTTTCCTTTCTCATTTTTTCCTTTCTTCTTAATGCAATACCTATGCTACTTTGCTTCATTACATCATCTTTTCAAAAGTTCTGTAGGAATTCTAGGAATTTTAGATTGTTGAACTCCTTCCATGTCTTCTGGTTGAAGTAATCTTTGATTCTTCATTAAAACATATAGACATGCATACACATGCAGGCACACACACATGTAAGACATTAGCTATGAAACGAAAATTAAATGAGCCAGCATATAAAAATGTTTAAGTATTAGGAAAGGAGATGAGGGAATAGAGATCGATCCAGCTCTGCATCTATATCAGTTTTCCAGAGTGTCAATAATAGGCTTCTACAATTCTTTATTCACCTATTTGGTTGTGTGGAAGTCTCAGCTGCGGCACGTGGAATCTTTGTTGTATCATGCGGATCTCTCTTGCAGCACACAGATCATCTAGCTGTGGTGTGCTGGCTCAGGTGCTCTGTGGTATGTTTCTCACCAAGGATTGAACCTGGGTCCCCTACATTGCAAGGCATATTTTTAACCACTTGGCCACTAGAGAAATCCCTAGGCTTCTGTAGTTTAAGAGAATCCACTCACAAATGATATCATGAGTTTATTCAATAGAAGGTATTGTTACGTAACTACATTAAACAGAAATTCGTATGTGTGGATTATCTTGAAAATATAAATCTGTACTGCCTGTGTATTACTTGCACAGTCCCACCAGAACAAAGACTTGGGGGAAATACTCTGTTGCTTTTCTCTGACTATTTTTGCTTCAATAACATATTAATTGTAGGTTGGTTTGTTTTGGATCCCTGAGTACATTAAAGAAAAATGTGTCTGTAACAATTTTATGAAAACCATAGCTGTCTAAATAAAAATTCAACTTAATGTTCAAAGCCACATTCATATCTGCAATTATAAATCTTACAGACTGCTTACACAGAAATCAGGAAATGAAAGTGAAAAATGTCAATGAGCTGGTCCACAGGAGTTATTGAGCTATTTGCTATATATACATACAAGTCTCCAGTATTCTTGCCTAAAGAATCCCATGGACAGAGGAGTCTGGCAGGCTACAGTTCAAAGGGTTGCACAGAGTCAGACACAACTGAAATGATTTAGCATGCACGCACTATTGTTCAACCAAACACTGCATGTTCATTATTCTTTGATTAAGTATTTCTGTGCTTTTAAATATTCATAAAATTATTGCATCACGATTTAAAGTAATCCTCAAGATCTGTCAACTTTTTTTTTTCCCTTTGTAGTACTGGATTTGGAATGAATCCAGAAGTCCACTGTCATGAGTGTTGCCTTGGAGATGTTTTATTCCTAGAGAGTAGAACTGTGAGTTTACAATCTTGCCATTATATTTTGCCAGTATTGAAACTGTTACAAAGGGATTATGAGATTAATCCAGGGCCAGAGTGATAGTCATTGAGTAGTTGGCTGAAAATTATGTTGCAGACTTCTGATTCTTAACCCAGTTGCCTGCATAATATCCCTTGAGAACATTGGTGCTAAAGATTCAGGCTGTTTCAATTTACTCTTTTAATTAAAACATAGAACTGGAGAAGAAACAAATAAAAGAGATGAGAGCAGGGCTTAACATCCTCTAACTTGCTCTCAGTATTTTTTGGTACAATTCTGCTATAAGGCTCCACCAACATATCACTGAACAACTGCCACTTTTTCTTTTTCATTATGCAACATGCCACATTTATGGGCTCAAAATGATACTTTACATTCCATTTCCCCAACATTGTATCATTAGAAGAAACACATAATTCCAAGCGCTGACACGTTGAAAATGCAATGCATTGCTGTTACTTCATTATACTTCCTCCTTTAGAGTTAAAAGCTGTAGATTAAAGGACCCATCAACAATTTTTACTGAGCACAAAAGGTTCAGAATTTATCAAATATAGACAGTAGTTTAATAGTAAAATAATAGAATTTCTGTTAAGAGAATGGTGTTGACATACCATGTGAAGAGAGAAGAACTAAATTTGTGCAGTCTGATGAATCACACATACAAAAACAGATCTTTCTCCCTGTAAAGAAAAATTTATTCCAGATTAAACTTATGAATTATAAAAAAATTGGGTAAAATTATTTATTTTCTATTATGCATCCATTCATTCAACACAAGCAGGCACTGTGCTAAGCTTTAAAGAATGAGATGAACATGACCCTTTTCCACAAATAGCTCATATTTCATAATGTATGGCACCTAACATGTATTTAGTCACACAAAACCCAAATACTGATAAGTAGTGGATATCAGGAAAGAAATCCAGGATAGTAAGAATTTGCTATTCAATTAGCTGTATATGTGACTTATGAAATTTGGATACACTGCATTTTTCCAGTCATTTTTTTTAACTGTAAAGAAAATAAACATATATTTAAAAGGAAAAAATAATTGAAGTACAGATAGTGCTGAAAACACAGACTCTGGAGCCAAACCCACTGTATATAAATCTCAGCTTTGCCACTTAACGGAGCTATATAATCTTAGACAAGGTAGCTATATAATCAAAAACAAGGTAGTTAATCTACCTACTATCAGTTAATTCATCTGTTAAACAAAGGAAAACAGTATTATTTTTCTTACATGGTTTTTGTAAAGATTAACTGACTTGGTAACCATATGAACATATTAACACAGTGCCGATTAAAGTTATATATTCAATACAAAATATGCTGATGATGAGGCTTACAATCATACTGATGCTAAAATATTGAGACAGTCAAATAATTGAAACTTTGTACTCAATTTTGCATTGTCCTGCACGAACACTTAGTTAATGAATGTTCAATCAAGAGAGAAAAATGACATGATAATTTGAACAGGGTAGTTTAACACCAAGTAAGGAGGGTCAACTTCTAAGAAGTAAAGGGAAGTCTAATTATACAAAAACTAGTTACTAACCCTAGGGCTGAGACAGAATGCCAATGCTTCCCCTAGATGGATATCCAGATCTTGTTGGAGAAAGTGTCTCTTTGGCTCACTGAATGGCAGAGAAATATCTGTTGTTTTTCCACATGTGCTGGGACCTGCCTGAAATCCACCCTCAGGGTGCTAGAGAAAGCTGTTCCCTGTTAGGTCTGCTGGCTGTCATGCAGTGCAGAAGTAGGGTGTTGGGGAAGCCAAATGTGATGCAGGGTTCCAGGGACTCTGCTGAAAAACTGCCTGATGGTTGGGAACAGTGGTGGGGGAGGATGTTCACAGTAGACTGCTCACAGCTGTGCACTGCAGGAGCTGGGGCCAGGAGAGCTACCAGAGGCCTGGTGAAGGGCTGGGAGCTTAGTACTCAGTGCTTCAGCATTCACCCCTGCAACCCTGACCGTGTCCCTCAGGAAAGGGCAGTGAAGATGGGAAATGCTTGTGGGAGTCTTTTGCTCCTGGAATGTCTCTTCAGCCCCTTCTACTGACAAAGTGTCTTGCCAGCTGGGGTGGCTGGGGGTTGGGGGGAGTATTTAGAAGGTCAAGTATCATTTTCACAGAGCAATCTGATAGGGTGAATTTGGAGCTGAGGTGACAAGTCAATAACTGACACGATATTACAAAAAATTCAATATGAAAAAATAATTATATTCCTTGTGCTAACTTATTGCACATACTTCATTCCAGTGTGGAATCTAGAAATCTTTGTGTATTTGGAAAATCCACAAATATTATTAGCATTTATAATATTTAAGACAAATATTGACAGCCAATCCTTTAAAAAATACCCTTGAGCTGAGCATCTGCAATATTGATCAGAGTGACACCAGATTTTAAAGCTTCAGTGGAGGTGTTTTACTATTTTAATATAAAACCAATCCAATTTTATATTAGTTTTTATCTTACTTCACATATCAGCAACATACTCTCTTTGTTGAAACATTTTAAATTTTGGTTTCCAAAATGGCAACCTTGACTTCCTATACTGGTGTCATCTACTCTGTCCTTTCCACTTTCCAATTCTTATATTCTTATAAGTTTCTTCAGGACCTTTTTTCTATCTATGTTTACTTCCTAGGCTGTATCATTCAATTTCTTGCCTCTTAATATCACTGAAGACTCCCACTGATGAATATATAGTACCAGCTGCATTATTTTTTACTATAGTCAACAGAAAGACTGGGTTGCAGAGTTAAAAGGAAAAAAAAAAATCCATAAATGGTATCTTCAACAACACTAGTTAAGAAGGATCCTTGTCAACCTGTGAACATAGATGTGGGTGTCAGTATCAGCACTACTCTTGAGAAGTGATAGAGGGAAAGCATTATTACCGGAAGATCTAACAAGTCTCAGAATGAAGGTACTGCCGATAAAGTTTACACCCCAAAGAGAGTTACCTGGCTGAGTAGCTACCAGGTGAGTAAATCTGAGAAAACCGACACAATTCAAAATCCACACTGGCTACAAGTTGTTGAAGAGTGCAAACAGAACTACTTTTTTTTCCCAATGGATAGAAATTTAACACAGACTCTGCAAGCAGAAGAAGTAATGCAAACAAATGCCAGAACCCCTAGATACAGAGAAGTAATATAAAGGAAGAGAGGTTCAGAGGATGGAAATCCAGAATATAGTATGGCAGCAAAATATATTTTTCAGAAACAAGAGACTCACTTGTAAGGAAAGGTTTGTTGATCTCTGAAAAATACAAAAAGATACAAAGAAAGTGCCTCTGAATTGAATTATCTGTGAGGGATTCAGAAGTAACTTCAAAGAGAGGCCGCTTTTTTCAGTACCTCATGGTACAAATATAAAGGGAGGAATCTGTAATTAGTTACTAGACTTGGAAAGCTAACCTGCTCTACTTTACTGTACTTGGAAAGTACCTCCTAATAACCTAGAAAAACACATCTCATTTAAGCATGAAAAGGCAGTAAGAATGACTATCCATTCACCTATATGTGTGTGTGTGTGTGTGTGTGTGTAACAAAAAGGTGAAAATTAACTAGATAACAGAACAAGAGTTGATTTTAAATACACAGGAAAAATTTTGAAGAAAACAAAATAATTATTTTGGATGTCTACATCAAGTGATTTATATGAGAAAGAAAATGAATTGTTTGAAGCAACATTTTATTCCAAAACAGAACGGAGTGACATTTTTATAATAGGATATTTGGGTTTTGTATCAAGAAATAGTGTCTTTCAAGAATAAATGGAACAAAAAGACAATAAAAATGCAAAATCTCACAGAATACTGGTCTTATACGCCTTTCTTAGAATAGTAGATAGATAAATAAGAAAAATTTGAAGATGATTTGTTATGTGTTCTGAAAGTGAGCATTTAATGATTTTAAAAATTGAGGAATGAATGATGGCAATGGATGAAAATATTACAGCCTGTAATATATAAAACTAAAACTAAGAAAAACAGATAATTGCCAGAATAAATAAAAAGTAGAATGGGATGCCCTACAGATATTAATTTGGAATGAGAAAAATTTTTATCAGCTATTTAGAAAAGATATAAAGTAGAAGACATTTTTATATAAATCTATTAATGTCTGTTAAGCCAATACACATTTTATAAAATAAGAAAACATGTGTACTTATAAGATATTAATATAATAGCAATTACCAGACCAAAAAATATTGAATACTAAAAGCAAAGAGACTATATAGTAAATATGTGCAATATTATAAAATTATGTATCATATATTAACAACATGTAAAACAAATATTTTAATAGGTGAGATAGTATTTCATTTTTGTGATATTGCTAACATATTTGATCTAGTTCTATATTACTTCCAGAGTCAAATGACTTCGATATCAATGTGATTTTGTCACATTATTTGTCTAATGCAATAATAGCATGCAGTATCATTTTCCCAATAACTGGACCCATCTTAAACTAAAATTCAGAGAACCATGACAGCTTCTCACCCATCACATGACCTTATTCCAAACACACTCAACTTGTGATTTCAGTAAAACATACTCTGCTCTTAAACTGCTCAATATCTTTTTCCCCTTTCTGTTCCCTCTGTCTTAAATTTATTTCCCATTGTATCTACTAGCTTTTTTCAAGCACAAGTTTATTCATTGCCTTTGTGTGCTCTCAAATGATTCTGTAATTAATACAGCTTATTCTTTTTCTAGAAGTGAAAAAAAAAGGGGCAGGATATTAAAAGCACGATTACTTATGTTTTAAAATTCAGGCCTATATTTATTTTATATGGGTTTTAAATATCTTTGTCCTGATGATAAAATCAACATATATTATAAAAAATTTATTTCAAATTGTTTCAGCGTTTATTTAGCAATAATTAAATTCAAGTTTGAGTTTCATGTAATCTCTCTGCATGCAGTACCTGGTGGGAAAGAATTCTCCCTGGGTCTCTTATGTTTTATATATCCTGTAAGCAAAGAACTGACTTCCTTTTCTTCCAGATTTCTATTTTAAGGACATTTTTATATGCAACGGGATTGATATAAACAATATTTTTAGAATAAACAGGATTGACAATAGAGATATTAGAGATATTGTCACCCTCCGGATCAAAGGGCAGGCATATTAATTCCACATTAGAAAAGATCTGAATACTCTAAATTCCTTTCTTATAATACAAATCCACTCCACCTGGGTTGTTATTGTATGAATCTTTGCATCTTCCTGTGGGAACTGGAATTTAGGAAACCAACAAAATAAAACTGATTCTCTGGCTGTTGCTATTCCTAAAACTGACCATCCTAGATTTAGGAATCTTACATCATTTATCAGTATAAATAAAACCAAGGCAAGTTAATTCATTAGCTTGTAAATATAAAATTTTAGATGATTTAAAGTTCCCTAACATACATATTATGTGTTTTTTCTTACTACATATTATTAAATGACTTATTTTTAAGAAAGAAAAATTGCTTATTTACCTAACATTTTAAAATATTTTAAAGACTCAAGATTTGAATGATTGGAAGAGTCGATGAAAATTCATCAAAGGTGTGTATGGATTTTTCAACTAGTTTAAATGCTTAAATATTTAATATATTCCTGATAATCTTGAATATATATTTGGCTGGTAGGGGATGTTTTTAAAACATTAGACCAGCTTTTCACAATAGGGGCCAGTTGATGTCCAATGGAGCAACTGGCAATATCTGGAAACATCTTTGGTATACAATGCTTGAATTAATATGTGTTCATTGTTTCTCAAAACTGGGAGTGGTGGGAGTTGCTACTGACATTTAGTGCATAGAAACCAGAGATGAGGTTAAACATCCCAGAGTGCACAGGACAGTCTCCCCTAATAAAGAGTTACTGGTTCCAAATGCCTTTATGTGGCTGCTGCTGCTGCTAAGTCGCTTCAGTCGTGTCCAGACTCTGTGCGACCCCATGGACTGCAGCCTACCAGGCTTCTCCGTCCATGGGATTCTCCAGGCAAGAACACTGGAGTGGGTTGCCATTTCCTTCTCCAGTCTTTATGCTAATGTTTAGAATATATATATACACAGACACAGACACACACAGACACACACATATATATGTACCTGGATATATATATATATATATATATATTTGCATTTGAAATTGAGATATATAGTTCTAGTCTCTCAATGATTAGAATGAAACTGCATACGAAATTACAGAAATATAAATGTCCATGTCTATCATGTATCTATTAATAATTAATCATGAGAATCAAACCATAACATAATCAAGAGCAAATAACAGAAAACCAGTCTCAATCTTTAAAAAGTTTTTAGAATGTACTTGCATATAAATATATCACAGATGTAGAGTCCAATCTGGCTTTTCAAATTATTGATAATAATGTATAGCTAGTGATATACATACAGAGGAAAAACTATCATGTAAGTGGGTGAGGTGAATGAGTATGATCATTAAAAAAAATAAATTATCCTGCATTTGGTTCCCTAAGCCTATCCTGTTGCTATAGCAACAGCTGCCCTATATATCTATTTGGTATTATAACAATCTGTCAAGGAAATTCTGACATGCTATAATTTGTATACATTACTCTTCAAAATTGTAAGAATGTATTTGAATATTATCTGCTTATTAGAACAACCCTTAAATATCTATGACTTTAGAAATTAAAGTTATAAAATTATAGATGTGACCACTGTGTGTGTACACATATGTATGGGTGTATATTTGTGCATATACAAACATATACACTTATAATCATATATATGTTAGGGGAACCAGTGACTCAAACCCCAGCCCTGGCTAGGCAAGATAATAAGCAGCTACATGAGTTATCTTACAACAGGAGGTCCTTTCTAAGAAATACAGAAATAATAAGCTACCACCAACTGGAAGAATTTAGAAAATGTCAAAATGAGAGAGGAGACTCCAGTCCATATGTCCTACCAATTTCCCAGAGTTGTTATCACTGGAAACCATCTTGACTGAGGGATGCGTGAGCCACCAGGAAAGACCCTGAGTCAGAATGATTGGCTAGGGACAACCTGGAAACTAACCCCATCACCATACAATGTGAGACTGTGAGCCTCGTGGCAGAGCAGCTCTCCTGGGTCCCCTTACTCTGCTGCTCTCCCCCCAGGCAACCCTTCCCAATAAAGTCTCCTGCTTTGTCAGCACTTGTGTCTCTTCAGACAATTCATTTCCAAGTGTTACACAATAGCCCACTCTCAGGCCCTGGAAAGGGTCTCCCTTCCTGCAACATATATACACACCTATAGTTGTATGTGTGCGTTAGTTGCTCAGTTGCGTCTGACATTTTGCGACCCCATAGACTGTATCTTGCCAGCCTCCTCTGTCCATGGAATTCTCCAGGCAAGAATACTGGAGTTGCCATTCCCTTCTCCAGGGGATCTTCCTGACCCAGGGGTTATACCCAGGTCTCCTGCATTGCAGCAGATTCTTTACCACTTGAGCCGCCAGGGAAGCCCCCATATATAGTCATATATAATCAACCAGCATAAACTGAACTTCTATGTCATAATGCCAAATTAAATTTGTCAGAATTGATCAAATTGATATAGCATTATCTGATTCACAAGTGTGGCCTAAACATGTCATCCTTCACATCATCCCAGTGTTGGTAGGATTCATCTATATAGAAATTAGACATTTTATTTTTCAGGAGTAAACTGATGTTGCTTCAAAGACACTAAAGAGTGATCTAAAAGGACAACAGATAGTTTTACTACCTGGTTGGATGGTAACTACATTTGGTAGAACAGTGTGATAATACAAATATTTGTAAATAATTTGAGTACAGTTTTTTAAATGAATTGATATTTGTGAGATTCCAAAGAAGAAAGACGAATTAACCACTAAGTGAAAGAATGAATGAATGGAATACCATTCATACATAACTCATTTAGACAAAAATTTCATCCTGAATCATAATTTTACTGTCTATTAATTGTTGAATATGTTTTAAATAGAGCATCTTCTTAACTACTGAAATATCAAATTAAAATAATTTATTATCAAAATTCTTAGTAGTTGAAACAAATACATATATACTTACCTTGTAGTCAGTTGTTAGTTTCATTTGCAGCCAAAAGAACTGTCTACTGTGTGCATGTCTTTCTGTGTGTGTGGCTGTGCAGGTTTCGTTCTTATAAAGCTTAAAGTCAAAGAATCAATGGAAAGAAAGAATGAGAAAGAAACAAGACGGTGGCAGAGACAGTAGTAGGGCTAACAGTGGCCCAGAATATGAGTCCCGCTAAAACCGAATTCCTCTGCTAAGTTTAGGATTAACCTTTCTATCCAAAATCTCATTCCCTTTCTTGTCCAACACCTATTCCCCTCAAGAGTGAGGAGTATCAGAGAAAATGGGGGATTGGAACCAGGTAGGACTCTATTGGGCCCTCCCAAGTACAAAAGATTATCCTAAAATATGAAGTTGTTAAGTTAATTGTTCTGTAAATAAAGCACAAAGCACCCATTTGCTATGAATATCAACAGTTTCTTTCATTTATTGAAATTTTCTACATGTGATCAAAGTTGACTCAAGGGAATAATGATCTAACCTCTGAATTTCTTTCAATGGATCTTCTACCATTTCCTTTAAGAAAAAACAAATACAGAGGAGTGATGTGCACATGTAAAAATTCTGACCTGAAAGTACAAGCCCTAGAGCAATCCCTCAGAGAAAGCAAGGTTGAGAAGAACAAAATCTGAAGTTCTGACAAGATCAAACTTTCTATTCTTATGCATAAGGGAAGATCAAAAGTTAATGCCATCCAAAGAGGTTTGCGGAGAAGGCAATAGGACCCCACTCCAGTGCTCTTGCCTGGAAAATCCCATGGGCGGAGGAGCCTGGTGGGCTGCAGTCCATGGGGTCGCTAAGAGTCGGGCACGACTGAGCAACTTCACTTTCACTTTCATGCATTGGAGAAGGAAATGGCAACCCACTCCAGTGTTCTTGCCTGGAGAATCCCAGGGACAGAGGAGCCTAGTGGGCTGCCGTCTATGGGGTCGCACAGATTCGGACAGGACTAAAGCTACTTAGCAGCAGCAGCAGAGATGTTTGTATCCATGAACATCGTTTCTACTCCTCACCTTGTGTGTGTACTCAGTCGCTCAGTCTTGACCGACTCCTTGTGACCCTCTGGACTGTAGCCCACCAGGCTCCTCTGTCCATGGGATGTTCCAGGCAAGAATACTGGAGTGGGTTTTTTTTTTCCTTCTCCATGGGATCTTCCCAGCCCAGGGGTAGAACCCACGTCACTTCGTCTCCTGCGCTGGCCATCAGATTCTTTGCCGCTGCACCACCTAGAAAGCCCTCACTCCTCACCTTATTCCCCCATTTGCATGTTCTCTCTCATTCTTGCCTCACCTGGAAGCCTTTCAGTTTGAGAACACACACCTTTCCTGCTCTTTGGCAAATCACACCATATATGTAAAAGAAAGTGTTGCTTTGGGATTCCTCCCCAAATTCTTATTCTCACCTAATATCAGAGGTCTTAGTAAGGAGGATATAAATGCTTGCATTTGCAAAAGTGTAAAGGCTCAGGGTGGGTTATGAATACTAATCAGTGAAGCTGAATTAAATTCTATTCCAAAAATGCCTTAATGGAGAAGGGCATGCCAGCAGGTTTCTTTATGTTGTCAAATTCAAATTCATGTGCTCAGCTCACAGTGAGGCCAACCAAAACAAAACTTAGAGTTTGGAGCAAAGAAAGTTTTAATGCAAGGATCAAGTAAGAAGAATAGGTGGCTGACTTGTACTCAAAAGACCTCAGCTCCTCTATGGCATTCAGGCAAGGGTTTTCAAAGACAATGTTAGGGAAGAAGATCACAGGTTGTGTAATAAGCTCACAGACCTTGTTCTGATTGATTGGTGGTGGGGTAACAGGGTCCTATGTCCAGAATCTCGATCTTTTGGTTCCAACCAGTCTGAGGTCTATCTAGTGCCTGTGGTCAGCATGTAGTCACTGTCTAAAAGCATGCATCATGTCATTAACTACATCCTTTCAGGAAGAATTAGGAGCCCTGTGACTACTGTCCTCATATTTAACTGCTTGACTCTAGCTCTTTGGAACTCAAGAAGACCTGGGAGCCTGAAGCCTTTTTCCTACAAAGAAACAGGGGCACAGGTGAAAGTGAAAGGGAAGTCACTCAGTCGTGTCTGACTCTTCGCGACCCCATGGACTGCAGCCCACCAGGCTCCCTCGTCCACGGGATTTCCCAGGCAAGAGTACTGGAGTGGGGTGCCATTGCCTTCTCCCACAGGGGACACAGGAAGGCTTTTTATACCTGAGAGGGTCCTGAAGGGCTCCTGGGTTTTAAACCTACCTTCATATCCCCTTTCCTCTGATACACCTCAGTCTTGAGGGGGTAGGTGTTGAGAATAACATTTTGTATAGAGAGGTTAATTATAAATTCAGCAGAGGAACTGAGTTTCACTTTCCCGGTAGTCTATAAATTAAGCACCTCTGTCTAACACGTCATTTTCTCTCTGTGGCAACAGTCTAACAGTATATTGAAAAATGAATTGTCCCTTTGTTTGAAAGGATTTGGCCCTGTCTTCTAAGCATAATAATATTGCATCATTGTGCTGAGGACCGTAAGTCTCACTTCTACTCTGCCTGTGGTCGGTGCCACAAAAAAAAAAAAAAAAAAAATCCAATAATTGCTGTCCTTTTAGTTTCCTGAGGAAAGAGCGGAGGCTCAGATTTCAGGTTTTCCTTTAAGATGGAGCCTTGCAGGAGATGCTATTTCTTTCTTCAGCAACAGTCTTGCTTCTGGCACAATGGCAGAAAGAGGCAAAAATCATTTGTATTCTTTTTGAAATCACTCACTCTAATTTCTATAATCAATGTGTACAAAGACATAGTGTAAGTTTTCTCTCATCTAAACAAGCCTGAAGAAAAGCTAGTTTCTAATTTTATATTTTCTCTGGAAATACGTATTAAAATAAAAACACAGCATTAATCATATTACAGGTTTTGAAATAACCTAAAATTTATCAAAAAGCAAACAAGTTAGCACCCTTTTAAAACTGTGACTTCTTTTCTTTCAATTTAGCATTGATCAATGCTATTCATTTCTTTCTTATTTTATTTGTTGTTCATTCCTCATACTTAACATGTTTCAGGCTAAGCATATCTGAAATATAATGGATCTATGTGGCAACATGTTTGGATTTTCAAAGCTAAAACTATCAATATAAATGTAGATATTTACTATCATATTCATAAAATTATACATGTAAATGTTACTTTTCACTGCCTTACATAGAATGATATTCAGATACAACTATAGGAAGTAATATAATTCACATATTCAGTAACAATGAAACTCAAAATCTAGAGAGTCTTTCTCAAGGGGGATGCTATTTCCTACAAAGATGAATTTTGGAAATCCATGCACTTTCAGTTGTCTTAACGATTGTATAAATATTGTGTCTGTGCATGCAAGCATGCTCAGTAGTATCTGACTCTTTGTGACCTTATAGACTGTACCCTGTCAGGTTACTCTGTACATGGGGTTCTAGGCAAGGGCTACTGATGCTTCATGTTAAAAAAAATATAGCTTGGTGTAATACAATACAGAAGTCAGACCTGCTTGTAATAGTAAAATCACATCATCTGATTGTATTTTATACCAAAAGATAACACATTTTGCACTGTTTTAGTTTATACTGACATTTTTTCCCCAAAGAATACAATAATAAACTCAGACAAGGTTGACTTTCTGTGTTCTTTTGACCAAAGTTATTTATCTCTTCAGAAAATATTATGAATCACAGCAACATTCTTTTTCAACTATTAGGTCAGTGATACACACAGCTGCATTAACTGGCATTTGTAACTTTAGCATTTAAAGATTATACACGAACACACTTAGCCCTTATATGAAAATGTCAAATATAAAGAAAAGTGTAATCTGTTGCATATTTTCTTACTTCTAGTAAGCACAATTGAGAATTCTGTGACTACTTCATTATGTACTCTCATTTATATACATAAGTATTACTAGATAAAGCTCAACATTCAGAAAACTAATATCATGGCATCTGGTCCCATCACTTCATGGGAAATAATTGGGAAAACAGTGGAAACAGTGGCTGACTTTATATTTTGGGGCTCCAAAATCAATGCAGATGGTGACTGCAGCCAAAAATTAAAAGACGCTTACTCCTTGGAAGGAAAGTTATGACCAAACTAGACAGCATATTCAAAAGCAGAGACATTACTTTGCCGACAAAAGTTCATCTAGTCAAGGCTATGGTTTTTCCAGTGGTCATGTATGGATGTGAGAGTTGGACTGTGAAGAAAGCTGAGTGCTGAAGAATTGTTGCTTTTGAACTGTGGTGTTGGAGAAGACTCTTGAGTCCTTTGGACTGCAAGGATATCCAACCAGTCTATCGGAAGGACTGATGCTGAAGCTGAAACTCCAATACTTTGGCCACCTCATGTGAAGAGTTGACTCATTGGAAAAGACCCTGATGCTGGGAGGGATTGGGGGCAGAAGAAGGGGACGCCAGAGGATGAGATGGCTGGATGGCATCACTGACTCAATGGACATGGGTTTGGGTAAACTCCAGGAGTTGGTTATGGACAGGGAGACCTGGTGTGCTGTGATTCATGGGGTCGCAGGGAGTCGGACATGACTTAGTGACTGAACTGAACTGAACTGAGACAGTACTCAAGAGAAGGGACTTTTCTTCTCTCTTACCTGTACTCTCCTTTCCTGACACTCTGCCCTTCCTCTCTGGCAAATCTCATGAAAACTTCCTCATTCAATCCAAAGAGCTGAGACCGGTTCTTGGTCACAGACACTGGATACTAACATTATGCTTCTGCTAAATTCAGTTGCCTTTTCAGAGTGTAAGTTGTGTGTCAGGAGTTTCCATACTTAACGCTCTATCTCCACTATGGACAAGGAGAAAGCAGCATCCTCTCCTATATACATAAAGCCTAATTTCCAATATTTATCCTTATAAAATACCTGAAAACTCAATGTTTAATCAGAAACATATACTTAAAATGTAAAATACTTGATCTTAAAATTTTATGTTTTATAAAATTCCTAAAACATCTATAGTATTAAAAAAATTTACATTATGTAAGATGTTACAATTCAAAATAAAATTGAATTTTACTGGCTACTGCTACTGGCTACTGCTTTCAAAAATTGATTGTTCTTACTATTAAAATTAAGCCCAGAATGCTATTGTGGAATTGTCAGTATATAAAGCAAAGTTTACTCTAACATATTTTATTATTAGTGTATTGAATAATTATCAAGTATGCCTTGTTAAATACAGCATCATTACTTTTATGAGGTGTCATATACACAATATATTTTCTGTGTTCATAAATATCTTTAAGTTTGATCATTAAATTTGTATTTTAAAATGGAATGGGATTCTGTCTAACCATAGTGATGACAACTTTGCAAATAGTGTTTGTTTCAATATTAGATTTTCTAATTTATGTATTTTATGGTTTTATATACAGTTTTAAATACTGTTTAATATATTTAACTTTTTTTATTTTATGTATTTTATTGAAGTATATTTGACTTTCAATGTTTCAGGTGCACAGCAAGGTGATTCAGTTATACAAATACCCATATATTATTTTTCAAATTATTTTCCATTATAGGTTATTAGAAGATATTGACTATAGGTCTCTGTGCTCTATAATAAACCTTTGTTGCTTGTTGCATATCTATTTGATAATTAGAAATCTAGCATTCTATTCATACAAGGTCAAAAAAGTGGAATCAATTATCATAATTTTTTTCCTTAGGCAAAAATTCATGTTTTCTAAAATATATATAATATATATTTTTATATATATGTATACAAAAACTTTTCCACTACACTTGATAAAGGCTTGAGAAAGAACATTAAACAAAGGAGAAGGAGAAATTGGAGAACATAAACTAAGTGAAATGGGAGCATATTTCACTATTATAATTCATTTGTACTTTCTACTATTTTTCTCCTTCACCTGTGGCCATTAATTGATTACTAAACAAAGGTAGTGGAACTGATGGAGTTCCAAGTGAGCTATTTCAAATCCTGAAAGATGATGCTGTGAAAGTGCTGTACTGAATATGCCAACAAATTTGGAAAACTCAGCAGTGGCCACAGGACTGGAAAAGGTCAGTTTTCATTCCAATCCCAAAGAAAGGCAATGCCAAAGAATGCTCAAACTACCACATAATTGCACTCATCTCACATGCTAGTAAAGTAATGCTCAAAATTCTCCAAGCCAGGCTTCAGCAATATGTGAACCGTGAACTTCCTGATGTTCAAGCTGGTTTTAGAAAAGGCAGAGGAACCAGAGATCAAATTGCCAACATCCACCGGATCATCAAAAAAACAAGAGAGTTCCAGAAAAACATCTATTTCTGCTTTATTGACTATGCCAAAGCCTTTGACTGTGTGGATCACAATAAACTGTGGAAAATTCTGAAAGAGATGGGAATACCAGACCCCCTGACCTGCTTCTTGAGAAACCTATATGTAGGTCAGGAGCAATAGTTAGAACTGGACATGGAACAACAGACTGGTTCCAAATAGGAAAAGGAGTATGTCAAGGCTGTATATTGTCACCATGCTTATTTAACTTATATGCAGAGTACTTCATGAGAAACTCTGGGCTGGAAGAAGCACAAGCTGGAATCAAGATTGCCAGGAGAAATATCAATCACCTCAGATATGCAGATGACACCACCCTTACGGCAGAAAGTGAAGAAGAACTAAAAAACCTCTTGATGAAAGTGAAAGAGGAGAGTGAAAAAGTTGGCTTAAAGCTCAACATTCAGAAAGCGAAGATCATGGCATCTGGTCCCATCACTTCATGGCAAATAGATGGGGAAACAGTGGAAACAGTGTCAGACTTTATTTTGGGGGGCACTGCAGATGGTGATTGCAGCCATGAAATTAAAAGACACTTACTCCTTGGAAGGAAAGTTATGAACAAACTAGATAGCATATTCAAAAGCAGAGACATTACTTTGCCTACAAAGGTTCGTCTAGTCAAGGCTGTGGTTTTCCAGTGGTCATATATGGATGTGAAAGTTGGACTGTGAAGAAAGCTGAGTGCCAAAGAATTGATGCTTTTGAACTGTGGTGTTGGAGAAGACTCTTGAGAGTCTCTTGGACTGCAAGGAGATCCAACCAGTCTATGTTAAAGGAGATCAGTCCTGAGTGTTCTTTGGAAGGAATGATGCTAAAGCTGAAACTCCGATACTTTGGCCACCCCATGCGAAGAGTTGACTCATTGGAAAAGACTCTGATGCTGGGAGGGATTGGGGGCAGGAAGAGAAGGGGATGACAGAGGATGAGATGGCTGGATGGCATCACTGACTCGATGGACCTGAGTTTGAGTGAATTCCGGGAGTTGATGCTGGACAGGGAGGCCTGGCGTGCTGCAATTCATGGGGTTGCAAAGAGTCAGACATGACTGAGCGACTGAACTGAACTTAAACTCATGTGAACTATGTTTTTCCAAGAAATATCAGAAATTGTTATTTTCAACAGTTTCCCCTGATGTTTTTCATATGTATATACTTGGATTTTGCAGTTTTTCAGAATGGATTTTAATGAAGAAACAGAATGTAGTGATTCATATGAGGCTATGTTAACATTAAACTACATCTGGTTTTTGGTTTTGTAATTCTTATTAACAGTTTTTGAAGATTATGTTTCCTGTTAAATAATCAATCACTTAATAAATGCATTGAATAAATTATTTAATTCAGATTTTTACCTAAATGCAAAGGTTTAAGAAATTAAGAAATAAAAGCATTATTTTGAGTTTGCAACAGTGGAGTTTTTTCAAATGGGTAGAATAGCACTGAATTTTGCAAAATATGCAATATGTTATATATGAGTACGTCACCAAACATTTTGATCATTTTTAATGGCTATGTGGCTTCAAAAGGAGAAGGCAACGGCAACCCACTCCACTACTCTCGCCGGGAGAATCCCATGGACGGAGGAGCCTGGTAGGCTGCAGTCTATGGGGTCGCTGAGGGTTGGACGCTACTTAGCGACTTCACTTTCACTTTTCACTTACATGCATTGGAGAAGGAAACGGCAACCCACTCCAGTGTTCTTGCCTGGAGAATCCCAAGGACAGGGGAGCCTGGTGGGCTGCCGTCTATGGGGTCGCACAGAGTCAGACACGACTGAAGCGACTTAGCAGCAGCAGCATGTGGCTTCAAAAGTGATTATATTAATGGTTCCAAACAAAAAAATTAAAAAGAATTATATGTGACAGGTAAAAAATTTCAAGAAGTTTAAATTTCAGTGTTAATTTTTTTTTCATTAGACCACAGCCATGGGCTTCCCTCATAGCTCAGTTGGTAAAGAATCCGCCTACAATACAGGTGACCCCGGTTCGACTCCACGATCAGGAAGATCCACTGGAGAAGGGATAGGTTACCCATTCCAGTGGCTCAGCTGGTAAAGAATCCACCTGCATGCGGGAGTTCGATCCCTAGGTTGGGAAGATTCCTGGAGAAGTGAAAGGCTACCCACTCCAGTATTCTGGCCTGGAGAATTCCATGGACTACATAGTGCATGGGGTTGCAAAAAGTCGGAGACAACTGAGCAACTTTCACTTTCACAGCTATGCATTCTTTTACATATTGACTTGTCTTCATACTACAGGGCAGAGTTGAGTTAATGAAATAGAGATGGTATGGTCAGTATAACATGTTTATTATCCAGAACATGACAGAAAAACATGTTTGTTCCATGAACTAAATAAATGAATTAATATCTCAATTATGAAAATAAAGCAGTCAATCAAAAATAGATATTTTTCTGAAGTAGACATGCAGATGGCCACTGAGGAATGAAAAGATAGTTAACGTCATTAGTCAGTGAAATTCACATAAAAACCACAAGTAAATAAATAAATAAAAACCACAAATAAAAAAATTCAAATAAAAAATGATCCAGTTAGGCTGTCCATTTTCAAAAAGACAATAGATAACAAATGGTCATCAAAAAATAATTACCAGGCCTGTCAGTGGGATTGTACCTTGGTGTAGCTACTATGGAAAACAGTATAGCAGTTCCTCAAGATTAATTTCCTCTTTAGAGAAATGTCTATTCAGGTTCTTTGCTCATTTTTTAATTGAGTGCTTTGCTTGTTGCTATTGAGTTTTATGAGTTCTTTATATGTCTTTAATAGTAACCCCTTACTGAATACATGCTTGAAAATATCTCCTCTCATTCCATAGGTTGCTTTTGAATATATTGGTGGTTTCTTTGCTGTGGAGAAGCTTTTTAGCATGATGCAGTCCCACTTGCTGATTCTTGCTTTTGTTGCCTTTACATTTGGTGCCAAGTATAAACAAATAATTGCCAAGACCAATGTCAAGTAGCTTACACACTACGATTTATTCTAGTTTTATGGTTTCAGGTCTTGCATTCATGTTTGTAATCCATTTAAAGTTGGTTTTTGTGTATGGTACAAGACAGAGGTTCAGTTTCATTCTTTTTCATGTGGCAAACCAGTTATGTCTACACAATTTATCGAACATTCTATTCATTTCCCATTCTATATTCTTGGCTTTTTTGTCATAAAGTAATTGACCGTATGTGCATGGGTTTACTTCTGGGACTCTTCTATTCCATTGACATGTGTCTGTTTCTATGTCAGTGCTATACTATTTTGACTAATAAAGCTCTGTAATATAGTTTGAAATCACGAAGTGAAATGCCTCTAGCTTTGCTCATCTTTCTCAAGACCACTTTGGCCTTGGGTTTTTTGTGGTTCAACATAAATTTTAGGATCTTTTTACTTATTTCCATGAAAATATGCAATTAGATTTTTTAAAAACAGGGATTCCATTGTATCTGTAGATTGCTGTGGGCAGTACAGAATTTTAACAATATTAATATTTCTAATTCATGAGCACAGAATATCATTTCACTTGTCTGTGCTTTATTCAATTTACTTCATCAATATTTTATAATTTACAGAGTAAAGATCTTTAATCACGGTTCTTCATTATTTTTCAGCATTTAACTGTTTTTAATATTATTGTAAAGGGACTATTTACTTAATTTCTCTTTCTGATAGCTCATTGTTGTAATGAAGTGCAACAAATTTTTGTGTATAGATTTTGCCTCCTACAACATCACTGAATTTTTTATTAGATTTTATAGTTTTGATGGAATCTTTTATAGTTATATATATATATATATAAAATATCATATTATGGGCAAACAGAGATACTCTTCTTTCTGTTTTGTTTGTTTTTCTTGCCTAGCTGCTCTGGCTAGGGGAAGAGAATGGGCTTCTCTGTCTTGTTCCTGATCTTAAAGAAAAATCTTCCAACATTTTACCATGAGTTGGACATAGCCATGGATTTGTCCTATTTATCAGCTTTACTATGTTGAGGTACATTTCATCTATATTTAATTTTTGTAAGTTTTTACCATGAAAGGATGTTAATTTTGTCAACTGCTTTTTCTGCACCTTTGAGAAGATCATATGATTTTTATTTTTTTATGTTTCATTCTATTACTGGGGCATATCACATTTTTTACTTGCTAATGTTGAGCCGTGCTTGCATCACAGGAATAAATTCCACTTGATCATGATTTATGATTCTTTAAATGTACTAATGATTTTGGTTTGCAAATATTTTATTGGGGATTTTTTCATCTATGTTCATCAGGGATACTGTGCTGCAATTTTCTTTTCTTGAAGTATACTTACTGGCTTTTTATCAGGGTAATCAGACTTTGTAAAATGAGCTTAGAAATGTTACCTCTTCTTCAGTTTTTTGGAATACTTAGAGAACGGTTGACATTAATCCTTCTATGTTTTGATAGAATAACCAGTGATGTTATTCCTTACTAGTAACTGACCTCTTCATATTTTTATTTCTTCAGGATCCAATTTCAGCAAGTTATGTGTTTCTAGGCATTTATCATTTATTATAGATTTTTAAATTTGCTGGCATAAAATTGTTCACAGTAGTTTCTCACAGTCCTAAGCATTCCTGTGTTATCTGTTGTGATGTCTCTTCTTTCATTTTGATTTATTTTTCTGTTTTCTTCATTCTTTTTAATTTTAGATAAAGGTTAATTAGAAACCAAACATTCAGGCAGCAGCTGTCAAAGAATTCAATCAAATCACTTTCAGGAGAAAATTGGGAGGTTGTTGTTGTTTTTGTTTAATTTGTCTTGTTTTGTTTTTCCTGCAATTTTTGCATTAAGCAGAGAGCACATATTGGAAGGGCTCTCAACATTAACAGATCAGATCAGTTGCTCAGTCGTGTCCGACTCTTTGCAACCCCATGAATCGCAGCACACCAGGCCTCCCTGTCCATCACCAACTCCCGAAGTTCACTCAGACTCACGGTCATCGAGTCAGTGATGCCATCCAGCCATCTCATCCTCTGGCCTCCCCTTCTCCTCTTGCCCCCAATCCCTCCCAGCATCAGAGTCTTTTCCAATGAGTCAACTCTTCACATGAGGTGGCCAAAGTATTGGAGTTTCAGCTTTAGCATCATTCCTTCCAAAGAAATCCCAGGGCTGATCTCCTTCAGAATGGACTGGGTGGATCTCCTTGCAGTCCAAGAGACTCTCAAGAGTCTTCTCCAACACCACAGTTCAAAAGCATCAATTCTTCAGCGCTCAGTCTTCTTCAGAGTCCAACTCTCACACCCATACATGACCACAGGAAAAACCATAGCCTTGACTATATGAACCTTTGTTGGCAAAGTAATGTCTCTGCTTTTGAGTATGCTATCTAGGTTGGTCATAACTTTCCTTCCAAGGAGGAAGCGTCTTTTAATTTCATGGCTGCAATCACCATCTGCAGTGATTTTGGGGCCCAGAAAAATAAAGTCTGACACTGTTTCCACTGTTACCCATCTATTTCCCATGAAGTGATAGGACCAGATGCCATGATCTTCATTTTCTGAATGTTGAGCTTTAAGCCAACTTTTCACTCTCCTCTTTCACTTTCATCAAGAGGCTTTTGAGTCCTCTTCACTTTCTGCCATAAGGGTGGTGTCATCTGCATATCTGAGGTGATTGATATTTCTCCCGGCAATCTTGATTCCAGCTTGTGCTTCTTCCAGTCCAGTGTTTCTCATGATGTACTCTGCATATAAGTTAAATAAACAGGGTGACAATATACAGCCTTGACGAACTCCTTTTCCTATTTGGAACCAGTCTGTTGTTCCATGTCCAGTTCTAACTGTTGCTTTCTGACCTGCATACAAATTTCTCAAGAGGCAGATCAGGTGTTCTGGTATTCCCATCTCTTTCAGAATTTTCCACAGTTTATTGTGATCCACACAGTCAAAGGCTTTGCCATAGTCAATAAAGCAGAAATAGATGCTTTTCTGGAACTCTCTTGTTTTTTCGATGATCAGCGGATGTTGGCAATTTGATCTCTGGTTCCTCTGCCTTTTCTAAAACCAGCTTGAACATCTGGAAGTTCACGGTTCACATATAATCACGATCGTGTGATCACTGACCTAGAGCCAGACATCCTGGAATGTGAAGTCAAGTGGGCCTTGGAGAGCATCACTATGAACAAAGCTAGTGGAGATGATGGAATTCCAGTTGAGCTATTCCAAATCCTGAAAGATGATGCTGTGAAAGTGCTGCACTCAATATGCCAGCAAATTTGGAAAACTCAGCAGTGGCCACAGGACTGGAAAAGGTCAGTTTTCATTCCAATCCCAAAGAAAGGCAATGCCAAAGAATGCTCAAACTACCGCACAATTTCACTCAACATTAACAACTGCTTCTTTATTTGTTACAGTGTTTCCCAGGTGGTTCAGTGGGTAAAGAATCCACCTGCAATGCAGGAGATGCAGGAGACACAGGTTCAATCCCTGGGTCAGGAAGACACCCTGGAGGAGGGCATGGCAACCCACTTAAGTATTCCTGCCTGGAGAATCCCAAGGACAGAGGAGCCTGGCGGGCTACAGTGCATAGGGTCACAAAGAGTCAGACAGGACTGAAATGACTGAGCATACAAAGTATATATCTGTGGGACTCATGAACACCAGCCCTGTTGGCTCTTGGAGCTAGTTAATTTGGAAACATTTAAGGTGGCAGCCTAGAGAGCTGGGCATCTATATGTGCAGCCCTAACTCTTCACTCTTCAGGGAAAAGCTGAAGGTTGGAAGTTCTCTCCCAACTCTAAGGTAATATGTTGGGGATGGGGTTTAACACGAGAATGTGTCTCAGTCTTTCCTCCCCATTTCAATGTGGGTACTTTTTCAATCATCCAATGTGAAGGAGTCCCACAACTGGTTTCTGAATTTCTCTGAGTGAATGGATCCATACTGTGTCCATGGAAAATAAATTCAAAAGCCTCCTGTGTTACTATCTTGATTACATCCTGGCTTCCACTTTGGGTTTTCTATTTCTTTCAATGCCACAATAGACTATTCACTAAGTCCTAAAAATTCAACTTCTACATATTTCTGTAAATGATTATTACCTCTCCATCTTTTCTGTTTGTGCATTAATTCTACTCCTCATCATGCATAACTGCTGTACTCTATACCCCATCAGTTTCTTTCTTCACATTCTCACCATTGTTGCTTTTAACCTTAAATTATTTAAGCTCTGCTTAAAATTACTCAGCAGTTTTTCAAAATTGTAAGGGTACTATGTACTAATAACTTCATTTATAGATTGTATTATGGCTAGTATTTCAGTCTTACTATCAATAATGTGTCAATATTTACCTCTTCTTCCAATACCCATTGACTTTATAAGGATTACAATAGGTATTATATCCAAAATGCTGTTCATGTGTCATTTGTGAAAACATTGCCAGGCAATATTTTAATTTTAAAAACACTGGCCATACATTTAGTGTCTCATCCAGGATGTGGTTTCAAGTGAATTTTTATGTGATTCTGGTGCAGCACAATGCACTTTTTTTTTGTCATGAAATGATATTGAATGTTTTCCTATGGTTATCAATTTCAGTCTATTATGAAATTTGCATTTCCACAAACTGTATGTCCTTTTTCTTTACAGATCTCAAAACATGCAGATTTTCATATTATTACCTCTGAAATTACAGATAAATTAATCTAAATTGCCTTCTAAGTTTATACAGGCTTTTGCATAATAATTTATCCAAGTGATTGTTTATTAAATGTTCATTTATTTAGCTGAAAGATGTGTGCCTTTATTAAAGGTTAGATTCTATAAGGACTTTTTGTTTGAATAGCTTTAATAAATTTCAAATAAAAAAGGACATGAAGACATCGTTTGTTAAACTTGGTCAGAATTGTGCTTGATTCATCCATTATAAGGGTTTTTGGCTAACTCATTAATGTTATGAAGAGTGATTCAGTATGTGGCTGGTCTATAGTGTTAATAAAAGTTCTATGCATTATTAGTATTATTAGGAGATAACAGAGATCAAGTTGCCAACATCTGCTGGATCATCGAAAAAGCAAGAGAGTTCCAGAAAAACATCTATTTCTGCTTTATTGACTATGCCAAAGCCTTTGACTGTGTGGATCACAATAAACTGTGGAAAATTCTGAAAGAGATGGGAATACCAGACCACCTGACCTGCCTCTTGAGAAATCTATATGCAGGTCAGGAAGCAAGTTAGAACTGGACATGGAACAACAGACTGGTTCCAAATAGGAAAAGGAGTTCATCAAGGCTGTATATTGTCACCATGCTTATTTAACTTCTATGCAGAGTACATCATGAGAAATGCTGGGCTGGAAGAAGCACAAGCTGGAATCAAGATTGCCAGGAGAAATATCAGTCACCTCAGATATGCAGATGACACCACCCTTATGGCAGAAAGTGAAGAGGAACTAAAAAGCCTCTTGATGAAAGTGAAAGAGGAGAGTGAAAAAGTTGGCTTAAAGCTCAACATTCAGAAAATGAAGATCTTAGCATCTGGTCCCATCACTTCATGGGAAATAGATGGGGAAACAGTGGAAACAGTGTCAGACTTTATTTTTGGGGGCTTCAAAATCACTGCAGATGGTGACTGCAGCCATGAAATTAAAAGACGCTTACTCCTTGGAAGGAAAGTTATGACCAACCTAGATAGCATGCTCAAAAGCAGAGACATTACTTTGCCAACAAAGGTCCATCTAGTCAAGGATATGGTTTTTCCAGTGGTCATATATGGGTGTGAGAGTTGGACTGTGAAGAAAGCTGAGCACCAAAGAATTGATGCTTTTGAACTGTGGTGTTGGAGAAGACTCTTGAGAGTCCCTTGGACTGCAAGGAGATCCAACCAGTCCATCCTAAATGAGATCAGTCCTGGGTGTTCTTTGGAAGGACTGATGCTAAAGCTGAAACTCCAATACTTTGGCCACCTCATGCAAAGAATTGACTCATTGGAAAAGACTCTAATACTGGGAGGGATTGGGGGCAGGAGGAGAAGGGGACGACAGAGGATGAGATGGCTGGATGGCATCACCAAATCAATGGACATGAGTTTGGGTGAACTCTGAGAGTTGGTGATGGACATGGAGGCCTGGTGTGCTGCAATTCATGGGGTTGCAAAGAGTTGGACACGACTGAGCAACTGAACTGAACTGAAGAGAAACTGGGGAAATCATTCTGTAGGTTTTATAAACATGAAAGACCAAATGACATAAGTTTGATAGTTAAGATTTTTTTTTTTTTTTTTGGTCTAGAAACAGTCAGTTGGGTTAGCTGACCATGAAAACCTTTCATCTCCATTTCCAAGTTACACACACACACACACACAAAACAAAACTTGAAAATTGATCTCTGGGGATCCAGAGGTGAGTTAGAAAATAAAAGAATGTTGATATCACTACTGCTTGCAGGAGAAATGTCACAGAGCAGTTACAACTCTACTGTATAGCCTAACCTTTCTATGTACCAGCCATTTATTTCTTTAATTTCTGGAGAATAGAATTGTGCACTTTTCTTAGTCCAAATTAGAAATGTCTTGTAGACATTTATTTTCAGGAATTTTGCTATTCAGACATTTAACAGAATCTCTTAAATTCTCTTAAAGCTCTCAGGCTTCCCTGATAGCTCAGTTGGTAAAGAATGCACCTGCAGTGCCGGAGACCCCGGTTCACTTCCTGGGTCAGGAAGATGCACTGGAGAAGGGATAGGCTACCCACTCCAGTATTCTTGGGCTTCCCTTGTGGTTTATCTGGTAAAGAATTGGCTTGCAGTGCAGGAGACCTGGATTTGATCCCTGGGTTGGGAAGATCCCCTGGAGAAAGGAAAGACTACCCACTCCAGTATTCTGGCCTGGAGAATTCCATGGACTACACAGTTGCAAAGAGTCAGACACGACTGAGGGACTTTCAGTTTCAGTTAAAGTCTTTAAAATATGATACTTACAGATACAGTGGTGTTAAACATGATATAATCATTTCCATTTAAAAACATTTCATTGTAGAAGTTAGGCATTCTGTAATGTAAAAATGTAATGCATTAATATGATCACGTTTGAAGAGAGTTACACGCAGTATTAGCCATGTTAAATAGGTATTAACAATAAAAGCTAACATAAAAAACATACCTTTGTCAAATCATGCATATTTTATTTGTTTATTTATGACAGCGCAGGGTCTCTTTTGCTGAGTGCGCCAGCTTTCTCTAGTTGCGCTAGTGGGGGCTACTCTCTAATCGCGGTGCCCAGGCTGCTCATTGCGGCTGACGCTCCTGGTGTGGAGCACAGGCTTTAGCAATTGCAGCACGCGGGCTCGCAGCTGCAGTGCACCATCTCTAGAGCATGCAGGCTTCGGTAATGGCAGCACATGGGCTCAGTAGTTGTGGTGCACAAGCTTAGTTACCAGGCGGCACGTGGACTCTTCCAGAATCAAGGAGCAAACTCTGCATTGGCATGTGGATTCTTAACTACTGGACCACCAAGGAAGTCCAAATGATGCATATTTTTGAAAAATGCAAATATTTATTATTTGTCATTGAGCAGAATTTAAATGGAAGACGTGTTAGGCAAAAGTCTTAAAGTCTTTCTTTTTTCCTGTACAGTCTCAGATTGTATGTAACCCTTTCCCTAACATCACTAAATATCTCTGTTCTCTTATTCTCCTGTTTCTATCATTTTACCAAACTAAAACATATTATTCTGAAAGTTGCAGCTAGTAAACAGTATGATCTCAATCATCTTACTTGATTAACTTTTTAAAAATTTATTTACTTTTAATTGAAGGATAATTGCTATGCAGCATTGTGTTGGTTTGTGCCATATATCAACACGAATCAGCCATATTTAAACCAAAGGCCGTTTATTGTTGTTGTTCAGGCCCTAAGTTATGTCCAACGCTTTGTGACCTCATGGACTGTAGCACACCAGGCTCTCTGTCCTCCACTATCTTCTGCAGTTTCAAATTCATGTCCATTGACTCAGTGATGCTATCTAACCTTCTCATACTCTGTTGCCCCTTCTTTTACCTTCAGTCTTTCCCAGCAGCAAGGTCTTTTCCAATGAGTCAGCTCTTTTTATCAAGTGGCCAAAGTATTGGAGCTTCAGCTTCACCATCAGTCTTTCCAATGAATATTCAGGGTTGATTCCTTTTAAGATTGACTGGTTTGATCTCCTTGCTGTCCAACGGACACTCAAGAGTCTTCTCCAGCACCACAATTAAAAAGCATCGGTTTTTAGGCACTCAGCCTTCTTTATGGTCCAACTCTCACATCCATACATGACTACTGGAAAAACCATAGCTTTGACTATATGGACTTTTGTTGGCAAAGTGATGTCTCTGCTTTTTAATATGCTGTCCAAGTTTGCCATAGCTTTCCTTCCAAGGAGCAAGTGTCCAAAAGGCCTGATGTGTCACTGAAATAATATTGGGCCTCAGTGAGGTACAGGGATTGTGTGTGTGTGTGTGTGTGTGTGTGAAGTCAGCTAGTAGTAGCTTAAGATTGCACAATATTAAAGTGGACTAGGTTTGCTTTTTTTTTAAGAGTGATGAAAAAATGTGGTAATAAGCTTAAGTATCTCAATTTTAAATATCCCTCTTAGTTAAAAGCTATATGTACTGAGACACAGAATGTGGAAACAGAGTATTTTCTATCCTTAAACACTGACTTCTTCTAATGTTGAACATTGTTTCTCATTCTTAATGCTATTTTGAGACATACTGAAGAGTATCACTATAGTTTTTATTTTCACCAGTGGGCAATAAAATTTCCTAAATAGAAATACAATGTTATTCTACATTTTATTTTCAAATGTAAGTACAGCTATTTTTCTCTTTCTATTCTGTGAAGTCACAATCCATTTTCTTCTTCAAATTCATGAGGCTCAAATGTGAAAACTGTACCATGATAAATTACAAGAAAGTTAATATATTATTCAATTTAGAATAAGAATTTATAGTGCCGGGGACCAGCCCCGGCTGATCCAGGGTATTCGAAGCGGGGACGGCATCGGTGACCTATTTATTTAAATATTTTATCAAAGATATAAAGAGTAATAGGATGAGGATAGCTCAGTAGGAAAATTCAGTGGAGAAAAGAGGCTGAGTAGCTTGGTTTACACGGGAGACCAATAAAACTTCAAGACAAGAAGTTTGCACCACTTACGTAGGCCGCAGGCGTCCTTCCGTTCTCCCGAAGGAGAGGAGACACTGAGGCCTCCCCGGTCGGATCTTAGAAGCCCAGGCATAATTAGCAAGCATGGCGGGTTCCACGCTCCAGATGGAGACTCAGCCAGAATTTGAGAGAGAGAGCGACACGGGGAGACCAAGTTTCAGTGAACAAGGCCCGCATTTTATTTTCCAAAGTAGTTTTTATACCTTAAGTTATGCATAGAGGATAATGGGGGAAGGGGTAGAGTCCTGCAGGAAGCCAGACTTTCTTCCTGCAAACTTATCATATGCAAAAGCTTAGGTGATTTGCATCATCTTCTGGCCCGGAGCCTGTTAACATTTTAAGACCCTTTCTTCAGAAAACTTATTTTTCGCTAAAGGTGATAAGTCAAGCACCACCCTCCAAAAGCATTAGATAAAGTTGCATTCCTACAGAGCAAAGGTGTGGTGGGCTATAACAAGAAAAAGAATTAACTCAAGGGTCCAGGTTACAAACATTAAAGCTACTATTTACACCAATTATATTAATCAATACACTGCCAGGGACACAGCAGGTAAGGGATATGGAGACTTAGCAGCAAACATTGGCCCAACAAGTGAAAATCCCTTCCCCAATACAATTTCTAATCAATCTTTTAACTGCTCAAAGGAATCTGTATTTAGACAGTTTAGAACATCTCATGCCTCTCACAGTTTGGAGGCTCTGAGTAATCACATGTGGCCGGAAAAACCTATTCAGACAGGCTAGAGGACTTCCAAGGGAGTTTGTAGGTTGAAACACTGTCACACCCAGGAATTATTAACTGGAGCTGTAAGCTAACTCTTTTTCAGAGAGAGGTAGTGGGGGACAGCCCCCCATAAAGTCAGAGGTGTAGGTGAAAGCACAAAGCAGAAAGTAGGCAGACTCTGGTTTTGGGGGTAGATTGCTCGAGAATTTCCAGGGAGACTCCTGAGGCTTGATCCTGCCTTTGCATACGCCAAGCCTCCTTCCTCATGACCTTTGCCAGGGGCGGAGCTCGCTCCCCACATTATAGTTTAAAGGATTTCTGTCAATTTTTTTATAAGTTGATAAAATGATAAGTACCTGAATATTCCCTGGAGTAAGAAATGGCTACCCACTCCAGTATGCCTGCCTGGAAAATTCCATGGACAGACAGCCTGGTGGGCTACAGTATATGGTATTACAAAGCGTTAGACACAACTGAAGTGACTAAGCAGGCATGCATACACCTGAAGATTAAAATATCTGTAATATCAAATTCTATATTTCTTATCCTTTTGAAAGTAAAACTCTATATTATTCTTCACTGTAACACATAGAAGACAGTTGTTACAGTATAAAATATGTTTGGTTTTCTATTATGATTGAAAATAGATGGTGGAAATGTAATTAAGAAAAATATAACACAACCTTTATTTATTTTGTTTTTAAAATTTCCAAATACAACAGATGTTGCTTCAGCCCATATAATAAAAAAGCCTAAACATTTCCATAAATAAATCCAATAGAAGTAAAACTATAGCAACATTTTCTAGCTACATATTTCAGATAATTTAATAAGTTAGGGCAAAGCTGTGAAGAAATAAGGAAAAAATAAATTTTTTGGACAATAATAGAGTTTTACCAGGTTAGTAAGTTGAAAGTGGTACAAATTAAGAAAACCAGAATAGTTTTGATAAATATAGATGATCTAATATAAACTGTAAAATAAAAAGTACTAATTTCTAATTTACATCATTACATATATGGTGATATGTACACAGATTAAAGTAAAAGCCTATAAACATACTAATGCTTACATTTAAAGTGAATAAGTTACTATGTCCTCCAACAGAGAATATTATAAGAAAAAAATGAAATAATGTTTTACAAATTTTAAATGAAAGAAAATTAGTCTGAATTAAGGTTTGACAGTAAATGTTCTAGATCTTAAACAAAAATGAAGCATCTATGTTTTCATTACCTAAGGATAAATTACTTCCTCTAAATTATTACTGCATTTGGTTGTTGATTTAATTTCTTCCCATATGATTCTTCTCATTAATTGTTTTGTCTGCCTCTCCCTAATGTCAGAAGAAATCTACATATGAACTTTCTCCTTCTGTTATTCTTATGTACATAAAAAGCATATTTAGACTGGTAGAATGTACACACATATACACACAATGACTATATTTCTTACAGATAGGACTTCATACACTGTTCATTTATATACACATACTTATCTATATGTATTCAAGTTCTTCCCCCTCAAGACTATTGTCTATACCTGAGTCCATTAATAGTTCCTTGATTTTAAGCTTAGGGGAAGTTGTAGTTCTCTTGTTAAATATCAATATATCTAATTAAGATATTGTATCCCACACATTCTACCTTTCTGCAGAATTCTAACATGCCTTAGGTATATATACCCAATATGGTGCTGAGTAAAAGTGATTTCCACACATTTTTAATCCTTAAAAATAGTTTACTGATTCATTTCAATATATTCTCAATTGATTTAATGTATATACTCTCATGTTTTATACCCCTATAAACTCATTAATTTATTACCCATCTGAAATTATTTTGGTTTTTCATCTGTGCCAGCTAAGGAATATAAAAGCATTTAGTAATTTTTAAGGTGAATGTAATTAGAATTAAAAGTAATTATAGCTCCCAGGAAGCAACACTACGAACAAAGCTAGTGGAGGTGATGGAATTCCAGTTGAGTTATTTCTAATCCTAATAGATGATGCTGTGAAAGTGCTGCACTCAATATGCCAGCAAATTTGGAAAACTTAGCAGTGGCCACAGGACTGGAAAAGGTCAGTTTTCATTCCAATCCCAAAGAAAGGTAATGCCAAAGAATGCTCAAACATCTCACACACTACCAAAGTAATGCTCGAAATTCTCCAAGCCAGGCTTTAGCAGTACGTGAACTGTGAACTTCCAGATGTTCAAGCTGGATTTAGAAAAGGCAGAGGAAGCAGAGATCAAATTGCCAACATCTGCTGGATCATCAAAATAACCAAGAGAGTTCCAGAAAAATATCTACTTCTGCTTTGTTGACTAAGCCAGTCTTTGACTGAGTGGATCACAACAAACTGGAAAATTCTTAAAGAGATGGGAATACAAGAGCACCTGACCTGCCTCCTGAGAAATCTGTGTGCAGATCAAGAAGCAACAGTTAGAACTGTATATGGAACAACAGACTGGTTCCAAATTGGGAAAGGAGTACATCAAGGCTGTATATTGTCACCCTGCTTATTTAACTTATATGCAAAGTACATCATGAGAAATGTTGGACTGGAGGAAGCACAAGCTGGAGTCAAGATTGCTGAGAGAAATATCAATAACCTCAGATATGCAAATGACACTACTCTTATGGCAGAAAGTGAACTAAAGAGCCTCTTGATGAATGTGAAAGAGGAGAGTGAAAAAGTTGGCTTAAAACTCAACATTCAGAAAACTAAGATCATGGCATCTGGTCCCATCACTTCATGGCATCTGGTCCCATCACTTCATGGCAAATAGATGGGGAAACAGTGGAAACAGTGACAGACTTTAATTTGGGGGGCTCCAAAATCACTGCAGATGGTGACTGTAGCCATGAAATTAAAAGATGCTTACTCCTTGGAAGAAAAGTTATGACCAACCTAGATAGCATTGTTAAATAGTGGAAACATTACTTTGCCAACAAAGGTCCGTCTAGTCAAAGCTATGGTTTTTCCAGTGGTCATGTATGGATGTGAGAGTTGGACTAAAAAGAAAGCTGAGTGCCAAAGAATTGATGCTTTTGAATTGTCATGTTGGATAAGACTCTTGAGAGTCCCTTGGACAACAAGGAGATCCAACCAGTCCATCCTAAAGGAGATCAGTCCTGAATATTCATTGGAAGGACTGATGCTGAAGCTGAGAGTCCAATACTTTGGCCACCTGATGAGAAGAACTGACTCATTTGAAAAGACCCTGATGCTGGGAAAGATTGAAGGTGGGAGAAGGGGACGACAGAAGATGAGATGGTTGGATGGCATCACCAACTCAATGTACATGAGTTTGAGTAAACTCTGGGGGTTGGTGATGGACAGATAGAGCCGACATGCTACAGTCTATGGGGTTGCAAAGAGTCAGACACGACTGAGCGACTGAACTGAACTGAGTAGCTCCTAGTAGCAGCTCTTCTTGGATGTGGGAGATTCTCTTCTGACATTTTTTACATGAGCTATCATTCTTTCTAGGAATTTAATTTCATATAATTTTATCTTTTCATTGTTCAGCCACTGGGCAGTGCTTTCTCTAGAGTCACCACCAGTCAGACTCCTAGCAGCTAAAATAAAAGGAGATTCAGTATCCTGCACCTGATCTCTCTTGCTCTGGCACTAACTGTTGCATATGGCCTTTGGCATTCTGTATCCCTATCCTCAGCTTCAGAATATTCTCCTTCTCTGGCTCCAGAGGATTGGTGTCTTAAACCTAGAGGGGATTTTTCTCTCTAGAGATCCTGATAAAGTTTAAGCATTCTGCTCTTTAGTGTTTCCTTTTAAGTCTTCGGAGAGCCCTGGATTAGAAGATCTTCAAAGAGTGCATTTAAAACACGTCATCCCATAAATGGTAGCCTCCGTCTCCTCTGAATAGCAAACACTGATGCCATGTCCTGCCCATTATTGGCTGCAACGGTTGACTGTAGCTCTAGGACCTTGATTCAGATTTTTCCTGCACCAGCGGTGTGCTGAATCATATCCACTGACTTCTAGACTCCCACAAGGACTTCTAGTTCAGCTTGACTCAAAAAAGGAAAATAGAGGAAATTGGCCAAGATGGTAGAACAGAAGGGTACCAAGCTCACCTTGTCTCACAGGGACATGAAAATCACAACTAACTGAGGTACATCATTGATAAAAAGGATTGGATCCTACCAGAAAAGATCTTTTATTCCTAACGACATAAAGAAGGAACCACAGTAAGATAGGTAGAAGGGGTGGACACACAATATAAACAAATTCCAAACATTTTGAGTGAGTGACCCACAAACTGGAGAATAAGCACATTGCAGCGATTCTCCCACAGGAGGGAGGGTTCTGAGCCCCATGTCAGGCACCACTACCCCCTTACCCCTCTCCCTGAAGGCCAGACACTGGGACGAGGAGCCTCCAGGCTGTTTTGCTTTGAAGTCAGTGGGACTTTATTACAGGAGCCACACAGAAATGGGGGGAATAGAGACTTCAACCTTAAAGGGCACATACTAAATGCCAAGTACTGGGACCAAGTACAAAATAAGGAATTTGACAGAAGCCTGGACCAGACCTATCTGCTGGTCCTGGAGGGTCTCGCGGGGAACTGAGGCGGCAGTAGCTTTGGCTCACCTTGGGGACACAGACCTAGTAATGGGCATGCCAGGCACCATCCATCTTCGTGAGTGCTACTGGTGGCTGACATCTTGGCACCAGTCCTGGCCCTATACAACAGCCTGTAGGCTCCAGAGCTGGGATGCCAAGGGCCAAACAACTAAACAGGCAGGAAACAGAGCCCCAGGCTGCCTAAAGACTTTCTAAACCCACAGTGCCCCTAGACATGCCTTCAGAGCCCCAGAGGTGGCCCTACTCACCAGAGGGCCAAGATTCAACTCCGTGAATCAGTTGGCAGGCAACAGCTTCTCCTGACAGGAAGCCTGTACAAAGCTCGACCAGCCTCACTGAATGGTGGTGGTTGGGGGGGTGGGGTGTGGGGAGGGGGGTAGACGCCATGAGCAAGAAAACCAGAGTCTCACAGCTGTACACTGTTGTCTACAAACACTAGCAAGACTCTTCCCTGAGACAAGCTGGCCCCTGGCCCTTTGGTGATGAGAAAGTGAAAGTGAAAGTCGCTCAGTCATGTTCGACTCTTTGCAACTCCATGGACTATACAATCCATGGAATTCTCCAGGCCAGAATACTGGAGTGGGTAGCATTTCCCTTCTCCAGGGAATCTTCCCAACCCAGGGATCGAACCCAGGTCTCCCGCATTGCAGGCAAATTCTTTATCAGCTGAGCCACAAGGGAAGCCTGGTACTGGGTGATGAGAAGGGAGAGTATTTCTGGGATGCATAGGATGTCTCCTACAGAGGGCCACTTCTCCAAGCTTGAGAAATGTAATTAACCTATCTCATCAATAAAAATACAAATAGCAGCTTAGAAAAAAATGAGGTGACAGAGGAATATGTTTCAGATGAGGAAACAAAACCCCAGCAGAAAAGCTAGGTGATATGGAGACAAGCAATCTACCCAAGAAAGAGTTCAGAGTAATGATGGCATGGATGACCAAAGAACCCACAAGGAGAATGGATTCACAGAGTGAAAAATCAGATGTTTCTAAGAAAGAACTTAAAAACAACAAATAACCAAACAGAAATGAAGAATACAGTAACTGAAATGAAAAATACACTAGGAGGAATCAATAGTAGAATACATGAAGCAGATGAAAGGATTAGTCAGCTGAAAGAGTAGTGGAAATCACAACCACCAACCAGAAAAAAGGAAAAGAGAATGAAAAGAAATGAGGACAGTGGGTGCATTTTATGGCATGCAAATTTTATCTCAATAAAATCATTTAAACAAAAGAAAAAGGAGGAAGAAGAGAAGAAACATCAAAGAAGACATATTAAAAGTTTGTTTGGAGGAAAGTTTGAACTTATTTGGTGCTCTCCTAGTGGCAAAAAATAGAACTAATGAACCAAAATTGAAAAAGATACATTTTGAGATAAGAAAAGTTTCATTCATCACCCTCTGCAAAAGAAACAGCCTGCACTATAAAATTGTTCTTCATCCATGAAGGTTAATACTCTCCACAGATACTATAAAATTGAGTTAGGAAGAAAATTGAAGTAAACTATCACTATGATGCCCTCCAAATTTATGATTTTTAGTATCCAAACCTTAATAAGTTATGTGCAAACAATTTATGATTTTGGTATCCAAAAACTGCTACCTATTTAAATAAAAACTGATTTTAAATAAGGGCAGTTTAAGAGACCTCTGGGATGACATCAAGTGCAGTAATATTTGCACAATATGGGTTTCAGAAGAAGAGAAAGGGCCTGAGAAAATATTTGAAGAGATAATATTGAAAAGTTTCATAACCTGGGAAAGGAAACAGTTACCCAAGTAAAGGAAGCACAGAGTCCCATACAGAATTAACCAACCGGAGCACAGAGACAGAGGGATAAAATGAGAATTTCTTTTATTATCATCCTAGAGCCATGGTCCCCAATGCCACCAACCAAATCCTCATACACCATTTTGAAAGAATGCTGTGTCATTCCATAAGTTATCTGACTGCTTACTCCATATCTTGAAGTATTTTTTTTTATAACTCCCTGGGGTTAATCACAGAAGATAGATATTAAAGGAGATCCTCTAAAATCCTGTCATTAACATCTACTATTGGTAACTCTCTTCCCTCTCTTCCCTCCCTTCCTCTCCCTCTTCCTTTCCACCCTTCTTTCCTCCTTTCTTTCTTTCTTTTTTCTCTCTTCTGATGTTACTTTCATCTGAAGTCATCAGTAACTGACAAAACAACATGTACATTTTGTATTACCAAAGATGTACACTATGAAAGTTATGAATAAATAAACAAATATCAATTAAAGTATTAAAATTTGCTTAATAACTACTCTGAGATAATCACTGACAGCATGCTATATGTTAACTTTTAATATTTTATTATGCTTATAGTTATAATTGTGTATATATAGACTTACTATGTAAGCACAATAATTTATATTTTCACATATGAATACCAGTTAAAGTTTATTTTGATTATAAAGAAATACACAAAAAGGTGAAAGCTAAAATTTTTGCATTTTTCTGTACAATTTCAGTTCAAATCATATAACAAATGTATGTTTTGAAATTTTCAATAAAATTTCTCTGATACTCTAGTTTTAACATGGTTTCCTCCATGAATGTTTTTTACAACTTATAAACTTTCTGCAGAATTTTTCGAGAAAAGGACTTCAGAAAACTATCTGGCTGCAAGTGTGACTAAAGTAGGAAGAAATACTTTGTTCTCTATAAAAATCAAAATCATTCTCTTTATAATTCAGTTTAAAAATGTCAGTATTTGTATGACATTTTAAATTTCATCAAGGCTCTGTATTCATTAAAGGTGCTTTTAAAAAAAATAGATGAATTGAGAAATAATATAATTAAACTTTATACAAAAATGTTAGAGTTTCCCGATGATTGAAAGTTAAATCTGTGGAATTATGTAAAGAATAGAAAGTTCAAACTTTTACTTATATTTTTCTTTATTCTCTATTGAAAGAAAAATGATTCATAGTTGAGTCAGTTCTACACAATCAAACAATAAAACAAAAATAAAGATTCTGTTTAATATAATAAAATTACCTATACAAATTTTACTGACAAATTATATAATACATATTTTCTGTCACTTAGCTTTTTAACAAATTTTAATTTTCAGGAAAATACTATTTACATATAGTTTAGTCTACAAATTGAACAGTCATGTTGGAATTACCTTTTGACATATAGATGATATCTCCATATTTATTCTATACTTATTACATACTTTCATAAAGATACCACTAAAATTTACTGAGAAAACTGAGAAGTGCAGCCCCATGGACTGCAGCATGCCAGGCTTCCCTGTCCTTCACCATCTCCTGGAGCTTGTTTTTCCTGGAGAAAATCCAGAAGCCACTTCTACTGGGAGAAAGGTCTTGATGTTTCTTGTAATTAGAGGTGTTGACTATTTTTGTTTCATCTGGACCCCCACATTGGATTTCTGACAGTGAAGTGAGAGTAGAAATATAGCAGAAAGACAAAAATTAAGCCTCTTTATGTGTCCACTTGCCTCAGCCAAGATAGTACATCACATGCATTGCTAGATTTCATTAGGAAATGCAGAGACTGGCAACCCATCCAAACCTGTAACATGAGGTCCAAATCATATCCTCATTTAGACCACTCGTCCAGATCCTGGAAAACTGGATGTGACATGCAGAATAATGGCAAACTACCAGAAATTTACACAAGACAGTCCCAGAACCTGCTGTCGTGTTGGACGAGTGTCACTGCTACATTATGAATAGGAAAATGTGGTTTTTATCTTAATATGCCCATAAGCAGAGATCAAACCCAGTTACTCTTTTATGTAGGAAAGATAGAAGTAAACATTTACTGTCTCATTCAAGGTTGTGTTAACATTTATTTTCAATAAAAATGCAGTCTTCGGGAATTTTGGTAGTCTTGAACATATCCGACTTGCATGAGAATATGGTCCTCACTTATTTCAGCACCCCCCTCCTTTGGGACAAAGACCTCAGTTCAGGGAGAAGAAATAACATAATCTTACAAGGGAACAGAACCTGCTTGAGCACAACTCTCAGGTCTTCCATGCCATTAGCTGGGAGAGCAGACACTGTCCCTTACAGGGAAGCTACAGCCATGGAGCAGAGAGAAGTCTCACCTCACACCTTGCTCAGATTCTAGCTTCTCCAACACCAACCACACCTCCTATCAAGGTGACAGTAGCCAGCACATCTTGAGGAAAAGTGCAGCTGTTGTTCACACTGAATCCATTCCTGGGCACACGTAGTCTAAATAAGGAAATCTCACATAAAAATGCCTTTTCAAGACCACAATAGATAACTGTTTCACCTAAATTCATAGACAAAGAAAGTTAAATAAAATATAAAGGCAGAGGAACTACTTCCACATGAAAGAGCAAGAGAAAATACTTAAAAAAAAACACAAAAAAACAGTGAAAAAAAAAAAGATAGTTTAACAGATACTTCAAAAAGTTTGTAATACAAATACTAACTGAATTAAGAAACATCAATATAAATATAGATCATTTTAAGAAAGAAGTAGAAAGATGACCCAATCAAAACCATGTAATTCAATTTCTGAGATTAAAAAAAAAAAAAAAAAAACAGCACTCTAGAAACAGTGAAAGCATAAGTGAGCTGGAAGATAAAATAATAGAAATGACCCATTCACAATAGTACACAGAAAAACAAACCATCAAAAAATTAAAGTAGCATATGAGATCTATAGGATAATAGAAAACGTGCCAATATATGCATAAAAGAGGTTCCAGAAGGAGGAAAGAGAAGGGGATTGAAAATATATTTGAAGAAATTATGATTGAAGACCTCCCAAACCTAAAGAAGGAAACTGATATGTGGGTATAGGAAGCATAGAAGGTTCTGAGTAAGACATAAAGGGAGCATCTGATGATAATACAAAAATAGTAGAAAACTTTAACCCCCCTGACATCAATGGCCAGATCATCCAGATAGAAAATAAATAAGGCAACAGAGATCCCAAAGGATACTATAGACAAGTTGGACTTAATTGATAAGTATTTATAGGGTACTACATTTAAAAAAAAGCAGGATATACATTCAAGTGCAAAATACCTAAGAGACTTCTCAGAATCCTAACAATCATAAAATGTACATGGAAAGACCCCAAATAACCAAAGCAATCTTGAGAAAAAAGGAACAAAGCTGTAGGTTTAATGTTCCCAGACGTCCGACTGAACAACAATGCTACAATAATCAAAATAGTGTGATACTGACACAAAACCAGCCACACAGATCAATGGAATAGAATAGAGAGCCCAGAAATAAACCCCCACACCTATGTTCAATTAACCTACAACAAAGTTAGCAAGAATATATAATGGAGAAAAGATAGTCCCTTCAAAAAGTGGTGCTGGGAAAACTGGACAGCCACATGTAAAACAATGTAATTAGAACATATCCTTATATCATTTACAAAAATAAACACAAAATGGCTTAAATACCTAAATGTAAGAAATGAAACCATAAAATTTTCTTAGAAAAGAACACAGGCATAAAAATCTAAGAAAATCAATATTTTCTTAGATCAATTCATAAAGGGGAAATAATAAGGAAAATAAAGGAAAAAAGAAACAAATTAGATCTAATTAAACTTAAAGGCTTTTATACAGCAAAAGAAACCATCAACAAAATGAAAAGACAACCTATGGCATAGGAGAAAATATTTGCAAATGATGAAATCAACGAAGGGTTAATATCCCAACAATTCCTACACTACAATATGAAGACAACAAATAATCCAATCAAAAATGGGCAAAAGATTTGAACGTACATTTTCTCCCCAAAGAAGACACATGGGTGGCTAACAGGCACATGAAAAGATGCTCCACATTGCTAATTATTAGAGAAATGCAAATCAAAAGCACAATGAGATATTACTTCACAACTGTCAGTATGGCTACCATCAAGAGTATAACAATAACAAACTTTGAAGAGGATGTGTAGAAAAGGTAACCCTAGCACACTGTTGTTCGTAATGTACATTAGTGCAGCCACTATGAAAAACAAAAGGAGGTTTCTTAAAATAACTAAAAACAGAATTAACATATGATCCTTAAATGCATTCCTAGGTATATACTGGGGAAACACGAATACAAAAAGATACATTCACCTCAAAGTTCACAGCAGCACTATTTACATTATTCAAGACATGGAAGAAACCGAAATATCCACAACAGATGACTGGCTTAAGAAGATATGATATACATATACAATGGGATATTACCCAGCCATAAAATGAATGAAATACTGACATTCACAGCAATGAGGATGGATGGACCTAGAGAATATTGTGTTTAGTGAAATGAGTCAGAAAGACAAGTACTGTTTGTCTTTTCTGCAGAATTTATAAATTACTTTTCGGCAGAATCTATAGAACAATAAAAATAAATTTACATATAAAACAGAAACAAATTCATAGACAAAGGAAAAAATTTATGGATGGAAAAGGAGAGAGAGAGGTGGGGAGGGACTAATTAATAACCCAGATTTAACAGATATACAAGCTAGTATATATAAAATAGATTCAAAACAAGGATTCACTGTATAGCACAAGGAATTCTACCCATTCTTTTGTAATAGTTATAATAAAATATAATTTACAAAAATGCTGAATGTGTGGATGACAACAAACTGTGGAAAATTATTAAAGAGATGGAAATACAAAAACCACCTTACCTGCCTCCTGAGAAACCTGTACGCAGGTCAAGAAGCAACAGGTTGAATGGGACATGAAACAACGGACTGGTTCAAAATTGGGAAAGAAGTACATTAAGTCTGTACACTATCACCTGCTTATTTAACTTCTATGCAGAGCACATCATGTGAAGTGCTGGGCTGGATGATGGAATCAAGATTGCTGGGAGAAATATCAATAAACTCAGATACGCAGATGACACCACCTTACTAGCAGAAAGTAAAGAGGAACTAAAGAGCCTCTTGATTAAGTGGAAGAGGAGAGTGAAAAAACTGGCTTAAAACTCAGCATTTAAAAAACCAAGATCATGGTATCTGGTCCCATCACTTCATGGCAAATAGATAGGGAAACAATGGAAACAGTGACAAACTTCATTTTGTGGGGCTTCAAAATCACTGCACATGGTGACTGAAATTACGAAATTAAAAGACGTTTGTTCCTTGGAAGAAAAGATATGATGAACCTAGGCAGCATATTAAAAAGCAGAGACATTACTTTGCTGATAAAGCTACACAATATCAAAGCTATGCTTTCTTCAATAATCATGTACAGATGTGAGAGTTAGACCATAAGGAAGGTTAAGCATTGAAGAATTGATGCTTTTGAACTGCGGTCCAGGAGACGATTCTTGAGAGTCCCTTGGAGAGAAAGGAGTTCAAACCAGTCAGTCCTAAAGGAAATCAACCGTGAATATCCACTGGAAGGGCTGAGGCTGAAGCTAAAGCTCCAATACTTTGACCACCTTATGGAAAGAGCTAACTCACTGGAAAAGATCCTGATGCTGGGAAACTTTGAGGGCAGGAGAAGAGGGAGACAGAAAATGAGATGGTTGGATGGAATCACCAACTCAATGGACATGAGTTTGAGTAAACTTCAGGAGATGGTGAAGGACAGGGAAGCCTGGCATGCTGCAGCCCATGGGACACAAAGAGTCCGACATGACTGAGTGACCGAAAATGCTGTTCATCTGAAACTAACACAATACTGTAAAGCTTCTATCAGTTCAGTTCAGTTCAGTTGCTCAGTTGTGTCTGACTCTTTGCAACCCCATGAACCGCAACACTCCAGGCCTCTCTGTCCATCACCAACTCAAGTTGGTCTCTTTATAAGCAAAACGTCAAGACATTTTCTCCATTCTCACCAAGTATTAAGTTCCCACTCCTACTACTTTTCCTTTCCACCAACTCAAGTTGGTGATGGACAGGGAGGCCTGGAGTGTGCTCTGATGCTGGGAGGGATTGGGGGCAGGAGGAGAAGGGGACGACAGAGGATGAGATGGCCAGATGGCATCACTGACTCGATGGAAGGGAGTCTGAGTGAACTCCGGGAGTTGGTGATGGACAGGGAGGACTAGCATGCTGCGATTCATGGGGTCGCAAAGAGTCGGACACGACTGAGTGACTGAACTGATCTGATCTGATATAATATACATATTATATAAGTATATATTATATAATTATATATAAGTATATATTATATAATTATATATAAGTGTATATTATATAATTATATATAAGTGTATATTATATAATTATATATAAGTATATATTATATAATTATATATAAGTATATATTATATAATTATATATAAGTATAAAGCTTCTATATACTTTAATATAAAAAATAGTATGTGCTTCCCTTAATGTGTGTATCCATTTTTCTATTACTCCAGTGACTCCATTTTCATATTAGTAATATTAATTTTAATAGCTACTATTTTCAAATGATTCACATTTCCATTATCTTCTCATATTTTGGGGGAAATGTTTATGCCTATACCAAATTTTTGGTTTTAATGTTTCATAAATCTATCTGAAAAAAATTAAAGAAATAGAAAATATAAGCAAAAAGGAAGCTGTAAGCCTATAAGATGTATTAATACCCCTATATAAGAATTTAACATTAAAAGAGAAGTAATAGATAATGGAGGAAAATATTTTATAAACAACGATTAAGAATTTTCTTCCGCATATTAGACTTAGTGCCCTGCCAGCACCTTGCAGTTTCTGAAGGGAGTTACAGAAAGGACCTGTGTCCCTCTAGCTGGCCACATTCTCTCTCAGGCATCTCCTCACTCCCAGCCCAGACACCACCACTAGCAGGTCTTTTTATAAGCAAAACTTCAAGACATTTTCTCCATTCTCACCAAGTATTCAGTTCCCACTCCTACTACTTTTCCTATCCTTTGTTTCCAGCTCCATACAATGGTAGGAGTCTTTCAATTAGGACTACCTCAACAATGTAACGATCCCTCACAATGCCCCCTTAGTAAGTAAGTAAGTGTTAGTCACTCAGCCGTGCCCGACTCTTTGCGACCCCATGGACTGCAGCTCACCAGGCTCCTCTGTCCATGAGATTTTCCAGGCAATGATATGGAGTGGGTTGCCATTTCCTTCTCTAGGGGATCTTCCCAACCCAGGGATCAAACCCAGGTCTCCCGCACTGCAGGCAGATTCTTTACAGACTGAGCTACAAGAGAAACCACCTTACATGCTGATCTGCCCGAGTGCTGTTATATAAGGAGAGATGGAACAGGAGCAATGGGCACCTTCTCTGCTTTTAGATTCTTGTGTATAATACGGGGTCAAGTGACTAAAGGCTTGATTTGTCATTTTCATATCTGGCTTGTGGCTTTAAATGCCTATCCTGCTTATTCTGACACCTGGAAATTCAGCTCTCTCTCTCTAGCTCAGCAGAGCTCCAGACAATAACTTTAAAACTTATACACTGAAAACTACAAACATTCTTGACAGAAATTAAAAAAAAGGTAAATGTTATGTTCAGGAATTGGGAAAGTCAACATTTTGAAGATACCGTTTATCAGTAACTAAGCTATAAATTCAGAGTAATCCAAAATCCTAGGAATGTTTTTGGAAAAAAATGACAAATTTGAAAATTATATGGAAATAAAAAAACATAAAATAGCCAAGTGATTTGAAATAAATGAACAAAGTTGAAAGATTTATACCTGATTTAGCTATAGTATTCAAGACAGTATAGTTTTTAAATAAGAAAAGGTATATATATATATATATATATATATATATATAAATGGAACAGACAAAAAAGTCCAGATAGACTGAAAAATGGAAAAAATTACTGTTTTATTCTTTCCCAGATTCTTTTCTATATTTTACATTAAAATGATTTTTAACTTTCAGAAAAGTTGAAAATAGAGTACTGACATTTCCCAAATCCCTTTCATCTAGTTTTCCATAATGTTAACATTTTATAAAATCATTGCAAATTTGCCCAAACAAAGAAGCTATTAACATTGGTAAAGTACCATTGGGCACAATAAAGGACAGAAAAGTTATGGACCTAACAGAAGCAGAAGATATTAAGAAGAGGTGGCACGAATACACAGAAGAACTATACAAAAATGATCTTCATGACCCAGATAACCACGATGGTGTGATCACTCACCTAGAGCCAGACATCCTGGAATGCAAAGTCAAGTGGGCTTTAGGAAGCATCACTACTAACAAGCTAGTGGAAGTGATGGAATTCCAGTTGAGCTATTTAAAATCCTAAAAGATGATGCTGTGAAAGTGCTGCACTCAATATGCCAGAACATTTGGAAAACTCAGTAGTAACCACAGAACTCGAAAATGTCAGTTTTCCTTCCTGTCCCCAAGAAAGGCAATAACAAAGACTGTTCAAACTACCACACAATTCACTCATCTCACAATCTAGCAAGGAGAAGGAAATGGCAACTCACTCCAGTATTCTTGCCTAGAGAATCCTATGGACAGAAGAGCCTGGTTGGCTTCAGTCAGACACGACTGAAGTGACTTAGCATGCATGCATGCATGCACACGCTAGCAAAGTAATGCTCAAAATTCTCCAAGCGAGGCTTCAACAGTACATGAACCATGAACTTCCCAATGTTCAAGCTGGATTTAGAAGAGGCAGAAGAACCAGAGATCAAATTGCCAACATCCGCTGGATCATCAAATAAGCACCAGAATTCCAGAAAAACATCTACTTTTGCTTTATTGACTATGCCAAAGCCTTTGTGCAGATCACAACAAACTGTGGAAAATTCTGAAAGAGATGAAAAACCAGAAAACCACCTTTTCTGCCTCCTGAGAAATCTATATGCAGGTCAAGAAGCAACAGTTAGAACTGGACATGGAACAACAGATTGGTTCCAAACCAGGAAAGGAGTACATCAAGGCTGTATATTGTCACCCTGCTTGTTTAACTTATATGCACAGTACATCATGAGAAATGCTGGGCTGGATAAAGCACAAGCTGGAATCAAGATTGCTGGCAGAAATATCAGTAACCTCAGATACACACACAGATGACATCATCCTTATGGCAGAAAGTGAAGAACTAAAGAGCCTCTTGATGAAAGTGAAAGAAGAGAGTGAAAAAGTTGGCTTAAAACTCAACATTCAGAAAACTAAGATCATGGCTTCCAGTCCCATTACTTCATGGCAAATAGATGGGGAAACACTGAAAACAGTAACAGACTTTATTTATGGTGGCTCCAAAATCACTACAGATGGTGATTGCAGCCATGAAATTAAAAGATGCTTGTTCCTTGAAAGAAAAGCTATGACCAACCTAGACAGCATACTAAAAAGCAGAGACAGAAATCAGTCCTGAAGATTCATTGGTAGGACTGATGCTGAAGCTGAAACTCCAATACTTAGGCCACCTGATGTGAAGAACTGACTCATTTGAAAAGACCCTGATGCTGGGAAAGATTGAAGGCAGGAGGAGAAGGGGATGACAGAGGATGAGATTGTTGGACGGCATCACCGATTCGATCATGAGTTTGAGCACTCTCCAGGAGTTGGTGGTGAACAGGGAAGCCTGGCACGCTGCAGTCCATGGGGTCACAAAGAGTTGGACACGACTGAGCGAGTGAACTGAACTGAAAATACCATTAACTGCTGACTTTACAGTTTAAAATGATTTCATCATTTTTCCTATATATATTTTTTTGTTCCAGATGCAAACTAGGATACCATATCACATTTAGTTTTCATGTCTCTTTCATCTCTTTGAATCTGTGACAGTGTCCGTCTTTCCTCGTTTTTCATGATCTTGACACTTTTGAAGAGTGCCTTAGATCTCTCTCTGTTCATCTGAGAAATCATAGGAAAACTGTCTTTTAATCTACTTAAGTAAAGTTTGTTCTACCAATAAATGCTATAGATTTTGTGATTTTTTTCATAATAATTAAAAAAATTGAAGTCATTCATTAGGTTAAAAATGTTTTACCATATATTTCATTTCATGTCTCTGTAAGATGTCCTTTATCTCTTGCGAGGAAGTTATCATTTTGCCATCTCAAGTCTAAGTACAGAATACTAAATCAGTTTCATCATCACCACCTAATTAACCAACTGTTCAACTGCATATTGCCATTTCTCTTCCAACATCTCAAATTTCAACCAGAATAAAAATTAAAACAATTTATATTCTCAAATTTTCCCAACGTCTTATACTCAAGTTCTTTCAAAATGTTTTGTTTATAGAGATGTCACAATTATAGTTGCAGAACTAATATCTGTTAATTTGTATAAAGTCATTGTTGAGTTATTTTCTCTTCTATGACAGGAGTCATTATTCTATTGTCACATATTTTGAGTAGATAAGCACTTTTTCTTTAGTTAGTGGAGTTTTATTGAGTATAGAAAACAATGTAAACATTTATTCGAGCAGTATATATAAAGAGAGATGCACTTTTATACAATAGCTTAACTTAGGAAATTTTAAATACCTATTTACAGAAGATTTAAGTTATTTTTAATATTCCTTCTATTCTGATTTTATTCCTAATTTTTTAACTTCATGAAAAGTGTGTTCACAAGATTGACAAAATGAGCTTAAAAACACAAGGTTAAAAATATACTCAACTAAACAAATACATTTTCTGCAAAAATTACCTTTTCTGAATGTTTAAATCTGTAAATAAAGTTGTTGAAATGTTTCATTCATGTTTTTGGCATTAATACCAATACAGACTTCAAATTAAATGCTTCAATAAACAAGGGTCTAATTATTTTACCTGACTGCATATTCAAATAATACTTTTTATATTATTAAATTTTCACTATCCATTTTTCTTTTATAATTCATTGTGTAATACATTCAGGTATCAACATAAAAGCAAATCAATAGATTAGGAAAATACATTTTTTATTCATGCTATTTTTTGCTTAAATATGAATCTCATAATGCAACCACTGCATCACCACTCTGTTATCACAGAAAATTCTCATCACCATTGGAGGAAAATATGTATCTATTAGCAGTCACTGCCTCTTCCTTCTTCTCTTCTTTCCCTGAAAACCATTACTATGTGCTGTTTTCAGGGAATGCCAATTCTGAAATGGGATCACAGAATAAGCCTTTTCAATAACTTATATGTTTAAAGACTCAACCATGCTGTGGCATATATCCACACTCTACTTTTAAGTATGAATATGGTTTCAGTGTACAGATATACTTTTAATATATTTTATCTTTTCATCAGTTAAAAGATATTTGGGCCACTTCCATTTTTTGGTTATCATGAATAATGCTGCCATAAATATTCAAGTACAAGTTTTTATATGAAAATGTTTTCAATTTTGAGGGTATGTACATAGGAGTTGAATTGTCAAATCATATGCTAACTCTGTGTTTAACTTATTGACCAATCTACAAATTCAGTGATTTTTCTCTTCTGTCTGCTCAAATCTGCTGTTTCTTTAGTAATTTTTTTAAAAAAAATTAGCAATTAAACTTTACAAATTCAGAATTTCTATTTGGTTCCCTGTTATCTCTTTGTTGATTTTCTCCATTTGTTGAGACACTATTCTCATTCTTTAATTATTTGGGCATATTTTCTTTAGTTCTTTATCATATTCTAAAAATTTGATTTTAAAAATTTGTCTAGTAATTCTTATGCCTCAACATGCTCAAGGACAGTTTCAGTTGATTGTCTTTTTTCTCCTATGTATAAGCCTATATATTTGTTTGTTTGCTGGTTTGGATATTTTTCTTAATTTTTCATTGAAAACTGTACATGTAAATAATATAAAGTGGCAACACTGGAAATTATATTATTTGTCCTGTCCAGAGTTGCTGTTTGTTGTTTGTTTCTGGATATGATTCTGTGTTTTTTGTCATTCATGGACACTGATGTGTTTGATTGGTTAGCTTAGGGGTCAGCTAGTGTTTCCACAGAAATTTTCTTAAATGCCTGAAATCAGTAATTCAACCAATCTTTGTCGAGGGGTTCTGTACGTGTACTTGGGTGTGTCTTTACACTTCACCAGGAATTTTCTTTACTTTAGCCTTTACTTCTTAATTGAGCAGAACCTCAAGATTTTATCTACAGATAAAAGTTTAAAGCTTCTTAGGTCTTTCATAAGCTTGTGCTCTCCTACTATGCACATAGTCCTATGACTGCAAGTGGACCTTCCAGATTCTCAGGAATATTACAGTGCACTTCTAAGCCCTTATAAATATCTCATTCTCCACCTCTCCCTTTCAAGTTTGTCTATAATTTGCTATAGAAGCTATCCACTGCTCTAGGAAGCCACAGAATTAAATAATTGACTTCAATCGTTATTGATAATTATCTCATGGAATATGTTTTTGAACTGGGTAAATTCTGAGTCAGGTCAAATAAATCAGCTGAAAAATCAGCAAGTGGTTTTTCCCAGGAAATTTAAAATAATGACAACTATCTGAGAATAACGCCTAGAAAAAACTTTCAATCACATTCTGAACCCTCAGGTAGCTGCCAGGCTACAGTCTTTTATCTTGGGACTAATAAAACTATCTTGTTAGTTTTTAAAGCTACTGCACAACCTGGTAAAAATGAGAATAGAGTCATTAAAACGCTACAAACTGTGCTGTTCTTACAGAGATTCAACCATTTTCTTGAACTAAAAGCTTCCCATTGCTGCATGCCTTTTGCCAATTTTCAGAAGTCTGAAAAAGTTAATTCTGAAATTTCTGTGCAGTAGTGTCATAGATTTTATGGAGAGAATTTCCAGTGGTCTTCACTCTGCCATTTCCCAGCTATCACTTCACAGTATTACTTTAAAGTGTCAATACAACTTACATGTCAGCTTTCAGTTGTTATACATTACCACTACCTACATAATAAGAAAATTCAAGTTGTAATAAGGCATATTATTTTTTAAAATGCCTATAATATTTATCTGAACTGATTTTCTAGCTTTGTAAATCTTTATTACAAAATAAAATAAAACTCTGTAAGTGTTAAAATCATATCTACTAGGGGCAGTCCTAAGATGGCAGAGGAATAGGACGGGGAGACCATGTTCTCCCCAACAAGTTCATCAAAAGAACATTTAAACGCTGAGTAAAATCCACAAAACAATTTCTGAATGCCGGCAGAGGACATCAGGTACCCAGAAAAGCAGCCCATTGTCTTTGAAAGGACAATGGGCTTTCAAAGCCCATTTTTTTTTTTATTAACGGTGCTGTATAGAAGGAGAAGTCTTGAGACTACTGTAAAAATAAGACTGAAAACCAGAAACAGGAGGCTTAAGTCCAAATCCTGAGAATATCATGGAACACCTGACTCCAGGGAACATTAATCGATAGGAGCTCATCAAACACCTCCATACCTACACTGAAACCAAGCACCACCCAAGGGCCAACAAGTTCCAGAGCAAGACATATCACGCAAATTCTCCAGCAACACAGGAACACAGCCCTGAGCTTCAATATACAGGCTGCCCAAAGTTACTCCAAATCCATTGACATCTCATAACTCGTTACTAGACACTTCATTTCACTCCAGAGAGAAGAAATCCAGCTCCACACACCAGAACACCGACACAAGCTTCCCTAACCAGGAAACCTTGACAAACCACCAATACAACCCCACCCACAATGAGGAAACTCCATAATAAAGAGAACCCCACAAACTGCCAGAATACAGAAACGCCACCCCAAACTCAGCAATATAAACAAGATGAAGAGACAGAGGAATACCCAGCAGGTAAAGGAACAGGATAAATGCCCACCAAACCAAACAAAAGAGGAAGAGATAGGGAATCTACCTGATAATTCTGAATAATGATAGTGAAAATGATCCAAAATCTTGAGATCAAAATGGAATCACAGATAAATAGCCTGGAGGCAAGGATTGAGAAAATGCAAGAAAGGTTTAACAAGGACCTAGAAGAAATAAAAAAGAGTCAATATATAATGAATAATGAAATAAATGAGATCAAAAACACTCTGGAGACAACAAATAATAGAATAACGGAGGCAGACGATAGGATTAGTGAAATAGAAGATAGAATGGTAGAAATGAATGAATCAGAGAGGAAAAAACAAAAACGAATTAAAAGAAATGAGGGCAATCTCAGAGACCTCCAGGACAATATTAAATGCCACAACATTCAAATCATAGGAGTCTCAGAAGAAGAAGACAAAAAGAAAGACCATGAGAAAATACTTGAGGAGATAATAGTTGAAAACTTCCCTAAAATGGGGAAGGAAATAGTCACCCGAGTCCAAGAAACCCAGAGAATCCCAAACAGGATAAACCCAAGGCGAAACACCCCAAGACATATATTAATCAAATTAACAAAGATCAAACACAAAGAATAAATATTAAAAGCAGCAAAGGAAAAACAACAAATAACATACAAGGGGATTCCCATAAGAATAACAGCTGATCTTTCAATAGAAACTCTTCAGGCCAGGAGGGAATGGCAAGACATACTTAAAGTGATGAAAGAAAATAACCTACAGCCCAGATTACTGTACCCAGCAAGGATCTCATTCTAACATGAAGGAGAAATCAAAAGCTTTACAGACAAGCAAAAGCTGAGAGAATTCAGCACCATCAAACCAGCTCTCTAACAAATGCTAAAGGATATTCTCTAGACAGGAGGCACAAAAATGGTGTATAAATTCGAACCCAAAACAATAAAGTAAATGGCAACAGGATCATACTTATCAGTAATTACCTTAAACGTAAATGGGTTGAATGCCCCAACCAAAAGACAAAGACTGGCTGAATGGATACAAAAACAAGACCCCTACATATGTTGTCTACAAGAGACTCACCTCAAAACAGGGGACACATACAGACTGAAAGTGAAGGTCTGGAAAGAGATATTCCATGCAAATAGAGATCAAAAGAAAGCAGGAGTAGCAATACCCATATCAGATAAAATAGACTTTAAAACAAAGGCTGTGAAAAGAGACAAAGAAGGACATTACATAATGATCAAAGGATCAATCCAAGAAGAAAATGTAACAATTATAAATATGTATAAACCCAACATAGAGCACCACAATATGTAAGACAAATGCTAACAAGTATGAAAGGGGAAATTAACAATAACACAATAATAGTGGGAGACTTTAATACCCCACTCACACCTATGGATAGATCAACTAAACAGAAAATTAACAAAGAAACACAAACTTTAAATGATACAATAGACCAGTTAGACCTAATTGATATCTAAGGACATTTCACCCTAAAACAATGAAGTTCACCTTTTTCTCAAGCGCACACGGAACCTTCACCAGGATAGATCACATCCTGGGCCATAAATCTAGCCTTGGTAAATTCAAAAAAATTGAAATCATTCCAAGCACCTTTTCTGACCACAATGTAGTAAGATTAGATCTCAATTACAGGAGAAAAACTACTAAAATTCCAACATATGGAGGCTTAACAACATGCTGCTGAATAACCAACAAATCACAGAAGAAATCAAAAAAGAAATCAAAATATGCATAGAAACGAATCAAAATGAAAACACAACCCAAAACACTGTAAAAGCAGTGCTAAGGGGAAAGTTCATAGCAATACAGGCATACCTCAAGAAACAAGAAAAAAGTCAAATAAATAACCTAACTCTACACCTAAAGCAACTAGAAAAGGAAGAAATGAAAAACCCCAGGGTTAGTAGAAGGAAAGAAATCTTAAAAATTGGGGCAGAAATAAATCCAAAAGAAACAAAGGAGACCATAGCAAAAATCAACAAAGCCCAAAGCTGGTTCTTTGAAAGGATAAATAAAATTGACAAACCATTAGCCAGACTCATCAAGAAACAAAGGGAGAAAAATCAAATCAATAAAATTAGAAATGAAAATGGAGAGATCACAACAGGCAACACAGAAATACAAAGGATCACAAGAGATTACTATCAACAATTATATGCCAATAAAATGGACAACGTGGAAGAAATGGACAAATTCTTAGAAAAGTACAACTTCCCAAAACTGGACTAGGAAGAAATAGAAAATCTGAACAGACCCATCACAAGCATGGAAATTGAAACTGTAATCAGAAATCTTCCAGCAAACAAAAGCCCAGGTCCAAACAGCTTCACAGCTGAATTCTACCAACAATTTAGAGAAGAGCTGACACCTATCCTACTCAAACTCTTCCAGAAAATTGCAGAGGAAGGTAAACTTCCAAACTCATTCTATGAGGCCACCATCACCCTAATACCAAAAGATGACACAAAAAAAGAAAACTATAGGCCAATATCACTGATGAACATAGATGCAAAAATCCTTAACAAAATTCTAGCAATCAGAATCCAAAACACATTAAAAAGATCATATACCATGACCAAGTGGGCTTTATCCCAGGGATGCAAGGATTCTTCAATATTCACAAATCAATCGATGTAATACACCACATTAACAAATTGAAAAATAAAAGCCATATGATTATCTCAATAGATGCAGAGAAAGCCTTTGACAAAATTCAACATCCATTTATGATAAAAACTCTCCAGAAAGCAGGAATAGAAGGAACATACCTCAACATAATAAAAGCTATATATGACAAACCCACAGCAAACATTATCCTCAATGGTGAAAAATCGAAAGCATTTCCCCTAAAGTCAGGAACAAGACAAGGGTGCCCACTCTCACCACTACTATTCAACATAGTTTTGGAAGTTTTGGCCACAGCAATCAGAGCAGAAAAAGAAATAAAAAGAATCCAAATTGGAAAAGAAGAAGTAAAACTCTCACTGTTTGCAGATGACATGATCCTCTACATGCTGCTAAGTCACTTCAGTCGTGTCTGACTCTGTGCGACCCCATAGACAGCAGCCCACCAGGCTCCCCCGTCCCTGGATTTCTCCAGGCAAGAACACTGGAGTGGGTTGCCATTTCCTTTTCCCATGCATGAAAGTGAAAAGTGACAGTGAAGTCACTCAGTCGTGTCCGACTCTTAGTGACCCCATGGATTACAGCCTACCAGGAACCACCATCCATGGGATTTTCCAGGCAAAAGTGCTGGAGTGGGGTGCCATTGCCTTCTCTGGATCCTCTACATAGAAAACCCTAAAGACTCCACCAGAAAATTACTAGAGCTAATCAATGAATATAGTGAAGGTGCAGGATATAAAATCAACACACAGAAATCCCTTGCATTCCTGTACACCAATAATGAGAAAATAGAAAGAGAAATTAAGGAAACAATTCCATTCACCATTGCAACGAAAATAATAAAATACTTAAGAATATATCTACCTAAAGAAACTAAAGACCTATATATAGAAAACTATAAAACACTGGTGAAAGAAATCAAAGAGGACACTAATAGATGGAGAAATATGCCATGTTCATGGATTGGAAGATTCAATATCGTGATAATGAGTACACTACGCAAAGCAATCTATAGATTCAATGCAACCCCTATCAAGCTACCAACGGTATTCTTCACAGAGCTAGAACAAATAATTTCACAATTTGTATGGAAATACAAAAACCCTCGAATAGCCAAAGCAATCTTGAGAAAGAAGAATGGAACTGGAGGAATCAACCTGCCTGACTTCAGGCTCTACTACAAAGCCACAGTCATCAAGACAGTATGGTACTGGCACAAAGACAGAAAAATAGATCAATGGAACAAAATAGAAAGCCCAGAGATAAACCCACACACCTATGGACACCTTATCTTTGACAAAGGAGGCAAGAATATACAATGCAGAAAAGACAATCTCTTTAACACGTGGTGCTGGGAAAACTGGTCAACCACTTGTAAAAGAATGAAACTAGAACACTTTCTAACACCATACACAAAAATAAACTCAAAATGGATTAAAGATCTAAATGTAAGACCAGGAACTATAAAACTCTTAGAGGAAAACATAGGCAAAACACTCTCCAACATACATCACAGCAGGATCCTCTATGACCCACCTCCCAGAATATTGGAATAAAAGCAAAAATAAACAAATGGGACCTAATTAAAATTAAAAGCTTCTGCACAACAAAAGAAACTATAAGCAAGGTAAAAGACAGCCTTCAGAATGGGAGAAAATAATAGCAAATGAAGCAACTGACAAACAAATAATCTCAAAAATATACAAGCAACTCCTGCAGCTCAATTCCAGAAAAATAAATGACCCAATCAAAAAATGGGCCAAAGAATTAAACAGACATTTCTCCAAAGAAGACATACACATGGCTAACAAACACATGAAAAGATGCTCAACATCACTCATTATCAGAGAAATTCAAATCAAAACCACAATGAGGTACCATTTCACACCAGTCAGAATGGCTGCCATCCAAAAGTCTACAAGTAATAAATGCTGGAGAGGATGTGGATAAAAGGGAACCCTCTTACACTGTTGGTGGGAATGCAAACTAGTACAGCCACTATGGAGAACAGTGAGGAGATTCCTTAAAAAACTGGAAATAGAACAACCATACAACCCAGCAATACCACTGCTGGGCATACACACTGAGGAAACCAGAAGGGAAAGAGACACATGTACCCCAATGTTCATCGCAGCACTGTTTATAGTATTCAGGACATGGAAGTAACCTAGATGTCCATCAGCAGATGAATGGATAAGAAAGCTGTGGTTCAGTTCAGTTCAGTTCAGTCGCTCAGTCGTGTCCGACTCTGCGACCCCATGAATCTCAGCATGCCAGGCCTCCCTGTCCATCACCATCTCCAAGAGTTCACCCAGACTCACGTCCATCTAGTCAGTGATGCCATCCAGCCATCTTATCCTCTGGCATCCCCTTCTCCTCCTGACCCCAACCCCTCCCAGCATCAGAGTATTTTCCAATGAGTCAACTCTTTGCATGAGGTGCCCAAAGTACTGGACTTTCAGCTTTAGCATCGTTCCTTCCAAAGAAATCCCAGGGCTGATCTCCTTCAGAATGGACTGGTTGGATCTCCTTGCAGTCCAAGGGACTCTCAAGACTCTTCTCCAACACCACAGTTCAAAAGCATCAATTCTTCCATGCTCAGCCTTCTTCACAGTCCAACTCTCACATACATACATGACCACAGGAAAAACCATAGCCTTGACTAGACGAACCTTTGATGGCAAAGTAATGTCTCTGCTCTTGAATATGTTATCTAGGTTGGTCATAACTTTCCTTCCAAGGAGCAAGCATCTTTTAATTTCATGGCTGCAGTCACCATCTGCAGTGATTTTGGAGCCCCCCAAAATAAAGTCTGACACTGTTTCCCCACCTATTTCCCATGAAGTGGTGGGACCAGATGCCATGATCTTCGTTTTCTGAATGTTGAACTTTAAGCCAACTTTTTCATTCTCCACTTTGACTTTCATCAAGAGGCTTTTGAGTTCCTCTTCACTTTCTGCCATAAGGGTGGTGTCATCTGCATATCTGAGGTTATTGATATTTCTCCCGGCAATCTTGATTCCAGCTTGTGTTTCTTCCAGTCCAGCGTTTCTCATGATGTACTCTGCATAGAAGTTAAATAAACAGGGTGACAATATACAGCCTTGACGTACTCCTTTTCCTATTTGGAACCAGTCTGTTGTTCCATGTCCAGTTCTAACTGTTGCTTCTGACCTGCATACAAATTTCTCAAGAGGCAGATCAGGTGGTCTGGTATTCCCATCTCTTTCAGAATTTTCCACAGTTTATTGTGATCCACACAGTCAAAGGCTTGGGCATAGTCAACAAAGCAGAAATAGATGTTTTTCTGGAACTCTCTTGCTTTTTCCATGATCCAGCGGATGTTGGCAATTTGATCTCTTGTTCCTCTGCCTTTTCTAAAACCAGCTTGAACATCATAAAGTTCACGGTTCACGTATTGCTGAAGCCTGGCTTGGAGAAATTTGAGAATTACTTTACTAGCGTGTGAGATGAGTGCAATTGTGTGGTAGCTTGAGCATTCTTTGGCATTGCCTTTCTTTAGGACTGGAATGAAAACTGACCTTTTCCAGTCCTGTGGCCACTGCTGAGTTTTCCAGATTTGATGGCATATTGAGTGAAGCACTTTCACAGCATCATCTTTCAGGATTTGAAACAGCTCAACTGGAATTTGAGTATTACTCAGCCATTAAGAAGAATACATTTGAATCAGTTCTAATGAGGTAGATGAAACTGGAGCCGAATATACAGAGTGAAGTAAGCCAGAAAGAAAAACACCAATACAGTATAGTAACGCATATATATGGAATTTAGAAAGATGATGACAATAACCTTGTATGCGAGACAGCAAAAGAGACACAGATGTATAGAACAGTCTTTTGGACTCTGTGGGAGAGGGAGGGGGGGATGATTTGGGAGAAAGGCATGGAAACATGTATAATATCATGTAAGAAAGAAATCGCCAGTCTACGTTCGATGCAGGATACAGGAAGCTTGGACTGGTGCACTGGGATGACCCAGAGGGATGGTATGGGGAGCGAAGTAGGAGGGGTGTTCAGGATTGGGAACACGTGTACATCCGTGGTGGATTCATGTTGTTGTATGGCAAAACCAATACAATATTGTAAAAAAGATAAAAAAAGAAACAAACAAATAAAATATCATATCTACTAAATGTATATGGTGACTGTAGCCATGAAATTAAAGGATGCTTACTCCTTGGAAGAAAAGTTATGACCAACCTAGATAGCATATTGAAAAGCAGAGACATTACTTTGCCAGCAAAAGTCCGTCTAGTCAAGGCTATGGTTTTTCCAGTGGTCATGTATGGATGCAAGAGTTGGACTGTGAAGAAAGCTTAGTGCCGAAGAATTGATGCTTTTGAACTGTGGTGTTGGAGAAGACTCTTGAGAATCCCTTGGATTGCAAGGAGATCCAACCAGTCCATTCTGAAGGAGATCAGCCCTGGGTTTCTTTGGAAGGAATGATGCTAAAGCTGAAAGTCCAGTACTTTGGCCACCTCATGTGAAGAGTTGACTCATTGGAAACGACTCTGATGCTGGGAGGGTTTGAGGGCAGGAGGAGAAGGGGACGGCAGAGGATGAGATGGCTGGATGGCATCACCGACTCAATGAAGGTGAGCTTGAGTGAACTCCGGGAGTTGGTGATGGACAGGGAGGCCTGGCGTGCTGCGATTCATGGCGTCGCAAAGAATCGGACACGACCGAGCGACTGAACTGAACTGAACTGAAATGTATATAAAATCCGATGCTACTGAGAAAATTGGGCAATTTTATATTTTACTGATATGGAAAATAGTGGTAGATAATTCAGAGTTCAATCGTTAGATGTACAGGCACACAAAATAAATTATCTGTTTTGGAAATCATATTAGATCTGGAAAGAACAGACCAGAAAGAGGCCAGAAGATTTTGAGTTGTTCAAGAAATACTTAATATTGGTATTCACTATAATGTCTGAACTCCCTAAATTATATCTCTTCATTCCTGCTTGTTGAAGAGGTGATGGCACAAGTAATTCTTTCATTCCTACCTCTTTCATAGCTAAAGTCATGTCAGTAACCTGTTAGGAAACAATTAATTCTTTCTCATGCATGTCCCCTGAATTACTGAGTTGTTGATCAAGCCTTTTAACATGACATTGCTTAGGACACTCAATCTTGCCATTTTTGCATGTAATATTCAATATTCTGGCTTATCCTCTCACTGGTGTCAGAGTGAGACTTTTCAATCATCTTCCTTAAGTAGCAATAATCTATATGCATAGATGGATAAACTGCAGATTTTGCAAAGTTTTATTATTTTTCAAAAATAATTCCTCCAGAACACCTCAGGCAGGCCATAAAGAAATTCTTTACATAGTAACATAACATTTATACGCTCATGTCAAATTACATAACAGGTTCTACCAGCCCCTTTTAAAACACTCTTAGAGACTAGAAAATGCTGCATGTAACATAGTTACAACAGAAGAATACACCATTTAGATCTACGGCATCTCCCAATGATTTTTCTTGAGCAAGTATGTCAATAACAGATAAAATAGTGCTTTTTTTTTTTTTTTTCCCTTCCTTTCCTTCTCTTCCTGCTATGTCCAAACACCTCTGCTGTAATTCTGTTTGAGGGTGTTGAGGAGTAAGAAATCTTCCTCTACCTTTCTTGGTTCTTTTGGTTGGTCTAAGCATATATTGACATGAGACAGATTAACAAGAAAATCAAACAAAAGTTTGCTCAGTGGTAAAGAATCTGCCGGCCAATGCAGGAGACACAGAAGATGCAGGTTTGATCCCTGGGTCAGAAAGATCCCCTGGAGGAGAAAATGTCAACCCACTCCAGTTTCCTTGCCTGGAAAATTCCAAGGACAGATGAGCCTGGCAGGCTGTACTCCACGGAGGCTCAAAGAGTCAGACACGCCTGATACAAACGAGCATGTGTGAGCACACATGGGAAAGACCCAGGAAAATCATTACCTCATCAAAACGGCTGAAACCCTCAGCTTAGGTACCATCTTCAGCTAAAGGTAATGGTGGGAATAGTGATTTGGGATGTCAAAGGGGAGGAGGGCAACTGCCATGAAGTTGGAAAAGCAAATGATTGATAAACAATGTTTCCTGGACCACACAGGGACAATGGGACAGAGAAAGGAATGTTGACAGACTTTGCTGGGTTCCTCCCGGTTCACAAACATGTTCATGCTTTAGTTATCTACGGAATAGCTCCCATTCTGGAACAGGTGCTTCATCTACATTTATTAGGCAGTTAGGGGGAAGGTCAGGAAGTTTCTCCTGAGTCTTTGTGGCCTTGATTGTTTCAGCTCAGAATATTCTTCACGTTAAGGAGACATTTTGGGGCAGCAAGCTTTACTCCCCTACAAGGGTAACTAATTATTGTTTCTGTTAGCATTAATCTCAGAATTCTAATGTCTCTGTTGAGGCAGTGGTATTTATGTCCCCAGTTATTGCCCAAGGCTTTTACAAAATAGTTTCTTTGCAATTAATACGAAAACCAACCCTCTTTTGAACTCTGTGGTTGGCAGAATAAATGCTTGTAAAAAGATGTCCATTTCCAAATTCACAGACCTTTTGAATCTATTAAAGTTACATGTCAAAAAGTAATTAAATTTGAAGAGGGAATTGAGGTTGCTCTATTACCTGATCTTAATAGATGTAAATTTTACTTATTGGCAACTGCTGCCTGTGAGACAGCCTGTCAGATAGCTCTGAGGAATTATTTGAAAGAGGCAAGGGAAGAGCCAGGATATAGAAGAGCTTTTGCTGAAAAACAAAACATGTAGTTGAATATCAAAACACTACTACTAATCACAAAAACTCCCAGACATCTCAAGTTAATTACTTTTGCTGTTTTTCTCTATATGGGAGGATGCAAGAATCTGGGATCATTGAAATTATTCCTTTGATATGTATCTTAACTAGTATGGCCACTATCACACCTTGGGAGTCAGCTGCCTACCCTGGCTAATGGCTTGAAGGCAGGCAACATTCCTTGGTTACTGGAATGGCAGGTAATAGTCTTTGTTTACTAAAATGGTAGGCAACATTCTTTGTCTACAGACCATTTTAATCACATGAGTTCTGGGAAACAGAAGAGTGAGTCTGAGAGTTATAAAAAGAATCATCATTTATGACCTTGATGATGAAGGAAGGAAGCCTTGAGGCAAAGAATGTGGAATATTCTAAGAGCTATGAATAGCCTTCAACTGACAACCAGAAACTAGACAGGGACGTAGGTACTATATCTTCAAGCAACTGAATTCTGACAACAAGCTTAATAAAAAGAAAACAGATGTGTCCCTAAGTCTTTAGAAAAAATGTATCCCCCTCTATACTTTGTTTTTAGCTGAGTGAGACTTCGGTAAGACTTTCTGACATTAAGAACTGCAAGACAATGGATTTATTGTTTTTAGCCACTAAATTTGTATTAATGTCTTCTCAAAGCAACAGAAATCTAAATCAAACCCAGACATAAAACGCCAGTCCAGGTTCGATGCACAATGCTGGATGCTTGGGGCTGGTGCACTGGGACGGCCCAGAGGGATGGTATGGGGAGGGAGGAGGGAGGAGGGTTCAGGATGGGAAACACAGGTATACCTGTGGCAGATTCATTTCGATGTTGGGTAAAACTAATACAATATTGTAAAGTTTAAAAATAAAATAAAATTTTTAAAAAATAAAAAATAAAATCAATACACCTAAAAAAAAAATGCTAGTCTGAACTGAAAGATAAATGGGATCTGCTGTCCCATTTCTCTCTTCTCTATCAATGTAAAAGCTCCTTTATTTAATCTGGGTTAATCAGTTCATCAGATGTGTCCATTGCCTAGTCCTACCACTGGACATAGTTTAGAATTCCAGTATGTTCTTTCCTATGTCACAGTGCTGCAGAGAAGAAGCCAAATTTGACTCTATGTTGAAAACTCTTTGCCTTGCTTTTAATTGCTTTTGCTATTCTGTGTTGTTGTTCAGTTGCTCAGTCCTGTCTGACTCTTTGAGACCCCATCGACAGCAGCACTCCAGCCTTCCCTGTCCTTCACTATCTCCTAGAGTTTACTCAAATTCATGTCCATTGAGTCAATGATGCCATTCAACCATCTCATCCTCTGTCACCCCCTTCTCATCCTGCCCTAATCTTTCCTAGCATCAGGGTCTTTTCCAATGAGTCAGCTCTTTGCACCAAGTGGCCAAAGGATTGAAGCTTCAGCTTCAGCATCAGTCTTTCCAATGAATATTCAGGGTTGATTTACTTTAGGATTCACTGGTTTAATCTCCTGGCAGTCCATGGGACTCTCAGGAGTCTTCTGCAGCACCCCAATTCAAAAGCATCAGTTCTTTGACACTCAGCCTTCTTTATGGTCCAATTCTCAAATCTGTACATGAGTGTTGGAAAAACCATAGCTTTGACTATGTGGACCTTAGTCAGCCAACTGATGTGTCTGCTTTTAAATGTGCTAAGTTTGTCATATCTTTTCTTTCAAAGAGCAAATGTCTTTTAATTTTATGGCTTCAGTCACTGCAGTGATTTTGGAGTCCAAGAAAATCTGTCACTGTTTCCATTTTTTCCCCATCTATTTGCCATGAAGTGATGGGACCATATGCCATGATCTGAGTTTTTTTGAATGCTGAGTTTTAGTGTTTAGTGTTTTAAAAAATAAGTTTTTTGAATGCTGAGTTTTGCTATTATAATCATACCTAATAGCCTGCTTGAGAGGACCCTGCCTCTCTGACTTTATTCAGTTCATAGAGAAATAATCTGACCCTGCCCACCTGTGAAGGGCTACAACAAAAAGAAGAGATTAACATATCCTTTCCAAAGGCTGGCCCTTCCTAGAGATGTTTTGCAAATCTGAAGACCCTTTTTATTTTACTTCCTCACTGCCTCTCCTTCTCTATTCTCCATTTTGACTTTATTTCCTTATTTCCTTTCTCTCTCTGGCTCTTTAAAACAACCTGGCTTTCAAAGCTCCACATGATGGTCTTTTGAGACATTAGTCTGCCATCTTCTCGGTCACAGTTTTCCAAATAAAGTCATATTCCTTGCCTCAACAACTCATCTCCTGAAATTATTGACCTATCATGCAGAGAACAGAGTAAGCTGGGACTAGTAACAACATTCTAATATGGAAAGTGGGGCCTCAGTTTTGCCTACTCATTTCTGAATTATAATTTTTACACTTCGTGGAAAAGTCTTGTCAGTTAAGTTCAGTCACTCAGTCTTTTCCAACTCTTTGCAACCCCATGGACTACCGCTTGGCAGGCTTCCCTGCCCATTACTAACTCCTGGAGCTACTCCAGGAAAAGTCTGTACATTTTACTTATTGGCAACTACAACAAAAGTCTGTATAGCTTTTGTTGCTAAATGGCTTCTAGACTAATCTTTTACTGGTGACTTAATTTAGTTTTGCTCAGCACACACATAGTTTGAAGAAATTTAGCATTTTTTGACACACAGCACAGGAAGATAAGAGTCTTAGTGTGAGTTAAATGTTAGCTTTTGCATCTATATTCAAGCAGAGAAAATAAAATAACTGTATTCAACATTAAGAATTCCTCTGCTTCTTAATCTCAAAAGATATTTTAAATGGATATATTTATTTATAATAAATAAATACATATTTTCTTATGCAACTGAACTCAATAAGCATTATATCATGTGAATATTCTAAACTGGTCATGATTCAGGGAAAAAAGTGATTACTAGATTCTAAGGGCATTTCAGGTCTAAAAGAATTTATAAGGATATTCTTAAAATCATGGCATTTCTAACAATATTGTCAATTCTTGAAATTACATCATTCACAGAATCTTGTTTTTGAATGTGTTTCTGAGTTACTGAATCATGTCCAACTCTTTGCAACCCCACTGATTGTAGCCTGCAAAGCTCCTGTGTCCATGGAATTCTCCAGGCTAGAATACTGATGTGAGTAGTCATTCCCTTCTCCAGGGGAGCTTCCCTACCCAGGGATTGAAACCAGGCCTCCTGAATCACAGGCAGATTCTTAATTGTCTAAGGTACTAAGGAAGCTCTCATAGAAACTTAGTTGTATTCATTTCAAGCATATAGCTTAAATTGTTAAATGCTATGTATCAGATACTAAAACAACTTAAATTTATGTAGTATGAAAAACACAGGCAGCTGTGCTCAGTTTCCCCTTACTGATTATATTAAAATCTGAGAGGAGAGATAAATTGAAGAAATAGTTGGGTTTTAAAAGAGAAAAGTGTGCTAAAAAGAATTTGTTGAATGTTGAGTTTTAAGCCAACTTTTTCACTCTCCTCTTTCACTTTCATCAAGAGGCTCTTCAGTTTTTCTTCAATTTCTGCCTTAAGGGTGGTGTCATCTGCATATCTGAGGTTATGATATTTCTGCTGGCAATCTTGAGTCCAGCTTGTGCTTCAGCCAGCATGGCATTTCACATGATGTACTCTGCATATAAGTTAGATATGCAGGGTGACAATATACAGCTTTGACATACTCTTGTCCCAACTTGGAACCAGTCTGTTGTTCCATGTTCTAACATTGCTTCTTGACCTGCATAAAGATTTCTCAGGAGGCAGGGAAGGTGGTCTGGTATTCCCATCTCCTGAAGAATTTCCCACAGTTTGTTGTGATCTACACAAAGGCTTTGGTGTAATCAATAAAGCAGAAGTATGAGCTATCAAGGGAAAAAAATAAGCATCATCCAAGTTCTTTGCATTCTCTTCTGGAAGAAAAGTGCATTTTTGGTTGTATGCAGGATAGTTATATCATATAGATATACATATATTATGATAGGCAAAAGTATGGCTGTGAAAAGGAGTATTTCTTGCCATATCAATAAACAATGATGTCACAGCCATCAGCTATTCTGAACATCCAAATATGAATATCTGAGCCTGGAAAACGTGCAGGAAAAGTAATGCCTGCTCAGCAGCCATTGAGCTGCCTTCTGAAGCTTTGAGGAGCTTGGGGAAATGTGAAAAGATGCAGAGTTATGACCCCAGATAGCTGAGGTGCATATGGAAGGAATGATTTCAGTAAGCCCAGATTCTAGCATCTTTCCATCCATAGAAAAGTGCTAAATTTCTTAATTTGAGATATTTGGTTTTCCTCAATTAAAAATAATCTTTTGATGTTCTGACTACTGCCCCTTGTTGCAAACTTCTCTATAACCTGACTCCTTCCCCACCTCTTTAACCAGGTCTTTCACAGCTACTTGAGATGCTGTCTCCTGGTTTTGAAGTCCTAAAAATTCCCACTGAATAAAACATAACTCTCAACTTTAAGGCTGCACATATTTTTTAAGTCCACAGATCTTGTCACTTTCTTTATTTGGAGATTAATATGGTTTAAAGAGTTGCATATGGTTGCCAAGTTGACAAGGGGTGTACTTGTGATGGTTAATTTTATGTGTCAACTTCTCTGGACCACAATGCCCAGGTACTTGGTCAAATATTCTTTGGGTGTTTTTAGATAAGATTTAAACTGGCAGACTTTAATTAAACCCAATTGGTCTCTGTAGTTGGGTGAACTTCATTCAGTGAGTTGAAGGCCTGAATAGAACAAAAGACTGCTTTCCCACAAAAAGATGGAATTCTCCATAGTCTGTCCTTAGACTTCAACAGTATCATTGACTCTTCGTGGTTCTACAGCAGACCAATTTTAAACCCAATCTAAGAGTTTCCAGAGTAGCCAGCCTGCCAGCCACCAACTTTTGAACTCCATAATCACATGAACTAATTCCTGATGCATAATATTCTTTTTTCTCTAAAGAACCCTGACTAATACACTAATACAGAAACTGATGCAGAATTTTTAAGAAGTTGGCTTAAAACTCAACATTCAAAATACTCCAAGCCAGGCTTCAACAGTACAAGAGCCATGAACTTCCAAATATTCAAGCTGGATTTAGAAGAGGGAGAGGAACTAGAGATCAAATTGCCAACATCTGTTGGATCATAGGAAAAGCAAGAGAGTTCCAGAAAAACATCTGCTGCTGCTGCTGCTGCTGCTGTATCGCTTCAGTCGCGTCCAACTCTGTGCGACCCCATATACAGCAGCCCACCAAGCCCCGCCGTCCCTGGGATTCTCCAGGCAAGAACACTGGAGTGGGTTGCCATTTCCTCCTCCAATGCATAAAAGTGAAAAGTGAAAGTGAAGTCCCTCAGTCGGGTCCGACTCCTCGCGACCCCATGGACTGCAGCCTACCAGGCTCCTCCGTCCATGGGATTTTCCAGGCAAGAGTACTGGAGTGGGTTGCCATTGCCTTCTCCGAGAAAAACATCTACTTCTGTTTTATTGACTGAGCCAAAGTAGTGTGTGGATCACATAGTTTGACTGTGTGGATCACAACAAACTGTGGAAAATTCTTAAAGAGATGGGAATACCAGACTATCTGACCTGCCTCCTAAGAAATCTGAATGCAGGTCAAGAAGCAACAGTTAGAACCAGACATGGAACAACCAACTGGTTCAAATTGGGAAAGGAGTATTTCAAGGGTATATATTGTCACCCTGCTTATCTAACTTATATATAGAGTACATCTTGCGAAATGCCAGGCTGGATGAAGCAGAAACTGGAATCAAGAATGCTGGCAGAAATGTCAATAACCTCAGATACGCACATGACACCACCCTTATGGCAGAAAGCAAAGAACTAAAGAGCCTCTTGATGAAAGTGAAAGAGGAGAGTGAAAAAGTTGGCTTAAAGCTCAACATTCAAAAAACTAAGATCATGGCATCCGGTCCCATCACTTCATGGCAAATAGAGTGGGAAACAATTGGAAACAGTGAAAGACCTTATTTTCTTGGGCTCCAAAAATACTGTAGATGGGGACTCTAGCCATGAAATGAAAAGATGCTTGCTCCTTGGAAGAAAAGCTATGACCAACCTAGACAGCATATTAAAAAACAGAGACATTACTTTGCCGACAAAGGTCTATCTAGTCAAAGCTATGGTTTTTCCAGTAGTCATATATTGATGTGAGAGTTGGACTATAAAGAAAGCTGAGCACCGAAGAATTGATGCTTTTGAATGTGGTGTTGGAGAAGACTCTTGAGAGTGTCTTGGACTGCAAGGAGATCAAACCAGTCAATCCTAAATGAAATCAGTCCTGCATATTCATTGGAGGGACTGATGCTGAAGCTGAAGCTCCAATACTTTGGCCACCTGATTCAAAGAACTGACTCACTGTAAAAGACCCTGATGCTGGGAAAGATTGAAGGCTGGAGTATAAGGGGATGACAGAGAATGAGATGGTTGGATGGCATCACCGACTCAATGGATGTGAGTTTGAGCAAGCTCTGGGAGCTGGTGATGAACAAGGAAAACTGGCATGCTGCAGTCTATGGTGTCGCAAAAGTCAGACATGACTGAGTGACTGAACTGAACTCAATTATATAATAATAGGCATAGCAGATGCTCAAAATTTTCATATATTGAGAAATGTATAACATAATTTAGGAAAAATATTTTGTAATGTGCAAAATAATTATAAATGATTTTTAGGCAACGGCTTTTATAAACTATTTTGTAAGTCAAACTTGAAAAGTTTTACAAAGTGAATTAATCAGATAAGCAAACATTATTAAGCAGTATAACATTATTTTAGATGTAGCAAACAGTGATTGATATAATTTTCAAAGTTTGAATTGTTATATATTCAAAATAGACTTCTATCTACTTTGACAGTATTAAAAAGTGTCTTATGTTGATTTAACTCTTTAGAGAAGGCAATATTTACCTATGATTCCTGAAAACTGTTTATTTTTTTAACTTTACAATATTGTATTGATTTTGCCATATATCAGCATGAATCCGCCACAGGTATACAAGTGTTCCCCATCCTGAACCCTCCTCCCTCCTCCGTCCCCATACCATCCCTAACTGTTTATTTTTAACATATATGTTGAAAAAATAGTGTATTTTCATGTATTCTATGAAAAAGTAGAATATCAGTTTACAGCCTCACGTTTGTTTATTATAGTTTGATATTTATTTGAAAACATAATATCATTCCTGTGTGTTTGCATTGATTGTGTTTGTTCTAAAAATTTATAAACATCCATGAAATCTGTATTTAAAAGGAAAGCATAACTTTTTTATTCCAATTTAAATTTCAGCAATGGACTAATTTGAATTCAGACTAGAACCAGTGGCAGTCTGCCAAAGCTATGTGAATATTTAAAAACCTTTCTTCCTGTTGTTTCAACTTATATAGAATACAAATACACACAGGATAAGTGAGCATGTGCAGATAGTCTTTTTATGTGATATTTCATGATAATGTTTCAAAGGCTGAAAAAAAAAAAGCACATTTGAATCTCCTTTGTGTTATGAAGAGTCCATTAGATGTATATCAAACTACTATCTATATAATTATACATATGTATATGTATTTCAAACTTTTTGAAAATATATTTTTATATACTATAAATATCATATATACAAATATTCTATACATAGAGATTCACCTTTAACATATAGAATTATATCACTTTATATTGAAATAAATTATAGAATATAATTTTCATTATAACAATCACAGGCTAGCAAAGTAAACCTTAGAAATAATTTCTTATATAACACAGAGATAAGTTCCTGTTTTAAACTGGTTCAGCAAACTATCAGTAATTATTTTCATTTTAGAGTTAAGATATTTTAAAGAGTCTGTTGAATGGTAACTTTTATGCATGATGCCTGCAAGGTCATAAATAAAGTACAGCAGGCATTTAAATGAATATAAGTGTAATTCCAAATAAAATGCATGCCTTTTCCAAAAAAAAAAAAATACCGAATGTAGTCTCTGTAACAATTATGCAAGCAATTAACACTTAAAAAACCGTTTTATTTTTCCAATTAAAATAATATAGGCAATTGTATTAGTGAACTCCTTTACTACAGAGGACATATTTACAGATCTGTAAAATTCTTATGATTGATGCAAAAATTTATATATGAAAAAAAAAATTTAAGCTCCTTTCCAGCTTGCATAATACATATCACCAACTATTCATTACTCAAAAGATCTTTTTGCTCCTTTCATGTGGAAAATAATTGAAAATCTTCTTGAGTATTTATCACTACAATGTGTGTTAAGTTTGAGATATCTCTCCCAAGACATTTTCATAATCTTCAAATGCACTCCTACAAATTACCATTTGAGAACGAGACAATGTGTAGCAGCAGCTGGTTCCACTATTAGCTCTGACTCAGGCAAAATGAAAGACTGAGGTAATCGAAATAGTCCATCAGGATATGGACATAAGTGGTGCTGATCTTTATGTAGACTTGTGACTTGAAATGCACATGAAATTTTAAGGAGAAAATTGTCTTTAAAATATTGGGTCATGGTGGCGAGGTCTGACAGATGTGGTCCACTGGAGAAGGGAATGGCAAACCACTTCAGTATTCTTGCCTTGAGAACCCCATGAACAGTATGAAAAGGTAAAATGATAGGATACTGAAAGGGGAACTCCCTGGGTCGGTAGGTGCCCAATATGCTACTGGAGATCAGTGGAGAAATAACTCCAGAAAGAATGAAGGGACGGAACCAAAGCAAAAACAATATCCAGTTGTGGACGTGACTGGTGATAGAAGCAAGGTCCGATGCTGTAAAGAGCAATATTGCATAGGAACCTGGAATGTCAGGTCCATGAATCAAGGCAAATTGGAAGTGGTCAAACAGGAGACGGCAAGAGTGAACGTCGACATTCTAGGAATCAGTGAACTAAAATGGACTGGAATGGGTGAATTTAACTCAGATGACCATTATATATACTACCGTGGGCAGATCCATTAGAAGATATGGAGTAATCATCATGGTCAACAAAAGAGTCTGAAATGTAGTAAAGCAAAGTCGCTCAGTCATATCTGACTCTTTGCAACCCATGGACTACAGCCTACCAGGTTCCTCCCTCCATGGGATTCTCCAGGCAGGAATACTGGAGTGGATGGCCATTTCCTTCTCCAGAGGATCTTCCCAACCCAGGGATCGAACCGGGGTCTCCCACATTCCAGGCAGATGCTTTAACCTCTGAGCCACCAGCCCGAAATGCAGTGCATTCTTAGGTGCAATCTCAAAAACAACAGAATGATTTCTGTTCATTTCCAAGGCAAACCATTCAATATCATTGTAGTCCAAGCCTATGCCCCAACCAGTAACACTGAAGAAGCTGACGTTGAATGGTTCTATGAAGACCTACAAGATCTTTTAAAATAACACCCAAAAAAGATGCCCATTTTATTATAGGGAACTGGAATGCAAAAGTAGGAACTCAACAAACACCTGGAGTAACAGGCAAATTTGGCTTGGAGAACAGAATGAAGCAGGGCAAAGGCTAATAGTGTTTTGCCAAGAGAACACACTGGTCATAACAAACACTCTCTTCCAACAACACAAAAGAAGACTCTACACATGGACATAACCAGATGGTCAACACCAAAGTCAGATTGATTATATTCTTTGCAGCCAAAGATGGAGAAGCTCTATACAGTCAGCAAAAACAAGACCAGGAGCTGACTGTGGCTCAGATCATGAACTCCTTATTGCCAATATCAGACTTAAATTGAAGAAAGTAGGGAAAACCACTACACCATTCAGGTATGACCTAAATCAAACCCCTTATGATTATACAGTGGAAGTGAGAAATAGATTTAAGGGCCTAGATCTGATAGATAGAGTGCCTGATGAACGATGGATGGAGGTTCCTGACATTGTATGGGAGACAGGGATCAGGACCATCCCCATGGAAAAGAAGTGCAAAAAAGCAAAATAGCTATCTGAGGAGGCCTTACACATAGCTGCGGAAAGAAGAGAAGCAAAAAGCAAAGGAGAAAAGGAAAGATATAAGCATCTGAATGCAGAGTTCCAAAGAATAGCAAGGAGAACTAAGAAAGCCTTCCTCAGCGATCAGTGCAAAGAAATAGAGGCAAACAACAGAATGGGAAAGACTAGAGATCTCTTCAAGAAAATTAGAGATACCAAAGGAACATTTCATGCAAAGATGGGCTCAAAGAAGGACAGAAATAGTATGGACCTAACAGAAGAAGAAGATATTAAGAAGAGGTGGCAAGAATACACAGAAGAACTGTACAAAAAAGAGCTTCATGACCTAGATAATCACGATGGTGTGATCACTGACCTAGAGTCAGACATCCTGGAACGTGAAGTCAAGTGGGCCTTAGAAAGCATCACGACGAACAAAGCTAGTGGAGGTGATGGAATTCCAGTGGAGCTATTTCAAATCCTGAAATGATGCTGTGAAAGTGCTGCATTCAATATGCCATCAAATTTGGAAAACTCAGCAGTGGCCACAGGGCTGGGAAAGGTCAGTTTTCATTCCAATCTCAAAGAAAGGAAATGCCAAAAAATGCTCAGACTACCACACAATTGCACTCATCTCACACGCTAGTAAAGACATGCTCAAAATTCTCCAAGCCAGGCTTCAGCATTATGTGAACTGTGAACTTCCAGATGTTCAAGCTCCTTTTAGAAAAGGCAGAGGAACCAGAGATTAAATTGCCAACATCCGCTGGATCATGGAGAAAGCAAGAGAGTTCCAGAAAAACATCTATTTCTGCTTTATTGACTATGCCAAAGCCTTTGACTGTGTGGATCACAATAAACTGTGGAAAATTCTGAAAGAGATGGGAGTACCAGACTACCTGACCTGCCTCTTGAGAAACCTATATGCAGGTCAGGAAGCAACAGTTAGAACTGGACATGGAACAACAGACTGGTCCAAATAGGACATGGAAAAACAGATTGGTTCCAAATAGGAAAAGGAGTATGTCAAGGCTGTATATTGTCACCCTGCTTATTTACTTATATGCAGAGTACATCATGAGAAACGCTGGGCTGGAAGAAGCACAAGCTGGAATCAAGATTGCTGGGAGAAATATCAATAACCTCAGATATGCAGATGGCACCACCCTTATGGCAGAAACTGAAGAGGAACTAAAAAGCCTCTTGATGAAAGTGAAAGAGGAGAGTGAAAAAGTTGGCTTAAAGCTCAACATTCAGAAAACGAAGATCATGGCATCTGGTCCCATCACTTCATGGCAAATAGATGGGTAAACAGTGGAACAGTGTCAGACTTTTATTTTTGGGGCCTCCAAAATCACTGCAGATGGTGATTGCAGCCATGAAATTAAAAGACGCTTACTCCTTGGAAGGAAAGTTATGACCAACCTAGATAGCATATTCAAAAGCAGAGATACTACTTTGCCAACGAAAGTCTGTCTAGTTAATGCTATGGTTTTTCCAGTGGTCATGTATGGATATGAGAGTTGGACTGTGAAGAAAGCTGAGCACCCAAGAATTGATGCTTTTGAACTGTGGTGTTGGAGAAGACTCTTGAGAGTCCCTTGGACTGCAAAGAGATCCAACCAGTCCATTCTAAAGGAGATCAGTCCTGGGTGTTCATTGGAAGGACTGATGCTAAAGCTGAATCTCCAATTCTTTGTCCACCTCATGCGAAGAGTTGGCTCATTTAAAAAGACTCTGATGCTGGCAGGGATTGGGAGCAGGAGGAGAAGGGGACAACAGAGGATGAGATGGCTGGATGGCATCACCGCCTCGATGGATACGAGGACAAACTACTCGATGGACAGGGAGGCCTGATGTGCTGCTATTCTTGGGGTTGCAAAGAGTCGGACATGACTGAGTGACTGACGTGAACTGAACTGAATAGGTATATGGATTTTTTTTTTCTGAATAGTTTTTTGGAAATGTCTTGACACAATAAAAAGGTAAACCTATAAGGAACTCTTTATCATTGAATTTGTAGCTAGTTTTGCCCAGATTTGCTGTTACAATAGATACATCAAGCTCAGAGTTTCTCCAGTTTTCTTCCAATGTATTCTTTTTTTTTTTTCCCTGTCTCAGGAATCCAATACAGGATAACAAACTTGTTTATTTTCATGCCTTCAGTTTCCTCTGATTTGTAAATGTTTCTCCGTCTTTTCTTTATTTCACATGACTTGTGCAATCTTGGGGATTTCTGGCTGTGTACTTTGGAGAAGGTTTCTTCAGTTAGGTTTGTCTGATGCTTTCTGTCTGTGTTATTTCACAAAATGTCTTCAAGCTCACCATACGTTTATTTTATCTGTCCTGCCAAGGCTACCAAGGAGTCCATCAAAGGCATCCTTTATTTCTGTTACATGGTTACTAATTTCTCTCAGTTACGTTTACTTTATTGGAGGGGGCGGGGAGGTTGGCTTTTGTTTCTGTGTGTTCCATTAGAGTCTTTAACATACAAATCATAGCTATCTAAAATTCTGTGCCTGGCAGTTCCCATAACTGTGTCGTATCTGTGTTTGTCAAAATTGATTCATCTATTCAGAGTGTTTTTTCTTGAGGTTAGTATGCTTGGTAACTGTTGGATGGAAGTTGGGCATATTGTATCAGATAATAGACATAGTGGATTTATTTTTAATGCTTAGAGAAGAGCACTGTTTCCTTTTCCTGGGCCTTTAGTATGAGGATTGAGTGAATCTATACAGGAGTCAGATTTTCTATAAAGTTTGTTGTTACTCTGATTACCAGAGTTGGAATTTTTGTTGTTTTGTTCACTGAATACATCAAATTCCTGTAGTAATACATTTTCTTTTTTTAATCGCCTCCATTGGGTTTTGGGCTTTCCTTTGTTCTGCTTTCCCAAAAGTGCCTCTTTGTTGCAGCTATCCCAATTTTTCCACTATTATTAATAGCGTTTCCTTGGGACTTTGTTAGTATGGTGCTGAAGGGGAAGTGTCGGGGGAGAATTTTCTGATGTTCCCAACTTCTTGGACCATCTCAAGCTTCAGCTTATGGACGTGAGCTGACAAGATAGACTTCACAGGTTTTCTTTCCCTCCTCTAGGGATTGAGTTTCTTTTTTTCTGAAATCTATCCAACTGCAGTTGAGGTTCTCCAGTGTTTACAGTCTACAGTTTAGGAATTGTTCCCTCTGCAGATTAAATCCTTGCTTACCTGAGGGATATAAGAAAAATGAGTCCTGGCAGAATGTGGCTTTCCTGGTCATCCAACAGCTGCTGTGGAAATTCTGCCCAGCAGAATAAATGAAATGAAATGAAATCAAATGAAATGGGGAACACAGATTTACACATATTTCAACAGGAGCTGTTTTTCCTCTCCACCAAGTAGCACCATGTAGAGGAGGCAGGTTATCTCTCAATTCTCTTCAATCCTTTTTCTGAGCCAGATGGATATCCTTCAAGTAACAGCCTGCACGTGGGTGGGAACTTCCCCATGCCTGTGGACAACAGGACCTTTACAGTTAAGTCACACTTAAACTTTACCCATGTCTAAAATGTTCTTGTAGGGACATTAAAATTTATGGTTTTGTATATCATGTAGCATTTCCGCAAGTACCTAAAAGCTCAGGGTTCCCCCTTGATTCACCGCTCTCCCTGAATTAGGTTCTCTGACAGGTTCAACAAAAGCCATTAGCGTACAGTTCACATTCTGTTTTCTTGGGAATACGGGAGAGTGAAGTGTTTCTAGCTCTATATTTTTGAAATGAATCCTGATATCATGATGCTGATAAATGTTTAATGTTATCTTTGAAGTCATTAGATAGCTAACAAGCTAATAAGAACTTGTGCAGTTAAGATCTTGAAAAGTAGGGAAAACCAAAATTGTGAGTCTCATGCAGTATTACTTTTCCCTTCTGGTGAATGATGAATGTGAAATGTTTAAGCCTTAGGGGAGAAAAAACGGAGAAACATAAGCTGCATGTATAGAGAGTGGAATGGAGGGTATAACTGACACTTTTTGGATGAAACCGTGGTGGGCAAACATTAAGAGCAAGCATACATCAGAAATAGACCACTCTTCACAGGAATCAAAGCCCAGTTATAATTAATTTAAATTATGTTGATCTATGATTGCTTTTGCCTCCAGCCCAGCTGACAGCCTGAAGCAAAATTAAATCATCAATGGGGAAATATAAGCCAGAGCTTTGAGTTATCTACACGATTTTTCATAAAAAAGAGCCATCTCTCCATCTGAATGACAGACCTATAAAAACACAGGGCTATCTCCAAAAATATCAACACAAAGTTAAACAGCAGAAAAAAATAAAAGAAAGATAATATAATACAATTATTAAATACAAATTTCAATATTATTGTATATAATATACTCAGGGAAATTGAACATAAGATGGAGAAAGCAAGCAGAGAATCAGAAACTATAAAAATAAAGCAAACAAATATCCCAGAATTTAAAAAAAGTTCAACAATTGAACTTAAGAATTCAGTGAATGAGTTTAAGAGGATTTGAGGGATCCTAAGAGAGAACTGGTGAACTGAAATACAGTTAAGAACAATATAAACACACTAAAGCACATAGGGATTAAAGGATGGGACCTAAAATAAGAGACTAACAGATGTACAGAAACTGGGATGAAAATGATGTTATTCAGGCAGTAGAAAAATAATTCCTGCAGTTCTGACAACTGGGAGAGAAAGAAATTTTTAAGCATTTGTCAGGGAAAGCATATTAGTGATAAATGCAAAGAAATTTTTCCTGTGTGAGATAACAATATTCACCTGTTGATCTTAAATAGATGAGGAGTTAAAATATATGCTAATAGCACAATGGTTAACAGAGAGTTAAAAAAAAAAAAAAAAAAAAAGATTTGTGAGCTCTGATCAGTATCATGTGTCCCTGTATACATATTGCTAAATTCCAAATGATGGCTAAAATGTCAGTAAATTAAGTAAAACTTAATCTAGATTCACAGGGGCTGATGCCACTTGTTATAACATAAATGGATGATGTTATATTCATCTTTATAATAAAAATCATATTAAAATCTCTACAGATAACACTAAAAGTAAAGGAATGCTTAAATAAATGCTAATGAAGGAAATATCTTCATAAAATTAAAGGAAAATTAACATTGTGCTTATTCTTTAGTAAAGGTCTTTAGACTTTAGTAAAGATCTAGTTATTTTATCTGGAATCTCTCTAATCACAGTTGTTCTAATATGACAAAAGTGAACACTAGGGTGAAGATCTACATTTTTCTCTTGTGAATAATAGCAGTATCGACTGGCAATTTGTATTGAGCTGAAACAGTAAATAACATTTTATTTAGGAGGCATTAATCAAATGCAGGGTATCACATTTGACTTGTACTTATATATGAGCTACATGAATATTCAGACATTATTATTTTTAAACATGTAAATAACTGCAGTCCAATTGAATATGAAGTATCCCTAGGTAACATCTACGACTTTAAATACATCACTAAATTTATAAAGGGAAGGTTTGGAATTTAACTTACTAAGGAGATTGATTTATGTAAAATATGATTGAGCCCTTGAATATTAAATTTTTTTCTAACCACTATTCCCCATATTCTGGCCAGAACAGAACAGAAAATATATGTACAATAAAATGAAATACTGAGTTGTGATGAAGCATTTTAAATCATATCACTTCCACCATAGTCGTATGTATTTTTAATATTCTTTAAAATGTTTACTTCCTTTTCTTTTTAGTAAAACGTACTTGTTTAAAAGGATATGGAAAATCTCGTGGCTTTTCATGGGACAAAACTTAATAACACCTTTCAAATACAGAATTAATAACTGGTCAGTAGGCAAATACCTATAAAAAAGCTTGTGGCAAAAACTCCACAAATATCAGGGTGAAGGAAATATGGGGTCATAGATTTGTTTCCGTAAACTATATAAACTGCTGGAGAAAACAGAGGAAGATACAAATTATAGTATTATTGAATAAATACTCAATAAAGGCCTTATGCTGAAAAGACTAAGGTCAAAAGAAAGAGGAATGGAAAAGAGTAACAGAGGGTGATGGAAAACATTGTAGACAACAAAAATTATTTAAGATGATGGTTAGAGAATTTTAGATTTCATATGTCTGCTTACAAATAATTAATTTACCTGCTGTTTTTCAAATACACTAAGCCTCACTAGAAAAGATTTAAATATTACTAAATTTTGATTAAATTCTCAATGATAAAGAATATCTGTCAAATGTCAAGGCATAATAAGGATACTATTTACAGTCCAGTGACAGAGAATAAATGCAGGGCAATAAAAAAAGGCAACTGAATGATGGATTTTAGGATACAGAAAATATTCTAATGTCATCAATGCTTTGGATTATTAAATAAAAGTAGCCATATTAGAGAAAATATCTGTACAACTTTGAGATTACATTTACCATTCACTTTATTAATTGCCAGATAAGATTTAACTGAGCTGATTCTGAAACTAATTTTGGGATCCATCATTTCTGAAGGCTCCTCTTGTTTGTTCTGTTGTGCTAATATAATTAAAGAGATTTGTGAGTTGCATGCACAGCTCCTTATTTCTAACATATTTATCATTAAATGAAAAATAATAGCAATAGATCAAGAAACTCTGTAAGATTAAGATGAATAAACATATCATGAAACTAAGCATTTACATGAAATGGGTGAAACAACTGTCTTTTAACTTTGAGATTACAATTTATCCCAGTTTTTCTTTTATTGGAGGGATTAATAAATATGTCATTACATGTGAAAGATCACACTAAGATTATGTGCTGTGTATTTACAAGAATCCTGTCGATTACACATACATACATGTATAAATAAATAAAATTTTCAAATAAACCCGAGAATAATAAAAAGAAAATATTTTTAGGATTGATTGATAAATTGTTCCTAGAAGAAAATAAAGGCAAAAAAGAACAGTGAGAAATGTGTTAATAATTTTACTTAAAATTAAATTAATTATTTTAGAAGTTTTGAAAAATCATTTGTATTATGTTCAGTGGTCATATAGCTCAATTAGTTAAAAGTATCCGCCTGCAAAGCAGGAGACCCCGGTTTGATTCCTGCATTGGGAAATACACTGGAGAAGGGATCAGCTACCCATTCCAGTATTCTCAGGCTTCCCTATGGCTCAGTTGGTAAAGAATCTGCCTGCAATGTGGGAGACCTGGGTTCAATCCCTGGGTTGGGAAGATCCCCTGGAGAAGGGAAAGGCTACCCACTGCAGTATTGAGGCCTAGAGAATTCCATGGACTGTAGACTTCATTGGGTTTCAAAGAGTTGGACACAATTGAGTGACTTGCACTTTAATTTTTCACTTTTAGTGGTCATAACATTCTCCTACCAAAATAAAATTCTCATAGAATATCAACACAGGAAGGAAAAGATACAAAGAATGTTAAAAATGTAGGATAGAAGCCTTTGGTCTGTTAAGGATATATTGAAGGTGTGTATGAGAACCAATGCTTAAACTGATTAATATTTGCACTTTAATGTTTAAAATACGTGGAATTTGCTAGCTGAAAATACTTTAATTTTGAGGTTATGATTAAAATATTCTATTATTCTTTGGCAGGAATATCAGAGAAGTGAGGCTGGGTCCTCTAAATGATGACCTCACCCAATTTATTTTATTTACCATTCCTAAGCTTGTACTGGACATGGAACAACAGACTGGTTCCAAATAGGAAAAGGAGTATGTCAAGGCTGTATATTGTCACCCTGCTTATTTAACTTATATGCAGGGTACACCAGGAGAAACGCTGGACTGGAAGAAGCACAAGCTGGAATCAAGGTTGCCGGGAGAAATATCAATAACCTCAGATATGCAGATGACACCACCCTTATGGCAGAAAGTGAAGAGGAACTAAAAAAGAATCTTGAGGATAGTGAAAGAGGACAGTGAAAAAGTTGGCTTAAAACAACATTCAGAAAACTTAAGATTATGGCATCTGGTCCCATCACTTCATGGGAAATAGATGAGGAAACAGTGGAAACAGTGTCAGACTTTATTTTTTGGGACTCCAAAATCACTGCAGATGGTGACTGCAGCCATGAAATTAAAAGACGATTACTCCTTGGAAGGAAAGTTATATCCAACCTAGATAGCATATTCAAAAGCAGAGACATTACTTTGCCAGCAGAGGTCCCTCTAGTCAAGGCTATGGTTTTTCCAGTGGTCATGTATGGATGTGAGTGTTGGACTATGAAGAAGGCTGAGCGCCGAAGAATTGATGCTTTTGAACTGTGGTGTTGGAGAAGACTCTTGAGATTCCCTTGGACTGCAAGGAGATCCAACCAGTCCATTTTGAAGGAGATCAGCCCTGGGATTTCTTTGGAAGGAATGATGCTGAAGCTGAAACTCCAGTACTTTGGCCACCTCATGTGAAGAGTTGACTCATTGGAAAAGCCTCTGATGCTGGGAGGGATTGGGGGCAGGAGGAGAAGGGGACAACAGAGGATGAGGTGGCTGGATGGCATTACTGACTCGATGGACGTGAGTCTGAGTGAACTCCGGGAGTTGGTAATGGACAGGGAGGCCTGGCATGCTGTGATTCATGGGGTTGCAAAGAGTCAGACACGACTGAGCGACTGAAGTGAACTGAACTGAACTGAAGCTTGTACTTCTTCAAGAGATGGGACTATCAGACCACCTTACCTGCTTCCTGAGAAAGCTGTATGCAGGTCAATAAGCAACAGTTAGAACCAGACATGGAACAACGGACTGGTTCCAAATTGGGAAAGGATGTATATTGTCAAGGATGTATATTGTAATCGTACTTATTTAACGTATATGCAGAATACATCATGTGAAATGTGGGGTTGGATGAAACTCAAGCTGGAATCAAGATTGCCAGGATAAATATCAATAACCTCAGACACGCAGATGACACAAAGCTAATGGAAGAAAGAGAATAGGAACAAAAAAGCCTCTTGACTAATGTGAAACAGGAGAGTGAAAGAGCTGACTTAAAATACAACAATCGAAAAACCAAGATCATGACATCTGGACCCATCACTTCACGGAAAATAGATGGGGAA